>NC_086358.1:15133686-17542436 GCF_036324505.1 Eleginops maclovinus
TCATGTCCACAACAAGATGCACACCTTACGTCCAAGCTCCATACACACAGTTCTCCTGTTAAGTATAGGGACTTGGTAATGTAACAGCTCTTTATCTGTGTCCTCTCACTGTTTCTTGTTCTGAGGTTACACATTTCTTTCCCCTCCAGGAAGTCAAGTCTTATTTTATCTTATGTGTCGCTTGAAGTCATACAAAAAGAGGATTCAGACAATAGTCCATCCTGCCCTTTTGCAGGCTTTTGAAACAATCTCAGCAAACAAAAACATATCAAAATATAACAACCATTCCAATGTGTGATGATCTGAAGACCAGAATATTTTTGGGGTTTTGGGGGTGAAGCCATGTCATTATACAGTCACCACATAGCTCAGAGAAAAATGGTACTCAATTCCTTCAAAACAAGAATTCTAAATTCCTTAAATATATTTGTACATTTGTTTTTGACAGGATATTTAGGCCAAATGTGTACAATGCCTTTCTTCTATTAAAGTTAATATCATACCAGAACAAATTATTGTGTTCTTTGGAAAGGTTACTTTAAAATCACATTTAAAATTACTGTCAAACAGGAAGAGTAAACTTTCTCTCATTGCAAATGTGTATCCTTCTGTAGAAAGCTACACTTGTAGTGTTCTTTTGGACATCTACTGTACCATGCCTTTCCACACGACCACCTAGTCATTCCAAGCACATAACCAACAGCTCTATTAAAGTGCCATCAGGGATCCGTTTGCACTTTCACTACAGATAGCAGAGGTGAGGAACCGAGATGGTGAAAGTGAAGCCACAGTCCAGTTAACCCACAACAGCTCTGTTCATTTCACAAAGCATGCTTGACACTTAGCCACTGACAACAGCAGAGAGGTAGGTGTGTGTGTGTGTGTGTGTGTGTGTGTGTGTGTGTGTGTGTGTGTGTGTGTGTGTGTGTGTGTGTGTGTGTGTGTGTGTGTGTGTGTGTGTGTGTGTGTGTGTGTGTGTGTGTGTGTTGTTTGGGTGGAGTCTCACACAGCAAAAGAATTACCGGTTAGATCGAGAGAAGGAATCAAATGAATGTAGAGGCATTACTCCAACGATTGTAATTAAAAAGACTACAGTATCGTCGCAGGTGCAGTGACAACAACATTAACATAATTGGCAGACTAGCTTGTTTGTCAAGTTGTGTTCAGTCATAATATATTATGCCAAACAATACAATTACACTCTGAATGAGCCAGGTTGCACCTGTTGAGTGGCTAAAATGAAACAACTAGACACATTTGGGCTAAAATGACGCTACAAGCCATGTTTGTCCTCACCTGAACGTGGTTTCTTTACCTCAAACTATTTTCCTGAGCATGAATGGATTTAGAAAGGTTAATGACCGCAGTGGGGTTTGCTTACCTGAGTTTTAAGTTAGTCATGAATTCTTCCAGAGACACGTTGTCCAAAAGCACAAAATCTGCTTTTCCAAACTCCAGGCTCTCGTGCTCTGCCATGTTTTTACCTTATTTTCTAATTGAAGCTCGCGGAAAAAAAATAGTTTTAACAACTTGCTTTGAAGTGCCGACAAAAGGTAAGCATTGGAGGGCTTCTCTGAGCACCTCCTCTCCTCAGTGGACAGCTGTGTGCTCAATTCGCATTTCCATTCGTCAAATTGTCATTCAGTCATGTTTTAGTAAGGTCGAAAGCTGTTTAAAAAATACCCTGTAGCTTCAAATATTGGAATAAAATGGTGGTGATTTCCTTATGAATCCGGCTTTTCTGTTAGAAATAAAAAGTTATCCCAAATTATTCCTCATGTCCATACAAAGTTTCCTCTTTACGCAAAAATGTAACATTTCCCGTTACATCGTGCGCGAGCTCCGTCCGTTTTCCTGGAGTTTCTCTCCTGTCGTCCGGGCCGACCATCCACCAATAGGATTGCAGCCGCCTCTTCCTAACCACGCCCCTCCTGTGGAGAGGTGTTGGTCAGACTGGTGAAATATTTCTGAAGACCACAGCCCCACCGCTTCTGATGCATATTTCAGCGATGACGCGCCACCTCTAAGTTGTAAAACACAAGGAGTAAAAAATACTGAATGTTTTGGCCCCACTTTTAGGATGCCCTCTGTGACCATAAAAGGAAAAAATAAGGGCTCATCAGAATTCTTTCAGTGGGATATGAATGAAAGGTATGGATTACATACAGCGAAACTGCAGCAAAATAACCTGGTAACTGCTAACAATTACATGTTCAGGGATCAGTTCCTTTGACCTGCCCATGTTCACTCTAATAAAGCCTGTCCTCCTGTTGTAAAACAACTGTACCAGAAGCTGAACACCATGAACACACTGCCACCAGGCTTACACTGATGTTAGTGCGCCACCTTGTGTAAAACACAGGCACCAGCCGTTTCTAAAAAGAGGATGGAATAAATTGGATGGTTTGATGGATGGATTTTTCATCTGTATATGTATTAGATGCATGGTTGGCACATGTTTGGTTAGATGTGGGATTGTAATTAGATTACTTGAAAAAATGTGCATGAGTATTTTGTTTGGATTCTTCACAGAATATAATTTGGAGAAAAGAAGTACACAATTTAGTCTTTAATGTGCTGTATGTATGTATGTCTATTTTTGTGTAGATCTCCCGGCAAAAAGGCACATATTTAGTCACGAGATTAGTCTCTTCTACAGGGCCCAAATAGAAGTGTGTTGATATCAAAGAATAGACCTACACCATCACAACCAATAAACCCTTTACATCACACTAAACCTGCAGATGGAAAAGCAATGCACATCAGAAGTACACTTTAGGAGTGACACAATTCTTGTTTTAAACCTCCGCAGTATGCCAAAAAACCACATGAGGGTTCTGGGAATATGTAGAAGTACATCTGCCACGACACTTGTTGACTAGGATGGGTGTGGATCGGAAAATACAACAGTTCTTCCAGCAGCCTCAGTATTGGCAACACCCTGCCTGCCACAGTGGGGAGTGGCTGCCACATTTGCTTACATGTACACAACTATAAGACAACTGGGGACCCTTACCTTTAGAAAAGAAGGACCAACCATTCTAGCTACCTCTCCATTTGACTTGGCAGTCACACATCTTGTCCTTGTTGGTGGTGTCGGTGGCACACCATGCCTGGTACAGGACTGTGTATAGGAAGCAGGGGTCAGGTCTTTTTTAAGAGAAAGGCATGTTGGTTTGTCATCATCACTTCAATTTTAAGTAAAACATTTTTATAAAGAATGTTATTATATTGACTGATCGGCTGCTATGATTTGCATCTGTGATTGAAAAAAAAATGAGACATTCAGCAGCTGATGTGCTGATGGAGACAGACAGTGAGTAATGAATATAAAGAGGCTACTTGAGTCAGAGCATTCTGCTGCTGACGTGTTGTTTCTTCACTCATCTCATTCTCTTTCTCTGTGTGTAATTTTAGGAAAGATTTAAATTTTGCAGCGTCATTAAAAAAGACAGCACATTATTAAATATTTATGATATTTTAAGATGAACATAACAATGAGTGATTCAGATTTTGCAGCTCATGTACATTCTAGTATAATAATCTTTAAAAGAACAATAATGTTTAGAAATGAACTTGTCAGCCTATAAAATAATAATTATTTAAAAAATCCATATTACTAAATGGAAATTGGATTTTCTTATTTTTTACCTTTTGTGGTTTGGGTTGCACTCAAGAGGCAATGGACCCTTTTGGTCTATTTCTTTACAGGATTTTAATAGTTTTTGCTATAGCCATGGGCAGAGGTTTAAGTGTAAAGCCTAATGTGCCTCATAAATACATGAGATTTGCACATCATCCTCACCCAAGTTTGCAACACCAATGTCGATTAGTGACAAATCGGACAGTTGTTTTCACTATTTATGCAAACATTTTAGAAATGTTTGGCCCATAAAATGCCTAAATACCCTAAAGGTTATAGTGATGTTTTCAAATATCTCTTTTGTTTGACAGACCAAAATCTATAAGTTTTCTGTCACACAAGTCCATTAACACTTGCAAATCTTCACAATTAGGAAGCTGGAACCGGAAATTTCTTTACGTAATTTCTTTAAAATTACCTTAAATGATTACCGGATTAGCAAAGTGATTTCATTTCTGCAGGTTGATTAATCAGTTAGTTTTTTCCATGCGCCAAGGCTGCAGCTCAGTCTGGAAAATAGAAATATGTGTGAAAACCTTGAAACTTTGAATAAAACCTTGAAAAAGTATCTGTCACTGACTTGGTGCGCACGGCTTTAATATAATGTAACATTCTATTCTCTTTATGAAAGTTCAGTGTGACAAAAGCTCAGCACAGTTCTGTCTGTGCTTAATAATATCAGGGAAAAAACCAAAACTTTTGTTACATAATGTATGAATTTTAAGTTCCATCTGCCTTCTAGCCCGTGAACAAAGCTGCTCATGCTCACTGAATGTGTGCTCCCTGAGCAGCCAACTGCACAAGATGACAATGTTACAAACACAGCCACAGCTAAGACAACCATCTGGGGAGAGAAACACAGTTGCACAATAGTTTGTGCTTACTCATTGTTTAATCACAGAAAGTGTGTTAATATCTGCATATTCTGATGATTATTTGTCATTTATGCAAAAATGCCTGATTCAAAAAAAGATCTAAAGCACTTTTCTTTTTTAACTGTTATTTCATAGTTCAATTTTAAAAACACGTTTGTGCTGTTTACACTCGTTTAAAAAGAACTGAGCTGACAACCCATGTGTAGCTACACTGACAGCCTTCTTCAGTTTCATCTTTTGTTGATACAAGGAGATAGCAAACACATGTTAGTAGCAACCATCTGAACAAAAATGCATTAAACTCACCAGTGTCAATATATATATATATATATATATATCACATTGCATCCTCATTTTCAGCAGCCAGGCCACGTGAAAAAGAGCAACTACATAAAAAGAACTGAAGTCTTTTTTTCCCGTTTAGTCCTGGATAATCTTTGGCCTATATTTAGGGTATATATTAAGTTTCTCTCTGCAGTATTCATTTCAGTCAATCATCCCCTAACCTTGAACTTATTTGACAACCTGTTCTAGCCAGGGCATGTGTAGAGCAGCTCATAGGGTATAGACTTTGAAAGTGCTTACAAAAATAGTAAATTATTTAAATAATAAATGATTTTACATTTGGCTGACTAGCCTTGTAAAATACTGGACATCTTCCAAATATATTACCATATGCAAATATAAGCAAACATTTGACTCATAACCTCATTTTCGAAGTTACTCATACTTCATATCAGCATGATGAGAAACTTAAAGCCTTAAATTCAGTAAAGGCACAGACAGGGGAATTTGCATACTTTTGTTTAACAGCATCTTTCTCACTTAGTTTAGGTGTTACTTTCCTGGACGAGTCGCAAATGTAGACATGAGAAGAATACGGTGTTGGCAGTTTTTATGTCTGTGTGGTCAGCTCAAAGTGGCAAAAGTGTTTAGTACAGTTACTACACATTGTCTACAGGAGGGAATAAGTGTGAAAACAATCATTTATGCAAGGGTTGCCACTCATAATGAACATCATCTGTTATCAAAATGAAAACTCAACAAACAGACAAAAGTGCAGGGTAAATCGGCCTTTAAATTATTGTGTATTGCCTTTAAATTAGATGCAGAAGTGTGATTTCATACTGTATGACACTAGTCAATATTTTCTTTAAATGATCTTTTCTTTGATCTTTACATTTTTATCATCAGTGTTGGGTGTACCGTGTTACAAAAGTAACGGAGTCACAGTAGGCTAATGTATTACTTTTTGCTGTAACGCAGTAATATAACGCATTGCTTCTGAAATTTGGGTAATATAATACCCGTTACAATTCTCAGTAACGCAGTTACAACACATTTTAACCCGAAATGATGTGGTTTTTTGTTTTTAAGAAAAAATCAACATCGTGTGGTGTATTAAATCTGTTCATACATACAGTTAGTTAAATCAGTTCATATACAGTTAGTTACTCTCTGAGGTCATAGAGAGTGCAGAGAGTGATGTTGTACAACAGGGTGTTGTATAACAAACCTCTGGAATATGTCAGAAGGCCTCCATGGATGAGTAATAAAAAGACAAACGTATATCTCACCTTATTTGGGTACGCGCAAGACATGTTGTACAAACGTATAGATCACCTTATTTGGGTAAACTACAGAACATCGCATTTGGCCACACACATTTTCTCCTATAAATTGTATGCACAAAGAGATTTCGGGGGGACTTCCACAATTGGCTCTGGGAACCTCGTATTGCCCGTGTTGGTGTATGATACTATGGTGTTGTAACAAACCTTATTATACAAGCTGGTGTCTCCGGATACTTCTTCATCATCTTCACAAACATCGCTACAAGATATACTTCAATCGCAAGACATTCAGACACTAAAGAAACAATTGTGCAGGTAGAGAAACTCAGTAAGCCTGTTTACTATTAAGAGGGCTGCAAAAACAGATTCGCGATTGAGAGCTGCAGGCTCACAATGCAGAGCTGCATGCTCGGAGAAAAGAAAAGAAAAAGACAGGAGAGCGTGCAGGCCAAAGCAACAGAAGGTAACTTTCTGTCGGTCTGCTGCTTGAACCCCGAGAAGTTGAGAGACTTGTGGCAGAGTGTTGAAGATCTGCAGCCTCTGTCCTCTGTGGAATCGCCGGCTTTTAGAAAGCTCGTCAGCCAAATCCCCGTTAACACACCAATGATAAGGTGAGCTAACGTTGCCATAGAGACTCGTTCATATACAGCAGGTTACAGGGCGGTGCAGAGGCTCCACTGTTATTAATAACAAACAGAGACGTAATGTTACCGGTATCACATATTATTTAGCCCACTTAAACGGAGCATGAGTTTAAAATCTAGCATGAGTTTAATTTCTAGTTCTCTTTCTAATTTTCAGTATGTACTGCCAGATAGATATATAGCTTTAATTAATCTCATCGACACTACCCGTTATGTTCAAATGTGATCACTTGTGTGTATACAATTGAACCTTAATTATCACAATTAAACTGTCAACTTCCCAGTCATTTGGTGAAGCTTCCATTAGTAACCTGCTACTAGGATACTAGCCTACTTATTGTCCTAGAAGCAGGACATTACAATTTTCCATCACTTTTGACTATTTCAAAGATATGGAGTGCTGCAGGAATGAGTCCGAAATCCCAGCAAATAGGTTAGCAATGTTGCACTTCCTGATCCCACTTCAATGTTATTTTCGGAGGTTAAATACCTGGAATAAGCTCTCTGGATAACAGAAGCTTTTCAAGAGATTTCATCTTTGTGTTACAATAAAATGCATTGCTTTAAACTACTACAACTGTTTATTAATTAATCTAAGAAGGTTATTTCTACTGGTTTTCTATACAGTAGGCCTACGTGTTAAATGTCTATTTAAGTTATCATTCTTTTTTAGCTTAGGATATCAACTGTTGATCCTTTACCTTTAGCCAGCTATTTGAACAGTTTTTCCAACACTATAAACTAATTACTTTAGCGTTAATCCAAAAGTCGTAGCCAACTATTTTATATGTTTATGTTTTGGTATTTATTAACTTTCTAACAATTTCAGCCGTCAACTCAACAACATTAGCTAACTTTTCACCTGCTTATCCATTACCTAATTATCCGTTACATTTAGCTTATTTCTTTATTTGTTAATTCATTATCCTACTATTAAACTTCTTCAACTGTTTATCCTAAATGTTTGAGCCAACTCGTGTCAACTTCTTTGTACACTTGCTTAATACCTTGTTTGCCCATAACATCCGACACATTTTAAAAATTAATCTCAATGTCTTTATTTTCTCTCTTTTCATTAATTTAGCTTAACCACAAGTATCCCCCACATAACTGATTGATGTGACACCAACATTGAATTTGTTCCTTTACCCACCTTTTCCAGGAAATATATTTTTGCACAGTTCACACGAACATGCAGATTTGAACATGATGTTCCTGTCACTGTACTGTAGAAATTGTTCCTGTTGCTATGGAGAGGTAATCAGCCTTTTTATTTGTATGAGATACGGAGAAGGGCACTGTTGGATTCTTTCCACTCCTCGATGTAGCTGTAGTAGCCTGGAGGTAAACATCCTGGTCTACGGCTGTATTTAGAACAGTTGTTGACAGCTTGTTGGCTTATAAAAACACAAGAGGGACTGTAAAATGAGCCGCACTTGACGCGTGCCACATGCCGGAAATTTTATTAATCAACAAAAACTGGGCATCCCCAGATGCCAAATGTAGTATGTGATTGGTATGCTCTAGTCAAAACTACTTGAACATGTCACCGAATTTAAGAAGTAAAAATAATACAGTTCATTAAAAGTTTGAACCAAATACAGTATATTGCTGATACTTCTCATGTATCATTGTATTATTCCCTTAAAGTACATGCCATTGGTCAGTGGTGGAAGGAATCTGAAACTATACTTATGCGAAAGTATAAAAGAGAAAAGAAAAACCACAACAACCACAACCACTGCATCCCAAATTTCCCTTGAATAAGTATTATCTGCTAAAATACTGAAGCTCAAATCAATATATTATTTTAACAGTATACCCCTTTAAAACATCGCTCTAAATATTAATGAATCATTCATTATCAAGTAATTAAGCAGCATTTTAATGTTGTAGTTTGTTTAGGTATAGCCTATTTAAATGTATATTGCCAGGTAGTTTTGAAACACACACACACAGACACACAGACACACAGACACACACACACAGACACACACACACACACACACACACACACACACACACACACACACACACACACACACACACACACACACACACACACACACACACACACTCCACATTACAACCTCTGTCCTATTGGGCTCTGGGCCAAACATTTTCAATAAGTGTGACCCACCTTGTCACTCTGTGTACCCACAGGTGGAAACTTTTACTCACATAAATCAGTCTGCAGCCATGTATTCGGTAAGATGTGTATTTTGTGCCTGACGGTCTGCTGCTGGAATGGCTACAGGGGAAGAACATGTGATCTCATCACCAGCTTTAGAACAGATCCAGTAACACTGACGGGAAACATTTTCCACACCTGATGAATAGCATAAGAACATATTAATACAGTTGAGTCTGGTGATATCTAGTTTTCATCGATTCTAAAACAGTTGTATATTTTGTGGTTTGTGCGTGTTTACTGTATGTCTACAGTTGCTGCACCTCCCTTTTGAGTGCCTTACCCCACACCTCACAACTCCTAGACAGCTATCTTATGACTTTGCGGGTATATCTGTATTCTTTTCTATATGTTTCTTTTCTTATCCATTTTATGCAATTTGTGTTTTCAAACGTTGTCTTTACTTGGAAAAAAATCACAAGATAAATGAAATGTATTTGAATGATCTTACATTTTTCACCTTAAGGATCCTGCAAGGACTTTCATTTGTTGTATGGACAGGAAATGTTAATAAGTTCCTTAGATTGCACACAATTAGTGCTATATTGCTTAATGGGACTAAGATAAATTCAGAGCACACTGTACTGAATGAAAAAAAAAAACTTGTCTTTTGTCTTGGGTCAATTTGACCTGAATCATCCAAAAAGGATTCAAAGGGTCCAAAATGTGAACATAATTAAAAAGTTAAGTTAAGTTAGATGTTATGCACATGGTGTTTTTCATACTTCTAGTTCTCCTAAAATGTAATAAAAAATCTCAATATATAGCGTTGCTAGCAATACATTGAACAACCCCTGTATCATGGTACGTTCATCACTAGATTCACAGCCTTACTCCACACTTTGCTTCTCCTTTCTTCTAACACAGCTGCAAGTGAAGACCACAGGGATCCTCCACTGACTGATATAATCAATCCCCTCTTTAGAGCTAATCAACAGTCTAGTCTCCCACTCAGTATGCAGTATTAAATAACACAGAAGAACCATGTAGTATTTAAGTTGTCTTTTTATTATTTGGACTTATGCACACTATGTACAATCATTTCAGTCGCAAAAAGTGTAGCCTATAAAAATAACCTTTAAATTATAGTATGATTGGGATTCATTTAATACAAAATAACACATTTTCAAAATAGATGGACATTCTTTTCCTCACATGGCACAGTGTGATGAACAATCAGAGACTGGCATTGCAATACTGGAACACAGACGGGAGTAGAAAGCCCATACATTGCCTTCTGGGGTTTAACAACACCAGCCTCTATGGAACTCAGCTAGAAGCACTAAACCTCCAAACAAAAAGCAAGAATATTAAATACAAATTGGGCCCTATAGTGCAGTACTTTCTCATATGCAAAACATGTACATTTTTGCACGGAAGAGGGGCAGTCTGGTCCAGAAAACTGATGGTAAGATAACCTTGTATCTTGTCAGTCAAAACAAAACTGTCACTTTACCTTTACAGGTCAAAAGCTCCAAACTAATATCCATGCATAAGCACAATAAACACTTTCAAAGTCATACATTTGGTCAAATCTACAGACTCTCTTGCTCTATTACGGTAAATTTACCAAGGTGCAACATAAGTATTATTTTCCATACTTCAAGTATTTAAATAAAATGAACCTTTGGGTGAAGTTGCTACTTTAAGGCATGGGTGACATTTCCTACAGGATATAGTTCTCTTACATTGTTCAACAACAGGTTCCGCCCTGTTTAAAGTCCTAATGTCGCTCCTCAAATACCTGCTGTAATAAACATGCTGCACTTGTTTTGTCCTAAACTGGAATATTAGAAGCCTCCTTTACATTGCTCCACACACATATCCACTGTTTTTAGTCACAAGTGCTGCCTATGTCTCTACCTGCACCTGATCTATGATGCATTGGTTTATATTTTCCTATGAAGAACCCAAAAAAGAACGATGGGATTGAAAGCAACATCATTTCAGGATGTCATGCTACTTCTAAAACCAAAGATAAAAGGGTAGTCTGCCTCCTTTAGTCTGGCGAGAACCCTCTTAGCAGCAAAATGTTGCCATGGGAATATGAAGAAGGCTTCATGGTACTAAATGTGAGCTTGAGGGAACTTTTCACTTGGGAACTTTATATCTGCTCAGATCTAGAGGCTCTTTACTGGGTATGCACCAGTCGTCTGCCTCCTGCCTCACTTTGTAGTTCTTCAGAGCGGTTTTGTTGTACACCGGCAGCCTCTCGATGGAGTCAGTGGACAGCGCCTGGAGAGACAGGAAGACAACATGTAATTACAAATTTCCTGTCATACCCGGCTTGACAGGTCTGCAGAGTTTGGCGCTTGTGCCACAGGGCAGTTTTTCTCTCTGTGCTGCAGACTTTCAAACTCTTGGCATCCTGTCGTAGTTTCATGCATGATCACCACGTCTGGCTCACCTTCAAGTAGATGACAGCGTCCGTACCGTGGCCCTCCATGGAGTAGAGCTGCAGGTCCCCCTGGAAGTACTTAGCATAGAGGCGAGAGATGGGCAGACCGTAGCCAAAGCCAGCCTGCACACAGACAGACAGAGAGAAGGGGGATGAAGGGTTTGAGAAGGCTTTGTTCTCTGTCACACTGCAAGCAGCAGCGTCCTTCTATCATTGCGGAACAAACGGGTCCTTTGTCAAGTTTGCTTGCTTTAGAAGTCACTCCGTTTGATAGAAACAAAATGATGCCAGGATTTCAATCTTTAAATAGGAAAGACAGTTTAAACCAGAGGCTAAATAAGTATTTCAATGTGTGTAGGCTTTTTGGAGCAATATGCAGTGACATTACACTTGTGAAAGTATTCAAAGAAGAATTGACCCCTCAAGTTGCAGTGATATAAATGCCTGTACAAAATTACATTATTGCATCATTCTCTCCTGTTATTATCTTGAGTATATTTGTACAAATTATTGTCCAAATTCTCGATTTATAGATAAAATTATGATTGGCAAGGTCAAATTGACCTTGTCCTTTGTACCCCAAATTCAACCAGTTCCTATTTGAGTCAAAGTGAAGGTGATTTGTGCCGAATTTGAAAATCCCACTAAACATTAATAAGAGAGAATGGGACGAACATAGAACCAAAAAAACATAAACAACCTAATGTGTTTTCAATAAATGCAGGAGTGGAATTGAGTCAATATATCTCTACTATCTCCTTACCAGTGGAGGCCGTGTGCGTTCTCCTATCTGTGGAGCAGGAGCGGTGGAGTACATGTAGCTGAAAAGGTTCTCCATCTTGCGAAAGGGGACACCACCGCCCTTGTCGCTCACCTGCAGACGGGGCAGATACAGAGTGGTGAGACAGCGCAGAGGAGGGAGGGACACAGTGACATGACATTTAAAAGACAGAGGTGATGCCGGCAGACGAGTGTCCGCCTGCCATGAACACATGGCCTCCACTTAACACTAGAAGGTAAGTGGCCTTCGGTTGCTCCACTGCACATATCATCATGGTAAATGTGCGATTCATTGTTGATATAGAAATATTATCAAGTGCAGCATGTCCTAAATCCTAAATTTACATTTTAGGTGTTTAATTAAAATTGCGTTGTACATCGTTGGCGGTGTATGTATGACTTGGCTACCACATGTATTGTCACAAGGTTTATAACAGACCATGGAGCTAATCATGCAGTGAATCTTAACAGAACTCAGGAGACAAATTGGGGTGGATGTAAATCCTTACACATCAGGTCAAGAGAGTGATTTGGGTGGCAGTGACAAAGAAAGCAGGTTCTCTTAGCTCTGAAAGCAAAGGTCTATGTTGCTTGTGTTCAATAGGGTGGTTTAACAGGCTCAATTTAAATTGTTAAAAATGTGCTGGTTCACACAAAGACTTATGTAAAGCTCTAATACGGCTGCTATTAGGAAGTATGTGAACATTACGAAAGAACCCTCAAAGGTACACATCACAAAGAAGACTTTCTAAATTTTAGATTGTTTGACCATTTCAAGAAGATATAAAGTAATTTGCAAACCTACCTTGATTGACATGTCCTCGTCTCCAAGAGAAACTAGGACTTTAATGGGTGGGAGGTTGTTGCTGTCGTCATGCGTCTCAATAGTGGCCCTCATGGCATTCTACAAAAAGAAGAATATAATATTGTAAAAAATATTTTATAATAAGTGGTATTTAAATCAACTTCTCATTGATATAATTCATATCTTATACTTTGTCGTACCTTAAATAGCTCAAAAAGCATGTGATAAAGGTGAGAGGGCACGTATACAATGCTCGTCGGATGGTTATTATTCTTGCCTGCAAAGAAAACAAACAAAAAGTGTTTTAATAAGGTTTCCCACTTCATTTGAATTCCATTATCCTCTCAATGTTTTCCATTTCTGGCAACTATTTTGCTAAGCTTTTATGTTTTCAAGAGGATGGGGAGGAAAGGGTCTGTGTGTCAATATTGTCTGATGCAGTGAGCCGGGGCTCATTTAGCCTTTACTTTAGCTTCCATGCTATAATGAGGGGCCTCTCAGGTCCATCTAGCCGTATGTTAATTTGCATACAAAGAGTCTGTGTGTACAAACAGAGGACTAAGCTCTATTTGTTCTTTCTTTAAATCTCTCTAAGAACAAGGACCCTTACCCTTTGAGGTGTCTGAATTAAGAGTGGATCTGGGTTTGTTTTTAACCAGCCAGAGTAAATTACTGTAAGCTTACTGCACATCTCCTGCAGGATCAGATCGGGGGAGCGGAGGTAGTACTGCTCACACAGCATTTTGGCACTTTGGAATGCATCTGAACAGAAAGGGAGGAGGATCATTTCAGAAATGATTATAGCAGAATAAAATTGAAGGACTTTATTTTTATGTTTTCCGATATTAATTAATATTTACCCTGGACTACATCTCCGACTTCACAGTGAGGGTCAATGCTCCCAATGGTAGTTGGGTGGATAGGGTTGAGGGTACCATCAAAAATAAGAGCTGCAGGGAAAAAAAAAAAAAGGTTAAGAAGTACAGAAAGCACAAATTACGTTATATTCTATTTAATTTTAATACTTTTAAAAATACATCCCATAGAATGTATAACACTTATTCAAAAATATTGTTTTTTTATTACATTTTATATAATGTTTTACATACAACAAAGCAAAATCCTTGTGTTTGAAACACTTTATAGAAAAAAGACTGGATTCTTTTGTTTTCTAAAAAAACCTTACAGAAAATCATTTTCCTACGTTTATAACTATTCTTCTATACAACAAACAAAACCTGACTTTTGATCGAAATGTTGGTATTTGCTTTCATTACAGCTAATACCTAAAATTATTAAAGGTCAGGTGATAACGCAATTTATACTAGGTAAGTAATAAAATAAGTGCACGCAAAGAAAACACAGAAAGGAAAACAAGTCATAAACCGATATGAACATTTATTGTAAATTCATTAAAGCTTCATGGTTTGCCCTGCCTGTAGCTGGTGTTGAAAGAGATTACACTGTCAGAACATGATATGCTTCTGCAATCTTTGTTCCACATGACTGATGATGATGATGATGATGATAACAGTATGAGCTCGCAATAACAAATACATTGTCATCATTCTGGAGTGGGCATCTGCTGAAAGAGAAGTCCTTAATGATGATATGATATGAATTAAAAAACGGAAATCACTACAATAAATATTTGTTTAATTGTTATTGTTGACTAAAGGAAAACCTGTTAGCTTTAAAGTGACAATAAAGCGGACTGCATGTTTTTTCAGGGTGAAAGCGTATTTTTCCCTCTGAGTGACAACAGAGAGAGAGCACAGTGAGTTTATATAAAACTGTCACACTGGTCATTTTTTCCAGAGCTAGTTTTTGTACCTTCATGCACACACAAGCACTGTTGCCAACACGCTGAAAATCCTGGGAAATGTGAAAGCGTACTCACTGTGCTGGTTGATGAGCATCCGGATAGAGATGCGGCTCATGTAGAAGCGGTCCAGAAAGTATTGGATGTTCTGGTTGGTTACTGTGTCATGGGAGAAGGCCTCTTTGTATTCTATGATACCCTGAGCCATAGTGGGCACCACATCGTTGTGTCTGTTCCTGATGGTGACTAATGTGTCAACAAACCTGCAGATGAAAGACAATAAGAAACTGAGTGGGAAATACGCGTTTTAAGAGCATTACAAAGCATTCTTTTTATTATCGATAACTGTGTTGATAATTGTTGCTCTATAAAAAGTCAATAAATAATGCAAATAACAATTAGCACTAGCCCTAAAAACAATTATGCAAACCGGATATGTGCATAGTTAATAACTATTTCTGCCCAATAAAGAAATGTTTAATAATTTGCTTCATTTAAGACAGTTTAATTAATCATTGGTCTATTAAAGGTCAGATAATAATGCAAGTTTGTCATGTTTTGTCAGTCCAAACCCCCAAAATAATAACTTTAATATGGTATAACACTGAAAAAAGCAGAATATCTCCATATTTGAAAGGATGATTTAGTTAAGAGAAAAAGGTTTTAAAAAACCATTCAAGAAAAAAGGCGAGGTTGCTGAGGAATTTTAGAAACTTACTCTCCAAGAACTTTGTAGTCATCAGGACTCTTGTCTAGAAATTCTAGGATTTCTAATAAACTCTGGATGTACCTAAGAAAAAATAAAGATGTTCACACACACATAAACATCTATTGTTAAATAGAAAACAGTGATTCTGCAGGAAACTTATTAGCTCATGGTCTGAAAAGGCAAGGCTGTTTTCGCCTTAGCTCACTCCTCACAAAAGGGAAGAAAGGCAGAGCCTGAAAACAAAGTCACGTGACATGTGAGGAGAAGTAGGGTAAGGTTCACAGTTGAGAGCCTCTCCTCTGTACACAGTTGGAAGGACTTCAACTTGGCAAACGGTTCTACTACTCAGACATTAACGGTCAACAGCTGTGACTGTAAACGTCTCACTAGTCAGGGGGGGTCATTTGGTATCAACAAAAGTTTTAAGAGTTAGCGAAGATGCAGAAGGACTCTCATTTTGTTCCTTTGTTTTGGAATAATATCTGCCACAGCTGAGAGGTTAGCAACATGGATCATAACAACACATGAAGCAGTTGTCTTGGCTTGACTTACCAGCTCTGCACTATTTGTACAGATGGAGTTGTGAGCAGTTTGTCAGGCAATAGGTTAATTTCCTTCATGATGTTTGAGAGTCTTACAGGGAGCTCCTGCCTCAAAAACACAAAAGAGGTCTTCTCACAGGCATTGATGGAACCTGATCAACAAAAAGGAAATTATAATTAGGGCTGAATAGAAGTGATATGAGGATAAACTCAATACTTTTGGGAATGTGATTGTTGATTGGGCGTTTTTTAAGAATATTCTGACATTTTATAGACTACAGTAAATGTATGTACTTTAAAACAAATATTAAATTACTCAACAGTGAAAGTGATCCATATTTTCTTAATAAAGTGAGAATAGTATTAGACATTTCAAATAAAAATGAATTGACAGCAGTGAATAAGTTATGAAAATAACAATTAGCTCAAACCCTAGTAATAATTATGAACAAAAACTAGATGTGTGCATTGTTTGATTTTTCAAAAAACAAATGGAATACTGAATTGCACTTCACAATTTCCATTACTGTTATTTTAAGTGCTGAAAGACTGTAAAATGCATGTTTGTTAGCATAAATATCCCGAACAGGGCCCAAACAGTGCTGTGGGGGCTTGCTACAGATCTGATGCAACACTCAGCACTATAAGCACTGTGCTGCTGTAGACAAAGAAACATGCATTGTAGACTGTAACTGAATCTTAACACATTTCTGATCTCGTTAAATAGAGCAATCCCTTTGCACACAGCTCCCTTGACAGTTTTATCCCACATGACACGTCTGATCAATACTCACCGAAATCGAGAAACTGCTTCATAGACAGCGGTGAAGGAGAGAATTTAGAGAAATGCTCGATGTGTTTGGGCACACTGGCCAAGGCGGCGTTTTTCATTATAAACCTGACGAACTTCATTATAGCTTTGAATGGTCCAAACTCTTTTACCTACACAGTGTTCACAACGTTCGATGCTATGCTAGCAAACTGACCGCCGCGGACCTCTTATTATAAACAGAGGAGGTAACCCTGAGCTCCAGCCAATGGGAATGCTGGCTTGGTTATTTTACATTCCAGACTGGCCAATGGGAAGCGATAGGGGCGGGGTTAGTGCTGCTCATGGCACACTCCTTCACAGAGGCAGTCTCTACTTGAGAAAAACAACAACCAGCTCAATGAACACATCACATAATAAACATGTTCCTGTGTGCTGAAAGATACTGATGTGTGGAAAAACTGATTGTTGGAATAAGTGCATATACTCAAGTAGACATACCATAGACTACTTTAGTACAATTTAAGGCCTACTTTATATAATTCTAAAATACAGACAAAAGGCCTTCTTTAAATGATGTTATCTCCGTTTAATGCAGCCTATATTTAAAAAAAAAAAAATCAAAATAATTGTGGAATATAACTTCAGTAAGATTGGAACGTGGGACCTTCTTTGCACACTGTAATATGTTTTCATTATGTTAAACTATATTATTTATTCCTATAATCTATCTGCTGCACTATGTCTTGGCTTCTAAATGATTGATGTGACTTTTTTTATATAAATGTGTATGATCGTTTTTTGGAGGGAGCATCATTGCTAATAACCAATAATTATTTAGCTTTTATTAATTTATTTCTGAATAGTTGGTTATTATTTACCTGTGCTTGTTAATGTGTCAACAACACTTCTGGCCAAAAGTAACATAAGCATTAATCTGCTGCTGTAACAAGATTCACTCCTCTGTTTTCAATCTTACTACCATGTTGAACCCGCTGCATGGGGTTTAATCCAATTCAGCCAAAAGAGCTTTGTGAGGTGTTGGGGATCAGGTCTGACTCACAGTTGGTGTTCAAGTTCATCCCAAAGTTTACCATTGGGTTAAGGTCAGAGCTCTTTGTAGGCTGGTCAAGTTATTTAACACCAAACTAAGAAAGAGTTCCTCCCTTAGGGGCCCACACATTAGAAACAGCCCCATATCAAAAGTACTGTACTTTAAGCGTGTATGCAAGGGTGTCCACATACTTTTGAAGTACTGACATGCTTATGACCAGGATTTGTGTGGCTCTGACTATGCTCAGTTTGGCTGAATATAAAAGGGTTTGATTCATTATAATTAGATGAATGGATAAATGGATTATAAAATTACACCTAATTTGGCAACTTGCTATCAGTAGGGTTGGGGAGGTTACATGTAACAGCATTATATAATCAGGATACAAAAAAAAAAGGTAACTGTATTTCCATACTCAGATTATTGCTCCATTTCTAAAAATTACAGTTTTAATAGAAGGATTACAATGTTACTAAAAACTAAAAAGAGCATTTTGTGTTTATTTTAAAAGAAGCAGGTTGTATTTCTTCTCTGTAAACTGTACTGTTCTGTAGTTTTATACTTTGTGTGAATCTGTACACCTACTGCCTGAATCTGCTTTATGGTTTTCACTTTCTTTGGCTCATTTGTTCTTTTTTAATTCAGCAGGTATATTCAGCTATATGTTGACAAAATTGTGTTTGTGAGCTTAACTGTGTGTATTAAACTAAAACGATGCATAAAATCTACCCTGAATGTTAATTCTCCATCAATCAACCAATAAAGCGACTTCTGCTGTTCAAAGAAAGTTTCTACAGGCTGTTTGAAGATCCCCTCATTTCTTTCATTCAATCAATAAAGTTAAGGGTTCATTTAGGAGTCACTTTGGCCAGCAGATTTAGGAGGTAAAGTTGATTATAAACGTCCATCCTTATCAGGGTGTTAACACAGCCAAGTGCCCTCTGCTCCTTGTTTACTGTCTCCTCTCCTGATGGGCAGAAGTTCCCCCTCTGTGAATGTTTCGCTGGAAGCATGCCACCTCAGGTTTTGAATAGAAATGCCTTTGTCAGGGAACACAGTGTCCGGGTCAAATCTCCCATTACGTAAGCAGCGTCAGCAGCGTCAGTACAGTTGGGATTGTCCTTATAAAGCCAGCCTGTCGTGCCTCTCCATCAAAACATGAGTTTAAACCTTTTGTTCTTGCATGTGGGAGGCAATAACTAAATGCTAGCAATATTACAGAGTGAATCTGCACCTCAAAATACTACAGTTAATTTACATTTTTGCCAGCTCATAGCAGATAATGTGCTGATGCCCGATACAATATCAAAACATTCCTCATATTGTTTTCAAATGTCTGGTGTTTGGCTTTTTAGTCATATGTAATATATCAGCTATACATGCACTCTGTAAGCTCACAGTATTTAGAGCTGGACAGTGATACAAAATATCAGCATCTTTTGTATCCAGGCGTTTTTTTTATTTGAATACCTTTGGGTCGCCAACAGAATCATTTGTCACGCCATAGAGAAATATGTCTCCCCTCCAGCAGATGCGTCCTTTGAAAGAGAACAAGAGGTCGACATGTGTCGGTCAAATAAAGCAGCTCCTGCTGGGAAAGGCCTTAGTCATCAGTAGAGTTATTACCTGTGGAGATTGTATTTGTGTTGTACCACAGGAAATTGAGGTCAGTACAATAAGTAAAGAAAATCAGAAAACATGGCTTTTCTTTATTTTTAAAAGTGTTTTAGGCAAGTTCATTTCATCTTTGCTTTTCTCACAGCAGTTTATTTCAGACGTACTCATACTAAGCATCACTATTAAGCATCCTAGCATATACAATTATAAGGAGATTTGGATATTTGAAAAGATGTCCCTAAGCTTTAAAATGGTAAACTGTATTTCTATTTTTCTTGTTTTATTCCCTATTATTCCTCTTCTCTTTTTCTGTTCAGTCTGTCAGCTTTAACAGTGTTCAAGTACTCAAGGGTTAGCATACAGTTTGAGTTCCTTAAGTATTTACATTTCACGTTATTTTAAAACCTATGGTGGGCCCTTGAAATAATACTACTGCTATTAATAATACATTTTACTTAATGCTTGGACATTTATGCACCAGTAACAAGTGGGCTTACAATCTGTTGGACTGGTTTCTGATCCACGTTGAATAGAGTTTCTTCCGTAACTTAAACGTCATTGCATCCATTTCTTCATTAAGCAGGGTTGGGCTGCCCATTAATTCAGTTCTTTACACCACAGCTATCCCTGACCTCATTTTACTTCTTTCAGCAGTGAGGTATTCAGATGTGTTTAAAAAGAAAAAAAGAAAAGTGGTATCAAATTTATTCAGGATCAGCAGATACCCTGAGTTTTGATATCTGAACTGTTTTCGGGCCATTTTCATCAATGCATAATGAGGACTTTCACTTATGATACTTTCAACCTCCAATGGGCCATTTGTATATCAAGTATTTTTGAATTCGGAAGGAAAATGTCTTCTCTTGCAAACCTCCCAGGTGAATTAAGAAACAATGTATCAAATAAAGCCTTGGTGAATAAAAGTAAATACGATCCGCCCTAATACGAAGTTCCATTATGAAGCTATAATAACCCTCTCAGTTAACCGTTACATTCTATTCAGTGGTAGCCTGAAACAGCAGGCCTTGTATAAAACTGAACCTGGAGACACATGTAGTGGAGAGTGCTTAACAGGTCAGCAGGGGTGGGGGTCTAATGGGGGCAGTTTTCGGCCAGTACTTTTCCGCTCTCCATCATGCATTCCTGCCAGTAGTCAGCTCCTATTCCCCACTGTCAACAAACAGCCGGGTGTATCAGGCTTAAATGTTAGGCATTCTGTTCGTCAGTGGGTATTCATAGAAGAGGGTGAAACTGACAACAACAACTCCAGTGGAAATTTCCTCACGCTGCAAGGCCAGGGGGGGGGGGGGGGGGGGGGGATGCTGATGGGCCCTTAGCAGAACTGGGGTCACTTAAGTTAGAGACTTCATTTAAATATAAATGAGTCACTTCCCAGGGTGAAACTTCATCATCACAAAAGATTTCCACTGATTAAAGTTTAAATCAGACCCACTTTTAGCAATCATTGCAACATTCAGAACATGTTTAGTTCCTATTCATGAAACAACTAATAAAGGCAGCACTGCCAGAATGCAAATGAGAGAAAACGTTCCTCTAATCAAGCATTTGGAGGGTAATTATAGTCATTTTGAAGGGAACTGCTGACAATGAACTATGAAAAAAAACAAAAGAAAGAAACCTTTGGAGTGAACAATCAAACGTTTTATTATTCTTTATTTTTATCACCATAATGATTGCTACTTAATTGTGCTGTCTTTTGAGAAATGATAAAGATGGAATTCCATTATATTGTTTTAACTCCCTATAAATTACACTTTTATACTGTATAGTATTGTTTTGTTTTATCCTACATTAGAATCGCAAAGACATTTTGGAAGAAACATATTTTAATCCGTGTTAAAGACATTTTCAGGTTCATATTTGTATTTTGTGCCTCTAATATGACATGTTTATATTCTTTATTGTTCAAAAACGATTAGATTGTTCTCATACTGCCTGTATCTCTGCTCTGATTGGTTAACTGGCAGGCTCTGCCCTGATTGGTCAGTCGCTAAGAGATGTCCCGCCCCTTAGTCTATCAAATAAAATGTGTTGGAGCGATAGCCAGTAGAAGCGCAAGTGTTACTTATTGATGTCACTATGTTACGGAAGAAAATAATGCAGGTCCAATGGAGGCGTTTCAGGCAGGGGGGAAGTGTGTGGGAGATTCCCACTGGGGGTAATTTGGGGAATTTTAGCCTACAAAAACCTATACAACACACCACAGGAAAGTGAAACCTTTCCAAAAGCATAATAGGACCCCTTTGAGTATTTATTACCAAATAAGGTAATACAATATTTAATTTCCAGAAACAAAAAGTCACTTGAGTGCAAACATTTAAAAACTAAAAAGGAGATATTTGTTTAGGCCAATAAAGCCCTCTGCATACATCCATTTCCCACACAAAATATCTGCAAAACATTTAATGACAATGAAAACTTTATTTTACAAAATCCACTCCTGCCAAGTGTCCTCTCATAAGCATGATTAAACGGGTTTATGTTTATTTTCAAGCACTCAAAGCACTTGTCTAATGTAAGGGAAACATGGTGGTCTTAGTTAAATATAGTTATAAGACAGGATGGCACAGAGAGTTAGAGTGTCACACATCAAGGAGCATTGAGGTCGCCTACTGTAGGTGATGTGAAGGATTTGACATCGGATGAATAATTAATTATGAGTGAAAGAACATCTAAAAGAACACTTGGCACCTTCACTGTGAGGAAGCAAAACTATGTACATTACATGTGCTGTAACCGGTTATTTAAGAAGTTCTTATTTAAAATGAATAGAACATGTTTCTTTAATGATTGCCAGAGATTTCAAAGTAATTTGTTATGCTTGAATATATCACATACAAGACATTTAAGAGGGCGTGCTTCCTGATATTTAATCATGGATATTGTCTGTGCTACAGAGTGGTACAGAGACCACTCCACATTTGTCTTAAATCTTTATCTCTACATGTATAGGCAGCCATTCGAGTCTCCGTTGAATTCCAACACAGAGAAATGTTGTCAGTAGTTTATAGAATACCATAAAAATAATAATAATAATAATAATAATTTAACTCAAAGACATACTGTACCTAGAAATTAGTACAACCAGAGAAACTGATAATGCTGCAGTGGTCTCACATATCAAGGACCAGAAAATAATATATTTTGTATATATTTCAAAAAGATGAAAGGTTGGTATTCAGCTATAAACTTCAACAAGCAGAACTGTTGCATAAATAAGATTGAAATGTTTTTTATTTGTTTGTTTGTTATTTTAAAAATCTATCTATTTGAGATATAACTGATGTGGTTTTGCATTGTATAAAAATAACAGGCTGCAGCGGAAATATTCCATTAATTCATAATTTACTTATCATAATGCAACCTCTTATTATCTTTGAAAAAAAACAAATATCGAACATTGAAATAAATAACAACTCTTTTGTTTAAGTTTTTTTGCTTCCAGCTGTCACACATGTTTTAACTCTACACCCGCAGACGCTTGTTTGCTAATGCGTTTTCACACACAAGCTCAAAACGATGTTTTAAAACGTGTTTTTCTTTCTCTTCTGCTGACTGTGTGCAGGATTGATGTCAGTCCCTCATGGAATAGTGAATGGAATGCAGTGAAGAAATAAAAAATAGAAAATGTAGGTTATGTTATATGTTGTTATGTTATATAAGAACACCCACAACACTGTGATTTAGTTGATGACGTAGAGAGTGTCATTGAGATTCTCGTAAACTGAAACATTTAGATTCTGGCAGCCCTGGATTTTCAAGCTTAACCAGGTAAATGTCATTGCAGTAAATGTTAATCTGGGAGTTCTGTTTCTTGGGTTCTTCACATCTGTATGTTGCTGTACGGAGCTACACAAGCAATATGCACATTCACCATTTTATGCTTCCATAACCTAAAGCATTCACCTTTTTGCACAATACAATTGATTTTATAAACAGCATTTAATTGTATTTTATGTTACAGTATTTAATTTTACATTATGTTCTTGTATATACTATTCTATTTACTGTGCATGTATACAGAGTCCTGCATTTACGTGGTCACTTACAACATTCTCTGCATTATTTAGCATCTTTGAATATATTTATTTTCCTGACATGTATATGATTTACTTCATCTGCATTAGTTGCACATTTTATTTTATTATTGTTTTTTTTCTATTTTTTTTCTTCTAAATGTCCTATACAGTAGGTTGCAATGTTGGAGGAGCTTGGGACTTAATATTTCATTGCCATTTCTGTAGCTACTGTGCTTATGACAATAAAGCCTTTGAATCTCTTGAATCTTGAAAACAGTCCTCAGTCAGTACATGCCACTACACTAAGTATGAAAGCATTGTTGTTCAGTTAAACTGACATCCCCAAACAACACCTTGTATCAATACAAGTGAAAGGTTTTTTGCCCTATTAGCCTCCAAACTGAACATAAAGAGACATTTTAACAATCAAAATATATCAATCTAACATCTATATCAACTTTCTGAAAGTAGTAATAGTACTGAGTAGTTTTACAGACCTAAATTGAATGCATAGCACTTACTTCTTCCACAGTTCTACTACTGCTGCCATAATAAATATTTATTTATAACTATACTTTATGCCTTATTATGCTTTTGGGTTATCTTTTCCTGTAGTGCGTTATATAGGTTTTGGTGCATGTAAATGGTCTGCAAAGGCTAACATCCCAAAGTTCCGTCCAGAGGGAGCTTCTCTCCCACCCTGCCTCTATGGACCCCTTTGTTTACTTCCGTAACATAGTAAAATCACTATGGTACACTAATGCTTTTATGGCTACCAGTCCAACACATTGTAAATGATAGGCTAAGTGGCTGGACATCTCTAAGCGGTTGATCAAATAAAGCGGGCCAGCCGACCAATCAGAGCAGACTGGGCTCTGGTTTCAGACAGTGAGAGGTGCTGCAGCACAGGCAGTATGAGAAAAATAAAGAGCTTTTTGAACATTAAAGCATGCCAACATGTCACAGTAGAGGCACTAAATACAAATTTGAAAACTGAACATGAGTATAAAATGTCCTCTTTAAATTAAAAAATGTCATCATACATGTGACTTAAAAGAGTAAAGTTAGTTTCCTTGTCCTGCTTCGAGTTATACACGCCTGCTAAAGCTTGAACCCTGATAACAGTGTCATCAAATTCTCAGATGACGCGGCTATCTGGAGCTTAATGCACAAGAATAGCACCACATCATTACAAAGGGAGAGTTGTGAAACGGTATGATAAGAGCCGTCTCCCAAAGGCAAAACCCTTTGGGTGGGTATCCATCATGAATCTATCGCTGACATCACTCCTGCTCCTGAATGCTCCTGAGCTAACTGACAGCACACCACTGGGGGGCTCGTATTGAGATATTTTATCCCCAATTTCAGTTAAGATGGTAATACTTACACATAAAGGTTTATGGAGCTGCACAGTTCTTAAGATTATCATAATATTCAGTATATCAGGCAAAGTTGGCCAGCTTCCTGTGCAGCTTTAAGTCTAAGTACTTTTAAGCAGACAGATAAGATTATATGAGCTGAGCTGGAGCAGTTTTTACGACAGGCTGGTAACTCTGACCAAGCTCATATCCTGCACCTAAAATATCCCCTTTTCCCAGCAGGCTTTGGGATAGTCTTTATTGGTTGAAATAATATGTTATGCCATCTAGGCAGTGAAAATAAAGGTCATATTGGGTAGTGCAATATGTGGAACAGATGCCCTAGGGTTCAGTGCAATATGATGACAAACAATACAGTAGTATGCAGTGTGAAATGCAATTGTATGTAGGGCTACAACAAATGATAACTTCATTATTGATTTATGAGATGTTTACTAGATTCATCTATTAATTGTTCGGTTTAAAAAAATGTCAGAAAATAGTGAAACATGTCCTTCCCAGTCCACGATGATGTCTTTATATGTTTTTTTCTTTCCAAAAAACAAAAAGATATTCACTTTATCATGATATAAAACAGAGAAAAGGTTGACATCTTAACATTTGAGAGGCTAAAAATTAGCATTGTCTGACATTTTGGCATGAAAATTATCTAAAGCTAACAATTGACTATCAAAATAGTGAATTAGGATTTTCTACGATAGTTCTGTATGTATTTATTCAATGCATTGCTCTGTCGGCAACATAACAATTATTTACACTATAAAGGAAAACCATGCACTTTTTTTGTTTTTGTTTTTGGGCTGTTCTCATATTAACAGTTTGCATTTGTCCCATTTATGTTTCAATATGACAATACTCCTTAGACAATACCCTCTCCATAAATAAATGTACCATGAAGTGGATTGACGTGCACAGAGCATTTGGAGCATTACAGTATTTCTTGCGTAGGACAGCGTATATTATACTGCATCATGTTTCTCCAGGGCACACATTGGTGCGATGCATCTGATTTTATCCTAATGAAGGGTACTCTTTTCTATCACTGGGACATCCCAAAGCGCACCTGTGTGGTTTTTAATTCAAACAGGGCACAATGCTAGTGTCACCAACTGAATCCCCATCTGAGTCCACCAGTGCATGCATGTGCAAAATCACTTATAAATATTGGAAAAAAGACAGACTTAAGAAAATAGCAACATTTTGGTTAAGACAACTATTTGCAAACATCTTAACCAAATTAACTAAAGACTTTATTAAATTATGACTTGTACACTGTCTAATCCTTGGCATTGCCCAAATTAGGGTCAATGCAGTATAAGTCAGAGATAGTAAGCACCATTTAAAATAGTCTATATTCCACTCCTTTAACACTTCATGTAGTCTGCCAATTAGCTACATACAGACACTTTTTTTTACAGTATGTTCAACAGAAGGTGTGAAGTGTGTTCATGTATAGAGAATATAAAGCTATTGGTGCAACCATGTGGCATTTAATGGAAGCTGTTGTTTCCATTTAGCTTGTGGTATGGACACACTCCAGTGTGTTATTCCCTCTCCTGTTCAGAAACTGAGTACTCTGTTGGGCTAATTAAAATTCCTAGAGAATATTCATCTCGATCAGAATATTACATAATTTGTACTGCAAGTTGCTGAGAGAAGCGTTGCCTTGACTGCCTTTAAAACGCGGGGTGAGTCAAGAAGCAGGAGCCATGTATGTTCTCGTTTAAAAAGGAGATACGTACGCTCCTATTCCCGCGACATCACCATCCCACAGTAGTGGGGCTCCACGGTGTGCGGTGTGATGCTCAGTCCTGCACAGTAGCAGCTACAGGAGGCGTGCTTGTCCCTTCACAGGATCACAGCAGGAACACCGGAGCAGCGGCTATAACCGAGCTTTGGACACCGGGAAACAGAGCCTTATTTAGGGGGGCGCCTCCCAAACTCCTAAGCGATGGCATTTATGGATCGATCATCGGGAACGCGTGAGTTGTCCTCCTTATACAATGCGCGCAATGTCTTTTCATGTGATGTGTGCTGTAGATACAGTGCAAACTGCATGTCTAACAACCACGTATTACTCATCGCAGGCTTGTTTTGAACAAAGAGATGTTAGAAATGTTGATAAAATCGCCATCTGCTGTGTTTATTTATCGTACGCGCAATATCTTTTTGCAGCTGATGCATACATCCCCTTAAAGGAGACGCGCTTTGGCAACATCAGCATCACACAGAGCAATGCCATGGCCGCAGGCAGCCTGCAACTTCAGCTCAGTGCTGGTTGGAAGCGGAGAGCAAAAGTAGCCTACATCTGTCAACCACTCTTTTTTTAGCCTTGTTTAATAACTGCTTGGTCCAACTGGGAAATAAAGAAACAGTCTTATAATAAAAAATCTCAGAATAGCCATCTACAAAAGGTTGCAAAGCTGTCCCGGCAACCAAAAACAACCAGTTTAACCACTGGAATAAACTGCACAATACATATATTGTTTTTTCAAAGATGGTTATCTAATACCTCCTGTAAGACAATAGGTTAATATTTGAAGGAAAGGAGGCGCTCATAGGGTTGTTGGAACATTTTGTCTTGGAAATACAAACAGACTAAATATAGATTGCTCATCCGTTCTCTTAATATCAGAAAAGGTTACAATCAAATGTAGAAGTACTGAATATCTGAACGGGGATGTTTCTATATTATTGAATATGGGAGAGGTAAGAGCACTCCGGATAGAGTTTAACGAAGACATCACAGCTGAAATGGCGTTGTTTATCTGTCCCACTGACTATACTTTGTATGTTGTGTTATGTTATATTAATAGTAATCCTGACAATTGGATAATAGAAATATAAAAAACACTTCCCTGTAGGCTACTGCAATAGCAGAGCTGTTGAACCCTTCTGTGGAGAGTTTGCCATGAAAATACAAATCTTGATCAGACTAGATAAAAGCAGGAGGAGAAAAATATGGAAGACAAGCCTTGCCCATTTCTTTTATAAGCAAAAACTTGCACAAGAGAAATTACAATTATTTTTAATTTACATCCATTACTTTCATGGCATAGCAAACATAGTTGGCCTATCTTAATCCAAACCATGATCTTAACTTAAGCAACCAAGTTTTGCTGCGTAAACAAAATACAACGTATGATGTGTTTTTCTTTGGTTGGTTCATGTGTTTAAAACGGCAATCTGTTATCCGGGAGAAAATAAGTTTCCTCCGTAACATTATTAAGAATAAGTCGAGTTGAATAGCTGCCAGGTATGGCCAGACTAGAGGCACTAGAACAAATATATCATTATTTGGGGACCATGGAAATCTGTTTCAAATGTATAAAAGATGCAGGAAAATGTAATATGTCAACCTGCTGGAGGCACTACTGGGAAAACTAAGGGCTCACCAAAGCTGTTTACAAATTATCCTGTAAGGGAGCATTACCTCTGTACGGAATTTTATGCTTATTTACCCAAAAGTTGAGATATTACCATTTGCAATACAGCGGTGGACCACTGCTTTTCCACCTCCACCCTCACGTGAAGGCAATAGTTCTCTGTTGGAGCTACAAACACTTAAGACTAAGGATAAATAATGCTATGGGGACAAAAATGGATGATGATTCTTTCGTTTCTCCTTTTATTAGAAAGAGGGAGTCTCAATGTGTGCTTTTATAACAAACACACACATTTGTTGTATGAAGTCAGGCTTTAGGGCGGCTTGTTATTGTCCTTAAAGAAAGCCTGAAGTGGTTTAGGAGTGGCCAGTAACGTGGTGCTGAAATGCAGGCGCGTTTGTCCTAAGATCTATCACAGCTGAGCAAAACAGGGAGGGCTGATAACTTGTAGCCATGAAAGACGATGGCCGATGCTGACTACTGACTCATGCTGTTGTCATTCAGCATTCTGATCCAAGTCATTATTCTCAGACACGCCCGATGTTACTAAGCTCCATGCCAACGTCTGTCAGCCACTGTCTCTGCTGAAGCCTATGGGAGGGGTCAGTAGGTCATATTGATCCTACTGGTTTTTAGACTTTATTTAATGTCAAAAAGAGCTAATTGAAGAAATTCAATCATGGGGTTAGCCTACGTTCTAATCATCAATCGCATAGCCACTGATCTTGTACACTCTCTTCTGTTCTTTTTGCCCTAATTAATCATGTCCCCTCTCAACACCTTTAAACTGGAGCTCCCGTATGCTTAAAGCTATTGTATTTTATTGTCCAGTGATGAGCGCTGTTGTTGCCCTTTTCCTGAAACATGATGCACTGTTAAGTGCAAGGGAATATATTTTATGGAGGAAATGGTCCAGTTGGTTTGACTCTGTCACTGGCTAATACATTAGAAGTTATATTTTTAGTTTCATTGAACGCGTCACACGTCCAACATGCTTCAACCGTCATCATGGATGATTCATAACACACACCAGTTAAGTGTTTGTTTCATTTAATTAGAGTGTTCTTTGTTCCAGCTGACCTTGAGGACAGTTGTTCTGGAATAACTCCCGCAACATGCCGGAAGAAAGGGTGTGTGTATACTTTTGTGCTTGAGGTGGGAAGGGGAGGGTGTCACTGACGCAATCAGATCGAGAACTTTGGCAGCTTTCGATTGAACAGAGGAAGTGTTTTTCTCTCTTGAATGAATTAACTTGCAGAAGCAAAAAGGGAGTCGCAGCTGAAACTGTGGCTGTTAGCAAGACTTGTTCAATGTTGTGGATAATCCTGCTGAATCTGTGGAATCATACCCATGCATTAATCCATGCAGATCTTGTGTCAGAACAAAATTGCACTGTAGACACGCAATGCAACACAATAAGCACCATGTTACTAATCTCTTTTATACAGAAAGGGTGCATTTGCAAAGTGTTTCCTCAGATTGGCAATTTCAGGAAAAGGAACTGATTATTAAGTATATCTAAAAAAACAAAGTGGATTTTTTTCCCTAGACATTCATTCAGTTTTCTGTTATCCATTTCCATTTCATAAATGCATATTAAGTTTGGTTGTTTCTGACTATTTTATATGTAAATGCTGTATATTGTAAAAGCTTTATTTTGGAGGTGTCAAACCGTCACAATCAGCACAGATAATAGCCAGTAAGAAAGAGTCTCCAAACATAATAACACATTACATTGTCTTTTACTGCCTACCAAAGCCACTCCAATTGAATCGTATGGCTGTTTTTGATCTGTGAATGCCGCAGTTAAAGTTTTTTCTTTTTTTAGGTACATGGTTGGAAAAGTACTCGATGCCTAGCATTCCACTCCTTTTTTATTGTTGGATAGTTAACAAAAAAGTGTCAAATAATGAAGCAGAACAAGAAATGTAGTCTTGTTCATTCCTCTTATTTATCCTCTTTGTCAAAAGCTGGTTCCTACATTACCCACAATTCAATTCAGCCACAGATTCTGATTCATTATGGTAGTTGCAGATGTATTGATCGAAAACTAAGTGTAGGTATGGATATCCTTGACGGTGCAGACGATTAAAAAATGCAGCTAAAAGTTGTATATCGGAGATATATATATTTTTAAAGAAGCAGCACTATTGCATATTTGTATTTTAAGATTTTTTGTTACATAGATTGAGTAAGATGAGTTGAGATGTCTAGGTTAAGCAAAGTTCATTCATACAAATGTTTCTTTTTTGTAACAGCTTAGATTTTCAAGAGAGAAAATATATATATATTGGATTGGAATCAGCAGATAATACATTTAGCAGTTTTGGGGATTTTGAAAAGTTGTATCAGGCCATCCCTAATACTATTGTCAAGCAAATATGGGTAGCAGGTTACAGAGGTCAGGTAAATTCACGAAAAGTCTTTGTTTTTAGGCATTTCAGCAAACAACCTATTCATGTTGTGAGGACCGTCTATGAGTCAGATAAATGTCTTTAAAGTCGGGTCATGTACACTCGTTTTTTTCTTAGGGTCTGACCATGCTCTTAGACAGAATCTTAGAATTAAAGCTTTTGAAAGCAACACCAAATACAAAGCACAATATTCTTTCAAAGTTCCTTTTAAAAGGCAGCTCTGATATTGACACTTGATAATCATCTGAAAGATTGAAGCCAATCAGCCGACAAAAAGGAAAGACAATAAAACAAATCAACCAGATTTATCGCACTCTTCCAAATAAAGGTTGAAAAGGATTCCTGCGAAAGAAATATGCTGGATCTTTTTCATTGATGTGAAACCATGGCGTTGGGTTTTATCTCAATGGGTGAATAGTGGCTTGATTCAAAGGCTGTGTATTTCAAGCTGGCTTTCAAAGCAGGATTGGTTTTGAAACAGCACAAAATACTGTGTGCTTTACTTCCTTTCTGAGCAGAGAGTTTCTGTTCATTTAGGGCTATTCTGTTTCCTTGATCTTGATGGTTGCACAGTCTGGATCAGGTGTTCTCGCATTGACAGTGTTACTGATTGTTCTCACCTATTTCACAGAGGGGCAGGTTTAGCATAAATGAATAAACCTCTGATGATTCAGTTTTGAATCATGTCAAAGTGTTCTACATGGGGATCATTGCATAGGCCCGTGGGTGAGAGTGTTTATGATCAAAACCTTAGAATTTATATCAATCTGGGTTCCGGACTTTTCCTTTTTTTATTCTTTGTTCTTGCATTCATGGCTCTAAGGATGGCATGTTTCATGATTGGTCCTTCCCAACTTTGCTCAGCATGTATTATTTCAAATGTATAATAGTTTAATGGATATATATATATATATATATGTCAACGTAAACTTGTTCTTTAGTTAGACTTTCCCACAGTTTTAATAAGTATCAGATAAGAAAATATCCATTTGCAACCGACTGTCTCTCTGCGACCATGGGACTTGATCAGCCGTTTTTAATTGATCAGAAGTTTTGTTGTATGCAGTCTGCCCGTGTCACTTGATTTGCCCCCCTTTGTCCCCTTGATCAGCTCTTTGTTGTATGCGGTCTGCCCGTGTCACTTGATTTGCCCCCCTTTTTCCCTTACCCTTTGGTTAGTATCCTGTGATGTAAATGTCCATATCTTAGACCTTCCCCTTTTCTTTCTCTTAATCGTATAAAATGCTTGAATTTTCTGCAATAAAGATTGCTACGAAAATTGGTACAGCACCATCCCTGGACGATGAATTCTACTGACTTTGGTGATCCCCTGACTTTTCCTCTAGTGCCACCATGAGGTCAACATTTCTAGTAGTATAATATAATATCTCGGCAAATATTGGGCTGATTGCTATGCAATTTGATACACAAATTCATGTTCCCCCCAGGATTATTGCCAACTCGCTTGGGATCCTCGACTATAAATAAAGTTCTGTGTTTTCAAAAATTCTGCAAGTTTATAATGTCTGATTTCACCTGTCTGTTTCCTGCTTAAAGTTATTACAGTTTGCAGTAGTAAAAAACATTATTGTAACACAATGAGGTTAACACCATTTACAATACATTTTTGCACACTGAAATTGCATTTATATCTTTATAGATGATGATTCTGTAGTTTAAACTGAGCACCTGAGAGACATGCAAATATGAGGTCATTTATCTTACTCTACAGTATTATCACTGGTGGGCAGCATATATTACACCACACACACACACACACACACACACACACACACACACACACACACACACACACACACACACACACACACACACACACACACACACACACACACACACACACACACACACACACACACACACACACACACACACACACACACACAGCAGAGCATTCCTGCCCAGATACAATGCTAACATAATTCACACAGTGCTAATTTATGTAAAACATATTCCATTTCCTCCAATGCCTCTGCTACTTTTCATACTCATTTTCAATGTTTCCTGATACTGGGTCTGCTCTGTCTGTCACTAACACTATGATTATGTTCATATACATAAATATTGGACTTTTATATAAGCTACTTACAGGCTGAATCACCAAATGAAGAGGCCCTGCTGGCTGATGGAATATTCATAGATGGCTTTAAAGAGTCACCAGGGTTAAGGGAAGGGGGGACAAGGAGAACAAAGAGGAAACGAAGCGCTGCTATGCTCTTGTCTCTGTTTTATATCAGATTTTCCATTTAAGGCCCAGCTCTTGAATAAGTAAAAGGATTGCAAAGTGTCAGATGTTTTGTTTTATAACTCAGTGCAGCGAGTGTCTTTGTTTGACATCTGCAAAATTATACTTTTGATAACATTCATTATTCTGGGCAAAGACAGAAAATAGTGACCATTTCCAAATGATGCTAACCAGTCACGACTGGTGACTAAGTGTAAATTGTTTTCAACACAGCAAGTACCGAATCCAATTAACAATAATATTTCCTTAGGCTCGTCTGCATAAAAAATGCTATGAGAGGCTCTTGTGTGTCTGAAAATAGTATTTGGTTCCAGAGCACAGAATGTCAATCTTTCAAATGTAATCCAAAACAAGAGGAAGAAAGTGTAGGCAGTGATAGACAGGCAGCTCCCTAGGGCACAGAGGTAATGTCCATCAAGCACGAGCCAGATGTATCTAATCAGGTATATGGCACGGTGCAAAATGCTGCCAGAATGGTTCCACCTGAAGGACGTTTCTGTGACAAATCCAAGCCTTGATAATTGTAGCAAACAACCAACACTTTTGTTCTGTGAGCCGTAACATAGTGCTCGCAAAGCTGCATCTGTTGAGATCTGAGAACACATCTACAAAAAGAAGTCCAATGTGGTAATAGAAGACCTGACTTTAATAATGTCACATACACGGGGGCTAAACTAACTTTCAGAGAAAATATAGGTAAACAGTGTAATTAATACAATATTTTGTGCTGTGAAATAATGCATTATCGATGATAGAGCTTACACTTTCAGTTGCAGTAAAATCATCAAAGTCATTAAAACTAGCTGCACCTTTACCAGCTTTGATAACACTTTAATGATCAATAATTATAATCAACCAGTGGTGGGCAAGTTATTTCCAAAATGTGATACAGTACATATGACTTATTACTGTCTTTTTAAAGTAGTAAGTTACATCACATTATTAGTGTCTCTGAACTGTAATGCGTTACACTACTTTTGTGTTACTTTGAGTTACTTTCACCAAAATAACTGCAAAAGTATGGCTTTAAATGCTAAAATGTTTATTGCAGCTCATAATTAAAGCTATCTATCTGTCTATCTGGCAGTACATGCTGAAAATTTGGAAAAGAGCTAGATTTTAAACTCATGCTCCGTTTATTTGATACCGGTAACATTACGTCTCTGTGTGTTATTAATAACATGTTAGTGGAGCCTCTGCACGGCCCTGTAACCTGCTGTATATGAACGAGTCTCTGTGGCAACGTTAGCTCACCTTATCATTGGTGTGTTAACGGGGATTTGGCTGACGAGCTTTCTGAAAGCCGGCGATTCCACAGAGGACAGAGGCTGCAGATCTTCAACACTCTGCCACAAGTCTCTTAACTTCTCGGGGTTCAAGCAGCAGACCCAGAGAAAGCATTTTGTTGCTTTGGCCTGCACGCTCTTCTGTCTTTTTCTTTCTTTTCTCCGAGCATGCAGCTCTGCATCTTGAATCTGTTTCTGCAGCCCTCTTAACCGATAGTAAACAGGCTTACTGAGTTACTATTCTACCTGAAAAATTGTTTCTCTGGTGTCGGAATGTCTCACGATGTTGGTGAATTCTTAAAAACAAAACACCACATTATTTCAGGTTAAAATGTGTTGTAACTGCGTTACTGAGAATTGTAACGGGTATTATATTACCCAAATTTCAGAAGTAATGCGTTATATTACTGCGTTACAGCAAAAAGTAATACATTACTGTAACTCCGTTACTTTTGTAACGCGTTACACCCAACACTGTAATCAGCACATATCATATATATTATTCTGAAATGGGTTTTGGTACTTAGTAGTACTTAGAAGTACATTTTGATGCTAATACTTTTCTACTTTTACTTGAATAACATTTTTGAATGCAGGACTTTGACTTGTAACAGAGTATTCCTACACTGTGGTACTTCTACCTTTATGTACTTTTAAGTACACGATATAAGTACTTCTCCCACAGCAGCGCTTCACACACCTGTAGTTGCCAGTAGCTCCTCAGAGGAGGCTGAATTGTCAAACCCACTGTGGTACGGACTAAAGTAGAATGGTACAGCAGCTATAAATAAATTAAAACACGAAACGTAATATACCAGAATTACTTTAATAAGGCTTAAATTATTTTGACCGCGGAAACATGATTCAAATGATATGTTCATGGGCATTACAAGGAAGCGAAAAACACATTTTTCCTTACACCAATTGAAATGCTTATGTTGATTCACCCAAACCTGCTAATGTTCCAACTGTACACGCATAAGCTAAGCTAGCTAGCAATGGACAAGCGAGCTGCGTTTAAACATTGGTTTAACCCTGGGTAAAATATCTTAACAAAAAACATTGACATGGCACATTGACATTGACATTGACTTTAAATACTCAAGGCATGCTTTAGTCTGCCTGAATTCACAGGAAAGGAGTAAGTGGACAGATGCATCATTGAGAAGCTACATTTTTCTGTCATAGTCATTCTTCATAACCATCACCCCCTCTTTGGCTTCACTGGGTTTGTCTTCTTTCTACCTTCTTTTCTCTTCAGATTTTTTTTTTTTTTTTTTACGTAACTGTGGCATAATATCTGTGGGCCAAGGCAGTGACCACTCTCTTTTCTTGTGATGCTAGAAAAGCAATGAGCAGCCCACCTGCATCAAGGTTCTTTTTTTTCTATCAGAGTATGTGCTTTATCTGAGTCACTGAGACATATTCTTTCAGGGAATAAAAGATACTCCTCTTTCAAAACTCCTCTTTTTTTGCTCTCAGAAGCAACAACCTCACACCTCCCACTGCCCTGTCCCGGCTGTTTCATTGTTCCAGAGCAAGGGCACTGACTGCACCAAACACATCCACGTCTTCGCACAGCCCTGTGTTATGTTTGATATGGAACCTTGAAAAGTGCGTGACAACCGGAGGATGACATAACAGGGACGTTGCTTTTGTTGTTACAGTACACCTGGTTGCTTAGGAGACTGAAGGAATGTGATGTAACTGCAGTGTAATGTGACCACTCACGCTCCGTGCCCACGCAAGGCACCGTGCCGATAGTGGAGGCACAATGTAGAGTAGTACGAAACAGTACGGGCTGCTTGATGCGTGTTGAAGTAAGCAGCTAAGTCTGTGTGACAGCAGGACTCCAGAGTCGAGTTATAGTAAAAAGAGAGGAATATAGACATTGGAAAGGACCTTGTCTGCGTGATATCCTTGTTCCAGAAAGAAGTAGAAAGTCCGTTTTGGACCTAGAGTCTTTATGCTCACGGGGGATTTACAGGGTTCTTTTTGTGTCTCAGAAAAACCAGGTTACCCACTTGCTTGTCATTTGTTACTGGACTGCCTTAACTCCCTCTGGTGCTCCTAAAAATATCTGCTCACACTCTGAGAATGCCCCCACAGTGTTATGTGTGAAAATGTTAGAAGCTGACAAATTATGTGAAATAATTTGTCAGCTTCTATATTTAGGGAAATACATTCACAAAGAATGAAATAAACCAGCAGATAAGTCAGACATTTTGTCAACAGTGTGAAAATAACTAAGTAGCAAACCGCTGTCAGGTTGACTCAGATGATAGAAAATAATCTTTTCATGTGAGAAAAAATCTTTGTGTTTGCATCTGGGCGTCACACCTTTGGAGTTGCCCTAGGTGTGAGGCGCCGAGCGGGTGTGGAGATTCTCACAAGCCCCCGGTTGAGTGCCGCTTTGTTGGAGTTTACCCCAGTGGACGAGAGGGTTGCCTCCCTATGCCTGCGGGTTATGGGGGGGAAAACTCTGACTGTTGTGTGTGCTTATGCACCAAACAGCAGTTCGGCCTTCTTGGAGACCCTGAAAAGAGTCCTGTATGGGGCTCCCGAAAGGGACTCCTTAATCTTGCTGGGAGACTTCAACGCACACGTTGGCAATGATGGAGACACTTGGAGGGCCATGATTGGCAGGAACGGCCCCCCCGATCTGAACCGGAGTGGTGGTTTGTTACTGGACTTCTGTGCTAGTCATGGATTGGCCATAACAAACACCATGTTCGAACATAAGGATGCTCAGACCACCCTAGGCAGAAGGTCCATGATCGATTTTGTTATCGTATCATCGGACCTGAGGCCGCATGTTTTGGACACTCGGGTGAAGAGAGGGGCGGAGTTGTCAACTGATCACCATCTGGTGGTGAGTTGGGTCGAGTGGCAGGGGAAGCCTATGGACAGACCTGGTAAGCCCAAACGTGTAGTGCGGGTGAACTGGGAACGTCCGGAGGAATCCCAAGTCCAGGAGGCCTTCAACTCACACCTCCGGCGGAGCTTTTCAGGCATCCCAGTGGAGGCTGGGGACATTGAACCAGAGTGGGCAGTGTTCAAAGCCTCTATTGCTGAAGCTGCGGCGGGGAGCTGCGGTCTCAAGGTCTTAGGTGCCTCAAGGGGCGGTAACCCTCGAACCTCCTGGTGGACACAGGTGGTCAGGGAAGCCGTCCGACTGAAGAAGGAGGCCTGGGATATGTTATCCCTGGGTATTCCTGACGCAGATGCAAGGTATCGACAGGCCCGAAGGGCAGCAGCCTCAGCCATGACCGAGGCAAAGCAGCGGGTGTGGGAGAAGTTCGGAGAAGGACTTTCGGTCGGTAGCAAAGTTGTTCTGGAAAACCGTCCGACACCTCAGGAGGGGGAAGCAGGGAACCATCCAAGCTGTGTACAGTAAGGATGGGATGCTGTTGACCTCAACTGATAGGGTGTTAGGGCGGTGGAAAGAACACTTTGAGGGAACTCCTGAACCCGACAACTCCGCCCTCTATGTTAGAGGCGGAGCTGGAGTATGTACAGGGATCAATTCCAATCTCACAGGTGGAAGTCACTGAGGTAGTTAAACAACTCCACAGTGGCAAAGTCCTGGGGGTGGAAGAGATCCACCCAGAAATGCTGAAGGCTCTGGGTGTTGAGGGACTGTCATGGTTGACACGTCTCATCAACATTGCGTGGAAGTCGGAAACAGTACAGAAGGAGTGGCATACCGGGGGGTTGGTTCCTAATTTAAAAAAAGGGGGATCAGAGGGTGTGTGCCAATTACAGAGGCATCACATTACTCAGTGAAGGAGTTCAAGTATCTCGGGGTCTTGTTCTCGAGTGAGGGAACAATGGAGCGTGAGATGGGCTGGAGAATCGGAGCAGCGGAGCAGCGGAGCGGTACTGCAGTCGCTTTACTGCACCGTTGTGACGAAAAGAGAGCTGAGCCAGAAGGCAAAGCTCTCTGTCTACCGGGCCTTCTTCGTTCCTACCTTCACCTATGGTCATGAAGGATGGGTCATGACCGAAAGAACGACATTGCGGATACAAGCGGCCGAAATGGGATTTCTCCGCAGGGTGGCTGGCATCTCCCTTAGGGATAAGGTAAGAAGTTCAGTCATCCGGGAGGGACTCGGAGTAGAACCGCTGCTCCTTCGCATTGAAAGAGCCAGTTGAGGTGGTTCGGGCACCTAGTGAGGATGCCACCTGGGCGCCTCCCTAGGGAGGTGTTCCAGGCACGTCCAGCTGGGAAGAGACCGAGGGGTAGACCTAGGACCAGGTGGAGGGATTATATCTCTTTGCTGGCCTGGGAGCGCCTTGGAATCCCCCAGTCAGAAGTGGCTGATGTTGCCAGGGAAAGAGAAGTTTGGGGCTCTCTGCTGGAGCTGTTACCTCCGTGACCCTGACGGATAAGCGGGAGAAGATGGATGATGGATGGATGGATGGATGGATGAATGGATGCATCTGGGCCGTGGCACAGCGCATATATTTTCGATAAATATGTAGCTGAAATACAGCTAGCATCAGAGAGAGTGACAAGTAGGCTTCTGAGCAAGACTGAGAGGAAGTACTAAGTATCTGCTTGTATCCTTCATGCTGCATCATTGTATTTCACAGAGCAGAGGAGAGGAGGACTTACGGTATGTAGGTCTTTACTTCAATGACTAAAGAGAACCAACTGCTTTGTATTTACAACATTGCAGTCTTAGTGTTTGACCTACAAAAACAAACCAACAGAGGACTTTGCTTGTTTCTAGCAAATACACAGTAACAAAACAAGTTGCTATCTTACAATTGCAGGCCAGGAGAACAAAAATATCCAGGTTAGCTTTAAAGGTGCCATACTTCCACGACATAGTGACATCACCATATCTTCACCACTGACCTGTAAATCCTGGGGTTGAAGTTATTCTGCCAACACAGACTCCCATAATATGGCCTGTTGGAGGTCCTTAAGCCTAATACTGTACCTCATTAGGCATTGCAGCCCACAATGGTACACACCAGGACACATCAACAAAGACGTGATTATATTGGCTGAATTGAAAAGCTTTCTTTGGTCTCACGAAAGCTGATGAGCACTAGCACTAATGAAAGTGGAAACATAGCGTATTTTACAGGGTAATGAAATCAAGCAACAAGTGAAGTTTTCATTCTAACACACTATTACTGATATTGAGTTTAACCCCCAAAATGTCTTCCTGGGTACCATCCACCAGGGCCTGAGCTGAAAAGTGAAGTCAGAAATTAACTGAAGCCCTATTTCTCAGTGCAAGTCCCTACCTCACACTCACAATTATGTTGGCTCACGCTCATGGACACATTTACCATGATAGGCTAAGTGGCAGGATAATTAAATGGTAAATGGTAAATGGACTTGTACTTATATAGCGCTTTATCCGGTCTTTTTGACCCCTCAAAGCACTTTACATACTACATGTCATTCACACCCATTCATACAGAGCAGTACACTTTTGCTCGAGGTAACTACCTTTCACTCACATTCATACACCGTTGGCCATGCCATCGGGAGCAAATCGGGGTTAAGTATCTTGCCCAAGGATACATCGACATGTTGAATGCTCGGGCTGGGATCGAAAGACGACCGCACTACCTCGCAGCCACTGAAGCGGTAGAACACTCATTACAGAGCCGGTCAGCTCAGAGCAGACTGGGCTCTGGTTTCAGACAGAAGGTGAAAAGAGTTGATGCAGCACAGGCAGTTTGATACATTTGTGAACATTATAGCATGTAAACATGTCACAGTAGAAGCACAAAATACAAATATGAACCAACAACAATTAACGTAATGTGTAAAGAACGGTGCGTTCCCAAGCCCAAGCCATCACCGCCAGGAGTGACTTGGAAAGGATGAGTTAAGTAAAGGTGAAGTTGATTTATCCCCACAATGTGCTGGCAGCATGCAAGTAAAACCTTTTTAAATAAATAACATCAATGTATTAATTTCATTGAAACTTGGAGCACCGGCAAAAAAAATTAAAGCAATAACCTTAATTCAACCACACTGTCTTGTATTGATTTTGTGTTCACAATGTATTTCAATAGATGGACTTGATCATTCTGACACAGATCTAATGAATTAATGGATGTAGCTGGTGTTCTAATAGCTTTGCACGCACTACTCAACATTAATACTGTATTTTAATGAATTTGGCTCCCACTTAAGGTAGTCCTATTTTCGTTTTTTGGTTTTAAAAAGTCTTATTTGATTTTACCTCAAATAATGATTATCTTTTAATGTGGTGTGTGACATAACTTCTTGGGTGTAATGGTGCTTCAGTTCTTTTCTGACTTTACTTCACTTTTCAGCCAGGCCCTGGTGGATGGTTCTCAGGAAGACATTTTGGAGGTTATACTCAATATCAGTAATAGTGTGTCAGAATGCAAACTTCACTTGTTGCTTCGGTACAGTTACCTGTAAGAGAGGCTGAGGAGGTGTTTCACCTTCATGAAGGCTAGTGCTCTTGAGCTCTATGGGCTGAATTGCCTAGTGAGGTATTTGGCTTAAGGACCTTGAAACAAGCCATGTTGTTGGAGTCCGTGTTGGCAGAATAACTTCAACCCCAGGATTTACAGGTTAGTTGTGAAGATACAATCCCGACTGGTACAGAGCAGCTAAAGAACGATACAAACCAATACACATATATAATGACTTGACACCAAGAAATGTAGACGTAGCTCCTGTAGCTCTACAACTAAAATTCAACCACTTGAATAGCAGAGTTTATAATATATATTATGAAAAGTTAGTCAGGAGGCTGAGAGCACTTCATCTCTAACCACTACACCTGACCAACCACTGTCAATCACATGCCAGGCTAGTAGCATGCTCTCTTTAAAGGATCTGAAATCATCCAAAGAGTCTTCTGCATAATAAAGCTAGGACAGTTCAAAGGTATGCTTATCAATAAAGCAACACAACTTTGGGTGAATTGAAACGCTTTCTTCGGTCTTGCTTTAGCGAGAAGAGCGGTACAGAACTCTTCCAGGAGTTGATGAGCACAAAGCAACATGAAAGTGAAACACCTCAAAAGATCCTATTCCAGTGGAATAACTCATGTGCCTGCTTTTTCTAACCATCATGGCCCCAAAGAAGCTCTAATAACGATGGAAGATCAAAGCAATGAGAGAGGAAAATAAAAAGGCAGAAGACCACGTCAGAAGATGGCAGTGACTAGAATCAGCACTGGGGGTCAAAGCGGACACTTCTAAAAAGACGAACAATTACTTTTAGTTGGTGTCACACAAATCCACTTCGCTTTTCATGGCACATTACCAGCAATTTAACATTGATGTAAGATACACATCCTTTATGGTTGGTTTGGCTGCCCTTGTTTTTTCTATCCCATGCATGACCTGATTTATGAAGCAATTCCTAACTTGCTCACTCCACTTCTATGCAAATATGTCCCTTTTGGAAAAATGCTGGAAGCTACCATCTTCACTCTGTGACATTTCCTCGAGAGTTTCTTCTGATATCTCCTGCCAATGTCCTTCTTGAAATGGGAAAGAGTGCTTTAAGGTAGGCTCCTCCTGAAGCCTAGAATTGTCCCAGATTGATTGATTGTAGCTGAGAGGAAATGGCTGCCTAGTGTGTTTTGAAAAATAGCTTAAAATTGGAGGAAGGTACATCACGTGTAGATGCTTTGACTGAGCTGGTTGACCCTATGTCATCTAGGATATGATGACTTGTGTCTTATTTTCCAATATGTATGCTGTGGTTTTAAATTGTATATCTGTAATGGTTATGTATTGTATTTCTGAAAGGTAATTTTGTGTTATAGTGCTTTCCTTGGGAAGAACTAGAGTGGTCAACAAAGACTACAGCGATACAAAGGCACGGCAATGATAGCATTGGGTGTTTTTAGAAAGTCATTGTTTCTAAAAACTAATAGACTCATCTGTATCATTGAAACAATATCATGTGTATTCTTGGTCCAAGAATGTGTACAAGAACATTTTGTCTCCTGCACAAAGGCCGTAGTACTGTTGCTTGCGTGGGCTAATGCCCATGGCACTGAAAGCCAATAACCAGATGAACTGTACACGAAGGAAGGAAAGAATGAATTCACGGTTCTCAGCGCAAATCAATATGAAGATATTGATAATTCAGGGAAATCTATCTCCATACTCTCCTCTCCTCATTTTCCCACACTGGGACGAAAATATCTTATGTAACACTCAATAATGTTTCATCTCCAGACCTCACATCTCTGACTTGTACAGCTATTATTACTATTGTTGCTATTAGAAGTAACCATATAGCGGGTTAGAAATGAGTGAAAATAAGCAAATAATAGTACGCACTCGAAAAAAAAACTATTCTTACGTCTAATTTCTGCCCTTTTTTCAAAATGTGTGGTTGAAGTTACTTTGAAATGCCTCTTCTCAATGGCTCCCTGTGCATCTTTTATTTTAACGCCAGACGATGAAAGCTAGAGAAGTGTTTCATGTGTGCAGGAGCTTACTATGATCTGACAAAGACCAAGCTTGGGGCCTTTACCCCGTCTATTGGATGAGTGTTGTTTCTTTAGTAAATAATGAGCATGCAGGTCTATTCGTGTGGAATGTGCAGAGAAACGTGAACTTGAATCTATGAGTTCAATGCTCACACAAACCTGCTGTTGTGTCCATTCTCCGTCATCCTCTCACCCTCCTCTTCTCTACCTCTTCCATCTTTGATCAAAAAGCACAAGAACAAATATCACACTGAAAATATCCAATAAAACTAAAATCCCTGCATTAAAAATCTTACTTAAGTAAAAGTATATTCAGCAGAAATAAAGTGTCTTATTCTATAAAATCATCATTTATTTGTAGTCTTGCTCTCGTGAGAACCAAGCATCTGTTAAAAGTCAAATTTTCACGAGTTCTGAGAAAAACAGGACAGCTGTTCCAAAAGTAGTTTATTTATATTAACAAGAGGACATGTGCTAATTTTTAGGTTCATATCTGTATTTCGTGCCTCTCCTGGGACATGTCTCAATGCTTTAATGTTCAAAAAGCTCTTTATTTTTCTCATACTGCCTGTGCTGCAGCACCTCGTTACACCCTATGTCTGAAACCAGAGCCCAGTCTGCTCTGATTGGTCCCCCCCTTAGCATTTCACGTACAATGTGTTGGACTACTAGCCAATAGAAGCGCAAGTAGTACATGGTGATGCCACCTTGTCGCGGAAGTAAACAAATGAGTCCAATGGAGGTGTTTCAGGCAGGGGGAGTGTGGAAGGAGGCAACTTTGAGATTTTTACTTTTGCAGACCATTTACATGCACAAAAACGTATATAACACGCTACAGGAAAGGGAAACCCTCAAAAGCACCATAGCCTTTTCAACAACCCTTGTTAAATATTAGTACATCAAACTTAACTCAAGTGCTTTACTGAGCAAATATATTATGGGTTCTTTTGTTTCTGCCTGTGTGTGACATTCAGATTTAATAATCTCTTTTTCACAGGACCCCCCGCTGTTCCCCCCTGACCTCAGAATAGTTGCTTGACTATATTTCCCATGCCCCTTCCTCCCGCTTCCACTTCCCACCTCCCATCCTCCATTTGCTTACTTTCTTTTGATTGCCCAAACACATTTATGATATGTCCACATACAAACCACATGCTCTCCCTTTCCTTAACACCCCAGTCTCTGTGAGAAGATGAGCATCACAGGGCAGCAGAGGGAGGAGGGTTGGATTTAGTGTGTGTGTATGTGAGAGGACTGGGAAAAGCAGTCGGGCTTCAGTGGCTGAGCAGTTGTGTCCTCTGCCAAGGACGCTGACTTTCATGTAAGTAATGTGCCAATGCGTAGACAAAGACGCACAAGCGTGCAGCAGGAGCACACACACTCATTACGACACGTTGGTTTTTTAATGACACTGTGATGAGCCAATGTACATCTATTGTTTATATAACCTGATGTCTCACACTGCTGGAGCACACTTATTCTGTTCCCACAATGCACTGCTCACGTTATCATATATTCTTTCTGATCCAAGCCATCGTTCTCTATTTTCCCAACACACACATCATCTTGTTTCTGGACCAATCCACAAGCAGCAGCAGCAGCAGCAGCATGAACCATTAATAATCAGCATTCAGCAATTGTCTTATTAGCACTGGGAGCTAATTAAACACCTACGTTAATAGCAGTTCTAATAGATCTTTATGTCCTATAATAACAATAATAGTAGGAGGCCAGAAGTGGAATAAACTTTTTTTTTGCAGCTCTGTGTACAGTTTTGATCATTTGAATTCATATTATTGGATTTTTTATATAATTTTGATTTGAAACAAAGATTTAATTTATATAATGATAGGCTGTAGCTTTGTTGCATAAGCTTTTGTCTGCATAAACCACATGTTATGCTTTGATTTTATGATGCATCGGTGTGGGCATGTTTGTTACGTATGCTTTTCTTTTGTCCATTCGACACGCTTCTGCTGGGATAAAATTGAAATCCAAAAATAAATAAATTAGAATGCGTTTGAAAAAAAAGATTCTACACGCTCTATATGCATTATTTTTCATTTCATGCATATTTGGAATTCCATAATTTTTTACGTCAGTCATTTAAGCAATGTTCATGTGCCAAACCTTGTGTGTCTGACTATCAGTCGTCCTTTAGTCAGTGCATGACAGCAGAACAGACACATTGGAGGAGGATGTGATGTTCTGTGAAGCACACAAGTCTTTAGATGCCGGGGGAACAAGACAAGAGTGAGAGCCAATACGAGTCAGGGCCACTGGCGCTGGAGTGATTGGAGCTGCTCCAGCTGTCAAGGTCTCCAACCGACATTAATGTATGAATTTACCATGAAGCAGAGGCTTGCAGAGGTGAGTGTGAAGGGATCTGACTCTCACCTCTTTCTGCGTTGAGGCTGTGAAGTCATAGCATGCTGTACCATTTTGCATAACAACGTCTTGCTCACCGCCTGATCCTCCCTCGCAGCCGGGTAAAGAAACCCAACTGCAGCATTCCAAACCTCAAAACCAGAACCGCACTACACTGAGAATAATTATTACAACCATTGATAAATAAACCATGAGACTCATCTCATCCCACAGGGATCGGACCCTCCCTTTGCACTCTTCAGCACAGAGTACTACATAATCAGAAAGCTTCAGTGCTAAATTATGGCTGCAGCTTGTTTCTTTATGACTGTTTTGGACCATATTTATTGAATGTATTAATTGTCTAGTCAATGCCGGAAAATATTCAGTTTTATAAGCTGGTGCTGTTTGCCACATTTGCCTAATAAAGTATTGAAAGTGGGAATTAAAAAACTAAAACAGTTGAATTTATAAGTAATAAAAACAAACACTTGCTCTAAAAAGGACTTCTGCTACAGTCCACAGGGATGCGTCTTCACACCAATACTCTTTTATTCAACCAATGACTGTTCTTCACACGTTTTGGAGGGTTAATGGCTGCAATGTTACAGTTTTACAGAGCAATAATAAAAAAGTGTGTTCTCATTCTCAAAAACGTTTACGTGTACATAAGAAAATAAAGAATAGACAGAGCTTTGTGGACTGCATCGTGCGTTTTTGTTACTTTAGTTTCATATCAATTACTCTCAAAAGAAAAATAATAAATAATTATATTAGTACTCCAAAGATTCTACATTGTTTTCTTTTTTTTCTAAACATCTGTTAGTTTTTAACTTGGATGTTTAACAGCTTCTTGAAAACAGAAGAATCCTTGCAAATGTAAATTATAATTGTAAGAAATCAATCTGAAACTGTACAATCAAACACATCTACAGTTTTATTTAAACAGGACAAGTGAAAACAAAAAAATAAGATGCTACCTTTAAATTGTTAACATGTATGAGACAATATTGAATATCTCTATCCGTTTTTGCAGTTTACTTATAAATATTACATACATACATAATAATACACACAAATATTAGTGCACATCGTGTTCCTTTAGGGACACAAACGGCGATGTACTGTATATTGTCAGTATCGGCAGCTGGTTAAGTCAGGATCAAAGCTGACTCGCCGATGGAGGGCTTTATTACCCACTTCCAGTCACTGCTAATCGGTTTCAAACAGCTCTTACTATAGCCGACCCTCCATGAGAACTCACACATAAAGGGGAAAGAGTAGGGAGAGGGTTAAGGGGTCGGATTGGAATTGGGCCTTTGTCTCCTGTTAGATGCTGGACTGAGCACAAGTGTACAGCTAATTGTATCCATTGCTCTTTCAATTTTTCAATTTTCTCCAAATTCTGAATTTTATCTTTTCTAAGAAGCCATATTTCACCCTGCCAGCTTACCCACTGTGCACTGTGAGAAGGAGTCTCACTTTCAATCTTAATGCGCTTTTGAACATCGGAGACCCAATTACAGGCTTTATTTCACTGAGAAACGCACTAGTGATTGTGAGTCATGCAACTCACTGACCCTGTCAACACGTATATGTGCATAAAGCATGTACGCAGCATGTGTTTGTGACTGCCTGACTGTTAATTAGGGAGGCTAATCGAAGTTGGTAGAAGGAGGGTGGGCTTCTTATCTGGTCTTTTTCTCTCTGCTCTTAGCTCTGGGCTGCAGCTTAGCTCGACTTTCACTCAGGTCTCAGAGGGAGGGAATCCAAGTATTGGATTGGTTGTAGTAATAATGAGGAGATTAATGTATTTTGTGGGGAAAGTTCTCATTCAAAGTCAAGATAGAGTTTTTTCCCCCTCGACACAGGGGGGCTGTGATGAACTTTGTGGCTGAATACAAAGATGGATGAATGCCAGAGAGAAAGAGTAGGAGATATGGGGGAAGAAGGGTTGGTGGGGTGTGGTGGTGGGGGCAATTCAGGGAAGGGTTTGATGCTTCGATTCAGCTCAGAGGGGAAAAAAAATGAGGGGTGCTAGCGAGGGAGAGAGAAAAGAGCAATAGAGCCGACAGAAAACAGAGAGGGGAGAGAAAAAAACAGCAACACAGCTCATTGTCTCTATCCTGCCCCTGCCATCAATCTCCTGAACGTCAGCTGCCTTACACACACACACACACACACACACACACACACACACACACACACACACACACACACACACACACACACACACACACACACACACACACACACACACACACACACACACACACACACACACACACACACACACACACACAGTCCGCCTGCCTACATGGCTGATTCCACAAGTGATGAATCATGGCGCGGTTTGGCAAAGCACCACATTTGTTACAGGTGCTGTTTTTGTCCTGTACTGAAAGCCTTTACATAAGTGTTTTGTGTGACTGTGTGTTGTGTATATGGACAGTAGTGGCATGCAGCGTGTCTGCTGGGTTGAGCTTTGTATGTTTACAGTATACATGTGTTTTATTAAGAGTACAAAGTGTCTTCTAGGCAACCAAGTCGGAGCGCCTCACAGCAACAACAGCTTTATTAAACAGAACAGAACAGACAGAGCTGTTACTCAGCTTCTACGTCACGAGAAGAGAAACAAATAGGATTGTTGTGGATTGATTAGATGTTTCATATTCTGTAATCAAACATTAGAGTAATCATATAACATTTTCTTTTAATGTGATTAGTTTATGTTGCCAGGGCCCCAATTTGAATTTAATTTGCTTTTGGTGGCATGAACAAATTTCAGGGAATAGAGTGAGCACTTTAACAGGAATTCCAAAAAACTGCCAGTCATCTGAACAGGCAGCGTGCATCAATCAGGAGCATGAATCATGTGAAAGAATTATTCATTCAAAGATACAAATCAGTGCCTGTCAATGCAATGATTGACACTGCACCAAGAAATGTTGGAAAGATCCACAAAGGCAAGGAAGAAGAAACTCTAGGCCAAATAAAGTGTTAGGAGAACTAGGGATGGGTATGATCATGACATTCATGAGCAACGATTCAATAAACACTTGATTCTAGAAATCAAGATTCTATGCTATGAATTTAGTTGATGCTCCATCTTAACAACACCACATTTTAAATCTCACACATCTGCACACCTTTGCTTGTTTCAGCTGGAAACACTAACAGTAACTGCATCGTACTTACACTTGAAAATGACAGTAGTAAATAATAATGTGGTGAATAATATAATATTATAATCAGCTCAGTGCTAATTCAAGAACTGTAGGTGGTTACTCTGTATACTTGACACAGTCTGGAGGATGAGATTTTCTCAAGGACCTGAATCAAATCGTACTTGTTAATACCTCTTGGAGTACCAGATGGTCCGGTTTTTCTCGCATCAGCTGGGGTAAGAGTTATTAAGACGGTTACAAGAAAAGATATGTACCAACAGCTCAAATACTCTCCTTTTGATTAACCTTTACTTTGTAGAATATTTGAATCACATTGCCCTATTTCAACCTTTAAAAAAAATACTGGAACACTATCAATAAATACTTTATTTTCTGTCTACATCCACTGCATTTTCTTATAAGACACCGTCCTCCCATCGAGTATAACGCTTTTATCACCATTTGACCCAGGTCTGACAGCTTTTAGAGGTGTTTACCCACAATGCTCTCCAATGGACACCCAACTGTCCATCATCCAATCACAGACACTCTCTGCTATCCCATATATGTTTATTTGAGACCTGATCTCACGACATATTTAATTAACTTTATATTAAATAAGGCATTTACACAGGGAATGATTCATTTCTGTTTGCATTATGAGATTTTGGTAACAATAGTAATAATTGGGAAGATAATCTCCTGCCTAGGAGAAATAACCGCCTTAAGCCGGAACAACTCTAAAAACAACTATACACATTTAGTTTTAAAAAGACTTGAGCTTTGCAGCCACATAACCACTCACAGTTCATGAACACAACAAAGTTGTAAGAACAACTTCCATACTTGGGAGATGGGATCATCCAAGGATTAATGACTACTTCCTTACCAGACAGAGTATATTCATTACATATCCATGTCTGGGTTAGGGTTATGGTTAGGGTTAGGGTTAGGGTTAGGGTTAGGGTTAGCTACACACATGAAGATGTGATAAAGTGGCTATTAACCAGAGATGGGACCAAATCATTGTTTTGCAAGTCACAAGTAAGTCTCAAGTCTTTGCACTCAAGTCACAAGTAAGTCTCAAGTCTTTGCACTCAAGTCACAAGTAAGTCTCAAGTCTTTGCACTCAAGTCACAAGTAAGTCTCAAGTCTTTCTACTCAAGTCACAAGTAAGTCTCAAGTCTTTGCACTCAAGTCACAAGTAAGTCTCAAGTCTTTCTACTCAAGTCACAAGTAAGTCTCAAGTCTTTGCACTCAAGTCACAAGTAAGTCTCAAGTCTTTCTACTCAAGTCACAAGTAAGTCTCAAGTCTTTGCACTCAAGTCACAAGTAAGTCTCAAGTCTTTGCACTCAAGTCACAAGTAAGTCTCAAGTCTTTGCACTCAAGTCACAAGTAAGTCTCAAGTCTTTGCACTCATGTCACAAATTAGTCTCAAGTCTTTGCACTCAAGTCACAAGTTAGTCTTAAGTCTTTGCACTCAAGTCACAAGTTAGTCTCAAGTCTTTGCACTCAAGTCACAAGTAAGTCTCAAGTCTTTGCACTCAAGTCACAAGTAAGTCTCAAGTCTTTGCACTCATGTCACAAATTAGTCTCAAGTCTTTGCACTCAAGTCATAAGTAAGTCTCAAGTCTTTGCACTCATGTCACAAATTAGTCTCAAGTCTTTGCACTCAAGTCACAAGTTAGTCTTAAGTCTTTGCACTCAAGTCACAAGTAAGTCTCAAGTCTTTGCACTCAAGTTACAAGTAAGTCTCAAGTCTTTGCACTCATGTCACAAATTAGTCTCAAGTCTTTGCACTCAAGTCACAAGTTAGTCTTAAGTCTTTGCACTCAAGTCACAAGTAAGTCTCAAGTCTTTGCACTCAAGTCACAAGTAAGTCTCAAGTCTTTGCACCCATGTCACAAATTAGTCTCAAGTCTTTGCACTCAAGTCACAAGTTAGTCTTAAGTCTTTGCACTCAAGTCACAAGTAAGTCTCAAGTCTTTGCACTCAAGTCACAAGTAAGTCTCAAGTCTTTGCACTCATGTCACAAATTAGTCTCAAGTCTTTGCACTCAAGTCACAAGTTAGTCTTAAGTCTTTTCACTCAAGTCACAAGTAAGTCTCAAGTCTTTGCACTCATGTCACAAATTAGTCTCAAGTCTTTGCACTGAAGTCACAAGTTAGTCTTAAGTCTTTGCACTCAAGTCACAAGTTAGTCTTAAGTCTTCCGAAAATATTGCAAGGAACCTCAAGTCAGAAGGCTCAAGTCCAAGTCAAGTCCCTAGTCACATGGTGTTCAAGTCCAAGTCGAGTCGCAAATGTTTTGTCATTTTGTTAAGTCTAGTCCAAAGTCATCATGTTGCTGACTCGAGTCCACACCTCTGAAATTAACCGATCCATTTAATAAGGTCGGAGCATACGGTCGATACAGACCCATTGGATCAGTGCATCAATACCCACCTGTCTCTCCCTGAGAAAAACATATACTTGCACACAAAAGCGCACACACACACACACACACACACACACACACACACACACACACACACACACACACACACACACACACACACACACACACACACACACACACACACACACACACACACACACACACACACACACACACACACACACACACACACACACACACACACACACACACACACACACACACTTGTACGCTACCTGCCGGCATGTTAATAGGTTCTCAGTGTGCGTTGTACTGTCCAGCTCGGTGATAGGAGACTTTAGCAGGGAAACAGGTGCATCAGAGTGAATCAGGGGCGAATGAGCGCGGGGCAGTGAGGCACATTACCTCTCTGCTCTGGAATCTGCATCCACAGACATACTGTGTAAGTCAGAGGTGCCAAACGTCCACTCTGCAATATCACAGGGTGGCATTGTGGAGAGCTGGACCTTAATAAAAGAGGAGGGAGAAAATAAAGGAGGGAATAGAGAAAGGGATGAAAAGAGAGAGAGGAACCCTTTGAAATACAGCTCGGGAAGTAAGAGTGGGAAGGATCCAACATTATAATCACACACTGCAGGGACTCTGGACCCAACCATGACCCAGCTGGAATTATTTCAACTGCCATCATATATTCATGCCCCAGGACAGAGGAACACATAGAAACAACCTTGTGAATACACAGGGTCTATGAAGAAGAAAAAAGTAGCTTATGAATATACTTTTTCTTTAAGAAGATCAACATCATTTTTGAGGTTTTCCCTTACCTGTAGTGTGTTTTATAGATCTTTGTGCATGTAAATGGTCTGCAAAGACTAAAATCCTGAAGAGTTTCAAGATAACACCTTGATTGGACTCCTTTGTTTACTTCTGTAACATTTTGATATCATTACTTAACATTCATGCTTCCATTGGCTAGCGCTCCATCAAATTGAGCGTGATAGGCTAAGGGGTGGGACATCTCCATGCGGTTAGGCCCCTTTAAATGTTACCATGGGTCTTGCCACAAAGCAAGATCAGAATGGATTAGTATTAACATCTGTAATAAGAGATTTGCCCTGTAGAGTCTACTACAGGCCAAGATTAGCTATCTGCCAGAAACTTATTCCAAAAATATGATTTGCAGATTCAGATTGAGATCCCAAGCACCAGTACAATTCTGCACAATGAAGCCAATATATTTAAATTAAATGTTATCTATTTAATAGTTGAGGTTTTTGTAAAGGCCATTATATTTTACATTGAACACAAGACGAGGAAGACGTCCTGGGAACAACTTCTGAAGAAGTCTCATCTGCAACGTAAAATTCTCACAATTTTGTCAATTCATTTTGTTATTAAATAGATTTGGTTCTTCGTTTGCGTCTTAAGAAAGTGGAACAATAAGCACACTTAAAAGCTCTCTTCTTCAACCTTGTGTTGCTGTGGGCTTGACTAAACATGACAGCATTCATTTGAGACTTTTGCAATGTTGCGTTGGAGGAAAATGTCAGCAGGTTAAACCTCGAAATACTGTTGCTGTGACTTTTATTTTAAACAAACGATTCATTTTAACAGGAGATCATGTGAAATTGCCCCCACATGTAGGTAATCATTACAAGCTTCTCTAACTCACCCACTCAGTTCATGGATGTAGCCTTTCCACTGATGACGGCAGCAGTGCTCGGCCCTTTCAGCGCTGTAAGCGACGACACAGAGGGAGGGGAGTGGTGCTTTCATCTCTGGAGAGAAAAGGAAAAAAGGGAGGAGAGACAGAGGTAGAGGATGGCAGAGGTAGTCTCTATGGAAAGACGTATGCCATGTGGGCCTTGGGTAGTGTACTGTATGACTCCTTGTGGTAATCGCTGTAATGTAGTACGTAACTGGTTGGGAGCAAAATAGTGCATTTTCACTTCAAGGCGGTGGTGGCGAAGTCCATAGGGGCTTGGCCTGGGAACTGGAAAGTCACCAGTTCAAGTCCCCGAAAGACCAAGTGCCACCGTGGTGTCCCTGGGCAAGACACTGGTTACCTACACTGCTCCCCGGGCGCCGTACATAATGGCAGCCCACTGCTCCTAACACTAGGATGGGTCAAATGCAGAGACCACATTTCGTTGTCCTAGTACTTGTACTCTGTGCAATGACAATAAAGTTGAATCTTCATCTTCTTCATCTTCTTACAGTCCGTTGGGGCCCGGAGAGCCTCAGGAAAAGGGCCCAGAGTTCTAGGAGATAGAGTGGACAGTGTGTGATTGAGAAGGAGGAGGAGGGGGTTGGATGAAGCTGGATGAGGGATATTTTGGGTAGAGGAGCAGAGAGCAGGATTTGGAGAAGCTTAGTCAGAGCTGTGTGAGTGTGTGATAACTGCCTAATTTCTATGCTGTCAATGAGAGGAGCAACGAGAAAATGGATGTTCCCGTGTCTTTAATTGTATCCAGTTCGAGGCCACAGTCCACAGTGTGGACACTCTCTACTATGGCTGGTCAATTTAGTAGAGTTTTTTTTTCTCATGGAAACACATCTTTTATTAGCCATGCAGGGATGCAGACTGAGAATAGGTACTACATGCATCCTTGAATCATAACATCCACTTGGCAATTTCATCCGATGTTTGATCCACGGATAATTACGTCCTCAAGCCCGAATGTAGGCGGATGGTGTGTTCTGTTTTTGTAGCATTTTTATTAAAATGTGGTCACCATATACAGCAAGATTAAAGCATAGTCTTTTAATATGCATGTTGTGGCACCTTTTTCTGTTAAAGGCCTCATGCAGGACGCGTTGCAAGATTACATACTATTTTGTTCATAACCATTCATTTCTGGAGTGAGTGTAGTCCCAAACCTAGTGTGGGTTTTTAGTAAGATGTCTGAAATAAGGTATGTGGTTACCACAAGCTTAGGAGATGTTTCTGTTTGTTCTACGACATAAAATGAAGCTTTTATATCTCTTTAAAGCAGTGGTTGCTGACAAGTGGCTAAATGAAACTACTAAACGTCATCACTAGCATTAGCCACTTTTGGCTTGGCTGTTGTGACATGAAGTCATGTGCCCGTGCAACATTTCCTTTATAGCCTAAAATTTGCGTTTTTACTTTTGCCGATGGCAATTCACTTCCACAACCATAAAATGAGTGTTATTAGAGAGCATAAATCTAACTGTAGTATTATGTCAGCTCAGCACACATCAGAGAACCTTAATGTCCTCCCTGTGCAAACTCCAGTCTACAGTCCTTCTGTGTGTGTACCATCTCTTTGATCAAACCGACGTTTTAATCCACATGCATTTTCTCTTAGTGCGATCCTTCCTCTGTTTTTTTGGCAGCATGTGCACCAGTGTGTTTGTTTGCATGTGGGAGTGCTTTTGGATTATCCTGTTTTAGACCAGCTAGGAAAAGATCCGTAGATTGGCTGAGGTTTTATCCCCCTCTCTCTTAAAACACATGGAAAATAGCAACCGTGGAGGAGGGGAGCTGATGAAAATAGCTCAGTAGGCAATGGCTGACTCACAAGGCAATGCTGCGAGTCAGGAAGGCATTCATTCCAGTGTACATCAAATCAACTAGCTCTTGTGTAACTCCGTCAGTACCCGTAAATCAAACAGTTTCTCACTGCACATAGCCACGATGAGTATGACTTTAGTGCAAATGTCTCCTTCGTGGCTGCATAATAAGATGGCGGTGACATCACAGGTGCCATTTATCATTGTTGACAGCATTACCCAGAGTCTTTAGGACCAGGGAGGCAACCCAAGGCTGGTTGGCTGTGATGTAGCTTGGTCAGCTAACTAACCCGGCTCATTCATCATGCCACTCAAGGAGCATAGGCTGTAACTGCTCATGTTTTTTTAACTAAGGCGAAATAGAACAAGAGTATGAACCAGACATGTGAATCAGAGTCTGATTAACATATCAGATACCTCACTGGTTACTCATGCACCTGCAGGGCAGCTCTAGCTTTAAATTACATGTAGTTATTGCAGAAGAGAGATAAAAGGGAAATATATGGTATTGAATTAGCTGGAGAAAACCAATATGTTTACATGTGCAGAAGCATCCTGGTTAAGGAATATCCTGTTTGTGTTTGCACATGTCTAACATGCTGGTTTCAGAAACCTGGATAGGCTCCCAGTTTTGGAGAAACTTGAACTAAAAATGCTATCCAAATTTCTGATCCCTGTGTGCCATGAGTGCAGGAATGTTCTCAACTAAAGCTATGGCTTAATCAGTCAGTTACAGAACACATATGATAATAAGTGATGTAATAATATTCTATTAGCTGAAATGAAAGTAAAAGCTGACTGGTAATGCTTTTGTCCTCCATTTAGATGGAGGAACTAATGTAAACAGCAGTGTGTCCTGGCAACCAGAAACCAAACTAAAAGTCTCACCATAATCACAAATAAACAAAACCAATCCAGGCAGCATTACACAATCAACCCCCTTGCTCTGCAAGGTTTGAAATGGATTTTATCAATGGATTGAGAGCTTTGACACAAGCATAGATGACGGCCTCAGTTTGCCATCTGAAATGGTTGTCTGAAAGCAAGAACATTTTAAAATATAGTATCCAATTAAACTGATGAAGATTTTTTTTTCTGGCTTTTCTTAAAGAAAATTCTTAATTTACAAACTGGGGGCGGGTCATCTACTGTCTGGAAAATCACTTACTATTGATGTATAGCTCACACAAACCCACTTCAAAACAACTAAACTACACCGTCAAGGTTTGTTCATGCCCAAGAAATTATCCAAACGCATTATTCGTGCAAATTTGAATGCTCAACCGATGGCTACCAGAGTGGGCGGTGCAAGACCAGGATCTGCAGTTTCCCTAATCTTAGCTTTGTAATAGGTGTGTCACAATTTATTGAAATCATGTCAATAATGCACATGTGACAATATATTATTAGAGATTTATATTTTTGAAAGCCCTATTTTATAGCAAGCTTCAGGTCATCGTTAGCTGCCAGCCTTCTCTGTTTTGGATTGTTGGACATTCTCGGCTTTGATTGGAACTCAAGTTTTATGGTGGGCACACAAAAATAGGAATATCGTTCGTTAGATGGATGTGACGGAAAGCTGTACTGTTAATAGACTCAAAGAAACACTGAGACCCACCCAGCCTTTAAGAGACAAGAAAGTGTACTCTGAAAACTAAGTGGGTTTAAAAATATTTGGGAACGCACTGTGCTAGAGCTTTGTGCTTTCGCAACCATGTAGCAACTGTGCAGACTTATCAACATATGTACCAGTCTTAAAGCCTTGGGTTAATTATATCTTTGGTTGAGTAAAACATTTTCACATTCTGTCTTCACTTCATTTTGGAAAATAAATGATCTATATGCTATCTATAAGTTTGCTTGTGCTTTTGTCAATCCAAAACTTTAGAATCACAGAACAGGGAGATGAAAAATCAGGTGCTTGTTTAATGTAATTTTCCAAAACCTCATCAAAAAACAGGACACTGGTTTGAATATAATCATACAACTATCCATGAGTCATCTTTCAATTTCACATAGAACAACACAGTGTCCCCATAGTCTGCCTCCTGTCGTGCTCTGTGCTCATATGCTTTTAAATATTTTAAATTGTGTGTGCCAGAAATCCGACCGCTCTCAGTTCACTGCGGCTTTATTCCTTTTTGTTTATTGCGAGTGGTCGTCTCTTTGATATTTTAGCACTCCGGCAGTAACACTGATAGTTGACCCCGGCCAGGATTACGAAGAGGTGTTATTCATTTTTTGGCAGGAACATTCAATTGAATGGAAACAATCTGGTGGTTTAATAATTAGTGAGAAAATGTCTCTGTCTGTCCTCAGGTTAAGGTGATGCAGTCTCTGTTCGGTGGAGGGGAGATGGGGCTGCTGGGAGGAGGCGGCGATGCAGGAGGCCTGAAGGAGGACGGATGCGGCAGCGTGGTGTGGCACTCCTCACCCCTGCCCCCCGACGACGTCTACTCCGCCTCCCATTTCGCCCTTATCACCGCCTATCAGGACATCAAGACCAGGCTGGTGTGCCTGGAGCGTGAGAACACCAGCATCAAGAGGAAGCTCAAGATCTATGAGATCAAGGTGAAGAGTTTTACTTCAAAAGTTAAATATGGGAAGATTTGTCAAAACCAATGGTATTGAATTTATTGTCCTTGTGGGTATCAGACAAAAGGTCTTTAGTACAGACAAGGATAAGGCCAGTTTGTCTTTTGATTTATTCGTTTTTAGAAAAAAGGGAGTGAGCTGTCCAGCCTGAGCATTAAGGCGGTGAGATTGTACACAAAGATGAAAGCAGAGAGAGCTTTGGTGGGCTTTGATCCGGGACCAGTGGGGGAATAAACAGGAAAAATCATTCCACTAAATCAAGGCAGAGGGCTACTGAAAGTTTACCTCATGCTTAAGTAAAAAATATATATTGAGTAACAACCATAAAGTGCAGTGGAAGCAAACTGAGGGGCTATTAAAGCGGGGTTTCGCACACTCAAGCCCTTTTTGAAACTGCATTCATGGCCCACAGGAGCTAATAGCTGAGTTAACATAGCCCTTCCAGGTAGCCAATGAACCCTTTTACACCTGGTATCAACATGCAATCTGTACATGCGTATAGTATCTAGATAATGAGAGGTCACAGGCTTTTACATTTATGCTGTTCCCTGACTATTGCCGCATTGTAATTGGATCTAGGTGTGCAAATTATGCAAGCAGAGCTAGCAGATTGTCAGTAAACATTGCAGCTCCTAGGTCATGCTGCTGTATGGGCTCAATCCAATTTGAAGACGTTCAAGTTATTAATGTGAAATGCAAGACAATTAGAAGCAATAAGCTGTTGGCAATCAAAATATTCCAAGGCTACTTCTAAAAATGCCCATCAAAAATGTATAAATACAAAATAGAAATGAAAAATTAAAGTGTAAAATAGTGCAAATGATGAGATAGGAATAAAATACAACTTTAAAAAATATATTTTTAGTAGACACTAGTAATTGCTAATGTGAGGAAGGGAATGTAAACAAAAAGATACTAATTGTTAATGCGTTATACTGTAAGAAGTAAAACAGATTTATGAAACATCTAGTAAAATAAAGGTAGAGGAGTAGCAATATCAAAGGTAAAACCTGTGTCTACAGATTTTTCATGGTCAATATTAAGACTTCTACTTTTGGCTTTATTCAGTATATTATACATTTTCGTTAATAAAATTCAATAAAAATGTTGTTATATTTTGTTTTATATAAAAAAAACAGTTTAAAATCCAAGATATTTAAATTATCTTGACAATTACAAAGAAAAGCAACTAATATTTGCATTAGAAAAAGTGTTCCTTATTTGAACAGTGACTGTGTCTTATCCTCTTTGCCCAAAGCTGAATGTTGTTGGTGGATCTTTTTACTAAGAAATGTGGCCAAACTGTGCAGTGTGCATCCCTACTTGTGACCCAACCACCATGCAATACACCCACATTTACATGTCGTTCCTCATTCAGATAAAAAAAAATAATTAAATCAGATTTTTGTATCAGGTGAACATTTGGCCATACTGTCCAATTGATACAGATCTCATGATATAACCAACTTGTTTTTTTATGTTCTATATTGATTTTATCTCGGGTTTAAAACCACTGACTATGCCAATATTTGTTTTGATTGATTGTGTTAATATTATTTATGACATCAAGTCAGCTGGGAAATATGTACTGTGTTTTTGCTACTGAAGCACTCCGGTCGCTTAAGAGGAGTGAGGAGTCAGCAGTCTATGACAGTAAAAAACAGTCAATAATATTTCCAAAACTGTAAATGACTGCACCCATGAGAGGTAATTGAACAAACAGTCAACAATGTGTTAATATTATGGTGCTGGTGTCTGATAGTAGTCTACAAGACTGGCATGGACAGACAAGGATACACACACAATTCACCACATGATCTCCCCCAAGGGTTAAGCCTGGCAGAAATAATGAGCCAAATAAGTCTTTTTCAATGTTCAAAATTGCATTCCGGATGTAATATAAAATAACAGCTGAGCTTCTTGTACACCGTAAATATTTCTCCATGGCCAGGCCTGCTTGGTTGGTGGTGGAAATCAGAACACTTTTTGGTCTGACGGAAGAGCAGGTGATGCAGAAAACCAGCTCCTAGCAGTAGCTGGGCATATAAACATATATAGGGATGGCGTAAGGAAATAGCGTGGGAGGACAGAAAGTGAGAGAGAGAGTGGAAAATATAAGGGGATCTGGAGGTACATAGGCAGAAAAAGCAGTTCAAGACAGGGAAAGATAAATGAGGGACTAAAGGGAGATAATAAGGCAAAAGCAAGGGAGAGATAATGAGGATTAACGATAAAAACAAATCCTTGATATTCTCATTATTATCATGAGTGTATACTGTTCTAATTAGCCTAGAAATAATATATTGTAATGAAGGTTGTGTTGTCTAGTTTGGCTTCAGGTGCATGAGGACCTTTAACAAGCCTTGCCGTTTGCAATGATGGAGAGTTTTTCTTGTAGATAAAGCAAATGCTTCAAAAGACAAAAGTTATCAAAGAGGCTGCAGGAATCAAAATGCTGAGGAAGAATTCCCAAAAAGTGCAAGCTGTTGCTCCATTATGGTCTACACGGGATACTGTTGGTAGAGAAACTGAAAATATTCTGTGATGTAGGAGTTGAACGTCGTTGCAAACTCGAAAAACTTTGATTTTAGGAGACTTGCATGAAAAATTGATGATTATTTTTGAAGTTTTTTTGTGGAGTTCATAAAAGGTATTTTATGGTTGATTTGTTTTCCAGCAGAGAATTTGACGGAAATGCAGTTTGACTTTGTCTTTTCCTCTCCTGGCATATGTGAATGTTCGGATATGCTGCATCCTTTTAGTGAGCAGCTGTTGCTGATGGCTGCAGGCTGCCACATCGCTGTTGATTTAGTCGCAAGCGGCACTTTGTTCACGGCCCATTCCCGGAGAGACAGGTGTTGATTTTGGGGAGAGCAGGTGCGGTTGTTGGCTGTTTGGAGTACTCACACCTGTGCCTCAGTAAATACAACATGTGCCCTTTATTTATTGTTTTGGATTTCGATCAATTGAAAAATAATCACAACATGGACTGCTGAAATCCCTACGTTCAGAGACCTTTTACTAAATGTTAAAATTCTGTATTGTTGTATTATTTCAAGATTTTTTTGTAAGAGATGTTGTTGCAGACTTTCTCTAAATACAAGATGCCCATGTAAGCTGCTGTAATGATGCAGATGGAAATGCTTCCTGTTCTCTGAACATCGGTTGAAGTGAGGTTGTTAGAGCTCCCGATGCTCGGCAGTATGAGGATTCTTGGGACCCCTGGGGGGTTTTGCCCTTGTTTCGAACATTTACTGTTAAACTGAGCAGAGAGAGGTGTTCTGCTAAATGGAAAAGAGTTGTTTGCTCCTCAAATAGACATTGCACCAGCGGCAATGACTTCATACAGAACATGAAAAACCCTCCCTGCTTATGGTAGGCACTCTAAATGTAAATTAGTTCATTTAGGTTGAACCACATGCAGTTATATAACTCCTCTTGTGTGTTTCTATCACAGCCTGCTACCAGACAACAGTTAAACACTATAACCGGGACAAATTGCCTACTTCATAAGTAACAGTAAATGTGGTATGAAATGCAGTTATGATTACATAAGCAGACATATCTGCATAACGGTTGCAGCATATAATGCAATTACTTCTGCATAATTTAAATGTCTACATGTAATGTTTGCATCATATCTATTTCCCTGCATTACCATATACAACAGTAAACATGTTTAGTCCTGTGAATGAGGAGTTGCAGTGAGGCAATACAATATAAATGTCTCTTTTTCTTAAAGGATAATAATAATAATTATATAATAATGGTGATATTCCTTATGTTCCTTATTGTCAAAAAAAACCTTAAAGAGGAAAAAAACCAACAGTGAAATGATTCCACTAACTGTGGTGTCTATCAAAGACGAAAATATTTTTATTCAACGAGATTATTAGTTTCTAAATCTTCTTGGAAAATAAAACTATGTAAGAGGCCTAATCCCAAGCCTAACCTATATTTAACCATCTGCACTATCTGGCATAAACAATATGGCAGAGACAAATCACACCAGACTCACCAGACTGAAAACAGCATCTCTACAACATTGGGGCAAGTTGTCTCACACCCTTGGTAAATCATTTCCAATCCCACCCATTTCTTAACCTTATTACCTCGAGACTATAGTTTAATGATCATTGGACCACTGGATAGAAAAAGAGGGACAGAAAAACACGATTGACAGATCACTGCAGAGCCGCCCTCGCCGCCGTCCACTGGTCCCTTTTTATCAGCAGCCTTAAACACCACACAAACCGCACATTTGCTACACAAATCCACAGATCAATATGCCAGTGAAAATTATTATCAACTCTGAACCCTAAACCTAACCCTCTTCAGTAGAAATAAATGGTCTGCAAAAAGGAAGTATGAAAATTGATTAAGATGTTGTTGGTTTCGGCCTTATCATAACATTTCTTAACGTAACACAAAATACGGCCAGTTTTAACCTTTTGCTTTACCAATGTTATTTTGAAAAATGCCTAACACCAGTCGGATTGAATTGCAGTATGTGGAACAGGAACACTAAATGAACATTGAAGTAACCATTCTATGGCCAATGGATGTACAGTGAAGGAAATAAGTATTCTATCCCCTGCCGATTTTTTAGGTTTACCCACTTACAAAGAAATTAAAAGTCTAAACTTTTATTGTATGTTTATTTTAACAGTGAGACACTGAATATCAAAGAGAAAATCCAGAAATGTAATTACAAAAAAGATATAAATTGATTTGTGTTTAATTGGGGGAAATAAGTATTGATCCCCTTGCAACCAACAACAATTCTGGCTCCCACGGAGTGGTTAAGTAAGTCCTCTCGCTTTAAGAAAGTGCTCTTGATGTCAACTCGTTACCTGGATAAAAGACACCTGTCCACAGTCAATAAATCAGATTACAACCTCTCCATCGAGACCAGAGACAGGTCTGTCTTGTAAGGGGATCAAAACTTATTTCCCACAATTAATTGCAAATCAATTTCTATCTTTTTTTTAAATTACATTTCTGCATTCTCTTTTTGATATTCTGTCTCTCACTGTGAAAATAAACCTACCATTAAAAGTATACACTGTTCAGTTCTTTGTAAGTGGGCAAACTAACAAAATCGGCAGGGGATCAAATACTTATTTCCTTCTAAAAGAAATTATATATTTACTTCTGAAAAAAAGTATTTGTCAGTCATCGAGTTCAGTGAATAATTCTGAAAAGATGGACATACAAAGTTACGGACGGACGGACGGACGGACGGACGGACGGACGGACGGACGGACGGACGGAGGGAGGGAAGGAGGGAGGGAGGGAGGGATGGATGGATGGATGGATGGATGGATGGAGGGAGGGAGGGAAGGAGGGATGGAGGGAGGGAGGGAGGGATGGATGGACAGACAGCAACTGAGTCACACATCCAGCCCAGATTTCATTGTGTAGGATGAAATTCAAAAAGTACAATTGAGGCAACATGCTAAGTGAAATTGACAGATAAGTTAAGGAGAAGTGGAAAATAAAATGTAGTTCATGTGGGAAAAAAATATTATTTCCAACACCCTGTTCTCCTGAGTGATATCTGGGACAAACTAAAGTTGCAGTTGATACAGGATGAATCTTTAATGATCCCAGCGTGAAATCAGCAAAAATCTGAAAACAGCAGGACAAAGAGGTATAAGCACACAAACAAACAAAAGGCACGAATAACCAGAAAGGGTTCTTTCAACGTTTTGTTTTCCCAGTTTTTTCTTTACACTTAGTCATACTATTACTTGCATAATTCTATGTTTCTACAATGTCCTTTATTTATTTTTTCTGCAGTTCCCTATGATCAATGAGTTTGGGGAGGATACCAACTCCTACTGCTCCTTTGAGAGCAAAGAGACGGCGCTGCTGCACTCCGAAAATGGCAATCTGCAGCAGAGAGTCAACGTCCTGACCCACGAGGTGAGAGGAAAAATGAGGACAAGAGGGGGAGACAGAGAAAGGGAGGGTGGGGGACACAGGACGGAGCGAAGATTGGATGAAGAGGAGATAGGAGAGAATGCAAAGCCAAGATGGGACATGAACAAAATAAGGAGGAAAATCCGTACATTTCATTATAATAATTGTGGAAGAATAAAAGGTTTATCACACCAAAGGTTTTGCATGTGAATTAATAGAATTGAAAGAAAAAATTGAGGCCAAGCCTGTTGGACATACGCTGAAAGATGTCCAGAACTAATTAAGCACTAAAGCTAACGCCCAAGCAAGAAATTACTGAGATTGAGTGTTTTTAAGAAGCCATCTAAGGAGCGCTGTGACATGGGATTTTCATGCTGGTGTTCTATTTTTAGACGCGCTTTAATTGGGAACAAACCTGGCCAGGATTTTTTTGCTGAATTAATGAAAGAAGAAAGTAAAGTAGATGTGGGATGACAGGTTCTGATATTTATAAGTGTATTCACTTAAGGAGCTAATTAAAATAGAAAACAAGAAGGTATTTGAAAATAACCAAACATCAGTTTTACTACTTTTCTACCATATAAGTTACCCCCTTCTAAATGTGTGCTAAAGTGAGAGGGTAGAAAGGCAGTGAGCATAATGTGCTTGGACTGCTCATTCCCCTCACTTGCAACTTTCTGTGACTGTGTGAACTAGAGTGTTAGTAAATAGATATGAGAAACTATCCACACAGGAAGGCAGTGGTAAAAACGGCAGCGGTTTAAAAAAAAAAAGAGGTCGAAAATGAGAAAGAGGAAGGATATGGTTTATAGGAGCAGCAGAAGCAACACACAATGTCACACAGTTCTGACAGGAATTAAAGGTCACAAAACAGAAGGTAAAATAACCTATTCATGTCTTGCTGATAAAATGCAGGAAAACAGATGAACTGAACTCATGCACTGTGTACATTCAATTATTGGGAGTATTTACACCTAAAGCTCAAAATCAACTGACGTTTGTAGGTTCTTCCTTCCCTCTTGATATTGAGACCAATGCAGTGTTCCTGTGTCAAAATCTAATTTTAAATGGAGCCCTATTATGCTTTTGGGGGTTCTCCCTTTCCTGTAGTGTGTTATATAGGTTTTTGTGCATGTAAATGGTCAGCAAAGGCTAAAATCCCAAAGTTCCCATCAGAGGGAGTTCCTCTCCCACACACTCCTCACCTGCTTTAAACGCCCAACCCTAGCCCTAACCTTTTTGAGCATTAAAGCATGCAAACATGTCACAGTAGAGGCACAAAATACAAAAATGAAACACAAGATGAGCAGAATAGCGTCCCTTTTATTTTTGTTTACACAAAACAGTACATCTATCAGTTGTAGTAGCGGTGACAGTACTAATAGTAGTAGGAGACAGTATGCTAGGTATTATTTAGGTGAGAAACTGTACACATTGTGAAGAGAGAGAAAACTATGAGGAGTGAGAGGCCCAGCCTTCAAACCACTTAATCTCAACTCAATGTCATTTCCTCCTCTCCTCACGTCTTAGTCCCTCCAATTTAAGATACGATTGGAGTAGGCATGGGAGAGCCACGAGTAGAGAAGCGTCGAGGCAACAAGCATCAAACAAAATTAGACATCCATGTACTGCCGTCAATTAGACAACTTCAATTAAATATGAAGGTGGCCCAGCTGCATCATCTGCCCATTGTCTCCCCTCTTTCACAGTGCTGAAAAAACCTCCGCAAAAGTCATCCTTGTTCATAGCTCCTCTTGAAAGCCTTCTTGAGAGAGGAGAGCAGGAGGCACGACATCAACTAATAAGAGTATAAGAGTCTGGATGAGACACATGGATTCATTCTCATATGGTTTTGTAGATCCTCAAGAAATTCTGTTCATATTTTTGCTATATTTGGATGGAATCTTGCTGATTTCACTCATCCTAAGAGCTAAGGAAACTTTAGCATTACTGTTTTAATGCTGATAGGAATAATGGCAAAAATAATGAAAACAATTAGAGAATCATACTTTTAATTTGCCGTTTTAGCAATTGTTCCTTCATTTGCATTTTTTGAAACCTCGTATCTGTGTGCATCTCCTTACAGGACGCACAATAGCCGTTGAGTATTCTCAGTCACGATGTGTTTGACAAGCAGCCCTACACCTCAGTGCCAGGTTTCCATAAGCATATGTTACCATAGACACAGTTAATAAGCCAAACAGCAATGGCATTTACCTCTTTGTCCTCGCCGTATCTCTGTCTATCTCACTCCCTTGCTGCTGCTCCCACTCTCATTCTCCGGGTTGTCTAAGTGACCATATTCTTCATCAAAAAAGCACACTTCCTCATCTGCCTCCAAATATCTCTATTTCACTCCATTCGTTGAATGTCACTACTCTCAGTTCTGTCAAAGAGTATGTGATTATGGCATCCCATGACATACACCCCCTTATTATGTCACAGTGTGACAAATCACCAAGACATCCATTTTTTTTTTAAATAAAGTGTTAAGATGAAAGCAGAAATTATGATTTATCCATGTTTTCAAGATGGGGAGGTGTCAGGATTTCAGTGTCCCAAATTTGCTTGGTTACATAAACATTTCTTAAGAGACATATTTGACGCCTCGCACAAGAAGAAGGTTTTTTGTCTTTATTTTCCCCCTCTCTCCGCCTATGGTGGGAAAGCAGACAAAGATAAAAGTAGCAAATGTATGTCAAGCCTTTTGTTCTTCAGTCTCAGCTTTTCTTTCTGCGTTTGTGTCTTCAGCTCCAGAAGAGGAAGGAGAGAGAGGAGCAGCTGGAGGATGTGATCCAGGCCTATGAGAAGATTCACATGGAGAAGAGCAACCTCCAGAGGGATCTCGACAAGATGGTCAGAGATTACCCAGTCCACTGCACCGTCCACTCATGTTAAAGTAGCTTTACTGTAGCTGATGCCATATGGCTCATTAATAAATTCTCACAGTTATATTCCGCTGAATAGAAAAAATGTAAAAGTTGGCATGACATTATGAACTAAGAATATACATAAGTGATGCTTACACTTAAAAAAGTTTAACATGTAACATTTATGCATTAAAATATCTAAACACGACTCGACATAATGTTGAATATGTAGTTGAGTTGGGTTCTAAAATTGTACTTAATGTTTCCAAGAATTTTCAAACCCATAGAAATCTTATTTTTAGTCATGGAAGCAGTCCTCGTCATTCTGTCATTTGTAATGGCATCATATATTAACCTTGTAACCAGTTTAAAGTCTAAAAATCAGTTTAAAAATCTTTAGATCTCTGTCATTCCTACAGTATAGTTTAACCAAATGAAAGATTTAAGTTAAAAGTCTTATTAGCATTTGGCTGACACTTGCGAGCAGCTGACACAGAGCAGTTTTGGGGTTAGGTATGTTGTCCAATAACACTGACCCTCTTACTGGTAGATCAGCATTAACCCTCTGAGCCACTGCCACCCAGAGCCGTCCTGATCCTATGTTCAGAGACACAAGATTAGCAAACGTTAGCCGTTAGCTTTTATGTTTTCCATCAAATTATAAACTGGCTATTTGAGAAACAAACCGCTCATAGACGTCATCTCTCAACTAAAACTCCTTTCTCACGTGTTGAGTTTCTTATCAAACAATGGGCGCACAGAAACAGAGGTCTTGGCCCAGATATCCTCTGGTACAACAGAACCCCGAAGACAATGCTATATGCCATATTGGGTTGGGAGATTCGTTTCAATATAGATAGGCATCGAAAAACAATGCATTTCTTGATTCATTGCAATGCCTTTGTTTCTGTTGAAAAACCCATTCTCCCTATGAACTCATTGGGTACTTTTTTTTTATAATCACTACTCCATGGAAATGTTAAAAGGGGGGAACAGCAGTGTAATGTTGTGCTTTATCTTCCTTCTGAATTTGACTGGGCACTTAGAGTACTCTGCACATTTCAAAGTAATTGCCCTTTAAGCAAACATTTTTCATTCCTTCTTATTCAGAGTCAACATTCCTTCAGAGAGAGAAAGGAGTCCTTACAGAAACAATCAGGGAAATTTCTCCCCCGACACAAAACAAACACTTGATTGAATGTTAGGGTACATGTTGCAAATCTTGACAAGAAAACATTGTGTATAATTAAGAACATATACATTTTTTTTTTTAGTTCCCCCTATATTTAATTCCTTTAAGTGATACGTATCCATTTTTCAGACCTGGGAAAACCTCCTTATTTGACCACATTTATGTAACGGAGTTATAAATCAAAGTCGATTGGGACCATGCAGGTGGAAGCTTCCAACTGAACAGATTGTCTGCTTGCTCTTTCTCAGATCCCCTCTGTGATAATAAACCCTCTCATATGAGAGGGTAGTCCATTGAGCAGCTCATGCCGAGCTGTCTCAGCAGTTTTATGTGGGCAGAGTGATTATGAGATGAGGTGCGCCAGAGACGTTGGACGTGCCACCTGCCGAGGGCTGAGACAGTGTCAATGTCAGCTGAAGTCTGCGGCTTCATACTGGGCCTCATTGTCCTTAAACCTTCCAGTCATTAATCTACATAATATATACTGTATATATGATGATGGTGATTATGATAATGTTTTGTGTGTATTTTCTACAATGAGAAAGAAAGACTCTAATTAAATAAAAAGGAAAATTGTTCTTACATATTTTCAAAGGGCTAAGAAACGCCCACTACACCCTTGACTTTCATCCCTGCCACTCTGCCCTCCTCCTGCATTTTTTGTTAACCTGCTTATATAAATAGAAGCACACATGAAAACTGACATAGATCTATCCATATCTGGCATCAACACAGCGAATGATAAACTACAGTTAAAGGAATCATAACTGCCGGGTTTATACACCATCATTTATAAGTGAGAGTCACAATGAGCTTTTTTTCCCCCCATGGTACATAGGAATAAACTGATTAAATATCAAACCAAAACCATAAAATAAATAACACTATAATAATATCAGTGCCAGGAAGCTAACGTAGAGTAGTGATACTGATATTCAGCACCCTTGAACATGATTACATGTCTGGTCTACACAGAAGCAAAGTAGCTATGTAATTTTAAAATCTTTATGGGATTAAAACCAGATGAATGTGTGTGATTGCAGACCAGCCTGGTGGAGAAGCACGTGGAGCGTATCCTGGGCCTGGAGTCTGCTCTGAGGCAGAGGGAGAACTCTCTGCAGAAACTCAACATGCAGCTGCACAGCAAAGACATGCAGTACCTGCAGCTGCACGCCGGCCCCGAAGCACACAGTGAGTGACCACAGACTCTACAGACTTGGAGAGTAACGGATTACATGCGACAGGATTACATAATCAAGATACAAACATGTAACTTTAGTCCCTTACAGTAACATTAAGAAAATACGTATTCAGATTACTGTTGTATTAACAAAAAGCAGGGATTACATGCAGGATAAAAATTTATTAGGATGTATTAATGTATAGGTAGACGTACTGCCTGCAAATTTCATTTTCCTTTAAGCTACTTTCATTCTTCTTTTTGTAAATATACCTTTTTTTTTAAATGTAGAAGGTGGACACCTGATTTATAAAAAACAAAAATACAGTTTGCTTGTAAATATATTAAACTAAAAACACTTGTTGTAATCTCTTCTGTTTTGTTGGTCTAGCCTTAATTTAAGAGGCCACATTTTTGATCCTAGAAATCGTCGATCCTTCTTTTCTAAGGTGACATTCTTCTGTTGTCTTACGTAATACTCTTAAATAAAAAGCAATCAATTTAGATGTATTTTCTTTTCTGATACTTAGATTAGGTTACTGATAAAAAAATGTGTTACAGGTAACTAGTAGTTGTAACAGATTACATTTAAAGTAACACTTCCAACCCTGGGACTCTAGCTAAGATATCATGGTATAAAGATTTCAGTGTAAATATATTCTGATGGTAACAATACAGTCAACCACTTGTATTAATATCAATGCCGTGATTATTGACATTTTTGGAGAGCAAGGTGTTATTTATTTATCAGTAAATTTAAGTTATAAGATTTCTGTAAGTCCTTTGTCTCAATGTTATTTTAAATGTTAAAGTATTTTCTTGAATTAATAAATGACATCTATGATACAAACTAACATCGAATAGTAATTTGAATCTAAAATGAAATTCCCAACTTTTTGGTTACAATGATGAAGCCAAATTATCACAACCTGTCCAAAACAATTTTTACTGTGCAAATTAAATAAAGAAATACTCAAATTGAGACAAAAACAGACAATGCATTTAAACGTATTTTCCATTCAGCTTCCTTTAAATGGACCTTATTACGTGTATTTGATTTGAGTCCCACAATGCTACAAAAACGCACATCGGCATAATTTAGTTATTGGTTTAATCACTACTTGACACCTGTTCTTTACAGTAAGGAAAAACATTTACATTTCAACCTGCCAAGACACGACTTATCACTGTTAATCACCACTCATCTTTTCTCTGCATCTTTAATCAAATCCAACAATCTGGCATGAAAAATAATTTTAATTGAGGTCAAGTTGATCCTCGGCCTGTTGGAGGGAAGCAGATTGGACATTTTGTTCCAACTCCCTCATCACTGTCACCGAAAAAAAGACCTCCAGATCAATGGGGGTGCTTGTGGTTGAAATTCAAAACATTTGAAGAGCCGGGTGCTATGAATTGGAGGATTCCTTGATTTGCAGAGGGATCTATATTGTAATTACATTGGAAAACTGTGAAATAATTCATATTCAGATGCAAATTCATTCCCACTTTAGATTCTTCAAACAAGGCAGGTCACTTACACTGCTCTTACAGCAAAGAGAAGAAAAAAAAACATGCAAAAAAACCCTCAAACTGCTTAATATATTGGAATATATAGACTCAACAAGGCTTTTTTATTTTTAAACTGCAGCATAGAATACAAACTAAAAATTCCAACCAGTACTGCTGTAAAGGAGATTGGGTCTAACTTAAAGGGGCAACGTTTTTAGGGGTTCTCCCTTTACTGTATTATGTTTTTGTGCATGTGTAAAAATGCAAAGGCTAACATCCTAAAGTTCCCTCCAGAGGGAGTTTCTTTCCAACACTCACCCCCTCTGAAACACCTCCATTGGACTCATTCGTTTACTTCCCTAACGTAGTCACATCACTACGTTACCTTCGAGTCTGTATTGCCTAGCGCTCCAACACAGTGAATGTGGTAAGCTGACGGGAGGGACATCTCTAAAAAGTTGACCAATCACAACAGATCTGTCCAGCTAACCAATCAGAGAACACTGGGCTCTGGTTTCTGACAGAGGGTTAAAAGAGGTGCTGGAGCACAGGCAGTATGAGAAAAATAAAGAGCTTTTTGAACATTAAAGCAAGTAATAATGTCACAGTAGAGGAACAAAATACTGATATGAACCTGAAAATTGATTATTACATGTCCTCTTCAAGCTGATCTCGAGTCAGTATGTGCCTCTGGCCTCTTCAATAATGTGGGAGGCAGATGGAAACCAGGAAGAAATGCCACCTCAACAGATGCCTTTACTGATGGGATACCTGCATTAACTCACATTTAATGGCAAACTGAATGAATAGCTTTTTTTTATCATTAATATGTGCGTCAGCAGCGAGTGACTTGTGAAAATAAGAAAATATCTGTGTACAGTATGTGTGCACTTGTGTACGTGTCCAGTGAGGAGACAGGAGCTCGAATACAAAAGATGATGCACTCTTTCAGTGTTTTCATGCTCAAGGACTGAGTCTGTGTGAGCGGAGCTGAATCACTAACATGCCCACGCAAATCACATCACCCAGGTACAAACTGAAAGATGCTGCCCTTGAAGAAGTCAACTTTACACAACAGCCGTGGACACAAGAGCTGCATTAGTCAGGGGAAAGTAAAAAGCAAGGAAAATGTTTTGTTCTGAATTATTTTCACTCTTTCCTCCTAGTGCTGGACTGTCCTGCTTTGACCCTCCAGAGCTCCCGTAGCCTGGATGCGCTGTCCGACCTGAAGCTGCAGCGGCTGGAGGCAGAGCTGGAGGGGGCACGGCACGAGGCCCAGGGGGCTTGTCAAAGGGAGGAGGAGCTGAAGGGGGAGTGTGAGAGGCTGAAGGAAGACATGAGGATGCTGCAGAACAGCCAGAGGGACAGGGTCAGTGGCAGTTTTGTGCGTCTATTTATTTTATATAATGGAAAGAATATTGCAGAAAAACGGATGTACCGAACACTTCAAAGCTTCAATTCTAACTTTTCATCCAAATATTAAATCAACCTTTGAATGACCTGAACCTTTTAGTTTATTTCAAACCAGTTTTTCTGCACAGTTGCAGATAAAGATAAGGCTACACTTATAGTAAGAGCTTCGTAAAGTCAACATATATTTAGAAAAAAAGATTGATTAAAACATTTGGACATGACTAGATTTAGCAAAATATTATAATAACTTCATATTTGTCGAGATCAGAGGTGGGAGAAGTACTCATATCGTGCACTTGAGTAAAATTAGAAGTACCAGAGTGTAGGAATACTCTGTTACAGTAAAAGTCCTGAAATCAAAATGTTACTCAAGTAAAAGTACAAAAGTAATAGCATTAAAATATATTGAAAGTACCGACAGTAAAAGTAGTCATTGTTTGATTGGTCCATTTCAGAATAATACGATATGTTTTTTTTATAATTATTGGTCATTAAAGTGTTCTCAGAGCTGGTAAAGGTGCAGCTAGTTTTAATGACTTTGTATACTGCAGGGTAGCTGCTGAATTTACTCCAGCTCTAACTCAAGTCTTATTATTATCAAGATGATTATTTTTCACATCATTAATCCAAATCTGTAAAGTAACTAAATGTATTAAATACATGTAGTGGAGTAAAAGTACACGATACACCTCTGAATTGTAATGGGTTAGAAGTACAAAGCAGCAAAAAATAGAGTACCTCAAAATTGTACCTACTGTACAGTACTTGACTAAATGTACACAGTAACTTCCCACCTCTGGTTGAGATCATATTATGTGCTTTTGCTTTGCATCAAGATGCCATCACTTTTCTACCAACATTCAAAATCTCTAATTCTTAGGCAATCAAAAATCTGATTAAATAAAATATGATAATAAGACTGAGTTATAAATCTGATCAATTCAATTTGAGGATAATATTCAATGATTTTTTAAACATTAAAGGCTGACAACTTCATTAAATATGCTAACAGACATACAAAGCTTCATTTAAAAACCTCATTAGAAGCTTGAAATATAAAGACATTCAGTACAGCCATTACTGTAATTCTTTCTTATAATACAATAATGCAACTCTCTGATGAATGCAAAGTGTTCAGAGACGTTTAAAACATTAAATATATTCCTAAAATGTTGATATTGCACAATTCTGCAAAACAGACTCCCAACAAAGACAACATTTTTAATATTGAATATTGTTGTTTGTCGTAAATGCTGCAGAGCTGTCCGACATGAACAGAATTCTTCAGATTTGGTGCTGCAAATACTTTCACTGGTGGTCATCCTATAACACAACATATTCGAGATGATGAAGAGTTTGGTTCCAGCAGCTTTACAACACCAGTGGGGGAGATATATTTTTGGCTCCAGCGGGACACAAATCCCTGACCTTGCCAATTTAAAGTTAAGCTTTAGGCATTGAGCTGTGGACAGATACCAACTCATCAGTGTCAGAGACCGGCTTTACCCAGGACATTACGTTTTCTTACATGCTGAACTCAATAATGTTCAAGGAATAGAAGATGGGGATATCAGTAACACTCTTGTGTCTTCGCAAAAAGACTGGAAACATTGGGAAACAACTAGCCTGTCCAAAGGTAACATAAAATATACTTCCGTATCAAACCTCAATGTCACATTTAATTGCTTCAGCTTTTTAAACGTTATTAGATTTTTACCATAACAGGGAGAGGGGAAAAAAAGCTACAGACAACAGCTAAACAGAAAGGTAAATAAGTATGAACTTTAAAAAACTAAAAAAACTAATGTACTTGTAGAAATTCATTAATTCAATTTAAATAATAACCAACAATACATTTACAATTGTTTACAGGTAAAACTATGAATAAAAATAACTTGAATTACTGGGGAAATGTGGTGCATAATATGGGAAAAGAAAGGGGGACTACCACTTTTGTGCAGCTTAAACAAACAACATATAAACTAAAAAAACTGAAATGTTGACTTTAATTACATGTATTATGTCAACAGATTTCACACAACTGTAATAATGTTCTAATACATTTAAATAAAAGAATATTAGGTTCAACTTAATATTATCACCTTCAACAAACCTAATACAGTTATGTGACATCTGTTGAGCTTTATAGTTTCTAGAAGATGGAATTTGTTTTGCTGTATCCCCCTATTTCCAGTCTTTATGCTAAGCTAAGCTAACCAGCTTTTGGTTGTGAGTATATTTACCACAGACATTAGTGTGGTACCTATATTCTCCCTTTCTCATCACAAAAACATAATGATATCAACATAAGAACTCCTTACAGCTGATAAGGTGCATTTTAATGCTACATTACAGCATTGTATAACTCAATTAAATAAACAATACCTCAACTTTCAAAGCACACCTTTTTTTCTTGCCTGAAATACACATATAAACACACATAGTGCTAGGATGATAACCATCAATGAGTAGGACCTGTTTTCTCTTTATTTCGACGACATTACCTTCAAACACTTTGTCTAGATGGGCTCATACAGTCAGATTTTGTCCAATATTCCACCAGCACCTGCATGCTAATCTAATTTCATGCTCTACTTCTACAGGAAATGACTTCTCCGTGCAAGCAGTGTGATGTGGAGTGGATAAAGAAGGTGGGAGATGAGCAGTAAGTGACCACCGCCGATATCTGGGCACAGGGAGGGGAAGGTATAAAACTAGAAGCGATGGAAGGAAAGGTCAGGAAGGGGGGGGGTGTATATTTGTGAGGAGCATCATCCCTGGCAAGGACGAAGGAAAAAAATAAAGAGCTACAGGAGAAAATCTTTCTCTTAAAGCCGCCTCTCATCTGTATCTGTATTTTTCTGATGTGATGAGCTAACATGATCTCCAAGGGCCTCATTAGAAACAAGGCAAGCTGGGTCCAAAGGCAGCATTAATAAAGAAGTATTCATCTTACTGCATGCATGCATTTACATTATTGAAATAATGTGAGCAGTAGGGGGCAGTGTAGGCACAGTGAAGAACTCCTTCCTGTCCATTTCCTCTTCTCTAAGGAGGTCCACTATGTCTTTCTTTACATTGTCTCTCCTATATGTGAAACCTCACAAAAAGAGCATTCAAGCTGTTGTGATTCAACTCATTACTCTACTCAGGCCACTTTCTGCCATTGGAAAGAAATACGCTTATTTCCTTAATCAATTTGCCCAAAGCATCGCATAACTGTTTAAATACATAAAGAAGAGAAACCACAGCAGGTTTGGTAAATGACACCCACACAGTGAAACCCCAGAGATGTTTCGATGGGGAGCAAACTGAAAGTAAACGGTGTGGCAGCAAAGAGGAGGACTACTGAGTGTGTGGTGGAAGCATACGGTTTTTTCCATACCTTGGTCACCTTCTGGTTTTAGTCAACAATATCACGTACTCCCACTGAAAACCTACAGTGCCTATACTTGTGTTTCCTGGGACCTTTTTCTTGTAATTGAGCTCATTTAGTGTAAACTGCACAGATTGATAAGGGAGGATTCAGATGTGCAGTGGAACACCACATTTGCCCTATTAATCATTTATAATGTTTTGAGTGACATTTCTATGTTTTAAATAGTGGGATTTTGACAATAAATTTGGTTCACTGTGATGCTTTTAAATATTTCGCAATGTACTTACAATGTTGATAGCCGGAATTGAATTAGTGGATTTATAAAACCCTGACCTTCAAATTTGTCGTAATATATTAAACTAAAAGGTACAACAAGGCAATATCTTTTCAAAATCAAGAGATCTTTAAATTTTGGGCAAAGTTTTTGATATAGAAATGTTGTTAAAGAAGCCCTATTACTGTGTACTTGTTTGGGTTTTCCCTTCACCGTAATGTGTTATATAGGTTTCTGTTCATGTAAATGGTCTACAAAGCATGTAAACGTCACACTGGAGGTACAAAATACAAATATAAAACCTGAAAATGAGCATGAAAGGGCCCCTTTAAACATGATTATGTCAATATAGCAAAGGCATTTTAATTATTTAAAAGAGAGTGCCTTAGACCTTTCTCTTGATTTTTCTGTCTACATGTATCCTCAAATAAAATCCATTTGAGTCCTGGAAGTAATTCTCATCACTTAAAAAATATTCTTGCTTTTGTTATGTTTCTCCCTCTCTTTTACATTTGTTTTGTAAGAGGTGATGCAGGTTGTGACTTTTCCTTAGAACCAGTCATATTTGTTTTCGTGAAGAGGTTTGTGGTTTTTCATTTGCAACTCATAACTAGTAATATGTAAACGGGATGCCCTTGCCAACCACACACTATAGCCACCTGGCAATACACCCCCAAGTCACTGACTAATCCCTCTTCAGCTTTCAGAAAGTGATAGCTGTTTCTTATAAATCACGACATGATGATTTTGAGTTCAAACCCCATTAATTGTTTGAAATTCAAGAAAGCATTGAGGTAATGCTATATTTTCCTGAAATCCAGCCAGCTTTTGTGCAGGTTTTCGACAATTGCTAGTTCCAACAAAATAAACAGGTAGTGAAGCTCAACCCACTGTGTCTTAGCGTGAGGACTGTTTGACACCTCTGTTTGGCTGACAGAAAAAGCCCCCTCCATTTAACACCCGGCTCTCTATGAGGTGTAAAAAAAAAGCCACATAGTGACAAGTTTATAAGAATATTTTCGAATCCAGATCAATTGTCACATGTAAGATTTCCCCGTAAGCCAAGTCCTTTATATTAGCGAATGAGCTCCAGCAGGTTTAAAAGTAAAATCATTATTGCTTTCTATTATTTTTACTTTGTTGGCTTTAGTTTTGGCTTTAGGCTTTAGCCAACAAAGAGGAGCGAAGGGAGCTTCAGTGATGGCTCTTTCTTTGAAACGTCTGATCAGATCAGAGGTCAGATTTCTGCCCACATTCTCTTCACTTCATCTCCCACACACGTGTACACTGTTGTATCTGATCGATTCGATGGCGCGAGTCTTTATTTAATACAGCATCGGCATTATCACACCCCTCCTACGCACCGCACTGTACAATGTACAGTATGTTCCCAGTTCACCATTACACACGAGACAAAGGAAATACAAATAAATGCAAAATCATAAAAGTATTTTTAGACATGCAAAGACAAAAATAAACAAGCGACCTGATTTTTTAAGAATTTTCAAAAAGATTGAGTAAGGCTTCTTGAGATGTGCAGGTGTTCAAACATCTGCTTCACTACGCCGGGCCTATGTCACAAGCTGTCAAAACAGAGTTGCAGAAAATTCAAAAGTGCGACTGCACAAGTGTGAAAAAGGAAGGGTTGCATGCATATTAACTGTCAAGCAATGCAGTGTATGCCTGCGTTTAGTAAGAAAGAAGTCAAAGCAGTGCTGAGAGCCACTAGAGAGGAATCACTTTATGGCTGCTTCCGTGACATCATGTAATACTACAACTCCCACCATGCCAGTAGGTAACTTAAGGATTGCTATTTTCCTACCGATGCACTTAATGTATTTATATTTGCAGGAAGTTTCAAGTGACCTTGAATCATTACAATGTCAGCATCAGGTTTGTGCAACTTTTACCACAAAGAAGGAACTTCATTGTTCTGAGGCGGGGGGAGTTAAAGGGAGGTTGATGCCCCACTCTGTGTGAGTCACAGCACAGAGGGTGGAAAACTAGGTGGGCTTGTCGCTAAACATGAACTAACCAGTGGAAGTTATGACTTATTTTCAGCCTTTATTTTTTTTTGTTAACTTATTTGAAATGGGGTCCCTTACTTTATTTAAAATTGTTTTGGGGTTATGAACTTGAGGCCATGTGTTGGAAAATGTGACAAAACAGCATGCATGTTTTTTCAGAACACTGATAAACATAAAAAAATAGGTGCATTAGATTGTCGTTAAGAGGGGGAAATAATATGTTATTTGTAGAACAGAAAACAAAGTGTTTTTTTTATTATACACCAAAGTGGCAGGTTTAGACACGTAAGTGGGAAGACTCAATTAAGTTATTGCGCGGGTGTGTTTGGGAACACACTTCTTATTTGACAACACCCTTTATTTGCTGTGTAGGCAGGATACATCAGTGTTTTTTTATTCTTTCTAGTCTATTCCTATGTATGCAGTAGAAATGTCCAGCATGTGCTGCAAAAGCGTTGTCATGGCAATTTTTTATCTGCCGCAATCTCTATGTAGGAATAAACCAAGTTCATTTCTGTTCAACAAGAGGTAAAAAATATGTATCAGAGATGCTATATCAGATCTGAGGTTGGCACTTGCATGGGAAATAAAAAGTTTCTTTTTTTATCTTTCCGCTCATGAGTGGCAGGTGCTGACTGAGCATTTGCCAGCATAAGAATTTAAAATGTTCCTTTAAACTTTGAATATCTGGTTGAAAACATACGACTTGACGCTGGTTTTATTGTTCAGACAAACGCAATTTAAAGTGCTTTTCCTACATCATTTCATACAAGAAATTGCATAACACTTTTCTTTAAATGATGAAATAGCACAATATACCTCCCTCTCTATTCTATCTCTATATTTGTCTTTTTTATTTTCCTGTTTTTTATTACTTGTATCTTTTTACGTAACATTTTTGTTTTCTTTTTTGCAAAAGTATAACCTATTTTTTATTATTATTTGTTCCTTAAATCATTTGGCATCACCTGAAAAAGTCACCAAGAAAATAAATAATTAATAATGACATTATAAATTAACTATTATTATAAATAATAGTTAATTTATAGAAATATTGAAAACTGCCAAAGGGAAACAATGCAGATCATATATTGCCGATGAAATGTTATTACATATTGTGACTTATAAAAAGTTAATTTACCTTTGTCAAGTGCCCTAAAGTAACCTTAAAAAAGGTTGATTTATTCATATGTTAACAGATATGAAGGAGAGAATGGCAACGTAGTCTATGAAGAATTTTTACATTTTGCGTAACATGCTAAAGTATGTATTATCTGTGCAGAACATGAACATTTTTACATGGCTTTAAATCTGTTTGTAAAAGTAAGTGCAAGTCTAGTATCCTGTTAAAGTTTGTATTCACATCTGTTTGTATTAAGAAAGTAATCAAACCTTCTAAAAAGCTGGCTTTGGTACAAGAAAATTAGTCATGCTGGCAGGATACACCGATTAACTTAACAGATCAATAGTTCGATTTCAGGGTTTCACATCTTGCAATTAACATTTTAATCTCCCGCCGTCAGAACTGGAATGACTGAATTTCAGGTCAGTACAAGGGAGTTTATAAAAAATGGTGCGACATTTGAGATCAGCTGAGTGTTATCAAATTTGAGGGCAGCTGGCAGGAGCAGTGACTAACTATAATAGTTTCTTCTTTCTATCTCGACAACATACTCCTACAAATCTCACTCTGCTTCTAACCACAAGGAGTAAATATCACTTTTTATCCTGTCTAAGCCTATAAGTATGTGCTTAAAGATGCACAGAGATTATTCCTTATATTTACTTGTTTCATGTTTGCCTGACAGTAATTTATGTAGTGGGACTCAGATGAGTTTAGATCTAATAACTAAGCCTGTTGCCATGGTTGGAAAGACACTGAAGCACATCCTTGTTTACACTTCTTGAAGTAGAGTTGCTCCGTCAGTACGGCCCCTGAGACAGTCATGACACATTTGCATGATTGTGATTTTATGCACTTCAAATTATGCGCCGTGACATGCACTCTTAAAATATAAGCCGATAAGCCTCTCAATTAGCCGACCTGATTTGTGGGTTTTTTTTCAGGGCTGTGGATCAGTGTGAATTTGTGATACAGTTGCAAACATCTTACAATATTAAAGACTATGATTAACTTCCATACATCACAGAGATTGGAGTGGTTGTATAGTAACAATCCACCCACAATGTGATCTTCTGCAATAACAATTATTATGATAAGGACTTAATTGCCTTCCTTCCTCCAGGGTGAATTTGGCTCTGGCCTACACCGAGCTGACGGAGGAGTTGGGACGCCTCCAGGCGCTGAGCTCCAAGCAGACGGAGATCCTCAGGAAAGCGTCACAGGAGCAGGCTAGCCCAGGTAAGCATGCAAAATACTGTGAAACAAAAATATGGTAAGTTTGGGCCACTTCACTAATGTCCCTCAGGAAGGAGGGTGTATTTAGTTCCCTTACCTGAGCAAAAGCAGGGTTGGAATGTAACTAAGTACAATTGACCAGGTGCTGCACTTTATTAACAATTCGAGGTAGTTGTACATTACTTGAGTATTCAGATTGTTTGTAAATGTATACTTATACTATACCTTACGATATGTCAGAGGGATAGTATGTACTTTTTCCTCCACTTTATTTATTTGAAAAGCATTAGGTAGTAGTTACTCTTTACAATTTATTTTTAAGAAGATTCTATCCAGTGGTATTAAAGTATTTATAATAGCTCCATATTGTAGTAAAACATTGTACTCTACATGAACACATTGTTGACGAAAACAGAATACTATAAGATTCTGTCATCACAAAGTACTTTCAATTCTGTATAATAACTACTTTCTTATTTTTGTAATTTCTGCTGGTAATACTTCTTTCTGTACTGTTATACGAGTAACATTTTGAATGTAGGACCTTTACTTATTGTGGAGTATTTTCAGGCTTCAGTATTTGTACTTTAAAATAATTTGTAAAATACCCGATTGCTTCATTCTCAGATTCAAACAGAAATTATGCTCAATTACCCCAAAAAAAACCGACTCAAAAAAGAAAAATGTCTGTTGCGAGTTATAATTTTACATTATTATTCCTTTATTACTTGTACTGCAGTAGTTAGTGGATGTAGAGCAAATGTTAACCTTTTTACATATTTGATTAATCTAGGATATTGCAACACATGCATTAATTAATCATAATGAGGTGTGTGAAATGTTATTTTTAGTAGTTACAACAGTAGAAATATAAGAGGGTAAAAACTCAAATTGTCCATCTAAAAGGTATTAGAAACACTACGAAGTACCATGCAGTTGAAATAAGGTAAGGTCATATGAAGTACAAAGTACCACAGATTTGTAATTAAGGGAATATCCTTAATTGTATTCTCTCACTGAGTAATTATAGGGTGAGGGTTAGGATACCTTAGGCCCACAACCAAAATAAAACCCATCACTTTGAAATTAGACATAACATGAGGGCACTTTGTGAAATTAAATATAATTTAAATAAAACCACTAATACGTAACTTTAGGTCTTACATGTTTGGTTATAGTGGCATTAAAAGCCTGCTGGTTATCAGAAACTCACACAGACACGTTGTTGAGTTCAACTTACAAGTGCTAAACGGTAGCAACGCCTTCCCTTCCTGCACACAGTCACACACATAGCTAGAGTCTCACAACTGTGCATCAACCATGTACCACAAAAAACAAAAGCATCACATGTACAAACTGGGAAATTGTTCTGCATAAATCAATGAACAATTGCATTTTAGCCCAGCTAACAGTGGGGATAACACAGGAAACCCCAAACTGCAGTTAACTTCTCCCTATGGTGCTGTTTTGTGACTTGAATGGCACTTCTGCTTGATTAGTAACAGCATCCTGCAAGAAATATGATTACCTCTTGGCTATTTTTAATAACAAAACAAATATTTCTTGTTAATTGTTGAAATAAGTGGGAATTTGTGTAGAGCCGTTCACGGTCTCCTGTGAGAATGAGCGTTCCGAGAGTGCACTAGAGCAAAAAACACCCCCTCCCTCTCTAACACCTCAACCAACTGGCCATAAATGATGCTTCCTCTTTGATATGGGAAGTGAAGTGGTGACTATAGGGCTGACTTAGTCATCAACAGGTCTTTGTATTACAGGAACACCACAACTGTATGGATTGTAATCTTTTAATGAGCACACAGAGCATCATAATGTGCATTTATATTCAGATTCAGATTCAACTGAATATCCTGATGCAGCATCTGTAAGGTTTATTGTTGTGAAAGAGCGGCATTAATAACATATTTTAGCATTGTAAATGTGGTGAATCAGTAATATTTTCTACAGTTTTACTTTAAACAGTTATTTAATATTTTGGATGTATACTCTCTGATAACTCCACATAATCATTAGTATGTGCCCACGTTACCATTCATTTTCATTTTACAAGCTGGAAGATTACTATTGTCTAAAATATAAGTTTTTGCTGCACCACTAAGATTTCACTAAAGTACAGCTGCAATAATGAGTCGATCAACCAAAACAGAATCAGCTACTATTATGATAATCAATTAATCGTCAAGCAACTTTTTAAGCAAAAAGGGTGGTAAGACAATCAGCTGGTCAATAATGAAAATAATCGTTTGTTGTGGCTTCAAAACTTATTTGAAAGTAAAGGGTCTTAGTCAGACCAAGATACGCCAATAAATTACATACATATCTGCTGTATACTGTAGTGTAGTAACATTTTGCCCAGCTTTCCTTTAAATATGTTTTTGCACATTTGTTTTTCTTCCCTCAGTCCAGCGTCACTCTCCTATCCACCACCAGCGCCACTCTCCAGTGTCTCAGCGCCACTCGCCCATCTCTCAGCGCCACTCTCCAGTCCCTCCTCCGTCACACCACTCCCCCATCCAACAGAGGCGCTCCCCTGTGCTGCAGCGCCTATCCCCAGACATGCACCGCCGCTCCCCACTACTGGACGTCAACGACGGACCGGCCTCTTACTCCTGCCGGCCCCCCAGCCAGCACCTGAGGGCCAGCTTCCAGGGCCGGCGCAGTTACTCCGAGGTGTCAGACCCCTCTGCTTACCACTGCCCGCCCCGCTTCTCCCTGGACCCTGTCTCCACCCTGCCTAAGCCTCGGCCCTACATTGACGGCTACGCGAAACAGCAGGCCCAACATGTGGGCTCTCCTCACGGAGGACTGCAGCACAGAGGCTCCCCGTCACACCATCAAGGCGGTGCAGGAGGGGACGGGGGCCTCGGAGAGACTTCCATGCGCCACTCAAGAGAGATGCCATTCCCACTGTCTGAGGTGGCCCACTTGCATTTTGAGCCTCTTCCTCCTTCAACACCGGCCCGCCAGCCTCCACAGTCCTCTGAAGATGAGGAAGAATGGAACTGCCCGCATCCCATTAGCCCCCCGCGGACACTTGGCGTGCTCTCTTCTACAGTGCCCAGTGGCGTCATGAGGGGCCCTGCGTCCTGCTCCGTCTTCCCCATCCCTCAGAGGTCTAACACCCTCAGCTGCCACCCGCATCCTGGCTACATGTCAGCAGAGCATGCTCAGTCCTGGCCCTCCATCAACGTGAGTAAAAACAAAGTGTGTAACTCAATAACATCTAGAGTTGTCCATGTGCGAGTGATTCTGAAACTATAAAGTTAAAGCAATGAAACATTATTAAAAGTAGCGGTTCTCCACAACTGTGTGAGAGCTGAGCTGGTTCACACAAAAATTATTTGTTTCAAACACCAATCCAACAATGATCTTCATCACGTTTCTTTCTAGTTCCTTTAAAATAGTAACTTAACAGAAATGTATTGCTTCTTTCTTAAAGCAAGTTTTATATCAGTCAAATGTGTTTAGTCTAGCTACTTCTGTGGTTTTACAGTAAGAACATAAGTGTTAGTATTTGCTGTCAAACAACAGCTGGGTGCAGTGTGGCAAAAGTAAAAACTAGAAATGACCGGCCACAACTGCCATCAATGCTAATGACAGAGATTGCAAACAGTGTTGAACTGAAACAACATAGTTCAACATTGGTGGCAAAGCCTTCAAGAACCTATAGGATTTATTACTGCTGTCAATTATAGAAGATCGGGGTGGACTGAGTGTCAACAAGACACTGGATTTGAGACTCAAGACTACTGTTTGTTTCCAAATATCTGTTTCTTTATGAAGGTAATCAAACTCTAATGTTGGGCTTAATTCAAATTTGCATTTCTTTTTGTGACGATGATTTCAACAATTTTGGAAGGCACTGACAAATGATGTTGTCTTGCTTAAAATTCGAACTGGAAATTCCAAATAACACATGGACATGAAACGTATATCTACATTCCTCTAATAAGTCTTCTTTCTAAACATGGCTGTCTAACACAATGAATCAGTGCTTAGATGAGAGTTTCCACCTGGATCTTGTACCAGTCGATCTTGTTCATGGCGAAACCCTGTTGTGTAAGTCTGAAGTGGTCACTCAGTAGTGATATGATTTTGTTTCCTCCCACAGAATGACTAATACAATCCTGTAAAGTAAGTTGAGGGCGGCATGTGATTTCTAATACCTGTGTGTGTGTGTGTGTGTGTGTGTGTGTGTGTGTGTGTGTGTGTGTGTGTGTGTGTGTGTGTGTGTGTGTGTGTGTGTGTGTGTGTGTGTGTGTGTGTGTGTGTGTGTGTGTGTGTGTGTGTGTGTGTGTGTGTGTGTGTGTGTGTGTGTGTGTGTGTGTTCCCCTGCAGCTTTGGATGGAGACGGAGGAGAGCGACATGCGGAGCTGCCCCCTCTGCCAGCTGATATTCCCCGTTGGTTACCCTGACGATGCCCTCATCAAGCACATTGACTCCCACCTGGAGAACAGCAAGATCTGATTGCCATGACAACCAGCCTGCGCATACACCTCTTATAGATTATGTTAGAGAATTTGCAGCCCTGGCCAGATGGAAAGTCAAAACACAGAAACATCAGTAAGCTTTATGAGATAGTCTCTTTAGATGGGAACGCAAAATGGGCGCACAATTTATGAGGTACTTCAACACGAGTCTATCCTGGATTCCACATGCAGAGTCCTTAAAGACAGCTCTGCCTGTATAATCACTGGTTCTGGTTGCTGCTGTTTTGTTATGAGTCTTGTTGTGCGGTTTGAGGCAGTTTCAGGTATCGTGATGTTGTTCGCTTCACAGTGTAGTACACTTTGATTTAGCAAAGTAATCCAAAGACGATTTATGAGAGCTGGCAGGTTCAGGGGCTCTGCATGTAAACAAAATCTAGTTTCAGTGTTCATCAGGGAGATCTGAGGCATCTTTCTACTGTTCTCACCATTTAGTTTTAAATACTGTATACCCATTCGGCATTTTAAAACCCAAACAAACAGTTTATGTTACAGAGGTTTCTGTGCGGCAGGTGCCAAGGATAGTGATCTGGATGCTGGTTTATTGTATCGGTCTGCCCTAATGAATGATTAGTCATAAGAGTGAAGATTTTCTGATGTTGACCCGAGTAAAGAACGACACTGTGAAGGAACTCTGATTGCTGATCAAAGTTTGATGCCAGGTCACTCTCACTTCTCTAAAATAAGGTTTATTTTTCCGTTCAAGAAAGTGCAAAACATTCCAGTCTCATTTGGCCTACTAACAAATCAAGCTGGGGAATAGGAATGTGAAAGAATGTTTGGATAAGCCCAAAGGCGGTTTTAACCTGAACAGAGTTATGATGCCCTGCAGGGCGGGGCACTGGTGTTGATGTGTCTTCTATACAGGTGTAGGGATATTTTTATTCAGAATGTACCTTTATGCTTGTGGCTTGTTAAAAAATCTAATTAACTCAGCACTTTAAGTTGGCTAAGCCTATACAATGTTTCCGTTTTCAGTCCCTGTGTATATTTTCCATTTATAATTTACTATTTATATTGTCTATCTGTAAGGCAAAAAAATATTAAAATATATTTTTGCAAATGTTAATGCACCACATGTCCCATGTTGGTGTGCTTGCCCACTGCTGTATATACAAAGGAGTTTGTCAAATCCCAACGCACGGGATGGTTTTCTGTACAAAGACTTGAAATAATACAACTGGGATTCTCTTCGGTCTTCCTAAAGATCTGACTTTCAAAACAGTTTGATGTCACCACTGCCCAGACCATCCAACAAAAAACATTACACAAACACACTCGGTTGCATGAGATAACACTTTGAGGAAATGTGGCAGACTTTTTAAGTGTACTGTGTTTCTATCTTGGAGATCTAATACCAGGAACTTCGTCTCAAAAAAGCAAAGTTATCTCTGCAGGGTTTCAGCAATGACAGTACCCTTCTTTTGATACATGGGTTTCATTTGTAATCGTAATCTGCATTTGGGACTTGAAGTTCTTTTGGAGAAAAATAACAGAAAAAAAACAACAACGTTACTCTGATGTCAGCTAAAATAAGGCTTTTGGTTTCCATGTGCAGTTTCTTATTAAGGGGATGTCCCAGCAAACCTGCCCGCACTGGTTAAAAGTTACTGAAGAGTTGAAATGTGATGATTGTGGCAGCAGGATGATATAGGACACTGGTGTCATGTCCAACCCCTGTAGTTCTCTCTAAGCAACACACTGAATCCCAGAAGCTTTGCTCCATGCTGTAACTTTCCTTTGAAGGAAAAACATCCCTTTTTTCCAAAAGGGGTAAGGAAGTACAGTATATGATTGAAAGAAAACATTTCTTGAGAGTTATGATAACAGTTCTGTTGGTTATGATAGCATTGTACTAACCAGGTCGATTGCTGAGATCAGGGTTAGCACCAATAATGCCAGAAGAGTTGCTGAACTGCTGTTGCTATCAAGGTAACCACTAAAATGCTATCAGCTACCCTGATAACTCTCCCTTTTTGTATAAAAAGAAAAAAAAGAAAAAAAGGCACCTTCCACCTCCACTAACCACATCCTGGGGAAACCCTGAAAACATTTCAGAATTTCACAAGAAATAGTTTGAAGTTCAAAGTAGACAGAAAAACAAACACAATCATGTCTAACAGAATCTTCTAATTTCCTGCCCCATTAATCATCTTTATGGCCCCCTGTGGGGATCTTGATTTGGATAAACAATACCACTATTACTGCTAATGTTATTTTGTCCCATTAGACGTATTCTTAGCTCAGAGATTTCAGCAATTCTCTTGGTAATTATTGTAACTGATAGAACGTTACTGTAATAGACTGGAATGATCTTTATAAGGAACAACATCCTGAGTTGAACAATAACAACTTCAAGGCAGTACAGAGATACTTCATATACCATTAGATCACAGAGGGCTTTATTGAATCCCAATTATTCTATACTGTATGTATGTTCCTATATCACTCTGTGTAAAATGGTATTTAAAGTTGTGTACAGACAGGTATTTTATTTTGGTAAGTGTGTAAGGCTAATGAAACATGTACTATTCAACAACTTCAAATTGGAGTGTCTGTAAATCGGCATATACCTATAATCCTACTCACCGCCACACCACGTATGAATTGTATGCGACTTTTACACAAGAACTACCCTACACCTTTACTCCCTATGTAGTAGTATGTCCTCTTGTAGTCAACTTATATCCAACTATAGCCTGCAGATAAGAGTTTATTTGCAGATCCGTGGGATGTGTGAGAGGGAGCAATTTCAGGCTGCCTCAATGTGACATCAGATCATTTGAACTACGCTATGTTAAGAAAAATCAAAGATGAATGTTGACTGAAGGTTTAAGGGATTCCCACGGACGCCTTAAATGGTCATGGTTCGAAAACAAAATGTTTTCCTGTGATACAGTTTATGTTGTTCTTGTTTTGTCGAGATACCGAGATCTGGGCCTATGTTTATTGCATTTTATTTTAAAACCATTGTTTTCTCACAATCCTAAATTGTGTCATGATCTGAGGTCTCAACAAAAATATTCAGTATATTGGGAAAAAAACATTTGTTATTTCGAGATAATGACGAAAAACAGGTAACATTAGTTCACAGAAATAGAGGAATAAATAATTAAATCGTGGTCGTAATCCTGTTATATCCGAAAAAGTACATACTGTATATATATATATCATCATCATTAACTTGTGATTTCTAGAAAACAAGTAAAATGATCTTATGACAGGAAAATGGAAAACAATGGCCATTCAGGGCTTCCATACATTTAGCAGAAATAGGTCCTTAATTACTTTTTTTCAAGAAAGATTTTTTCATGCAACAAATAAAAATCAGAATGTGCATCTGACTTCAATGACGGTGATGTAATGTTGCATCATAAACAATAAGTTAGACTGCATTTGGAATCTTTATGATAACTGTTATTTGATTTGTATATGAATTCAGACTGCAAACATTTTTCATAAAGGAAATGTTTAAGTGCAGCAGGTAAAGAAACTTTGCACTTGTCTTTCCCCAATTAGAGGACCCGCATTGGTTCAAAATCAAAGACAACAAATCGTTTCCTGACAGAGGACATTAAAGAGTTTAGCACGCTTCTTGTTCATGTCAGTGAGACATAGGAAGCTGCTGCATTGTGGTCAATAGTGACCGGGATGTTTTTTTTAACCACAACCTGTTTGCCAAAAGCGGGAATGCAGAATGATCAAACACAGTACGAGCTCACAGTGTGCTGCAACACATCTGCAAGTATACAGAAGCGGTTCTGAGGTCACATGAAGATAAGAATCTATAGTTCAGGTTTAAGATTTTTCTTTTGTGGCTGCTGACTGTCAAGATCTCATCTGTTTTTCTTCTTTTTGTATTTCCTAACAGCAACTTTGGTTTACTTAGGAGATAACAGAGTTCTGTCAGTGTTAGATTATACTTAATGTTTCTTTATCATGAAATTTCACTCAAAAATGTCCCTCAGATTTACTCAAGAGGCAAACGGCTAGGTCCAAAAAAGAGGAACAGTTTTAAAAAGGCCAGATGTTTCATTCTCGTTTAGCTCCTCTCTCCTGTAAGTAGCTATGCGAGTCTCCTGGGTAACACTAAGCGCACACAAAGACCTCAGCACTAATGAACTCTCCACTACACTAATGAGAAATAATGTCTACTCAACCTAACATTTGTGTGGTGCAACAACACTGCTGGCATTCAAAGCACTTTTACGAGTGTGATTAACTAAAGGAGAGCAGCAACAGAGGTACACGAAGAGTCACTTTTTCTTTCTCTCTTTGTCTGTAAATATTATATTAAATAAACTGGAACATGCACTGAAATATTATCTAAACTGGTGTCTTTATGTACAAATCATGTTGTCATTTGACCCCAGCAACATTTCACATCCTTTTTCTGTTATGTGATTCAATTTAGAACTTGTGAAGCACATACAAATACATCATTACAGGAGTTACCCAGATTTTGTTGAGAGGAAAAGCACAGATCAGGGGGAAAATGTGTCAACATTTTTCAGCCACTAGGGAAGTCTTCTTCAATGTGCATGCCTCCAAAACACTTTAAGAGGCATTGCAATCAAACATAACTTCTGTATGTATTCTTAAGTATTACATTAGTGTGTGTGCTGCATCCTTAAAAGGAGTTTTAGTTTACCTGATTATGAATTTACATTACAGTTTAATTAGGTGGTGGATGTTGGTTTGTCCTTGTAGGTGATTAATTAGCTTCATTATATAAAAATAATAATCTATAATCTAAGATGATGATTCTGTACCTTATCCTTTGTTTGGTGGTTTAATAGTTGTATTTCTATGTTTCACTAAGGTCAACATACCTTTAATTGATTGATATCCTAAAAAAAATGCATTTAAAAAAATTAAGATTAATAATGAAAGTACCATCTAAAGGATTGCTAAGCCTGATTTTATTAATCAATGTCTAAATTAAGAACAGCAGACTTGATTGCTCTGTTAAACCAAACAAGATGTTGGACTATTCATTGATATTTCACACAATGAATTGCCATGGCGCAACTGGCTGGGGCACCTGCACCGTACGCCGGCGACCTGGTTTCGATTCCCGACCCGTGGTCTTTTCCGGATCCCACCCCGACTCTTTCTCCCACTTTCCTGTCACTTTCCACTGTCCTATCTGATTAAAGGCAAAAAGTCCCAAAAAAAAAAACTTTCAAAAAAACAAACATGATGTTCCTGCAAAAAATAACTATAAGATAAACGATCATTAAAAATAGATCGATTGACTGTTTGTTGTTTTGTGATCTGTACACTAAGCGTGTCAGGCAATTTGATTTAGGAATAGATATATTGACATTTCTTGGGTGATAAATATGAAGAGAATGTCAACATTCTTTGTTTGGTTTGCTTATACAAACGAGTCAAATCGCAAAAGGCCCCGACCTGCTTTGTCTAAAATCAAGGTCATTTAGTTTACCTCCCTCAGCCACCAAGATTGTTACAGTGCTAGTTTCCTACATCTAAAGCTCTATGCCGCTAACCTCAATGCATAGCCTACCTCAGGGAAAAGAAAAATGCACCCACCCATCCGGGCCACAAAACCACAAAACCTTGTAAACTTAGGTATATGAGAAGCTACAGAGGCAGCACTTAGCTACACAGAGAGAACTAACAGAGAAAAACCACAAGAACAATAAGGGATGAAAAGCAGTACTGCTGCTCACTGATCAAAAACAACAGCTTCTCTGTACCTGCAGAAAAACAACACACATAGGCTCCTGTAAATACACACCAAAGCGCTTGCATCATCCTAAATGCGAATACACGCTCAATTCGTAGAAGTCACTTTTTTTTTGTCATTTCTGTTTTTCCAATAAACCTCACCTTGTTTCTTCTCGTCTGTTGCTTTTGGCAATAAGGTTAGAATTTCATAGAGTGTGATTTATAGTGTTTTAATTTAAACCATCAAGATAGATGTGATAAGCTTACAATTATGTGCATATTGAAGAATTCATTACTGAATGTTATCCACATAATTCACATGCAAAGAAAGAATGCTTAAATATAGTGCTCCTGTCATAACTCAATGTCAACATGCTATCAAATTATCAGCACAAAACATTTTATAATAAACTGCTCGCTGCATTCAAGTTTTCCTAATATACATATTGTTTATTGTTGTTTTTATTTGTTCACAGGGATAACCTTTTTTGTATGTGTGATAAAAACAGATGTGGTTAACGTTGATGAATTTCCTTTATGTTGTGGTCAATCAATGTGTACATCAAAACACTGTCACCATGTCGCTTATAGTAATTATAAAGTTAATCGTAATAGTTTAATATATGTTAAACTATAACAAGACCATTTACGCTTTTTGTACTTTGTTATTCCTTTTTAAACGGATGCTTATTATTACTTTTATGTCAATTTCTTCTGTTCTCAAAGCAGTAGCCATTTTGAGCTGAAAATTGAGCATTTTTTAAATAACAGCACTGGAAATGTGTTAGAGATGGGGAGTACTGATTGGGGCCTTACAAATGTTGTCATGAATACAATGTGTTAAAAACATAAATAGTCATGCAGTTGTTAAATAAGCTGAGAGCCATTGAGGAAGTTGCACTTCTATTTTGCATATTGAATTTTCACTCTTACCAGACTTGAAGCCTACACATAAGATATTAGTTTAACAGTGGATAAATACACAGTGAGACCATCTCGAATCTAATCTCAATATGTTGAATATTCTGTATTTTAATTATCGGGAAAACTGTATTCATCTATTGATTTCTAAATAGTGACCAAATGTTTGTTTTAAACAAAAGTATTCCGAATTACATTTCATGGGTTTTTTTCATTGCAGGTAATGAGAAATATTTTCCATCCCCTGATTAGCCCCCATATGGGAAGTGTTTCTTAGCAGCCCACTAGATGGCCACATAAACCACATAAACCACAGAGCCTTTACACTTCCCTTCTCAGAAGACTCTATAGCCAAGTTTCATTTACATATTGTCTTGACATTTATAGTAAATCAAAAAAGGAACAAGCCCAGGGTATTGCATTTGGGCTGCTGAAGACTTAAATATAGTAAATTGAGCACACGTATAAGTGGAAAAAGGGGCTTGTTGCTTTTGCTGAGAATGCAATGAAAAATACTTTAAGCAGATTCAATTGATATTTTCTTCAACTTATACATTGACACTAAGCTGCCTATTGTTAATTTAATAACGGTTTTTACATTTTTGACACGCAAAGTGAATGGAGTTGAAATCCTGGCTTTTTCTTAGAAATGTGTATGGGGAAAACATGGCCAGAGACTGTGCTGAAGCATAGGAAGAGGCCAACTTTCTATCAACTTAATTTTGAATCTGTTTGTATTACAACAGAGTATAGGTGATAACAGAAAGAAAGCTGAGGAGTCAGCTTTTCCTATTGTCTAAATATTTCCATGTAGGTGCAGATCTTATAGAACACATTCACATAAAAAGGCGTTTCCAGAATTAACAGGTTAGTGGATGAAATACCCTTTCGTAGCAAATTAGTACCGGTTGTTGTACAAGTTCAGGTTAAGATTCTTGGATCTTTGGTGTAAACCAGTCCATTTTTCCACCTGTTTTGAGTGGAACCATTGGAATAAAGGATGCATTAACAACAGAGAACATTGCAAAATGGAAGTAAACACTAAGAGAGATGATTATTGAATTGTAGCAATAACCGGCAACCTTTTGATCTCTGATTACAGACAATTGTTTTCAGAAAGAAAAAAGATTAATGAAATAAGAAGGCTTATGATATGAAGTGGTCAGAGTAACCATTTCATGGCAAGCAATTCCTGTGAATTTTTTAGATGGGCACCAACAGGTTCCAAACAACTGTACTTCTGGTCGAAATGCTCCAAATGTTCAATATTATGTGCACCAACCGGAACGGAACCAATCCATGTTAGTAGAAAAGGGGTAAATGTGTCACATAGATGTGCAGAAGATATTCACTGAAAGATCAACCAAGATGACTACTATCACAGTATTGATTGTTGCGTGACATTTTCCCTTCAGTGATGGACCTGTACACAGTAATACAGCTGATCACACACACACACCTGTTTCAGTAGGAATCAGTGCTGGTTGTCCCACATGCCCCACTGACAACATGTTCATTACGTCAGCTGGCAGAAGGCCCAGGCCAGAGATCGAAATCGTCAGTGCTGTGACTGGGTAAGTAAAAACGCGAGCCAAATAAATACAGAGTAGGCTGCAATGACACACACACACACACACACACACACACACACACACACACACACACACACACACACACACACACACACACACACACACACACACACACACACACACACACACACACACACACACACACACACACACACACACACACACACACACACACACACACACACACACACACAGAATCTAACACTCCAACACACGTAATCTGCAGCTAGTGTCGGCGTGAAGCGGTGAACTGCGTTTGAACCGGTGACCTCTGTAACTCACCCATATTGATGGCGGGCAGTGCATTCGCTCACAACACAGCGCTTCAGCAAGCACAGCGTGGCCCTAGGGACTGTAGGCGTCAATCGGTGGGAGGAAGTGGCGGGAGGGCTTGATGAATGGATGGATGGAGAGGTTGACAGGCAAGAGAAAGATATCAAGCCTATATGTATATCAAGGTGTTATGGGGGAATAACAGAGTAGAAAAAATAACTGAAAGTATGTTATGACCAGTTAAGGCTGTATACACTGTATGCACAAAAGTCCAATAGCAGGGAGTGCAATGTCAGGTAAGGCTAATTATCTCAAACAGGTAATAGGTAACCACTCATAGCTACAGTATAATTTTCCATGTCTCCTCTACAATAGAAGCCTGTCTGTTACAACATCATGACTGTACAAAGTTCAAGTATAGGAGGAAAGATGGACTCCAGTTCAGTTTTGGCTCCTAGTTTCTTGCAGTGTATTGGACATTGAGTATGTTAAAACCAACTGTCAATGGCCAACAGTCTGAAAATGCCCAAACATTACAACGTGATTACAAACAGTTCATACCAAATCAATTGGCATTGATCTGCTGCTATGACTGATTATCTGGTTCTAGTCGTTCCACTAGATTTTAAACCTGATATATGAATTACACATGAAAAAAACACAAAGCATAGGTAATCTTGGGTCATTCAGTCTGATTCAGTTAATCAAGAAGTTGTTGGACAGAGTTGCAGGACAATCAAGTTCTTCCAAAACAGTCGGAAAACCATTTTTGTATGGAGCATGAAAAGGCCCACCAAGAATTCCTAGAAAGGCATATTAATATGTTAATTCCTCTACAAGAGAAATTTTATTTTCTTTGCAGTTAGAAATCCAGTTGAAACACTGGATACTTGCAACTTATATATGACAAGGTGTTCATATGCTTCCGGCCACATATTGTACGTAGAGTCATTCGGTTCAGCAAATGTATGTATGTTGTAGTTGTAGGATATGACTGGATAAAGCTAAATCTTAAATGTATCTCCAGTCATGCAACCTCTCCATGACCCCACAGTTTGGTCTACCCACAAACATTAAGGTTGACACTGAGGTGAACCACCGTCTCCATAAATCTTTAATTTCATTCTCATGTATAATTGTCTAATTCTGCATTAGCGTTGCACTGGAACACCAAGGACATCCTTTAGAATCCTGTATGAAATATTAAGCTTCATGCAGTGTCTTGATGCAGTGCAATCATTCATATGTTCAAATCCATAACACATGATCTATTATGGATGCAAGAAGGTTACAGTTGGTGTTAGGGTGGAGGCGCCAGTTTTTACTGTCAGCACTGGATTCTACTTTAATATTTGATCAAGAAAAGGCAGCCACTGAGGATCACAAGGGTCTTCAGCAGGGAATCCACCTACATGAAATTCCTCTCAGATACCTGACAGTTCACCTTTGTCCCACTGACATGCTTGGTGACTCTCTCATTCCAGATCATGTTGGTTAAAAGAACATGTTCACTATGGCTGTGTTCGACTGAAGAAATCGTTCCAACAGAAAATGTTGCCAACTAAGTTGATTTAATGTCTGTGAAAATGACTAAATAATGGAGATTTTATATACCCGAGAAGCTTAATGACATAGTGGTTTCCCAGAAAATTCTTGAAATATGAGTTAGGTTGAGGGTTAGGGTTATAGTGAAGAGTATCTTGTATTTTAAGAAAATGACTTGGTACGGACACTTGAATGTCAATTTCAAAAGGGAAACTGTCAAGAGTAGTTTACACAGCCAGTAAATGTATAGGCGAGCCACCGATACAACTAAACAGCAGACATGTGGAACACCAAAAAGAAAGGTCTAACCATAACAAGCAAACCATCCCATACGATGTACCTGCAATTTTCAAATGCTACCCCTCAGGAAAGTGCCTACAGACTACCAAGTGCAATTCAAAACAAAACAATTCTTTTTTTAATAGTAAGTTATTTAGAAACACCCTTACTGTATCTCCTTGCTTTTGTAAGATTTGTTTTATGTTTGAGGCATTGGCAAATTGTTCCTTTTGTAACAAGCCTACTGAAATGTATTCAATTGAGTATGATTGAGCTAGAAGCTCTTTCAATGTTTTGACTGTGTGCTAATCATTCATTCATAATGACTGGGGTGAAGCCCAAAATAATTTTGTTGTTGGGTGGGGTTGTGGTCATGACTCTCAATTACTTTGACACAAATTGGCAAACAACTGATCTTTATGGAGTTTTGCACACTGGGGCATCATCAATTTGAGAGAAAAGAGCATCTACAAAAGTTGGAAGTAGGAAACACTGCAATCTAAGATATTATTGTATGCTGATGAATCAAGATTTATTGAAACAAAAAAAGGTCCTAACACTTCATAAACAAGACGGACACCAATGTCGACATGAGTGTCCTTAGTCAACAATTTAGTGTGTTGAAAGCTCTATTCCGAGACTAATGGGAGATAAGATATTTTATTTTGTCCCAAATATTCTTCAGCTAACAATGCTAAGCTTTAAAATCGAGAAGTATTGATCTCAGATTAGTGGTGGAGGTGTTTTCCTTTTCCATGTGATCCAGTTCATTATTTTTATCAAAGCCAACAACAATATAAGCTTTTTTCTGGTGCAGTAAACTTGACTCAGATCAGAAACGAACACTTCTAAATTATTTTTGAGGCAAACAAATGGAGTCAGGTGCTTGAGAAACCTGCCAAATCAACCATATGGCCCCTGAGGTGGAAGTAAAAGGAGTGAGTGCACAGAAGCTCTCATTTCCTTCCCACAGTGAACATCAACTCAGCAGACTACACCCAAGCTGTGGGTTCCGCTAACAGAAGTGACGAAAGGTGTTGTAGCCCGGAGCAGCCCACTTGACCTCAGCTGCTTTGGGTGAGAATGTCTTCTTTGAAAAAGAGTTGATCCTGTTTCAACACTTTTGGCTTTATTGTCAGTTACAATATGGAGTCGAGCATCACTCTGGTGAAGAGTGAGGCCGCACTGGTCTCCACTCCTTGACAAGAGATGGAGTAACGTCTCTCTGCTGAAAATATCAACGCTGTGATTGGTGGGCATATTGCTCGACTCGGGGACTTTTCATCATTAGCCTGCACTGCATGGCAAACGGGTGGTGTTGCCCCTTTTTTTCCCTTACAGGCGGCAGTATCACAGCTCTGATCTGTCACCCTTCGCTTGCCTTAATGTGTGAAAGCAAGACGTGTTGCGCCTATTAGCACTTCTTGGCAAGGCTGGCATGCTGATCCCTCATCCCCGGGGAGCCCGGCAATATGGTGCCGCATGGTGACCGCCCGCCAGCCCCGGCTCCCGCTGTCACAACACATCACACATCCCCAACAACCACCGCCACCACCTCCCATCAACCACACCTCCATCACTGTTGATGGATTAGTGACCGGGGCGCCAAACAGTCAGAGCCAGAGGTTTGCTGGGTGGAATAAAAACAAAAACCTTTGAAAGGGGGGGCAGTGGCATCTTTAGTGGACTACTTTTTCGATATTCATTCGGATCTCAACTATTTTTATGATTCAAGTTCTTAGTTTGGTAAATTTGGAAAAGATTATTATTTGCCAAACCTATTCACACTGGTGATTGCTTTAAAACAATTAATTTTATAAGAACATCCATCCATCCATCCATCCATCTTCTCCCGCTTATCCGTCAGGGTCACGGAGGTAACAGCTCCAGCAGAGAGCCCCAAACTTATCGTTCCCTGGCCACATCAACCAGCTCTGACTGGGGGATTCCAAGGCGCTCCCAGGCCAGCGAAGAGATGTAATCCCTCCACCTGGTCCTAGGTCTACCCCTCGGTCTCTTCCCAGCTGGACGTGCCTGGAACACCTCCCTAGGGAGGCGCCCAGGTGGCATCTTCACTAGGTGCCCGAACCACCTCAACTGGCTCCTTTCAACGCGAAAGAGCAGCGGTTCTACTCCGAGTCCCTCCCGGATGACTGAACTTCTCACCTTATCCCTAAGGGAGATGCCAGCCACCCTGCGGAGAAATCCCATTTCGGCCGCTTGTATGTAGAACATGTGCCTTTATTAGCCAACAGGAAAGGAATCTGATGGTGAGTCTTGATCCGGGGAGTTTGCAATAACGTCATCAGCGTATTAGCAAATTCAACACCTAGAATACCAGTACAAAACAACTTTCAAGGGGGGGTAATTTTTTGTGTATTTTAGTTCGGGCAAGGCTTTTATAAGCGTGCTTTTACTGATCTCTTGGTGTTTTTTATTGTGAAATGTCTGTCTTTAATGCAACAATCACTCAGATCTAAGAGGATGAGACAATTAGAGCAAAGAAAAATGCAAAGAGTTGGGATTGTATGCCTTGTCCAAATTGTCAAACACATCAAAATACAACTTTTGCCAATTTAAAACGTTTTTATTTTGATAAAGAAACATACTTTTTTTTTAATTGCTTTAAATGGTAAACTGTGTCTGCTATGATGACTTGCACTTATATGATCTTTTTACCAGATCTCTGAGTCACCAGCCGCAATTTCCAGTGATTCCAGTAAATGGACATAATTAAAATACATTTAAATTCTGTCTGAAAACCCAAACTCACCTACTCCTTCATCAGTATCCATCCAAGTCAACCACACCACATGATTCATTACCAGAATACTACAGAGGTGGACACCTAATGAGCTGAGAGGCTCGTTTGTGAGATGATGTATCAACATTATAATTAGAGAATTATAAACATAAACTGCAAGTAAATACAAAATGGGTGGAATGGAAACATAGTTAACCCTAACCCTAGACAGGATATTAATCATATTAATAATGTGTAATCAAAACAGTTTCCATTCTGTAGCCATGCTAACCGGCCTATTATAGCGAAGACCACGGCAGTATATGACTGTGCTGCCTGGATGTGGCTCTGATGAGTGGTCTCTGCCTCAGTAAGTGAAGATCGTGTCAACTCTGTGAGTCACGAGGCTAACTTTGAGCACGCAGATCAAAAGCAATAATATCAGAAATGCTTGAGTGAGTGTGTGTGTGTGTGTGTGTGTGTGTGTGTGTGTGTGTGTGTGTGTGTGTGTGTGTGTGTGTCCACCCACAGTGTCTGTGCTGTTGTGGTGAGTAGATCGTTTACAGTCAGAGGAAATGAAACTATATTTCATTTTTAACTCAGAAATAATGTAGTTTTTTTTCTTTTATAGATTTCACTGTGATAAATGATTAACTATAACTGCAGGCATGTAAATGGCTTTGCTTTTGAAAAAGGAAATAAATGTAAGAACATTTTGGACACTTAAATTAATAGAAGATAGAAAATACACCAACAAGCACTTATAAGACTTTTTCTCAAAACAGAAATTATAAATATTATGTATTGTAAGAAAATGAGGTTTACAAAATGTCATGTTGTTATGTTTGTTCATTGTTTAAAAAAACAATAATTTTAATGTAAAACATTTACTCAACCTACATGCGTAGATTCAGCTTTGATGATGCGATTGCTCCTACTTGTCTGAGTTACAAACAGGAGGGGGGAGTTGAGAAACCTTTAACCGAGAACACAACAACATATCCGACGATCATGCAGCCCTATTTAAATTAAGTCTAACTCTATCTATAGAATCTCTCAAAAGTGGCAAAGTCTGCGGTCAGAATCACAAGCAGCGCCTACATGGTCTCGGCCACAAAGCCACAATGTCTCCGATGTACGTGGCGATTTGCACAGAGCTGTGTAGTCAAAAGGTCAGCTCAGTGGAGGGGCTTGCTACACTGCATGACAACATAAGCAAACCTTACCTGTCACAACCCTACCTACCCTATGCCCACCATATACAGCTCGGGAAAAAATTAAGAGACCACTGCAGCATTATCAGTTTCTCTGGTTTGACTATTTATAGGTATGTCTTTGAGTTAAATTAGTTTTTTATCGTATTCTATAAACTACTGACAACATTTCTCTGTGTTGGAATTCAACAGACCAATGTAGAGATAAAGATTTAAGAAACATTTGCAGTGGTCTCTTGATTTTTACCGGTGCTGTATGTTATGTTGTAAGAGTTTTTGCCACAGGTTAAGGCGGCTGTGACACTATGGCTCTCAGCAATGAGTGTGACGCCTGTGAGGGGCCTGTTGTACACCGCTGAACCTCTCTGCCCCCCACCGCTGCCCACTGGGCATCTTCTGGCGCTGTGATGCTATGTCACTCGAGCACCAGTGACGGACAGTTTCTGACCTGAATAAATTAAAAATCCATATGCCAGAGGTGATGCCTGAACAGTAAAAGATATTTAATCCCTGTGCTTAAGGCAAGGAGTCCAGTGGTGGGGGGTGCTAGGGTGAGAGGAGGTGGACGGGGTGGCATGGGTTCGTCTGCTGATCTGTCACAGCTCCACGCCTGGCTGGCCATGCTCACATTAACACTGACAAGACAAAGAGGTGACACATCCCGGCCTGCAGGGCTCCGGGTATATGGACACGTTCATGCACATGCAGGCATTTACTCACATTCATATTTGCGCACATGCACACTTCAAATCCTTTGTAATACTTTGTATAGTCTTTTACACACATATTCCATGTCTGTTAAGCTGCCCAGTTTGTACCACCTATTGCTGTGTGTTCTTCATAAAAGAATTGAGGCTGTCGCCATGTTTTGGACGTAACTTTTTAAACCTGCCAAGATCATGTGAACAGAACGTAACCACAATTAAAAACACTTATATTTAAAATAGATGTGGGACTACCAGTTTGTCACGAACATCCTGGCCAAGTTTTAATACTATCCCGATATGCTTATACCCTTAAAAGTGTAATAAAAGACACTGAAATTCCTTTTATCTTGCATTTAGTTTTACATTTTCAAAGCTTCAGAGAGGGGACATTTTTTAGCAGATACCCTTTCTACAGGATAAGAAACAAACAAACAAACAATCTTAAATACCTAAATCATAAGTTTCCCTTGCATTAAAAAAACTATTAAATAGAAATTGAGCAACAGTGTTGAGTCGCATCGATCTTACATGAAAATTCTTGATTTTCCTGATTCCTTTTCAACATATAAGGATATCCACGATTATCCTAAAATATATATGAAATTATTCCAAGAAATTGACCCTCTTCAACATCCAAAACCTAATTCAAGTAAACAAAAACACTCTTCAACATGTATCTATAACGCACAGGAGACGTGAAATACAAAGGATTCCATTATGGTTCACAAACGGTTTGGCTGACAGATGAGGGGTGGCAGAAAGCGATGCCGGAGCAGATTGAACTTTGGGACATCTCTGCTTTGGACAGCTTCAACAAGCAGAGGGCACGCGGCGGTCACTGGGGGCAAGGCTCCGGTCAATGGGGGTTGGCACAACATCCTGAGGAGGGTGTTGGGCAGGGAGGGTGAGGGGAGGTGAGGATGGTGGGGGGGGGGCTGGGGCGCATGAGGCGTTGTGGTGTCACCATAATGTCAGACCGTGTCGAGTGCAATCATCGTTAGCTGTAATTTTCTGAGCAATTAGAGTGCTTATATTGAGAACGCTCGCCAGCTGACAAACACGGGGAGTCGCTGAAGGAGTTCCCCACAGCTACGCTGGACAAACACACACACTTTGTAAAACACACAAACACACACACATAGTCTCAAAGGGATCAACACACACAGACAATCGTTGAACAACAGCCAGCAATCAACACTTTCCTGTACTCCTGTTTTTCCAGTCCAGTGGACTGCAGTCTATTTTTTCCTCCATTGACATTGAGTAAATACAAATTGGTGGAAGCTGTTTTTCAAGGACAATTGATAAATACAGCATAAGGATACTACATTGAAAAATATTTAGGAAAAAAAAAATGTTTCCCTCTCCTTTACCTTATGGCCATCTCATTTTAAGTTTCTTTTTAGGTTGGGTGGGAATAATATAAAATGAAATCTGAGCAATTATGCAAGGTAACAAAATAAAATTGCAGCAACTACAGCAGGAAACTTTAAAGTATGACTCAAAGCATTGTATTTTGGAAAAATGCTTGAGGTGGGTGCCGCTGGTGTATGTGACAGGGACATGATTTGGAGAGGCCACCTCGATCTGACACAGTTAAAATAGGGGCATGTGGTCCCAGTCCGCTCACTCAAACTGGGGGGCGACTGACTGACCCCCCCGCCACATCATCACTTCAGCCTCAAAACAGTCACATGCACCTACATAGTTCCATGTGTGACCTGACAGATGCAAACACAAAAGCAAAGCATGTGCAGAATTTGCACAAATAATGCAATCATTTAAATGATGAACAATCTACAATACACTTTTTTACTGTTTGACCAGATCTTCATTTGAAAAAACAACTTCATATCCCGATGAAATAATATGGAATGAAAACAATTTCATGTAAAATAAGATCTAAAAGCTTGATAGTGCTTGCATGGGACATGCATGCTTTAGCGTCAGTCTTTTAGCCAGATATGATGTATGTAGCCATCAAGTGCATTTTTAATATGCATATTACAGTGTACTCCCTTAAACCCAGTCAGCTAGAAAAAGTGCGGTAAAAATGAAGCTAATGGTAGCTTAAGTGGCTAAGGCCAGAGAATCTGCGTCCGTCTGCAAAGATAAGAGGAGGACTGTCTCCTTTTCGGAATTAAGGTACTACATCTAAAAATAATTTACTAAAATATGACAGCAACACAGCAGAACAAGTATACAATACTCCAAAATATTCTTGTCTTATTATTAGTTTTACTGACTTTTCTAAAAATCAAACTCTATATACTCTAAACAGGAATACAAAATGCTGTTTTTATTTACCCCCACTGGTTTAAGTAGTACATAGAAAGCAAAAATAAAGACAATTGTTAAGGTGGAGAGTCTGATAAAAGAAATATATAGGTTATCGGAACACATTATGTATACAGTACGTATGCTGTGGATTAAAACCGATAGATTTCAGTCTCACTCTGTCTTGCGCTCACTTTCTCTCTGCCTCACACTCAGACTTTCAGAAAGCTTTAACATCTCCAACATGGGCGTCATCCCATGTCACCCGTTGTTTCACTGACACGCATCTATCTAGAACGAGTCGTTGCCCACATCCTGTCCGCTCACGTTGGCTGGTCCCTCGTCACCAGCAGACACCCAGACACCAGCATCTGTCTCTACCGAGTGAGTGGATTCAGGATATGACACCAGGCAGAGCACCAGGCCTGACAGAGGCTGCTTCACAGAGAGTATTGTGATACAGTTGTGGTTTTAAACAACAGAAATTGGCAACAGTCAAAGCAACCAGAAGCAGAGTGTATGAGGTAGAGAGAGAGAGAGAGATCTCATATACTTATCTTGCTCCTTTTCAGGTTTATATTTGTATTATGTGCCTCTATTGTGACCTGTTCACATGCTTTAATGTTCAAAAAGCTCTTTATTTTTCTCATACCACTTGTTCTTCAGCACCTCTTTTAACCCTCTGTCTGAAACAAGAACCCAGACGGCTCTGATTGGTTACCTAGCCGGCTCTGTTTTGATTGGTCAACCGCCTAGAGATGTCTCACCCCTTGGCCTATCACGTACAATGTGTTCGAGCCGTGGCCTATAGAAGCATAAGTGTAACATATGGATCTCACTATGTTAAAGAAGTAAACAAAGGGGTCAACTCTCACTGAAGGGAACTTTAGGATTTGAGCCTTTGCAGACCATTTACATGCACTTGACCTATATAACACACTACAGGAAAGGGAGAACCCCAAAAAGCATAATAGGGCCTCTTTACATTTTAAGTACTGCAAACACAGTGACCTCCAATTCATTGGCACCTGGTTGCATTGTCTTCTTATCATTCTCATCTTACTCATTATGATTTTAAAAAGTACATTTTTTAAGGTATATTTTTCCCTTCAAATCAAAAATAAATAAATAATTGAATTCTTGGTTTGCCCTCTTATCTGTTCCTGTACATCTTTGTCTGATTGTGTATATCTTAATGTGACAATGAGGCTGAGGGGCGAGGAAGGCAGAAAGAGAGACAAACCAGACAAAGACGGGGTAGGTAAACAGAGAGGGGATGTACAACAGACAGAGGGCTGCTCCTCTCCTCCTCCTCCCCCCCTGCATCATGTTTAGGTGCCGGGTGTATAAATACCCTACTTTAGCCTTAGGGTCAACTCAGCCCAGCAGGACCCTCTCTGCCCCCCTGCTCAGACCACCACCCTCCCTCTCTTCTTTCCTCCTTGTCCACTTCCCCAGCCCTTCATCTCCCTCTTACATCGTCTAATTAGGATCTTGGGCCTCGTTAGGGCCAGCAGCCCCTGGGGGCCCACTGGTACAAAAGCTGATTCTAACTGACGTAACAAGTCAATGCCAAGGGGACAGATGCTAATTTTAATTAATTAAATGGAAGGGTCAGCTCGTGACAAACAAGGGCCAGAGGGAGGGTCGGTGGCCGGTGTGCTCCGACCAACAAGACCCCCGTTCCTGTTCCGGTTGTTGATATTTCTGCTGTGATTCATGTCACAATGCCAGAGTCTGCGTTCCCAGATGAGAACTTTCCAGGCAAGTCATGGCTGGTAGGCAGAAGGTGATTGGACAGGGGAAGAAAGAAGTTTGCATTCCACCTTGTTAGCACGAATTACAACATGTATAATATTGATTATGGGGGTGAACTATCCGGGAAAACATGGCTTTACCTCACTACAAGTTACAAGTTTTTACTAAAATTGTGTGCAATTATATTTTGTATCTTCTATGAATGTATAAAGGTATTGTTTTGGTTTTGGCTACCAGGGTGTGGTATGATTTAGTACAGTAAAAATTCAGTACAAAATCTGCCTAAATAAACATCTGTCTTCGAGAAATTCCGTCAAAATTTGCAACAGCAAGGAATTGAGATGAGAGGACTATAATGGTGTATTGAGTGGCTGCAGAGCCTATGTTGCTTGAGGTGTTGAACCCCTTAAAACACATCTAAAAATTAAGAATCCCCCCTTTCTGTCCCTCTCTTTCTCTCTTCCCACTGACCTAGTTTTGGCATTTGATCCTGACTGGAAGATCAACCCCTAGAGGGTGCACAGTGTCAGCCCTGTACCATGTCAATTCCCACACAAAGGGCACCCTTTGTCACTTCATATTTTCAAGGCTCCAAAACCCCAGCTTTTTCATTGTTGTTACTGGCAGGGGTCATTTCCTGGTGGTGGCCCTGCCTCCCTGTCAGTCTCCCCTGTGGCGCACCTGCTGCCGTTGTTGACCATCACACAACAGGGAGTCAAATGTCTTCGTTCACAGATTATAGATCGGAACTTGATCCATCAAGGTATTTTTTTTTAACAAGATATAAAAGAGGTATAAACAAGTCAAACATTTTTTGCAAAAAAACATTTCTATAACAAAAATGATATTAACTAGTGTTACTTGGGTCTGCGGTTTCATAGCCATAAAAGCTTTATTCAGGTACTTGATATTTCTAGTCTATCAAAACATGGGCATCTTTTACCTATCTATGTAGCGTTGAACATCATTTGATTTATGCTAGCATTGTGTTTGTCAACCAAAGTATGAGAGGTCATTCTAGGAGAATCTTTAAAAGAAAAAAGGACAGGCTGCAAACCATGCACTAGCTTAACCAGTGGAGGAGGTTGAAGTTGGAAAGCACCTGAAAAGTCAGTAATATACCTTCATTGCACAAGCAACAACTATAGTAAGTAATGTAGGTCTAAGTTGAACCATGAGGTCAATCTTGTCTGTGAATGACTGCTCGCTCTTGTTTCTTGTCTCGTTGGACTTTTTTTGCCTTGTGAATCGGAGCCCTTTAATTCTCTCTTGAAAGTGAAGAAATACTACTTTCCCTCACTCTCATCCATCTCCTCCATGCTCTATGACTCAGACACATGGGGCATTTTAACAGGAAGTGCTTGATGAGGCCAAGCACAAATTACCCAAAGTGCCATCTTTGCCATCGTCGCTTACTATTTGACAACAAGAGAGTGAAGGTTGCTTCTGGCAGCAAGTGAGCCCAGAACCTGGCACTATTGGTGGCCAACACCGGCCAAACAGACACGGCCAGCGCTCCGCCGGGGGTCAGCAGCCATCACACATGGTGGCCTAATGCTGCTGATGAGAGAGAGCCTGCCTCGCAGGCCTCCACACCCCAGGGGAGTGGCCACTCAGCGTCATCTTAACCTGAGCTGACAGACAGTCCACCACGCGACACTCACACTGGCGTGCACGGACTCACACATGCACTGATTCATAAAAATACACACATGCGCACACACACAAATTCATAAAAATACCCATGGCCACACAAAACCTTCTTTTAGACACAAAAGGATGCAGTCACACACACACACACACAACAAACAAATAGCAGGCAAACAGTGCATCATTTTAAAATACGAAAGCACATCTACACCTCAATAATCTGATGTCACTTTTATAAGTACTTGTTTGCAAGTACCTTATTTAGCTAAATGCTAACAATGTTAACATCCAGGTACAATGCATTTTGAGGCCCACTAAACATGCTTAAATGTGAGTCAATCTGAGACTGAAAAGAAAATGTTTTGTATTTAGTCGAAAACAAACGGCTTTTAAGAAAGGACAGTTTTGACCTGATGATGGCACTAGATAAAAATCCAGTCAATAGTTATCAGGACATTTCACTCCAAACCACAAATGTGAAGATCATAGTGGCACTACTAGGAAAGTCAGGGGGTCCAAATATTCTGTAGATTTCATCTTCTTTGTTTAATTTTACAGCAGTTTATCTAATTGTTCAAATATTTTAGGCGGTGGACTTCCTGACACTCCTAGAGCTACGGTGCTAGCATGATTAAAAACAGAAAGTAAAAATGTAACTATTTAAGTACAGGAAACTTGATAATACAATAATACGTGTACCTTTTCTTGCTATTGACATCACCACTAAAATGCACTCTTGCAAATAATAAAAAGGGTCAAAGGTCTCAGTGGATGTATGGTTTTCACACCCAGCATGTTCAAGTGTGTGGTTAGAAACCAAATTAGAACCAGAGTGTGGAAACTGTTACAGGTCAAATGTAGCTAGTGGAGTACAGTTTATTTTCAATCTGAGAATTTACAATGGCTCTTCAGAGAACAGCCTCTCATGCTGTATTTAAATTACAGTGAATGATTGAGATATTTTCTAAATATTTTATTAATTGGACATTCTTTAAAAAAAAAAAACGTACTTAAAAACCATGTTCAACATAGGGAAAACATATTTTAGGTTCTTACAAATTCCCGCTGAAGTCACACATATTATTTTCCCTTTAATGTCCCGCAACAGGATAGGATTCAGAGTTTTGCTCAAGGGTACTTACAGCAGCAGGCCAAAATGTAACACAAGGTGCATAATATACCCCGAAGTTTAAAATGTCACTTGAAAATGTCACTTCAGATCAAGCCTTCCTGTCATTAGCGAGCAGCAATGTTCACACATGAAGAAATTCCAGTTTAAAACTGAAATCTTGGAGCTGACATCATTGGTGGCGTTCCCTGAGCAGCAGGTCAGAAAATTAATGTTTAATTGGTTTAATTACTTAAATACACTAAACAACACAAGTAAAAACTAAATCAGCAAATTGGGAAAAAACACATAAGATACAAAGCTATGAAAAACATGTTAAAGCTAAGCAGCAGCTGCTGTGTGGCCATTCTCAGTCAAAGTTCGTCCAACCAATATAGAAAGATTTGCCATCTAGTGAGGTAATATGAACTCATCCGAACCCAACAACCAATCTGATAAACAGCACCAAATGAAGGCACATCAAACCCCACAGCAGCAGGTAATTAGTTGTCAGCACATTAAATTCACACAAATTCATGGCTTGAATGTAGTGTTGATAAGCAGCATGACTGTCAGAATATAAAGTGTAGATTTGGCATTAAGCATGTGTAAGTCTAGTGTAACTCAGAACAGATGCAAGATGCATGTAGATGCAATTACAGTAATTGGAAAAGGTAGTAAATTCACACATAAACCCACGGTGTTTTACTTTTAAAATATCTTGGGACACCATGAATAAATGTAACTATCTTTCTGAATGTCAAAAGTATCCCCTGAAGCCAATGTTAACCTATAAGAACTATGTGAACAGTCAATAAAAGCATCATGTTTACATTTTTCTAAAACCAATCTCTGCGGGATCAATTAAGTTGCAATGCTCATTATTGCATCAAAAGCAACAATTAAAAAAAGGTCATATGTGCCAAACAATTTCAGAAATCAAGCAGGAATATTCCCATTAAAACACCAAATAAAGCATTTAAGCATCATGCACATGAACAACAACTACCGAATGAAGACAAAGTTCTCACAGCTCACCGCTTTCTGACATTCTCAAGCACCCAAACAGACTGGACATCAATTCAAAATAAGCAACAACAATACCAAAAAGCACCAAACACTGTTCGAGGCCTGGAGCTAATGTGACCAACAGCTAATCCACAAGGTCGCTAAATCCAGGCAGTAGCACAGACTCCCTTCCTCCACCAAGCCATGCTGAATCAACAGCATTGGGATGTAATATTGAGAAATAAAAGTAAGCTATCAAAGGTGTAATGTACAGTTAGCAGGCTAGCAAAGAAGTTTGATATGAACTACAGGAAGCATTTCTTGTGTGAGGGAAGCTGCAATTTAAGATGTCTGCATGAATTAGCTTGTAGGCAATTTCATGGCAATACCATAAGGTTTTGTGTGAAAGAGCTCAACAACTATTGTATGGATTGCCATGACATCTTAAGATTTAGTAGTGGTTTGCTGGAGAAATGTTGTATCTTGCTTCACAAAGTCAGATAAACCCGAAGCCCCCTTGAAGATAGTGAACTGTTGTATGACAACTTCCTTGCAAGTTGTTGGGGCCCAAAATTAGTTTTCCTATTGACTTTTATAAATGTGTATATTGTCTTCTTTGATTATACAGTCTTTAGTTAATGTCTGTATTGACAGAAGTATTTTGGGAGGATTTTATACTTTTATTAAATACTTTGCTCTAGGGAGTTGGCAGGAAGTGATGTGAGAAAGGTGACTCTGATCCACCTGAGGGCCCCACAGACGACAGATGTTTTTAAACGAAACCAAAAAACATCTTTTTAAAAAGCATTTTGCTAAATGTCTTTTATAGGTTCTCCTTTTAATATTTTTTCCCCCCCTGCTCTGTACTTTGAGATGCTGAAATGAAAAGTGCATTACAAATAAAATGTATTATTATTATTATAAGGTAGGCTGGGTGAAAGGCAACAAAGATCGATGGCCTAACAAAACTAATGAATAACATCCGTGTTATGATTAGTAACCTTCCATGACAGGTGTTTGAGTCACAATCATCTGTTGATGTTTTGATACCAAACCATTATCCTCTTTCCTGGAACTTATTTTCCTCACCACCCAACTGAAAACCTGCACCGTCAGAGAGCCAGCATTTCAAACACACGTCCCAAAAAACATTTGAAGTTCAAAGTTCATGGAGGCAACATCTCAAATGAGGAAGGGAGTGTTTAATTGCTTATAATTTCCTCTTTTGCTATCTGTAAGAGAAAGGATTTGCGATTTACTCTTTCAAAAAACTGTCAGTTTATCAGTGTAGCTATAGGCCTTTACACACCAGCTGCATTTTATCATGGGATTAATTCACAAGCGAGTTCATGTTTTCATTATGCTAATTTGAATTAGTATGAAGATTTTTGAAGAATACAGAGGCTACATAGTCCGTAACCAGGATGGAGAAAATACATACTCCTTTAAACCTTTAAAGAAGCAGCACATTGAAAAATCAACCCCTTCCGTTCTCACCCTTCACAATAAAAGTCCTGGACATATAATATCCCCAGGTGAGTACATAGCATTTTCTTGTTGTTTATTTTTCCCTTGGTGTGTAAAGGCCTTAAAGCTTATGTTGTCTCTCTGAAGGTTAGATTGTTTAGTTTGATTAAGATCAACCAGTACTGGCCATGTATCTGGATTACTCTTTATTATTGTAGTAGTTTACACCTTGTTCCAATAAAAACACACAGTTGATTGTTTTTTTTTGTTCAATAAGAACATATTGAATTAAAATGGTGTTGGGCATTGGGGTGGGCGGTAGGGTGGTGGACGTGGGTGGGTGGGGGTGAAAGGAAACACTGTGGTGTTGATCTCCTGGAATGCGGCATGCCAGAAAGCTGGCTCAACTGGCACCAAACCAAATGCCTTCAGCCCCCCCCCCCCCCTCCCCAACACCACTCTCACTCTCTCTCTTTCTCTTTCCTCTCCCTCTCATGGGCATCATGTCCCCAGTCCAACTCCCCCTTTTCTCTCCCCACTTCTCTCTCTCTCGCTCTCTTCCACAACCTATGAAACAGGAGAGCCACCATCTCCGCTTCCTCCTACAGGATCAGCGATCACTCTGCCAAGGCCTCCGGACTGACGGCATTCCTTCCCCCTGCTGCTGCTGTTGCTGGCCGGCTGTTGCACCGGGCATCCAGAATAGACCTCTGACGTCCGTCTGATTACTAGAATACGCCATCGTCCCAAGAATCAAAAGGAACACAGAGGATAGGCACACACTGTACATATATTTATTACACACAGAGACAAAAGTTCATTCAAACACACTCATTCTGACACCAACAGTGTTGCTGTAATGTCAAACCATCTTGCCTACATCACATTGAGTGGGAGCCCTTCCAGTAGTCATGTCATGTGTGCTAGGGAGTGGGTGGGGGGGGGGGGGGGGGGGGGGGGGATGGGGGGCGTGTTGTGGTGACCGGAGTTTGACCCCATGTCAATACTATCAATACAACAAACAGCACAACAAAAGTCGCAGAGGACCTCCACAGTTGATTCATGGATTTATTTGAAGCCCGGTGTAAATGTCTAAACATTACCACAGTATGCAATAAAAAGATGGCAGTATTTATTTATAGTTTATGCAGTATTGTTTTCTCAATCATTTCTAACCACACAATGTTGTGATGGTAATATCATTCAGTCAGTTGTTAGGTAAGTCCATCACTTGGTTTCAGGATGAAATATCTTTAAACATTTCAATGGCTTGCGCTGAATTTAATGCAGATACCATTGCTTCTTATAGGATGAATCCTAATGAGTTGTGTTGGCTGACTATTTTATAAATGTTACAACTGTGTGCATGTTAGCATGCTAAAGTTAGCATTACGTACAAAGCATTGCTGTTGTAAAATGTTTGAGTGTAAATAAAAATAATAAATAAAAATGACAAAATAAATGTAAATGTAATCAATTACAGTCTTAATTCAAGATATGGTGAAGAACATTTAATAAAAGCTAGACTACTTTTTACATGTTGTCAATGTCAAATGCATTACATTTCAGAGGGGATCTTCTTAACACTGATAGTAAATACAGAATGTTTTCAGACACACACTTAGTCTTTTGAATCAAGCAGTAACCGTTTATCCATCAAAATATGCTCTGGCTTCTGTGAACAAACTTTTTAAAAGGCTGGAAAGGAAACGAGGGGGGGTTGGTGGCGGAGGGCATGGTTGTCACTTTTGCTGGCGTCCATTTGTGTGATTCATGTTGACTGAAGCCCTGCGTTTGTCAGGGGAGGTGTCTGCAGTAAAAGTGCCACAGCCCTCCAGATTGACACTCATTAGTGAGGGGCTCTGAGGCAGAGGGGGCCTGGAGGGGGCAAGAGGGCAGCAAGGAGGGCGAGAGGCCACATCCCACTAAAAATAAATGATTTCTAATGATTGATACAGATAGCAGTAGACTGATAGGGCCAGATAAATCAGAGGGCTTAGGTGGTGGCGGTGGTGGCAGGCAAGACCTCTGGTTGGCAAGCTGTTGTCAGATGAAACGCCGCTTAAAGCCAACGTGTCCAGCTAAACGTGTCTGATCTGAATCCCAACACGCACATATATACACCACCTCAGAACCAGTACACCTCCCCCTCCTCCTCCTGCACTTGTTTGACCCCCTAGCAGTGCCCCTCTGCCTCCTGCCAATCAAAACCACATACACTATACACGAATACACATATTTATATTGCACACAAATGCCAGCGCTCACCCAGGAGCAAGTTAAACAAACAGCGGCTATCCTACTCCAGCATCTTCATACACACACATACACACTTTGGTCTTAAACCTTGCTGCACTTTCCACGCCTTCACGTCCCCCTAAAAACTCAGCGTCCATCATCGCTGTGTTTGTGCATCGAGTCAGCGGCTCAGGTCATTCGTCGCACATGTTTCTAGCTGCCAATCATTCAATCAATCCCGGCTTCATTACAGTGATTGTAATATCAAGGCCCCCAGCATCAAGCTCGCAGGATGCTAAGGAGCAAAGGGGGCAGGATTATTTTAATACAGCGTTCAGATCAGATCTCCTTCAAAAGTAATTTTCTGCTGCACCTTCCTGGGAGGTGTTTTTGTTCTAATACTGAGTAAGGGTGCAAAAGGGGATGAAAAGTTTTGAGTTGGATTGAATTTCCTCAAATAAACTTAGAATCTGACTATTTGTTTCTCCAGAAATGTGGAATGAACCACTAGCATCTCAACAAATAGTCCTCTCAATGTCCTTTATTATCTTTTGCAACTTTTAGTTTTTTAGGATTTATTTAGTATTCCCACTCAATATTACTATTTGAAAGCACAATAAGTTGGATATGTTGGTCGTGGTTTATAATTACTCCATCCTCCTCCTGGCTCAAAGAGGGTTATGATGCTTGTCCCTCACGTTTTGAAATTAGCTTTGTCTGCTTGGCATATCGGCATTGTATCTGCCATTTTTTTTTTTAAAGTTTGTTCGCAATGTGACCCCCTGGTCGCTATTCTTTATAGAAGTTGATGCCCAGAAATGTCCCGAAAACAGCAAAGTGTAAAGTAGAGTAGAGAAGTAGAGAAAATTTAAGCAGATGGCACTTCAGATACAGACACCACCATGCACTTCTAGTGTGTCATAACTGTGGATTGAGGAAGATTCTTTTTAATGAGTCTATACAATGTTTTTTGTTAGGAAATCCTATGCATTGGCTGAGGACAACCGACGTTTGATTGAGCTTGAAATCAAGCTAAGTCAGCAGAAACAGCAATAAAGCTTTTCTTTCACTTAAGGGAATGGATGTAATTCACCAAATATTTCACTGCCAGTTCAACATCTCAGATTTCTGCTGGTTTTCTTGTGAACATCCTCTGAATTCCATTAGTTAAGATACGGTAACTTTAGGGATAATAAAGCCATTTCTCAAATGTCAGAATGGGATTAAGAGGTCTGGGCAGACACTGCCATACAACAGAAACGTTGTTAGGTGCCTTTATGTGCTGAACCTGAATAAGGGTCAATCAATTATTAAATAAACAGAGCTTTTCTTAGTATGGATAGGTGACACAGATCTGTGAAAATCCTTGGCTGAACTGTGAACACCTGACGCTTTGTCCTGCAGGATTTATGGCCTGATAATTAGGCATTAGAACAAGCGCCTATCCAGAATGGCAGCTGATGTACAGCTGACACTCTGGATAGACAAAGACAACAGAGCTTGTTAATAAAAGAAAACATCCTGTATTCCTCCATGCCCTAAATAACTTTGTGAAGTTTTCCAAGGATCAAAAAATGGAAATACAGTCATACAAATAAAGTTGAATGTTTAGCAATTCAATTACAAATCATGAAGACAGGATGCTGCAGGACACAGAGAGAATGAAAATATGATTAAAATGTATGTAATGTAAGTAGATGTCTTTATTTCAAAAAGTTATTTTCCTTTGTTTGATCTGAGAGAGTTAAATGGCAAGATTGATGGTACTCTCTTCAGTGCGGTAAATATAAAGTCAGCTTGGCAAAAATAATGGTGACAGGAGGAAACACTTATCCTGTCTCTGTCCAAAGGAAACAAAAATTACATAAATGAATACATTACTTATCAGCAAAGCACCGTTTATTTCATCTCTACAAAAACAATGTGTTAAAATGACTTTTTGCCGTTTTATGGATGCCAGACCATTTGTTAGCAAGCCAGGTTAGCTATTTCCTCTTGTTTTCCATCTCCAATTTCAGCCTTGTATTTAACAAACAAGATACATTGTTAATATACTGTGAGCTTTACAGTGCACGTAGTTCAAATATTGTTACCTTTGGACATAGCCAGGCTAGCTTTTTCCACATCCTGTCATTATCCTAAGCTAAGCTAAGCTAACCACCTCCTTGCTGTAGCTTCCTTTTACTTTACAAACATAAAAGTTGCATCAATCTTCTCATCTAACTCACTGTAAGAAAGAAGACAAGTCCATCGTTTAACAATTTATTCAATTTTTCATAAATGATTCCACATTCAAACAGCTTCACCGAAAAACTTCTATTTGGTTGTGCAGAAAATCATGGAAACACTTACTCTCACCCTCATTCTCTCTCTTACTCACATGCAAACATACACCATAGCATGGCAAAATGCCAAGTACATACTCTGGGCCACTGGCGAATAGAAACACAACCGCACCACTACAACCACTCATTCACAATTTTAGTCATACGGAGAAAAAGTTGAGCCGGGGAAACTCAAATGTTTACTAGTCAGTCTGCATGGGCTCACAGTGACTCCACAGGGCTCCTCTATACCCAACCTTCTATAAGCTTCTTATTTGATGGTGATTCAATCCCCAACTGTAGCTGCAGCCGTGCAGCTGACAGTGCTGCAGCTGACCCTGCACCAGCTGACCCTGACAGTAGCACTTAGTATAGCAGGGTCAGCTTGAACCTGACAAGGGTGATGATTTCTTAATGTAGTCGGAGGGCAAGTGGACGGCGGCTGAGGTTGGGAGTCTGTCTGCATATGAGGTGGGTGTCAGCTACAGGGTGTGTGTTGAGATGTATGGTGCCTGTAAGGGAAGCCTGGCAATGTTTTGGGGGGAGATTGATGGCAGGTTGGTGATCTGCGTTCATGGAGCAGGCCAGAGGAATGTTGGGAAATGCACAGCTGCCCTGTTTTGTCAAAGTTGGGCACTGCACTGTCTGTCCGAGAAACATAAAGCTGCCAGTGTTGTATGCATATGTGCAGGACCTCCCAAGGATCAGCAGGCCCCATATGCACAACCCAGCATCATTGAACCTACATGAGCACAAGCTCATAAAGTGAAGGTTGGGCTTGTAAGCAAAACCACCCATCAGTCAGATCCTAGTTTAAATTAGTTGTGGCTCGTGAATCAGTCAGTTTTACTAGCTGCTTTCAGGGAATCAAATGTGAATCATATAATCTATACTTTTCCTACGCACTTACATTTTTCTGAATATACAAAGATAATCAAATGGTACAATATGTATTATTTCAGCATAAAAATGTCAAAAAACAACTAGGCCTTTTTTTGTTGATTTGTGAAAGTTGTACCAAATGTTTCAAACAGTTTTCAAGCCTGAAGAAAACTGTTGCAGTTTTTAGATTTAGGCTGTTTTTAACCATTCATTTTACAGTTTTTTTCAAATGCTAAAACACCTTTTTTGAAAGCAGGGCTCCTTTTCTCAAAACACTAAACAGAATTCACAAAACCACACACTCAAATTACAAAACACCTCATATATCTTGCAAAATGAAGCGCTGCACCAAAACTACATTAACACTTTACCAAAACCAAAGTTTTGCACCAAATGGCACACACTTCATTTATAGTAAAAGACACTTTGTCCAACCAACTACACACGGATGTGATCAATCTAAAGCACACTCATCTTTATGGGCTTTTTCTGTATGGGGAGTATTCAGTACATAAACAACTTTGAGGTAAAAATCTAAAAACTTTTTTCGAAATAATAGAGGATATAGAAATACTTAGACTGCATTTGACCACCTGGCTGGGTCTGGCCACATCATCAACAGGAACATCTTCCATGCAGACATGGAGGGAAGAAGCTAGGTCTGTGTCTAACCAACTACACACTGTGTTCTCAATCTCAAGCACTTTCATTTGGCTGGCAGATAGCTTAGTGGTTAGAGCTGATGGCCTAACCAAAGGAAACCTGGCTAGGGGTTCAAGTCCTGAGCCTGCTGGTCAATTCTGGCAGTGACCTCCCTTACCTACGTACTTACTTACTTATCTCCCCTTTTACTCTAACATCTCCAATAAAGGTCATCTGGTCAAAATATACTTTTTTAAAAAAGGATTTTCATTTGAGTTTTGTTCTGAAAATCTTTGTTAGAAGATTCTGCACTAGAGAAATACGTGCAGAAACACCGATATAGTGTTGGAACAAAGCGTACCACCATGCATGCACAGTGAGAGTTGTGTGAACAAAATATCAAATACAGTAAATTGAAAAGTAACTTTGAGCTAAAAATATAAAGATTTATTTATACAAAAACTAATTGATTTGTGGCCTAGCTGTGTGTGGCCCCAGCAACTCATCACTATCACAGAGGATATCTCCCCTCTCTCCCACTGCCAGTAGAAGAGGCAGGAACACAGGGCTGACGCTCATACAGCTCCATGCTGAAAACATCTCCTCCATCACTAGATCTCCCTCTACCTCTTCCTGTCACTGCTGTGTCCATATATCCATTGTAAAACGTTATTACATTTAGTCCTTTTGTAGTGCTTACATCCTGATTATTGTGTCAAGAATAAAGCAGTTCCTTTTTTATTGTCATATGGCGTGTGTATTTGTTATTTGGTTCATGTGTGTAGCATTTTTAAATGGCAGTGTTTCGAAAATGGCAAACAAGTTAACCTGACCAATTTCTGTGTCTTACTCAGAGAACTGTGTGCAGTGTTTTGCAAAAAGTGCCAAGATGAATTGCAAATTGAGTGCAAAGCTGAGAATGTGTTTAGAGTTTTGGAGACTTCAGCTGAGGTTTTTGCTCTTTGAGTGTCACTTTAAATAATTATGCTTTATGTGTTATTTTAGTGTGTTAGCAATGGAAAAAAAAACTGTAAGTAAAGAAAGTACATAAGTCAAACTTTTGAATCTAAAGTTATGAGAGAAACAGGCTAAGTTATCATTAGCACCAGCTGAACAATGCCAGAATTTTAAGACAAAATTCCTTTATTTATGTGTTTTTATCAGTTTCCCCACAGTCTCTCCTGGCTAAAAACCCCAGATCTATCAATAATGTTAACAAGGAGAAGCTGACAGTTATACAAAACCCAAACTCAGTGGAGTTTTTTTTTGTTTTGATTGAGATACCCCTATAAAAAAATAATTCTGTGTTTAAAAAAAATCTTTTCAGATGATGAAGGGAACTGCTTAGCCTTACAGAAATTCTGTGGTGTTAAATAGAGGTGTGAAGTTTATCGGACGTGAATATTAACCAGACAGGGTGGGTTTTTGGAAACACTTTGATTATGTGAAGTGTAGGATCCAGTGTTTTTGATGCGTGATCTATTTAGGACACGGTCCTCTTTGCTGCTCTACATTGTTGTCCCCAACATTATGAAAATGCAAGACTAAATTACCAGAAAACCCATCCAACAGCTAGGTCATTACTTTACCTCATCACTGCCGACTATGTGTCGCATACTATATTTTGAATGAGGAATATATTTTTTAATCTAGGTTTAACAGATAACATTAGCACTGATGCTGTAAATGCCTCTTATGAGCAGAGTTCAAAATGAGAAAGGTTTCTTGCAGTTGCTTTAGATTTAGCTACAAAGGTTTTCTTGAAAACCTAGAGATTAAATGAAATACCTTGAAGTCATTGTGAAAGTTTTGACACAAACAGCATTCAAACCCCAGTCTGTGATCACTCAAATGCAACATTATGAGTCAGACCTTTGCAGACCCAAGACATCATGACAAAGGCTTAAAGATTTAGCAAGACGTTGACGGAGAAAACCAAGAAGAGTGAAAAAGTGAGGGGGCCATCTTGCTGTTCGGACTTGTAAGTAATGTTAGCTTCTTTACTGTTTTGTGTTGTTGTACTTGATGGATGTTTGACTGTGAAATGGGGCGCCAAATCACTTAAGTATGCATTTTTTCAAACCAGGATTTACCATTTACAAATGATAGGAGCTCAAAGTGAAGAGGACTATGTGTTGATGTTGAAAACTAATCTAATTAAAGGAATGAAGCTGAGTTGGGTTTTGGGTGCGTAATATTTTCAGGCTGAAAGGTCACATCTGTGACTGTGGAGTGTCGGAGCTGGAGAGCTGCTGCTTATTGCCTTAAGCTTACACACACCCTCTGCGTGTTTATAGGGGTTAGCAAGGGTTCATAGGCCAACAAGAGAGTGCACACTGTCCCATTACTCTCCCACCACAACACTTCCCTCTCTTAAACAAGCTCTTGGAGAAAGTGGCAAATATCTGGGGGAGTCACACCGCAACATGTGCCAATGGAGTTGTCTACCAAGTCCCCTGGGAATCAGGGAGGTGATGGGTTTTTTAGCTTTTTGTCACAAAATATCCTCAAAAGTTCACATAAAAGGAAAAAGGCAACATAACCTTACTTGAGGTTGTATTCAAATCTTAAACAAGTGAATCCTGTTAGCCTGTTTTTTCAGGAAGCTCGTTTAAGCAAAGGACACTTTCCGAAAACATGGCTTAATGTTCTTTATGTTGGATTGTCATCTGAGACCTGAGAGTACAGCTGCAGGTCTAGTGTTGCCCCACGATGGCTATGGGATGCCTGACAGGACAGAAACCCACCCAGCATTGATTACCAGCTAATTATAGGCTAAGGAAGTGGCAGCTTGTTTGTTTCTAGGTTGCTGAGGAATACATTTGCACTTCACCAAGAGTTCATGAGCTATTGAGTGCGAATTCCGCTGAGCACTAAGTGCTATATTTCTATCTCACTCTATCTGGATCTCACAAGATTTCTCCTTTCTGTCTTTCCTCACTTAATTCCACCCCCCTCTGTTTTCACAGTCTCTGTGGGTGGTGCCTCCTGAAGCCCTCTTTCACACCCGTGCAGAGATTCGAATAAACATATGCTGCGTTAATTATGAACCAGTGCCATGGTGCGCCACAGACAGGAAGACGTTCTTCAGGATCTTTTGAGAAGGCTGAGCTCCAGCTAAGTCAGCCTAATGAGAAACGTTTACATGGTGATTATTAGGGACAACCTCACTTCTGATACTCACAGCATCTAAACACCTGCTCCCGGCAATGCAGCGCAAACACACCCAAACTCAAGCCAGGCTTCATCACATTTTTACCCTGGTTTTAAAATAAACTTGTCAACACCTCTGCTTGGTGAAGCATAAGAACCTCATTTGGTTATATAGCGTATGAGTTTACAATATCTTCGGAATCAGGTACCAATAAAGCCCTGGTTACTACTGATACTTAAATGCAGATTCAAGGGAACAAAACAAGACTTTCGAGAACAAGGGAGTAACAATTTGGCATTTTAGACAATAGGGGAAATTAAGTATTTAGAAATGACATCGCCTTATTAAACCTAAAATGGCTATTACTCTTACTGTATTGGGTTAGTTTTTAGATTATAAAGCCTCCAAATAACATGTATATACTATTCAGGATGTGAAATACGAACTATGGTTTTACACCCTCAATATTTTCCTTCACATCTAAATTATACTTTGTTTTGATGATTTCAACTGCCCAATCCCATCAGATTAATAGGTCAGTGTCCGGTAGTTCATCAAACTCGGGAGTTCCTTATGATTTAATGACTACAGAGTTATTTTCACTTTGAAGCAAGTAATAAATCTCCCGTTCTATGTTAGGATAACGTCATATTTTTCAACTACACTGCTTTCTATGTGCACCAAACTTGAGTTCCAGTGAAACGAATGCCCTGGCTCAGCCTGTACACTGGGTTTGATTTGTGAAGTCTGTCAGACATGCCATGCCCACCCACATCGGCATGATGTCCTGACGTGGATATTTATGGCCGAGGTGGTCTTACACCTGAAAGGCATAGTTAACTTGAAACTTGAAGCAATGAGGATAACAGTAAAATGAAGTGGGGGGGGGGGATACTACTATTATTAAAAAGCTAGGCTGAGTATTCAATCAAGCTGTTTTGGTTGATATACAGTATACAGGAAATTAGGTTTACCAACAAGCATCAATATGCGTTTGACATAGTGAACATTGTGGTCATGAGTTAGAGAAACATGTAGCCTCCTCAGGTTTCAAATGAGGCCCGGTGGTCTTTCCAGTACAGATTCAGCTGGAACAAGCTGTAAACTAAGCGCTGTCAGCTTCAAATCTGTATACCCACCTTAAAGGTTCAGTATGTGTCGGAAGAACTCTTAGGTACAAAGTCTCATCCAAACACATCTGAGGGAGATGTGTTCAAGACTAGCAAGAGAAACTTAAAAAATGTGAAACAAAATAATGTATTACCATGTCATTAGATGCAGCCTTCCCATTTTGTCACATGCAGTTTTTTAAGGTGCAGTTTTAACATAAATTAAGTTAAGTAAGTTTAGTTGTATATAAGTCCACTGTTTGGTCATACTCGGGAGACAACACAGCCTTTTCTGGTTGAGCATTCAATATTAATTAAGCATGTTATTAAAGGCCATTTGTTGATACCAGCCTGGATTGTCAGGAACAAAGGAAGAAGTTGGGTGATGTTACAGGACTTGCCGTAGGTCAGAGGCCGGGATGGATGAACAGAACACCAACGTTGACAAGATAGAATGGTCTTACTTTCCTTTTTCTTTTTAATACCTGAGCAACAGCTGCCTGGAGCAAGTGTTAGTGTCTGATTTTTGGCTTCTGAAAGTTAAAAAAATGGTCTGAACTCCAACATTGAAAAAGTGTTTGAAAAGAAGGTTCTCTTTGACTGTCTTACAAGTTCTTTATCTCACGCAAACTGAGGCCTATAATGTGAGTGAGGAAACCAAATTGTCATTTATTACAGATTCAAAAAACCTGTTATATATTTCTAACAACCAGATGATTTTAGGGTGTATTTCCCACAACCTGGTAATCATCGCCATGTCGTCCTTTTCACAAGATATCATCCGTTTTAATTGAGCAGTCAGGTGAAACTGTTAATGAAGACATGTTAAGACATCTGCGGATGTGCCCATCTATCATGTCTAAACCTGTCAGCTCAAGTCCACCACACTCAATTTTTACAAGATTATTTTACAGCCGTCAAGATTTTACTAGTGTCCAGTTGCCTATCATGTCTGCAAGTATGAGGGATATTATAATTCACTATTCAGAACTCCTGCTCACCCAGAAGGAAATACAGCCAGGAGAGCCCATAAGGGGAAAGCTTTCTGGTGCACACCTCCTACTGGGGATCATGGAGACCAAGAAATATTCACATTCACTATTTCCTATTCTTCTTTCATAACGATAACCGCCTCTATTTGAAAATTGTAGGCCTATTTTTTGCACAGAAAGTTGTAGGCAGACAGCTGGAAAGTGTTTAAATCAGTTTACATTTAAAGAGTGTATTGATATGATTTAAGGGAGATTTGGGGAAGGCCCTTTGACCAGACTTTTTCTGACGCCAAGACATTTCTGCAGGCAAACCTGCAAATAAGCAGCAGATTCTTGATAAATCCAAATATATGCATCTGTTGCTTGAAAAGAGTGGATCTACATCCAGATTAAAATGATTTGTCCTGTTCTGTATCTCTGCGTTTACTCTACGATTTCCCCATGCATGTGAACACGAGAGCCACCCGACGTGCTATTAACACTTCCAGGAGTAAATGAAAGCTGATTGTGCTTCACAAGGTGATAGCCCGGGGCTGTTTCCGGAAGCAGGAAGAGCTGAGTGGAGGAAGTGGTGACTCCAGCCGGAGGTTGATGGTTGGTCGTGATGGGGGTGGGGTGGACACGCCTGGCTGACTGTGGCGGCGTTTGTGTCACTCACACTGCTGCCCTCTCGCTACCCATGTCAACACTGATGACTCAGAGTGTGCCCTCATGAGCTCACCTTGCTAGGAGAGACACAGAGCGGTGACGGTGTCGAGGGGGATAACTGTGTCATACCTGCACTGGAGGGGGTTTCATCTATTAATGTGTGTGTTTATGATTACACACATGTGGCTGCTTATACCTCAGGGTTATCTCTTTCACCTGAGATTATGAGGTAGATTCTCTGTTCACACAGAGCTGACCAGCGACAGCAAAAAACAGGACACTAAAAGCTCTTAAACGCGAAATGTGTAATTTTCTGCCAGTAGGAGTCTCTCAATCAAACTAATGTTGGAGGCATCATAAAGTAGCTCGGGATATCGCAAGTTAATCTGCATTGCAAGCCAAATGACCTTCAATGGTATCCTCCTCTCAAAAACAAACAGATTAAGTCATTTCAATAGACTAAACAACATTGAATTAAGCAGTTTCTCATAAAAATCACCATAACTAACTGCTAACGTTTGCTAAACTTAAAAGGATTGGGACTTAAAACTGGATAAAAGGTAAATCTAGGAAAGCCTATAGCCAACAACCAGAACAGTGACACATGCTCAAAGGGGATTCCACACCATTACAGACCACCAAATGAAACAAGCATTACCTCAATTAAAATTATAGAATTCTTGGGGTTTAAAATCGTTTAAAGTATTTTGTGTAAGATATGTATATAACCCAACCAAATATATTTAATGTCAACTTTTGTACATTTTGATACAGGAATGTTAATTATTATACCATTAAAGAGCAGAGAATACTGCTGTGTGACAAACTACTTTCGGTTTCATCCAGATCAAATGATGTGTGATTGGTTATGTGTTGTATGATGCTTCAACAAACCCGTTTGTGAAAGTTAATAATGAACATTTGGGACTGAAACCTTCCCTGATGCTGTCATGTTCTGCTGCCGCAACTGGCAACCTGTTTAAACGGCAAGTATGTGAAAATAATAAAGGGCAACATCCATTTAAACCTGTTAATACTGAGTTCCAAACACAGGCCTATGCTGGGAGTGAGATCATTTCAAGCCTTAGATTAGTATTCTGGTATATTTCTGCCTGGATATTCTTCTCATGTCTTTTATCTTATTGGGAGGCTGAACTACACTAACTTCCCCTTCTGACATCAATATCATTCTAAGGGGGTTTTCTGATTGGTTATGATCAACAAATAAAAGAAAGCAAGACAAGTATAAACAGTTGTTGGTTAAATTGGTTTCATGTTTTCATGACCTGAACCATTTTAAGTTAAACATTCTGTTAAAATGAATTTTAGTTAGATTTTTCTATTTATTGATAGATATGTATTTCATTCATTTTTTTTAAATGAATTTCCATAATATGGCACTACGTGACAACTGTAATGGCCTAATAGGGGGAAATGGGGAAATGAAACCATTTCATATTCACACAGCTTTAGTACTGGTTCATTAAAAAAATGTTACACAAATCACAGTTTTTCGTAATTCAAATGGAAAATGAAAATAACAGGTGGAGGATTAACCTGTCAACGGGGGAAAACGTGTGAAGTAAAACGTGTTTAAAAAAAATAGCTCACGCGCGACAAGAAGGGAAAGATGTTTTGTTTCATTTTTTATTAAATGACGCGGTTCGCTTATCTTTTATCGGACAAGCTTTACAGTGTCAAACAATGTTTTTTAGGAAGACCCATAAGTCAAAAACTAGTCATTTTGTGAAGGATATTTATTTTTAATCATTCTACTTCTAATTACTCTTACATCATATATAGTCGTCTGAACGGACAACGTATTAACCCAAAGCTAAATATTCAGTTGTATATCAAATAAATTGTATTTTTTTATACGAAATAATTCAAGTAATTAGCCTTATTGTTTATGTTTGGTTTTAACACTTGACTATTACGTATCATGATAACATTAATTATTCATGTGAAGAACGAAAATAGGCAAAATTGTCCCCAAAAGGGAGTTTTTGGGCATTTAATTGTTGTATTACATTGGTTATTTTGTGTACGTCATGTCCTGTGATGTCTTTATTTTAATTAGTATTATTCTTAAATGTTTAGTGCAACTTACAATTCTTTTTTTTTTAAGGGCAGTGTGTGTGATGTGTGGTGTCTGTGATCGGGGGAAGGCTCTTTCATATCTGGAGCCTATCACGTCCTGCCTCCGCATGAGACACACCTCCACAATATGACCACTTACAAAATGTATATATCATAGGTTAGAAAACTGAGCGTGTGTTTGAGTCACTGGTAGCGACTCCACTCGTCAAAATAAGACAAGACAATCAGCTGCGCGGGTATTAAAAAAGTTTATGGATAAATATCCTAATGAGGCGGTGTGAGCTGGTCATTTATGATGGGCTTTGACCGAGTGAGACTGAATTTGAAAAGTTGTAGCATGTCTGTGCGTTGCTGAGGATAACAGTCCGCAAAGTGGTCTTTTGTGATTTGTATTTATTGTACATGCTCTTGTTGAACTGGACGCAACAGCGGAGCCTTATGACATTACGCACAGAACGGGAGTGGGGCTGCAAATGGGCGGCATAGGTGGCAACATTTTCCTCAGCATGTTGAATGGGACTGAAACGCAAACTTTCGGAAAGAGCACGGACATCAGCAATCACCTCCACCGCGGCAGCAAGGATCTAGCAGAGTTTAAAATGGGGATCCAGGACGCCAGGTTTTACTACCCAGACTCTGTTCCAAGCGGGCAGGACGTGGCTCTGCCGTACCACTCCGAGCAGTCGGTGGGAGGGTACGGAGCGCAGCCAGGCAGGTTTTACGCACAGAGCCTCGGTAGTTGCCCGTACGGCGGGGTACGCTCGCCGCCAAGAAGCGGAGCCGGACAGGGGTACATCTCTGCGACGGGAGACGGGTTTCCTCCAGCCGGTAAAGACTTGTACTCTCCTTCCCCGGAGAACTACACGGCCAGCTTTCAGCACGGCTACCAGCGGGCCCCCCTGTACCCTTTACCTGGGCTACAGGTGTGCGGGAAGACCCAGGCTCTGCTCAATAACTACCCGCTATGGGCCAAGTTCCACAAGTTCCAAACCGAGATGATAATCACCAAACAGGGGAGGTAAGTGACTGACAAAAAATATCACTTATTTTTCCACTGATTGCCCTCTCTTATCAGATTTGTTTAAAACAGATGATGAAATGAAAAACTACTTGGTTTTACACTTTCAAATGCACTCCACCACTGCTCTTATGTTATGGAAGAACACATACAACCTCATATACAACTTGACTTGAAAACTGTTTTCTTTTAGAAATAAATAACACTTGCCATGCTGCTATGTGCTGAGTGGAGGTCAGAGTTCACTCATCATTTAGCTCCCGTTTACTTTAGCATGGCATAACCCTCAGCCGTCAGGTGACAGAGGTGTTGGCAGGTTTACGTTATTTAGTCGAGGAGAATGACCTCTGAACATGTTTAGCATCATACAAGTCAATTTACGCTTTCCTTTTGCCCAAAATCTAAGTTAAAACAAGAGTCTGAATAGAAAACGCTTACAGTAATTTATTTGAAATACTCTTGTAGAAATAAAAATGCTGAATATTTTTTCTTTCAGTAAACTCCAATATATAATTTGCCATTATTCTTTTTTTGTGTGTTAAAAGTGAACAAAAATATTGTAGTTTTTGGAAAAGTTATTGAGTACATTATCAATTGCGAGCTGAGTAGCTGAAGAACATTTTGACACATCTGCTTGACTTCTAAGTTCACCCGAAAAAAGAAGCAAATCACAAAATACTTCTTTATTTGCGTAAATGGCACATTTTAATTCCTCATTATTCCCGGGAGGCAGTACTTTGCAATAATTCCCGATTATTTTTAATACTAGGCTCGACTTTATCGACATCAGTGAGAGAAAAACAAATCTCTGTTATGTCTTCGCGATGCTAATTTAAAAAGGAGATGTAATCAAGTGAGAAACCAACTTTCTGATAGTTAAACCCCAACGCGATATCTCGAGTAGGCGGATGTAGAGACGATGATACTGAAATTGAGATAAAAAAACAAGCACCCGGGTCTGTGAGGTTTTGGAGCCCCTGAGCACAGAGGGCAGGGCCGCTGCTGCCGCGGCTGTGCAGGGTCACTGAGCATTAAGATGCGGCCTGTCAAAGAGCATTAATTCACTAATATGCGACACTTGTGTTTGACAGAAGGTTTCAGGCCATGGTTTCTCGTAATCAGAAAACAAGTGCGCTGTCACATAATAGGACACTGATATTTCCACTTCACTCTGTTTGTCAGCTGAACACACGTTTTATTTTAGAGGGTCTTTAAATTGAAATAATTACTTCAAAGAAAGTGTATGTTTTTGTTGATATTTCAACAACTGTTTGTGATTTTATAGTTTCAAAATGATATGCAGGTTTTTCTAAAGGCTATTATGTTACCATTTTGCTAAATGTTACCCTTTGACCTGCATGATTTCTTACTGTCAGAGCTATTTGAGCTATGCATCCCTTGGCTTTTAGGATGTCATTTCTTAAAATATTATGAAGTAACTACATCCATCTTGTCTTAAGGCTTGAATAAATGCTGATAATGCTTTGTGTCCTTGCAATATAGATTATACAAGAAATGGCCATTATTGTATTGTGTGTGTGTGTGTGTGTGTGTGTGTGTGTGTGTGTGTGTGTGTGTGTGTGTGTGTGTGTGTGTGTGTGTGTGTGTGTGTGTGTGGACCATGTCTGCCAGAGAGCTCTCAAATACAAGAATTAGAAGTTACACCCACACAGTCACAAACACACACACAAACACACCTAAGCAAAAGTGTATCAATTTTCCTGCAAAGACAAAAGGATCGGGGAAATGGGTGCGGAGGTGTTATCGTTCCACCTTTGATAAAAAGCAAATTGTCAAATTGCGTAAAAACCACAAACCTCATGTTACAAAAATGTCAAAAATGCTCTCGCCCTTTTCTATTCAATCCCCTTGCTCAAATGCAGAACTGCAGGCATCCAGGCACAATAAGTTGTGAATGCCTTTTGTTTCTTTTAACAAACAAACACTGCTGCACGATTTTGAAGTTCAGCAGTGCAAAAACAAGAGCTGTTTTCAATATCAGAAGTGATAGCCTCCTTACATTTTTTTCGCGTGGTTGAGGCTCCTACAATAATTTTGCTGTGGTTTATAGAGAGAAGTCCGAGGGTCTGCAATGTTAATCAAAACCCTGGTATCTGTGGTAGAAAGGTGAAAGAAGCTCAAGAGAGAAGTATAGAGATGGGTCCAACACCACTGAGCCTTTAGATGGTCACAAGTGAGGCACCTTTGAAGTTCAGGAAGTAAAAGACTAGATTCCTTTTTTTTTTCAGCCTGCACTAGACGCTGGGTGCACCGCCTGACAGATCTCTCAGAAGTTTTGCTCATGTACCACACATGGGCTTTGAAATCTAGATTTTTTTCATGGCCTGTAGCGAATGGGGCCGAATTCATCTGCATTTCTCATGAGCTAAATTCAGATCAAACTATGATGCCATTTCAGGCGTTGCTGTTGTACTCATTCACCGGCAGAGTTCATTGAGGCTGCACGCATTTAGAAGTGCATTTAGTTTGAATGTCCTTTTTTGTTGTCCACAGGACAAAGAAATAAAGACAAGAAAAAGCAGAAAAAGGTTTTTCAAATGCAAAATAATGGGATTTTCTGAAATAGTGAGAAAGTTAAACCAATGACTAAAACTGAAAAGAGAAAGTGAAGCTTTTTTCCTTGTTCATTTGTTTCATCCAATCCTACACCTGGGGTATGCTTAGTTTAGATGTGAGTCAAGGAGACAAACGTCTCCAAAACATGATTTCCAAGAAGTGCATTAATTTAAAAGGGGCCCTATTATGCTTTTTGGGGTTTCCCTTTCCTATAGTGTGATATATAGGTTTTTGTGCATGTAAATGGTCTGCAAAGGCAAAAATCCCAAAGTTCCCTCCAGAGGGAGTTTCTCTCCCATTCCCCCATCTGAAACATCTCGATTAGACTCCTTTGTGTTCTATAAAAGTTGTAAAGGTCCCCTTTAAAAAGGGAAAGTAAATGACAGTTGGGTGGTAATTAATTTCACAAGCGGAAAGCCACTTAGAATGATTGGCATATAATCAACGTCGAAAGACTTCTGCAAAAAGGTTAAAAAGACAATAAGTCACCAGTCATGCTTACAAAGTTCTGCATGATCATCTGTGTTGAAGGAAAGAGATAAGACCTATAGTTCTCTCTTTTGTAAAAAATCTTTCAGGGAAATAATGTAGAGCTAAACTTCAGGCTTAGAGGAAACATGCTCATCTGCTCTCTCCGCTCTACTGAGTTTAAACTGTGACACAAATCAAGCTGATGTTTGGTAGTTTTTCAGAGAGGAAATAATCCTTTGCTTTATTTTGCTCCCAAGAACAGTAGGGACTTTTTACAAGTACTGCTATGAGCACATCTTTTGCAAAAAAGCTGAATTACAATGCAGAATAATCAAGAAATATAAGGAATTTCCGCTTTTGGCCTACATATATTAACACTTATTCATACTGTGGCGCAGTGGGTTAATGCTTTGGATCAGGGGAGCACATGGTTCCATCCCCACTGCAGTCAGTCCCTGGGCAAGACACTTCACCCCAAATTGCTCACGTGTAACAATTGACATGTAATGTAATGTCATTATTAGGTAGGTCCTACAAAGTAAAACTATAATTTAATAAATCATTAAATAATCAAATATATTTCCCAAATATGTCAAATTTAGGAAATGATCACTTCAAATCACAAAAGAGTGGGTATTTTTCTCTACTTTAGAAAGTTAAATGTGTAATGCAGTAATGTTTAACATGTCAAAAAACAAACAGAAAGAATTACATTTCTTATTAGATGCACTGCGAGGTAATATTGAAAGGAATATTTGAAAGTATTGTGTGCTAATTCTTTCTGTATAAAAGCAGAAGTGGAACGATTTCAAGGTTTTAGCAGCATGACTTGTCACTTCCTGTTCAGCTGTTTATGTGTGCATAAGGAGCTTTTCGCAGAAACATCTAATGGCAATCTATTTGAATAGCTAAATGACTTCTTCCTCTTACTGTGTAAATAACTTCTAATTATTAAGTGGTGAAATCCACCTCTGCTTGAGCCACAGGCCAATGCCTGCTGGCCTCAATCTTTTTCTTTTTCAGCAGGCTCCTCAATATTTGTTTTTCAAAGAAGGTTAATTAAAACATGGGAGGCTGAGGACTGAAAATAAACTGCTAATTGTGATTATTTAGATTCAATATATGAAGACTGTTTTCTCGCTAAGAGTTTGAAATTTACTTAAAATTAACCAACATTTCTATTTGTGACCTATTTTATAGGAGCAAATGGTTTTGAGGCACCATAGAGAAGTATTGAGAGAGACAAACATGTTGTTGGTTTTGGTTTTTCCATCAGATGATAAGAAAAAAACAGATTACCAGCATCATCCTTTATTTGGCCTGAAACCATGAAATCAGCAGTATCAGATTACATGCTACATAACAAAATTAACATTTCTCTACATCTTAGACAATGACCTCCTCTGCAATAGGTCAATACAGAAGCAGGATTATATGTGTTAGAGAGTGCTTGTGTCTGGCAGCAGCTGTAGACTGGCATGTTTTCGTCACAGATGATCAAGCGTACACACGGTGACAAAAACTGGACCTGAACTCCTGTCTGGATGAATCAGCGGGTGCACTCATGTAGAAAAGTCCTCTCCCTGGTGAATATCTAGTTCCTCTTCTGCCATGCATCCCTAGGACCAACCCTCCACCTCCCTCCCTTCGCTCCACCCTCTGCTCTTTCCTTTTCCCTTTCTCTAACCTCTAATTCCCCCTCCCGCGCTCTTTCTCTACCCAAACCCTCCCCCCTTTCCTCTCTCTCTAACATCCACTCAGTTTATTTTGATTTTATTTTTAAATGTCACCACCAGCGGTACTGTCTCTCTCTGTATTACTGGCTGGTTCACCACACTCCTCTGTTTTTTTGTTTGTTTTTTTGTCTGATGAAAAGACTACAGTTATGAGTATTCATGTGCGTATACAAACACCTGGATCACAGCGCCAGCCAGTTGTCATTAACATCAAGGTTTCCAGTGAATTAGAGTTGCACTCTGAGAGGTTGGTTAGGGAGTATGTCTGGTTACTGTGGAGCTGCAGGTTTAATTCCTACTTGTGCTCAAGCTAGTGGATTTGTGCATTAATCTACTGCAAACAAGCAAACTGGTTTCCCTGAGGTGGAAACTGTGTGTCAAACTACTCAAAAGGCAATGAAGCTACTGTATGCTTCATTACCAAGCCGCCACCACTAACTGTGTTTTTCAGCTTCCTTCTCTAAATTTGGTGCGTAAAGCGCCACCCCCGCATGCAAATACCTCTCTGTGTTGTGTTTTCTATGGTTTCCCCCCTTGCCAAGTTCTGATTTCCTATAAAAGGCTTTAGTGTGAGTGACAATATCAAGCAAAAATGATAACTACTCATCTTCCTTCTAGATTACTCTCGCACATGTGTAGGCGGGTGGATCCATTCATACGCTGAACAGCAGAGTTTCTGTTTTCACTTGTATTAAACTGTGCAGTGGAAGAGGAGACCTTTCACCTGTTCTTTGCGAGCCAGTGAAGAGCTGCTGCCATGATTCAGTTTCACCCTGAACTATGATTGATTGTTAAACTGGACTCGCCATGTAGCCAGAAAGACCAAACTGGGACGGCTCAGGGCAGGGTAGTCTTTCCCCTGTGTGTGTGTGTGTGTGTGTGTGTGTGTGTGTGTGTGTGTGTGTGTGTGTGTCTGTGTCTGTGTCTGTGTGTGTGTGTGTGTGTGTGTGTGTGTGTGTGTGTGTGTGTGTGTGTTTTCCACAAGTTGTCATTCAAAGGAAATGTTCAGAATAAATTCAAAAGAAAAGTCACAAATAGTCAAAGCTAAATTCAATTTACTAATAAAGTATGAAGGCAAAAATCTTGATATTTGCATTCAATTTTCTTAAACAATAAAAAATAAATAATGTTGCGCAGTGTTAATATTAGTAAGTATGTGAGCATTTTCTAGGCCTTTAAAAAAAAGCCTGAGTCAATTACTAAACAGCAGGCAACTGTAGTTGTTTACCGAACTATACAAACAGGAGGGATTAGTGTCTCTTCACACCACAATTGTATTTACACCAGTAAACAACAAACTGCTTCAGGGAAACCGAGATCACTTAACATTCGCTTTTTAACATTGGCGTTGCCTGCTTTTTCACACTGAATGATATTACAAAAGAAAAGCGTCAAGAGATCAAATACTGGAAACATAAGATCTTATCTATCTGTTCCGCCCAAAGCAACATGTCTTAAAAGAAAGAGGGTAGTTCCTGAAAAGGAAGTATTTTTTTCTCTTTTGTGTAAAGTCTTTGCACTCATTGACTAATTTAGCCATGCACTGCATACAACACAGTGGTGGTGTTGGCTGCCCATCACTCATTACAAATGCTCCATAGCCTCAGGTGCTATTAGCCTGTGTCAAACAGCTGGGGCAAATGTCAAACATGTTGCCCTGATTTATTACACACTGGGGACATCATATAGAGCCAGACTGCAGCGCAAGTTCAAATGCAAACACGTAGCATGAATGAATCAGCCAACATCCAGTTAGAAACAGGGCCGAATTTATCCTGGTAAACTATTTGTTTTCTTACAGAGAGTGAAATGAGAAGATCAATATTGTGTAGTTTAATCAAACCTATTGCTATGCATTTAAGGTGTTACATGCATTTATGTTTATGTTTTATTATGATAGTTAATGTTCAGGAAAGGACCATTACACTACATTTTAATTGATGGGGGAGGGGCGTTGGTGTTAGAGACCTGGATAATGAATAATAAATAGGAGAGGCACCAGACCAAAACCACTGCTAAAGCACCACCCACAAGTTATATCTTTTAACGGACCATCTCCAATAATGTGGGATGGATGCGTTAAAATTTGCGACAGAAATGTTTCCAAGAAATATTCTAAACGTAGGTTGTCCTTTTCTTCACTCTAGCCCCATCATCAGGCCAATTTTCTTTATGTATGAAATATTGGTTAATGGCCAAATGCCAGAGTGTAACCAAATATAATTAAGGCTAATGGTATTCCCATCAGCATCAGCTTTACTGTTGGCTTTGGGCTGATTAACAAATGTTAGCATGCTAACACACTAAACAAAGACTGTTAACATGGCAAATATAAAGCCTGCTCAACATCAGAATGTATATTGTCATTGTGAGCATGTTGGCATACCGATGTTAGCATTAGCTCAATGCATTGCTAACTAAGCTGAAGAAGTAGCTAGTACTGTATGGCTGCGGACTCTTGCATTGTTTACATTTCAACAAATCCAGCTGAAAACATATCCATGTTCTAAGGGTCCTACAGTATGTCCATCAACCTGATCTCCTCGTAATATTACACAGTAAAAGAGTGTTTTTTGATCTCAAAAATGTATTTTGAAATGTTCACCACATTCCACTTATAGCTGAATGATGTTACTCCACCTTGAGGAATCAAATGTTCCCATTTAAACTGCACTAAACATCCATCTTCTATTGTTTTTTTGCAATTTGATCTAAAACTCACTTTCACTTACAATGTTAGTTTATATCACGACCATGGAAACATGGGGATAACCCCAGCCAGGCCATCAGATTTCCATCTTTGCTAAGCTAAGCTATGTTAATAGCTTTAGCTTCTCATTTACCTTAAAGCGATCCAATGTAGCATTTGTACCTTAAAATAACAGCTTGAAAAAAATTGAGCGGCTAGAATGACTTTTAATATGACGATTTGCCTCTCTTTCATGCCCATCGGGGGTCTGAGGTGAGATAACTGCGCTATGTAACTTTGCTAGACCGGGCCGGGAGATGAGCGGAAGTACTTCGACTTGCTTTCTGGCACACCTACCGCAATAACAAATAGACCCCCTCCACGCACCCAGGTATAAGGAGAAGCAAGCGCAGCATTGTCAGTACATCATCATGGCAGAGGCACCGAAGAAAAAGAAGACGTTGACTGATGAAGCAAGGAAGAGAAAGAGAGAGGCCGACAGTGTCGTAAACGTACATTACCTCCAAGCCTGTAGGGGGAGCTCCATAATGGGCTTTTTGACAAGTTCCGTTGGATTGCTTTAAAGCCACAAGAGTTGTTAATCCCCTCAGCAAGAATGCAAATGAGAAAATATACAAAAAAGTCAATCTACTTCAAGATGATACAACTCATTGGTTAAACTGATGTGTAGTGAAGTATTGTATTTACTTTTGTGTACACATGAATATGCCACTGCAGACTGTCACAAATGTCTGTTTGTGGTTTTGTGTATTCAGTGTCCATGCCTTATACATTTGTGTGTGTCCCATTGCTTCTGGTATAACCCAGCCCCTCTGTCTTTTCACTGCGCCCAGGGACACCCTGACCTCCCGGTTACCTCGTCTCGCTGAAGCCTTCGGTGTTCAAACTAAGTTCAACATGTAAAGAGCTCCAGCAATCAGTAGCAGCTTGTGGTGGCATCTTTTATTAACAGCAGCATTAAATATTGACCTGCACACACCACTGTCAGCCATCCCCTCCACCTCTCGTCCATAGTATACTCTTGATCGTTTAGTTGCTATTCTTCCAACATTGTAGAATATCCTTTCACAGAATTGTTTTTTGGATTTGATATTAAGTTCAACTTCATTTTCATTACTTTCTAAATTTGGAAAGGATTTACTTTTTAATTCAATATATGGTACAGTGGGTTTGGGGAATGTAGAATGCTTTAAAGCATTAGGTGTTAAAATACGGACAAACCGTACAAATAAAGCTTTCTAATCTTAAGCACATCAATGCGATAAACATGTCAGCTATAGAAAAGTTCTCCTGAAACAGCTTGAACTATTGCATGTGGTTTAGTTTCTGATTTTGTCATTGTGATCACTTTCACTTTGAAATGTGTAAGCACGCCTTCTTCAATTCTTTCTTCCTTCTTGGTCTTTCAAGGCAGAGAAAAAGTCCCTTAAATGAAAGAAAATGCCGCACAATCTCAGTAGGTCAAATCCTCCGAGTAGTAGTACGTGTATTTTACATTCCCATAAGTGCATAAATACTTTGAGCATTCAATTCCCAATGGGAAATATAGCATTGAGCTGTTCGTTATTGATGCATATTTTAAGTACATGCATTTTCTTTGAAGCAGTTGAGGAGACGAGCATCATGAAATGAATGCAAAAATTAGTTGATTCATCAAGTAATGTTTTCCTTTGCAAAACGAAAACAAACAAAAAAAAGATTAATGCTAAAAATGATTATTCCCGTTTCTCCCTGTGTGTTTATCCAGGAGGATGTTCCCCTTCTTGAGCTTCAACATCAGTGTTCTGGACCCGTCTGCTCACTATAACGTCTATGTGGACGTGGTTCTTGCAGATCAGCACCACTGGAGGTACCAGGGCGGCAAGTGGGTCCAGTGTGGGAAAGCGGAAGGCAACATGCCAGGTACTTTTACATTAAAACATAGAGTATTACAAGAATGTCAATTGATTGCTGTCTTTTTTCTGATTGAATCGTTTCCATGATCAGAGAACATAAAAGCGCTCCATTGCATTTCAGAGGGAGGTTGTACACCTTGTACAGCACTACATTTGATGATTATTACAGATATATACTACCCAGCAGTATATACTCTGTTTACAACTACCTTTACCTGCTGCAACATTAAAATGATGAACGCATTACTGCATTAATCCAGTATTCTGAAATGGGCCACCCTGCATAATGAGTATTTTACTTTGGGAACTTTAAGTATAATTTGATATTATTATTATTGTTCTTTAACTTCAGTAAAAGCTTTAAAATGCTTGTAATTCCTTAGTATCTACAGTATCTCCCTTAATGTGGTTTTGCTTTACTTAAGTTAAAGATTTGAGTACTTTTACTCACTGACAAAATGTCTTCTGTCTTTCCTCTATTTGACAACCCTTGAATAAAGGTAATGATTAACTGACAATGAAGTTATCAGTTAATTATCCCTTCAAGTTAATTATCCATTCAAGTTGATTATCCATTTAAATTTAAATATTTTAGGCCACAAACATTTAAAGTTACAAACATTGTTTCTTTTTTACTTTATACTTAAACCAATTTTAAGACCTTAATAAATTGGACACTTAGCTCCATAGCCCTAAAGGGACAAAAAAATATGTGCTCACATTTGTAGTTGCATATTAGGACAAAAGTATATAATCTACCACCAGCTTAGGAGCAAAGACCCTAAGCAATCAATAAGCAGAAGCATTCAGCAGTGCGTGCACAATTGAAGATATTTTTTAAGGAAGTGGTTTAGTTAGCAATATTGTAGCCAGCCTACATGCATACATTAGAGAAACCAAGATGAGCATCACCATGCACGTAGTGTGAGAGGTTTCTGTGGACATGTGTGATATTGTGTTTGCTGTTGTTGAGGTCAACAGCTTCTTCTGACATCCTGCAGAGATTGTGTGAATAATTCAAAAAGGTATGCATTGCTTGGTAAATATAGGCTACATTTCTGTTTAAATTATGGACCTTATGAAGTAATTAATGTCCAAGGAAAACATTTTTAGTAATTATGAGTGCTTTTGTTGCAAGCTTATAGTATTATACTGGCTTAGATTCACTGGACATTTTGTCCTTCATATTTTACAGCTATAAATCTTTAATCATTTAAAGAACAAAAATACATTTACTGCATGCATGTAGGTTACACAATAATGAATTTCCACAGTAATGGATAGAGATCTCAAAAGCAGGCAGGCAGATAGGATAAAGGGAACTTACTCAGGAAGATCATCAGGAACAGGCTTACAGGCTGACAACAGGATGGCAGTGAATGCAACCAGGTCTCTGAGCACAGGAAACAAAAGCAGGAACAAGAGGAAATGGGCTGGTATAATACTGCAGGGCTGATGACAGGAAAGTGGAAACAGGTGAGCAGGTGAGCAGGTGATCAGGTGAAGCAGCGAGTCAGGTGGCTGGAACAGTTCGGAAAAGTCTGAGGGCATCTGGTGGATGGATGGAGAATGGCATCAAGGGGGGTGTAGGGAGGGACCGAGACAACAGTTGGTGTTGAATAAGAAGAGGGGGGAAAGAAGCATCAATCACATAAGAGAAACTAGATAAAAGAAGATCTATAGTGCATATAAATAAACAATTAATATCAAATGTATTGCATTAAAGAGTTCCACCTCTTTAAACAAACAAAAGCTTTATGGGCCTTAGTGCAGATTTTATCAGCTCCATAAAAAAGAGCCAGACTGATATATTGGCTAATATTAGCTTATTACATATTGTATCAGTATGTCAGCTAATGACAAACTACTATTGTAGTTTTCTGTAGTTAAATTAACTATTTTGGATTTTTTTTAGCCCTTGAAAAGATGGCATATTGAAGATAGATGATATTTTTTGAGCCAGTAATGAGACTTTTCTGCTTCAGTCCATGTACGTTCTCCCCTTCTCTCTTCCTCCGTTGAACACCTTTCTCTTCCTGTTCACATCTTTGAGAAAAAAACACAATAGCAAGTCAGCCAAGATGAAATTTTGGTTGTGATTGATGATTAGCCACATTTATACAAATAAAAGAGAAAGTACAGGGTGTTGTCACACATGTGCCAGGTGTTAGTGAAATGTGACTGTTGATGTGCTACATTGTGGAAACTGTGGTAAAACAACTTTTGTCAATTAGATTTAATAGTTCATTTATGTGGTGGGCTCATAGAAGGTTAGCAAGGTCATTGTGGTATCGCTGTGAGACATCATTTTGCCGAGATAGTATCCTGCTTTAAGATTATTACTTTATTATTTATCAAATATAAAAGAGATGGAAGCTGTGGCATTTTAACTATTGAGATGAATTTGGGTCACATATGACAGAATTTTTTTATAAACAGCTTCTAACATTCCATCCTTTAAACTTAATCAACCAAGTTGAGTGATTTATTGTGTTAGACAAATATTAGCAACAAATAACATCTACATGATTTACAGCTGAATTTCCTGTGACATATGTATTTCTATTTTTTTTTAATAATCTGAACAATTATTGTTTTCATTTATTTCATTTACTCTTGTTTTATTTATTTCAATTTGAAATCATTTTTGTTCTCCTTTTTTTATGAATTATTTTCTAGGATTCTTGTGTCTATTAAAATTGCTGTTGTTTAAATGATCATTTCAATACCATGTTTTGTTATCTTTGAAAATGTGTCCAAAAGCATAAATAATTCTGTCTGATAAGAGTGTTATAGGCGAGAAATACTCTCAAAATGTTATACATATTGCTTACATGTAATTTGCACTTACAGGAAACCGGATGTACATGCACCCTGATTCTCCTAACACAGGAGCTCACTGGATGAGACAGGAAGTGTCCTTCAGCAAACTCAAGCTCACCAACAACAAGGGTAGCACCAACAATGTGGCACAGGTACCATTTCCAGTTCTCTGCCTTCAACCTTCTGTCTTTCCATTCATTATTCTGTGTCAAGGCATGGTATTAACAGATCACTGATTTGTGTTCAACTTTTGAAATATCCACAAATAAGACTACTAGTATTAGGTACCTTGGACACGGTCATAGACCTTCTTTTCTCTCTGTTTCCTTCCATTTCTTGTTTGATTCAAATCTACTGTATTTTCTTTCAAAAAAGGCAATAGGTGTAAAAAATTCCTCTCCCTCCCCTTCAGATGATCGTGCTCCAGTCGCTCCATAAGTACCAGCCCCGCCTTCACATCGTGGAGGTGAAGGAGGATGGCTCTGAAGATCCCTTCCTTTCATCCAAAGCTCAGACCTTCATCTTCCCCGAGAATCAGTTCATCGCTGTCACTGCTTATCAAAACGCAGATGTAAGTCCTATTCATCGTTTTGTGTAATTGTGAATTAATGTTAAACCCATTGTGACATGGGAAAAATGTTTATGATTTAATTTTCACACTTGTTTATAGCAAGATCTCCTGAATTCACAATAGCATCTCTTCTCCACCATCTTAATGAGGTCTAGAGTTCAATGATTCATGGTACAGTCATGCTTAAATAGAAGTTTTGGTTAATGCATGCATGCATCAAAAATGCACACACTTTAATTGACAATCCTATAATCTACTGTAAGTGTTAAAAGCAGTTACTATACAGAGACTGTATAGTACAGTATGAGTTCAACTAGAGTCATTTCACCTTGTTTGACCTGCTGTAGCTCACAATATGTGCTGTATATATTGATAACAGCTGTTCAGATACATTGTGTAAGAGTTACTGTAATCCAAAGCCTACACTCGCCCTGTTTGTATGATGGTGTGTTCTAAAGATAAACTTTCCAATTGCCTATTATCCTCATTAATTATTACTCAATGACCTCCTCTGTCTCTGTTCGCTTGTTTCTCTTGTGTGGTTGCTCACTGCTTCTCTTTTTTCCTAAGCCTACATTCTCTCATTGCCCTCCTCCTATTCCTTACACAGATCACTCAGCTGAAAATAGACCATAACCCCTTCGCTAAAGGTTTCCGCGACAATTACGACACGTAAGTCAATTATTTAAAAAAGCTATATGTGGGGAAACAAAATACAGTTACTGTCTTGTTTTTTTAACGTTGCATTTGCTCTGTGAAATTATCGCTGGTACATGTTAAGTGTCTCCCTTTAAATATTAGAATAGGTGCAATTCTGCTCAAGTGTGCTGCAGTGTGAGGGTGTGAGGGGCTGTAAGATGTTTGATGGATAGGTTGAGGTTTGGGCAGGAAATAACACCTTCTTTTTTCTTCTCTTCTCACACTCTCTTCTCTTCCCCTCCTGCCTAGGCTGTACGCTCCTCCTGACTCTGATCGCCTCACCCCCTCCCCTACCGAGACCCAGCAACTGCTGCCAGGGAGCTGCTACCCCCAAGGCTACCTCTCTGAGCAATACATGAGCCCCTTGCCTCAGAGCCGCTTCTACAGCCGTGAGCACCTCAGTATGGGCCAGCAGCACAAAGACCCATCCTCCAGCCCGGGTCCTCACAGCCGCTGGTACTTGCCGCCTCAGCAGGGCGTGGCCACCAATCGTCTCGACTTCACTTCAACCTATGAGGGGGACTTCTCTGGAAACGGGTTCTATAAGACCTTCCCCTTGCAGACGTCTGCTCACCATGCCCTCAGCTACTACCCAGACCACCCTTTTGCATCTACAAGCGTGTCTGTATCAGGAGCCACTTCGGCAGGCTGGACCACGAGCCGGCCCACCCCTCAGTACCTCAGCCACCCGAGTAAACCCGGCCCCAGCCTGGGCTGGTTTAGACCCATATGTTCCTCATCATCCTCCTCATCTTCTTCTACGTCGCCTGGCAACCCCAGACTGCACCCACCCTCGCTCCTGGAGTCTCTGCAGCCGGCCCTGCTGCAGGACAAGCCCAAAGACACTGTGGAAGTGGTGTCCGAGGACCATTGGCTGGAGCCTCCCTCTGTGAAATCAGCAGCCTCAGCCGACTCGGGCCTTTATGAGGGCGGCGTGGGTGACAACAAGAAGAGGAGGGTGTCGCCGTACACTTCCAGCACTGAAAACTCCCCACCTCCGCGCAGTGGGGAGGTCTGTGAAAAGGACAGCAACAGTGATGCAGACTACTATGGCTACTACACTCACTGAAGACCTCCAAGGGTCACACCGCCCTCATGAACATGCACTGGTCAAATGAAGGGCTGGAACAGACAACACCAGAGTCCCCCCTCAAAAGTGTGAGATGATAACAGGAGAAACTTTCAAGGTTGCTGTCAAATTGAACAGAAGTGAATGTGACTGGGAATCTAGCCTAGAGTCACATAAACACCATACAGACAAACAGACCTGTGACTTAAGCCTTTGAAACATCTATAGATTTGTGGGGGGGAAATGATCTGCATATCTACTTGTTGACAGTCGCCTGCAGGGATTGTCTGTTCTTTCTGCATCAAACACTCTCTCTGTCTCTTCTGCTCCATCTTGTCTCTTCTTTCTTCTCACCCTCAACCTTTCACACATACTCTCACAATATGCTCACGGTCGTTTCCCCTGATCATTCTGAGCAGAAAATACATTTCACACACAATCTTCTCTGCAAATCAATTTGTTTAGTGCAGCGCCCACCAGTGTCCACAGAGCAGAACTGCAGGCTGACTGTGCAGAGGTTAAAGAGAACTGATGTCAAGAGGTTAAGAAGGTTTAGCAAGCGCATGTCCTGAAGCTTAATCTATGTCAACCCCGCTGGGACAACCTCTTCTGTGATCGTGTTTGTGTGTGCGTGCGTGCGTGTGTGTATGCGCGCGCGCGCGTGTGTGCGTGTGTCAATGCTAAGTAAATCAGCAACTACAGCAGAAATAGCAAGTCCTTATAACTGAAGACAATCCACACAGAGACAGATAATGTTGAAATTTTGGTTTCTATGATTAAAATCTCACCTAAAAACTTACAAACAGATGTCTAAAAAGGGGGTCTATAGAAGAAAAAATAATATAAACAATATTCTAATATGTCACCTGCTTTGACAGTTATCAGCCGATTGAACGGCTGGTATCATTGGTTATCATGTTGATCTGAATTTCTTCAGATCTTTGCCAAAAAAAGACATTTAAAGACGACACCCTGGGAAGGATGAAATTACTTCACTAATGTTGTATCCAGATTTGTTAAACGTTCAATCAAGCGTGGAAAACGTACTTGTTGTTTTACACACACACACACACACACACACACACACACACACACACACACACACACACACACACACACAAAGACCGCATCAATACCAGCATTGATAACGACATAATTGGAAAACAGAATTGGCAGACAGAAGCTTAAAACACACATACACTAACTGCACGCACTGTAGATGAACATAACCACAGTGTTATCTCAGCCAGGCCTAAGCCTAGTAATAATGTGTGCAGTTATGTGCATTCATATATCCATCTAAAGCTAATCTCTGCACACATGCCATTTCTGTGCTCTAAGACCTCCCGTGGTTGATTAACATAATGTATTTTGAAATACCTATGATATAACGTCAATGAATGCTGACTCCTCATGCAAGTGAACAACAGCCTCTCTAGTTTTGAGAGGCATTTCCGGCCTTCCTACTTAGTTGGCTGCAGGCCACATTTTTTCCATTGTTGTAGCTGAAAAACTGAAATCAAAAGGTTAGTTTCATTTTGAACCAAAGCATCTGTTGATCGATTCCATAGCCAAAATGTTATCAGTAATTAAAGTTAAGCAGAATACATCATTAGTTTATTATCTGAGACGCCATCTTGACTGTAAGGGATATGGGAGGGACAATTTACTAAGATTGAACTCGGAAATAGAAGACAAACCTAGCAAGAGATCTTCATTCTCAGTCACTTTTCTACACCCGGTTACATTTTGTTATCTTAATTGTCTTTGCTGTGGTGCTGCAAGTCTTCCCAAAGCCTTCCTGTACAGTAGTAGTAGAGCAACAGAGCTGCAGACAAGTGAAAAGTGGGTCATTCAGAATGACTATATGCACCTGTAGGTAAAAGAAGAGGCACTGTCACCCTGAGACCCCTGATAAACAGGAAGCACAAAGTGACCAGACAGGCACTCTGCATTTCCCCTTTAGTCTTCGGGCTCATCATGTCGTGACACTGCCTGACAAGAGTCCCGGCTCCCAGCCTGGTGACAGAAATGAAGAGTGAGGCGGCAGTCGGCGCTGATCAGAGATCTGCTCCTCATTCCTCACCAGGTGTGCTAATGGCCTCAGACAACACTGGAGGCGACAGGCAGGCACTCGCTTGGTGCAGTTCAGGGTTACTTTAGTCTTTTCTGACAGAGAAATGCAATTAAAAATAAATCTGCACCCTTAAAATGCCTAAAAGAAGAAAAATCCCAGAATCTGTTATTTGGCTTATGTCTTTTACTGAGCTTTTCAATGACACATTTACAGTTGAAGGTTATAACAATGGTTTATCCCAGGTGAAATGTTTAATACATGTTTGCCCCGGTCACTAAGTTGAAATCACCCACCTAAAGCTTATGGCCTACTTACTCCTCAATGCATCATCAAGTTTGCGGTAAAGGCAGTTTTTGCTAACTTTCTAAATTAATATCTCCTCAGAGTTAATGATTTTTTACCAGTCATCTGTAAATGATACACCTCCTTAATTTGTTTGAAGTATGAACTGTGGAGATAGCCAGACAAAACATAATACTACCTAAATAGTTGCTTAAGATGTTGACATGATGCTACTCACATATGCTAAAAAAAAGATCTTAAGCTAGGATATCATTAGCATTGTTTACCTATTCAAAACAGGGGGAAACACCTAGCCTAACTCGTAAACTCCTGAACACAACCTTGCATACAGTGTCGTTTTTGAGAGTTTTGTCCAGGTTTAACAAACTGTATAGAAAAAGTTTATTTGTGAACCCAAGAGCTGTCAGTGTTTTTGCTTTATGCTAATCTAAGCTACCTGCTTCCTGGCTCTAGTTGTTATCACAATTTAAGAATGGTTATAATCTTCTCATTTATTTTTCAGTCAAAAAAATAGCAAGCTTATTTGAAATCATGTGGAGCTATTCCTTCATAACTGTCATGTTGTGACGAATCAAACATTTCTTTTGACAATTTAGAGGCCTTGGGGACTAAGGGGAGTTAAATGTGTACATTTCAAACTTGCATACAGTACTATTAAAAACAATATTTTTACAATAAAACATTTCATTTCATTTAGATTTAAACAACTTGAATGAGTTCTTCTGACAGGCAAACGATCTGTACATTTTTAGACCTGTAAGTTAATCTGCTGAACATTAATTATTTTAAATTGTCTAATTATTTTTGGATAATCTGAATAATTAGACAATTTTACAGACATTGTGTTTAGTGTCTGGTCAATATTAAAGCTGTTACCTGTTGGATTGGACTCCTACTGACTTCAGTGTTCCTCTATATATTTTTTTTATCCTGCGCCCGTTTGCCTTATTGAGGTTTCACATTCAAGCTCTTTTATAGTTGTGTTGGTGTTACATTCACATTATGTAACATTATAGTGGGACTACAGCAAAATCGCCGGAACAATGCATAATGATGCATAAAGGAAAAAGTGTCTGACAGTTCAGCCCTTAAACAGAACCGTTAATTTACAGTCAAATGGCAATGAAGTGTTAATTTTATGCTCAAAACAGAATATATTGTATCTTGCTTGTGTAACGTTTCCAAAAGATTTACTATTTAATCTTTATTTTGACGTCAATTAGAGGAAACGGTGACGATTATTGATGTACCTTATGAAGGTGAACTATGGACAATTCTTGTTTCAAGTGCAATTAATAGACAGTAAATTAGTTTAGACTTAATGATGGCATTGCAGAAACATTCATGTGATCTCTAGCCTCCGAACGATGTCGGTTAGTTATTTATTTGTGCTGTGGTTGGTTGTGTGCTTTTAACTCCTGCACCCTAGTGCAAGATCTCACATCAAACAGCAGAAAAATGCTTTCAGACGCCTCAGGATCGACCCCTGCTGGATAGATTAGCTTTTACAATCAGCTATCCCTGATGTTTAACCTTAAATACCTCCATTTTCCCATGAGTCTTTGTTTCCCATAAACACATTTCCTTTCTATAAGAGAATAAGACGGTGTGGGAACTGTATTTCCAGAGATTTGACTGTATAAAATAGAAATAAAGGAGTGAAGAAGGGAGACCAGACAAGGTCAAGCAACAAGCATGTTATTTTATTTGTGTGTGATCCGTGTTCACTGTTTATGTTGAGGGAGCAAAAATCCTCCTTCGACTCTTTCATTGAGAGCTTCTACATTGCAAAAATTAAGAGATGAAGATTTTTGAATAGGGGAAAATTGTTATTTATTAAAAGGTGGCATAATTGTTTATTGTATTGATGTTTTTTTATTCATGAAATTAAAGCTTATACATGACAAATCTCGGCTGTTTAGATCAACCTTTTATTTCACGTAGGCAGAACTTTTGACCAAATAAACAAACAAAAAACAACCTTGTAAATTATGTGAGATTAAATTTGTGCCATAATATCATTTTCAAACAAATGTCTGACTTACAATATACATTTATCTGCAGTCAAGTACAGTTATAATAAATTGATACCACAGAAGAATAAAAACACAGTTAAGATGTTACTGTATAAATATCTACATGTTTCCAACCAGTTGGATATTATTCACTAATAATGACATAAAAATAGAGTTAAATATCGTATCTCCTCTTTTAAATGACATTACAATGAAGGTTTGTTATTGCTTTTCAAATAAATAAATTAAACTTTGACCATCATATGATCTTAGCAATGCCCAGAGGTTTTACCATTACCTCTTCTAAGCAGGCTATTTTGATCATTAATAGCATCATACTCAGTTTTCATTATTGTGAAAGTCACTATTACCAAATTGGAGTACTTCAAATACATTACGTCAGCACTGGTACACCAATAGGTTGTAAATATACTGTAGCTGTGGCTTGATTAGCCTAAAAGATGGGTATTTACTATCTGTCAAGAAGTTCCTTTTTTGGACACTTGCTGGCAACTTGAACATTAACACATGATCAATTCTTAAATAAATCTGGTGTATGGATTTAGGAAATATGCTATTAGACAGGTACCCCTTACATAAACAGTTCAAACTAGTGTACTAATCATTAGAGGACATAATTTGATTCAATGTTTGAATTGAATAGGCTAACACAATACGTATAGGCTTATTACTAACCTGACAGAGAAATCCATTTCAAGTCGTTTGTTTCAAGTAATCACACATTCAGCCTATCCTACTTAAAACCGTAAAATTCTCAAAAAATAAAGATAAATGTGTGAGTAATCTAACAAATATAACAGTAAAATGCATTAGAAAATGTAACCCCATGAAAAAGTCTTTATATGTTTTTTCACCTGTACTTGATGCCAGGTTATCTGGGTTGTCTGATGGAGGGTTCCCATGAGCCGGTCATGGGAAGACACCAAGGAGCATGGAGAGACCAACAGCACTATCTCCACTCCACACGTTTGTCAGAGCAGTTCATACATGCTGTCCAAATGTCCAACATCTCTCACACATGTCTTTTATCTGGCATTTAAGATCGTCTCTGTCGTCTCATCACCAGATGGTTAAGTTGTCAACATTAGCAAAACCTGGATTCTCTCTGACCTTCCAGTATGACCCGTTTGTCAGCCACACGTCCTGTCCACAGGAGTCTTTGGCTTTCCTGAAGAAGAAGAAAATATTCAATGAAAAATGTGGATGTTGCTGCAATTCATATATTTTCACAGGAACATGGTAAGAACAACAAGCAAGCTTGTAGCTTTCAAACAGTGATATCTCCAAATTATTCATGATGCATGTCAATGTAAATCCAAAAGGTTTCTGTTAAAATGTAAATGTACTAAGTACTATGGAAATATACTTTCAAAGTTTTATTGATTTACAAAATTCAGTCTATTTTAAAAGACAAAATGCCAATATTATGGTCTTGGTTACCATAATATAGTTATTGGGATTGGATTATTGGTTGGACAAAACAAGACATTGCATGAAATCCCCTCAAATTCTACGACCTTGTAATACAAATGTTTCATTGTTTTTCTGATCTTTTATAGGCCAAAAAAAGTATCTATTAGTCTTTTTATAGTTTTTTGCTCCATACCATGTACCCATGAAACACATTTTCAGACCAATTGTTATTCTAAAGTCCAGACTCAGATAAAAGTACCTTATATACATTCATGGACTAAACATTAGAGCATAACATTTAGCATTCATATTAAAACTAGCAAATCATGATTATGTTATGGTCTTTATACGTAATCATTTAAATGTACTTACTTGAAAAAACGAGGAATATGTTCTTCCCCCCTTTTGGCGAGCTCTTTTCTTCGCTCCCTCTGATATTCCTCTATAAAATCTTTTTTTGCTTCTGCTTCCTCCAGTTTTCCTTCTTCCAGCAGCCTTTTAAAAAGAGAAAGAATTCAAAGAATAACGTTACAAAGAATCCACTTTTTCAGCAAATAACATAGCGTATAGTGTATGTATTTCTTTGCTCTAGCAGCTCTTTTTGCGCCGACCTTTGGTCTGGGCGCAGGCGGCTGTCTGTAAGAGGCAGTAGAGGCGTCAGTTCTGGGGGGAGTTCATTCAGCTCCATGGCGAAGGCGGAGAAGCCGTAGTACAGCAGGTGATCCTTCGGCTGGGGATCTGTGAGGTGACAGAAGACTGTTAGGTGAACTGTTCCATGAATGTGACACCTGGACTTACACTGATTAGCAATTAGGGCAACAGGACGCTTGATCATTTCAGGTCACTTCCGCTTAAACCCTCACGACAGAACAAAGACTTACTTGGCTTCCAGACGCATTTCGGAGTTGGCAGAGTGTCGCAGAAGATGCCTTCATGCCAAAGACCTCCAAACCGGTGAATGACGCTCCCAGTTTGGTCTAGCACCGTGCCCTGCACCTCATTCTTGTTCGTATCTGAACCCCAATAACGAGACTACATCAAAATACAAATGTGTCAAGAGTTATACTGTGGAACCAAACCAGACAGTCACATGCATAAACATTAAAGACATTAAAAAAATGTCTTCAGGAAGTCTTTGAATTCACCTTGACAAAGGTAATCTTGCAGGTGCAGACGTTGCTTTTGAGGTTGCTGATGGTGACTTCTCCGTAATGCTCCAGATAGCGCTGCTGACTGAGGACGTTGTGGATGCAGGTCACTACTTTGTTCCACTCATAGTGGTCTCCATACCTGGACACAACACCAAAATTCAACAATTTACCAACAAAAAATATGTTTTTTAAATGTGAATTCTTTGTGTTTGTTTGTTTTGTTATAACATTTTCAGTGTTTGACATCATTTTATATAATTGTATCAATTGATTAACACAGGGTTTGTGCTTTTGGTTGGAGAGAATGAGAAATCTGAAGAGGACACATTGAGTTTTTAGTTTTTTATTAAATGTTTACAATTTATTTTTAAGTTTTGGACAAATCTACAAAATAAGGTATTTTTATTCCGTCCCTAGTTCAAATCAAGCAAGGGACATTTGTTGCATGTCTTACCACTCTTTTGCCCCCTGCCCCCCAAGTGGTTTCTCTGTCAAATAAAGGTACAATTCTAAAAAGGAATAAAGTTGCTTCTCCAAAAATGTTAGGAATTTCTACATCATAAAAATCCAAAACTTCATTATGCAATAATTATTGCATCACATCATAAAATGTACACAGTTAAACGCTTTGTCCTGGAAGCCATGTGAAAAATGTGGATGTGTGTTTTTAGGTTTGTACTGACCGTATTTTAAAAACGTGATACTCATTAAAAAGTGTTTCATGTCTCATTGATCCCAACTTATTTTCAATGGTAGAGAACATTGATCTCTTCACATAAAGTATTGTGTATCTCACATTGAATCCATCAGGTTTAATGGTTCTAGTGTCATGCCTAACAGAGGCCACGCAGTCTGTTTACCTTGACAGAGTCACATTCACCATCCCTGTTGGCAGAATCTCCAGAGACTTCCCCCAGAATTTATTTTTCCATCGCTGGTCTGTTTAGGAATTTAAATAAACAAGTGTTGTAAGCGAGGCAGCTACTCAAATGCATTTCCAAAGCAAAGTTAAAGGATAAACATTCCTTAGATTGACCAACTGAAAGTAAGCAGGAATCTGAAGCGTCTCACCTTGCCAAAAGGAAAAGTTCTCTGAGTGAGCATGACAGGCAGAGATGGGGGGATGGTGGCACACCTTGTGATGAAAAAATAATCATACAGAGACTTTCTGAGTATTAAAGAATGAAAGCTAGAGAGATAAAAAGCTGCTGCATTGAACAGACACTAGCTATCATTTGAGTTGAGCGTTTAAACATATGAGATACACATTATATTGTGTTTGTTTTTGTGCATTTCTCTTAAATAAGTGCTCCAGCAGATTCAAAAGCAGAATCAGAGATATCATCTTTTTCATGCCATGCCTCCGTTTTAAAACCTGGGGACTACATTACCCACAATTACCGTATGTAACCATTGGCTTTGTTAACACCTGTATTACAACATAAAGAGCCCTTATTGTGATTGAGAATACAACAGAATTAGGAGCGCTACTTCTGACCACATACCATGAATTATAATCAATGATATTAGCAGAAGCCAACTTAAATACTGTATTGCTTAACTGATGACTGTGCATCACAGTAAAACGTGTTTAGAAATACACAATAGTGACTGTATAATAAGTCACTTAAATGTCAATGTGCCTCCCTGAAATTATATTTTTCTAATAGCTGCATTACTTCTACTGTTGTAGAGACGAGTTGCTTCGTCAAAGACAGTCATTTAATTCATTTTCGCTCCACGATAAATGATGTGTTTTTAATTTTTGATAACATGATTAGTTACCGTTATTTTATTACAGCCATAAATCACTCTGTGTTGATTTGTGCAGCGCTATGTGTCTGAGCTGCTCCATTACACCAAGGGTGATTCATCTTAATTTACCCAGAGGGGATTATGGGGGATAAATGGTAATTCCCCATAGTCAGCCTAATCATCTTCAGTCCCATGCATTTGGCCACTCAGAGCTCTTAAATATTTTTCCTGAATCAGACATCCTGTAATGAATGTGTTAGTGAGGTTCTTCCTGAGATACCTGCTCACTGATGTAGCTGAAGCCCCGGTCCTCTCTGACCCACTCGTAGGTCTCCCCCAGCACCGGGTTAAAGGGCTTGTAGCGGTTTCTGAACGTCGCAGTGGAGTAACCAGAGATAGCAAAGGCAGCAATGTAAACCTGTAAGAAATAAGAGAACATGAATCATTTTGTTTCATCTGTAATTTGTGCAAACAATGTAGAAAACAAAAGTAACTTTTCCTTTTGTTTATGCCAACTTCGCTTCCTTTAGGTATCTTGTCTCTCAGTTTGCTTCATCAAGATCAGTTTTTTATTTAAAAATGTATACAAATATTGCACACATTTCCATTCCCTGATCTCTCACGCTCATCTACTTTGTTTTATTTGTCTCTGAGTTTGTTTCAACTTTGTCTAGAGAAAGGACGATGAAGTTGGGAAATTGACATTGTTGTTAGTTGTTTCATATCCCTCCTTGTTGTTTATTTAAAACAAATATATATATGATGTTATCACTGCTGGATCATTGAGTGTGCAGCAACGAAACAGGAAGCATATCTTATACATTCATTTTTGGTCGATGTTAAAAGAGTAAAGACAGCTGAACTGCATTTAGATTGAATCATGCAATCCTAGACTGGAGTCTTGATTATATTTTAGTGAAACATTCTTCTTAGCAGGTGCATCTTCAACAACCCTGGTTAAGTTATAATACAGTGGTGACATGTTTTCCCCAATGTGTCTTATAGTTGATATTATTCTTACCATCCTCTGGTAGGGGTCTGCTGTGTTGTTGGCAGTATCCAGCAGCTCACTGTACTCCAGCTCTTCACACAGCCTCTGCAGCAGGGTAACAGGCTCATTGAGGGGAACAGGCATGGACACCCGAGCCAGGTCTTTACCTGAGGACACAGAGTACATTAGAAAACTGCTAACTGTCTTTAAAAAATGTCTATGTAATTGCAGAGTGGTGAGACTTGCCTATGTTATTGTAAAGGATAGCCATGAGGCCTACGTGGCTGTTGTCCGGACATTGAGCAGGCAGCGTAGTTCGCTGGCCGGTACTCTTGGGAACATCACTGTTGGGACTTCTGTGAATGCTTGCACGGTACTTCCTGGTGGCTGATGCTGTAATGACAGTGAAATTAGATAATATGTAACATAGAAAAAGCTCTGTTTAGTTTAATTTAGCAAGCGCTAATACACTGATGTTTAGCAGGTGTAATGTCTACCATGTTTACCATCTTGAGTAACAATTGCTAATTAGCTATAAACATTCATTATTTATTTCATTTGATTTGGCTTTAGTCAAAACAATCGTACTGGGTTTTTAAATTCCTTTTTGAGTCGAGTTCGAGGTTTTCCTTATTTGTTGACTTTTCTTTTTTAATGAATCCCTCGCTCTCGTCTCTTTTTTTTTTTTCTCGCCATCTCAAAGGAGTAGAGTTGGAAAATTCGGAAAAGGCATATAGATTTAGTTGTGTACAGAAGTTAAAGAAAATAGAAAGACTGTTTTACTCTGTTCATGTATACACGCCCCTCCCTTCTCTCACCCAGTTCCACAAAGTCTGTCTGTCCATTTTATGTCCACATTTCACTTAATTATACACAGCATTCTTTCCCTTTGTCACCTTTTTTAATTTAAAGTGCTTGTGACATGAGGGGGGGGGGGGGGGGGAATGTAGCACTACACTGCACTGTAGAGCGCTCAAAGAAAAAAATGATCCATGTTCAGACTTAAACACTTAAGATTGGAAAAGGTCTTTACGAACACAACAAAGTTTAAAGTTAACAGGAAAAAAACAATTCAAGCTTGTTTTAGGTTTGCTAAGCAATCAAAAATAGATTAAACTGATTACAATATCTAACAGATGTTTTGATCCTCCTATCCTCATATCTCATGTACGATTGATAGTCAGTCATTTGTGTACGTGTGCCCACCATGTCCTTCCTCTGGCTCAGAGTTGGTTGTGCTTCCATCACTGAGTCCTGATTCATCAGACACCTCAGAGGAGCCGTCACAAATCACGTCAGCATTGGCATCAAAATACTCTGCAGCCGAATCTGCCACTGAGGGAGGCCGGTGGGATAGGTGCGACGCCTCTGCAGGCTATCCAGAAAGAGGAACAAAAAAACTGCAATCAAAACCCATCGGGAATATGTTCTAAAAGATCCAGATGGGAGGTGCAGCATGAATCTTACCTCTGCTAATGTGTTAGACTGGTGGAGGTTGTTAGGTTCCCAGATACCCTGCAGCTTCTGCCTCTCCTGGGACAGAGTTTCATGCACTGACTTCAGAGATGCAAGCACTGAGGAGGAAAGAGAAGAGAAGTCTCAGGGGAAATTCGTTTCACATTTATTTTAAACTGAACCTCTAGAACATTTTCATTAAAACTATGAAAAAATATGTTTGTCAACCATCTTTTTTTTTTACAAGAAGGCATGTCATTTAAAACTAAGTGTGAAGATATCAACATGCAATATTGTGGAACAAAATGTACTCAAATGTTGTTAAGAAATGAAACTAGAAGTAACAGAAGTACTACGAATAATGTATTTACTTAAGTTAAATTGACCAATAAAAACACCAGAATTTAGGAGGAAAAACAAGGTGATGAATGTATAATCAGTGACTAAAACTGTTTTTACTGGCTTAAACTAGACTATGATAGTTGAGCTTTTCTTTGAATAAGATTTGACTAACAAGCCCAAATTTAAGGCAAACAAAATTGGCCTAATGGCCTAATCTGGTCCACTAAATCTTAAAAAATAATTATAAAACAAAATGACAAGGACACAGGAGTAAAAGTGTAAAGAGGAATACTAATGTGGACAGTCTGATCTTCTCTTGGATTGTGCTCATCTATCTACAACAGAACCTTGCAAGAACCCTGTTTTCCTGAGTTTTAAAATGCATGTATGTGTTTTTCTGACCTCGTAGCGATATGGTGCAGATGTCCTGGTGGATTTTCTTGCCCTCAGGTGATGTGACAGTGGGAGGGGTCAGCTGGGAGTAGACGTAGTCCGGGATCGAGGGGACTGAAGCACCGAGCTGAGGCGAGCTGCTCAGGTGACTGGAGGACAGCTATGAAGGGGAACAGAAAATTAGTAAAAAGACTATTAGTTTGGCAAAACAAAAAAGAATTTGCTCCAAGCATTAACTTTTTAGGAACCTCAGAATAATGATATTTTCTTAAAATGACCCTTCAATTAAGACTATGTTAAGCTTAAGATAAAATGTTAATCATACATCATTTACTTCTTCAGAGAGCTCCTTAGGTGAAATACCATTAGAAGCAGGGAGGAGGACTTTAAAGAGGCTTAACAGTTTCTTAAGCAGAAGGGGAAATAGTGGGAAGACAAAGAGGTAGAGGAAATAGTCTCCAAACTCTAGATGACAGTAATGTAAGGAAATATTCAGATAAGATTGTACAGGGAGAGGCTAATGTTTGTGGTCGATCTGGTACAATCTAATACTGGACTTTATTTCAGGTTGATGGATTGGACCTCCAGTATCTCAGCCCTGTAGGTTTTCGGTCCCACCAGGCTCCTTTATTATTATGTTTAATAATAAAGGAGCCTGCAGTACTATGACTATCCCCCGTCTAGGATAGATAACCAACTAAACAGCATTAAAAATCTAGCATCTAAAAAAATATTGAGGTTTACGTCATTGATCTTTAATTTACTGAAATGTTCTAGTTCATTGCATTTCTATACCCTGTTCTGTGGGGGAAACAAAACGTGTTCGAGAGGTAAGGAGTCTACCACACTTGAAAACACACAAACATCATTCATCATCATTGTTTTTCAGGATGCTACTGTGTGTAAATGGAGAACATTGAATCAACAATGAATTGAATGCCCATTTTCAACTCACCGATTTAGTCATCCCACGGATAGGCTTTGAATTAGAAAAAGAGGAGGGATGGGAGGTCGAATACTTAAATTCAATATCTTATAAGATAATTATCAGTATAATAATCAATTAATGATTTCATTCAATGCGTAATTTAAATCAACTTGAAAAATGAATGAAATGAAAAGAAATAATATTGAACCATCATGATATCTTGTTGTCTAAATATTAATTGTGAATAAGTTACAGAGCATTCTTACCTTTCCTAGGGCCTCAACTCTGGATAATGTGCGCGAGTGGCTCCAAATCTTCCCTGACCTCTGCTTTTTTGGCTTCTCAAGCAACAGATTCTATAGCATTATTAAAACAAAAACAAAAGAATATATTATATAATATTATCATCAATTATCTTACTTTTGTGAGATGCTGCCTCTATGTGAAGAGCAGTGTACCTGTGTGCTAATGATGCGCCTCAGGTCTCCGTTATTGACAGCCTGGCCCGCCTCCAACAACTGCAGCTTCTGGATTAACCGGTTTATCTCTGAGATATCCACATGGCAACGATTTAGCTCTGGAGGAAAACCAGAGGGAAATATTAATATATATTTAAAGAGTTTCGGTGACAAACTCATTAGATATGATTGGTCTTAAAAACATCTACACTTACAGAGAAAAAATAAATGTGAGTACAGTTTGTGGGTACTTTTATATATTATAGCAGTTCAGTACATTTCAAGAGCTTCTAAATTTTAAAATGACAGATACTTTATGTAATTAAGCATCTTAATATTATGTCACCTATAACAGTCAGATATAGCATGGACATAAAAAAAGGATCAAATCAATCTGAAATGTATCAGAACTAGAAATATTCTTGTATTGATTCCAAACTTTCAACACATTGCCTACATTACCCACAATGCAACTCAAGCCATATTAAATGAGGACATTTTGGGCGATTTTGCGGAACTCCCTGTGGAGACACAAATGTTTGCCTCTAACAGAATATTACATGCCCATATTAATGATTTGTATGTCAATGAATAACCCATTGTTACCTTGATTTCTTGAAGAAAACTTAAAACTAAGAAAAAGTCTCAAACTCTTATAAAAAATGTTTTTATATACTCTCCCAACCAGTCAGTATATTTAGGTTTTGTCTAAATCCACATTATTTAACCATTGTTTCATGAACAGTCTCACTATGTACAGTACTGTGGCCCCCTTTACTTCAGTTCATCAACACTTTTGGATTCTTGTTTATCATTGAAACATGCAAAAAACAGTTTCTTTACGAATTAAAGGCAACACAGGGTAAGTAATTAATATATCATATATAATATATTTAATATATATTACATATGAAAACTACCTTGCACACAGGTGTCTGGGTTGTGACTGTGCTGCAGCCAGGCCGACACTTTGCTGTTCACAGCGGTGTTAGCTGAGGGCAGCATCTCTGTAGAGCTCTGATAACCAAAATACAGATGGAAAGAGGACACAGGGTTAATATGAGTCACTTTTAAACATCGTTCTGTTAGGTGCAGTATAAAACAACTCTTATTTTATAATCACCAAATCTCCATTTCTCTGAGCTTGTCCAGCCGCAATTCCATGTGTGAGGAGGATGCCGCTGTGACCATGAGACGCCTTCTTGTACAGGCGGTGGGCTTGCAGCTTGGTAAACCAAATGTAGAACAGTTCATGGCTCTTTGCCTTGGAGGAACAAGAAGTGCACGTTTTAAGCTTTTGAATTCTGATCCCAAAGAGATTGTTTTGTTTGAAAAATATGTATATTTACCTTTAAGTGGTAAAGAATGTCTCCTGTATCCAAGTCAATCCGATTGGACTTCTTGTTTACCGTCATGACTGCCAGACTAACATCTAAAGAGCCCTGGACTCTTCCAATGGTGACCTTATGAGGGGAAATGAATCTAGGTCATTTTTTATATCAAGTAGGAATAAGATCCTTTTACTAAATGCAATGTTCACTTACATCATGTTGATTCTTGGAGTAACGCAAGTACCCTGCTTCCAAGACAAAGTATCGCTGAAATAAAAGGTCAAACATCATCTGCTTAAGAACAGATTCCTTCATTAATAATAAATATTGACATACAAAATGAGAGAGTGGAAGCTTTTCTCACCTTGTGCCAACCTTTCAGTGGCCACTTCCTCCTTTTCAGGAGATATCCCTCACAGATCCCTGGGATGGTCATATCAGAAGGGTTCTCCCCTCCTGGCTGTGTTTCTACCTGAAGGTCGTCAATCACCTCCCAGTCTTTGATCACCTATGAAAAGCATGGGTAGGATAAAGCAAAACACCCCAAAAAATGAATTGGGTAACCAATGTGAGTCCCATTTTCTTTTTTATTATCTTACATACTATGACATGTTTTTGTCAGATTTTCATATAATAGCATGATGAAACCTTATATTCTGTTGAAATGTGCACAGAAAAAGGAACTTTTTAATATGTATTTTCTTTATTTCACATTATTTATCTAATACATATTAGTAATCTTTGTATTTTGTTGAATTTTGAATATGCGAAAACACAATTCTATAAGATTTGCGAACAGGTATAATTTTATTGTAAGACTATTTTAAGTGTTGTTTGAAAATGTGCATTCTGGGTGAATTTTGATAGGTTTAGAAAATATGTATGTATGACACATATCACTAATATCAGCGGTTTCATTAAAAATAACGAGTGTGACACAAAATAAAAACAGGATATTTTACAACAAAAGTCCCATACTATCCTGGTGGAAGTGCAACTGATATAAAGTCCGGACATGCAACTCCCCTTAAACAAGGAATAATTAAAATTGAATACCCATAATCCCCTTTATTGAGGTGAACGGTGACTCACCTGTCTGGATGACACGGTGCTGCTGCTCCGAGAATGTGAGGGCTTCCATCTCGGTGAGGACTTCTCCAGTCCGCTCGCAAGGGACTGGGTGCGGTTGAGTGAAGATCCGTATGATTCCATTTCAGTGCAGAGACGTCAGACTCCCCTCCCTGATAGCCTGATTGTGGAGAGATCATATTGTTAACGATATAATACGTAGTCACCATGACTAAGGCCAGGTAACATGGACCTGGCTAACATGAGTGATATATTGAAGATGCAACCAGCACAAAACACTATGGGTGTTAGTGGCTTGCTCAGTGCAAAACTCCCCCCACCTTAAAAAAAGTGTTTAATGCTCTCATTACCACACAGACAGCTCCAGCTCACCTCTGGGCTAAGCCCACCCAAACTTGAAAACTTAGCTACGCCCCTGATATAATATATCAATATAGTCATCAGAAGTTTAGCCTCATGGTGGTTTCAAGGTTTCAAGGTTTTATTGGTCATATGCACAGCATATACAACGTATATGTTGGCAATGAAAATCTTATATCCCATGCTCCTCCAACAACTCAACATACATGGTGCAAATAAGATAAATAAAATAGTGCAAAAAGAGAGAAGAATATTTACAATGATAGAGAGATAGATAGGTGAGATAGATTTATTATCAAAACTATTCTTTTAACAATGTTATACAACAGAGGAAAGCTGAAAAGCTTCACATTTGAGAAGTTGGACGGTTTTCTGAATAAAAAACGTTTGATAATTACTCCTCTATGTTGATTGTTTGTTAAACAGCGTTCACCAAAAGGCTGTATAATGATTTCCAAAGAGATAGCTTTACAAGCAGGTAACCGAAGTGAAAGTGTTAAACAGGCTCAACAGAGCAGCAGGTGAGATGGGACTCTGGGTAATCCAGTTATCACTACCTGGATACACGTTGTACATCCTCATCCAGGTCACTGTGGATCTAAAGTCCCCCACACCAAGCACTTCACTGAACAGGAAATATGTAGGAATATATTCATGCCAATATCATGCCAAAAAGTGATATAGTATTTTTGTATCTGAAATTGAAGTTTGTTTTGAGATAATCATTAACAGGCAAATGAAGCTTTAAAGTCTCTTTTTACAAGTTAACATATAGAGAAAAACAACCTTCAGCTGCCACCATTTTCCTTTATACTGCGTTAGGAGTAAAAACAGGAACAGCCTGTGATAATGGCGTCATTGATGGGGTTACTGTGTTGTGAAATCATCACTAACAGTTTTGAACAAAGTTTGGGTAGTTAATACATATTAACCTTCTATTCCATAAAAAAATCATTGCATTTAGGCAAAAGAGAGTTCATCAAACATGTTGAAAGAAGAGTTGGGAGCTATTTGAAATGATATTACAATTATTCCAAATACTGATTAATTAGTAATTTGGGCTCTTGTTTATGTAATAACACTGAATGAACTTTATTACACAGGATACTGTATGACACCACGGCCTACACTGTCTGCAAGGACAGGATTACTAACCTTTGCTTAATTGGTTTTTCAGGGTTTGTTTTTAGCTTCTCGGACATGAAGGGACATGAATCACTGATACAACAGAAACTGGCATACGTGCTGAACACAATAACAGCAGGAGCATTCTGATCAAAATGCTTATAAATTGCTTGTTAAGATAAACCTGGAAAGATAATAACATTATGCACTTTTCAAAAGCAAAACTTGAGCTTCAATAGCTTCAATAACAGCAACATGTTTGTGTGACACTGATCCCAATTGGTTTGCATTGAGAAAAAAGGAGCCATTTTTCTTTTGGTCTATATGGGCCAGCATATGCAATATTTGGGTGATTATTTAATATGTAAACCTTATTTTATTCACTCGTTTTTTATCATTCTTTAATTTGTATTTTGTCTGTGTTTTTTTTTGTATATTTAAACATAAGTGTACAGATATTTTCTTTATTTGAAACATCATCACTAAAGACTTTTAAACCATATAGGACATCTCAAGTGATCCAAAATGAATGAGGCCTTACATGCACTTATTTCCTTATAAATCTGGGCAGGAGCAGACCGGCTTGCTGTTATGTAAAGGCAGGAGAGGATGAGAGTAACTGACCTCAGAGATGACAGCATGTGGTGGAAACAGGATGAAAGGATTTACACGTTTCTGAGCTTGCTTAGTCAAAAAAGGAAAACAAAGAATATTCGGCCTTGTAAGTAAAATTTGGTTTGGATGTCACTGGATGGCAAGTAACATTACCGTTGTCACAAGGCACTTACCTAAAGTACAATGTTTTCTCTTTTTCAAATGGAACTCACCTTTACAAACTTATCATTTCAAACTTCTATTTAAAATCTAGATAAAATCGATTTCATAGCTGCGTGCTGCTGAGGTTATGCACTTTATAAAATATGCATCAACTCCACTCCAAAGCATTGGGAAAAAATGCAATAAAGTATTTAAAGGACTGTCCAAAGACTCTTATTTTCTTGATCAGGATGCCACATTTCATCTTGTCTGAACCAAAATAGAGCAGATCAAGAGCTCCCAAATGGGAGGCAACAAAAGGAAAGTCAGCTGAGTTGAAGGATGCATTTTGGCAACGGTCACCAAACTGCATGGTGCCAGAGAATGGGGGTAGGATGCAGAGATTACAGCAATATAATCTCGGTTCTTGGAAAACAAATGCTGCCAATTAAAGATAAGGGACATATAATTATGAAAAGGTGTGGACATTTCCTACTCGAATTGCAAAGTTTATAATCCAGAATATGAGGTATCTTTTTACATCACTTGGAGGGAGGAATATTGTGTTCAGTCAGCTGTAAACGTGTGAGAGGTTGCCTGTCACACACTCTCTGCTAGTTTTTGACAGACAATTAACTCATAACGCACAATGCTGGTTTAGCAACAATGGTTCCTTATTAACAGCCTGTTCCATTTCTCATACTATCAGGGGCTCAACGTAGCAAAATTGCTCCAACACTGTCTAACCTGACATCAAATTCACATATAATTATTTCCTGAAAATGCTAGAGTTTTTTCGAGCTTTTATATTTACCATTGGTTATCATATGCACCTGTCTCGTGACCTACATGTATGTGGCAATGTTTCCTAGCTCACATCCTTAAGTCCTTCAGGGCCCATGTGAACTACTCAGGGCTGCACGCGCTCTTATCTAAAGCCCATTAAGATGTCCCTGACCCAGCACACAGAGAAAAGGAAGACTATTGTAACCAAATGCATGTTGTTTTTTAACAATATAAGCAGGGGCCAGGCTGCATACACGACAGATATTACTGCTATATATTAAATATTTAAGTTGTCGAAATATTCGGATGGTTTGGTTAGGTTATTCGCATCAGAATTCAAATTTAATTTAGCGAGCCAAGATTTAAAAGCCATGAAAGATGTATTACCTGAAATTAACCCCCTTCTCTCATCATCTGTTGCAGTCCTCTGCACCTGATAAATCCGAACAGTGTCTCATCAGGCGATATAGAAGCTGCGGGGAATCAAAATTTGGACGAAGAAGAAGACAAAGAGTTGTTTTCCATCGAAAACCGTTCAAAAAGTCAAACTAAATGTTACTTCCACAGATTAGTAACAAGTCTGATCACATAATCTCCCCGGCAGTGCCCTCTCAGCTGGTGGGTGACTCCCCCCGATCCAAAGATGTGCGCAGGAGGCGCGCGCTGTGCGCAATGTGTCCTGGGCGTTATCCGCATTAGCTGGATTACACTTCGTCAAGCAGAGCTGTAGTGGAGGGTAACGCCAGCCACTCTACTCAACTAGTGTATTCTCCTTTAAAGCAAAGACTAGATCTTAAATAAGATCTTAACATACCACAAATGTGGTGTTAAAGGGAAAAAAGCATTACTTACACTACTTACATTAAACATCCAAATAAACAACCATATGAGGTGTAAATTACTTATTTTTTGATCATTCTCTGCAGATTACATTTATTTTGTTATTTATCATTACCTTAATAGTTTGCAATATCAGGTGCCTGCAGTTTGTATAATTTTGTAACAATCAAATGAATGCAAATCTGCAAATAGATTATTTAAAATGTTTAGACAGTATAAAAACAAAATTCTTAAATCATGAACATTCATTTTGTTTATAAAAATATTCCGTTTGACGCTCCCTCTTTTTTCCCCTCTGATATGGAGTGATGGCCTGAGTAGTGTCCGTCTGCCTTGTGAAAGCGGCCATAATAGACTAACTGGCCTAGATTAACATGTGACCACTTGTGTTTATTTTGGCTGGAGTGGTTTTTGTAACACCACTTTACAAAACTTGTCACTGAATCAAATTTTGCAACTAAAATGTACTCTAGACTACACCTTTTTATGCATTTTTTACTTATCCTGCGGTTCTTGAATCCAAAAATAGAGACTGAGCAATACATTATGTTTAAATAGTTTATTTATGTGTGACAATATCCTTAAACTAAGGAATTGCATGAAAGACATTGACATTTTTCAGCTCTGTCCATCCAAGACTTCCACTGATGGTTGAGGTGAGGTGCACTGAAAACAGTCAAGTCTGTAGGCACCCTTTTTCACAGCAGCCACAGTGCTCCTATTGGTGGCTGCATATTGTTTGAATTAATTGAATTTAACACCAATCAAACGGATCTGAGATGGAGTAAACCACCAACTTTTTCTTTGTGGAGTAATCTTAAAAATCTGCCTAGTTGTTTGGCACTAAATTACAATAAATTCAATATATGCATCCAACCCGACGTTTCCTTGTAATTTCAACCAGCTGGAAATCTACAACAGTCCATTTTTTTCCTTTCCAGCTCTACGTAGCCTTCTGTGCTTTAGGAGCTCCCTCCGAGCTGTTGTCCGAGCTCTGCTGTCTGACGTGCTGCTGCAGGAGTGCAGAGAGTTGGGCCGGGTGGCGTTGCAGCATGGCGGCTGTTTGGGACGTCAGCAGGGTGAGCCCACTGACCAGCTCACCCTGGACTACAGACACCGACGGCAGTTTGGAGTAGCTCACCACCCCTTGTGCACTCAGCAGCGTGTTGTCTATACAGGCTCCTGTTGACGGATGAGCAATGCAGGGTAGATGAGATGCAATTAAATTATCAAAATCTGTTTCATATGTTTTTCAGCGGAGGTAAGGAAGAGTAAAACATGCTGCTCTGCATTGAGATCCAGGTGTATGAAACGCACAATATGTTATTTTCTGGCACTCAATCAGAACAAAATGAACAGACAAAATTGGATTGTGACGTGAAGTAGTGTGTGATCATGGGAAACGTTGTCCTTATAATATTTTTGCGGCCATCTCTCCTATTAAGGATTCTTTAACATTCAACATTGTGATTGGAGTTCATGGAGCAAAGAAAAACAGAAAACAAGTAGCAGACATGACCGCTCTAAACTGAGTTCATGTCTGACACTGAAAAATCAGAAAGACATAACCAGTTACGTTTCGTACAGGAAAGCAGGGTCTAAAAGGCATCTGTCAGATAAGAGACATTCTGTCTATCTATTATCTGTATTCAGGAGACAGAAGGAAGTCATCTCCTAACACAGCTGATGCATAGAGCCTAAGAACACAGGCGCCACCTTATCTCCTCACACTAGGGAACCTAAACCCCAAGGCCAAAAGCCAGCTGCCTGTGCAGAGAGCGAAACCTGAACTTAACTGAGGTAAGTGGAGAGTTAATAGGAAGAGACTAATTCACCTTTACACATAATGTAGATTTTACCTGAAGCGGAATTTTTCAAAAAGGTCACCATCACTTAAAAACAAATGGACCAGGAGATTAAAGCCAATAGGTATTCTAAATAAAGCAGTTTCACACACTATTCACAGAAAAACTGAATTTCTGAAGGGACTGCGAACGAGTTGTTCTACATTTCAAGCCGTTAAACCGTTAAAACTCTGACTAAGTGTCAAAAAGCAGTGTTTCTCAATGCTTTCGTTTGGCCAACACACTCCTATAGGGTTTTAAATGAAGTGTCTTTTGGTGTACCATTCTTTTGTTATTACATTGTTAGGATTTTGGGCCTTTTTTTTGTTTAAATGAATGTGTATTTTCTTGGCGTGTGGTGTTTGTCACTCTGCATATCAACGTTTTTTCCTTCCATGCAGACATAGAAGATAAACATACCCAGGAGTAGCATATGGCGGCTGGTCCTCATAGTCGATAGCATCTCCTTCACCTTCGGCTCTTTACAAATGAACAGAACCGTGTGACCAATGAATAGAGGAGCCATGTTGGCATAAGGGCTGTCTTTCAGGAACGAACGCACCACCTTTAAAAAGCAAGATTAAGGATTAGACAAGTATATCTTTTTTTTAAACAGGTGTAATATCAATTAAACAATGCTAGTAACCAACTTCAAGAAACATTTTATAGTCCTTTCTAACGGCAAAGTAGGTACAACCTCATGGTCCTGGTATATTTGATCGAAAGAATTGCTATGCTCGTTTCCCTAAAATATCCCAATTATCATCAAAATATGCCTAAACCTCGTAAAATAGTATTAGAACTACATTTTAACTTTTTTTTTTATGAAACATCCATTTTAGTAAACACAAACAATCTTAAATGAGGTAATCATTAACCGTAAGTTCCCCATGCATACCTTGAATTAGTGATAAATACATTATGGGGGTTTATCTTTTCTGACATATAAAGGGACAAAATAGTCACCAATAAAACAATTAAGCATTACCTGGTTGGGGAAGAATTTCACCGTGATGCCATGTTTATGAAGTTTGTACTTGATAAGCATCATTTCTTCAGCAGTGCTGCCACTGTTTTGCACCACAGCGACCATCTTTGATTCCTGGAACACGCTGTTCAAATTCTTCTTAACGAGTATCGTGAAAGGTGTATCCTGGTGGAATAAAAGAGAAGAGTTTGGACAATGGAAGTTAATTTATTTACAGATATTGGTGGGAAAAATTCTAATTAATGTCAATGTGATACCCAAGTTTCAGTTTCCATACTAACACTTTTTGTAAAGGTATAATTATGAATATTCCCTTTATTCAATTCAGCAAAAGAAGGTAAACACAAGCAGCTTTTCATTTTCCAACTCATCCTGAAACAAATCATTCAAGAGCGAGGCTTATTTTAAAGATTTAAGAGCTGCAGACTGTTAATCCTAAGGATATCACAGGTAAGTGTGTCACATTAGGAAACAAAAGGTTCAAAAAAGTTTTCGACTGGAAAAAGTATGGAATAACAGAAATAAAAATGTTAAGATTATTTAAACTAATTGACTTCTTTAACATGGTATTAAACCCTAATTGCACAACACCACAAACGTGTTTACCCTCACTGTTTAAAAAGGTAAGAGTTCTATTTGGAAGTGGTGCAGAATTACAGAGCTCAATTTCTAGGACATGTACCAACCCTTTACACCCCTATGTAAGTGTATTGTTTTGTTGTCAATAAACGTTGCACGCCAAATTGTAAAAATGACATCCAGCTCTGGAAATGCAAGCACTTAATACCTCATGTCTGTCACAGAGATGATGAAAAGGGGGTGACTGTTACCTCCTGGTCTTGTCTGGTTGGTCGTGGATACGCTCCAACAGGAATGGGTCGTGGGGGAGGAATGTAACGTGTGACAGACATCAGCTTCTGTTTAAGAAAGTGCATCGGTCTCTTGTGCCGAGTCACAGCCTTGGAGCCGTGGCGAACACACTGTATAAGGGGATGCCATCCTGAAAGACATACAGTGTTAAACATCTCCTAACATGAAATACAAACCTGAGGCTGCCCTGCTAACACCAGCTAGCCTGTCTAAAACAGAGTGTTTATTTGAAACGTAGCTAAACATGCTTATAGTAGATAGACAAGACAGTAGTTAATTGTAACTGACACAAAGAAAACGCTAGAAAGGCAGAATAAACATTAAATTACCCTGTTTCGGTAGTAATTTTGCACACAAGGTCGCCGCCATCTTTAAGAGGAAAACGTTTTTAGGAAATGACGTTGACACTAATGCTGCGTTCAACAATATCGTAGAATAGAGAATCACGACAGATTATTGTGTAACCGTCATTATTGGAACATGTTTATACATTAATGCGAAAAACATAAATAATCCTCAATTTGATTGGATTGTGTTGTAAATCTCAAACAAACATAAAAGTAATTGAGCTGTCAAAGTGTAGTTTAACTCTTTATGGGTGAATAAATTACTGAAGTCTAATCTACAACATATTATTCATATTATTGTTATTGTTTGACATTATTATCATTAGTACTATTATGTTTGCGTTATATTTTGTATTATTTTCCCCTTGTTTTAGTTTATATTATGAAATGTATTCATACCAAGTCTGTTTTATCTTTGTATTATTATTCTATTTCACATTCTTATTTCTCTGAAACATTATGTTGAGAACATGTCATTGCACTTTAAAAAATGTTAAGTACATACAGATTGAAAAACATTTATTTGTGGAAATCATCCACAAATTACTAATACCACAATATTAAAATATAATGTAATGTGTAAAACTAAATGCAAACTAGATGTAAGGTTAATGTTAATTGTGTAAAATAAAACAAGATAATTTATATAGATTTTAAAATGTCAAATACCGTTTAAGAACAGATGCTGGTTGATCAAAATACATAGCGGGAACTTTTCTCCCACTGGGTTTCTCGTAATTACAGATACAACTTGAACGCAGCACAAGTTCTTAGTTTTTCGGATTTTGTATTTAAATCATAAACCGTTCTATATTTATTCATAACAAAAGTAAACATGTGGAAATATATTTTTAAATGTATTTTGATATGCACATTGCGAACATTTGGTCCAGTTAAAAAACAACTAACAGACTGTTTTACGTAAAGGAGGATGTGCTGTTACGTCAGCGTCAGTTTGACAAGCATGAGGCGCATACTCAGTGTGAATTTATTATTGAGGCAGAGCAGTTTATTCCTTAGAAAACCTCTGTCTCATGCCTTTCTGACAGCGGGTCAACAACGCGTCTGTGCACGGAATTTCTGCAGGAAATCATCTAGCGAGGACTCAAACATGGACCTGAGTAACATGAGGAAGAAATACAAAGGAGATGAGGACGTGAGTTACCTGTCAGGGTGAAATACACTGAGCCATATAACATCAGAAATTGTGTAACTGCAAGGTTATTATAATTTAAGGTCAATGAAAGTGGAAAAACACTGCTATATGTGTGTTTCTATATCTACCTGGTTGTGTTGAATCCTTGAAAAAAACCATGAGACTTTTACAACCTATAAGCAAATCTAGGTAATCCAAAAACAGTGACACTGGTTGGCTCAGTCAGAAAGGTCTGCATGAGGTTTTTAGAGGGTTAGCAGTGTCTGTTTTAGTGTTAGAAGAAGTGTTTACATCATTTATCAAAGTGAAAGAGCTACTCCCAGACTATACACTAAACTAAAAGTAAAAGCTTCCAAAACCTTACTTAAGTAAAAGTAGGCTATCTATTTAAAGGAACATTATCAGTCAGTTATGTTATTGGAATAATATTACTGCTGCAGTCATGTGCATGGTGCATTTTAGTGCTGTAGATAATGCAGGATGTATCATATTCTGTAAATAAGACATATGTTTGTAGCTGTATTGCTGTCCTATGAAAATCAGTCATTGAGGAACACTAAATCCTTTTAGATTATCATAAACACTCACACTCAAAAGGACCAAGTGATTTGCAACAATAGCTGTCAAACACATTTGAGGATTAAAACGTTCAATATTTCCCTCTAAAATGTGGTAGAGTAGAGGTAAAGTTGCACAAAATGGAAATACTCTAATCAAGTGCCACAAATTGTAACACTACCTGAGTAAATACATTCCACCATTGTCTGTTTCTCAGAACATTCACATATGATTGTTTCTTTGGTTCCCAGTGCTTTGAGGAGAGTCAGCTTGTATCTCTTGACCCGATCACTCAGTTTGGGAACTGGTTTGATCAAGCCACAAAGTGCCCTGAAGTTGGAGAGGCAAATGCTATGTGCATCGCCACAGCCACCAAGTAGGTAACACAAACTCTCAAAATGAAATGTATTTTCATTTTGTTAATGTCTAATGTCAACCTTATCCCTGCCTGTCTGTACAGAGATGGACGCCCGTCTGCTCGTATGGTGCTCCTGAAAGGTTACAGCAACGAGGGCTTCCGTTTCTTCTCCAACTACGAGAGCAGGAAAGGTTCTGAGCTGGTGAGTTACTCCATTGACTGACAGCAACTGTCCAGGCTCTTTGTGACCTTGGAACACAATGAAAGGTTGATGTTTACACAGTTACATTTTTATTCCAATCATAAGATATACAGTTGTTGCTGTCTGAATTCCCAGTGCATCAATTATAAATGTCATGTTTTGTCACATACAGACAATCGGTCTCTACAATCATTACAGTATGGCAAACACAGTTGTGCGGAAAACATTATTTTAAAAAAATGAGATATTTATGTAAGAGCTTGGTGAAAATAAAGTTAATGCACAATTGATTTTTAAATTAGACAATGTGTATGTGATTTGACTCTTTCACTGTTTAGTTGTTGCAGTAGCTTGAGTATCAATTATTATATTTAGTTTTTACTTATTGCCTTCTGTTCTGTTATTTGTCCACAGGAGAGCAATCCTTATGCATGCTTGGTCTTTTACTGGGAACCCCTTAACAGACAGGTCAGCATCCGTAAACTTCTCATTAAATTCTGCCCTATTTATAATATTTCAAAAGATTTTCTCACAGTGGATGTTCATACATAATTCTGCTCTGCAGATTCGCATTGAGGGCAATGTGGAGAGAATCCCCTTCCAGAGCTCCTGTGACTACTTCCACTCCCGGCCAAAGAGCAGCCAGATCGGGGCCGTTGTGAGCCGACAAAGCACTTCGGTTCTTAACAGAGATGTAAGAACCCAAACTTGACTGTGATATGTACTGTAGGTAAATGCGCTAAAGGCTCAAGTTTCACTGTCTTGTCTTTTTAGTATTTAAGGCAGAAGAATGCAGAGCTGGAGGAGAAGTACAAAGACACAGATGTGCCTATGCCCGATTACTGGTGAGCATCAGACCACTTGTCGTTTTAACATCTTAAAATCATGTGAAAGATGAGGGAACTTTGTCACATTTCACCTGCAAGAATCCATAATTTATATTTATAGCAATAGTGCTTATTTTCTTGCAGAGAGTTGGATAAAAGACATTTCATACCAGTCTGTTAATTCCAGCTCAGGTCAGTTTAGTTTATAGATATACAGGTGCATCGCAATAAATTAGAATATCGTGGAAAAGTATTTATTTCATTAAGTCAAATTTTTTTTAAGTCATGTATTATATGGATTCATTACACACAAAGTGAACAATTTCAAGCCTTTATTTGTCTTAATCTTGATGACTACAGCTTACAGCTAATGAAAACCCAAAAAATCAGTATCTCAGAAAATTTGAATATTACATAAGACCAATAAAAAAAACGATTTTGAACACAAAAATGTCGGCCTTCTGAAAAGAATGTTCATATGTATGCACTCCATGAATGACTGTATCAATGCGACGTGGCATGGAGGCAATCAGCCTGTGGCACCCCTGAGGTGTTATGGAAGTCCAGGTTGCTTTGATAGCAGCCTTCAGCTCGTCTGCATTTTTGGGTCTCATGTCTCTCATCTTCCTCTTGACAATACAAAGTAGATACTCTAGGGTTCAAGTCAGGTGAGTTTGCTGGCCAATCAAGCACAGTAATTCCGTGGTCATTAAACCAGGTCTTAGTACTTTTGGCCGTGTTGGCAGGTACCAAGTCCTGCTGGAAAACAAAATCAACATCTCCATAAAGCTTGTCAGAAGAAGGAAGCATGAAGTGCTCTAAAACTTCCTGGTAGATGGATGCGTTGACGTTGGACTTGAGAAAACACAGTGGAACAACACCAGCAGAGGACATTGCCCCCCAAATCATCACTGACTGTGGAAACCTCACACTGGACTTCAAGCAACGTGGATTCTGTGCCTCTCCACTCTTCCTCCAGACTCTGGGACCTTGATTTCGAAATGAAATGCAAAATGTACTTTCATCTGAAAAGAGGACTTTGGACCACTGAGCAACAATGCTTCTGACGTTGTCTCTGGTTCAGGAGTAGCTTGACACGAGGAATGCGACAGTTGTAGCCCATGTCCTGGATGCGTCTGTGCGTAGTGGCTCTTGATGCCTCAGTCCATTCCTTGTGAAGCTCCCCCAAATTGTTGAATGGCCTTTTTTTGACAATCCTCTCAAGGCTGCGGTTATCCCTGTTGCTTGAGCACCTTTTCCTACCACACTTTTTCCTTCCACTCAACTTTCTATGAATATGCTTGGATACAGCACTCTTTAGCAATGACCTTTTGAGGCCTACCCTCCTTGTGGAGGGTTTCAATGAGTGCATTCTGGACAACTGCCAAGTCAGCAGTCTTCCCCATGATTGTGAAGCCTACTGAACCAGATTAAGAAACCATGCATGTGTTTTGAGTTAATGAGCTGATTAGAGTGACACCGTGAGTCTACAATATTTAACTTTTTCACAGTATTCTAATTTTCTGAGATACTGATTTTTGAGTTTTCATTAGCTGTAAGCCATAGTCATCAAGATTAAGACAAATAAAGGCTTGAAAGATTTCCCTTTGTATGTAATGGATCCATATAATATATGAGTTTAATTTTTTTTATTTACTTAATGAAATAAATGAACTTTTCCACGATATTCTAATTTATTGAGATGCACCTGTATGTATTAGTCAAACAACCCCGTTGCTTTATCTAAAACTAGGAAAACCTTATCTATCTCTTAGCAATAAAGCAAATAAACTGGCCACTCACATGCATCTGCTCTTGCATGTATGAATTTAGTGCTTTATTTTTATTTATGTATACATTTGTATTACTCATTCCATAGTGCTATATTATATTTTATTCATAGTCATGCCAACTTATCCCACACCTTGTTGTCATTTTATGCTTTTATGAATATATATATATTTATATATTCAACATTGGTAACCCACAGGATTATTTCTCATATACATATCAAGACAATGCTTACTCATAATTTCCTGATTCAAATATTCTAACTGTCCATTGTGAACAGGGGTGGCTACATCGTCAAGCCTTTCCTGATAGAGTTCTGGCAGGGTCAGACCAACAGGCTGCACGACCGCATCGTCTTCACCCGGCCGAAAGAGGGAGAGACCGAGCTGGGGGAGTTTCAGCACACTGCAGAGGGAGGCTGGGTGTACCAGCGACTCTCCCCATGAAAAGTACCTCAACTTATCATTCATGATAAAATGTGTTCACCTCACTGGAAGTAAGAGCTCCTCTCTAGGTACTTCAATGTTGATTTCATAGGTGCTACTGTGTGTAGGATTTATTTACAAGCAAGCTGTCTTGTGTCTTCTCCTTGTTCTCTTTGTCAGTTCACATATTTGAGGTGTGCTGCTCTTACTTTACAACTCAACATTTTCCTTGTCTTTATGAAACAAAAACACAAATTATGGATTACAGAAAAAGAGCAAAGTCAACCTGGACGTGCCAAATAATGATTGACAGGAACATGCTATGTGTTGTCTTAACGTCGTGAATACTGTGTCCTATATCTTAAAATGCACAATCTGTACCATTGATGCAACCCTCAAAGTTGCAGTAATCTTTAATGCTTAGATTTTCACAGGTCTGTTCCTAATAAGTTCGAGGAAAGTTGACAAAAAATAAATAATATAATATGCTAATTAAAGGGGAAAATATATGTAGGCAGTTATTGATGTCTAACAAATAAATACACTCAGTGGCCACTTTCACTTACGCCTGACAATCTAACGCAATTGAAAAGCGAGCTGCCAAGTCTACTTTTATGATGTTTATAAAGTAGAGAAGTAATGGAGGCACCACGTATTTCTTCTATATACATACATTAACAACTCAAAATGTACACATTTTCATAAATAGCATTTTATGAAAATGCATGGCAGAGCTGCAACATGGAATTGTGACACATTGTACAAGCGTACCGAATAAGGGGGCCTCGGAGTGTATTCATTGTTTGTTTGTTTTTTTGTTGTTTTGATTGTAGGTTTCATTGTATCAAACATCCTCAGCACTTTCTTAAATTCTTCAATTGATTATTTTTATAAAATAATTGGAAGTGTATCGGACAACTGCCTACATTTTTCCTTCTAATAAGTATTATATATGAGACACCATATGAATTAACAAGCATCTATCTGTGTTTTTCTAGGGAATAAGAGGGAACTATAGGGCTTGTAAAATACAGTGTAACTACTTAGAGTTTGATTCATTATAAATAGCAGCAATCAGACAGTGGGTCTAACTGCCTTTTAACAATGAGATTAAAAGAGCTGACGATTTGAATTGTGCCAATTATCGTGTGTATCATGTACATGTTGCGCTATGTGAGAGTTATACTGGTGTTTATTGTTTACTGATGGAAGATGAGAATGTTATTTTGAATTGATAGAAAAGCCAGTAATAAAGTTTAATTTGTAGCTGAGGACTGAGTGCATGTTTGGCCAGCAGATGGCAGCACCTACACACAACAAAAACAATCATTAATAGTCATGAGACAAAGTCAAAGATAAAATTCTGCAACAATTTTTCAAATGGTCTTTTTCAGGAAAGGTTAAATATAAAATTAGTTTTTTAAAAATGTATTTATTAACCTGCAAGTTGCCCTTTAAGCCAAACCAGCTGATTAGTGGATTTGTCTTGAGTGGCCAGCATTAGTCAGCACTGAAGTAATAAAAGCCATATAACAAAATGTTGTTGCACAGCACTGCATATCAAATGTCAGTGTCTGTTTACTGTCACCATGACAACAAAACCATCCAGCACACACAGGCTCAGGTGAATAAAAACACTTGTAACCTGAAACCAAGATTAAGTTGCTTAAATCATTAATTGACAATACACGATCAAATGATTGTCTGCACAAATACAAAGCACTCTTTCTATATTAACTCATCTGGTCGTTTTATTCAAAACAACAATATTATTTTTGCTTTAGGATTTTAGAAAAACATTACATAAACAGCTTTCATTTAAAATTATTATTTATCACAATATATCCAACATCAGAATCAAGGCTCCTATTCACTTTGGTCATAAAAACATAACAAAAATTGTCTTTTGATTGTGTAAGACATATAAAAGGAGGTTTTAATTCCAGCAATCTTTAAACGTAATAAAAATACATTTACACTAAAGTCATTCATAGGGATGTTTGCTGGAGGCGAGGCAGACTGTAGATAAATAACAGAAAGGGAGAATATGAGACATAATAAAAACGTTTCTTGTGTAATGGTCTGCTGATACCAGCTGTTTGTATAGGTGGGAGTCCATTGTTTACAGTATCTATGGGTGTGGGGCCTTGTGTTGATCCAGTTTTGCACATGTAGCACCACATGGTTGTGCTTGTGTATGTTTTATCCTTCATTTCAGCATTTATTAGTGTATCACACATTTTCAATCAAGTGTGCATTTCATTTGTCAGTCTTCTTTTTATGGTTCTCGTCACTGAGGCTGTGCTCTGAGAACAGGCTGGGGTTCTCGGCCAGCGTGGACCGGACCTTCTTTTTTTCTTTGAAGCGTCCAGAGTGGGACACCTTGACATGGCGGCCCTTGGTGGCAGATTTGTCAACTATCTTCTCCAGCCTGGCATTGAACTGGCTGTCCATGTGCTCTGCAGGAGGGTTACTGCCAGAGTGCTCCTTGTTCCCCGTGTTGCTGCCATACTCTGCTGGGATCTCGTACAGGACCTTAGATTCAGACTTCTTCTTGCGAGAGAAGGTCAGCTTCCACCAGCTTTGTTCAGCCATGGCACCAGCAGAGTGGGGAGGACTGACCTGAAGGGCACAGAGCAGAGACTGAAGACCATGGAGAACAAAACTGTACTGAAAGTTATAATATTTACAGCTGGCATTGAACAGTTTAGTGAGCATATGCTTTAACCCAAGCAATGCAGGAAGAGAAACAGTTTGAGCTGGTTTCTCCTCTGCTTGTAATCTTATTGTGTAACCGCTTATACATTTAAAAATATTGCGGCAATATTATTTATTAAAATGTATCCACTTACCACTTATTATTAACTGCAACAATTCTGTTAACTCTGTGAAATTTTCAACAACTTTTTCAGGTTGTTGGTCAAACATTTCTTACAGTTTTAGACTTTGCTTGAGGAATTTGGATTTCCGACCTAAGTATTTATAAAATGCAAGCTATGGCGCTATTCCAAAACCATTTTTCCACCAGCCCTGTCTTCAGAGATCAGACAGTATGCAAAGCTTCTTTTTAACAGTAGTTGGTGTAACCTTAGGGATGAGGAAACCTGACACTCTACTCTCAGCTGATAAATTAATGATCATCTGAAGAGTGTCCTCTTTCTTCTCCCTTGTGATCTGATATGAAGTCAGTGTAAAAACAAAAAGATAATTGACTGATGAGCAGGCAACCTGTTGTGTTAATGCTGTTCGAACTTAGAGACGTTATAAACAGCAACACAAAGAAGGCTCTATTGTCAGCATCAAATATTAACACCTGGATTTTCTATTTATATGACTTCATATACTACAATTCAAAAAGCTACTCAGATCAGCTATCTCGGTCTCCTGGCAACCATTCGGCTAAAATAACTTCCTCATAAAATGAATGTTGACTCTTTGATGAGTCCTGAATCATAAACAGATTTATGATATGCTCTATAAAACATCTAATAAAAACAGTTCTTCTTATCAAAGTGTCCCTAATAACTTTTCAAGAGCTTTCGGTCCAAAACACATTGTCTTCATTCGCAGATGATTTTCTCTAAAGCTCTGGAAAAGGTAATAAGTGGACCTTTAAGTTGGAAAAATGCATTGTCTTTTCAAGTTTGGTATTTTCAGCTTCAATGATTATTATTTTGACATTCACTTAATAATTTAAGGTTTCTTGCAAGAAAACATGTCTTAAATGTAATTTATTTGGGAGTTTTGCCTTGTTGTTCAGACATTTCCTAAAGTCACTTTAGATATTTTTCAAAATGTTCTTATCTTTTATAGAGAAACAATACATAAATGATTACAAACAAAATAAATTGCAAGATTGATGACAAAATATGTACATTTCTGCCCTGGCACAAGATTCAATATAACGTTCTTGGTTTGCTTTTTGATCATTGCTGCAGACCTTTTTATTTAGATTATTTCGGTCTATACTCTCATGTTTCCTTACTGTTTAAAATGTTTAACACAGGCAAAGAAATACCAAAAATCTTCATAGCAAAATTACAAAAAAGCCACACCATCAACACCAATAAGGTCAAACTGGTTTTAGTTGGTTTCATTCAATTAAAGGGGCCCTATTATGCTCATTTTCAGGTTTCATGTATGTATTGTGTCTCCACTACGACATGTTTACAAGCTGTAGTTTAAAAAAAAGTATTAAATGTGGTCCTACTGCCCGTTTTGCAGCACCTCTTTTCACCCACTATCTGAAACCAGAGCCCATTCTGCTCTGATTGGTTAGCTGGCCGGCTCCGTTGTGATTGGTCAACTTTATATAGTTGTCCAGCACCTTAGCCTATCACGTACAATATGTTGGAGTGCTAGCCAATAGTTGCATGCGTGTTACATAGTGATGTCGCTCTGTCGCAGAAGTGAAAAAAGCAGTTCAATGGAGGCGTTTCAGGCGTGTGGGAGAGAAACTCCCTCTTGAGGGAACTTAGGATTTTTAGCCTTTACATGCACAAATCTTATATAATACACTACAAGAAAGGGAAAACTCCAAAGAGCATAACAGGCATCCCTTATTTCCAACAAAGTCTATACAATTGTGATGCTATAATTCTTGAATTCTTTTTTAATGCATTTCAGACTGGGATGAACTTCAAACACATGATTTTATGCGTTTTGCAAACACTAAGATTTGTACTTTACATGGGCGGACAGGAAGCAAAGAGGCTCACTAATCCTCCTTGGTGTGGTCATTTTTATCATGAAGATCCTATGTAAATACCCAGCATGCCCTTTGCAGAAACACTCATGCTACTCTTATCTGGGCCATGTGATGTTTGTGGCACCTGCAAGCAGGGCCAAGGTTCAGGAAAGCCAAACAATGGGTTTGATGTTGTGATAGGGTTTGAATGGTAATTTCAAAATTGTAATGTAAGCACTATACTGGAAAATTATATTATGCTAATGTGCTATAATATTACTTGTTGCTTATGAAAAAGGTCCCTTTACTTTTCAATCTAACTTCACAGAAAAGACAGGTTTCTCCATAACAAATGTTGAAAGAGCGTTTGCATAGTGTTGTTGACTTTTCATTTGGCAGTTTCTACTGAACTTGGAGGACTTTAAGCAGCAGTTTCACACCTTGTTAAGTAACAGATCATAGTGGTATAATTTGGACACATATTTCCTTTTTCCTGCCATGTTTGACTTAGATATGACCTTTGAGACAAACAGCCCTGTTGACATAAAGGAGGCCTGCCATCATTCTCTTTAATAAGTTACCATGTATTCCGTTATGTGTGGGTGAGCTTCAGAGAGCACGGCAGAAAAAGAACACCGTGACCACGTTTGGAAATTACTAACTAGCGGCAAAGCTTTTCTGAAGCAGTGTTAGAGCTGGAGAGGGAGAGGAAAGGGGGAGACAAAGGGAGAGAACGAGAGGAGGCTCCAAGGGCACGAAGACTGTGCGGCCCTCATAATTGAGCTGAAGGTTTATTAGATTCTCAGGTTTCCTCCCTTGTGCCAGCTACTGGTGACCCGTAACAGCAAGAGTTGAATGAGTTGATGGAAAGCCCAATAGCGTTTTAGATCTGATGCTAACTTAGCCTTTAGTTTGTTCTGTGGAAGTAGAAGTCACAGAAACAACAAGGGTGATTTTACTTTGTTACCTCATGAAGTGAGGCTGATAATTGGACATTATGTCAGCAATATTATTAAGGTTGCAAGGATAAGTGTTTTTAATAAATTCATAATTGTTTTACTTTTATGACAGCTTGTAGCAATCTTGAATTTATGAAGGCAATTTATCACCGTCAGCAGCTCCAGCATCACACTAGCAATGTCATCAGTTCAAATAACTTACTGCATTTCTTTGGTTTTTACTTCTAATTTTCTAATGTTTTAAATGTCAAACATTGAACATCTTTCTCCAAATTGTATAATTGTTATGTGAGAAAACAGTATTTCAAATGTCTGTTGCAGAGACTTATAAATTACATAACATTTGTGGTTTTAGTCTGAAAAACAATCCAAAACCCAAATATTTTAAATGAAATGTAATATGAAGAAATTCAGCACATTCTCAACATTTGAGCATTTTTGCTTTAAAACGGTTAATAGATTGTCAAAATTGTTGCAGATCAAACACAGAATTGTTGCAGCTTCCTCAATCTATTCAGAGGAGAATCTGCATTCCATTGTCAAGCACAAGACCAGTTTCTGCTGCATGTTAGAGAAATAAATTGTTTTTTCTTACCTTGTTGTTGACTGAAGAAGATTGCCTCAGATGTGAAACTGTCCCGCCATGCTTACAAACTCTTAAACTCCTCTCTATTTTACTCTCCTTCTCAGATGATCATGCACAGGTGCAGCATCTCTCTCCCTCTCTCTGTGTCACCTCTGTACTTCCCATTCTAGCACACACCCTCCTCAAACACACACAGCTAAAACCTGCCCCAGCTAAGTGCGTGAGTGAGTAAATGTTGCAACCATGTGATTTAGTGAAGCCTTTCGTCTGGCCAACCCAGGCCATTTCACTGACATCAGGGGTTATGTGAACTTGAGGTGAGCAGCTTTCCAAATGGCAGATTAATTCCCATTATCAGTCTATGTAGAACTTTCCAGCAGAGGAAACTATTGCTTTATATATATATATTTATAAGTGATAGGGAAAGTTATGTTTATATTTATATTGTAATCAAACCAGGTTACTGTAACTGATTGCTGTAATATCTTTCATGTTATATTAAGGTTTATTTTGTTATCATACTTGGTTTCCGACCTGTGTGTGTGTATATGCACGACTCGCCACAAGGTGCCTCCCCCTTTTGTTGTTTTCATTCAATTGATGGTCAGGACTGGTACGCCTTGTCGGTGAGTGACTATAAACTAAGCTAGGTTAAATGAGGAATTAATGTTAATATGAACGAGTGTATAATTTCATTGGTTAATTCGGGTTTTGTTTTGTGTTTGCATTGCAGGTTTACAACCTAACTAAATGTCACTAAGTAACTAACGTTACCAACGGGCTAGTGTAGCTGAAACAGTTGGGATAATCAGTGGGTGAATTTATTGTGTATGTGTGCGCAATAAAAATTGGTAAAGTGACTCGAGTTGTATCCGCCGTACTTGTCCGGATAACCCTTCCAGGGGGGAGTTTATTAAACTATAGCAGGTAGTTTTGTGAAAACCGGAGCCGTGCCGGAGAGGACACGGAACCCGAGCGGAGAATAGCCATCGTTGAGGGCCGGCGTCGGGACCGGAGACCCGGAGTCTGAAGGGAGCGCCCGTCAACAACGCCACTACAACGGAGAAGCCGATGCCAAGAGCTAACGGGGCCGTTAAAGGGCTGAATAACTTCCACAACCGTAAGTAAGGCTGTGTGGATAGCATAAAAACTCCGGAGCTAATAAAGTGACTTTGTAGCAGCCAGTAACGTCGAGAGTGTGTTCCGGTGAGAGTCTGATAGAACAGAGCGGCTTGAAGGAACATCCGGTCCTCATGATGCTCGTACCTGTCACGACAAAGAGAGGAGACGGCCTTGGCGCCTTGGTCGATCTTGCGTCTGACACCAATTACATTACGCACCAAGCTGCGGAAAGACTAGGGCTGACAGGTGAACCGATCTCACTTGTTGTGTATGGTGTCGGCACAATGAAGGTGACAGTTAATACAAAAAGGTATCTTGTGACAATAAAAGTGTGGACCTCACGAGGAACCCTGAAGCTTCACGAAATGATCTGTTACGGGATGGAAGACATCGCTAAAGTGGACAGAGTGGTGACGAAGCGGCTGGAGCATTTTTTTCCTGAAGTTGAGCCGGGAGAACTGGCCCGCCCAGAGGAGATCGATCTACTGATCAGTACCCGAGAAGGCCGGTTAGCTCCTCAAAGACTGCAAAGGGTCGGCGACCTGGTGTTGTGGGACGGTCCCCTAGGCAAGACCGTGAGTGGTATGCATCCGGACCTCTTTGAAGAAGTGGAGGTGACCACATGGCACTCAAAGACGCACTTCGCACACTCCATGAGGACAGTGGCCGTCAAAGTTGAAGAACACTTTGTAGGAAGGCCGGGATGCCATTTGGAACTAGAAAGCAGCGTGGAAGTTCGAACGACAGCAACGTGCAATAAAGAGGTCATTGAGTGGCTGAGATGGGACAGTATCGGAGCGGCCTGTGACCCTGCCTGCGGAGGGTGTCGCTGTGGAAAGTGCCCACCGGGAGGAAAGGAGATGTCCCTGCCTGACGAGAAGGAGCTGGAGATAATAAGGGCAGGCCTGACCTTCAGAGAGTGTGACACACACAGCAGCCAGCCACACTGGGATGCAATGTACCCCTGGAAGGAAAACCCAGCCTCTCTTCCCAATAACCGAAAGGCTGTGGAAGCAACGTTCCTGAGGTCTGAGAAGCGGCTCATGAAAGACCCCATGTGGAAAGAGGCTTACACAAGGCAAGTTCACGAGATGGTGGAGAGGGGATCTGCTGTTAAACTCACCAAGGACGTAATGGACAGCTGGGATGGTGCCGTATGGTGGGTGAGTCACCTAACCGCACCAAACCCCCACTCAGTGACTACGCCGGTGCGCCTTGTCTGGAATAGCAGTCAGGAGTTCAGAGGGGTGAGCATGAATAGCATGTTACTCAAAGGCCCAGACGTCCTCAATCCCATCAGAGCGGTGCTCCTCAGATTCCGGGAGGGAGGACACGCAGCTATCGGAGACATCACTAAGATGTATAATTCGGTGTGGCTGGAGGAACGAGAAGTTCATGTGCATCGATTCCTGTGGAGGGACTCACCAAATGAGGAGATTGAGGACTATGCTGTGATAAGGGTGAACATGGGAGACAAACAGGCGGGGTGCATTGCGCAGGTTGCCATGCGGGAGACTGCAAAGTTGCCCCAGTTCTCTGATATGAGGGAGGAGAGAAGAGTCATTGAGGAAGACTCCTACGTCGATGACCTCCTCACGTCCCACAATGACCCGCAATGCCTAGACAAGGTCCTAGAGGGAGTGAAGGAGATATTAAAAGCAGGAGGCTTCTACCTCAAGCCCTGGGTCCGGTCTGGTCAAAGTGGGAGGCGGGAAGGAACAGAGTCCAAGCTGGTGACTTTGATGTTGCCCAACCAGCTAGGGGAAGAAGACAATAAAGCCCTGGGGGTTGGTTACCTCGTGCAAGAGGACAAACTCTTTGTGATGGTCTCCATCAACTTCTCCAGAAGGAAGAAGAAGATGAGAACTGAGATTGACCTCGCGGAAGAAGAAGTGGAAGTGAAGACACCAAAACCGCTGACTCGTCGGGTTCTACTGAGCCAGGTTGCCGGGCTGTTTGACCCAATCGGTCTAGCAACACCTGTGAAACAGAAAGGAGTGATCCTTGTGAGAAGAGCCTTCCAGGAGGCTGGCAGGCTTAATAAAGACACCTGGGATGAACCTCTGTCTGACGAGCTCTGAGGAAAGGCAATTGAGCTGTTCAAGGAGTACGCTCGCCTGAGTAGCATCAAGTTCCATAGAAGCCTCACGCCCTCCAGCTGGAAGGGTAAGCCCTGGGGAATCACGTTTTCTGACGGGAGCTGTGGGTCCTATGGCGCTGTATTGTACTTGCGATGGGAGAAGTCAGATGGTGTGGTCACCCGGCTGGTGGAGTCAAAGGCCAAGTTAACCCCCCTCGACTAGAAAGGCGACACGGTCAAGGCTGAGGTCTGCGGGGCTGTCTTCGCCACACGTCTAAAGGGATACGTATTGAAGCATGGGCGATTGGAAGTGGAGAGGTGGTACCACTTCGTTGATAGTCAGACGGTGCTGGGAGCTATCCAGAAAGAGAGTTACGGATTCCAGACGTTCTTCGCAAACCGAATCGGAGAGATTCAGAAGGCTGGACCCGTGACTGACTGGTGGTGGATACCACGTGAGGTCAACATCGCTGATCTAGTCACGAGGGGGTGCTCCCCTGAACTGCTGGGTGGGGACTCTGAGTGGCAGGAGGGTCCCAAGTTCCTGTCTAGTCCAGTCGAGGATTGGCCCATGAAGTCCGCTTCAGAAGTGGCAACCGATGCTAGAGAGATGGTGAGCAAACTCCAGAGAAAGGCCTTTTCGGCAGTCCTCACCAGAGTTCAAGCAAGGAAGTTGTTAGACCCCGACAGTCCTGGTGGTGAAGGTCCAGTAGTCACAGATGGAGTTAGCGGGGCTCCAGCGTCCTCAGAAAATGGGATGAAATTGATCTCAACCGAGACCACGGAAACAGAGACGCTGTGGGGAGCTGCGCTTATAGACCTAGTGGATCCAACAAGGTGCAGTTCTCTAGCTAAGCTCTGTGGAATAGTCGGTTATGTCCGCAGAGCTGTGAAGAAGTGGTTGGCCTACATAGTAAGGGAACTCAAAGCTGCATTCCAAGACATGTGCCTGGCCGCCCAGAAGGGAGTTACATTTCCTGTGACGACACTAAACAGACTCGTTGTCAGCAGGGATGAAGCTTCAGGACTGCTGCGATGCCATGGTAGGGTCCAGACCATTACCCAGGGGGAGACCGGTGTGCCTCTGCTCCCCCACAATGCGTGGATCAGCACCCTTTTCTCGCGGGAGGCCCATGAGGCTAACCACGAAGGTGTTGCTGGTACACTCCTCCGGGTGAGGTCTAAAGCATAGGTGGTACAGGGACCAAGGATCGCCAGAAGTGTCATTGACTCCTGTATGCACTGTCGAAAGACCAAAGCAAGAATGTGCAAACAGGTGATGAGTGAGCTTCCACTCAAACGAACTGAACCAGCCGCACCCTTCGAGTTTGCGGCACTGGATCTCTTCGGTCCCTACGTCGTTAGAGACACTGTAAAACGAAGAATAAAGATGAAAGTCTGGGGTGTGGTGTTCAGTTGTATGGCTTCGAGAGCAGTGCATGCAGACATCGTGGAAGATCTGTCGACGGAAGGATTCCTTAAGACGTACCAGCGCTTCACAGCTCTCAGGGGTCACCCAAGAAAGCTCTGGTCGGATCAAGGAACCAACTTCGTGGGCGTTACGGGAGCTTTATGAGTTCCTAAGTGACATCGACAAGGATCAGGTCCAAGGGAAGGCGGCAGCTGCAGGAACCGACTGGACGTGGGTATTTCACCCGGCTGGCTCTCCTCACCGAAATGGGTTGGTAACCTGTCGAATGAGAGACCAATCGGTGCCAGGGCCCAGGTACAAGACGAGACGGTGGAAGTTATCACTCCCAACTCCCTCCTGCTCGGACGCGCAGGACCCAGTGGGGACGCCGGAGGGTTCGAGTATCCAACTTACCCCGTCGTGCGTCTGAGAGCAGTCCAGATCAAGGTCAACAAGTTCTGTAAGCGGTGGAGCCAGCTGGCGGGTCCGGGTCTCTACATCCGACAGAAGTGGCACGCGCCTGCTAGAAATGTTGCGACGGGGGACCTGGTGTGGTTGGCGGACCAGAACGCGCTTAGGGGCCAGTTCAGGCTGGGTCGAGTCGTGGAGGCGTGTCCTGATTTGAAGGGTGTAGTACGAGACGTGAGAGTGAGAACATGCCAGAACTGTCCGGTTGTCGGCGGGCAGTCCAAGAGAAGCCGTGATGCTGAGAACTGTCCCTCCACCATCCTCCACAGGGACGTTAGGAGGCTGGTGGTCCTGCTACCAGTGGAGGAGCAAATGACCTCCCCACCATGGTGTGTTTCGGTTGGTAAAGGACAGTAAAGGAGCCCCACCATGGTGTGTTTCGGTTGGTAAAGGACAGTAAAGGAGCCCCACCATGGTGTGTTTCGGTAAAGGATCAAGGCCCCCCCACCGCCATTCTCTTAGAGCAGGGATTCCCAAAGTGTGGTGCGCGCACCCCTGGGGGTGCGCAAGATGAAACATGTAATGGTGGTCTGGTATAAAAATATTACACAGTTTTGTTTTTTAAGTGGGATTTTTCCATAGGCTACAATAAAAAACAGGAACAATAAACATTTCCTTTGTAATCCCTTTTATTTTAAATAAAAAAACTATAATTTATTAGTTTTTGATAGAAACGTAGAAGAAGACAGCTGCTGGAACGTCTCATGACAAAGCTTTGTCGCGGTTTTTGTTTGTTTTTTTGCCTTTTTTGGGGGGGTGCGTCAACCCGGTTGGGACGTAGAAGGGGGTGCGCCGCAAATAAAGTTTGGGAACCGCTGTCTTAGAGGTTGGTGGTGTGTTTCGGTAAAGGATATCAAGATGTCATCTCATCAAGGATGATGAGTGTTGGTTATGGACATTAAAACTACCTTGATCCTATAGTTATTCATATTGTGGCATTCATGTTCAAGAGTGCAACGTTATGTGCATGGTTATGGGGTGAAATTCATATAGAAGTTTAACTGTTTGAGCTGGTTATGGTGGCCTGCTTGCATTCGAGAATCAGTAGCCCAAGTGGGAGGTGTAGAACTTTCCAGCAGAGGAAACTATTGCTTTATATATATATATATATATTTATAAGTGATAGGGAAAGTTATGTTTATATTTATATTGTAATCAAACCAGGTTACTGTAACTGATTGCTGTAATATCTTTCATGTTATATTAAGGTTTATTTTGTTATCATACTTGGTTTCCGACCTGTGTGTGTGTATATGCACGACTCGCCACAAGGTGCCTCCCCCTTTTGTTGTTTTCATTCAATTGATGGTCAGGACTGGTATGCCTTGTCAGTGGGTGACTATGAGCTAAGCTAGGTTAAATGAGGAATTAATGTTAATATGAACGAGTGTATAATTTCATTGGTTAATTCGGGTTTTGTTTTGTGTTTGCATTGCAGGTTTACAACCTAACTAAATGTCACTAAGTAACTAACGTTACCAACGGGCTAGTGTAGCTGAAACAGAATTTATTGTGTATGTGTGCGCAATAACACTTCGTAAAGTGACTCGAGTTGTATCCGCCGTACTTGTCCGGATAACCCTTCCAGAGGGGAGTTTATTAAACTATAGCAGGTAGTTTAGTGAAAACCTGGACAGTCTAACTAAAGTAAATGGAGAGTTGTAGGCTCTGAAAGTTCATGTGAATGAGGTGAGGGCCCCTGTTGTTTTGCATGGATTACATAGAATCTCAGACAGTGAATGGACGCTTACTTTGCAAGTTTGTTTTACATTCAAATTATCTGAAAGTAGGTCACACGAAAGGCATTGCTTCTGCTGTACAGTATTTTAAAAGCACCCATTTTTCTTTTGTGAAATTACCGTAATGTTATATTATTACTTTGGTTTTTCATAACAAATCAATGTGTGAGTTTGACTCAAATATTTGTTGGAGTATGATACTTTTATGAAGTTGTATAGTACAATAATGTCAATTACTATAAACGTATCGTAGCCTACTATTTAAAACTAGATACGACCTCCATTCTTGTTGAAAAAAGATTCAACTTCCTTGGCTCTATCCCCTGATTTCTTTCTCTGCTTATTACTCAGCAAATGGTCAACTTTGGGTTCAGGGAATAGCTACGATGGTACAGTGAACCAATTGACAGGTTGGGACACATTCATGTTTGTTGGTTTTGTTCTCACTCTTTCCCATCAAATAATCAATATACACACACATACATAATCAATAACAGAGATAATCAGTGTTCTATTTTATATTATTTTTGAGAACATCATTTAAAATGTGTGACGCAAGGACAAGACAGATAACATTAGGAATTATTATAAAATAAATATACCATCATATAAGTAACTCCATGCTTACTAGGCTTATACATTTAACGTGGTGACTGCTTGCTTGTCTGTTTATTTGTTTGTTTGTTTATGTTTTTATCAACAGAATAAATCAATAGACAATATCTTGGTTTGCTTTAAAATATTATCTCAGTTATAGGTGGACGCCCCCCTCTAGTGGTGCATTGTAGATTTACACCTAAGGATATGAACCATCCACCAATCAGCTGTAGGAATCAGCACAGTGTCATATCATTGGCCAGTCCTTACAACAGATATAACATCACCTCCTTCTATTGGCTCTCCTTCTTCGTAACGTGTCATAAACAGTGAAGTTCGGCTGGTGACAATAATGCTGAATTAAAACCTGATAAATAAACATATAATGAAGCCCTAACATATTGTAAGTACTTTGATGTTGAGGACGTAAAGTGAAGATGGAGGTAAGCTGAAATTAAGTCTTTTTGAGTTGGATTTCATTAAATCTTGCTAGCTAACGTTAGCTTGCTAGCTGTCAACTAATCAAAGTCCAGCAACTAAAAAGTAAATCACTTCCAAAGATATGCGATATACAAAGTTTGCCATTCTGTTCTGTGTGTAGCCGTTTAACGTCACATATTGCACCCTAATGCGATTTATTTATCCAGAAACAAGGTACAACTAAAAATTAAGTCGCTTACAATGTGTATTATTAATGTTTTCTCTGTCTTTTCCCCTTCAACAGAATATTCAAAACCTTCCAATTGACATACAGACCAGCAAGCTCTTGGGTAAGACACAAACAAAATGAGTTGCTGTTATATCCATATGTTACTTATGTGCAATGGTGAAAAACGTGTTCAGATCCTTTATTGAGTAAAATTACTAATAATGTGAAAATACTCCACTACAAGTGACTTCCTGCATTCAATACTTCTCTTAAGCAAAACTGTGCATCAACAGAATATTTCCACCAGTGCTTATGTGTAAACTAAAGTCTTGTCCTAACGTCACCAACTGTTGACTGCAACAGATGAATCGGATGACGCCAGATGCATATTGATGTTGAATCATTCTTTGTCCACAGACTGGCTGCTGGACCGTCGTCACTGTAATTTGAAATGGCAGACTGCAGTGAAAGAAATCAGAGAGAAGATCAATGCTGCCATTCAGGACATGCCAGAGAATGAGGAGATCAAGCAGCTCCTCTCCGGCTCCTGTAGGTCCATTAAAACCCGAGATTGAGCCTCTCATCTGTTAACATCTTTTACATTGAAGTCACAGAGATGAACATACATTTTTAGACTTCCTGAATGAGAATCTGTTTTAAAATACAACAGATGAATTTTTATGTTGCAGCTTTAGTTCTCCATTGTATTGATATATGATTTTTTGTGCAGTAAAGTGAAGTCCAGTTCTCTTTCTTGTTCCTTAAATGTAGTAAGGCTTCTAAGTTTCTTTTGTTTGTTTTTATTGACAGACATTCATTACTTTCACTGCTTGAGGATAGTGGAGATACTGAAGGGAACTGAGGCCTCCTCTAAGAACATCTTTGGCAGATATTCATCTCAGAGGATGAAGGTGAGCATATTCAAACAAGCTGCTTTTGTCTGCTGGAGTTTCCAATAAGTACCTCAAACAAAGAGTCTGAGGGGCTTGCTTTGTGTTCTGTTCCTCTGCCCTAAAACCACAGAAAAAAAATCCTCACATTCAGATTTGAATTGTGTTTGTTTTAACAGGACTGGCAAGAGATTGTGTCCCTTTATGAGGCTGATAATATCTATTTGGGTAAGTTTATTATCTGTATGTATTTTTCCGTTGTATAACATCTGTATGCACTGTAAGGTTCCTCTGTATTTTATAAGGAAGTAAAGGTATTTCTGGCCGTCAAAACATTTTAATTAAAGTTGTTGATGCTGCTGATCAAATTATGCTACACTGTGGAAGAAATGAATTGCCAAAATTGCATAAGTGTATAGAAAATAATGAAATGCATATAGTTTTCATCAGACAGACACATAAGAAAACAGACAATGCTAATGCACAAACAAGAAAAAATAATATAAGTGTTAATATATTTTCTGCATTTATGCATGTGTAGGAACACATGCATGCAAAGGGTCTTGCATCATTACATGGTTTATTCCAGAATTTAATTTTTTTTTTCCCCAACTACTGATGCACTCACAATACTCACCCTGGGTGTCATTATGATGCCCAGTGTGGATATTGTGGGTCTTATAACATCTTTAAATTACAAGCAAAGCGGCCATGATGTTTTGAGTCCAGGAATAACCTGATGGTACCCCCTGATCCCATAAATGTTGTTTAAAGTAACGAATGTGCTTCCCAGCGGAGGTGGCCAGCTTGCTGAGTCGCAACGTGAGCTATGAAGGGCCGGCTCTGAGGAAGCAGCTGGCCAAAGCGCAGCAGCTGCAGCAGGAGCTGAGCCGGCGGGAAGTGGACTGCCAGAGCTCGGCCACAGACCTGAGGGAGCGCTACTACACTGCCTGCAAACAGTACGGCATCACAGTAAGTAGAAAAACATTAGAACGTACTGCTCTGTGTAGATATTCTCCATCCTGTTGATTACTTTGTCCTCCTCTGACAGGGAGAAAATGTGGCCCGGGAGCTGCAGGCTCTGGTCAAAGACCTACCAGCGGTTCTTGATCAGGTGGGGAGTGATGCAGTGAAGTTTGAGGAGCACATCAAGCTTTATACAGCTTTCACAAACTTTGTATGCGAGTGGTGAGTATATAACAAAATACAGTCCTACATACCATAGCTATTTCTAGAATTTCCGTTTTTCTTTACATACACACATTCCTAGCAGCAGCAAATAAAACATTTGCAGCCCCTAAAATAAAAAAAAACATGTTTATTGCCTATAAATAAAATAAAGACGGGAACATTTTTGCTTTTTGTTTGTCATAATCACAAATCTTGTCATCTGTAGGTCTGAACCAGTCCTGCCCATGCTGACATTCGCCCAGCAGAAGGGGAACACAACGTTTTATGAGTGGAGAACAGGGAACATCCCCACAGTTATTGAGAGGCCAGTTGTGGAGGAAGCACCTTCTGAAACAGTCACAGATGATATGGTTGGTTCTACTGTCTCTATATTGAGTATATTTATCAGGGGACACATGTACATCTGTCCCCTGATAAACATGTACTTAGTGAGTACATGTTGTCAAATGTACTCACTAAGAGTCCTTTTGGGGGCAGCTCTTTCCTACTGCAAGATATTTCAACATTCCTTGACAATTAATTTGCCTCACTGCTGATTTAAATGTTCTGTATCATCTGATAAAATCCACTCCAGATTGACTGGGGTAACTTTGGCAGCAGTGCAGACACTCTGGGTGTTACCTCCGCCATCACAATGGAGGATGGGGCCGACTATGGCATCAGTTTGGAGACCGGCTCTGAGGTAACATATCCTGATTTAAAATATACAGTACTCATTTTATCATACGCATTATATTACCCAACTGTTATGGTACATATTCATTTGAATGTTGAACATTTTCTACGGATGGAACATTTAAATATGTGGTTTGCATTCTGTAATAGTATTAATCTAGCTAATTGATCCTATTGTGAAATACATTGCTACATTTACTCTCATTCTAGATAAAGAAAAAAGAAATAGGCATCTACAAATGTATGTAATTATCCCTTATTGTTTGTTGATTTATCTGACAGAAAAGGGGATAACAAATTACATTGAGATTACACATAGTAATTATAATTCAAAAAATATTTCAGCAATGTAGTCATCTGCGAGCATAATTAAGCTTAAGAATTGCGACTAAATTAAACTAGTGCAGTTTAAACAGTTCAGCCAACAAGGCTATAAACAACGTAAGCTGTTAGATTTATTCCATATATAGAAAAGAACACTCGCAGATCATTTATGCAGACAAACATTTGGTGTGAGGCTTCCACATGACGCTTCTTTGTTCAGGAAATGATTTGCCACAGGTGAGCCGGCTGCATTTCTAGATTACTTAGCTCTGCCCCTCAAGGATGGCAGGAAGAGGGAGCAGGTAGAAGAAGATCAGAGGGGGGAGGGATATTCCACTGTAGTATTGAGTGGAATGACAACTGTCGTAAGCCCAATGGTGTTGTTTTTAGAAGCAATTAAAGAGAACACATTTGGGAAAATGTTGCTTTTGGAACATCTGCTTCATTATAACATCTTGTACATGGCTCCCTTTAACAGGACAATGGTGGCATTGACTGGGGTGACAGTGAAGCAGCTCCCATTGAAATTGAAGTTGTAGACGCAGGCACAGACTGTAACTACTTTTCTCTTTTTGAATCACCATTATCGCTCAGCTGTTAACATACATAATGTTTGCTAAAAGAAGGTTGGTTATCCTGCAGGTCCTGAGGGTGTGGCAAGAGGTGAGGATGCTCTGACTATACTGGAGAACTCTCAGTCACGCAGTGAGTTCATTGATGAGCTCATGGAGGTAAGAACTGCTGCCATCTAGTGTCAAATAACTCTTAAACAACCGTGCATCCCTTATTTGGAATAAAGAGTCTTAGCTTTTAGGAAACGATTCAAATAAATGGCTTGAACACTGAAAACCCATTTTTAGAGCACTGGTACGATATCATTTATTACATTTTGGAAATAATTACCACCTACAGGCCTTAAGGAAATACAATTAACCCTTTTTTTAATTTGAAATTGTACATTTATTAGTTGCAAAATCAAAAACAACCGATGGTCAACAAGTTCAATAATTGTATTGTATAAATGTTAAAAGAGGAATAATGCTGTAAAAGTATCAAACTAAAGATAATGATTAAAAGAACCTTGTCTTGGGTGATCAAAAATAAAGGAAAACGTTTCAAATAATAAGGGAAAAAGGAAAATAAATGCTTCAAATAAGTACATTATATTGTTGGACACAAGGTCGGCAGAAGGACGGTTGCTTTAAAGTATTTGGGTTAGTTCATCTGACGGATTTAGCCTAAACATGTGATGCTGGTTTCATGTGTTTGTACAGCTGGAAGTGTTTTTAACCCTGCGCATAAGTGAGATGGGAGAGGAGGGAGATGTGGTAGCCATGAGCCAGTTCCAGATGGCCCCTTCTGTCATCCAAGCCCAATCCCGTGAACACGTGCGAGAGATGCTTTCAGAGGTGCAGGACCTTCTGGGCCGCCTCACCTCGCTACGGATGCAGCACCTGTTTATGATCCAGGCCTCGCCACGGTACGCTGATCCCCATAGCATCTGCTTCAGTCAGTACAAATCACCACATTTTCATTTTTTCTTTCATCTGAAATGTGTTGTTTAGGTATGTTGAGCGTGTGTCAGAGGTGCTGAGGCAGAAGCTGAAGCAGGCAGACATCCTGGTCCTGAAAGCTGCCTCAATGGTTGAAAGGAGACAGGAAGCTCTGGAGGAGCAGTCCAGGCTGGAGCCTCGTGTCGACCTGCTGGCAGGACGCACCCGGGAACTCCAGAAAATGGTATTGGATTACACTTTCAATTTATTTTTATGTGCACATGGTAGTTCACTAGAAAGAGAAAGTGCTGTAGGGTTTTTCCTCCCCACCCACATCATTGGATCATTCGATCTATGTTGACTGTAATAATGAGTATTGTCGTGATTAATCCAGATTTTTTTTCTTTTGCAGATTGAAGCAGACATTTCAAGGCGGTATAACAACCGGCCTGTCAACCTAATGGGGGTTAATATATAGTGGATGTTGTGACATTTACTAAAAACCTTTTGTTCTCAGAAATTAAAGTGGTATTTAATTGTCATTTATTACGTCTTGTTTGTGTTCTTTACATTTTCTGGTTTAACACTGAGAAACAATAATAAAGTAATGGATAGTTCATTATGGGGCAGTGGTGGGGAGTCCTTAGGGACTTGGGTAGGGAACCAGAAGGTCAATGGTTCATGTCCCCGAAAGACCAAGTGCTACCAAGGTGACCCTGAGTAAGGCATCGTTCCCTACACTGCTCCCAAGGCGCCTTACATATAGCAACCTACTGCTCCTAACAATAGGATGGGTCAAAAAGTTGTGGAAAATAAGTAATTACAATAATTATAGCACAATTTTGAGGTACTTACATTTGTTTTGAGGCTATTTTAAAATTCACCATAGGCAAACATTAAACCTTACTCCACTTATTATTTGAAAGCTTTAGGTCCGTTTGAAGGTTCAGATTAATTAATAATATAAAACGTAAAAAAGTTTGAATATTTAGTAACCAACTATTGGCATTAAGTAATGTTGTCTTAAAGTAATGTACAAATAGTACTCGATTACTGTATGCATATTAGCCCATTTCTGAATAATATATATTATACTAATGGACTATAAATATATTTATGCTTTAATATGAACACCACTTTAAAATGAATGCTGGTAAGGGTGGAGCTATTGTTGAACACACTACTCCGTTATTACAAAATCATAAAATATCTATCGTGTGATATTTTTTTCGAAATATACTTTGGAATAAAACACGTTTTAATAAGCTTGCCTTTGCCACGTTATATCTTGAAAAATGTGATAATGGTGATGCAAATGTGTGTAATATTATCAGTGGGCTGATGAAAGCTTGCTACTAGAATGTTCTGCGCATGCTCTGTTTGAAAGCGTGTTTTGGTGTCAAGCGGTGCTCAATGCTAGGCTAGCCGGGCCAGCTAGCAATTCTGCAAGTCATGGTGGGCCATTCAATGAGCAAAGGCTGGAGATCGGGGAACACTGTGAAGCTTTTAATAAAACAGCGATCGATTTCTGTTTTCAGGTGGTAGTGGAATTTAGGGCATGAAGACAAAGTTTCCCATTCTTCATGCGTGAGTATTAAATCAATTAAGTAATAATACGTAAAGCGAGACATTGATTGCAGTGATTCATGAGCATGATGTGACGTTAGCAGACACATGGATAAAAAGGTAGTATTTATATGTAAATGACTGGATACTGTGGCGTGTGTTGTTATACATAAGTTACTTTTGAAAGTACTGAAATGGTAGTTAGCAGCAAACTAGCTTTCAAGGCTAGCACAGTGTAGTTCCAATAGTAGTTCAGCTGTTTCTTTAAGCCCCACCTACGTGCCATTCGTATTGGCCGTGATGTTCTGGAGTCATGTGTCGTCACCGCACTTTTGGCCCGAGAATGGCTGTGCAATCTGTCAATCATCTTATCACCACTTGTTGCTAGGGAGATTGTTTGATGCTAGCAAAGAGACCAGTAGAGGTACCTGTCACTTTTTTAAGGTAAACAAAGACGCGAGCTTACTTGATGTAGCGACACGAAATATTATTTCTACTTCATGTTATGTAATAAGATGGTTATAAATGTGTAATAGCAGTAGTCGGCTTCAAAACACAAGGTAGCTAACAGCTAACGTCATAAGGACGAAGATAGGAGAAGAGGGAGGGACCCTGCCTGCTACCTAACGCTGTCGTTGGTGCTAGCCAGCCTAGAAAAGCCTCCTCCACTCTCCCATTCACCTTCAGCAGCACCCACGAGAAGTAGTTGTCCTGTGCAAGGGTGGGGTGATGCTGCCTTAAGCTCTGTGTTCACCATCTCTGATCTGCTGAATTTAACGATAAAGAAAAGGCCATTGCGCGGTGCGAGTCTTGGAAGGATGGAGTGGTTGCTGTGGGCTAGCAAGTCCTGATATTTATTTATTTGTCATTAACATGTGCTTAATGCAAATTTAGGAAGGTAAGATTTGTGTATGTTAGAGCTGAAAGCAGTGTGTTTGTAATGTTTTACTATGTAGTTTCTGTAGAGAGATTAAAATGTTATTTCTCACTTTTATCAGGAATGGGAATCCTATGAAGAACAAAGCTTTGAGCACAAACTGGACTCTCTGACAGTGGCAACACCTTCCTGGATCTTACATGCCTTTTGAAACATACTGAATCCTGTTGAAGAGACCCTTTTACCCCCTAACTATATTTAACCACTTTTTTCTACGTTCATGTATCTCTTTCTGTCTTCTAGTACAAGTACAGAAGTAGTGATCCACGCTCCCCGTTTTTGTTTTTGTTTTTTACTTTCACCTTTTTGTTCCTTTGTAAAGAAATGCTTTACCTGAAAAAATACTTCACAGAGGGCCTGATTCAGTTCACCATCCTCCTGAGTCTCATTGGGGTGCGGGTGGACGTTGACAGCTATCTAAGCAATCAGCTGCCCCCTCTGAGAGAGATCATCCTGGGCCCTAGCTCAGCCTACACCCAGACACAGTTCCACAACCTGCGCAACACGCTGGACGGCTATGGCATCCATCCAAAGAGTGTGGACCTCGACCAATTCTTTACCACTCGGCGGTTGCTGAACCAGGTGCGCCAGCTGGATCGCCTCTCCGTCCCCAGTACCGAGCTCAACACCTGGCTTGTGCATCGTGACTCTGAGACTGTGGTTTCCACCAGCAGCCAGCCCAGCCCCAGCATCACCCTGGACAATGGGGGCGGCCTAGAGGACGTTAACAACCCTGACGCTACCCCGGCCATGAGGGGAGGAAGTGGAACAACTGAATCCACGTACAACCTGAATGCAGAGGACAGCAGCCTGGGAGCCGTGGCCCCTGAGGGCAACCAGGAGCAGCCGGGCAACAGGGATGGCAATGATGACCTTAGCAAAGAGGTACTGCAGTTTGTTACTTTCTCCACTCTGAAAACACCTGTCAAAAGGTGGAGGTGGGGGCAAACTGTATTGACAGTGGCTTGTTGTCATCACATTCACCTGCTGTGTCGCAACTTAATACTATAATACACTTTTTTTTGTAAAGCCCTGATCTTATCAAGATTACACAATAAAAACAAAAATAAATTTCCTTTTTCCAGAAAAAAAAAGGTGATAAATAAGGTGCTGGTAATCAGCTTATATCTGTAATTCTTTGGACAAGCAGATTTTATAATGTATGTTAAATAACTAACCCTAACCCTAATGAAATTTAACTTGGAGGGTCACATCTTCACTGGCCTACCTAACCTAATATTCCAAGTAGCATCGTAATCCACAGATGTTAGCAGGAATAGATAGAAAATAATGTATTCCTATTAATTCTGTACACTTAAAATGACATAATCTGTCATTTCTAACTGCTATGCAACTAGTATCAGATGTATACATTTTACGGGGTATGGCAGTATTAAACACATAGGTATAGTGTATTCCAAAATAATAACACATACACTCGGTTAAAATGGCTTTACCGACATTAAACACTGTCCACCACCCCGGTCTTTAATCAGTGTCAGATATTTTTAGTCCAAGCAGTTGAGTCACATTCATTACAGCTGTGATTCTTGTCATAGTTACTGTTGTTTATGAGTACAAACTTTAGCAAACAGTTGCAACTTAAATAACTTAATTTCAGTGCTATTTCTTGAAGTCAACACATTTTCGTTTAGAGAAAACTTGCACATGATGGCAATATTAATGCAGCGGAGTTGGAGTCACACAACACCATTGTTCGGACTGTAAAAAACAAAACGACTTCTTTCTCATCACATGAACACCACCATGTCAAAGTGATTCTGTCATGGTTGCATCATCTGACTTCATTTCTGTTGCATGATCTGCCAAAATGACCCACTCTTATGAAATAACGAGCCTAAAAATAGACAGTATAACTACTAGTTGATTATCAGAAATGGCCCAGTTATGTTGACTTTTACCTCGCTACAATATAAGTTGAATACATTGAATGCCTACACATTGCCTGGTTATTAAAGTGACTCTTCTCTGCACAGGGCCATTTTTCAATGGTTGCTATCTGTTTTTCCAGGACATTGACTTGATTGACATTCTATGGAGACAGGACATCGACCTCGGTGCGGGAAGAGAAGTGTTCAACTACAGCAACCGTCAGAAGGAGAGCGAGGAAGAGGAGAAGCCCAGCCCACGAGAGAACAAAGATGGGAATGAGGAACAAGAGCGCTGGAGAAATGGAGTAAACTTACAAGGTGCCCAGCCGGTGGACGGGGAGACCGGAGAGAGTATCCCAGAGCAGGTTAGTAAACTAAATGGATCTCCTTGTCTTTCATCCAGTGGGAGGTGGTACATTTAACTGGCTCTAAGTACATAAAAAGACAATAGAAACTAAGGAGCTGTTCTCTGGTGATAAAGGATCATTTTCTCTGCTTCATATGAGTTTGTATTCATGTGGAGACATGTCCAGTCCCTCTTCACCACTCGCCTAAAACATTGTGGTTTGAGAAATTGCTGTTTGAATACAAGAGTATTATCTCATTGTTTTGTCACCCAAGTTAATGAGTCCAGACTCATGCTGGGGAAAGAGAGCTCAAACAAATCAAGCGGTTGCTTTTAGGAAATTTAATTTCTATGGATTCGCATTTATATCAGGGCTTAACACCCATGAACATTTTCCATAGGTACTTCCGAATGGTTAGCCTCTATGACGTTAAATGTCACCCTTGTTAATCTATAGATGCACATGTGCGGCTTATCCAGACCTGGAATTGGAGGAATCAATTACATTTTCATGAACCCAAGACGATAAAGAAAACAAAGATGGTGTTATTTTGTTTATATTGTACTAGACAGAATGGTCTAACTAAAGAATTACCTAAACGCACAGAATTGTTATCAACAGTGCAAGAAACTGATGTTAGATTGGGTTGGACCACTGTTAGCCAAATAACCAGCAATTGCATATCGCACAAGGGTGTGTCTGTGTGCAGCTGTTACAGGTTCCTAAGGAAAAGAAAAAAGCAGCTGATAGCAGATACTGTTGTGATTCATCAGCTATTGCTATATGCTATTATGTCTTAGCCTTGACTCAAGACACATACCAATAGAAACATCAGCTAGATTAATTCAAAATGATGGATATTTCACACAAAACACCAACACACTTGGTTGAAATAAACTCCGTATTTGCACGTGTTCTACACTTAGTTTTGTTTGTTGGTCCAAGAAAAACAGACGGCATCGCACCAACAGCACAAACCCTGGAATCCTGTGTATGAAGGATCGGATACAGAAAGAGTTGCAACAGTGGCGTTGGTAGCACTAGCAAAACAATCTGGGCTAAGGTGTGAAAAAGGGCCCCGACATCATTTTAAATATTTTTGACTGTACTGGTATCTCTCTTGTCGTTGTTGTTACCCAGCTCCCAGTTCTTGGCTCACAGACTTCACTGTCTCTACAAGAATGCTTGAGGCTGTTGGAGGCCACTTTCCCTTTTGGAGAAGAATCTGAGGTCAAACCATACAACAGTGTTGTTTTACATGCATTGCAAGTATTGTGTTTTTCATTAGGGTGGAAAAAAACTAAAGCTGTTGCAATTTTTTTTGTGATTTTTCAAATAGTTTCCAGCACCGGTTGTTGTCACGCCAGAAATAGTTTCCAATGAGGAAGTTCCTTCTACGTCTCAGGGTCTTCCTGTGGCTCCACTCCTGCCTGCAGGAGAGACACAGCTAGACCTGGAGCAGCAGTGGCAAGACATCATGGCCATCATGGAGCTGCAAGTATGTCCTCTTTTTAACTCATAACATATACAGTGGAGGAAATAAGTATTTGATCCCCTACCAATTGAGTTTTACCCACTTACAAAGAAATGAACAGTCTGTCATTTTTATGGAAGGTTTATTTTAACAGTGAGAGACAGAATATTTTTTTTAAATCCAGAAATGTAGAATAACAAAAAAACAGCTGCTTGCTGGTGGTCTTGTAGCCTATTCCAGCCTTGTGCGGGTCTACAATATGTCCCATTAACATTTGGCGTCTTCCATCGTATTGTAAAAGATCTAACCTTTGGGTACAGCCATATTAGGAAGTATGAAAAAGTGCTGCCTAACTGTAAAAATGTAAGCTAATGTTTTGCTCTCTATTTTTTAGAGATTAATGCTTAAATCTTTCTTTTCCAAGGCGATGGAAGTGAACAGCTCTTCGCCCAACAGCAACTCAAGCAGTGACAGTGGCACAAGCGGGACGACTGACTCGAACACCGTGGCAAACTTTGGTCTTTCCACCCGCTCAACGCCAGTAAACCAGGACGTCAGCCTCCATCAGGCCTCCCTCCCCAGCTGCAGCCAAGACTTCCCCCCCATATTTTATCCCCAAGTGGACTCGACTACCATCCATCCAAGAACCACCATGCTCAGACTTTCTTCCAGCAACTCCAGCAGCATCAACTCCACGTTTGGAGCCACCAACCTGACCGGGATCCTCATCCCGCCACACATTAACAGTTCTAGTACCAACATTACATCCACGCCGATCCTTCCCGATCCATTCAGTAACCTTCTTGAAGAGTCCATGCTGGATGAGATCAGCTTGCTGGACCTTGCCATGGAAGAGGGCTTCAGCCAGGCCCAGGCCTCGCAGTTGGAGGAAGAGCTTGACTCAGATTCTGGTCTCTCCTTGGACTCCAGCCACAGCCCGGCCTCCCCAAGCAGCTCCGAGACATCCTGCTCCTCGGCGGCGTCTTCTTCTTCAACGTCCGCCACCTTCTCCGAGGAGGGGGCCGTGGGGTACAGCACCGACTCCGAGGTCGCCACCGCAGAGGAAGGTGCTGTTGGCGGTTATCAGCCCGGGTACAGCAAGCTCTGCCGTATGAGCTATCAGAACCCCTCCCAGTTCCACGGCCTCCCTCAGCTCGACAACATCAGCCACAATCACACGTACAACTTGCCACTTTCCTCAGTGTTCGCCGAGGATCCGGAGCTCCCCATCTCAACCGGGAAGAAGACCGTCAAACACTCAAAGCTTCAGCCTCCTCAGGACTTGTTCGACAAGCACTCAAGTAGAGACGAACGCAGAGCCCGTTCCATGAAAATTCCCTTCTCCAACGAGAAGATCATCAACCTGCCGGTGGAAGAGTTCAACGAGCTTCTAGCCAAGCACCACCTGAGCGAAGGCCAGCTGGCGCTCATCCGCGACATCCGAAGGCGCGGCAAGAACAAGATGGCGGCTCAGAACTGCCGCAAGCGCAAGCTGGACACCATCATCAACCTGGAGCAGGGCGTCCACGACCTGCGGCGCGACAAGGCTCGCCTGCTGAAGGAGAAGATGGAGTTCATCCGTTCAATCCGGCAGATGAAGCAGAAGATGCAAAGTCTGTACCAGGAGGTGTTCACTCAGCTGCGGGACGAGGAGGGCCGGCCCTACCCCCCCAGCGAGTACTCACTCCAGTACAGTGCCGACGGCAGCGTGCTAATCATGCCCCGCGGTGTGACAACGGCCGAGCAACACCGTAAGCCCGAGAAAAAACAAAAAGACAAAAAGAAGTGAGGGGGGGCGCTAACTGCTGTTTATTCACTTTGCTAAATCAACAAGAAAGATTTCTGCAGATGCAAGAGAGATGCCCTTTTTTCCTTTAAGAAGATTCTGGTGAGTAGAAAAATGGCATTGTTGACTACTCTTCCTGCATTAGTTTCTCCCTTTTCAATTTGTGGCTACATTTTTTTCCTGGAAACAACTTTGAAGCAGAAGTAGCTCTCTCCGTTTGAGTACTGATATTTCATTCTTTAATTGGGGGAAAACAATAAGCGCGGAGAAGAGGGATGTAAAAGGACATAAAATGAGCTATTAGAAAATGTTTAGCTGCTCTCGATCCTTTTGCAGCAAACCGCTAAGGAGGGAGACGATTTGTAAGGTAAAACAAGGGACTGTTATTCGAGAGGAGTGGGAGTAAAAGAACACTGTCGACGAGGACGGTTGGAGTACCTATGCACCGGAGGTTTTAAAGGACAAATCATCCCATCCTGGAGACTTTTTGTGATTTCGCCACTGAGGCTTTTAAGTTGGAAATCTTCAGGCGAAGAACATCATTTAAGGTTCTGTGAGTTTACCAAAGGCTAAAGGAAGTCCATCAGTTTTAGAATGCTATTAACACCTATACTAACCAAAGGTTGTATGGTGCACATCACTGGATCTGACTACATTTTAAATACTGCACTCCAATTGTCTGTTTATGTACGTCAAATTCCAGTTTTTGAGTCCGTTTGTCGGAGTTCAGATGTTCCCCGAAGAGATTGGGTTTGATGTGCGGATTGGAAAGAGGATGTTGGGATGAGTGTTCCCGGGCCGGCCACTGTTAAAAAAAAGAAGAAGGGGGGTGAAGGTGAAGTCCTGCAAGAGGAGCAGATGGATGTTTTAGGGAGGAGGCACACTGCATTGCAAAATGTATCAACTTCCTTATAAATTATACATAGCACTGTAATTTGTCTTTAAAAAAGGCTTGGCTTTATGCATTTTGCCGTCTGTCGCTGGTCCTTCGCTGCGGGTTTAAATACGGGAGCTGCGTTGAGGAGGGCTCTTATTAACTGTTCATAATCTGTAGTATAAGCAAGGTTATAGTTCTCGCCACATCAGCTTTATATAAAAGTCTACACTCTTTTTGTTGGTTTTAAAACTTCACGCAGCGCCTGTAATCATAAGAGGAATTGAAGATACTGTGATGGGCCAGGAGCTCCAGGGAGGGATTTCCACCTCAAGTTTTGTCAGGTTTTGTTTTGATCTTTGACGCCTCGTTTTACGCACTAACTTAAAACGGGCTCATTTGACGCTTGGTGGAGCGGAATCCGTTTTAATTTAACTTATTTGCCAACCCCACTGAAAGCCACTTTAGGCAATTTTTTAACTGCTGTAAAGCCGAGGTGTTGGCTTAAATATTATGAGTCCTATGTTTTTGTGTGAATAAAACAAAGTGAGCCAAGTTGTTACATGAGAAAAAGAAAAAAAAATGAATGTGTGATATGACTGTGTGTGTTGTGGCCACTTTGCTTTGAATGCCTTTATTTCACAATTTCATTATCTGTCACTTTAAATGTTTTGAGAACAGGAGGAGAACGTTCTCAAAGTAGAAGTGCTATTACTCGTCTATTTGAATGAAGTTTTGTCAGTACATTTAACATCGCCCTCTTTTTAAGAAGAAAAAATAGGTCTTTAGCGCCAGCTCAGATAGCAGATAGGCTAAAATATTTATAAGAGGCAGAACAGAACTCGCAACTTATAGATGATGTCCAAAAAAATGTTTTTTGAAAGGAGAAATGTCCTCATTAAATGTGATATTCAGGCATGCAACTGGTTAACATTTACTTCAGTGTAACCCAGTGCGACACCGACTATTTAGTTCTGCTACTACTTAGTGCACTTTTTTCGTCTGTCTTGCTTGTGGAAATATTTTCATGTTTGTTTTTGTCATGATTTTATGTAGTTTGTCAAGCGTCTCCATAATGGTCTCACACTCTGCTTTCAGTTTGGATGTAGTTCCCTCTGTTTTGAGATATTTGCCGGCAATCAAGAATTGTTTTTATCGATTAATAAAGTGTTTTTATTTTCAACTGTGACTCTTGTGTTCTAGTTGTCATGAATAATATATGTTGTATGCTGTAGAACAGAGGATCTAGATAAATGGTTTGAGGGTGTTGGTATTCAGATTTTTGGAAAATGTCCACGGACTGAACAACCATAACTACCTGACAAATCTACGACGTTTAGACTGGATCAGTTGGACAAGAAAAAATGTATCGCCATTAACTTTTATCATTTTTTAAGAAATGCCAAACGGTTTGAGGTTGCACTTGTATTGTGAGCCTTTACTGCTTGCATTACAGTAAATAAAGAATACAAATATGGTTGTAGGGACAAAAAGAGAGGTTTTAAGACATTAGCGTGGGCCCTTAGCTATTACGATGAGCATTTTTCCCTGTCTACTGATTTTAACAGATCAAGCAATTAATATAAGATAAGGTAATAATCCTGTTTTTATTCAAAGCAAAACCACCAAAGTAACAAAAAGTGGTTTATTTTCCAAAACCGGCAAGCATAACCTAACATGTTAAACACTTCAAAGATAACAAATGAATCAATGAAAAGAGTTTGTAACCGTACACAAAACAACAGCCAGGACTGACTCAGGTTTGCTCTCAAAAGCACAAATGAACCAAAGTAGAATTTTTTTTTAAAGGCACACGAATGAAATCCAAACATTACCTCACTGATACAATTTCATAACAAGAAGACCAGGCACTGGACCCACTTATTTTTTTAAGAAAACGAAAGTGAATACTTTCTGCCGATACTGAAAAATAACACTGCGTTTTACATTTCACTTGGGATTTGTCTAGCAAACCTAAAGCTTATATTTACAGTTAGAGTATATCTGGATTAAAGTAGAATCCAATGAGTGATACTACATCAAGACGTATGAGTTCAATGGAGTCTTGCTTGTCTTTGCTGCCCCCCCCAATTCAACCCCACAAATTCCTTCTCAAAAGTACAATGAAGTTCAAAACTACAGTTTCTCTTTCCCCCTCACCCCTGGCCCTGTGTTAGATTTTCTCCTCTTTTTTCTCGTCTTCGGTGGGATACGAGTGCCATGTAAGTCTCTCCTCATAGAAAGAGATGACCACCTGCGGACATGTCACGTTGGCCTCTTTCGCCGGCACCAGGTCAGCTTCATCTGAGTTTTTCCTGCAAAAATATACAGAAAAACAAGTTGAACTGAATTTACATTTTCGGTGTAACTTTGAATTTGAAAGCTTCTACAGTGATAGAAGAATTCGAAAGCTGGGAAAATTCTTGATGAATTCAAATCATCAAACATTTTCTCAATTTTTGAGTATGTTCACCGGGGGGACATGCAAGAAAACAATTGAATAATTGATGTATAAATAATCATTTAGGATTTTAAGTATTATTTTAATGACACATTTAGTTGACCAAACAAACCAAGCAGTCATAGTGTAACTACATTTCCAGTTTCAACAGCTGAGGAGAATACAAACCATTTCATGAGGAACATGAGTTCTCCTGTGGAGTCTGTGGCACCAATAATCCTCTCTGGTTCCAATCCTCGAGCAAAGCCCCTTAGCTTCTCGGTCTGAGGATCACACACAGGTATTTTTTACAACTTCAATCAAGCACAAAACTAAATTTGAGCATAGATTTTAACTTCCTACAGTACCTACGTTTAAATTTCAATCTGAAATAAAAACAGATATAAAAGAAGTCTTGTTAAGGCTGCATCCCCAGGCAGACCCTTTCAAATTCTCCAGAAAGTCTTCATGCAGACACACAGCCTGTACATGTGTGATCACTATAGGAGGAAGTGGGGGGAGGGGGACGCACTGTTGAAGTGTACACCTGAAGTCCCCCCTGCTTTTCGTCCTTCAACCAACTTACTATGCCTGAGCGTGCCTAGTCTACGCACACACAGGTATTTTTCCTATAATTCCTTCCAGGCTGAACATTTTACAGAAATTCCGTTTGCGGCGCTGATGTGTAGTAAGGGAGTTTTTGGCTTCTAACATTAGACTGTGCGCCATTATCTTGTATGTGAGGCATCAAATGAGATTTTGTGCAGTAGTATAGCGCCTTCTAACAGAACTGTTCACATGTTGTCACTGTAGAGGAACGGAGGCACCAGAATGCACTTTGGAAGTCCACTCTCACTAACGTTGCTGATTGCCTCTGTGTCTGTGTGGCTCAATGGCATTGGCAGTGCTACAACTGTGTTTTGCAATTTCATTTGAACGGATTTCTTTACACACTTCGTTTACGTAGAGGTGGCAAACCCCAATTTGCACAAATACCTCTGTCGCGTGGACTAGGTCTGTCTTAGCTACTTTGAAGTTGGCTGACAGTGTCAGGGCACCTGTTACAAAAGGAACTCTTGCAATTATGCATATAAACTCCAGGCGTTTGAGAACAAAAACAAATAATTGGGGCTTACATCATCTTTTTTCTTCTTCGTCTTACTGTCGTCTCCTTCTGCGTCTCCAGCCGCCTTTCTTTTTCCCTCTTGTGCTGTTTTCTGGGACTGCAGGAATTCTGCAATCAAATCCGGACAGTCTAGATTGTCTGATGGCTCCCACGTGTTGTCTTCCCTGCAGACATCAATGCATAAAAATTAAAAATAATAACTTTGACAACTGGTATGTGATTGGTTTAGGTTATAATCTTGATGCAGTAACTGATTTTGAGGACTGTCTAAATAGGATAATGGCAGAAAAAGAGACTGAATGATGGGGCTTCAACAAGAGTCGGTCCAAAACGAAAATCTATTCACTATAATACCATATAAAACAGTATAAATCCAGACTTTTCCATATTTGAGTGGCTGATAACAGTATTTTGTATCGTGTGATAATTTTTCGGGCGATCAACTAATTAATAATTCAACTAGTTCTTGCAATTCTAGTAAATGATGTGATGACTACAACTCAATCCGAAACACTCACTCAGAGAAGCCTTTCCATTTCAGAAGATACTCTACTCTCCCTTTCACCACCCGCCGATTCAGGACCTTTTCCACCACATATTCTTCCTCCTCCTCTTCTTCCTCTGCCACATCCTCTGGCTTCTTGTCCTTCTTTTCAGGGACTGCGGTCATTTTGCTTTCTGACGGGTTAGAAACAGAAGCAATGAGCAGAGAGTTACAGCCACCCTCCAAAACTGAAAGCTCATACTGTTAATATTCAGAGTAGAAGATGTTCACATGTGGATGATTAGTAATTCTGCTGCTGAGGGTAGTTCCAAATGGTTTACAAACATGTGAAGAGACACGTAGTCAGCTCTTCACACACACCTTACCACACAAGGACAAAGTGATAGAAATACATTTATTTTGTAGTAAGGATATATTAAACCTTCTGTAACAGCGGGAACATCATTAGGGGGTTCTGTAGCCAGGCTCATACTCATCAGGTTGACCTGGGGACCAGCAGGTTCCTGGTCAACGTCAAGATTGATGCATGATGGAAGCGAAACGGAATCAATGTGATGGAAAGGAGAAAACAACATAGGAGGATGGGATTTATTGAGAAGATACAAGGATAACAATGTGAGGCAATATAGATTACAGGCAATATGTGGGATCACTTTGTGGGAAAGAAACATGTTTACTTATTGACTTGAAAAATTGTCTAAAGTTACCAATTATTTTATGACATGGTGTAAAATCAATTCATTTCTTAGCAGTGGTGGAAGAAGTACCTTTGCTACTATTTCCTCACTGTGAAAATAAGTTGTTAAAGGGGAGGTCCTACCTTGAGGTATACCTTGTAGGTATAATCAAGAAAAAAATAACTATGACAATATTATGTATCACTGGATTATTATTCAATTGCATTTACATAAAATCCGCCTTGAACTGTTGCCGTTGGTTAAGGTTGAACACATGCTAAACTTTTACTTATTGATTTTTTTCATTACGCATTAATCCTCAAATTATTTTCCCCATTAATCAATGTATTGTTTGTTGATCAAAATGTGGCAGATAGTGAGGAATGTGCTCACAATTACTTATTATACACTGCCCGGCCAAAAAAAAGGTCACACACTCTAATATTCGTTGGACCGCCAACCCATGTGTGAAAATTATGTCTCATGCTCCCTAAACCACTCTTTCACAATTTGAGCCCGATGGATCCTGGCATCGTCATCTTGGAACATGCCCGTGCCATCAGGGAAGACAAAATCCACTGATGGAATAACCTGGTCCTTCAGTATATTCAGGTAGTCAGCTGACCTCATTCTTTGGGCACATCACCTTGCTGAACCTAAACCAGACCAACTGCAGCAACCCCAGATCATAGCACTGCCCCCCACAGGCTTGTGACCTTTTTTTTGGCTGGGCAGTGTATGATTTATATGCAAAAATCTTAATGTGTAAAGTAAATTAAGTACAGTACTTAGTTACTAGATGCACTTACTTACTTTCTACCACTGTATTTTTTTTTTGGGGGGGGGGGGGGGATAATAAGATAAAAACGTAGCCTTTTGATGAGAAAAAAGATGAGAAACATTTTCTAAATAATGACTTAGTGTTGCAAAATATTGAGGAACCTTCTGAAAATAAATAACTTAAAGTTGGAAAATACTAATCAACTGTCTCAAAATAATGACATTGTCTTGAAATAAGTTTATTGCTACATTGTGATACAAACTCATTATTTTGTGAAAGCTTCTCACTATTTTGAGATGACTATGACACAAGTCATGGAGAACTAAGTCATTCTTTTTGAGTAAGATTGTCCATTATATAAAGATAGTAAGTCACTATTTTGAGATAGTTCTCATTAAAACACATTGTTCTTCTAACACATTGGCAGGAATGGGCTTCCATAATGATCACTATTAGCAGGATATTTAGTGTTGCTCCCTTAATCCCTTCACTAATGTCTGACCGTGCCAGTGCCAACAACTGTGCACAGGTTTTCCACATCTGAGGACGACTTGTCACGATGCAATGTGGAAATGCAGAAATAAAGGAAATAAAACCACGTTTTTATCTCTCTACATTAGCATTGTCGTTGTGTAAAATACGTACATTATAAGGGGTCGTTTGTTGCTAACGTTAGCAGGCAAACGGAAGAAAACACCACACGACAAAGCCTCGGAGAGACCCACAGTTTCAGCTACATGGTGTCTCCTCCTCCATATTGCTTTTGTGTTAGCAAATAATGTGACAAACTCTGTGGTGACTGTCGGTTATATGTGTTTTTATGAATGCGTGACATATAAACTAACTAGAGTACTATGTGTTCATCCCCATTGTAAACATGCACATTAACGGCTGGCTAGCGTTGGACTCGTGCACAATCAAACGTTACCGAGACAACCCATTTAGAGGGAGGAGGGAAGGTAAAAAAATAAACTCACCGAGGACTCACAATTTAATATTTTTTAACCTCCAACCGAACCGATATAAAACAACACGGTAGTCTTTTCCTCGTATTTTTGTGTGATACTCTCACCGTTTGACTTGATGTTACATACAGAACAGCTAGCTTGACTACAATGTATCGTTTACGCCCCTTCGTCTCTGGTATGAGGGGAGAAAAAAGCTGGATGGAGGACCGGGCACATTCACGGATTCTAAAGCATATGGATCTACTCACCAACGTCACCGGAGCCGGTGGTGCTGCGTGCCGGGGATACATAGATCTGTGAAGTGGGAGCAAACAGTGGAAAAAAAGAGTTGATACAGCAAATAAACAAAGTAGCCTTTATATGTTTACCTTTGGGAAGTATTTAATGATACAACAACCCTTTTCAAAATACAAATAATACAATATTTAAAATTACGTCCAGTTTAAAAATTCTTACATACCCAAAACAATCTAAACATATATGAAAAGCTCTCTTCCAGATCTAAAAACTTAAGGGCTAAAACTAAATTGTGTGATCAAATATAATGTCTGGATGTATATGGGTGCATATTCTGTATCACAATCATACACTGACTGTATTTATAAGATCAGATATGAAATTTTGACTTAATATCTTATATTATTCTTAATATTATTTTGACTTTTTAAATACACTTAAACCTAGAGACTGAACAGCACATCATGTTGTCTGAACTGAAGTAAATTCTGCACGTTATTGCTTTTTGCTGGTTCGAGGCCAAACTGTATTCTATTGTTTTAGTATGTCAACTATTTGCAATAAAAATACATTTTTATCTAATCTGAAATGTAATTTACATTTAATACCTTTTAATTGTACCTTATAGTGCATAATAATGACACTATCTTATAGTCTGTTTTCACTTCTCAAAATGTATCTCATAACTTTGACTCGCCATGAATGGCCTTTACTCTTCAACCAACTGTACATGTTAGGAGCTTTTGAATAAATGTGGGCCCACCGCAAAAAAACAACCCTATGATAAGTGGAACTTGCCAGCAATAGGGTCCTTCAAATTACACATACCGTGAGCTTTCAGCCTCATGCGTCACGTTTGTCACGTGAGCAAACAGCAAGCATATAAATGAAAGCTTGTGATATCAAACCAGTGATCTTTTTTGTCAATATTTCTTTTTATTTCATGTTGTCACTTGAAGTAATAAAGAAAAAAAATAATGTTTTGTAAATACAAAAAATAATAAAATACCTCCGCGCGCACGCCTACCGGAAGCAGATACGTCACAGTGACGTCGCAGCAATTGAAGCTTGTGACTTGCGAAATGAAGATAGGACCTGTTTGGACAAAACAACCCTCATTATTTAAGGATCTTGTGCTTAAATTGAACAGAAACCTCGACAGGCGGGACTACATCGCCCAAAACCGGCTGGATACTTCCACAGCCGCCGACATATAACTCATGAAAGTAAGTAGTTGGGGTTAGCATTTAATGTTAGCTGATATTTCCTCTAGCCACATTGTTTAGAAGTGTGTGCATTCAGGCCAGAACACTAAGGTTGCATTACTTACTGAATTAATTATAATAGTGATAGAAAAACACACATCGTAAATACTTGTCTGTTTTCATGGTAAAATGGCTGATAAAAGTCAGTGGATATTAAGTTTGCTTATAGAACGTGGTGGGGCAAGTTTCTCTGGAATAAACATCTGAAATGCATTTAGATTTTTTTGTTGTCAACATCAATGGAAAGCTATTTCATGTATATGTATTCATCATTTAAGTTTTAAAATCAAATTGAAGATACTGCGTGGATACCTTTATATATTGTCTTACATTTTATAGTAAACAACTGATTCATTTACTGAAAAGCCAGAGTACAAATACTTAATAATAAGAGTAATTATTTTCAGCCCTTATTGGCATGACATTCAATGTCTTTTATCATTGCTACTATATAAATTCATGTATTCTTTTAAAAAGATTTTACAATTATTATAATCTGTAAATGGCTTTCTGAAGCTAGGAATTACAGAATATCACACACATTTACTGTGTATGATTGGGCATGTGAAAAGTATACATAATTTAATTTGAAACAACTAATTGATTAATAAAAATAAGAAGGATAGACTCTGTAAGGAAACAAGTTGTTTATTGCAGCCCTAATTGTAATTTGCCAGACCTACAGTGGGGCAAAAAAGTATTTAGTCAGCCACCAATTGTGCAAGTTCTCCTATTTAAAAAGATGAGAGAGGCCTGTAATTTTTATCATAGGTATACCTCAACTATGAGAGACAAAATGAGAAAAAAAAATCCAGGAAATCACATTGTAGGATTTTTAATGAATTTATTTCAAATGATTGTGGAAAATAAGTATTTGGTCAATAACAAAAGTTCATCTCAATACTTTGTTATATACCCTTTGTTGGCAATGACAGAGGTCAAACGTTTTCTGTAAGTCTTCACAAGGTTTTCACACACTGTTGCTGGTATTTTGGCCCATTCCTCCATGCAGATCTCCTCTAAAGCAGTGATGTTTTGGGGCTGTCGCTGGGCAACACGGACTTTCAACTCCCTCCAAAGATTTTCTATGGGGTTGAGATCTGGAGACTGGCTAGGCCACTCCAGGACCTTGAAATGCTTCTTACGAAGCCACTCCTTTGTTGCCCTGGCGGTGTGTTTGGGATCATTGTCATGCTGAAAGACCCAGCCACGCTTCATCTTCAGTGCCCTTGCTGATGGAAGGAGGTTATCACTCAAAATCTCACGATACATGGCCCCATTCATTCTTTCCTTTACACGGATCAGTCGTCCTGGTCCCTTTGCAGAGAAACAGCCCCAAAGCATGATGTTTCCACCCCCCTGCTTCACAGTAGGTATGGTGTTCTTTAGATGCAACTCTGCATTCTTTCTCCTCCAAACACGACGAGTTGAGTTTTTACCAAAAAGTTCTATTTTGGTTTCATCTGACCATATGACATTCTCCCAATCCTCTTCTGGATCATCCAAATGCCCTCTAGCAAACTTCAGACGGGCCTGGACATGTACTGGCTTAAGCAGGGGGACACGTCTGGAACTGCAGGATTTAAGTCCCTGGCGGCGTAGTGTGTTACTGATGGTAGCCTCTGTTACTTTGGTCCCAGCTCTCTGCAGGTCATTCACTAGGTCCCCCCGTGTGGCTCTGGGGTTTTTGCTCACCGTTCTTGTGATCATTTTGACCCCACGGGGTGAGATCTTGCGTGGAGCCCCAGATCGAGGGAGATTAGCAGTGGTCTTGTATGTCTTCCATTTTCTAATAATTGCTCCCACAGTTGATTTCTTCACACCAAGCTGCTTACCTATTGCAGATTCAGTTTTCCCAGCCTGGTGCAGGTCTACAATTTTGTCTCTGGTCTCCTTTGACAGCTCTTTGGTCTTGGCCATAGTGGAGTTTGGAGTATGACTGTTTGAGGTTGTGGACAGGTGTCTTTTATACTGATAACGAGTTCAAAAAGGTGCCGTTAATACAGGTAACGAGTGGAGGACAGAGGAGCCTCTTAAAGAAGAAGTTACAGGTCTGTGAGAGCCAGAAATCTTGCTTGTTTGTAGGTGACCAAATACTTATTTTACCGAGGAATTTACCAATTAATTCATTAAAAATCCTACAATGTGATTTCCTGGATTTTTTTTTCTCATTCTGTCTCTCATAGTTGAAGTATACCTATGATGAAAATTACAGGCCTCTCTCATCTTTTTAAATGGGAGAACTTGCACAATTGGTGTCTGACTAAATACTTTTTTGCCCCACTGTAACTGGTGATGGCTGAGTAAGTCTGGCATTATATTAAAGGAATGTTGGTGTACCAGCTGTACAGTATCTGTTGATAAGCTAATAATAGAGAGCGGAAATACAGAAGTCAAACTTAAGAAACTACTCTTCATTAAACACCTTGAAAAAGAGTCTAACCCCTAAATGCTAAAGGGACATGCCTGCTACAGTGACTCAGTGGATTCTGCTGACCAGCTTCTCTTTTGCAAGATGAGTCATCAGCTCATGACAGTAACACTATAGAAGACGTAGCACAGTTTGATATTTGAATTGAATTCCCTCATCATTGATTTCCCCTCTCATTGCAGTGCTGCACTCGGTAGGATGATAAACAATCAAGAAGAAGATGTAAGTAACCTCCCTTCCCTCTTTTTCTGCATATAATCTTAATAATGGTCTAATGTGACTTATCTTGTTGATATTAAATCTAAAACTCTCCTTTTTCTTAAAAATTCCACTTAACAAATGTCAAAGGAAAATATGTCCTTCTATGTGTTTAAAGACTTGAGATGCTTCACTTCTTTGGAGAGGTTTTATTGGTCAGGCCCACACTCTTATGTTCTGTAGATATCAATCTTTTGGTTTAACGACGGTGCAGCAAAATACACAGACACTACAGTTTTTATTTAAACTTGTGACTCTTTTTGTCCTTTTTAGGAGTTTGTTGCAGTGCGGGTCCAAGATCCCCGCGTGCAGAATGAAGGCTCCTGGAATTCATTCGTGGATTACAAAATATTCCTACATGTAAGTAATAGCCATTAAATTACAATATGTCTCGTCAGCGTCCATGTGAATAGTTCCTGCCATTCTTTCTTTTTATCTAAATAAAAATGTAATATTTATGTACTGTTTATTTTGGATTAAAAAAATATAGAGGCAATACATATTTTTTTAGGAAAACAACAATCAGAATAATCAACAACTTATTTATGAGCTAGGAATAATCTAGATTTAGTTTTCCAAAAAATAATAATTTGAATTACATTTAGTGGGCTTTGTTGTTGAAATGTGCATCAGTAATAAACTGGCCTCATCCTAAATTAAGACGCATTATGATATTTGGAAAGCTCACACAAGAACTTGTAGTCTTATAGATAACCTACAAACTGAATTTCTATTAGGCCTATCTCAAACTAAACCATGATTTTGAATGCAATAGGAACCAAAAGCCTGAAGCTTGAAATACCAAAAACTTGTGGGAACATATTGAATTTGGGCTTAACCTAACTCCAATCTTTGAAAGCACTGAGTCTGCAGCAGCATGGATTCCTTACATGTTTTTGGACCGGAGTTGATGTTGTTGTCAGGGCAGCCGCCTGTGTGGAGTAGTGCTGTGTCAGCAGTAAGGCTTCATTCCCAAACGGATGTGCTGTGTGGGTGTTGACTCATGAAATTGGCTAAGATCATGCGACCTCCTTTTGGTTGTCACTACAAACTATTGTTTTTTGTACGGGTAAATGTGACAGCGAGGCCACAAAAAAAGTGTGCACAAAGTTAAAGTTAACATCTAGAAATGTCATAGCTTTACTCCACAAGGCACTATTTATTTTTATCGCACATTTACTCATTGAGCAGCCCTTTCTGCATCCAACAATACAATTCAATATCAGTTATCCTGCAGATTATCTTCTGAAAAAACAGATGAATTTTTTTGTCAATAAAATGTCCAAAAACAGAGAAAAATACATGTTTGAGTTTCCCACAGACAAGGACGTAACTTCTTGTTTTGACGTAACCACAGTCTGTAACCCAAAGATATTTAGTTTACGATCATGTGCGAAAAAGACAAGCATCAAATACTCACATTTGAAATACTGGAACAAGCAAATGTTTGTTATTTCTGTCAAATATAGTTGCAGTAGTTGCAGAATAAAATGAATTGATCAAACAGGGGAGGAAGGGATGTTTCTGAGGACATTTACCCTTTTAATGGAGTTTGATTTAATGACAAAGAACTTAACCAATGCTGCTCATAATTGATTATGGTCTGTCAGACGGAGCTTGTTATGCAAACATCAGTTGACTGTGTCACACGCTACTGGAACAAAACTGACCTATGATAACGTTTTAGTTCTGCTATACCTCAGCAGGAGTTGGGTCTCTACTTACAACATTAGTATTTGTAAGTGGAGTAGCAGTAGTTTACAGTGAATAATAATTGAGTTTTGTTGACTGTAATATATATCTTTTAAATTTGCAGACCAACAGCAAGGCCTTCACAGCCAAGACATCCTGCGTGCGTCGGCGCTACAGTGAGTTTGCCTGGCTCAAGAAGAAACTTCAGAAGAACACGGGTTTGGTGTAAGTTGCTGTGAAGAGTGAGAGTCCTGTTTAACTATAGAGTGCTGCAGGATGAGTGCTATAACCAGAGAATTGAGTCAGCATTTTTACACTTTTGGTTCTCCTATCCCGCTTAGCCAATGGGTTTTTTGGATAGGTTTTTGATTAAATGTGTAAAAACAATGTCTCACAAGCTCAAAAGATTTGACCATTGTGTCTTCTACTCTGTAGCCAGCCTTCACAACCAGTGTTTTACTCATGATCTTTCAGAGGAAAGGCAAGTTTATTTGAAAGGCTTTCGTTATAGAGATGAGCGTGAAATCCAATTACAATTGGTGAGTTTAGGGGTAGTGACGCTGAAGTCAGGCGACCCTGTTGTAAATAGTTTATTTGTTTTGCTTCAAAATTATAAAGAGGATCATTTGTGAATATTATCTTGCAATGAAGAAGTCTAATTGGCTTTTTGTCGAGGGAACCAGGGCCATGCTAACTTCCAAGTTAAGATGTCATCCCTGCTGCACTCCTAAATTAAATGTCTTTTATTATGACATTGTGGTAAAAAAGAAACAACAGAACCCAATTTTTGTGAAGTATCAACATTGCACTTCCGTACCATACTTACTGAAGTGAAGGTGCTATAATCTACAAACAGGGGTGTCTGTTTTCTTCCTTGCAGGCCAGTCCCAGACCTTCCAGCTAAGTCCTTCTTCTCCTTTATTAATGAGGACTTCCTGGAGAGGAGGAGGAAAGGTCTTCAGGCCTTCTTAGACAGGTCAGTTCTTGAAGTATTCTTTGATAAAACATTTGATCTGCTGTAATATAAATTACTATTTTGTTATGCAATCTACGATATATATATATATATAACAATGACCTTTTGTCTTGGCAGTGTGGTGAACATGACGGTGTGTCTGTCTGACAGCCAGCTCCACCTCTTCTTGCAGACTCAGCTTCCAGTAGGTCACATCCAGGACTGCGTGCAGGGCCACACTCCCTACTCTGTGACGGACGCCATCCTCACCTATGCCTCATCCAATCGGGGCTATGCTCAGGCTCAGGAGGACGATCCCATCAAGGAGTCAAGTCTGACCGTTTCATACGAGTCCATGGAGAGGTATGATTTAGCCTTAATGTTGAAATAACCTTTTTGCATTTGCATTGTCCCTTCTGTTTGATTAAGATTATTCATTATTTATGTGTTTGTGCCATTGCAAGGCCCAATAGACAGTGCTATACAACAAGTAATAATAACACACTATGCAAAGTTTAAAAACATAAATTCCAGTTCAAATGAGCAAAATAGGGTGGAAAAGTTAGTCTAAACATATTGCTTAATGTAGGTCTTTACACCAGGCTGGATGTCGTTTTTTCATGTATTTAAATTAAAGAGATAGTTTGAGACTTTTGCTGAGAGTTTGATGGAATATTGATCCCACTCTTTTATCTCTATGGTTAATATGTAGCAAGTTAGCGCAGTTCTGTACGAGGGGGAGCAGCCATTCTGGCTTTGTCAAAAGATTATGAAATCTACGTGTGGCCCCTTGCCTGGCCTTTAAAGAGTCCAGCACATAACCCCCCCGTACAACTTTAGAGGTGCAGCTCAGCAGATTTGGGTACTGTAGGAAGGAGCCAGGCTAGCTGTTACCATCATACCGTCATAGTGCTAAGCTAAGCTTTCTGGCTACTGACAGTAGTTATGTAGGGATGCACCGATTGCAAAAATGTCGGCCGATGCCGATACCGATGTTAAGAATAACATTTTTGCCGATGGCCGATGTTTCACTATGTAAACTGTAATGGTAGCACAATGCAGACTACGGCAGCCGATCCCTTTAAGAGAGAGTGGGGGATACGTGCGTGCATGTGTAAGCGCGAGAGAGAGGTTGAGCGAGCCATAGTACGTTTCTGGAAGTTAACCGGAGTAGCAGCAAGTATAACAAAGTCACAAATATATACAACGGCCTCCCAAGAACACTGAAGGATGGATTTAATTTACCGATCTTCGGGACACCCGCTACACGGGGCAGAAGTCCTGCAGCGTGCAGCAGCTCTCACAGAGGAGAGGAGACGCCCCCCCCGAAAGACTTTAGAGTTACGGGAGACCTACAGTCACTGTTCCAATCCTTTAAAATTATGCCCTGACTTCAGATTTGGTCCGTCAGATTTAAAAACAGCGACGCTAATGCGACTTCTCCCGGTCACGTAGCAAAACATAAACATCGGCGACTGCCATCGGTGATGTCTCCGTATTTTACCGATGTGCCGATGGTGGTAAATAGGACTAACATCGGCCGATGCCGATGTCTCACCGGTGTATCGGTGCATCCCTAGTTCTATGTTTAACATACATAGTTCTTGACTACTCTAGTCAATAACATAAATAAATGTATTTCCCAAAATGTCAAGTTTTTTTAGTTTTACTTACTTTTATAAATATCATTTGTGAAACGATTTTGACCTTTTTTTAGCACAGGGAACTGATTTAATTATTACGTTTTGTTCCCAAATTAGCCAAAATTGTGTTGAGAAGCTGTCAACCAAATGCTTACCATATTCCCAGTAAAGATAGTTACAAATCTGGCTTTAGTGGGACTTGTGGCAGAGTTAAAAAAAATGGTGGGTTGTTGTGTTGGAACTACTATTCTTAACAATTCCTGTTCTGTTTGAATTGTAATTCAGACAATGTTTTTCTCCGTCCCGCTTCACAGCCCAGTTCCTCATCAACCTTGCCTAAAACTTAAAGAGACCTTCAGTCCAGAGCTTTTGTCCTGTATTGACTCTGACCCTCAAGAATGTGAACTGGAGAGCCATGATAAGGACACAGTTGAGTTCCTGCACAAGGAAAACTCCTCAGTGATGGTTCTCCAGGGGAACAACCATCTTGAGGCAGTTGTTGAGGACTGTGGCCCGACAGAGGCAACCTTTTATCTGGGTGAAAGCCAGGATGTTCCTGAGAGTCTCAGCCTTGAAGAACAGATTCAGCAGAGGAGCTGTCAGATACAGACACCTGTGGAGGTGCACTCGCCCATGAGCAGTGACTTTGAGGCGAAATGTGTGGTGGACGGCTTGTTTGAGGAGTGTTCCGTAAGAGAGGAGAGCAATAAAATGTTGGATATAGAAGATATGACTGTTCCTCATCCAGACACAGAGGAGAAGACTGTTCCTCATCCAGACACAGAGGAGAAGGCTGTTCCTCACTTAGACACAGAGGAGAAGACTGTTCCTCACCTAAACACAGAGGAGAAGACTGTTCCTCATCCAGACACAGAGGAGAAGGCTGTTCCTCATCCAGACACAGAGGAGAAGGCTGTTCCTCATCCAGACACAGAGGAGAAGACTGTTCCTCATCCAGACACAGAGGAGAAGGCTGTTCCTCATCCAGACACAGAGGAGAAGACTGTTCCTCACTTAGACACAGAGGAGAAGACTGTTCCTCACTTAGACACAGAGGAGAAGACTGTTCCTCACCTAAACACAGAGGAGAAGACTGTTCCTCACCTAGACACAGAGGAGAAGACTGTTCCTCACCTAGACACAGAGGAAAAGACTGTTCCTCACCTAGACACAGAGGAGAAGACTGTTCCTCACCTAGACACAGAGGAGAAGACTGTTCCTCACCTAGACACTGAGGAAAAGACTGTTCCTCACCTAGACACAGAGGAAAAGACTGTTCCTCACCTAGACACAGAGGAAAAGACTGTTCCTCACCTAGACACAGAGGAGAAGACTGTTCCTCACCTAGACACAGAGGAAAAGACTGTTCCTCACCTAGAGACAGAGGAGAAGGCTGTTCCCCATCCAGGCACAGAGGAGAAGACTGTTCCTCACCTAGACACAGAGGAAAAGACTGTTCCTCACCTAGACACAGAGGAGAAGACTGTTCCTCACCTAGACACAGAGGAAAAGACTGTTCCTCACCTAGACACAGAGGAAAGACTGTTCCTCACCTAGACACAGAGGAGAAGACTGTTCCTCACCTAGACACAGAGGAGAAGGCTGTTCCTCACCTAGAGACAGAGGAGAAGGCTGTTCCTCATCCAGGCACAGAGGAGGAGGCTATTCCTCATCCGGACACAGAGGAAAAGGCTGAACAGTGTGAAAGTTCTGTGGAGGCAAATATGGAAAAGGTCAACTTCGATTTTAAGGACAGTGACTTAAAGGAACCTCTTATAGATAGCGACACAATATCTCAGAGGAGGTTCTTGAAGTCTGCTTTGAGAAAAGTGTTTTAGAAAATCCTGTCACCTCTGAAATTAATGGTCTTGAACACATTGATACTACTGAGGTTCCTGTTGAAGATGCCAGCTGTCTGGAGGAGTTTAAGAGCACAGGAAAGGAAATGAGCGATGAATCTGAGAGGAAAGATGAGACACCATATATGTCAGAAATCCATGAAGAGACTGACAATTTGCACTCAGAGGTGGAAGGCAGCGGCGATGACATTCTTCAACACATGGACCAAGTTGAACAGGAAGTAGATCAGGTAAGGACCAAAGATGACAGCGACGAGGACAGCCATTCATCTTCCAATGAAAGCATTGTCAAGGTCAGCGATGAAGAGAGCATCTGTGACGAGGCAGAGGAACTGATCCAGTCTGCAAACGGACACATGGACACTCCTCATGAGGAGGTCGCTCACTGGGCAGAAGAAGTGCAGACCCCCAGGAAAAACATTTTGGACCTACACATGAATGGATGCATTGCAGAAAAAGACGACATTTTTGCCCATGAGGAAGACGACTTGCAATACATTACCGACATTAGTGACTTGCATAAATCTCTGGACTTGATCTCAGGTGTTACAGGTGGAGATTTGACAGAAAATTGTGACTTCAGTATCTTAGAAACAAGCTGCACGCCTGAGCTAGCTGATAGTAGAAGTACGGAGCAGGAAAACTTGCCTGTGCTGTCTTTGGACGCCTCAGAGGAGAATCATGAGGTAGAGGTGTTTAAGTCAAATGGCTAAATGGTGTCACATGCCTGGGCTTCACCCTTCAGAGGCTGAAAACAAAAGATTGTGAAAGCTCTCTTCTGCCACTTGATCACACTCAAAAACAAGGTACTTTAAAAATACTGCTCATTATAAACCGTCTTCATATGATGCTGCATTAGGGCCATTGTGTGTTAAAATATCAAATAATTAAGAGCCGGAACAGGTGGTTAGTAATAAGAGAAACATTTCTCAAAAGTGAACCAAAAACACGCGGAATATGGTGATTCCAGGCTAAAATAACAAGTCATTATTTTTGATTTGGCCATCTACTGCAGGCGTCATACACTTGATGTTAATTCAACCTTGCAAAGTGAATCGATGTGACAAGTTTTTTTTCTCATTAATGTGACTTTATTCCATGTGGCTTTATAATTGCAATCTACAATGGCCCTTATGCGCTGTAGTATCTTCACAATGTAGATGGTCCAGTCTGTCACACAAATAGCAAGTCTAACTAACTAGTGATTTCTTTCCTTTTGAATTATGTATATTTAATTTTAAAGTACACCTTCATTTACACTCAGGTAAACATAATATTGGCGCTGTTTTTCTCCTCTGGTTGGATGTTCATCTGCTTTTTGGGAACACCAGAGGATGCTCAAGTTCACAAACTACATATGAGGGTGATTTTCTTTTTAAAATCCATAAATTTAGTACCAAGGCTACTGTGTGAACATAAAATGTTAATAGAAAAAAGGTTAATTTTATCTTAATTAGCTTGCTATATAATTACATCATGTTTCTAGTGGAAAAAATTGTGCTTGAAATACACACTCTACACTCTACAACACCCCTTTATAGGCTGTAATGTATTCTGCTGTACATACTGAGGGTCAAGAGATACCATCCTTTTGAATAAAAATCTAAATTTACAGTCAAAAATACTTCCTGTAGTCAAGTTTACTTCCTATAAAACCCATTTCTGTTTGTTTCCTCACGTATCTGTAGTGGAGAGACGGAAAGAAAAAGAGGAAATTCAAAACAACTTTATCCACCTTACCTGTTGTAAGGCTGCTGAAGCATCAATATAACGGTAGTTAAAATGTTATCCCTTCACGGCCAGTTTGGACAGGAGAAAAATGAAATCCCTAAAAAGCGGATTGAATCTGCCATTACAGTCACTGAGAATCATACACAGCTCTCATTTAAATGTGAAAAACAATCACTTTATATTTTAAGTCAACAACTGTCCCCTATTGAATCCTGATAAACATACGTTTTGAAGTCCAGGCCGGCTGCTCGAAAACAATCCTGTTAAAATCGGCATGTCCTGTTTATAATCCAAAGTGTCACTAATTCTGGCTGTGTGTACAAATGACAGACACACTGTATGGGAGTCAACATTAAATCAGATCAGTAGCATGTTAGAATTGAGGCCAGGCTAGTAATAGTTTACCCTTATGGCGCACATTGCTCTTACAAATGATGTTTTATAGATATTTATTAGGAGAGCTAAAATTAAAACCTTTTAGCGTATCAATGCACACATGAATATTTGGTTTTGTTATTGAATTTTAAACGTGTTGTTATAAATAAATGATCAGAATTATAATTGGAACTCCGGTGCAATAGTCACCGACACCTTGACCGTTGTAGATTTTCATAATGTTTATTCTTGTAATTTCTGTAAGATTGTCTGCTCTTTTACTGAATTTTTGTTAATGTTAAAAACTCACTACAGATACATTCACTAAGCTTTTTCATTTTCAGTTTGTTTAATCGCAGCATACATTCTAAAGTATGGATGTGTATTTTCCACGTTGTTGTCACACACTGCTGCTGCTTCTGGTTTAAGTGAATTCCGTTGCATTTGTTTAAAAGGGACCTAGAGTTGTTTGTGTTGTTGCACAGAGAATAAAGCACCTCACACATCCTTTGTTGTCTAGTAGGTGGATAGTAGATTACCGGTTTTATTTTGTCTTCTACAATGTCACTGACTGCAGGTATTATTTTTCAAAAGCTGCTTTTAAGAATTTAGTTTTTTTAAAGAATGATTGCCCTATGCAGGAGAACTATTTTACAACATGGATCTACAAGGGCCACTATGAAACCCTGAGTGAATGTGTCCATGTTTATCTAATTTTATTTCAAATAAATAGTTTTTCTTCTTAACTGTGTTGAATGTGACTCTTTATTTCTGTGGTTTAATATTACTGATTTTACATGTTTTACAAAACACCTCTTATGGTTTTAAGACAAGATATTGGTGCAATCCTGCTCCCTAGTGGCTAGAAAGGAAACAGTTGAATAACCCACAGACTTCACTGAAGAATTCACACACAAGAAGGAAAGGCTTATAATATTGTTGGGTATTTTTGTGTAAAATGTATTTCAAAATGTTTTTCATATTGTACATCACATCTGCTTATATGTTTTAATGTCTATCAGAAAAATGAGAAACAAATCTGCACAGTTCTTAATTTAAGTAATTGATTAGATAACAATAAATAATACATAAAAAAAATAGGACTGCATCTAACAATTATTTTAATGTATTATGTTGATTTACGATCGTGATAAATAACTGGTTAGTATATGAAAAAAAATCCCCATTAAAATAGCCCAATGATGGCTTCAAATGACTTCTTTGCCAAACCGGCGGTCAAAAACACTAAAGTATTTAAAAGTGTAAATGATATAAATCAAAGTAAACAGGCATATCATTACATTTTAGGAGCATTTGTTGATAAATGACAAACAACAAATCAATTATAACCATATATCTTCTTTTCATTATTCATTATTCTTTTAGTTATTTTTCTGATTAATCATTTAATGCATCTGTGAAAAACCCCAATCTAACACAGCCCAAAAATACAAATGCATTACATTTATAATTATATAAAACAAATTTGAAAAGCTTTTCCTGATAAATTACTTAATTCATTGACAAAATGATTGATCAACTAATTGTTTTAGCTTGTACAGGTGTGACAGGAATAAGTACTACGGCAGCACATCCACATGATATAACTTAGTCTTATGAGAGAAAATACTTTTCCAATAAAAATAGATTATTTGAAGGGGCTGTCTTTGAGATTCATGGCCAGCGTCAGTAACAGTGCTGTAAAATAAAACAAATAAACACACCATCAGAGAAACAGGCATTAATAATTCAGTATTCTTCTTAAGCTGTGCCTATCTAACAGTATTAGGGAATCATTTTCTAAAATAGGACAACGGTGTTGTAATCATGCTTTTGTTGCACATATTTATTCACACCCATTGCCCCATTAAGATTGCTTCACGTAGTACTTCTTCCAGCCAGCAGATGCCATAAATGGCAGGTCAACGACTGAATATACCTCAATGGCAATCTCGATGAGTACCAGGGGGACCGTTTCTGTGTATTAGGCCACAGTAATGGTCCATAATGCTGATGATAAGAGAGTGCCTCGGTACCTGTTGGAGCTCAGAGGATGTAGGCAGGGTGCAGGAAGTCCTTGGGGACGATCCCCACAGCGCCGTTCAGCTCGCCAACCCACCAGCCGTGAATATTGTACTCCTGGACCCAACAAAAGCAATAAAAACAAACCATAAGTCTCCTCAGGGGCTCAAGGACAAGTAAACAAAGCAGGATTTAGCACCAATCTCACATTTTTATTTGATGCGAGTGAAGCGTTTGTGTCATCTTATTAACATTAGAACAACCATTCAAAAGATTTGGACTCCACTTAAATGTCGCCCAGGACCGCACAGTGGATACAAAAATAATAATGTTAAAATTGTATTATCTCAACTTCGGCAAAGGAAATCCAAGAAAGCCTTGATTCCACCAAAGAACAACCATGCACATTATTCTAATAAGCACTGCCGGTGTATTAGCCTGAGGGTTTTAATAAAAAAATGGGAGAGAAAGGTAAACAAGACTATTGAGACAGCATGTATCTAAAATAAAACTGCTATTTTTTTAACTGCTAAAAAACAATAACGACAGCCGGCCCGTTTTCCCAGACTAATTATACAAGACTTTAATCTGCACAGTAGTTAAAGAAAAAGAGGGAACTGGAGTGTTCCATTTACAAATAGAAAAACTAAGAATTAATGCTTTGTAACATTAAAAAGATGATTTAACAATAATATTGAATCAAAGTTGTTCAATTATTTTCATTTCTCTAAAAGTTGAATACCTTTAGGCCATAAAATGAAACAAGCAGCTTTGCAAATCATTTTAGATTTATTTTTAACTCCTGGTGTGCATTTGCAATAAACTTGGATATGTTATAGTATAAAGGACAGGGGCATAGAACAACAAAGCGTTTATTTTATGACTAAATTCAGAAATTAAAACAAAATGATTTCTTGTCATTAAAAAAACACTGCTACCTCCCTTTGTTTGCGTAGTGAAGAAACCAACAAAAGCTCCTGCTATGTATCCTACAAGATATTAAAAAGACAGTGAACTGAGAAAAATCAGACCTTAAAAATAAAAGGCCTTCTTTTAAATAGAGGCTTTATATACGTTCTAATTACTGTTTGCTTACTAAGGTGCTTTTTACAATTTACACCTGTATTTTGAAAGTTTCTAAATACATTTTATTGTATTGGGGTTGGATTGTGACATTTATTCCATGTTTAAAAAATTGTCTACTCACCTAATAATACAAAAGTAATTGCTTATTAGGTAAATAAAAAATCAATACATTGTTGGTAGGATGTAAATATTCTTTCTAGGGCCCATAATCATTTTTAAAAGCAGATATTTTACAGGTATTTCCTATAGCTTCCATCGCTCTGCATCCAAAATCATTATTTCCGCTCTTACCTACTGTAAAACTGGAATAACAAAATCTTTCATTCATTATTACATTTTAGGAACTTGAGTCTCATTAAGAACCTCATGATCATCTGGGCTCTAACTAGATGTACTGGATCAATATTTGTCCAGCGAGCAGAGGGGCGTAGGAGCCCAGCAGTCGCAGCAGAGGAGGCACCAGCCGGCCCTCATTTTCCTGCCCTGATGGAACGAGGAGCGTGGCCACTCATCTCTCCTCTGTTCTCCAGCAGATTGAAAATGGCTGCGTGAACAGTTTGTCTCGGCACTGAGGAGCAGATGAAACACTCAGCTACACACACACACACAACGTGCGTGCGAGCAGACACATGTAACGTATAAAGTTTTACACGTCTGAAATTAGAATCAGACTTTTCTTCCTGCTCTAACAGGCTCTAGCTGTGAAAACACACACATACTTTGACGTGATGAACGACATTTTGTCAAAGGTTCAGCCCATCATCCCGACCTGCCACCTCCCTCCGTCCAGAGGAATGAGGCCTGCAGCTAATGAGAGGTGTTTGGACAGCAACGACAAATGGATTGCTTAGAAAGTAATAAACCAAAAGACTCAAGTGTTCTTACGGCACAAACAGGAACCCGCAATAAGCAGATTGTCCATCCAGGCCTCATTGTTTTCCCCTACGAGCTTCGCTGACAGCTCACACTGGGATGCTCCAGTGTGCTTGGCACTCTGACAAACTCTGACTGACTGTGTTGGGCTCATAAAGCAGGGGAAAGTTAAGTCCGAAATGGTCTTTTTATGCTCCCCAAAAGACTGTAGAGGGAAAAGCCCAGTTGCGGAAAGCTGGCTCTGGTTCCAATTCTGGATAACGTGAAGAGAGGAGGAGGAAGGGGGGGACAGACGGACGGGAAGGGGGGCTTAGGAGAGAGGGAGCGAAACAGTTTTTCTCTCCCTTGGGGGCGTAGCAGCACTATTCCACCAACCATAGTGACAGAGAGTTTTATTTATCTCCGTGGCCCATCTGTGCAGTCGGTCTCAAATTCTCCCTGAGAAAGGTCTTTTGGATTATCAGCGCCGCCATTTTAATACAACTGCTACATCACAGAGTGGGTGCCAATGGCGGTGGAAGTCTGTCAGGCGTGCAGAGTCCATCTTCCTCATACTTGAAATGGGTTCATCCAGAGTACACCTGCTGTAATAGGGACATTCCAAGAGGCGGGGAGAGTAAATTATCCAAATGATAAAAACTATGCAAACTCCTCAATGTCCTCCTCCGTCTGTTTGCTTTCCCCTCGCTGTTCTTAGGCTTGATTAGTTTTTGTGTGATTTTGCATCTTAATGCTAAGGTTGGGGCAAAGAACAGGCACATATCGGCTTATTGTGGCCAGTTGTTTACGTGTGAGAGGGAAGATGTTCCCTCCTAAATGCTCTGGGATGATGAAAATCAAGCGTCCCCTGGGTTCTGGGAAATGTCTTAGTTTTTTTCTCATTAGCAAGATGCTGCAAGATGCACAGGGTGTTGTGTGATGGGTGACAAATATCAGAGCCACTGTTCACTGCAACCTGGATGCAGATCAGATCCACTCCAGGAGGGAGGAAGGGGGGGGGGCAAACAGCGCCGTGTCGTGGCGGCTGCGGCGCGTTGACTCATTGACCTCCCGGTGACTCCTCCGCCGAGAGAGCGGGGGAATGAGGCGTGGGCGGGGCTGGCACTGAGAGCGGGTTGCCATGACAACACCTGCAGTGTACCGGCGCGATCGTTTATTTACCACTCAGGGGGCTGGCTAATGGTGGCATTCTGATAGGCCCATCGCTCATGAACCCGACCGGAGGACAGATTGACAGCTACCCGAGCCTGAAGCGAGGAGAAGGTGAGTCGAGGTTGGGTGGATGCGGGAAAAAGACAACGGGTGAGGCGGGTGACGCTAACGTGTATCAAAACAAAACACAGCTTTAATATCTCTCTATGTCAGAAAATAAATGCACCTTTAGTTTTTTCAGGAGGGGGGGAGATACAAAATCTGTAGAGATTCAGGGTCCATGTCCTTTTCTTTCCCTCTTCCGGCCTCATCTTGTTCTCACACACACTCACACACACATGCATGCACATAAACCACACACACACAAAATCCCAAATGCATACAAACTAGGGGGAGTGCTAATAAGCCTGACACATGAGGCATCTTTCCTCGGCCACCAGCTGACTGAGGCAGGCCTTGGGCGTGATGGAGCGCAGGAAGTCTCTCATTGCCCTGCCGCTGAACCCGCCGCCTGGGTGTTACAATCTCTCCCTCCCTCCCTCCTTCCCCATCTCCAACCCCCTCCCTCCTTTCCTCCCCTTGCTTTCTTTCCATCTCTCCTGTAGCAGCCTTTCCACTTGCATCCTCTCTGTTTTTCGTTTTTTTTTGCATTTCCTACTCCTCTACCTAGACTGATCAGATGCACTGCAGCTCTCTGCAGTTCTTCCATCACTGCTCACTCTAACAAAGAAACATGGACGCATAGCTGCATGATCTGTAACCCGCTATTAGGTTAGCGAGCTCTCCTCCCTGCTCACACCGGTGACACCTCACAAACAACCTGATAATACCTGAAACTGCTGGGGAAAACCCTTAGTGTGTTGCCGTTATAAGGACTCTGTGCCAAAAGAAATCTTGACGAAATCCATCCAGAAATATGGACGATAATTCTGCACAACCAAAGATCGAAATGGCTACTTAGTGTCCATTTTTTTTCCAAGTGGGCTTTTAATTAAATCAGTGAATTGGCTTCAAATTGGAAACATGACAGAGCATGAGAACGTTAGAAAATATCTCAGGGACGATGAGATTTAATAAAAAGAAAACCTACTCGCTCCTTTCTAATGCACGCTTGGGATTACAGATAGCTCCTTAACTTAATAGCAATTTAAAGTGGATTTGTGTATGCCACTGAGTGTCTGTAATGATGGCTGTTTACGCCGCCCCTCATTTATAATAATTAAGCAGAATGGATTGGGGGTGGGTTGCTCGGACGCGGTTCTGGGCTATTGGCTTGGGCTGAATAATGACCTACTGTAGTTGACCGGAGGATGACCGCTGCCTCCTGCATGACCCCAAACCCCAGACTCACCCCCTGCTTCTTTGGGTGGTAAATAGGATGTCTTGCCTGTCTATAGCGTCTTGGTGTCTATGGCCACAATAGCAGCCAGGGGTCTTTAAATGGGTGTGTGACAGAGAAAAGGAGAAAGGAGAGGGGGGACAGGGTTCACACAAAAGAATAAAGGGATCCACCCTCTTTGTCTCTTGCTTGACTTTTCCCATCTGATTGTTTGCCCACTTTTCCTTTTCTTCAGCTGTATTCAGTCAGAGTGACCTGGTAGCAGCGGCCCAAACCAGCGTGTTAAACAGAGAAGTCTGTTATGACCCTAAATATCGCAGGTAGCCTAGACAGAATATTAGCTCAAAATGAGTTTTAGAATGTCTTATTGCTAATTTTAGAATCATAACTTGTATTTATACACGGCTATAAATCACAGGGGCTAAATCTATATGGCTGTAAATCAGTTTTTGTTGTTTTTACTTTTGTTGTCATGTAATAAAATCATGGCCAAAGACATAGGATTGATAGAAACCGCCACAAGGTGTCAGTGGTGTCCATGTTCTCATTGTCTCTAACAAGCAGCTGCAGCTGAACACTTTGGAAAAATGTAATGTGATGCTCTGCTTTGGGAGACGCAGCGGATTGGCTGTCTCATCTCACTCTCTCTGTGTTTTGGTTGGACGCCGGGGGAGAGGGGGAGAGATGAGCAGGGCAATGGAGAGAAAGAGGAAGAGGTGGCAGCAGCGCCTGCCAGAGTTTTAAGGACCCTGGATGGGTTTGTACCATAAATCTCTTCCCACTCCATCCCGCCGTTCTCCATGAGTGCCTGTGGGAATACAGGAATGTGACAGCTGACCTGTAGAGCCCATGTCTTTTGATTCTGGACACATAAATTAGAGGGCAAGAATGCAGGACAGCCTTATGGTTCAGTGTGGCCCACAAAGTACACAGGCATTACACGTGTCAGGGAGAAGTAAAACACCAGCCTTAAGCCACTGCAATAAATTAACCCGACACTCACATTGTAAATACTAAAACAAATATCTTGCTGCATGTTATGATGCAGTGAAAATATGTGTGCGCAACATCTCAACATTTTTAAATCAAGTACAAAAAAATGTGCCAGTGTGTGAGTGTGATATTGCAGAAACCCGAGCTCTCCAGTATTTGTCACCCCACACTAAAATGTCGGCATAAAGCTATAATGTGCATTAGAAAAATGCAAGCTCTCAGAAATGAAATGCCAGAGCAACACTCAGAAGATGGATCTAACGGTGTGTTTCTACCTCATGTATCAGCGCGCTGAGCATCGCCATCCAGCTCTCTGCGAAAGTAAGTTAGGCATCGCTGCAACCGGCGGCAGCTCGCACTACGAGATTAATTCTCTTGAACTAATGGGATTCATATGAGTTGTGAGGTTCCTAATTTATTTACTTTGTCAGTGATACACAGATATGCACACACACAGCAACACACAAGGGAGAAAAAAACACAAATACAGTAAAAATGCCCCCACTTTACAGTAAGTGAGAGATCAATAATGATGGATGAGGGCCTTTTATACAATCGGCATGTTCTCCTCAGTTCACAGCCATATGACACCATGCCTGTGGCTATCCCATTCTGCACTTCAGCAGTCAATCACATCGCAGCTTTAAAAATAACAGTTTGTTAGCACCATTGATTTAGCACTTAGAGCGTGTCCTTATTACCTTGTAATTATGGTCAGTGTTGACATAACAGCACAGACAACCAGGACTCCCACCCTCTAAGAGAATTTATGGGCCCTGGTTTTATTACGGCCATTTCATGTGTCTGGGTCCCCAGTTAAGCGACAGACTTGAGTTCTAGCCAAGGGCCCGTATTTCACTCATCGAGGTCAGGGTTCTCAGGAATCCCCCCGTAAAACTGAACGCAACTGGGGGCCTGCACGAAAGACGTGGGGAAGCCTTCCCCAAGGGCTCATTAAAACAAATAGCCGATTACAAGCTATATCCAAATAATGCTATTCAGGGGGGAAATTTGACACTTTTAGGACACAAAATGTCACACGGATGGAGTCGTGTCTTCACACAAAACCATTCGGAAGCCGTCCGGAGATCACCTCTAAATAATTTACAACCAGCCCCTCGCTTTAAATCCATTAGAGGATAGTTAGAATACTCTCTCGTAGTCTGTCACTATGTTATGACTTCAGCGTACAGCTTGACAAAACAAGAGTAATCTGTGCCATTAAGTTTGTGAGGTCCGTCTACCGGGTCTTGCTTCCAACCTGGACTTAGTTTGCTTTAAGGTCTTCAGTGAAGCAGTAATCTGATCCATACAGTGAAAAGTAATACGGCGGGCAGGGCTGAGGCAGTTTGAGGTGGATCTGTTGCTCAGAGCCAGGTCCCCTTTGTTTCCCCACGTACGCTGCCTTTGTCATCCTTACGTGAAAAATGGACATGGCTGTTTTGACATTTTCCCCTATCAACCAGCACGCTCAGACAGAGAAGGCTGGCATCTCATTAATCTGGCACTGCCAAGAGAACCTCAATTAAAAGTCCATCTTCTGTGAAGAGCATAATTCACCTGTGCCATACCTGCCCTTACAAACAAAAGGCTCCATTTCCTTTAACACATACTGACTCTGTTTGTTTGTCTATCTATAACCTAAACCTTTACTTATTGAAAAAGCAAGGGCATTATTGTTTCTGCTCTAAAACAAAACAAAAATCGCAAATAATTACATTCTTCTCAAGCTGCTGATTAAAGATGCAAGGAATAATGGGCTTGAATACATAATTTCTCAATCCCTTTTCCACTGCATAATTACCAACAAAAAGCTGCATATACTGTAAATTCTTCCTCCCGTTCAGATAATTCAGCCTAAACACGGAACATGATGATTCAATTTCAAGCCGACCAATAGAAACAAGACCCTGCACGCAGCAGAGTAAAAAGTGCCCAAATTACCAGCCATTGATTTCCAGTAGGGCGGCTTTTCACTGGTAGATACTCTGCATGTAACTACAAGATGGCCATAAAACACGAGGAAATAGATTGAGAGAAAAAGAGCTGAGATGCTGGATGGCTACACCTGCAGTTTATGTCAAACAGGAAGGAAGGGCTTCGCATGGCTGCCTACTCAATTAACCCCTGTGATAGAGGCTCTATAATGAACAACAGCACCATTACGCAGCGCCTGAATGGCACTTCACCCTAGTGGCCCGGGAATAGACAATGCCACTGTTGGTGCTTCTCTGCTGCATCGACACACTAACAGAGGAATTTAGATGTTGGGGATATCAGCATGTTCACAAAGTAAATGAGGGCAACGTGATTACTGGTATTGATGTTGTTTAACACTTTAATAATCACATATTCTACCCATCTGCAACACATTTTACTCATTGCAAATTACTAATTGCTCCTGTAATTATGTTTACGAGTCAGGAATGTTTCCCATTAAAGATGAACTGCAGAACAGTGATGTCCCATTTCCTCCGACTAGGAGAAAGCGTGTCCAGAAACAACAGAATTCTGAGAGATGTTTGCTTAACCTCTCTGGGTATTTTTTGCTGACCTTGCTAATGATGCAGATGAGATCTCCTCTCTGGAAGCCCAGCTCGTCCGGCTCGTCAGGCAGGCAATCCCATAAACCTTGGTAGTAGTTAGCGTAATCTAAGGACCAGGCTGAGAGGAAATGCACAGAGTAAATTTAAATAAAAAACTGGACCATTTTTTTCCCCCCGATTTAAACTATTACGCTGGAAATGTGAAAGACTGTGATGAGGCTCTGACCTGAGCTGTTGTTCTTCTCACCGCTTTCATCTGTTAGACCATGAAGATCCTCATCTAGATAAAAAAACACAGCAAATGCAACAAAATTATATTTGTGAGAGAACCTTTATACTTGTCTGACTTATAAGCAGGAAGTGCGGCTACAATTAACTATTATTTGTATTATTGATTTATTGAACAATTATTTTCTAGATTAATCAATGCCTCTTTAAGCTTTAAAATGCCAGAAAAAAGAGAATAATGTATATCCCATTGTCTCAAAGACAAATATGGTATACTTAATAAGTAATATGTTAAAGCAGAAAAACCTCCATATTTGAGAGGCTGAAAACAGCATTTTGTGCCATGTTTGCATGATTAATTACTTTATTAAACTAAATTAATAATTCACGCAAATACTTTGAGGCAATTTTTTATGTTGATCAATTAACAGTTGCAGGACACATTTATTAACCAGACATCTGGACCTAACATTTCACTCAAATTATTCAACAGAGGTAGAATGTAAAGTAATGATAAGAACCGTAACCAATACAAATAAAAAAAAAAAAATAAATAAGTGGAACATTAGGCAACGCCTGTCACATCACCACGTGGCACAAGATGATTTTTCTTTACCAAGACATAACTCCCTGGTGAGGAATCAATTTGTTCACATTTATCAGAGACAGAGCGAGAAAAAGTTAAAGAAAGAGAGGCTGTCTTTCAGGCACGCAGAGGCGGACGTGTCATCGACTGCGGGGCGTGGCCCCCGGTGGTCTGAGAGGTGACACAGTGATATCCTGCCCTCTGTCTCACACATCCATCCTTAACAGCAGCAGGCTGACAGCCACGCCACAACCCAGCAACACTATCCACCTTCCAGCACAACCTGCGCCCCTGCTTCCAGGAAGACCAGGAAGGACCGAATACACACACACACACACACACACACACACACACACACACACACACACACACACACACACACACACACACACACACACACACACACACACACACACACACAGTACAAATGTCCTTTGTATCTTTTTCAAATCACTTTCGGGTTGCTGCACTTCTCATGAATAAAAAAGAAAGTCTTTAAAATGGAAAAGAATATCATTAAAAATCTCAGGGTTATGGTTTTACCTAATGAAATATGTAAATGTCCTCCATTGTTACCACACCAAAATAAAGAATTACGTGATTTTAATTTTTCACAGGATCTAAACATTTGTTCAGCGCTCTGCGACCGCTGTGCAGGAGAGCATCCCTCAGTCGAGAGGCCACCGCCATGGGCCAACGGTTTCTATATCAAAGTGATTTCATTTTCCAGTCAATAAAATCAGTCATCAGCACCAGAGCCAACACCACCATCGCTCTGCATTCTGCCTGCAACTGAGCCATTTTCTGAGTTTTGCTTTGACAAAACGGAGAGAGCTCATCACTGGAAAATGATACTTTACTTGTACATGTTTTCACTAGTTTGCCTGCTGAATATGCAGGATGTATCTGAAAGAGAGCAATTTGCCAATTGTTAGGATTCTCCAGATATCTAATGTTAACTACCCAGATATCGATATGTATATTTACACCTTGTCTATATCAGAACCGATCAATGACACTGCACCAAGTCGATATGATATTGTCCTCGAAAGCAATCAAGTTAATACTGAGATTGGAAAACTGGCAGAAATCTGAAAATGCTTGTAAATAAAGACAAGCTAATTACATTTAATCCCTTTTTGACTGACAGAGCAGACTGAATGCATGTGAACTCTTAAATCAGGTGTTGTACCTATGTTGATATCCATGGCCTAGTTGTTTTATAATTTGTTGGGTGTATATTATTTTAATATATACCCTAACTTGTGTGACTTTATTGTTTTTTTTTATTGAAGACTGTAGTGTAATCAACTTGTACTTGACCAACAACTTTTGCATATTAATCTTATACCTTCATGTGATTAATAAAATAAAGAATTCATCTTAAATATTTTTATCTTTTTGTATAAGAGTTTTTAAAATAGTTTTCTGAATATTTTTTTAAATACTTTAGTTTTCTTCATCATACACCAAAGTGAATTCCTTGAATGTGCAGGAAGATAAAAATACAAAAAGCTTGTAATTTGCAATCCTGATCAATGAAAATAAAATCACTATGTACATTACAAGCTGTAAGTGAGCAAAGGGAGAAGCAGAATGATTGATAAGTGAAGGGGTGAGAAAGTGAACGAAAGAGCCTGTCATTCGATATGCCATCTGTGGTCAGAATCTGTACCTCTTCCCAGATGGCTTTGAACGCCGGCGTGACAGTCTGAAGACTGATTTCCCTCTCACCAGTGATTTTGGCAAAGGTAATGTACTCACTGAGTGAAACAGAATCTTGATGTATCTTATTTAATAGAAAGAGTGATGGACGACGGCCCTGAGAAGATCAGATCACCCCTTTTGTCCTTCTTGGGATCTTGTAGCCAACCTGACACATGGGACTGTCTCGCCCCTCAGTAGGGACACACACACTCGCACTCGTCTTGCAACAATCTTAATCAAACTCTAATTTCTATTAAATATGTGACATAAAGAGCTCCAGAACTATTTTAAGCCCTGAGAGATGCAATTTTTACTTCATTTCAACTAAATTGCTGTTGCTAGGCAATTTTAGCCAAAACTCTGCTTAGTGGATTGAATTGTAGGCTATTTGTTGCCTGGCAACATTAGCTAATTGGACGTTCTATGACAGAGCATTCGGCACTAGCCGGCTCTCGCTGATTTCAACAACATAACTGTTTCACAACAGATGGCTCTCAGTGAGATAAGACCAGAGGAAGCTGGTTTCCAGTGGATGTGAGGAGAGCCTCCCCTTCCTGCCCTGTGTGACTCTGCAGCACCAACCTCAGCCCTGACAGGCTTATTAGTGTTGCTTGATTTAAAATGACTGATCAGTCTGGGTGTTGTGGTGGTAGGAAGGTACCTAGCTGGCAACACAAATTTCACAGCCAGGGGAGAGATCATCACAAATTTTTCTTGTTGCAAAAAATTCCCTGAGGGCTCGGGTTTGTGTGTGTGTGAGGCAGAGCGACTGTGTCTATTTGTCTGACTGAGTATCATGAGAGTTGGTGTGTGCAGCCGTCCTGTCTATTTGTGTGTGTGTGTGTGTGTGTGTGTGTGTGTGTGTGTGTGTGTGTGTGTGTGTGTGTGTGTGTGTGTGTGTGTGTGTGTGTGTGTGTGTGTGCTTGTGTGTTTGCCTGCAAGGTAACCACATCCTCATACCTGGCAGCTCCTCGTAGATATCCTCATCCTCCTCTTCAACCGGCCCCGTCTCCTGCCCATGGTCCTTGGAAGGGCCGAGGCGATGCAGGGGATGGGCAGTCAACCCATCAATATCATCATAGGTCTCATCTTCCTCGCCCTCACCTTCCTCCTCCTCTTCATCATCGCAAGGGATGGCTGTGGAGCGTAGATCTATGAGGGACAGAGAGACGACGTGAAGGGCGGCGTTCGCGTAAGGATAGAGCGCAGCGTGGCAAAAAGACACAAATGCATTACAGGGTTAAGTAAGAGAAAACGTCCAATGGACCTGGCTGCACAACAGACCAGGACACGTGCCTTATAGCAGCAATGACGAGCACCGGAGGCTTGATTTCTGTCTGTAATAATAGAGTTATTTCATTATCTACTAAAATGTTAATATGTTTTTTAAGTAGTTCATTGCAGAGTCTGATGTAGTTAAAAACATCCACTTCCGTTTTCCAGAGCCCGCAGTGACATCTTTAACCAGATTTGTTTCAGTATTTATCAATTCTGAATATTTGAAACAGTTTGAATGATTATTTTCAATACAACGGTACCAGCTGCCTTTTCTCACTCTCCGTCCTCTCAAACAGAAAATAAACACACACTCACACACATATCGCTGCTGCGCCGATTCGGCTATTCTCTGCTTCTGGCTAAAGATCAAACATCATTGCATGTAAAAGCCTTTTACATTTTTATTTTGTATTTCTTAATCTTATTTTCAAATCTATTACCTTAATGTTATGTGAAAAAATAACCTTACTTTTAATTACTCTTAATTTCAACAGTTCATACTGCAAAGATAAGCAGACAATCTAACCAGCTGAAGTTTCATATTGACTAAAATGCTTCCTCAGCTTTCCTCTATCTCTTCGGTTTACTTTTCTTGTCTGTATTTTGAACTGGACGTGTGATTAATACACATACTATATATATACATTAGAATACAATCTATAGTATATATATATATATATATATTTGTATCTTTTGTTGTCTGATACCCATCCTTCTCTCTCCTGTACTGTAGATTGTATTCTAAAGGCGGTTTTGTTGATTGTTTTGTTTTTGAAATGTCTCAATGCTTTTAATGTTCATGCAAAGCTCTTGGACTGGCCTTGTAACTGAAATGTGCTATATAAAAAAATATGCACTTTGTAACTGTATCTCTACTTTCAGAATAAATAAAAGAAAAATTCCAAAATGTCAAAAATACCATACAAATCATGGAAGTGGAGTTGCCACAAAAGTGAACACAGATGTTCAAAAGATGTCAGTAAGTCTTGTTTTCAGGTTATTTCACGAGGTGAAGAGGGTAAATAATAATCATGTACATGTCCTGGATCAGAGTGTGTTTTGTAGTAAAACTGGTCTGGAAGGAAGTAAGACAAACTGCAGAGTGTCTGTTACTTCCCGCAAATCAGTGGCCCGGCCCTGAGCCCATTTTAGAGGAGACAAGAGCACGACTGCTGGCTCAGATGGAGGAGGCGTCTCATTGCAGGCGACTGGCTGCTGCAACACAGGGTATCAGGTCCTCTGCCGTACAGCAGCAGCTGAGCAGAAATCAATGTCACTGGAGGATAACCAGAACATCTACCAATCAATTTCCTGTAAGTTGGAATTCGGTAGGAGGGTTAGGGGAGGAGTGGTTGGGGGAGGTGGGGGAGAACTAGAGCTACATGATGGTGCACATGACATGGTGGGTGACACATCAAATGAGGAGATTCAGGACTCGGCTGTGCAGTTAGTGATGGATCGGGTGGTTTCCATCTGAGTCGGAGAAGATAAAGGGCTCCCTTTCATTTCTGACCTTTGTGCCCATTGAAAACACGCACACAAACTTTGGAGGAAAATTTAGGTAAAAAAAGATACTGCTTTATTTGTATTTTCCAATTAACCTATGCAGCTTTTAAAAAGTCAACTCAGGTAAATGTTATATACAACCCAATATCTATTTGTCCCAGAGGGCTTTAGAATCTGGACAACATGATATCCTCTATGCTACAACCTTTGATTCCAATAAGGATACACAAAACAGCAACACAAAACAAAAAGAGAATACATGTACTTCCTGAAAACTGACCATGCAGGAGGTACCGGGAGAAATTTCAAAAAGATGCTGGCTTACCTCTAAGCACAAAATTGATTTGGTCCACCCATTCCCTTGCCTCTTGAGGACCGCTGGCAGTGAACTAATGGGAAACAGTGGCAATTATCATCTCATCCAAGGGTGCATTTATATTGAAATAAAAGTCCAGATATGTAATCTTCATCACACCAGCTCTTATTCAAGCCGCCCCATGAGGAACAAAAAGAGCATATATATAAATGTTCTCTTTTGAAAGGATCAGATCTAAAATATTTAAATCAGACATTTAAATTGTGAGATAAATGTGTTATAATCAGACAGTATGATTGCTATAGTGGCATATAGACATGTGAATGAAAATGCTTTCCAAATGAATTTAGATTAAAGCCTCATGATGATGGATTTTTTGAACTTATTATAAATATTGAAGTACTAATATTTATTAAATTAAACATATTTACATGTATCGTATCGATCGATTATTCATTTAAGGGTCTCATCACATATTGTATAATATTTTGGTGTGGAGCCAGTCAGTTATTTCTTTGAATAAATAAATGTTACAAAGATATGTACTTAGCGAACCATTCAAAGTAGAAAAATCCCCTCAGTGCTCTCTAGTGGACCAACAATGTAATGAAGACACTTTGATAATTACTTTTAATATGTACTTCAATTTCTTCTTACTTATTGGACAGCTGTATTTGACATTTTAGATATTTCTGCCAAAGAAAATGGATTTTTCTTTATTTAAAGCCACTACTACAGCCTTAAAAGGTATTTCAAAAATAGGGTCAAATGGTTTTCCTTTACTTCTATTCAAACATTCTTTCATTTGGTAAATTGTACAGGGTTGTTGTGGGAATACAAACCTGAAAAGCCCGCCGTCCATGACAAAAGATCTCAAAGCAGGCAGTTTTTTTGGAGTCTTTCCTCAGGTTGGTGACCAGCTGCACGCTGTAATCGATGATATGAAAGGAGCCCTTCTGCTGCTTATCTGTATGGGAGGAGTGCAAGTGGTAGGATATTATCTGACACAATTTATGAGCCTGTAATGTTTCTGTAGTTTGGCATTTCAAACAAACCTTTTTCACTTCCAAAGTAGTAGAATATTGAATTGTTCAGAACACACCATCTCTTTTGCCACTCTGAGCCGAAGAAGCTGTGATCTACAGAAAGAAGTGTATGATGATCAAATGGAAAATAACTCATATGAGAAATATTTGTTCAAACTAATTTAAAAATACTAGTTTATGTCTTTTTTCCTTCTGCGCGGGTTCAAATTGTCTTTATGTAGTGAACAACATCCATGGCTATCTTAACATGAAGGAACATTGTCTATGTATTAAGGATTTAACCATTAAATAGCTGTCTGATTAAAGGAGTTTCAACTATTAGCCAGAAGTGTCTTTTCTTCTCTGTTACACAGTCGCATTACTAGATAAATTAAAAGTACTTCATCCATATCTTGCTATACCTCGTCGTTTCTTCTCCAGGAAGCCTTGCTTCAAGATGTTGCCAAGGTCCTGGGCTGCCACAGGGGGAATATCACCAAAGTCTGTGAACAGAAACAGCAAACTAAAATAAATGAAATAAATCTATCAACAATATAATAACTGTTAATTATGCATTTTGCTTAATAAACAATTATTCATTACATTTCTGTCAATCCACTTAATCCATTTAGCAATTGATTGTTTTCAGCATGAAAGCTCCTTATAAGCTGTATTTAAAATGTTCATCATTGCAACACACACACAGAAACACACACCATGGTTATAAAGTCTCCCACTCTGTGGATCAAATACATCCCTGCTAGGCTTTAGAAAACGGGAATCAATACATTTACAGTGTTGCTGAGCACTGCAGACCATTCATCTGCTCACATTGCACTTTTAATGGGAGCAGCCTTCCTGTGGAAATCCAAACATCTTTTCAATTTGCAAAGTCAAATGTTAAACATGATAGGACAATGGAAGGACTTAAAAGGCTTTAGTTAATTAAAGCAGTTGTTAGGCTGCCCTTGCACAATGCAGTTCACATAGTATTCAGCCTGCTGTGCTGGACAGAAGTATCTTTTGAGTAGAACTACACTAAATAACTTTGCACTATACTCATAACCACATAGATTCTTGATGGAACAAGATGTTATAACATGTGATTTCCCTTACAATGCAGACATAAGCTTATTTGTTTTTGCTTGGATTTCACGACTTGCTAATCATTGCTCCAGGTTGTGTCTCTTACATACAGGAATTGAAGAGGAAGTTGGTAAAACTGCTTAAAACTTTCACCAAAATCCTGTTTTCTGTAAAACAATCTCACATTCCTCGGTTGCATGAGTTAAACTAGAAGTGATGCTTCTGGCTAAAATCAGTTGAGGATGTTATCCTTTAAATCTCACTTGGTTGGCATCTTCATCTTTATGGCTAGTTTGAATCTTACTAGGCACACTGTACCACCAGGGACCCCCAGGATGTTTGAGGGACAAGGTTTTATCCAGCTGTTTCATGGTTTGAAGTTTTAACAAGAATACTTCTTGTTAAAACCTATTTTTAAGCCTTTAGCCATTAGAGGGGATCTTGTAAAGTTGACCCCTTGTCGGCCTCACAAGGGCTATCTTCCGCCCTGAGCTTCAACAGGGGGAACTGGCTTTGCCATGTGTCAAAAACAAAGCCCTGCTTCCTCTGAATTCATTTGTCAACATGCCTTGGCCTTGCAGGGAAAAAAGCAAAGGGAGAGCAGGAACCGCCTTTTTAGTCTGAAACACAGGAACAATTTAAAGACCATTTACACTAGTCAGTGTGACACCCCTTTCAGACCGCTGATGACAAGGGGAATGCCTGGAGTCCATCCCCCTCAGAAAGGAACCTGTTTAACTGCTGGGAAAAACCAAACATGTCAGCCCACATCTGGGTCCTATGGTTTAAACAAAGAGTATCCCCCAACATCAGACACACTGGAACCTCTTTCTTATTCAGGAAAACCAAAAACATAAAAAGCAGTTAAATGGACTGACCAGCCTACCTCTTAAGCCACAGTTTAATACTCACTCCAACTTTGTGTTCTAAAAGTTGTTGTTTTGAGTCTCTTTTGAGTGAGTTTTGTCTGAATAACTTTGATCTAGGGAGCAAAATAAAGCTGATATAGGATTTTTTTGTTTTTGCTTGGCTAACATTCCAGAGATTTAAGTTCACAACAATCCAGCCTGTGATCCCATAACCCGGCACCGCTTCAGCTCGTGGGCCTGACAGATGAGCAGGTCGTTCCAGAGCAGAGCCCCAGACACCTCATGGCACTAACACGCTCACATATCATCAGCCTGCCTTTGTGGATGGACTGACTGGTGACACTATAAATACAGAGGTGCTAAGGACTGTTTTGTCAAAGGGAACCTGATTCAGTACATCATAACAAACAGCAGTCATTATGCTCCCCCACCTCATCTATCCACCGACAGTCCGTCCATTTTTTTCATGGGCCTGCTTCCCTGTTGCGGCCCACTTCTAATCCCCTCATCCGTCTGCTTCCCTCGCTCTTCATTTATCTCAAAGGTCGAGCCAGGCTAATAGATGAGGAGGTACAAAATCAACATGGGATCACTCTGATCTGCTTGAGTCAATAAACATTACACATTCATGCGTGTTTAACACTTTAGCACCGGGTGACCTGACCTCACTTGACTGTCCGGCATTGTATGATTCTCAAACACAGGTATAGTGAAAATAGAGACATATTCAACACAATAGTTCTGTATTCTTCCACAGGGTAGCAGCACAACCTAAAAGCATCACGCTGCTTAATGCTGCTTGCTCAAGTCCCTGATCCCACCCTAAACAGGAGCAGACTCTTGATTGGTCATGAGTTAACAAAGCCTCCTTTAATGAAAATTACACACTAACACCTCTTTGGGACCCGTGCAATTTTAAGTGGATAGTCAGAGGTAATGTTATTTGAAAATGTGTAATTAAGGGCGTTAAAAAACCCCAACAACCATCATGGTGTTTGAGTTTTGAGTTTGACTACAGGCACGGAGAGACACATTAATGCATCTAATTAAGGCCTCATCAAAATCGCAGACAGACGGCACTCTTTCATAAAAATCATAAATTGCGTTATCAATTATTCAGGGCAATGCCTTGACTTCATTTTCATCCCTTTTGCGTTTTAATTAGCACCATCCACAGCTTTGGTATTGACATTAATTTGATGGCAATTTATTGATATTTCAGCATAACCTATTTAGCTGAGTGCAATTACCAACAAAGAGAAGCAGATAGATGTGATGTTAGAGTCGCATCCCGTGCTTTGTAAATCAAGGTGAGGAGTTTCTACAGGCTACGCTAACTGAATCTAACTGCTCTCAGTGGTCATCAGCAAGAAAAGATGCAAGTCTCCTCATTTCCAAATGGAAGGAAATAATCAATGGAATTTGAGCAGGGATATGTGTTTAATTGATCCAGACAAAGGGGTATTTCTATAAGCAAGACGACCTAGGTGCTGATAAGTGCTTCGTTCTGTTGCCTTCCTGAACTTGTTTTAAACTCGAGGGGGGTGTGATGGGGGGGGGTACAAAACAATGCATCTGAGCTGCCAGCAGTTTGCCAAAGCCGCAATCTCTCATTTGGTTATTCACACTCTCTCAGCATGGTGTTATGAGCTCAGCAGTTGATCCCGCAAGAAAAGGCTGATTTATGTTAGCATGACCAGAGGGAGTTAATGTATTCTCTCATTAAAATCCACTTTACTTAGGCTGAAAGTCAATCAAAGGCTGGATGGAGAGTGAATCAAAATGAAGGGGAAATGGTCGGGTGGGAGGACTAATATGTTACATTACATCTAACGGTGGTCATAATGCAACAAAGATGTTATGAAAACACAAAAGCGCGCTGGAGATGTTTATGGTGCTACAGAAGATGGAGATCCTGGAGGAAAGCTCTTTTCTCTGAGCGACAGCACTGGCAGGGGAACTTGCGCTTGCAGAGGGCTTGAACTACTTTGTATCTCCATATACAAACATTTAGGTCAAGCCAAAAATTCAGATGACGGAGGAATAAATTGAAAATGAGGCTTGTACCTGTTACCGAAATATAGATTTATACCGTATATATTGTGATTCTCATATTGTTTACCTGTAGTGTAAGGCATCTTGCTGTATTTATGATGTTTGGCATACAAGAAGTGTCTTTAGAGGACATACAGTATAAGTCCAGAAAAAAAACATTAAAAGATTTGTTATTTTTTTTAAAGATTATATTTTTAACTTGCTCTGTCCATCAAGGTCCACTAGCTGTATTTGAAATCTCCGAAATACAGATCCATTTTATAAACTGTATTATGCACTATTTATTTTTTGAGTTTGTGTGTGTGATGCACTTTTATTATCTGCTTGAACTCCATATGAAATCTTTTGTGCTTATAAAGGTATATTGTATTGTATCGGTTTGTAATGCTTAGTCTGTTTGGATGTGATTTGATGATGAGAGCTGTATGTGTGTCTATGAAATAGCTTTTATTGGGCTATAATTGATGTTCTTATGTACAATATATGCTTTAATGTGTTTTTGTTCGCTTTGGGCTGCATTTAAAAAAAGAATAATCATTATCGGTTAATCTGTCAATTATACTCTTATTTCATCATTTGGTCAATAAAATGTAATATATTGTGACAGATGCTAGTCACTAGTTCCTAAAGTCCCGAACCCAGGGATATGCGGTTTTATTTGAACATTTTCTTTATTAATAATCACACCTTTTTGTATATTGGCAATATTATGCCTTTAAAATATTATCAAAAACGTTTGCTGATCATTGTATTCTAATCCAGAAATGTAGAGAGCGTTTTTATTGTTTGTTTTTACTCTTTTTTTTCTTTCTTTGAATTGATTATTATTAATTAAGAGCTGTATATTAATAAAAACACAAGTTAATAAAAACAAACATACAGTAAGTCACTTAGTAAGTGAAGTAAATAGCAAAGTAAATAAAGAGCACATTTTAGTTTTGAATTAAGAAATAACTGCAACATACTACCAGAAGAAATCACAAAACTAAGCTAAGCGCAAATACATCTACCCCTCTATGAAATGTATATCTTGAGCAGAAGGAAGAGGTGACCCCCCACACAACACAGGTAAGAATCAATATCAGGGAGTCATCATATGTTTTCTTTCTCCCGTGTTTAGTGCTTGGGCACCGGGGCTATACCAGAGAGGCATTGCATTGAATCCAGCATCAGGGGGCAGGACCTGACCCCCACGTGAACTCTGCTGATGAGGTGAAACAGAAGGCAGCGAGAGGCTCCCAGCCCTGAGGGGGCTGCGGGGAGGAATGCTGCTGCTGACTCTTACAGACGAACGAGAGAGACCGCAATCCTCTTCAATACCATCCTTGATTAGGAAAAAGGATTCACTCAGTGCACCTTCACCCACCCGGCGCTCAATCTGCGCACAGGCCCAAGCTAAATTGATACATTTTTCCTCATTAAAGTAGGAGGCCTTTGCTGCACGTCCCTCCAGCGAGGCGGCCGTCAGAAGGGAGGAGAGAGACTGAGAGGCACTGAGGTTAAGGGCAGAATGACTTCCCTGCCCTCCTCTCCTCCCCATGATTTGATTAGGACTTCAGTCATCGATACATAAACCGTGTTTAGAACCTCCTAATGCATGTGTTCGAACCAAAGAAAACATGCAGTGCATTATATCAGACTGCATGATGCCTGCATCGCTGTCTAATAATGTTTAATGGGACTGGGAATTCATGCAGGAGTGATTAAGGATTTTCTTTTTGCTTAGGGATGTCAATCAGGTTTAACAACAACTCTCTGACTTGAGATAAAAGCTTTGCGACTGAGACAAGAATAAAAACTTTAATATACACACAAATGATCAGGTAAATATTTTATATTTCAGATTTGAATTCTGGAAATTCAGTTATACTGCAAATGTAATGCAGTGCAGAGATATCTGGTGTTTTCTCTCTTTTATTGTGTGTCTAAGTGTGTTACGCTTGATGCAATTTTAAAGAAAAATAAATAAAGTTCTCTGCTTCTTTGCGGGATTAGATGTCAAGTCATTGTACCCTCAGTGTGGGTCTATTCCTACATTCAAACATCACGGGCTGGCCACTGCGAAGACACTAAGGGGCTAAATTTACTATGTGACATCGGCTTCCCCCTGGGCAGCCATAAGAAGCGAATACAGCGACCCTGAATTTCCCTTTTCTAGATTTACTACCACTATTCAAATGCTTAACTGCAGATACAATGATCCTCTAATCGCTGGGGATGGTTTTCAGCTGCTTCACTGACAAAGACAAAAAAAGAAAAAAAACAGTAGTAAGAATATAAATACCAACAATGGAGGAGTTCAGGCCCACAGGAGAGCCTGCATATCTGTGATAAAAACGGGATATAACACAATCTACGACAGAGCCTGGAGGGAAAAACACTCAGAGAAAATCGACGCACTCACTCCCTGAATGTACAGTTATTGCAATTTTAAAAGGCTTTTGTTATTTCCACTTAATACTTAGAATTTAATTTGAGCAATAATGGTAAATAACAATGTTGGTGTGGACCCTGTTATTGCACTGTGTTTTTTTTTAGCAATATCTCATGCCTATTACATTTTTATATAATTGGTCTTGTTTTATAGTCTCTGGCTTTTACATATTATGCCAATAAACATTTATATGATGCTATAATTCTTTGACTTCTTTTATAAATCATCAGCATGTCCACAAGTCAACAGGTGGTACAGAAAAATGATTCCATCAAGAAAAAAATGTGAAAGGCTCATTCTTTTTTAAATCTGAAGCAGGTGGTTTTGCGTAAAATAAAAATATGTATTTAAGGTGTTTTATTCTGGATTTTTTTGTTGACTAATTGGAATTCATAAAGATCACAAAGAACCAAAAAGGAACAACACAAAATCAACAGTTCCAATTAATAAGATAAAGTAAGACTTGTTAAGATTATTCCTTTTTAGAGCCATCAATTACAGTTTTTATAATGTATATTCTGTGTTTAATTCATGCCGTGTTATATTTACAACATTTTAAGCAGGTCTTTATTCAGTCTTTCAAGAAAATGTGTAATTTAATTTGTATTTTTGTCACAAATTACAATGAGGTGCAATTACTATTTATTGTTTTCCTATTTTTCTTCAAAACATGTTTTGGTCGATTTTGAAAAAAGCTGCAATAAAATAAATAATTTTAACATGGTGAAAGATATAACTTACTTAGAATTTAGGTTAAAACATTTTTACATGGATAGTTTCCACTTACCAAGAAAGAATGAATACTAAAAAATATATATGTATATTTTCTTTCCAATATATATTTTTTACAGTTAACAAACAAACATTTATTTTATTCCATGTTTTTTATTTGGTCAAACAAATATTTAAATAATTGCAGTTGCAGTGCTTTATTCAGAAGGAAATACTAAATCAACCTTTCGACAGTAACTGCAGCAGTAGTCATTTACAACTGATTTTATGACAAGATCCAAATTCATGTAACAATTAAATGCAAAATAAAACAGCAGGGACGATCATTATTTAATTCATCTTTGTTCTCAATACTTGTTTTTTTTTATGTCTGCATACATTTTTATCACTTAACGTACTAAATCACCTACATATCAAACCATGCACAATGGGCTTACCTACTTTTTTAAAAGTTTTAAAACCAATAATATAACTATGTAGATTATGCCTGGATTTGTCTTACTTTGTAATCATTTTGAAGCTAATTATCAAATTGTACTATTGATTTGTTTAAATATAACTAAGTACAGTTTCAGAATTGCCAAAGAAGAAGAGGTTCCTTTTCTATAAAATATTTTCCTAACCGACTGGCTTTTGATTCTTTTTCATTGAGATAAGTTATCCAACAGCAAAAGGCCACTATAAATCAATAGTAAAAATGTCCAATATAAAAAAGGACAACAGCATACAAGCCTACGGCAGCCCTGTCCCACTTGGCACACACACACACATATACATGGTGCAGACTTCTTCCAGCCGAGCGGAGATCCCGGTGTAAAGAGGGATGCATCCTCAACATCCTAGAATAACTCCACAAGGGCATGTTAATGACCTTAAAGTGCTACATTACAGCAACAATTAAACAGAGGGATCCCAGAGGCATTGGGAGCTGCCGTGTCACTGTCTGTGTACAGTCCAACACATCTCTCCTGTCTCCATTTATTTCCCTAAGAAATCAGCGGGGCCACCTGGGCTTGGCATTGAAACTTCATTCATCTCCAGAAATGGATTCCAGTGGAGGGCAAAATCAAATTCTCATTTGCAAGGCAAGGGGAGAAAGAGAGGGAGGGAATGCAGGAGGTACCTGGGAACGCTAACCTCTGGGTGAACCCGCCGCATCTGATAGTTTTGCTATTTGTCTGTGACATTGACAGCTCTAGGGGAGATTAGGAGCCACCCTGCCCCAGCTTCCCACTTTGCATTCTGCCTATGTGCCTCTTTACAGATGGACTGCTGCACATTTACCTTCGCCTGTTTTCCCTGGGTTTCAACACAACGCTATACCAGAGGCAACGGAGGGATGTAATTATATGCTATGCAACGATAAAACACAGCAAATGAGGGGAGAGCTGCGTCAGAAGGCTCACAGACCGGGTGGATGCAAAAAACTACACTGTGTGGCTTTTGGTGGGGGGAGAAGCCAGAGATGAGAGTGATGAATGCCCTTCGGTTAAATACGTCCAAATCCCCCCTTCAAGCCGCTCTCTTCTTGCCAGGCAGTGAGTGAGTGTGTGAGAGAGAGTGTACAAGATTAATAGTGTAAACAGCGAGGGAGAGAGAGAGGGAGAGAAAGGCAGCAGGGAAAGAGAGAGAAAGAAAAGACTATCAGCATCTGCAGCAGCACAGTAGCCCTGGGGGAATAGTGTGAACTTTTGAACCCGGGTGGCAAGCAGTTGCAGCGATGCACAGAGCCTGCTCCTGCCTCGTAATGTGCGTTGTGTGTGTGTGTGTGTGTGTGTGTGTGTGTGTGTGTGTGTGTGTGTGTGTGTGTGTGTGTGTGTGTGTGTGTGTGTGTGTGTGTGTGTGTGTGTGTGTGTGTGTGTGTGTGTTTGTGTGTGTGTGTGCGTGCGTGTGTGTGTGTGTGTGTCAGGAAAAAGCACACAGCCTGCGACTGAGAGAGGAAAGGAAAGGAGAGTGAAGGAGAATGAGAAAAACTTGAAGTCATTAACATATTTTCTTCCTTGCAAACGAGCTGCCGCTATCCAAATGTCACAAAATCGTTACACCGATGAATGCCAAGAAGAATTAATCTCCAGGCGAATTTTCTGACGGGGAGATACAGTAGATGGTTATCAGAGAAAGTCCAAAGAAACTTCATGACTGATGGGCGTCCTGTGACAGGAAGGCCGGGACTGAGTGCAGACAGGTCACAGGTTGGTCAAGCGAGAGGCCAAAGGTCAAGAGTTCAGTATGTGGGCAGACAGCATGACCACAGGCCAACAAACCTGCAAGGAGGTCATCTATGCAGACCCAAAATACTGTCAAGGTTCTGCGTACAGATCAAACCGACATTTTTGTTGCAGTGTTTCAACATTGTTGTCCTTTATTACTCAGTGAAGCACCCAGAAGCTCTTTCTTTGTGGGTTAATTTGCCTTAAAACACAGACAAGGGGCCAGTTGGCGCTTTAAACATTGCTGATTAACCCTCTAATGGAGCATCATCCGTCAGCAGGCAAAACATTTTTCAAATTTTGCAAGCCAAAAAAAAACCCTGGTATGCACTTTTAAAAGCACTACACTTTTTGTTCAAGCTTCAGCTAAAATTTAATTGATGTCGATCGAATATTCTATTAACCAGCACCGCGTGATAATGTTGGTACTGTGCATTGGCTCGTCATATTCAAATGAGAAATATGCAACAGCCAGACATAAATTCAAATTGGTTATCCTACTGCATTCTATTGCAAGTAATTGGTTTAGGAAATTGGGTCTGCAAAGTAATCATTGACAGGAGTCCCATTGCTGCATTCTTTAAAAAGGCCAGAGAACCCACCTGCCTTTAGTGTGACTGATGAACGGCCGGAAACTAATCAGCACCTGATTTTGATAATTAATGTGTCTTTCGGATCAAACAAAAAATGCCAAACACCTTGTTGCTGCTTCTCAAATGTAAGAATATCCGGCTCTTTTTTTGTCTAATGTAACAGTTACGTGCAAATGTTTGAAAAAAAAACAAAGGAAGAAATAACCTTGGCCTTCAGCAAATTGAGACATTTTAGATACAAATGATAAAGTGATTAATTGAAGAAACAATCAAATAATTGTTAATTGCAGCTCTACCTGCCAGTATATCAAGTTAAATTATCCCCAAGACATATCCTTTCAATCAAAAGGATCATATAATGTATGCCTGATTATCTACAGTAAATGACACAAACAGATAAAGTGAAGGAAAGAAAGAAAACATGCACAAGGCAGTTTTGTTAATAAATACTACATTCACAGAGTTAATAGAAGCTATATGGTGCATCATAATATAATCATTATAATCACAAAGAAGAAAAGGGATGCATATCTAAAGCATCATCTTTTTGCACACGACTTGAAACAAATCTCTTCCTGTGGCACTCTGTCATCGCTGCAGCTTCCTAGCAAATATCCCCGAGCGCCCAGCGGTGCTCCCCCAATCAAAGAAAAACAAACAGGCCATTTCGACTTCGTAAACTTGACCCGCAAACAGCATGACAGGGCTAAAAGCCCCACATCCAAGGCTGTCTCCTGGGGTGTGTGTGTGTGTGTGTGTGTGTGTGTGTGTGTGTGTGTGTGTGTGTGTGTGTGTGAGTGTTATGTGAATGAGATAATATACGCCAGAGGGAGAAACGGTGTGCATATATTTCTTTAGGATGCAACATGTATTGGAATGGCAGATAGGTACGTGATGAAAAAATGTGAGCTCTGAATAGCACAGAGAAAGAGGGAGGGTGTGAGAGAGATGTTGAGTTGGAAAGGGGGCAGACGAGGCTGGGGTGAGGCTGCAGGCGCGGTCAGGTCACCGGTGCGGTCGGCGGGTGAATCTCAGTTCACATTACCATGCAGACACCCAAGCTAACAATGGAGGTTCCATCTGTTCCTGTCAGCCATTACAAATCTGGTGTCACCCAGTCCACTGAAGACAACAGGCCACCGCATCTAATCAAACGGCACAGGCTCCTCCTGCGTGTAAAAGCAGCCATCGACTTCACACTCACTCACTCTCTGGTTAGGGAACAGAGAGCAGCGAAGGCAGGCAGTCGATTACCACGGATAATACATTCTCCCAGTCACAAAGTCTCTTTTGTGTACAGTAGCCTCAAATAAAATGATACAATTAAAGCCAAGGCCAAAAAACTACATTTTCTACCTTCTCTTTAAAGCCAAGAACCATTTTCTAAATTACAAATTCATGCTTGCAAGAAAAGGTGCTTATTTTTGCATTAAAGGCTATAGAAGAAAATTCAAATCTTCACCATGGATGATTGTTCCACCCAAAAATGCCACTGATTTCATTAGGTGGTCATGCCATTATTTTCCACAAACACTCCCTCTTCCATTGAAACAGACCGCCCAGCAGAGAAGTGTGAGCTGTTTCTTTCAACTGGCAGTGAACACAGAATGAACTATGAACTCCACATGCCCTTTGAGTGAGGACACAGGCCATTCACTACGCTAACATGGTCGCAGCAATAAAAAGACACACAAGCTGTGGGGTGTAAATTTGTCTTACACAATCAAATGTTATGATTATTGATCCAACAATACAATGTGTGTGTGTGTGTTTTTGAAAGGTAGTTGTTTAATGTCAAGGGACATTCGATATTCAACGCAAAATGCAAATGAAAAAATTCGAACAGATTCTGTTAGTGCTGCATAATTGGCTATTTCTCACATTTAACACCAACAACGGCGTGATACAATGTTCGAGCTTTAACAACTAACGCACTCACAGTAACAGACGGCGTAGTTTGTAGTTGGGCGTGTTAACGTTATAGCCTTAAGGAGAATTTTTTTAAGCATTTTATTGTTTGATGTTGTTTGTATCCCCTAGGCTTGTTTTTTTCTGAAATAAACAATTTTAAAAAATGAATTATCATTATCTTGTGGTCTAACGTCACACCATCTGCCGTGATTTGTTTACTCTATTTTTCCAAAGTTGAAAAGAAAGGCGGCAGAGGACGTAAGGGTTCATTAAGTCGTTTTTGAATACATCCAGCTGGCATCAACTATCGGTATCACAAAACAACTGCAAACAATGTGCTTTTTCCTTATTGGGAAATTCCACATTTTCCAGCTTTACCTCAGGAAAGGAGCAGAAAAAAAGAGCACAGAGTGTAGATGGGCACCTGAGGCAGCAGAGTCAATAATGCCCACCTGGGGCATGTCACGTCAAGGGCTATTAGCTGGCACATAGTCAGAAATACAAAAAGTCTGAACAGGAGGGAGGGCAAGTCCCAGAGAAAGGAAGATAGAGAGAAAGATTGATAAAGGGAGAGAGGGATGGAACACACATGGCCCCTCAGGTACAGTGTTGTATTTCAAACCCGGTTGTGAAAGAATAGAGGGGCTCGAGGTCAATCAATCACTGCATAAGCCTGGAGCTACAAAGCCTCCTCTCTGTGTGGGCCGCCTCCATGCCTCCCACAGTCCACACATACAGCTAAGGGGGACAGATCACGAGCTGAGGATCCACCACTGGAGGGAGCTCTAGGTCCCCAATCAGGCCTGCGTGATCTCACCAGCCCCCTTTTTCCTCAGAACAGTCTACCTGCACACAGGCCAGGAGGAGGAGTCACTGGATCCAGGCACCGAGGTAGGAGGCCAGCGCAGGGAGGGGGAGTTCACAGATGTGGTCTGTTTTTTCAAATTAGGAGGGTGAGGCAACAATATACAACAGAAGGGTTCAACTGTGCGTCCTGTGGAGAGGTGTAGGGGAGCCAGTAAGGATGGTGAGGGCTGCTTGTTAAAATTGCACTTGGTTTAGTTTTCTCAGAGGAGTACCGCATTGTCTCCTGTGACTCCTCCTTTTTACCTTTTCCTTTGTTGGTGCAGATTTCCTCTCACACTGTAGTCTTTTAGAATGCACATACAGATAATTTAGACATATACGCTATAATATACTGCCGCTCAAATAAAAAACGATTGTCATTTTTTCATGTAATGCTGTACTTTGCAGTAAAGTAGAATCAGGCCTCTTTTGAGATCATATCCCTAGATAGACTAAGATCTCACACACACACACACACTTTACAGGAAACCAGAATTAGGGCTTCTGTTAACTCACAATCAGGGTTTCCGTCATCCTGGTAGTCAGAGGCGTCGTCTGATGGGGCGGAGCGACCCAGACTGGAACTGCGGTTGTCATCAGAACCATATTCCTCTCTTAAGTCCGCTGAGTGTGTGTATTTGTTTGTAAAAAGGTGTGAAATAGAAAGATGTAAAGCATATTTGAGTGAGAGGTTTAGGTAAAACATTCTTAGAGAATTTAACTTTCAGTAGAACATGATAACGCTGCATTCATGTGCAGTCGGAACTGTGATGGAAACTTCTGTAGCAATGGAGATGAAACTCAGAGAGACACAGGGAGCGCTGGAACTTTGAGGGCAAACACTGAAGGTTCATTATGAAGTTAACGGCCGGAGAATTGACAAGACATTTGCTGCAGCCACGAGTTGACAGAGCGGTTACCCGACCAATTCTGAAGAACAATCAACATTCTTCATCAGCGAGACCAGACAAATATGGATCCTGAATCTAACTAGAGTTGTCGTCCATACAAAAGAATTCACGCCAGGGAACCTACGTTCCAGATAAGAAGGGCTTCTAGACGTCCATGAACAGTAAACTATCTCATGGTAGCTTGTGCTCGGTCATAGACTGGCATCAACAATGCGCACAAGCTACCCCTCCTTAAGGGAGATAACAGAGATAACATGTCAAAGTTTAACTAAGCCAAAAATTCCCTAAGAGGAACACATACGTAAATGTGTGGTACTTTGATGATAGAGACTGAGCATAATTCTACTTACATGATGGCATGGGGAATTCTTGAGGGTTTCTGGAAATGATCAAATCAGAATATTAACATGTTTTTCACTGAACTGTAAAGATTTTGTGCTTTCATTTTTTTCAGACAACTTAGCCCCAGGTTTGCTTCAAAAATAGATTCCTGCAGAGGAGACCTCAGAACCACAAGTCTTATGTACCAGTGTCTCTTAATATGCAGTTTCCGGCGTAAACTATCACACACTTTCACTTTTAGAAGGGGGTTGTGGACTATTCATCATGCTTTGAAATAATATCATGCTAAGATTAAATGATCCTCATCAAAATAGATTATTCTATGAGATATTTTAAAACTGTTCATAACAACAAATAAACAGAACCAAGAAGTCTTGAAGGTGACACCATTAGACTAAATGAGTTTTTCAAATGTAATTTTGCAAACTGTGTTTAAAGCAATTACAGCAACAATTAAGGTTCTTGTGTGGTATTAACAGCAAAAGTTAGATAATGGTGGAATGAAATTACATTGGGACGCTTCACTTCTAAATCTTGCTGAACACTGATTTAATACTGCTTGTAAGAGGTAAAATCCTACCTTGCATGGACGACCAGGAAGTTATTCAGTAAGACTTTCCGTGTCTCCTGGGCATTTTCACTCAGATCCTCTTCTTCAAGGATGTCTGCTACAAACAGCTCACAGTCTGAAGAGAACAGAAAAACACTGTATACATGGCATCCTTGACATGTTTTTTGAAGGCGCAATGCTGAAAGATTAAAACACTGAATAATACTTCATACGATCAAGGTTATACAGTTTAAGAGAACCTCATTATTTGCTCAGATAATGAACTTAAATTTAAAAAATGTGTCGATCTGTCCTCGTTTTTCGTTAGAATCCAAATTGTGTTTTTGTCACATTTTACTAGCCATGGTCAGGAGACAACTTCACCAGGAGGAGAGTAGCAGTGTCTACTGAAGATGGGCCTTTAGTCCACGACTGTAGCAACTCAAATTCAGTCAACACATACCCCAGTCCAGGAGTCCCAGCATGCGGATGCTGTTGGGCCTAAACCAGGCACGGCAGTTCCCAGAAGAAGACCCCTGGTCCTGGGGTTTGTGCTGGTTGAATTCAAGTTGCTACAACAGCTAAATGAAGGTCTGTCTACCAGAACTGATGTCTACTCCTCTGCTGGTAAAGTTTAGTGGCAGGGAGGAAGAAACAAAGATACAACTAGTTTTTATAGTTCCTGCAACTATGAATTGCATCCAATTAAAAACCAAAACCGCTCAAGGACCTTGTAGGCCACCTTCAATGAGTTTGAAATCCTATCATGTTGGATTTGATGCAGACTCGACGCAACAGTGACTCAATATCACCATTCAAGGCACAACAAGACAGGCTGAACATGGGCTAACTGTTAGCCATGCTAATTTGTATAAATATCTCTGCAACAAAATACATTGACTTCATTGACATAACATCAGCACTGTAACCTTCACATTCTGCAGCAAGTGAAGGCATTTTTTAATGAATGCATACAACACAGTGTACCTTTAATCCATATCAACAATAGGTCTCATTTTACAAAGATTACAGCTTCATGTTTTTAGGTCTACAGACTTTACTTTCGGGAAAATCACAATGGTAGTCTCACTGATACAAATAAATGAAATAGAGTAGTAGTTCTACCAAGTAAAACAAGACATTTGTACCTCAGGTCAGCCTACATTACTTATCTGATACAATATCTCTGTGTTCCCTCATGTAACACAAACGGACTGACATAATGCAAATAATGTTCTTCCAAAGGGCCTGTTTGCTTGCCTGGCAGTATATGCAAATGTAATAAAATACTGTAGAGTTTAAAGTCCGTTTAAAGTTTGTTCTAGTTGTTTTTCTTGTCACTCGTAAGATATTATGAGAAACAAAACATAAACTGAATAGAAAGTAATTCAAAGTTGATTCTAATGTGATAAGCATTCCTGAGTGAACTATTTTAGACAGATAAAACTGCACTGTTAAAAAAGCATTATTAACGGTAAGCATAAAAGTACATTACCATCCAAAAGCCTCTTAATGTCAGTTGGTATTGTCCCCATCCTTGGCTTTCACCTGTCCAACTTCAGGCACTTTGGTCTGCTGTCTTTTCAGACTTGTTCCACCCCTTCACACTTTAGTTTTTCCTCCACAAAGCAGCCTCTGTCTTACTGTTACAGCTTGATGACAGACAAGAACCTCGCACAGCCTAGTATATAACCCGCTGTGTCCTCTTGTACTGAAACCTAACTTCCGTGCATGCATCTAGATTTGCACAAAATTGGGTGGAGCAGGTGCACAGCTGACAACTTCCTCTGCACTCTGGTTTTTCAGTTGAGGCTGATGACAAGGTTTGACTGACACTGAGAAACCACTTTTGTCTTGGCCACAAATGAAGCAGTTGAAAAAAAAAAGGGTGAGTAGAGGCTGATTTCTTGTACATAGGATACATTTAGCAGCATTGAAGCATAACAAAAAATGCTTTTGATAGAGATGAGAGCAAACATTTTCAGTGGTGGAAAGAACCAAAAAATAACAATTATTTAAACAATAGGCAATTATATCCAAACAATACTTTTTTTTTTAAACTAGTCAACGAATCAACTGATCAAATTATCATTGCAGCTGTGCTCCCTGTGACAAAACATTGTCATGTCCCGTTACAAATAGAAATGTTCAACATAATACAAAATGTCAATCCTTCCTACCTTGACTGGCCTCACATGTGTAGGATGGCAAGAATCTGGAAGTATTCATGAGCAAGACAGTGAATCCCTGCCTGTCAGCTCGAGATATGCTGCTCTATTAGTGATCTGTTTAGCCTGACCTCCCCTTCAAAAGGATGACACCAAACATACAATTTCAACACAGGGATCAATATAGAGCCGCATTATATTGAGAAAAAAAAACAAACAACTACAGCAAAATAAGATTGCACTTGTGTGATTCTGAATTGAACAAAATAGGATTTCAAAACTAAAAGTTGTTAAGGTAGTAGTATTATGGAGATATTAGTATGGAGATATTAGTATATCTCCATACTACTCCAGCAAAACAGACACAGATTAATGTAAATAAGAAATCATTTAGCAAGACTTTTACATCAAGCAATACAGTCAACTGCTCTTTCTGCGTTGAATATTGTCAAAACAAAGGCCCCTGATTCAGTAATGTTTTGGTGAGGTCTTCCTGTGATGTTTTTTTTAGCCTTAAATCATTAGGCCAGTATTTTTTAGTCAGACCAGGATTAGAGTGGAGAGTGGTAGCAGGTTCATACGAGACTGTAAATAAAGGTTAAAACATTATGTCCTAGTTTTTCTGCCTGAGGCTATTTATGTTTCAGATTCATCTTTTAGTGGTATTAATTAAACATACACAAATAGATCCTGATTATTCTTCTAAATGTCTCTCAAAGTGGCAAAAGTAATATTCTACAGGCACAACCAATTTCCCTCGTATTGGTTAGCTATTAGTATTAGTGGAAATACTATGTCAAATCGAAAAAGAATCAATTCATTAATGTGGTCATGACTTTTATGTTGCAGATGGTAAATGTGTAACTCATTGAAATAGAACAATGCTGATATACATATTTTATTAGCTAATTATAATTGTATTATACTAATAACGTTCAAAGAATACAAAGTAAAATATTGGCTTCCAAACTTAAGTGGAGTACCAGTACAATTTAGCATAAAAAGGAAATAAAGTTGCTCAGCTAACAATACATAGCCATATCCACTTAGCGTTAGCTTACATTAGCATTAGCGCAGAGAGCGGAGCTGTCAGAATGCCACTCAACTGCTAATAAGCTACGGCCGTTAGCCTGCAAGTGTAAATCCGCGATATATTCTCTCAATCCAGGTAAAGAACGTTACATTACATTATTGTAACGTCTTTATTGACTTTTGCTTTGTATGTTTTGTGTAAGAATGTGTTAACCCGAACATGTCTACCAATATGTTAACGTTGAGCTAACTTGAAGCTAACGTGTGTTTACCTTTACTTACCCAAACCTGTAGCTAATGGAACACTTGTCAGCTAACGTTGTCGTGGTAAGTGTTAGGAGAATGTTTAGTTAGCTTGTTAACGTTGCCTGGGGTATGTAGCAGCCGACAGTTTCCCCTTTAGCAGCATTATTCCAGACTAAACTTATATACTTAACACCTAAGGTTGCAGCAAAGGTGGAAATGAGTTTAACAAGTGGTTTGGCTTGAATGAAAGTGCCATGGTTCGCTTTGATAAGAGGCACACATTATTATAAGTTATTTCGGTGGCATGAAACATGACACTAGCAAGCATTCAATACGTATTTTCACGAGTTTCACTTACACTTAGGGCTACCATGATTTTCATTTGACTTTGTCCACGAAGGTGAGTTTAAAATATGTTTCCAAAACGGTTATTATTTTAATTATAATATTGCTACTTTTTGTGTAGGCTGGCCTACACTGCTTTCTAACTACTAATTACCTACCTACTATTTTAGTAGACGTGTTTGTTAATTCAAATTGTGGTGCATTCAAGTGAACTTTCGCTGTCACAGATATCCAACGTTATCCATAGACCAGGCCCGGGGGGAAATGCGGCTCATTGTACATTTTAAATCGGCCCTCAGCTAATTTAACCCTCCTGTTACATTCAGGGTCAAATTTGTTTTTGTATGAAACTTCTTCTGCTTGCCTTAATTAGTGCAATAAACATGTAAAATTAAAATGGTTCTTGTCATGTATTTGCCACCCCATCTAAAACATTTTATGTTATGCAAAACTAATGTATTGTATATCTAGTTTTTTCCAATATACAGAAAAATGAGTTTGAATGTGCATTTTTTTGTGAAAAACGAGTGAATTATCCTAATGGAACCATGATCTGTGATAGGTGAATAACACAATTGCACTAAATATTGATTGAATTGAGATTAATAAGAGGTACAAACAATGAACAAACGAAAAAATCAGGATGTTGGGGTTTCTGACCATTTTTGAATAATTAAACATGCCCTGGGTCACATTGACCCAAGAATATTTTGGCTGTTACAGAAAAAAAGAATATAACAGAAGGGTTAAAAAGTATAATGGAATATGGCCCACGCATGACACTTGTGCTTTCCTTATATTGTACTTATTAAATACATAGTAAACGTATATTACACAGTAGTATTCATGAGTAATAAGCCAACCTTTCAAATAAAATCAGTCAATTCAATTTGAAAACCTTTTTCTAACAAATGTTGGTTGATTAAAAAAAAGCCCAATAATGTATTTGTAAAACACATGTGAAATGTACCCTTCATTTTTCCCCTTATAAGCAGTCTGAGGCTTGTGTTTTAAGGAATGAGCTACCAACACTTGTAACAAAATCAATTAAACCCTATGTAAACCTTTGATTTCTGATACCTGCATTTGATTGATTTTGATAACTTATCAATTAACTTACGAACAATATACCTCACCTCTATTGAGTGGCCTAGTCCTTCGTACAGTATGTTTTTCTATATGTGGCCCTCGGTGGAAAAAGTTTGGACACCTCTGCCATAGACTGTATATCATTTATGAAGAAAGTTGCATAACTGCCTTGAACTTAAAGATAAGAAAATGACTACATTTCATACTAGATAAATAAATAGATAACTAACACGCATTGTACAATTGGGTATAAGACATGTTTTAACTTTCACTGATTAAATTGTAGAAATCATTACTTTAATTGTTCTTTTATTCAAGCTGGAAAACTAATGAGGGTATTTCTGACAACATGTGAATGCAGCATCACATTAATTGGTCCCTCACTATATCTGACAGGGCATGGATGAATGGTTTATATTACCCATTGAGGGTGATCAGCAATGGAATATACTTGACTGGGCTTTAGAGGAGGGATTGGGGAGTGTTGTAATACTTAAAGAAATAGTGGTGAGTCTGACCATCACCTTATTGATCGTGTATTACTGAAACACAACAAGAAAAGCCATCAAGGAGCTCAAGCTCAATCAGACACTGCTCACATCGACAGAATGCACCAGATATCAGTCAAGTCTATGTTGATCTAATGTGTATTGAAGCTCACACGATAATTATTTCATGTCCTAAACAACATCACACACAACATTAATTGCTATTTCACAGACTAACACGCCTGAGTATTTAAACATAAATGGGTTTAATGCAACCTTCCCCAGCACATCTAAATAGCAAAATAATTATAATCGGAAATTTTGGTTCCTAATCTTTGAAAAAATATGACTTTGACTAATTTAAAAAGTCAGATGTTTATGTGATCTTAAATGTCAGTTACAATTTTATTGTTGGATGATCCCCCAAAACTTATTCTCCAATGAGAACAAATGTTGTGGCATTTTTTACTTATCACATAATGTAGAAAACTGCAACAGTGGCAGAATTATCTTTTTAATTGTATCAGACAATGTTTTAGTATTTTATGTTGATAGGCTTGATATTTCATGATGGTCTCCTTGCCTGTCACCTCTCTACAGGAAGCAATGGGGTCAGAGCAAGTTGAATCCCATGTCAGAATTGTCCCCACGCTGACCTGCTCCTGACTGGCCTCCCAGCAAAAAGCCCCTGTGAAGGTAAGAGGAACTGGGGTCCCCTCCCCTGGAAAAGAGGTTCCCTCCCCTTGACAGCTCCACAGAGCCCCAGCCACCTGCCTGCTGGGTCAGCCCCATATGAAAAGGGAAGCTCTTTGTAATCCGACGGGGATTACACCACCCAACAATGCACCGCTGAAAGAGCGACAAAAGCCCTGTATCAAACGCTGCTGAGGGGGAGCAAGGCTATGATCTCCCGCTACTACCAACACTGACTCCTCCGCCACCTCTCATCTCCCCAAGAGGCTCTTTCCCCCTTTAGCATTTCGCTGCCTCTGTCCTCCTTCTGCCCTCTCATCTTTAGGATCTGGCCTTTTATCAGTGCATTCCTTTTCATTTGCATTGCAGTGTGGGGAGGGACAGCAGGTCTCTCTGATCTGATAGAGCCAGGAGAGAGAGTCAGGAGGATCCTCAGGGCATGAAGGGTGTGTGTATCCTGTCCTGCAAACACACACACACACACACACACACAACATTGCATTCTCAAGATAGGCAGAAAGTATTTCGCAGTCCAGAGGGACATGCCTGTCTTCAGGCTTTGTTTGTCTTTATTTGTATTTCGGAAAAGGAAGTTATGTTTGAGGCTTGAATTAAGGATTGTGAGCCTACAATTCTGTAAATTGGTAAAATATAATTGTTGAGGAAGATTTAAGTAGAGTAAATCAGAGTAATATTCATTGTCCCTGAGGTGGAATTTGTCTGGGTACAGTGCTTCAATTATTGCTTGACATAAAAATACTTGAAATCATCTTAAAATATTAGAGACTTTTGACCATATATGTGACATTGGCACCTGTAGAAATAGTCCTAAATGCTTAAGTGCTTAAGTGCTTGTGTATTCAATGCAAGAGGTATCTCAAAAGTTCTGCAGCATTTAAGACACTGACAAGTGGTTTGGCTTGAATGGGCTTCCTTACAAAGCTTTCAAATTCAGAGAAGAGAGAATGTTGAAAGTCTGCAATGATTGCTGTTGCTTGACTTAGATTTAACCATTACCTTTAGTTTTTACCATACCATAAAATCGTTCTGTAATAATACATTTAACTTTTTCGAACAGCTAATATCTCAATCATACTTAAACCCTTGATAATGAGAAAAGGTGGCCTGGTGCTTAATGGTCTGTTGTAAATATTTGTGTTGCTCGAGGAGATAAAAAGAGGTAGTTTACTTTTCGGATTTCCTCAGAATCATTGTATTCCCAACCCACCCATTGCTCAAACATATGTCAGTGTAGGGGGGCTTTTGGTGGCGGCGAAGCTGAAAAGTGATGATAGATTGAGGACACAAAAGACAGAAGAGCAAATGTGTTGCGCTAAATCTACAACCTTCAGTCAGCCTTCATATTGACTGAGTCGGAGGGGTTACCTCAACTCAAATCAATGTTAGCTCTGAGAGCATTGAATAGAAAATCATTCAAATTGTATTATGGTAGGATATATGAGCCATTTCAAAATATTAATTCAGCATTATTTGAGCTGTCTGTTAAGGGGAGCAGTTACAGCTCGCAGTATGTCGACTCGACTGAGTGATTACATACCTCTATTACATGTGATATATGAATGTATGAGAGGGACCTATTTTTCATTACCAAGACATCGTCCCTAGAGGCAGTTGTTAAAGAAGAATCCATTGAACAACTGGCCCTTGTCATGAGTTGAGGAGAGAGGAAAGGAACAGAAAAGAAAGGAAAGTAAAGGGGAAAAGGGAAGTGCAGCACTATTGATGGCGCTGGGATTGAGAGACTGGAAGGACGCCAGGAGATGCTTGTGATCCTGCACACCGCCGCCGCTCCCTCTGTCCAGTTAATTGGAATACAAAGCAGAGCAGGGTCGATGAGAGAGTGGTGAGGACGAGGAGGGGAGGGAGGGGAGGGGAGCTGCTGTCTGTTTCCAGCAATGCTCAACCTTCACTGCTCGCTGCGAATTGACTGGGGAACCAGCAAGCGAGACCGACACACTGTCACTGGTAAAATGAACTGTCACCTTGCATTTCTCAGCATCCTGGCAGCATCGAATTGGCCGCTTTGAACCATGTGACGTGACACTGATTGAGTTCTGGTTTTCCCCCCTCCTGGGCTGTAAAAGGAAGAAGCCAGTTTCATTTCAAGTGTACAGCGTCTCCATGCAAAGTATCCATGCACTCCCCGGTTTGTTTCTTAACACCATCACCTTTCATGGGCTGCTCAATTCTTCCTCACCACCCCTCATTATTTCATTGTGCTGCTTCGTTACGCTGCCTCTCAGCTAGTCTTGTTTTTCTTACGGCATATAGTCATGGCGGTCTGACAGGCACACAGAGGAGGAAAACTATTAGGGGTAGCCATTTGGATCCTGGAGGCAATCCCAGGGAGTATTAAGATGTTAACCCTGGCCAAGTCACTTGTCTCTCTCAGTTACTCTGCTGATGGAGTGGGGAAAGGATGCAGTCGCAGGGGGGACCCAGGAGGCCAGGGCTTCAGGTCGGCTGGCGCTTCCAGATCCAATAGAGCCTGACTCGGATGGGGGATGGTTGTCAAGAATCTCCCAGTCTGGGCTAAAAAGAGCCTCAGTGCCACAACAAAGGAAGAAGAGAGTGTGCCATTCATAACCGGGCAGCATTTCTCCATAAGGCTTCAGCAGTAGAATTGTGGAAATATTAGTAAAAAACAATAGTAAAAATCACACATGTGGCTATTCATGGTTTCTTAAGTTTCTTCTAATTCACAACACTGTCAAATTCTGATAAAAGTGCTAAAAATATATATTCTCATTAATAGTAAAACGCATATGGATACCATTGATATTTGCACCTTATATCGAGGACACCTTTTTATTTTTATATATCCATTATTTTCATTTAGGACTTCTTTTTTAATCCATTTTTACTTACTAAAGCTGCTACAATAAGTCAATCAGAACGTTTATTTGCGGCTATTTTGATTAATTATTCAATTTCTTTCAAGCACAACTGAAAAACATGTAAAGGTTCCAGCTTCTAAACTATTAGTTTTTGCTAATTTGCTACTTTTAATTGTCTTACGTTATAGTAAATTGAATAAATTAAATACATTTGGATTTTTGACCCAAAATGTATTCTTTTTTCTCTCTTTTCTGGTGATTTACAGACCAAACAAATGACAATGAAAATCATACATCTGCAAATTATTGATAACATAGACAATTGTTAGTTGCTGCTTTACTTCGTGCCTTCCAGCCTGATAGAAATATGACTTTATGTTTTATTCCTGAAAAATGTTTTATAAATAAATCAGAGTATGGTTGATATTGCTCTGTGTCTTCCATTCCAACTGATGCTTATCACTGCGTCTTATCAGCATATTAGAGTATGTAGTAGATAATGTAGTTTGATAACAAAAATGACTCTTCTGCTGTATCTCTTAGATCACCAACCCCCCGGTATCCCATGAATACTGTATCTAGTTTCCCTTTGAAGCCCTGGGACCCTGCAGAGTGACATGCGACAGAGGAACTGGTAGAAAACCAAGGAAGTGAGCATGGCAATAGACTTGTAAAAGAGCATGCAACAACTGCCAGCAGCATGGGGTACAAACAGCACTGGGTTGACCTCAAACAAAGTGCAGAGGGAGGCGGGCCGGCTAAAGCTGGTAAGATATCTGAGGCGAAACACGCTGGACGCTGTATGTATTAATAGACCTTTTTGTTTGTGCACTCTGCAGTTCATTCTTTTATTATTTTTCTGACCATAAATGATATTCTGTCATGTCCCTCAGTGTTAATTAACCACTCTCTCCTCCTTGCCCTACATTCCCCCTGCAGAAGGCGAAAAGAGCTTTCCTGATTCGAAGGTGAAAAACATCCTCCTCCTCTTCCCCCGGACTCGAACATCTGTCTCCTTGGTGTTGGCTGCAGCGCCGACTCTGACACCTCCAGATGGAGAGCCCGCTGAGAGCGCTGAGGTATTACCTGCAGAGATGGCAGGGATCACACCTCTGGAATGAAGTCCCACTCTTGTTTTCTGCTCCGTCCCCCTCTTCTTGTTGTTGAATCTGTCGCTATTCACCATATCGATTGTCACCGTGGCCTTGCGACTCTTCTGGAAGCTTTTGGCTGTTAAAATAAATGTGTGTCAACAAAACCTCTCAGCCCCTTTTCTAATTTACAATAATGGGGCTTGTGGTATTTCAACTGTAGCTCCTATAAGTGGAACTGTATTCATTTTTAATATAGTTGCTCGAGAACTGCATGCGGATATATTTCAAATGATTGCTGTTTTTTTGTTTCCTACAAGCACATTGTTTTTCAGAGGCCCTGAACTTATAACAGTTTGCATAAACCAGAACATTGACTAAATGGGGTTTAATCTCTGTAGTATAAATATTAAAAGCAATACCTTCAAAAATCTTAAGAATGAGAGCCCCTCGCGTTGACTTCTCTGAGCCACTCTGGTGTCTTGACAGATTGACTCTGCATTCATTTGTGCCTGAACTCTGTGTGAACCTCAGCTTTAGGAAAAAGGGCACCAACTGGCCGATGCTGCCGGGGCAGAAACTGTGTGTGCAAACCTAACACCCAGTGCAAATATTGGAACTGCTGCCCCTTCCCCATCAGATGAAACTAGGTGGTCAGCTTCAGCAAACGTTTATCTTGAGGTGAAGCCACAATGAGCACCTAAATGTCAAACAGTCAACTTTTTCCTCTATTTTTAAACTACATTTGGGGTTGTTAGATTAAAAATAGTATGTCAAATAATAGTGGATGTCATTGCAACATGTCAACTGTCTTCAACAGAATTTGGGTAACAAATCAAGGGTGAGACCTGGCTCCCTGGAGTTTGTTGTCATGTTTAGAGCCCCTGGAGGTATTTGGAGGTGAAAAGGTCACTGGGAACCACCCCATGTGCTGTGAAAGATTCCTCTTGTCACATTATGCAAGGGAACTTTGGTGAGACTATTAATGGAAGTGAATATAGAAAATAATTCGCAAGAACATCCATATTTAGAACAATTTATTATATACATGTATTTTTTTTAAAACAAGGCAAATAGTTAAAAGTGAGCACATTCGGTATCAAAATTAAAAGTTTGAATACACTAACCAGCATTTCTTTTTACATAATAAGCTACTTAAACAATTTTTGTTTTTGTTTCATAAACTTTATTAAGCTAAATCATTTGTTGGAAAAATAACCTGTAAATAAATAGTGCAAACAATGACACTGAATAGTTCAGTGCTCCAACACAAAACAGCATGGGCTTATTATAAGAAGGCGTAAAATACAAAAGTGGATGAAAATACATTTTTTAAAGTTTCTCATAATCCAATTCAGCATTAATCATTGCACTAGACACATACCCTGTAAACCTCACAAAGTCCACGTGCATTTTTCACAGTTTTTCTGGAATGGTGTGACTGAAGGAAAGAAGTGGAGAACTCGTCAGGCCCTTACAATCATATAGTTCTTTTTAAAAGTCACATCATGGTTTACTGTCTTTCCCTTTCCCCTTTGGAGAGGTGTCAGTGCCAGAAAGTTTCTCTACAGGTGCGGCATTGCTGACCAAAACGCAGCCCAGCTTCTCGCGTTTCTTCTGCTTCATCCTGCGGTTCTGAAACCAGATTTTCACCTGCGTCTCGTTGAGCTCCAGACTGGCGGCAACCTCAACCCTTCGTGGCCGAGTCAGGTATTTATTGAAGTGAAACTCTTTCTCCAGCTCGGTCAGCTGCTTGGTGGTGAAGTTGGTACGGATCACGTTGTGCTGGCCGGGAACTCCGAACTCCGACAGTACAGCTGTGGAGAGAGATGGATGGATGATGGAGTGGAAAAATATGGAAGTCATGGAGCTGAGGCATAGATTTGAATTATACATGTGAGGATGAATAGAAATATGAACAAAACATTAGTTGCCAAATACCTTTTTAGAACAATGTGGGTATATCTTTTTCAGATAAATTGCGTTTTTACGCTTGTCAGTAGGCTACGTTTTAGAAGAAAAATAACTAGAAAACGCACAACTCAACTCTATGTTTTCAAGATGAACATACCTGTTTTAGGTGGATTCCTTTTCACTTTCATCCAGTCGAATGTTTTAGAAGCCTCCTCCACATGCTCCAAATCCTTCTCCCTGCTTTGGCTCGGTAACCTTGTGTAAACACTCTCTGGATACTCTTGCTGTCTCTGATCCCCGTTTCCAAAATGTAGATACTGGCCGCCTGTTACAACACCAGACCCACAACTGTCCCCGGTGTAAGGAGCCATGTTGGTTCCGCGGGGTGAAACCTGCGAGTGGATGAAACTCCGGTCCTGCTCGGGCGCGAGGCCGTACTGGTGATGTCCGTACTCCAGAGGTGACCCATACATGGTATTTCCCGGAGGGGTGACGAACTGCAGATCCAGGTTGACGTGTGCTGCTTGGTGGTGCAGAGGGAGGCTCGGGAGCTGGTGTGGCGCAGAAGGAGAAGGAAGTAACTGGCCGTCCGGTGCGTAACTATCACTTGTTGCGCACGAGCTGGACGACATGTATCCATGGTTTAAATTGTGATATCCAGCCTTGGCACTGAAAATATTCGTCCCCCTGTTACACACGGGGTAGTCTAAGTAGGAGTTCATCTTGGTCTCTGCTTTGGCCTTTTGTTTGCTCACAACCGATCAAGACTGAGCAGTCATTAATCGCTGCTCTCTTTGCCCTAACCTTCTAGGTAGTATGTCAAAGCTGTAAAAGTGCCTTCCACCCTCATATCACCTTCCTGACACACCATGTGACCCGCGAAACGCCAATGGCGAAGGACCTACAGCACTCTGTCAAGTCTGCAGGCTCGTCCATCAAACGGCTCGCATTTACATGACAAATGCTTCAATCAAACTCGCTCATCCATCTGATAAGAACACAAACATCAGGACACATTTTCAGACTTAGTGTTACAGGAGCTCCAAATGACAGTTATAATAATATGAATAAGTCTTCTAATGGCCTCCAAAGACAACAAAATAGAGCATTATGCATTATAATTATCTTGAAAATGCCAGAATGTAAATAGACTGCTAATTTTACCAAACTAAATGCCACTAAAGTAAAAATGCGGGATGATAAATTCTATGTATTATTGTTTTTAATAAATATCTTGACCGTATTATTTTTATTTTCCGGTCTAAATGCTGTTTTAGCCAATGTGTTTTGTCAGTTGTGCACACATTAAGCTTATTTTTCTATTTTGAAAAGGAAATTCTGATACTCTAATAACTCGCTGGGATTCCTTTTCTAAACATACATACGGTCAAAAGGCGTTTTGGCTTATTACCATACATTTCTCCGGCCTGTCGTCAACAGGAATCCTGCAGACAGGCTCTGACTCAAAGGCAGTGCAGTGAATTCAGTGATCCATCATGTGCTCTTTTTACAGATTGACAGCCTGTGTGGCCCACTTTGCCCATAGAAGAACAAAAGACACATTTAAGAACCATACAGCCTTTTTTTGCTGGCGTCTTTCTATCGACACCAAGAGACCATAATTTAATATCTTCCACAAACCTATCTTGTCCACACTCATCCGTAAGTACCCTGTAATTAAATAAGAGTTAATGTTATGTTATAGACCTCAAGTGCTAACTATCTTTAACAAAAAACAGTAAAAGTTGCCATTTATTCCAACACTTTGGCTGCTTTACAGTCGTCTTTTTGTATATTGAGGAGTATTAATTTAGGAGACTCTGGTGTAATCTCAACAAATTGCAAATATTTATGTAGCTGAAATAACAGCCAACATCTACAGGGCTGGAAAAAAAGATTTACAAAAAGCCCATGCGTAAACTTAATACAACATTTAATTTAAAATCTGCACATAATGTGTCACAAATAAATAAGACTAATATTTAGAATAATTAGTCCAATAAATACACAAATTAAGAACAACAAATACATGCATCAAAACAGATCAGTGAATAACTTTATAAATTAAAGGGAAAACGTTTTTGTGGAGAAGTGAGGACATGTTTCTGCTACAGATGAGTCAATTTTGGAGCTTGCATGATTCTGTCCTGAGTGCAGCTCTGTTGAAAATATGACCCGTTAATTTCCTCATCTGGTTCTGTTGTGAGTGAGTCGGTGTGCGTGTCGTACTGCATGTTAAACTGCGGGCCGTGCGTAAAGCCTGCAGCGGGATATTTGGAGTATTCTCCCGGGTATGCCGGCTGGGACTGCTGTTGCAGGGACTTGAGCGGAGGGGAGGCCGGCTGATAATCCCCGCCCAGATGGACATAACCCAGGCTCGACAGAGTGGGGCTGCCCGGGGCGGAGGGGGAGGACGGGGGTGAGGAGGGAGAGGTGAGGCCGTGCACCCTTTCATCCTTTTTCTGCTTCATCCTCCGGTTCTGGAACCAAATCTTGATCTGCCTCTCGTGCAGGTTGAGCAGGCTGGCCATCTCCACGCGCCGCGGTTTGCACAGGTAGCGGCTGAAGTGGAACTCCTTCTCGAGCTCCACCAGTTGCGCACTCGTGTACGCGGTGCGCGTTCTCTTGGAGGCTGGGGGCGCGCCTGGACACTTCTCTTCGAGGCTGGTGCACTCTGTGGAGACAGTTAAACAGAAAAAGAAAAGTTGAACTGGTTGTAATGACGAAGAGGTTTGTTTTTCTGGTTGTTTTATTAATGATTTCCGGATCATTCTCAGTTTTTTACTATGCCTGCAGTCCTCAGTTTGCTCCTTATTTACTGTCAGTTGTCTGTTGTGTTACTCGACTCTGTTGTTCAAAAAGCATGCATGATTCGTCAATAAAACCTGTCTAAATAAGGTTAAATAAATAACAATAAGCCATAAAACATTCAAATCCACAATCACACGGTGAGAAAGAGAGGTAGAAGATAGCCAAAAACGAAAAGATATCAGGTAGGCCACACAAGGTTGTTTACAAGGGACAGAGGTTGTGGTGTTGCTACATGAAGTTTTGCTGTGTGGAGATTAGTCCACTAATCGATTACTCGTTCATAATATTTTATTTCAAAAGGTCCGAAAATGCTGTTGTCACCTTCCCAGATTCCCCACTTTTCTCTGTTTTATATCACATTAAAGTGAATATTTTTGTTCAAACCGACAACATAAGACAAATACATCATCTTGGGCTTGAAACCTGAAACTGGGATAGACATTAATCACCTTTTTCTGCCATTTTACAGACCACACGATTAATCCTTCATCTGGACATTAATTTCCATGTAAATCGATGATAAAAATAATTGTTACTTGCAGCCATAAGATGACACTGGGATGTATAGGGAGAGGAGGAATCTCACATATTTCACAAATGGTGATGTTTTTTCAAAAGTGTTAAGGGGTGGATATTGGACAGATTTTTCATTGTTATAGTAATCTAAATTTAGACTTGCAGATTGCAAAGGACTCTGTAACAAACTTGCTTTAGAAGGACTGATTATCATTCGGCCTTATATAAAGTAAATTATATTTTAGGGAATGTAGGTTGCATATTATTGTTTTTTCTTTAACCTCAATTTTTAATTATTTTTCCTGTGCCCTTTCATTTTTCATTATTTCATACATTTCAGGTGTTTATGTTTTGCGTTGAAAACTTAATACATGGGCTAAATTAATAAGTCGTTGTGATTCTGATTAATATAATGTAAGCTAATGTGTTTGTCCTTCTGCTACATGTCTGACTGTAGCTTCATTAATAGGCACCTGACCTTTTGAGCCTGAAGAGAAGAAAATATACATTAATTTCCTCCATTAAATGTATGAGAGCTCGTTAAAGGGACACAAATGAAAAGGCCTCATTTGAAAACAACTGCTGTCTCTTCGTCACGTCATACAGACCTGCGATTCTCCTGTCATGTTTCTGATTGGAGGGTCTGGACTCTTTCATCCAGGGGAAAATCTTTTTGCTCACAGGAAACTTTAGTTTGGAACTCCTGCGCTCAAACGTCTCCAGTTGCGCAAGTTGTTGATGTTGTGCAGCCGTGCAGCCAAACCCGCTAACAGCCTCTAGAGACTCGCTGAAGAAGAGGTCGCGGTGCTGCTGGATGTTTTGACTCGCACTGCCTTTCTGCATTTTTCCATTAAATGTGCACCGGGGTTCCCCTTTGACCTTCTGACGCAGCGCTGGCAGCCAAATGTCACATGGCAGGTTTCCAGAGAGCCCTGCAGCTTCTGGCCTGAGAGGATCCAGAAAAAAAGACCGAGAGAAAATCAGGGAGGAGACCACATGATCCATCTTATCAACTCAATAGTATGCTGACATGAATAGCAAGCCTTTCCTAGCCTGAGAAGCAAAGGAGAATAAGAGTTTGGTGGACATACACCCTGAGGAAAAAACGCCAATAAGAGGAAAATATTGTAAATGTTGTAAAGAAATTAAACATTGTCCCTATTCTCCCCCTAATAATAATTTAGATTTCACTGGCATACAAACAGGCTTCTTGCGTTTTTTTTATTGTTGTATTACATCTAAAATAAGCAAAAAAATAATATTTCAGTTTATTAAAACGAGATTTCTTTTTTGTATTTTTGTTTATCTTTTAAAATAGTTACATATTAACAATAGGACACCAAAAACAAACAGCACACATGAATGCTAATTTGATCTAAGGATAAAATACAGACATAAATAGAAATTATATTTTAATATTAAAAAGAACATTCGTTTTATGTGTTTTTAAATAGCCGTTGTTTTTTGTTTGTTTTAACTCAAATTAGATTAGACCTATGAGAATAAATACACAACAACCTTCATCATATTAATGCAAGATCCTGTCAGTAAGCATTTTTTAAAGGGAAACGTTTTTAAAGATCATATCACAATCTACTAAAAATCTCATCCATCTCCATCAAACACAACATAATACAGACGTCCATTGTGCACCGTGTTCAGCCGTTTTTCTGCGCCAAAACGCGAATTAAAGGAACAAAAAACATCTGATTTAAATCTTAATTAAACACAGTTCAACACAGCAGAATTATTAATAAGCAGGGGTTTCGATGGCTGCGATAGAGGCAGTGAGAGAGAATAAAGTCTGGAGGCATGCAGCTTTATGAACTCTGGGTGAACTGCGGCTTGGAGTCAGGCTCGTAAATCACAAAGACACATAACCCAGTCCGCGGCACAACACCCAGGCTGCCTTACCTCCACAACCTACATTCATTCTGCACTGAAACAATGCTCCCGCAAACAAACACACATCGGCTTCCTCTCCTTCTCACCTTTCTTTCGTTTTCCTTGGATACCCTCCCCAGATAAGAATAATCCTGCAGAGAAAGCCGCGGCTCTCCTCGCATTAGATGATGATGATGTGGCTTTGCATGGGGTGAAGCAGAGTGGACAGTGTTTCTGCAGCTCACACCGCCCTGCATAGCACACAATGTCAGCCTGTGTGTGTGGGATTTTGTGTGTGTGTGTGTGTGTGTGTGTGTGTGTGTGTGTGTGTGTGTGTGTGTGTGTGTGTGTGTGTGTGTGTGTGTGTGTGTGTGTGTGTGTGTGAGAGAGGGAGAAAAACCTTTCTGCTGATGCAAGCTCATATATGGAAATAGCATGGCTGTAATAAAGAGACGCTTTACTATATGGTGAAATGACAATTATAGCATGCATTAAGGTAGCTCGGAGTGGCCAAAAAGGCTGAGTATGTTGGTCTTTAAAGCTATTTTTAAGTAGATTTAGGTAAGGGAAATCGTCTGTTAAAAAAAAGATGCCTCCCACTATCTTTAAAAAACTGCTATATTAACTTGTATTTTCCCAGTTATGAGAACACACAAACATCTCTATTTTCGTCCTGGGAACTCGTCCAGCGCTGTTATAATAAATTCAAACATCCCCTTTAGGAGCGATGCCAGCAGATGCAATAAATTACCCCGGCAAAGAAAAGCGATCAGTATTTAGTCTGGATTTTTTTTTATTTTTTTTACTACACATACAAAGTGCATTACGTCTCCTTTGTGTAATGAGAATTTTTTTGTTTGTTTTCTAATTTAAATGAGTGAGTCATTTTGAAGCAGTGAGGGGAAGACAGACAGTGGTCAGCAGCAGCGTCCATTATAAAGCTGATTCTGTAATGAGGCCTTGGTTTGTTTTACACGGTGACCATCAGACTGCTACACAGCATCGATCTGTCGGCGCTTTGATGTCTCATCTTCATGTTTTGCTCGATCGCTTGGATTGGCTCTGAAAGGTAATATTTAACTGTGTGGCGTTAATTAATGCTAATGAACGCCTTTGATCTGTGAGCCGTGCACACAGAAACATTTGAATATAGAGTGACCAGATCTGTTTCAAAGTTTTATACAAGCTCCATGCTGCAGCTGCACAATGAGATTCTAACTTTAAAAACAAATGAATTAAATGTATCTCAAAACATGTATGCGTGCTTTCAATGCCACTTTATTAGGTACACATGGCCAGTGGTGTATAGTAAGTATTTATGTACACTTGAGGTACTTTTACTTTCCTCTTACTTTATTCTTATACTCCATTACAATTCAGAGGCAAATATTATAATCTCTTGGACGGATTACCCTTAACATTTAAAATAAACATGTAATATATGATATTATGCAGTCCTCTATACTAATGACGTATACACAGTATTTCAAATTGGCTCTAAATAGATAAACTACAACATTAACATGATGTTAACATTGATGTAATCATAACCATAATTCAAACATATAATATATGTGTCTGAATAGGGCCATTCTGCACACTGATTTTTTAAACTTTTAGTACTTAAGCTACGTTTGACTTAAGTCATATTTTTAATCAGGTCTGTTGTTGTCGAGTATTTGTGCTCTGTGGCCTTCAACTTCTTACATGGCTAGTACTAATCCAATGCAAAACCCTACAATATGCTAGTATTATCAGTTAAAGGTCAACTTACTGAACATTCCCTTCATCTAGAGCTTTCAGTCACATACCTATTGTAGGTTTTAATTGGAGTAAACAGCATTGACAACTGAGCTTGCTCATGATGAAGGCCATGAGATGTGACAGAAAGCTCTGGAAATGTACATTTAATAATCACCTTTATGGAGGGTGTAGTGCTGATAAGTTATGTCCTAACAAATGAATGCATCTCAATGAAAACGCAGTGAAGCTGTACCTAATAAACTGACATCTTCGTGTATATGCATTGGTAGACTGTTTCAAAAACTAAACTGCAGTCTGCGTCTTTGACTTACTTGTAATTTACTTGAGTATTTCCATCTTATTTATGCTTCTAGTCCGTTACAGTTCAGCTTTAATTGTCATTTTCGGTTACAACATGTGATCAGTTTTCAGAATTAAAAAACATATAATGGCCTATATGATATTATGCAGTACTACATCTAACCAGTAGTATCTCAAATTTGCTCCACAATGATTAACTATGACATTAAAATGTATTTGGTGGTGTGATTTGTTGTTGGTAACAGAATATAATATAATTCTGCATAACAAATACTTTTACTTCGCTCAAGTACTGTACACAATGTTAAGCTACTTGTACTTCTATGCGAGTATTTAGTAGTTGTTATATAGATTTCTACTTAACTGCATTTTAGAGGGACATATTGTACTTTCTATTCCAATATATTTACTTGCTATCTTATAACAGCACAAAATCAAGCTTCACCGTTGCCAGATGCAACATTAAATCAATGAATGCAGCAAGAATAACAAGTTTATAATATAACTTATACAACATATACAACACTAAATGGTCCAAGAATGTACTTTCACTAGTACTACTCTTGGTCTATTTGTATGCTTGTATTTTTGTACTTTTACTTGAGTAAAAAAAAGACTCTTAGCTATAAAAGTAGCCTATTTCTACACAGAAGAATAACTTATTTTGCGGAAGTAACCCCCCTGAATATGACTTCCACACTTACATGTGCCATAAATCTCTCTGATAGCCTAAAAGAGCCATGTGAATACAAAGAAAATCAGCATTAAGTGTGGTGTCTTAAAAATGTCTAAATGGTCCAGTGATGTATGGGGCACGAGAGGAGAAGATGCAGACTGATATGACGAGTCAGTGTACAGTATAAATATAAATTCATGTTGGATCCCTGCGGCCTGCAGGGGCTGACAGTTATTATTCAGATATGACAACATCCCTGAGCTGCACTTTACATCCCATCTTCATCACCCCGGCGAGCTCCACACTCTTCAGCCTGCCTGTCTAATCTGTGATGGACACTTACACCCCCACCCTCTTGCTAACCCCACACCCCCACCACTACCACCACCTCCATCCTCACCCAGCCTTTCAGTGTGCAGGCCTGCTGACAAGGCTTTTGTCAATTAGCTGCAGGAACCACGTGTCCATAAGGAGGGGATTTATGCCTCTGAATTAATTAATGGACAGTTGAATCAACAGTACAGGCCAAGTCCCACAACTCATCAACAAAGCAAATAAATGCATGAATGATTATATTTTAAAAAGTCACTCTGAATTTTTTTAAAGTGCAAAACAAGTTACAATTTAATGTTATTTTTTAGTCATAAATAAACTACATTTTAACATCATATAAACAGGAGCTTTAAGGTCAGGCCTGTAGAACACTACTTTATTTAGGTTTTATAAATAGGTTTAGTAAAAACCATTAATAGCTGCTTTATAACAAATTATTTATTGGTAGATATAATTGTTTATTAAAGAATGTGTCAACAACTGTAAGTGTATAAACATAATGAATGAAAATATATGAAAGCTCAGTTGTAATACTAGCCTAAGTTATAATATTATATAAATACTGTCCATTATAAACAGTCAAATGTGTCAATATCTCTTCATAACCTCTTTGTGAAGTGTTATAAAGCATTAATTAACTGTTGGTTTATACATGCTTACAGTAAAGTGTGACTCAAATATGCTAAAGTTATTATTCCCTCTCCCCAACACACACACACACACACACACACACACACACACACACACACACACACACACACACACACACACACACACACACACACACACACACACACACACACACACACACACACACACACACACACACACACACACACACACACACACACCAAGCCAATTCAATATATATAATTTAATGAACTTACTTTTCTCTTTGGATCTCATCCTCTCAGATTCTCCGTCCTGTGTGTTTGGTTGGGGCTGTTTGTTGGTGTCCTCCTCACATTTCCCTGGAAAGCTCAAACTCCTCCTCGACCATACAGGCGGTGGAGGCAGTGAAAAGAAGATAAATGATGTGCCGAACAATGGCCCGCATTGAAGGGCCCGTCCTGCAGCTCTCACAGATGTCATATTCTCCAGCAATGTGCAGCTAGAAGAGAAAGAGAGAGAAATACTCAAAACATTGCATGGACTGTGGTGAAGGGCCTGCAGCAGTGTGCATTTAAACACCCTGCAGAACTCCTAGCTCAAAAACAACATGTACAAAACAACACTTATTTCCCACCACAGAAAACTGATATTGACCAACATTAAATATAGTATTTCCTTTGTCTTTTAAAAGATGGTTATGTATAGCTGGAGGTGAAGTGTCATCACCTACATACTCCCCAAGAAGCGAATTTGTGGCTGCTGCTATTTTTACACAAATTCGGATCTACAGGGTATATATAGGTGACAGGTGATCAGCACAGGAGGGGTTGCAGCCTTGTAAAACATTTAATCATTCATATCACAGCTTTTAAATGTCATCTTATTTCTAAACTCTAATGAGACAGCCCTTATTAAGGGTTTATAACCTTCTATTTACAGCTTTATTAACGGTTAGTTCCACATTTAAGAGGTTATAAGAAGAGTAGAAACATTTTGTCTTTCCAGTTTCAGGAAAAAGCACTGGTGGTTATCCTTTTCAATGTTGGTTCATAGGCGTATGACTGCTGAATTAGCTATAAACCTGTCATTATGGATGTTAATAAATTCATTAATAAGTTGCTTTGATAAATCAAGCCTGCACTTATAAATGTTAATAAGTCATCAATAAAGGGGTTTATTAAATTAAGTCTGCATTTAATAATGTCAATAAGCTGTTAGTAAAGATGTTAAATAATTGATTTCTTCATTAAAATAAATGTGAAAAAGTCTTTAATTAAAAGGTAAAATCCACCAAAAATGAAGTTTTCCACCTAAAAAGTGACGTCAGCTAATTTTTAGAATACTGGGTCATGATTTGTTACCCATTAAATACGTTTTTGTTGACAGTTTCTTTGTGATAGTTAATTATAAACATGTTGAGATTGCATATCTCAGTATGTAAGCCCATTTTTAGCACTTAGAAATGATGTCACTTTTTTCTGTCACTGTCTAAGGTTTAAAGTAAAAATGTGCTTTCTGGTTTTTAATTTGTTGTCTCCCTTTAGGCTCACAGTGCAGGAGGAGGAAATACCCAAATCATTTACTTTATCAACTGTACCAGAAATGTCAAAATACAGTATTACAGTATTGCATTCCAAATTTTAAGAAATGTTTTCAAACTAAATAAGTTCTCCAGTATTCCACAAAAAAAATGTACCTGGGATATATAAAGACATAAAAAAGAGTAGTTTCTTTGCATCAATGTTATTATAGCATGTTAGGAGCTGCTCAATGGAGCTATACCTTTTATCCAGTGGTTCTCAGCTGAGGGGTCGAGCCCTTCCAAAGGGTCACCAGATAAATCTGATGGGTCATGAGAAGCTGAACTGATGAGGAAGAAGAAAAAACAAGTCCTGTTACACAAATGTTTATTTATATTTTGAACATTTATATGACATTTTACTTTACCTGACCTTGTTGTTCCTCAAACAGTTAGAGGGGACTGCTAACACCAAAAACATGTTCAACTGGTCTTAAACCAAAAAAGATAGGAAGCACTGGTGTATTCTTTAAAATTGCACTTTGAATGGATCCTCTTCTTATTAAGTAAATTCTACATCAGACAAGAAATAAGACGGGAAATTCTCAAGAAAAAATAAGTGATACACAGCTACTTTCCAGAATAATAAAGTGAGGGAAAAACAGGTTACCTAAAGAAAGTACACTTAATGCACTTAATTTAATAATAAGCGCAACAAAATAAAATAACTAAATATATTTATATTTGGTAAGTAGCCTAATCTATGACATAAGACTGATACAAAATAGTGTTTTCTTAATTGACATCTTTCTGTGCTCTGAAACTCGATTCTAAAAAAGAAAAACAACAGCGCTGGTATGATTGTTCATATGTTTAAGTGTTAGATCTGATTATGAGGCTGAACAACCTAAACAAAGAGACAAGAAAAAATAGGTTCCATTCTCAGCTCAAAGAGTCCAGGATTAAAGGGTTTGAACAAAGAGCTGATAACTACTGAACAGGCTCACAGTGACACTGGTGTTTCTATGTTGTGTGTCTGTAACCTACAGGGCTCTAATGATAGGAGTCTGAGCAGAGAAACCCATCCATCATCGGCCTGCTCGGTCTGAGGCGCCATCTGCTGGCACAACACCTGCACTACATCTGCACACACCTCACTGCACTGCCAGATGTTGGGAATCTATGAGACGAGAAACTGGCTTCACAAAATAAACAATCAAGGTGACATTTGTCTCCTCTAGCGAATTCCATTATTATGATTTAATTAATGCATTTATTTCAACGTGAGAAGTAGCCCATTTAAAATGGTTATTGGCATTAAGTTATTTTCATTGTAATTGTAAAAATAACAAATTTTTCTCAATTATATTTAATTTCAGAACTGATTTTGGAATGTAGCTACTGTCAACATTAATTGAGTTGAAACAGAAGCTGCATTACTAAACGTGACAAAATATGTTATGTCATAGACAGAACCCATAACCGATTAAAAATAGTGTTGTGGTGCTTTATGTATCGTAAATAATAAGGAATTTAATATATATAATAAATACTTGGCTGGAATACAGTATATGCACCACTTTTTATACATGTGTTCAAACTATAAAGAAAGTCAGAGCAGACAAAAAAGAAATTGTGTTAATTTTACGGATTGAGTTTGCAGTGATTTTCATCCAAAACCAGTCTCTACACTTTTCAATCTAAAAAAATAAAAAGATAAAGTGCATTATCTTTTTTGCAAAACATAGGCTTTTCCCATCTCGATGGTGACAGTGCAAAGTGTGGCAGCAGAGCTTCCTGCTCCTGACGCATCTGCGGCTGCAGTCCGTCTACTGACCCAGCGATGATCCCCGCCGCAATGAATTATGCATGAGATCCGGCTACAGATTACCCCTATCAATATGCAATACTCATTACGCTGGTTAAATTGCCACTTAATAGTTATGAATATGTGGAAAATGTCTGGGACCCATATAGCCCACCACTGGTTTTTCCCTTTTTATTTTTTTTTTACATTAAATGAGTTTGCACAAGTTTCATACAACCTTTCGTTTCCTGGAGATAATATCATTAGTTTTTATTACTCAAATGCATATAAGCCCACACATGGCCTGGAGATTTCTTTATGTTAAATGAGTGAAGCTTGTGTCCAGCTCTGGGGTGTCCGAGACTTCACCTTTGGCCGCTCGGTGACTCGACACCGGGATAAATCACTGCTGAGACTCGCTCAAGTTCGCTCGGTGCACAGTTTCAGCCTTAAATACAAATAATGACGTTCTTTTTCCCCTGCAGAACATTTTGAGTTTGTAATTTAATGGTGTGTTCCTTTATAACAAGACCCTTTAATGTTGGATATTGCTGAGCATCGAAGAGGCCTTTTAAGGTTATTTTCCAAGCGTTTTCCTTTCTTCTTCTTTTTGAAAATATTAAAAATATCAAATATTTGAGTCCTTCTTCTGGTAGAAGTGTGAAAGAAATCTCGCCTTTGTTTCCTCAAATTTTAGGTTTTTTTATTATTTTGAATTAGGAGACATTAAACACATTTTTAAATAAAATTCTAGCGGCCACAATATTTTTATAGTATTATTTCCCAAGTTTTTCCAGAAGCCTCAACTACCTAAACACAACTGGACACTTCCTCCCCTGTCCAGCCTTTCCAGTCCCATCCATGCAGTTAAGCCGTCACTTTCATTCAAGGTTGTGAATTATATAGTACATTGTCTACTCCCCAAAACCATAAAACCAACTTTATGGACCTCACGTGACTTTTCACAGTCTGTAAGTAATATAGGTCTATACAATCTTTGGTAAGGGGGATTTTTACCAACTTCAGCCTGGCCTATATACCTGTAAGCCAAAGCTTTTGGAGATTTAAACCACCAGCATATTCCCCACATGGCACACACGCATCTCGCTGCAGAAGAGTCAGAGGAGGTAAGTTTGAAGAAGTTAGATATTTATGTATATTGTGTCACTTTGTATGTGATACAAAGAGACACAAATCTGGTGTAAAATGTGTATTGTTCGTGTGACACTTTTATAATTCTCACAGGTTAATCATTAAGTTAAATTCGAGTCACAAAAAGTTGTTACGCAGCTGCTTTAAAAAAACTAAAAATAACGTGACTTTCATTTGTTTTTTATTCTAATTGATAATAAGGTTTAGACAAGCAATTTGAATTGAGAAACTTTTATTTCCAAGCGCTATGAGTTCACTTACAAATACAAAAAGCTTATTGGCGAAAAAAGCTTACATCACTTGCCTATCCACAGAATAACCCTTTGCACTAAAAATTGATCACATTGACAGGTTGAATACATTTGCATTGCTCATAATTATCCTAAACAATAATAATAACAACAATAAGAGTCGCACAAAATATTCCTAAAGCTACACAATTGGCTTGAATGGATGTGGCCACAAGATCAAAAATAGCAGTAAAACGTACACTAAAGCGCTTTGAATGGCCCCGGAATACAATAGGTTTACATTCAATGAAGAGCAGCATATGGTTTGGAAACTTTTTTTTTTTAACTGTACAATGAATTTACTCCTGTTAGACCGTCAAGAAGTCACAATAAAGAGCTCAAGTTGAAACACCTTCAAGAAAGAGTGAGGAGGAGGGAGGGAATGATAGATAGAAAGAGAGACAGAGAGACAATTAATACCCCCAATAATATTTACATCTTATTTTCCACATCTAAGCTATATCATAGTACAACAACATAACTAAAAATTGCATTTTTTAAAGACCACAGGATACTTATTTTTCTATCACAATAGCATGCTGAAAGGTGCTGCGCTTCCAAATAGCTTTACAGTACTCATGGATTCTTTTTTTTATCCTTTCTTTTTTCTGAATTATTATTATTATTATTTTTTGTTTTACCTGCCCCCAAAAAGTTATTCAGTTGTGGAAGGCGCTGCCTCCTGTCACCAGACTCATACTTTTCAGTTTATTGTCCTTCTTCCACTTCATCCTGCGGTTCTGAAACCAGATTTTGATCTGTCTTTCGGAAAGACACAGGGCGTGGGCTATCTCTATCCTCCGCCGCCTGGTTAGGTACCTATTGAAGTGAAACTCTTTCTCCAGCTCTAGCGTCTGGTACCGGGTGTACGCGGTTCGGGCCCTTTTCCCATCTGGTCCAGTCATATCTACAATTTTTACAGAAAAGCCACACAGTTAGCAACTGCACTGCAACAACAACAGAGGGGCTTTAAATGTGGCTTCACCATGAGGATGCACAGAGGGGTCACAACATGGGATGATGCAGAGGAAGCATGCAACCAACACGACACATTACACTCACTTAACTGTGCATTTCGTATGTCAAAAGATCCAGCCTGCACACATTTGGACATCCTCTCTCATACCTGCACCCCCATGTTACAAATACTGCCCTTTTTCTCAATCATCCACACTAACCTGCTCACTCGTGCAACACTTGACAGATTTACGATCAGCGTGACATCCTTCCAAACTAAATATTATTTAGAGGATGTAAAAATTACCATGGCTTATGTGCAGTTTCCTCATCCAGGGGAATATTTGTGGCGATTGGCAATCATTTGACGTGGGAGTGGAAGAGGTGGCGTTGGGGTCCTGGTGCTGCTGCTGCGCCCGAGGAGCCGAGCTGGAGCCGCCGCTGCTGTGCGCGCCCTCCTCGGTCTCAGAGGCGACTGTGGCGTCCTCTATCTCCGTGAAATGAGCGTTGTTGTTTTTGTTGAGGTTGTTGCCGCTGGAGGTCGAGCTCCGGTCAGATGGAGGAGAGGGGCTTTTTAGTTCCAGCTGCTCCCGGCTGGCTGTGGCGCACGACGGCGGCACCGGATCTGGAGACGAAAGCGAGCAGTTGGGAGTCTGTCTGTAACGGGCGTCCGGCGCGAATCCCCGGGCATCCTCTCTCACGGCCCCGAAGTGGCCACCGTTGTTGGTGCGATTCACGGTTAGGTCCATGCCATTGTAGTTGTAGCCGAAAGACCCGGAGTGCATGGTGCCAGGGTCTCTGAAGGAGCCGTTCACAGCGCCGTTAGTCCCATAATTTAGTAACTGATAGTCGGAGCCATTTGGATAGCGCCCTGAGAACGAGTTTACAAAGTAAGAGCTCATTTGCTTGGATTTTTAAAGCCTCGATTTGTAGATCTTTGTCGCTATAATCCTGTGTGCTTGCACGATTTATGGATGCAATCATGAATTATAAGCAATGAAGCCCTACTGTACTTTGCCAGGTATGCGGCCAAATATGGGAGAGCGTTCGGGAATCACGTGCCTTTGTTGACCAGTCGTAAATCCTCACTGATGACTTCAAGAGGTAATTCATGCTCCATGGTTACAAATGATGACGAAATAATGGTCGTTAGGCTCCAGTCAATGGTGCCTCCCCGCTGCGCCCCGAGAGCCGCGCAGGCAGAGAGCGCCATCTTGCGGACAGAGAAGGTATCACTCCTCCGGCACTCGCTGTCAGGCCCTAAACTCATCCATCATTTATGTAACGCGCTCATAATATAGGCCACAAAAGGCTCAGGTAACACATAACAGAGACTTATCAGCCACACGGCCGTGGAGAGTGTCAAACTGGAAATTATCTTAATCTTTACGAAGGTTTTATGTGTACATATGGGCTTATTTTATAGGTTATTGTGACTACAGGAGCAGTTAAGTGCCCTATAATAACAATACCAGGCCTTCTGGTTATCATATTAAATAGAAGTATCGTTTTCCTTGTGCATAAATGACGCCACGAGATTTTCCAATATACATCAAAAAGCCTTTATTTCTATGTACAATTTCCTAAACAAAATATTGCACACAATATCCAGATGGGCATTGAACACAAGGTGAACGACAATAAATAACATGTAACATTTTTTGTATCTGTACAAATGTTAAGTGTTGATGGCACAGCTGTAAACAACAAGACTATAATTATTATTATTATTATTATAAGTATTATTATTATAGGACAACTAACACCACAAGATGTACAATGAACGACCAAAGCTTCTGTTGAAGTTATAAAAATAACAATAAAACTCAGTAGGCCTACGATAATGAGGTAACAACATTGTCAAAAACTAAAACACTAAAAAAGTATTTACATTTTGGCGGATTTTGCATAGTCCCCTAAATAAACACACTAGCACAAGGACAAACAGAGGAGGACCTGATGGTAACCGAATGCAGACATTATCACCGTGCAGAAACTGAAATACAGTCTATCACCCAACACGACTCTAAGAAGGGATTTGCATCACTTTATCTACAAAGAAATACATTTTTATTTTTAGGAGGGTGTCCTTTTAGCTCTTCTTCTCTGCCTGCTCCTCCTCCTCGGGTGTCTTTGAGGGGTTCAGAAGTTTGTTCTCCTTTTTCCACTTCATCCTGCGGTTCTGAAACCAGATTTTGATCTGTCTCTCCGTCAGACACAGGGCGTGAGAGATCTCTATCCGGCGCCTCCTGGTCAGGTAGCGGTTAAAGTGGAACTCCTTTTCCAGCTCCAGAGTCTGGTAGCGGGTGTAGGTCTGTCGGCCCCTGCGGCCACTGTTGCCAAATGGACCTGGAAGAAAAAAAGAATAGAATACAATCATGAATTAATTATTAAACCTGTACTTTAAGTGAATGTCGAAAGTGTAGGAGAGACGTCTACCTGAGAATGCTGAAATCTGTAGTGGTGTGTCTGAAAAAATACAATAAAGTGGTATTTCAGATATTTGGTGTTTTTCAACTGTCAAAACAGGCTTATAACATTGACATATAATGGTTTGTTGTGAAATTAGTGGGAATATATATATATATATTTAAATTGTACGTTATTGTGGGATCTATTTTAATGTTCTCATACAAACAGCCCATTATATTTTTTCAAGATCACATGATGTTACGCAGATAGAACTCAAAGGATTATATTCCTTTTCAAAAATATAATATAACTACATTTTTACATAATACGGCGTAATAATACACATGAAACGCGTTATAGAGACTTTAAAATGACATTTAGACATGTTTTACTTTACTAAAAAAAAACACATCCTAAATGATGTCATCACTATAGGCTATTCTGGGTTGTAGCCTTTAGTGTGTGAACTGCATGGTGCGTAAAAGTGCCCTCATGTGTATTTCTTCCCTTATTGCAGCAGTGTATTGTTCTATACCATTACAGTAAGGATGTACAGTCAGGAGGAAACTGCGCAGTGATGAACAACACGCATAAAACGTCCCGTTTCATATTTTAGATATACTCTTAATTTTTGTGTTGGACATTTAATCGCTGCTGGAAGTGTTTCTGCGATATTTAGTATCCCTCTAAAAATGAAAAAAAGCCCATTCCGAAGATGCCATGTGACACTTAGAGCTTTAAGTTGGAGCTCGGATGGAGTAGGCCAAGTCTGTGTGGACGTGCGTGTGGGTGCGCGTGCCGTAGTGTATGTATTTGATGATGATGTAGCAGCCAAAGCCCTGAAGGCGCACAAAGATCCGTGCGCAATCACAATAATCTCACTTTGGGCTCGGTAATGGCGTAATTATTTGATGTTTCTAAATTGATAAAATATTAGCGTGAGCTCGGAGCTCCCACACAGCCGGCAGGTGACTGTGTGCGGCTCGGGATGCTCGCTCCATCACGCGGAGAGCTTTTACCTCCAGGCTGCGTGTCAACAACAGAGTTTGTACTCACCGGCGGAGCAGGCGTTCATCCTCTGCATCCACGGGTAGATGAGGGTGGAGGATTTGTCGTCGATGCTGCTGCCGCTCATGCTGACAGTCTGCTCCGCGCACTCCGCTTTGCGCTGCTCCTGCGTGACAAACAGTGGCTGGTCGTCGCGGCTCGAGAAAGCGCACGAGCCCTCTGAGTCCTTGTAGAAAGTCCCGACCGGGTTGTAGTCGCAGGGCGCTCCGCCGCCGGCCCTACCGTAGATGGCGGCGGCCGCAGCGCCCGTCTGCTGGTAGTAGGACGCCGGGTAAACCTTCTCCTGCATGTTGGCTGCTCCATATGTGGCAGCGTTGGAGTAGTGTCTTAACTGATCAGTGTATCCCGAGGAATATAACGGTATCTGACCCAGGAGAGAGTCCTGTCCTCCCGGCAGAGACACGGGAAAAGTTGAGTTAACAAAATAGGAACTCATTGGGTGGACAACGGGGTGTATATACTCCGGAGGAATATGATTTGTTGTCTTTTATAGTCCAAGTGGTTTTGCCATTACTTTATCCGAGATTTGGTTTTTGCTGAAAGGGGGGGTTGTGAGGTGCCACTGAATACAGAGGGGAAGTGTACCATCTGATCAACCGCTGGCCAATCACCGCCGTCTGTGTTTGCACTATTGCACCCATGGGGGGCTCTTGTTGCGCGCAGGGGTCCCCGGTGAATCGAAATGAAGCGCTCGAGCCTATCGGTCTTTACGCAGGCTCACGCACACAGAGAAGCTGCGACTCATAGAAATACACTTTAAAAAAACATGCTAAATGTTGAACAATTAGTGGAATAACTTTTCGTTTTATGTAAATAAAGCCCAATAAAGCAGATGGAATGCCCTCTATTATAAACAAGCATGCGTGCAAAAACTCCCCCTTTTCTCCCTTACATGCACACAAACACAATGCAAATAAAATGTAGCCTACTTTGCGCAATATTTCCATTTGCCCACAAATAACAGGCTTTCTCCTCCTCTTCCTCTTACATTCACTTCCATCTTTTAAAATGATTTAATAACTAATAAAGAAATCAAACACTGTATCCTTAACGCAGCTGCCAAATGTTACAATAATCCGTGTGAATTAATTAATCCAAATGGATGCAACAACAAAAATAGAGCGTCAACAATGTGTTTTTTTTCACTCTTTAAAAAAAGGTGTGAGCTCTTCCTGATTTCTGATTCAACACCAGCTGTGACTGAAGTCCACGCAGACATGCAGAGGACACAAGACGAGGACACGCGCTTGCACACTGATCATCATCACCTTCATCATCGTCATCATCATCATCATCATCATCTTCACCCACGGTGATCAAGTGGGAACTAGTTCCTCATTTATGTCTTAAACCGTGTGAGTATAAATGTGAGAATTCAGCCTGGATGATGATTCAGTTCCCAATTATTAAATGTGTTTACACATAGTTAAGAAAATCAATTAGTTACTGTAAGTGTAGCTGTTATTATTAATGTCATTTTTATTACGTTATTAACTTTACTTTTAGTAGCTGTTTACAATGGTATGTTCATTATGTATCAGTTAATTCAAATTAGTTGCTTAGTATTATCAATAACCTTCATTTTTAGTGGTTTATTCTACAGTTGAAGTCTTTTTATGGGCTTCTTAATAATAAGAGTGTACAGCCCTTTCTTTCAAACACATTTGTAATTTTGTTAAAATTGATGTAACTTACATCAATGATTTTTTCCTAATTCAGGAAAGAGAATTTCCTGCTTTTTACATAACTTTAGCCTTTGATAAAACACACCCTATTAAATAATACATAATTTAAAATAACGACAAAAGCACTTTGTTGCTGGAATAATGTGAATCTTTATTGTTTTTGCATTATTTTGAATGCATTAGGCAGAAAATAAATATTTGATGCATATTAGCTTATTAACAATCCTGTTTTTCATCTGCTTTAGATGCAGAGCGATGCTGATGATTATATTTTCTTTATTTTGATAATATCCATTGATAAAGGGTTTGGATTCTAATTTTTGAATTCAATACTATTGTTATTTGGCTTCAGTATAGGTAAACGCCTCTCCACAGGCCGCAGCTCTGCAGCCTGACAGCTGCTGCAATTGGGAAAAATAAACAAACAAACACACCCACTAATTATGCAAAGTGCAGCGAGAAAGACAACACAGTCATATATTTCTACAGGATCACAAGACGTTATATAAGCTCTTATTAAACTGCAGGATCAAACACGACAACACCGAGAAGGGCTGCAGAAGCGCCGGAAATCAGATAACATGTTTTAAATGGTCATTATTGACTTTAAAGTTCCTGCAAAATGACAAATTGGCCACAAAAGAGCAAATATAAGTCCAAAATGGTACAGTATTTAGATGAAAAGAGGCGAAACAGCTCGATTCGGCAGCGACATATCTACATATGCACTTCAGTCACGCTTTTCAAAATAAAGCAATAAAATAAGGCGATATAAAATGACATAAAAGAGAAGTAAGTCTAACGTGAGTAAAACGTGAATAGATATAGCAGATTTTTAAGAAAAGCGAGAATCGGCGGTATCATAGGGCCTGTATAACCATCATCACCATCATTATCACCACCATCATCATCAAAGTCAAGCCTGTCCGTTTTACAGAAGCCCCTCCTGATTATATAACATTTTAAATCTTCAAAAGGGCCTCAAATTAGCAACATTTAGGGTTATTTTTCACACATTTTAGCGCACAAATATCGCTCTGTTGCTCCAGCATGTAACGGGTTAAACAGCAGATCAGCAACTGGTTGTGAATACCACACAGCGTACGAAAGCACAGAAGAAGATTCTTTTGAATAATTGCCATTTCTTAAAGACTGGTCTTCCCATTTGTAGTAATATAAACATCAGGCCTACAGTGACAGTCCAGCCACAACAGTGCAGCAGCGGCTCACTTGTGCTGGAGATAATCGCTGGCATATTAGAAACATGGTGCCCTTACCTTTGTTGATAATCCATCATTTCCAGTGTGGCTGCCACTCCGCGCAAAACTCCTCTCTCCTCCTCTCAAGTCTTTTTCCCCGAGAATCCCCTACTTTGTTCAAGTGATTAAATGGAAATAATCCCACCATCCAGGGCTGTGATCATCCCTCATTTTTCCCGAACATATAGCTACACAAGTACAGCCACATTAACATGGCGCACATCACTCCTTCCGTCCATTTTTGGTAAAAATACGCACGTCTCACAACAAAACTGCGTACGCGTGTTGCATAAACAAAGAGCCAAGAAAAAGGTTGTGTTACTAGTGTTAAGTGAATGAGCGGTGGAAAACAGCAGCTGCAATATAACCTCTTGGGAAATAAGTTCCCATTCCTGCTGTCCACATGACCGCCAGCGACCAATCCGCGAGCCAGGCGCCTCGTAAACTTCCAAGGCAAAGTTGTAAATTTTCATAAACAGAGGCCGTTTTTGTGCTTTAGACATGCTTTCTCATCTCCATCTTTATTCTCTCCAAGGCCGGAGATGTTAGGATTGGATGCAGGATAACGAGGGAAAGTTTAAATATGTGTAAATCTGAGGGTTAAAGAGGGTTTGAGATTTGTTCTGGTGTGTTCCAGCTTCTGGTTTCGAACTAAAAAGGTCTGTACAGCTATGAATTCTCTTAAAATAACAAGTGTTATCTGCTTGTTGAAAGGCTTGCATCAGAATATATTGAACTATTTTTGCTTGAATTTGCCAATATAGTAAAGCTTATAGGGCTTCTTTAGATTTCATTCACCTTCGTTATGAGAATTGTGTCCTTTTTATGCCTCAAACTCGGATCTTATTTCCTGCTTTTGTAAAATGGTTTCAGTCTAAAATGATTTTTGCATTAAAGACTATTATGAAATCCCAAAATAGAGGATTTTCCCTGTCCCTGCAGATCAGTTTCAAATTGACCAAAAATGGAAATGGCGTTGGGCTGATTGTAATCCTGAGGGGGATTTTAAGGTCACAAAAACTTTAGGCGGCACATTCGCCCACTTTTCTATTCTCGGCGAAATTAACAGAAGTCATGGAAAGTCAAAGGAATTCTTTATTCTAAATCTTTTTTCTTCTTCTAGTGTCTTATTTCCGCTTTTGGAATGTTTCAAATGGCCTTTTTCTGTTGGCATCTGGTGATTTTCCTAAAACAACGAGGATTTCCGACATTTATAGACGCAATAAAACCATAAATTCCTGAAATGCAACACATTCATCCTCCGCTGACCTCCAACACACAAACTCAGACAAAGTAACTCTCGTTTCCTTAAAATGTTATACTGCCGGATGAAAATACGCTAAACAAAAATTAGCTTTCAAATGTAATCATTTCCAAAATAAAAGCTCGTTATGTTTAACTTTTGATCTCCAATATTCATAGACAAATGTGGCATACATCATTAGGCCCTGTGAGTTTCAAACATTTTCTTTCGTCATTTTGTAAAAGTTCAGTTAAAAGGAAGCCCTCGGAGGGGCCTTACTGGCTAAAATATATTTTTCTAAAATCTCTTTCGATTCAAATTAGTCGATTCATTTGCGTGTTTTGTTTTATTTTAGACGCGACATTGGACATTTAAAACTATCTTATGCAATATATTACAATAATAATATTCCTGCACACATTACTGTCCAACTATATTTCTGAGCTTTTACAATAATCTTTACGTACAGCTAGAAATACGTTTCTCACCGTGTTGAATAATTTCGTCTTTTTTTGGTTTCTTTCTGTCTTCAGTCTGCGACCAAACAAAAGGAACCGGATGCAGGGATGCTGTAAAACTTAAGGGCCTTTTCAACTCTCATTAAAGCTTCGAGATGAAACCACACACACTCATTTTCGATTAATAAGTAACTTTGTAGCAAAAATTAAAGAAAATTAAAGTAAAATAGTCCTGCATTGTATTTAAATATGCAACCATAAAACGTTCTAAAATAGATGTTCTCTGGAATAGATTTTCAGAAAACTGAATTAAACAAATGTAACAAATAAATAAAAAATACACATTTTATTGACCAATAGTGCAAAAAAAATTCTAAACTTCATTGCTCAAAAAACGTCCTTGAGAAAAGAGCAGAAGGCCTTCATTTTTTAATATCCCTTAGTTTATCTTGAAATATGGTTTATTGGTATTTATAATATCCATTTGGTTTCATTGAGCACATTTATGCTCATATCAACCCCTTATAACTACTGAGTTTATTAGATCCTGGTCCATTTTCCAGAGGATTTGGATGACACATGCTGTTAAATCAGGCTTGTCTGCTTTTATTTTTGGCACTAGGTGAGGTTTATTTGAGATGAATTCATCCCCGGAGCAAAATGTTACACATATGTGAGCACACACAGTGGGTAGAAAAAGTTAAAAAGCCATAATGGTGTTGTCTGCAGTGCAGGAGCTTATTTAGTGGCAAGCAGAGTAAACTGCAGGAGTCCGGATATAAAATCTATCTATAAACATCATAGGCACAGTGTGTTACACAGTTTTCTACCTCCTCTCCTTCTCTGTGTGTCTGCAGAACTTTACACCCTGCTTCAGGTCAGTGTGGTTCCCCTCACTGCCCTTTACCGTGCTGCTGCTGGGGGGGGATTCTGCGGGATGATTTGCGGACCATATGAGAGAAGCCAGGCCTCCTGACCAGGGGGGCACGGGTGGAGATGACGAGCAGGCTCTGCAGGGCGGCGGGGTCGTGGGACACGTAGGAGCAGTGCAAGTTTGCTTTAGGGACGTGGTGGTTTATGATGGGGATGCTGGGACGGGACTGGGAGCAGGTGAGGGATCTGCTACTGAAGTCCTGCCTCACAGACAGAGAGCCCCCCACTGAGGAGGAAACAGAGAGAAGGTCTGACCCACTGGAAATACACTGACAACGATCAGGTGTGGAGTTTCACAGTGTTTCCTGTTGGTTTTAATGAAAAGATTCAAAGAGGAGGGGAACTATACAGATGTTTAAGCTTAAAGTACAAATACCAAAGCGTAAAAATACTCTGCAACATCCTGCCTTCAAAATCAGTTTGAGTAAAAATTTGACTTTAAGTATCACATTACAGGCATTTTATCCTTTTTATAATTGATTATTTATAGGATTTATATTCATGCATTCAGAATCAGAATACTTCATGTATCCTGGGGGATATTGGGCTTTGTGACAGTTTAGAAAAACACATAAAGATCAAATGTTAAAGTAAGAATATGCAATAGAAATATGAAATACAATAAAGATATTTCTACAAACATACAAAGTTATGTAAAATGTTCAATAAACTAGAATACAAATACTTATATAAACACAAGTTAAAGTAGAAAATGGCATATCATAATACAATATATAACATGTAAGATATTTATGCTGAACTGCATGTCAATGTGTTCATCACTTAATATATGAATTAAAATGTCTTAATAAATAATTATACATTATTATATTAAGCATCATGTCTTATTATTAGATGTACATTTTGTATTAATTACATTAATCCTTAAAGTAACTAAAGCTATCGAATAAATGTTCTAAATTAATAAATACAATATTTGACCCCAAAAGGTAGTTGAGTAGAACAATACGTGGAATTACTCAAATAAAGAACAGGGAACTTACAACTGTACTGAAGTAAAACACTTGAGTGAAGGTAGATGCATCCAAACAGATAAGGAAAGATAGAATTGTTTTGAACCCGAGGGACATGCTTGTGAAGCAGCAGTACAAATAAGCAAAGGGTGCAAATATAAAACATCAATAAAGATAAAAGTTAAAGAATATCAATGAACCATAACCCAAAATATCCAAAATACCAGAAATATAAAACGGCTTTTAGAATTGCAATTCTAAAATGCTTTCAATTGTGTGTTTAATAATGTTTGTGATTGTGATGTTTGTGAATGCAACTGCACTGTACACAAACCGACAATACTGATGAACATTATGTACATAAGTTAGAGTTCAAACTATTTATTGTAATTGGTTTTCTTAATATTTATGTAACGAATATGACGGAGACAATAAAGAAGAAAAATGCTGTAGGTATGAAATGCTGTCTCCGATGTAACATTTGTGATAATAAATAATGTTTTCTCAGTTTTCAGTGACTTTTGCTCTTTTATTTTGAGAATATAGTGGAACACACAGGATTTAGGATGTTTTTAGTAATTGCAGGAGTAAAAGAGACAACAAATTGGCAAAACAGATGCAAAACAGCTTGCCAAACTACAAATCCAAAGATTTGAAGTATAAAGCATGGGCTTTGTTGCAGAGTATGTAAGAGTGTGGAGATGTGTTTACCTGGCCAGTGTATCCGCTGGGCGCTGAGGCTCTGGCGTATTTCTCCCTCTCCTATGTGGAGGCTTCCCGGCTCAGACTCCATGGCGGGCCTGAGCAGGCGCTGCTGAGTCATGTGGGAGTGGATGTGCTGCAAAACAGCCAGATATTATGTCGTTTTAATCCTGCTCCCTGATGATGTTTCATTAGAGCTGCAATTATCAGTGATATTCACCTTGAGGGATTTCATTTGAACTGCCTGAGTGTTTAAACAATCACTGATAATGAGCCAAAATCTCAACTGTTAATACATTTGTTCTCCACTGAAGAGTATTTGTTAATATTATTTGGACTGCTGTTTGCCTGTTCATAGAGCTGCCACAGTTATGATGCGACTGTGGAACCCCCTGGTTAATCGAAATTAGATTTGAAATCCAGCATTTGGCCTCTGAGAGAACATACTGTTTGATTTGAAATCATAATCCTGTGCAAAGCTTGAATAATATAATGTTTTTATTCAGATGATTTGATTGAAAGACAATTAATCCACTTACTTCTTTACATTTTCAAGCAAAGAGAAGAATGAGAGAATGTAAAGGTTTTCCAGAGTAATAAGTAATATATTTTTAGGTTTTGTAATGTTGGTAGGACAAAACAAGCAAACCAAAATCTGAATGGTATTTTTTTTGTTATTCTTATATTTTATACTATTCTATTTTATAGTATGAATGTTTAACCAAGAAAAATAAATGCCAAAATGTATCAGTTGAGAAAATAATCCTCCTCCGTACGTAACCCTTACACTCAATCTGAAAAAATAAGTGGAGTGGCTGGGCACCTCACATTATATTGGATTATTTTAATTGGATTGGTGCGTTCTGTCTGTCTTTACCTGACTTGAGATCTGCGTGCAGGGCTGCTGCTTTGTTTTTTGGGGAAATTGCGTCAAAGTCTCCAACTGGAATGAAAGAAAAACAGACTGGAAGCTAAAACACAACCATTATCATCAAACTGACAAAAAAAATGTGAGACCATGCAAGGCCTTAATTTTGAGTTATTGTTGTGTTTATATTGCCTTTTTACGACACATATACACAGTACCTTGGTGTGTTGTCTATGATGAGGCTGGTTAAACTGCGGCTGGGTGGAGGCGCCCTGTGGGACCCCCCCTGCGTCCCCCCGGCCCTGCAGCAGCTGCTGGATCTGGTCCACCACCCCGAGATCATGGAGTAATTTCTTCCTCTGGAGCAGCGCACCGGCTCGCTCCTGCTCCTCCATGTCTTCCTCCTTGTCCTTCTCCTCCTCCTGCTGCTGCTGCTGCTTCTCCTCTCGGACTTCTGCAGCTTCAGGATGCACTGACGCACTGGACGGAGGGAGCTGCAGGGAGACATTTGATTCAATTTGTTTTTATTGCCTTACTGTATATGTGTGCATTTACAATATATTAGCAATTACTGTCACTGAATACCCCTGATAACACTGTTTGTTCTCACAATAAAAGATATTTGGATTTGAAATAAGACGTCCAATAGGAATTATCTTCTGTAGTATTATTGTGGCTAATTTAAATTGGGTAAGAGTCTATTTCCTCTCAGAGGTCAGCCAGTATATGAAGCATTCATCATCCTGAGACAGAGGCTGTTTGACTCCCTCTTGTGGCGTCATGTGGACGCTGCACCTTACATGATAAGACAGCCTCACTGGCTGCAGGTCACAGTCACTGTTAGAGTGGGGGGGTTGTTCTCTTCGGGGTTTAGCTCTCTCCCCCGCTGTCTCCCCCTGCAGGTCCCTCCTCTTGCCCCCCCTCTTGTCTCTCTCCCTCTGCTCCTGTTTCAGACGCAGCTCTTGCAGTTGTTGCCTGAACACATAATACATCGAAAGTTTAGGGTTCCTATTAGGCATTACGTCAAATGGATTGTTATGATATTATTCACTGCAATTATATCCCTTTTTTGTGCCCTAAAAATAAGAAAAAATAATGAATTAATGGCAATGTTCAAGGCCCTACCAACAATTTTTTCAGTAGAGGCTAGATGTGATATACTTCAGTTAAAGTATGCTACACATGCAAAGTTATGAAGATTTCAAGTCATGATTATCCCGGATAAAATAATTGCGATGTTATCCTGATGATCATCAAAATATAAAAAATGCTTATATAAATTTTGCTATATAATAATCACTTTACCATATATACATTTTTCCAAAGAAATATCTTTATTGCATCAAAGATAAAACACAACTTGTCTTTTGAAAATCCTTTAAAAAAAGCATTAAAAAAAGATGAGGAAATACATAAATAGCTAAATTATGTTTGAATGTGTTTTTTCTTTCTGAACAATTCCCTTTTATTTTTAACCAGGCTCTGTTTTTCACTTTTCTACCATGAGAGTGAGTTAGACAACATATTTTAATGGTCTGAGTGGGCCGTCACCAACACTCATTTCTTCTCACTACTTGTTTTTTACTTTTGTTTTTTACTTGTTGGTCAACTCATTAAGTACATTACTTTACTCATAATGTCAGCAGGTTAAATGTGATAACACCAGCTAACATGTGTAATGATGCACAACCTCCTTTAGCTTCAGTAAAGCTGCAGGTTTAAATTGTCTTCATTTGTGCAGGCTAAACTTTTTCACTTTCCTACAATGGACCACCAATCCTCTTTTCCTCCTGCTGCCTGTACTGTATGTGCATCACTAACTGCTCTTCACTAAGTTGGGTTGAAAGCATGCTGCGGGTACCTGGCACACTCCTCTCTGGCCTTGGACGCTGCGGTCTCCTGGAAGAGAGAGCTGCTGTGTTTGAAGTACTTGTCGTATTTCTCCCCTCCCTCCCTGGGGAAGATCCTCTTGAAGCCTCCCAGGTGTTTGGCCTCGTACCTCTCCATCTGCTCCACCGTGGCTGCCTGGCACTGTCGCAGCTCCTCCGACCTGCACACACACAGTAACAGTCACCTGCATCATTCACAGGAGGCATAGCGACGGGTGCGTGACCTTGGGGAAATAACACATCATTTGAGACTGACAGAACTCTACCTGGCCTCTCTGGTGCTGTTTTGCTGCAGCCTGTCCTTCACCCTGCGTCGCTCCTCCTTGGTGATCTTGCGGCGGTCGCAGGCGCCCAGGTTAATGAGAACCAGCGTGTCGTAGAGTAACGCGTCCTTCACCTCGCGGTCCAGCTGCGAGTCGGTGGTAAAACTTGGGGAGTGATTCACCTGGAATACAAATATACTGATCGATTCAGATGTCTATTAAGATTTTCTGGGTAAGATTTGAACCCCTTTAACTTTAATATAAACTCATGTTGCGCAGCCAGGGACAGTACTTTAAATTAAAGTAATATTTATTATAATATTACTTTTTAATTTCTGTTAAATATAACCAGCAATATTACATTTGAGTTTACTTACAGTTATGTTTCTTAAAGTCCATTGGCTAGATTTGATGTAATTGTGTATAAAAAGATGCACAAGGCATTAAATGGACAATAGAATGGTGCAGTCCGACAGAGCTAAAGGAATTAGATTATACTGTAAAATAGTATATAATAACTTTTTCAACCCTAAAGCTACTTTATAGGTTACATTTAGTTAATTATGTTAATCAAAATGTTAATTATGTTCTCTTTGCTAAAGCATACATTTAAATAGATTTAGATTTTCTTCTCTTAAACGCTATTCATTTATCTAAATAGTTTTGGTGCAGTTGCTGATACTCCGCAGACCTTGTTGCGAGTAGTTTCATGATGGAACTATTTTATACTCTTAAATGACAGACTCAGTCGTTTCCAGGTGTGGTTCAGTAGGAAGAAATGTTTTCCTACATGAAACTGCTCACAGCAATAAGCCTTTTTAAACAGAGGTCAGATATCTCTCACCTCCAGCACCCAGGGTCTGAGCCGGTGATCCAGCAGAACATCGAAACCAAGGATCTCGAAGCAGGCGCTGCCGGTGGTGTGGTTCGGGAAGCACGTGTGGTAATTATGCTTTAGGATTGGGTGAGCAGAGATCAGAGTCTTTATGATCACATCCTCAATGTCGAGCCACATCTTGTCTGTGTTGCAGTTGATGGACTCCAGGAGCTTGTTCAGGGTGGAAAGCTTACTGGGGGAGGGCCAAAAACAACAAACATGCAGTAAATATGCTGGATTTTAAGTAGTGTTGGTGCTATGACACAACAAGTATTGTCAATGTGTCACCGTTTGCTGCCTTTGTCCCCGTCACGCACAAAGTTCTCGCTGTTCTTGTTGATGGAGTAGTTGGTGAGATGCATGCACACATCCTCCTAACATGAGAAATACAAGGGAAGAGAGATACATCACACAAAAGACTGAGATATACAGTTACAGGTTGAGAAAGCTAGAGTGAAACATTTTCTGGAAGATGTTTGATAACAAAACAATTGTTTAAGAAAGTTTTTTTTTTCTCGAAACATTTTAGTGAAAAACTGCATCTCATTGGGTTCTGCTAGACATAAAAATATATTTTAAAACTTATTATGTGTTTCAGGAAATTAGAAGGGTTAATTGATTATTTTAAAAATGTAATAATAATTGTAAATGGATTTTTTTTGTAAAGGCTGCATCTGCTGTGCTCTAAAATTGTTTTTTATTTTTAACCAAAAGGGTTACATACTGGAAAGTTACTGCATGTCTTAGTTTAATTATTTTGTATAGTTACTTGTTTGTTAAGCAATTTGTAATTACAAGGATTCAGACTATCTACTATACACACACAACATGGCAAAATAAGAAACCAAAGTTACTTAAACAGGATGAAAAAGTAAATGTTTTGGGGACTACTTTCAGCGGTGGAACAATGAACATTTTGGACTTGTATGTAAGATTAAAACAAAATACAAAAACGTTTTTGTTTTCATGGTAATATAGGAAATATAGGAAAACCTATGTTCGGTCAACCCTGGTGTATAGAATATTTATAGACATGCTTTAGCGTTTCTCACCACATTGTTTTGGGTTGGTTCGTTGTACTTGGTGGTGCAGAAGCGAGTCAGTCCCTCCTTGAACATGAATATGCTGAAAGGGTCACATGACGTCACAAGGACGTATATCCGCAAGTCAAACTTGAATCCGTCGATAACGAAAGGCTGAGGAGGGAATGTAAAACGACATGTTAATTTAAACCCCTATTTGTTCCTATTTGTGTTTTGTAGAACAGGCCCTCACCTTGGAGACGTAAACCTGGCAGATCATATGTTCTCCCGGTTGAATGTCTTTACTTGACTTGGTGATGATGATGCCTTTTCCTTGGCAACCGGTATCTGGCTTACAGATATACGTCTTGCATTTTTTGGCCCTGGTGTAAGCTTGGAAGTCACTGTAACTGCAACGAAAAAAATCACAGGAGTTAGTATATTAAGTATGGAAGCCTTAAGAGCCAAGTAAATGATAACGGCATTTATGTTGTTGTAATACATATGTCTACAACAAGAGGCTGAAGTGTGCCACTACTCCATGTTCTTAAAGTGGGCCTTACTAGGGTCATGTTCAGGTTCATACTTGTATTTTGTGCCTATACTGTGACATGTCTCCATGCTTTAATGTTCAAACAGCTCTTTATTTTTCTCATACTGCCTGTGCTGCAGCACCTCTTTTCACCCTCTGTCTGAAACCAGAGCGCAGTCTGCTCTGATTGGTTAGCTGGCCGGCTATATTGTGATTGGTCAACCGATAAGAGATGCCCCGTCCCTTAGCCTATTACGAACAATATGTTGGAGCACTAGCCAATAGAAGCGCGAGTGTTACATAGTGATGTCATGTTACGGAAGTAAATAAAGGAGTCCAATGGAGTTGGGGGGACTTTGGGATTTTAGCCCATTTAGACCATTTACATGCACAAAAAAAACCGTTACAACTCAATACAGGAAAGGGAAAACCCCAAAAAGCAACAACGCATCAAGGAAAAAGTTTTCTTATAACCCCAGCGAGGCAAAATACAGCGCCTTCTTCTGTAGACGTGGCACCACACAAACTGAGCTCCTCAGTTGCCCTTTTCTCCCCTGTTGATGATCTCCAGCTGTGTGGCTCTCCACACCTGCTTCTAATGCTGTCAGTTAGGAGTGTGTGGAGCCACTGCAAGAATGTAGATGCCTCCAATGACCCTGCCCCTCAGCCCCTAACACACTTAAGAAGAGGTTAGAAAACAGGTTTAACGAGGATGTTTTTCTTCTACTATTTTCATTTGTGATAGTTTTTTATAAAAAGCATTGTCAGGTGATTTTGTTTTGTCAGGATCATTTTCAAATATCAAATGTGCGAATCTCATTAATGCTTTGAGTCCTAATAAACACAAGAAGACAATTTGGATTTAAGTTAGAGAAAATGAAACCCAGAATTTGTTTTTTTCATCCTCCTCTCATAGCTTCCAGAGTTATGACACACAAAAATAAAAAATAAAAGATCAAAATCACAGTGGTAAGTGCAAACTGACTCTGCAGGAAGGCACCATGTTCTGGGGAAGATATTGTAGTCTTTGGGGAAAAGCTTGAGCATACGGTTCATGTTTCTTGCCAGTAAATCTTTCCGGCAGATCTCACTCATCCCTGGGAAATGGTTTATTTTCTGCAAAGACACAAGAGATACACACAGCAATGTTTATAGGCGAAGAACTCTGGTATGTAAGTGAGGGTTATGTGCAAAAGCGTACTAAATGAGATATGACAAAAGAAACTAATACTACTTCTTAATTCTCAGAAAAATCATAACCTGCTGGATACTTCCTGCACTGAGTTACCCAATTAAATTACAAATGCTTTCATGATCAATGAGAAAATAAAGCAATCTCATAATCTAAATGGAAATCTATTTTTTTATTCATGAGTAGGCATATTGAGCAGAATAATTCAAATTGCATGTAAGGCTATTACAATATGATAGAGCAGAATGACTAGTCCCATACAATTCATTTTCAGCTTAATTCATTCAATTCAATTCAGTTTGATTAGGGTTCAAGGATTATGGGAGTAATGTGGACGTTCAGTTGAATACCTGGTATCGCTTCATGTCCTTAACCCGGTCTAGAGACACAGAGCAGTCGGTCCAGAAAAGTGTCCAGTCGTCCCCCTCCGCTGCCTCCCTGAGGCCGTATCTGCGAGCAGCACGCCGCACTGAGACCACCAAAAGAAGGTGTAATAAATAAATCCATTTCTGTAATAACTTATTCTACAAGAACTGGCTACAGATTATTTTATTTTATCAAGGTCAAAAGTATGTGGACACCCCAACATTACCCCGTATAAAATAGTTTTACAAAAACAATGAGCATCAATCTCCTGCTATTACAACCTCCGCTCTTCTGGTTTCAGTTTTCACATCAGCTGTTTGAAACTGGCCGTAGGGATTTTCCAAGAGTGCGATGGCCCAAATAATTTATAGATTTTGTCTTTAGATATGTTGATATACAGTATGTGCATGATGTAAATATGGTACCTGATATTATTCATATTTAGTGAGTTTAATATTACATCTTATGTTATGCGTGTTTTAACCTTATATTATTTGCATCTTATTTGATGAAGTCTGTGTTATTATCCATTTCATTTTCCAGAAATTATAGCAATGTATCCCCATTTCATTCTAAATTAATGTTTTCCTTATTGTGAAGCAATTTGTGCTACATTTCTTGCTATACAAATAAAGTGTCTACATTTGAATGAATTCAAGCATAAACCTAACCTTTAAAACTTAACAGTTAAAACTAAGCAATTCTCTTGACTTTGTACAAATATGTAAATATCTGGGACTAATGTCTTCACAAAATAACAACACAGACATTTATAGTCATTAAAACTTACCACTTTCATATTTGCAGTTGGTGATGTTGATCCACAGTCATCTGGAAGAGAAGAGAGACAGAAAGAGGGACAGACATCTGCTTTGCGGCAAGGTCCGTCAAATACCTCATTAGGCTCTACCTTTCACCAGATGATGAGGACAAGTGAGATAATCCTAAATGTCAGTCTGCTTGGAGGACCCTGCATCTGTAAATAACAGTAGAAGAAGAAATGCAGGAGATCTTGTAGGAAAATACCTCTTCTTGATTTTCTTCCTCTTTTTGTTAATGGGTGGCGGGGTGCGGGTGCAGGCTTCCGCTTGGCTTTCGCCACCCTCTCCTTCTCCCTGCTCATCATATTTTAGTGCATCATCTTTTCTGTCTGGGGTGTCCACCTGTAGACCCATCCTGGATGTGAAAAAAATGCACTCATTTGAATGTGAGCAAATATAAAAACAGTACACAGTATGTGACAGTTTACTCAAAAACAAATGATGCCAATCCACTCTCTCAAATGGTAGGTTTTTATGGGCACAGCCATCGAAGCCATGAAATTCAATCAAAGAGAACAAAGGACATGGTGTAAGTGCGAGCAAGGACTCATGTTACTGTTTCCATTCCTCTCATCAGGTGAGTGCTCTGGCTGTCAGCACACTGTCACACACCCGCATTCAAAGGTTATTGTGGCAGGACGGATACAAACGGTCATTAATAGTTTGACAAGAGAAAGGGGGAATAAAATGTAATGCCAACGAGAGATTTTGGTAGTGTTGATACAAAGGAAACAAGGATCATTAGCATATTTCTGTAAGCTTAGAACAAGGCATGTATATCTCTTCTGTGAGTGCGCCTTCGGTAAACAAAAGGGTTGAGCGGCGGGATATTCAGTTGGTTAGAATCTCCAACGTCACTGCTAATGCCACTAAAATGCCACTTTTGTGGTTCTAGTAGTGTCTCTTTGATGCTAACCAAGGTAATAATAATTCACCCTAAAGGGGAACATGCAAGTGTGTAACAATTTCATGGAAAACAATCAAATATTTGTTGATATATTTCAGTCCAAACCAGAAATGTAAACCTCATGGTGGTACCAGAGGAAAATTCAGAGCATCACTAAAGTCATTAGGGTTCCTCTTGTGGGGATCAAGATGTCCAGTAAATTGTTTAAATGACAATCAATTTAATAGTTGTAGAGATATTTAGGTCTGGACCAAAGTGATGAATCAACTGATCGATATAGAGCCCTGCTTTCAGCATGTCAACAAAATGTATACAAATCTAAAGTTTATAGGAATAAATCCAGGTCGGTGTAGTTCAACTTGTAGTTCAAATGTCTGTCGGCACTCTGACCTGAGCACAGTGGCAGGCAATCGTCACAGCAGCTTCTCAGCTGCTTTCCTAAGGCCCCTATCTGGTGTCTTGTAGGGTTGAAACTGGGGGCAAGTTAATTCGTGGTAATGATGGAGAACGTGGTGGCAGTATGGAGGGACATCCCAGGCACCCTGTGGGAGGCTACGGTGCTCGGTGACAGTATTTTGATCCAATGATCTGGATAATCCTGGCCCTGAACTGTGAGCTTTACATCGGGCCGAGACGCACCGCTGACCTCAGCCTGGATACAGTTACAGTCCAGCAAAAGGGCTTTTCTAAGGTTTTCCCTCAGGGTGCAACAACAACAACAACAACAACAACAACAACAACAACAACAACCACAAGTAATTACACCTTATTATCTGTCCTCCAACAATTACTGGACCCAGTCAGAATGACTTTGTTATCTGCTCAGTGTCACTGCATAATACCCTACATTTAGGCTACACCATGACAAGACATACCATCACCTTATCTTATTCCCTTTAATAACTAACAAACAAAGTGCAGCACTTAACACTGAAACATCTTTAAGGGATACCCTAGCAATTTTAGAAAAGTAGTTCTTGTGTCTACAGAGCGGAGTTTTCACTGCTGCTTAATTCATTTACTGTAATGAAAGAAAATATATTTTCTTGTCTTATTAGCTTTTCAACTTGGTTCAGCAGACTGCCTCTCACATGTCAACATTCACAATAATGCTGCGACTAATAGTTATAATATTCAAGTCAAATAATTAAAACATTATAAATCAATGTGGGGTATATTTTAAATAAGTTTTCATTTTGAGTTTTATTCATAGATTTTTTGCATTATATTGTATGAATGTTGTAGCTTCTTTAGTGTTGCAAAAATGTGAATTACTTTGGGATGCATGTTTGTACAAAAGGTACTATATGAATAAGTAACACTGAGTTCAACCAAAGCCCACGTTTTGTCTTAAAATGTCTAATTTGGTCTGGCAACTGTCAAAAAACACAAATGTGCTTGATTTGCAATGATATATATCACATATGAAAGGCAGTAACACACGAATGCTCTCTTGTTTTTGTGTAAATTCCTTTAATGTTAATGTTTAACTAAATCAGCACTAATCATCTTTTAGTTTTAGTAATCAACTTGCCACTTCATTTGAAACAACTAAAGCCTAAAAGTAACGCAGTCTGGTAAAACAACAATACAAAATGAATAATGTTCAGTGTTTCAGAGATGGTGAATTAACTTTGTCGTCATCTTTAAGACTGCAATTCTACATAGAATGTATGCATTTAAGATTATTGTAACTCACCTGCAGTGTTAAGCCTACATCTGTGAGGACAAAGGTGATGGAAGATGCTGCCTCCCTTGTCCGTCTGCTTTCACACGTCTTTGGTACACAGATCCTTGTTTCCAGAGCTCTTTAAGACGCTGTCACACTACTCAGTAGAAAAAACAAGGATCCACATCTCCACCTCGTGCACTGTCTGCCACTGGAGTCTTTGAAAAAAAGAGAATAGATTTGTATCATCAGTTCAGATTGACTTACACACTCAAGCAACGAGCCCAGCAGTGGATCTGGTGACCAATTAGAAACTATGGAGACAAACACCTGATCCCTCATGACATGATGGGAGAGCAAAATGAGCAGCATTGAGCCCTCACTAGGAGAAAGAGAGAGATAATCCCTGATATATGTTCACTGAAATAGGAGATGTGTTTTTCAACAGCTCGAGTTGTTAAATTTAAATCTGTGCTGAAAAGCGGAGTGACAGTGTGTGGTGTAAGTGAACAGGTTGGACATCCATCTTGGAGCCAAGTTGAAATGGAGAACCTTCAGTTGAAGCCTAGTCTTCCATTGAAGACATTAAAAATGTAAAAGTAAAGGCAGAAGGGGAAATTCTGGTTAAAGTTGTAGACGAACAGTACAATGTATCTTATATTTCCCAGGAGTCAATCAGAAAAAAACAAGACTGGATTCAAATATTGACAATAATACGAAAGCACAAAATCTTGCCGTGGTTGCAATTGTAGCTGATATCATTTCTTGACATCAATAAATAAAAATCAATTAATAATTAGTTGACATCTTAAACCCTTTCACACTCATTTTTCTTTTGTCTTTATTATGTTTGCCTGCTAAGCTTCGACCACCGATGTCTGCCGCTGAATTGTCAAGTCTTGAATGTATTTTTTCTTTTCAAATTATTGAACAGGGTTGCACAGTCAAAAAGGAGCATGACAGCAATATGTACCCCTTTTTTTATGTTTCCCCCCACACCCCCACCCTGTCTCAAACACAGAACACATTCTCCACACAGAAAAGACAATAATAATAATAATAAAAATAATAACAATAATTATATAAAGAAAATTACAAAGACAGCATAACAGTAAAGGGAATATACAGACATGTACACAGAGGGTGATAAGACAACAATTACATAAAGGCTTGAACTATTTGGAAATATGCCAAGAGATCTCCATCCACGCTAGACCGTAAAGACCACTTCTGAGGGCCTGGGCACCCTCATCTCCAATATACTCCAGGCAAGGGTCCCATATGTTAAAAAAACGGTTTGTTCCTGAGCCAGAAGCTTATGGCCTCCAAAGGAATAAATTCCACTACGAATCCAATGCGAAACCGTGGGGACAGAATCAGAATTCCATTGGAGGAGAAGCTACATCTCCTTGCACCTTAAGCAACCTGAGTGAAGAGGGGCTAATGTTAACTGCTGCAGACTGTATTCCAAGAATGCAAAAAATTGGTTGAAGTGACAGATTCTTCTTTAATAGAATGTCAATTTCCACACATACTTTGACCCAGAAATCATTAATAAGAGGGCAATCAAGAATACAATGGAAATATTAACCTTCAATAATTTTACACTTATTACAGTACTGGGGTGATTTGAAGCCTGTGTATAATCCTGAATTGGATCTCCCTAGCTTTGTTGGTAAATAAGCAACCTAGAAAACACGGTCCCACTCATCATCTGGGATAGCCTCTCCAAAAGCAGTTTCCCTGGTACGAACCACACATTGATTGTTTGGGATAGACAGGGCCCTATAATACCTGGTGATATGTTTTCTGGTATCAGGGTTATAAATAGCCTTCTCCACACCTGAAAGAGAAAACCCACGGGGTACAATTTAGTAACAGAGGAGATAAAACTGCGTATTTGCAAGTATCTAAAGAAATTACTCTGAGGAAGGTTGTACTTCTTTCTCAGCTGATTAAAAGACATCACAGTGCCATCTGACACTAAATCTCCCACAGTTACTATACCACTATCAGCCCATGAAGAGAAGGCATGGTCCAGCAAACCAGGGGGAAAATCCGGGTTTAAGTGGATAGGTGAGAGGAGAGAGAAGCAGCCCACTTGGTTTTATAGTTTTCTAGTTAATCTCCAGACTTTTAGAGTGTTCTGAAGAATAAAATTGTCTTTTACATTGAGACAAACCCATTCCAAAGGAGCATATAAAATGTTACGTGGGGGAATGGGGGCCACTGGGCCAGCATCCAAGGTAAGCCATGTAGATTCTGGGTCATTTCTGAACCAATGCCACAAATAACTACAGAGGCATACAATTTGATAACCAGAGGCATACAACTTAATATCCGGCAACCCTAGACCCCTTCCTCAAGGGGACGTTGCAGCGTAGTAAATTTCAATCTAGCACACTTATTTCTCCAAAGAAAAGAGGACAAGCAACTGTTTATAATAGAAAGCGATTTTCTTGTTAAAAAAACTGCGATCATTTGAAAGGGGTACAGCAATCATGGAAGTACTATCATCTTAAAGAGGTTCACTCGTCCCAGGAGTGACAGGGGCAGGGCCGTCCAGCAGGCCAGGTCTTCTTTAATCCTTCGGATTAGGGACACAATATTAGCTTTGTAGAGGCCAGAGAGGGAGGGCGTGATATGTAAACCTAAATAGACAAAACCTGACGGGTACCAACGAAAAGGATTAGAGCAATTTGGGGTCCAAGATACATTAGGTGTCAATGGCATTGCCTCAGACTTTGAATAATTAATCTTGTAACCTGAAAATTGGCCCTTGAATGTATTTAAAGGAATCTAAACTGTGTGACTAAGTGAGAGTTGCATGGGCAACGTTATCTCTCATTTAATTACAGAGCATAGCAATGATGATTTAATGTCACAAAGTATTTTTTATGGAGAGATATACAATGCAAGTAGGAGAAATGAATGAGCCCTTTTCTTTTAAATGTTAACAAATAGTGTCTCAGGCCTGTCATTAAATAACTTGTTTTTGTAGTTTTGTTTTGTCAGTAAATAAAGTACAACTTAGTGAGTTGAATATGCAAAGAGGTGACAATGTGCTGTGAGGCTCCAAATAAATTGATCAAGATCTTCTTCAGTCAATGTAACAAAGTACAGTTACGTAAATACCGTACTTAAATAAGCTACACATTAAAGGTACTTTACTTTACTTGAGTCTTTTTTTATTCATGCCTCTCTTTACTTAATACACTACATTTAAGAGGTGATGTACTTTTTTTACCTTAACTTTATTATTTGACAGCTTTAGGCTATTAATAACTTTAAAAATTATATTTTGCAAACATAATAAAACCAAATAGTGTATTAGTCATACTGAGTTTTACTTGTAACAGAGAATGTACATTGTGGTTTTAGTAGGCTACTAATCTAAATACGAGTGGCTTCATAAGGCCTAACGTTACGGCAGTTTAGTAATACATCTCTGAATTGTATTTGTAATGTGTAACACTAGTGTTTGAGCGTTTAAGTTAGTCATTATTGAAAGAAATCAACAATTAACATCGTGAACTAGCAACATGAGTTGTAGCTAACTATATGCTAATCATTTGTACTGTATGGTTTCTATAGTAACGGAATGCTTCAAGCTAACTGCCAGCTAGCGGGAGACGTCAAACATTTAACTTTTAGTCAACTAAAAATGTCATAAACGTGACATTACCGCTATAAATAAGGAAGTCGTCTCGTTACCGGCCAAAAACTTACCGAGCATCCTTGAGTAACGTGGCTGTTGTCAGGTGGGTCGTGTTGTAGACTTCTCGGCTTGATACACGGTGGAGACGAAAACCTACAAATGTAAACATGACCGAACGCGAGGCCAACACGCGCGGTGTTGCCTTTTTAGATGGAACGTCCTCCGTTACGTCCTTAGCCTATCACAAGCCGGGGGTGTGAGGGTTCTCGTGTGTGATTGGTTGTTGGCTCACCGATTGGAAGATGCATAATGAAAGATCCACAGGTGTACCTTGCAGTTTGGATGGTTTCAAGATAATGGTTTCTGCTAAAACCATATAATTGTCTAAGATAATCTATATTTGTCTCTCTGAAAATAAAATCTAAATTATTAGATACAAAAGGTCTATCATACAACAGGTTCAGGTGATTTGTTGAAAGTCATACCTTAATTCGCTTCCTATTTATAAAACATATAAAGATTCATTTATTTTCAATTTTCAACTGTATGTTTCTGGTGATAGTGTTATCAATTTTATTTATTTATCAAATAAATCAATCTTAAATGAAAATTCAAAATGAAAATACACACTTAATCAGAGTTCCCTTTAGTCTAATCTTCCAAAGTATGCTGGACCTTTATGTTAGGAGCCTGTCATGCACAAATAAAAATCAGGAATATAAAATACATAACAAACACTGAGTTTTAAACCGAGCAATGTCTAAGGGTTTATTGTAATAACATAATTATAAAGATTATCATCACATGTATTCAGTGTTTGGCTCCCTCTTGTTTTTTTATGTCACACCGCAGAAGATAGGAACGAGTGAGTTGTTAATATTGTCCTACAATTCCCATAATTCAGCATACTGAGCTTTCCTAACGCAACTGCTGATGCCTTTGAGGAAAATCTGAAACGAGGCAGCTATGTCTTTGATTTGTTCCTGCGCGTTTAGCTTGGGTTGTAAATCTATTTTTAGTAAGTGGTTAATTAATCAAACGTACAAGACATATATCGATAACTGATAACAGTCTATTACATGCCATACATAACGTAGGAAACTAAACCTAAATTGGGATTATCGGTCAAAGAAATCAGATATATTAAAGTGTTGCTTTTGCAGTTAAAAGTGGATAAGAGTTGTTACTTTATTAGCCAGACGCTTGGTATTGCTCAGGTGGAAATCTTCAATTCCTCCCTCGCATACCTTGTGGATAAAAGAAGTGTTACATTTTGCTAAACTGGAGAGGATCAGATGCTTAATGGGGGGCTCCCTGAGGAAATTTTATAAGATTTGGGACCCATTTGTTGAATATGTACGGGGGCTGGACATGCCAGATATCTGCCAGGCAACTGACTGACCAACAGTGATTTATGATTTATGTATACACAATGTTTTTTTTGTTGTTGTTGTTGTTGTTTATTTATTGAATTTTATTATTTATTATTATTAATTTATTTATTATTTCTCGATTTATCTATTGACTGATTTCATGTCTTTAGTCTTAGTCCGGATTATATTCTTAGTCTGCTGTGTTTGTCATGTCCTGTCTTGTTTTGGTTCATTTAACTTGCACTGTTACTTTGTCACTTATATTTACCAAATGTTATTGTATTGTATATTTGTTTTAATTGAAAAATCTCAATAAACAGATTGTTAAAAAAAAAAAAAATTAAAAGTAGAAAAGAGTTGGGTGCAAATATATATTTATATATTGCAAGAATATGATATTAATTCAGTGAAAATCCCAAATTATTAATTATATTATTAAGTATTAATCACATGTTTCGGAGTTGTATAACTGTTTGGTGTTCATAGGTTTAAGAATCTTAATATATTCTGTAAAATCATATGAAAAGGTTAAATTAGGGGTCACTTTTTCCGTTTGGCCAAAAAAAGTTATCGGGCATTTCGGCGTTTACGAAGTTGGTACTAGAAATATCCGAGCAGCACCTGAACTCATCACAGCGCCTGAATCCGACCTGAGCAGACGGTTGATGTCGGAGCTGTGACAAGTGGCTGCAAATGTAAGTTTTATGTCTTTATTTCAACATTTAGTCAAAAAATGTATGTTTATTAATTTGTCTGGTAGAAAGAAACTGTTTTGTTTATTAAAGTTAACATTTTATAATGTTTGGGGTGCGGTCTTTGTTGCCGAAGCTCACTTTCGGTTTCTTTACTTTTCTTTACGGTCTAAAATATGATAATTACTATCTAAAAGTTTGTTAAACAGATTAAATATCACCCTCATTTAGGTGAGAAATCGTTTTAATGAACGTTTAAGCCTCTTTAACGCTGTGTTTTTGAGTACATTTTTAATGCGTAATAGATTTGGAAGAAAATGTTAAAAGTGAAACTAAAGATTGTGGGCTACGTGCGCTTCAACAACAACAACAACAACAACAACAGCAACAACAACAAGAACAAGAGAGCCTGAGAAAACATGGGTGCTGATATCTGACATTTCCCCTGCTGTCATGTTTTTATGTTGTTTATTGGCTGCAGCTCAACATGGAGAAGCCCGCAGAGGCCGAGGACCGCAATCCCAACACCTTCTCTCAGGTGGTGTTCACTGACACCCCGTACTCATACCCGCTTTCAACCCCCATCACCTGCTGCTACACCCTCACTTCTGCCTTCCAGCCAAATCCCAGGGACTGGGTGGGCATTTTTAAGGTGAGGAAACTTTATTAAATATGCACTAGAAAAATATAATCATTGGAGTTTGTTCGTTATTTGATTGCATGTTGTTATGGACATTTTAAATCAGGCACAGGAGCACAAAATATGTGTATGCCTAGTTTAGTTGGTTTCCAGAAAATATGTTCGGAGGAAAGCAAAAAATGTAAAAAATAAAAATACAAGTAAATTCTTTCTTTCTAAAGATTATAAGTATTTGGTCCCTGATCAAATGTTATACATCTAAATTCAAATGACAACATTCAAAGTGTTAGGGAAATTAACCGTGCTCCCAGATTTGTTTTTATATTTCTGCTTGTTTTGTCTCATCTTTAGGTGGGGTGGAGCTCAGCAAGGGAATATCATACCTTTGTTTGGGTGGAGCCATCTCTGGATGTGATAGGGCAAGAGTCTTTGAACAGGCAAACTTTTTTTAAAGGTAAGAAATAGTTTCACTTTTCCCATAGCATATGTCATATTACTGCTTAGTCATGTTTGCTACATGGCCTTCCTGTCTGAACACTGTGAGTGTGTAAAGTGTAAACAGGTGAGGAGTAATCAGTGGGTCTTAAATCTGTTTTTATGAGCTGCTATGATGACACACATCTGATCCTTTGGCTCAGTGTTGTTGACATCATATCTTATGCAGTCTTCTATTAAAACTAGGGTCAGATTTTATTTTCTCTCCACTTTCTAATTTCTCAGAGCTTGAACATATTTAGTTTCAGTGTCTTTAAAGGCAGCTACTAACAGTTTTCTTTCAGTATTGACATATCTGCAGATTCTTTTCTAGATTGTTTATTAATCGTACGGTCTATAAAATGTCAATACATATTGAAAATGTATATCCCAGTATATTAAAGTTCAAGGTGAAATGTCTTGTTTTTTCAGTCTAGACCCCTTAGATATTCAGTTTGATATGAGGAAAGCAGGAAATCTGCATATATCGGAGGCTGAAAGCAGCAGTTATTTGCAGTTTTTTATACATTTTTAGGAACTAATGTATACCTGGGACTTGTCATCCCAGTTAACTGCCTCAGTGTGGACCTCAACTTCTTTCTCAGATAGTTTACCTTTGTCCAAAATATACATTCTCCCACAATAAAACAAAAAAATAAATAAAATAAAGGAAGTGTTGATGGTGTCGATTTTCTGCTTGTAAATGAAGTGATTGGTCTTCTTCTGACCTGTAATAATAGGTAATGCCTACAGTTTTTACTAATTATTTCCACTGAAAAAATAGATTTCAGAATTTAAAAAACAAAAGCCCTCTCACAGGTCTACACATTCCCTACTTACATTTTCTTGAATGCAATATTTTAAATTTGGCCTTAACAACCACAACCCAGGACATAATGAGGCCTATAACTGGCCCGTTTCACTATTTCCTGACTTTTTACAGACTGAACAGCTGATTAATGAATCAACAAAGAAAACCAACTTTAGTTTCAGCCCTGAAGCATGTTAACAAGATTTGCTTGCTCTGATCCTGTCCCATCAGATTACTACCTGCCTAAAGATGAGGTAGAGTTTTACCAGTTCTGCTACGTGGACAGTACTGGTAAAGTGCGAGGAGCCAGCACTCCTTTCTGTTTCAGAAGCCCAGAGGAGCAAAGCATGGAGCGCTGCACGGATGATGACCTCCTGGTTATAACATCACAGGTATCAAACGTCAATGATAGATTTGGAGCCAAAGCCAGTGGGTGTATCTTAAATCAATACATGACTGCTGTAGAAATATTTAATAATCAACTAGTACTTTTGGCAGAAGTGTGATTGGCTGATGATTCGAGCTCTTGTGTAAAAGACACAACTGTTTATATGTAATGGAAACAGAAGGAAGGCAAATCTAAATAAAACCTTTTATTGATTTAATGTTTTTCCAAACCCAGGAACAGTTGGAACAGAGCGTACGGGAGAAAGCTGATCTGCACATAGAGCTGGATAAGATAAGGAAAGAAAATGAAACCTTAAAAAATTATCTACAGAAAGAACGGCAAGAAGCTGCCAGCTTAAAGGTTTGCTGACAGCTAATGAACTCATTGCGCAATGGAGAGTTAAATAGATATTGAACTTTGATGTTTGACATGGTAGGATTTATTTCTACAGGAGCAGAATGATCAGAAAGAGAAAGAAACTGGTCAACTGGTCAAACAAATGGATCAAATCAAGCAACAAAATGAAAACTTACAGAGCACCTTACAGCAGCAGGTGCAGGAAACGGACAACGCAAAGGTTGGTTTTTCAGTCTACTTGTGAAATCAGTACTACATTTTCGGTGTAAAAAAAACTAAACTTGGTGTTGCTATCATCAGGAGATGTTGACTCAAATGACAAAGCAGATGGAAATGCAGCAACATGAAGCCACCATGCAGAAAGAACGTAGCCTGAGCTTGGATGGAGACTCAAAACAAAATGAGGTAAGGTGTTTGTATCTTTTTTGCTGTTAAAGGCTCTGACAACATCTTTAATAAATCATATGTTGTCTTACAGAAATACAATCGAGCTGTGATGAAGATCAACCAAATGAAAGAGGAGCGCGAGGAGCTGAACTTGAAGATCGATGAACAAAGTGCGGAGAATTCCACGTGGGTCGAGTCTGCACGTTTTATTTCCATCATTAAAGTGGTTGCATTGATGTCTGTAACAGCTTTTTTTTCGTTTTAGGCTTAATGCCAAACTCAGAGAACAACAGAGGGAAGTGTTAAAAATGAATGACAATGTACAGCTCCTCCAGGTAAATCTACCAACTTGTTTTTCTATTTCACCTTTCTACTATTTTCATGATTGACTCTTCATTAGTTGCAGCCCTATACAAATATTTGCAGACTTACTCTTAAAAAGCAGACTAACGAGGAATAGTATACCAATAACTATAAAGCAACATCAATAGTTAAATCTGGAAAAAAAATGAAGCACTTTACCATTAAAAACACCTTTCTAACACTTTGTTACCGACGTTATCAGGTCCATGTGAAAAAATAAAAGGTCAGATTAATAGATTAATTGAGTCCAGTTCCACATTTTAATCTTTTATTCAAATGTGTATTCTTTTACCTTTGGCAGGTTGACCTCCAGAGCAGTGAGAAAGAAAAGGAGCGGCTCTCTGTGGAGCTAAAAAAGCTGCAAAGCCTCACACACAACATGGATGACCTGAAGAGGGAGAACCAGGAGTTACGCATCAGGCTGTCACAGCAGGAGACACTGCAGAACTGTCCTGAGGACGATCTAAGGGTGGGAACAAAAAATGATTTAAATAAAAACAGGAGTCTTTATTTATGCTAAAAGCTTATTGCTGTTTTTCTCTCCAGCGGAAGTGTCAGACTCAGCTACATGAGGCTGAGCTGGAGCTGTTGGCCAAGAGAGAGGAAGTAAAAAAAATCCTGAGACATTCTCAGTCTCTGGAGAAAGATCTACAGGAAGTCAGGGAGCAGCTGGATAAGATTAGCAAATTTTTGGAGAATGAACAACGGAGAAATGGCAAAATCGAGGTAATCTCAAAAATCACCTGCAGAATTGTAAGAACGGTTAAGCTATACTAAGTTTAAGCTCTATCGGGTTCTTCTTGCTATTTAGAGAGAAGTTTAGGTCAAGGAAATCTTAATGTCTTGGTTTGAGTCAGGGGAATCATGAGTTTATTTTCTGGTTCATATTTATATTTTGTGCCTACTAGGACATGATTAACACTGAAGCTTGTTTTCCTTCATTCTTTTCAGATAAATCTCACAGAAGCACATTTAGCCATCGCAAATAAAGAGCGCATAGTAAAGGACAAGGATAATGTGATCATGTTGCTAACACATGAGAAAGAAGGGCTCATCAAAGAAAACCAGGTACGTCAACACTTTTTGGATTTACAGTGCCCACTTTTTTAAAAGTTATGTTATTTAAGTTATTGAAATTTTAAGGGCACAACATTAATTAGTTTCAATGCCCATTTCTGGACAAATGCCTCTCGACTTTGAGAAATGGAAAGATTGTAATGATGATTGTAAATATCAAGGAAAGACACAATTTGAAATGTAATAATAATAATAAATGTAACAGTTAAAAATTAATTGATGAACATTTCAAATAAAAATTGTATAAATTAATACATATTCAAAACAAATCAAAAACAAATACAATTTTAAGTCAAACCATTAAAAAAAAATGTCAACGAAGGATAACAAAGGAAACTACAATTTACATTGAGAGAACAAACACAATGCCAATCCTTTAAGTGAGAGTAGAAATGTATTACTAATAGTAGAAGTGTATATGCACATGTTCAAATGGTTACATGTACACCATGTGGTGATATAGACGCTATTTCTTCCACCAGAGTCTTACTGATGAAATTGACAGGCAGCGCAGAGCTTATGACGAACTCCACTCAGTACCCCCCGCTGACTTACCACCTAGGCAGCCTGAGACCACCGCACCAGCTGCCTCCGCATCACGCAACTGGCCGCAGTGGTCGGAGGCACCTGAAGAGCCTGTGTATGACACCACAGGTGAGAAAAATTACTTTTGCTGTTTTTAAAGTAGAAGGAGAGTTAAAAAGTTAATTCCAAGTATGTTTTCCTGGCAGTATAAAGGTCAGGTTCACTCAAATCACAATATGAGATCTTAAACACTTTCGTACCTGAGGATTTCAGATAACTGAGACACCCCAGTACATTGGAGACACATTTTTTATTGTAGAGCTTCTAGAAATGTAAAACACTGATGGCAACTTGTCTTTCCCAGAACCTGTCACCCTGTTACTTGAGGTATTATCTAGACCTCAGACAGGAATAGACATTAGTGTTGGGCCATATGACGATATAAGACTTAGCCTCTCTGTTTGGACAGAAGAAGCTTTTACTTTTTTAATGTGAGTCATGTATAGAAAAGGGATTGGATCCTATATGATTTAAACAAAAGTTACACACTTTTTGAGGAAAACTAGAGTGTAGAACTTTACATGAAGTATCATTTAAACCAAAAATAACAAATACTATGTACACAGTTTGGCTCAGGAACACTAGCATTAGCGGCAGCTTTATTGCCACTCTAATCAAGACTTTTTTGTAATGTGAGTTATGTGAAACCGAGAATGGGTTAACTGTTTCATCTTTACTGTGTACTAGGATGTCAGGTATGTTCTTTTTTTTAGTAAAATTACCTTCATCCTTGTTGAGTTCTTTTGCCTGGATCATTATGAAACTTAAAGGGGCCCTATTAGGCTCATTTCGAGGTTGATTTAGCTGGCTGGTTCTGTTGTGATTGGTCAACCGCTTAGAGATGTCCGTCCCTTAGCCCAACACGTACACACTACAGGAAAAGAAAAACACAAAAAAGCACAACAGGGCCCCTTGAAGTTGTGCTTCAGGGAGGGAATCTTTTATGAAAGCAGATTTTATTTGTAAAGTTTAGGAAGGAAGGCAGAATATTAAGTATAAGATTTAAAATATGTAGTTATTTTGTGATGGAATTAAATATTTGACCACTGCTATTTTTTTGTAAACCCATATGGTTCAAAACACAGAAATGTAGAAATTTGTTATCATTCAAAATCAAAAGAAGTATTGTTATTTATCGTGCATGAACATTTATTAACATCCAGCAGCTTTAATGGACATTTCCATCTGATAAAATTATTTCATGAGTAAGATAAACCAAAAAACATAACCTGTTGTATCTATTAACCATTTCCCAATATATTTACCAGAAAATACATTCTCTTTCCTTCCAGGAAGTGCTGAAGAAGCAGAGCAAGAGGTAAGTTAAATAATAATAGTACATTATTAGGGAAGTAAGGAAGCCATAACCTCACCTGTCCCATCACTCAAATGATTAATATCCACCACATGGTTTCACAAGCCGCAGCTGCTCTTCTATTTATATTTTCTAGCTCTTATTTTTCATATCAGTATTTGCTAAACATTCCTCCGACACTATGAACAAATGGTACTAAATGGTAACCTATAGGAGTACAAGGTGGTTAAGTCAGCTTAAATGTAAATGTATTAGGGCCATTGTAGGTAAAACAAATAAAGTAAATAGCTGGAAGAGAAAAAAACACACTGTTTGTTCATACTGGTCAGATAACAAACAGGTTTCTTGTAAATGTACAACTTAATCTAGGAGTTTTTCTTGGGAGTTTTTCTTGGAATATTACCTTCCTCACCAGGCTCCTTAAAACATGTATTTTACCTATAATGGCCCTAGCTAACGTATTTTGGTTAAAACAGCTGGATGAAAGGCAACTGTCAACTCAATATACACAAAAATAATGAGAAATCCTCCCTACCGGACGGAGTTCTGGATCCAACACTTGAGCCCGAGTGTGCCTTGGCTTTTTACCGTTTATTTTTGAAGGAGGCCTTTAAACATAATCCGCTCCGTATTTTGTTTCCGTCTCTATTTCAGCAGGAGCTGGTGTGTCGTCACTGCCACGAGAGCTTTCCCTGCATAACCCAACACGAACTGGAGCAGCATGAGCAGAGTCACCGATTGTGTCCCTACTGCACATTGCTCTGTGACAACATGGAGCAGGCAGTGTACGAAGATCACGTCTACGGCCACGAGCTGTGAGAAACGGCTGAAGAAAACAAACCTCTAACAAGATGTGGTCAAAGGACCATGTTTATGTTTTCTGCAAAAAAATCCTGTACATGACAGAAACTTTACTGTAGATTAAGCGTAAGCATACTTACGTTTCTAGGTTTTCCATTCGTTACTGTCCATCATGCAGACATAAGCAGCTGTTAGAGATCCTGCCTGAGTTACAGCATGTAAAACATAATGTCGTATTGTTACCATATCCTCACAAACTCTTAAAAGTAATCTTCACCACACTGGGCCACATTTAATAGTCTTAAAAACATTGGCGAGTATTTTTCTTTAAGTTTTGTGACTTTAATTTTCCTAATTTCAGAAAATATTTTATTTTCCTAAATTTGTGACTTCATTCTCATGGTGTTTTTTTTTGTCTCAGATAATATTACTTTTTTTTCTGGTAAACTTTCTCAAAACTAAAAAGTCCCTCTATGCCGTTGTAAAATTGTCCCCTTAATTTTTGGCATTAAATCTGAAAATGTGTGATTTAAATCTGCACCTTTTGCATCTGAGACGAAATAAACGGTATGATCACTATGATGTTTTGGACAGTAGGTTTTAAAAAATAACTGAACATTAAAGTAGATTTTCTCACCTTTGAGAGGTGATTTTCATATTGTACTTCTTTTTTTTTTTTTTTAAGCAGTAAGTTATCCAAGATTTTCTGTAAAAAAGGCTTAAAAAACCGACTGTTCCATTGGGTTGAATTAATCATTCAAATGTAAGTAATTGTAAACTTCATATATATTAACCACAACTCTTTATTCACAGTATAGCTTTGCACTTATCTTTAATCTTTAAGAGGAAATTGTTGATCTAGTATAACCGTATCGTGCTCATTGAAACATTTGATTTACCTTCTGTTGATTAGATTTTAAGGGTGTATGACAGAATGAGTTGTTGATGAGAGGTTGAGCGATGTGACAAGTGAATGTTTTAAATTTTCAATTTAATAAAGTGCATTTCAATGATTCTGCTGATATAATAAAAACCAAAAGGTAAAACGCAACTGGTCTTTTAAAAGTAATTCTTTATATAGACCCAAGAAACAATTACATGTTCTGCACATTAATCTGTAACCGTCCATAAACCGTGACACCAGCAACACTGAAGTTTAAATGCAGCGTAGTGTCTGATAAAGTGAGCGCATTCGTTGCATAGAAGTTATAGAGCCCTCCTCATGTCCAGAAATTGTTCTTCACGCAGCCAACTTCCTCACATGAGCCTCCCCCACCAGGCACATTTTGTTTACCAACAAGTCTCTGAAGCTGTCCACCAGCTGTCGGTCATTTCTCAAGGCGTCATCTGATTGGCCTCTTCTGGCGTGACATCACGGGAGATGATTTCAGAGAAGAGAGCCGGCAGCCAGTACTGAGCTTCTCCAGAGGCCTGAGAGTCCAACCATGCCAAGCCTTCTTTCAGCAGATGATCCTGGAAATATAAAGAGTGGAGGTCAATAGTGTTCCAGTAAAAAACATAAAATGCACACTTTAGGTTTACTATTTTTTCAAGTTGAAAAAAAACATCAGTCTTGTTATATACACACAAAAAGCTTAATCATTTTGTATTATTCTTTTCCAAGAATTCCCACCCATCTGACAGGTATGAGCCTTATAAATGCTTTTTTTTAAAGATAGAACAGCACATTATATAGAGGGCTTTAACTGTGAGCAGCCTTAGGCACACCATTAATCATGCTGTTTAATGGAGCATCTCCATGCGCCACACCTGTCAGGCTGTTGGTCTGTCCTTGCAAATAAGAAGTGCTAACAATAATTATTCAAAAACCTTTTTAACCAGCAGTAACTGTACTGTATGCAAGTGAAAGGGCAGGAGTGAGAGTCTTACTGTCATACAGCTCCCTAAAATACATTGATGTGCACTCACCAGAACATGACAAGCCCGTTCCTTCTCCCATTTTAGACTCTCCTTGATTTCACTCACTGTGACATAGCCCTTTTTCTACGAATGAAAAGAGAACAATAATAATAAGTCTATAACATTGTTGGCTACATAGTAGTTTGTTTATTCAAACAAGGCAGCAACATTCCTGGTAGAGCTGAGAGACTCATGTTGTATTTTGCACCTGATGCATGAGAAGGAAGGAAAGCGCAAACTATGCTATGTTTTTATTATCTCATCATTGCCTTTCCACCGGAAATTCTGTAATAAAAATATCAGGAACATAATAAGTTATTTTAATGTCCCCTCATCTAGATGTTTTAGGGTGTTCCTTGTTTAAAAGGAAAAGAAAGCATTAGAAAAGCATGATAAATACTCAATAAGGACTCACAAGCTTAAGGATCTGTCAAGTTATCATGTCGAATTTACACAGTTAATCTTGTGTTTCCAACATAATATTGACTATTATGTTTTGGGTGGATTAGAAAAACATCTTCCCCCCACTATTTACTTTTTCATTGTTCTGTAAACTTACAAACGTTTTTTGTTTTTTTTACTCAAGATAAATGTTAACAATCCATACAATTCCACATTTAACTTTGTTGTACTTTATTCATCAATTCAAATAAACGTATAGCTATTAAGACCCTTAAGTTATAAAAAGCTAATAATACAATTCCCAAACCACAAAATCATACCGCTGGAGAACGGTGGTAAGTTGGGAAATAGTGACATCAAGTGGTAGACTTTAAAACGTGTTTAGCAGTTCCTTTCTTATACCCTCCCCACAACGTGACGAAGAAAACACATATTTATAAACTGATCCGACATGAGAAGAATCTCATATCTGTTCTGTGAGTATAAGAGATGATTATTAAATGACAAAGATTTGACAGTGCTCTTAGCAGTTGGAATAGATGTACATTTCATATTTCTCCCTGTGTTGCAGTAGTTTTAATGTTATTGACAAAGCATTTCATTTGAACTTGTTGGACTTTGGTCTTTTACCAAAAATGTTACTTCAGGACTTTGTATTACAGGAAGAATAATTTGAAGTGATAAAGTAACAGTTAAAGCAAAGCCTATTTTGTAGAAAGGAAGTTATATCAATTGTTATATTTAACCCAGGATCTGTGTCTTACCTCGGCCAGCTGCAGGACTACAGTGTGATCCATGTTGAGCTCTGCAGGGACCGACTGCACCAAATAAGATCCTCCAACAGGAATCATCCCAAAGCCATTCCCCATCACCTTCAGTTTCTTTATGGCCCTCATCAAGTCATCTCTGAATGGCAAATGTTTAATTTTATTAATCATACAATTAAGGACAGGCATAAGATGTCCTGAGTTTCCCTAACTAAACATTGACACTTACTGGCTCACATCCTGGGCGTATTTACCTCTTCCCTTCAGTACTCTCTGATGGAGTTCATCCAAGGTGATAAGCCCTAAAAGAAAAAAGAATGGACAACAAAACCAATGTTTCTAGACTGCCTTAAATAAATCATGTTTGTATTCTGAGATTTAAATTGTATTTTCATCTAGTATGTCATTTAATTTGTCAAAGTTGTCAAGTTTTCATAAAAAGAAACATCTTTTAATTTGCTCATTATTGATACTGCTCCAATCTAAAATACAATCCAGTTTCTTGCATATCATCTGTGTTAAGCTGTAAATAAACAAATATCATTTTAAAATATTTTATAGAAAAGGGGATTAAATGGCTTAATACTTTTCTTATTTAGTCAACATATACAAGCCAGAAACATAATAAATCCCATTATTTCTACTATACTGGATTCATTGGGTTCACTGTATTTAGCAGTGGTGATATTTAGACACTGTTTGTGTGCACAAATGTGTGTCATCTCTTTGCTACCAGTCAAAAAAGACGATTACTACTTAGTTTCAAATTACAAACCTCCATTTCTGTGTTTCAGGGCCAGGCACACTTCAACAATCTGTACACCGAGTTCATAATAGAAGTCTCCTACGCCAAGCATCTCAGACCAAAAACCTTTGCCAGCTGTGAGAAAAATAGGGAAAGGATGTAAAAATGTGTAACATATGATTTAAATACATTTAACCAGGCCCTTGTATTTTGAAATAATATATAAAAAATGTTTCTCACAGGCAAGTGGGTCAACTCCAATGGTGGCACACATCTCCTGAAACTGAACCCTGAACTGTGGGTTTTTTCGGATTTCTTGTTTGTGCTTGCTGGCAAACTCCTCCAGGTTTGACTTAAAGGTCTCCAGTTGCTTTGACATCTAGAGGACAAAAACATGTTAGTAAATGGAGAACAAGGAAACATCAACAGACAAAACTGCCTTCAAAATGAATGAAAGGCAGGTATGGATTGTAACTACAAGCAGTGATTGAGTTTTTAATGATGCACCCAATGCTATTTTTCAATTAGGAATATTTTCAACATACAAGCTAGTTTTGTTTTCCAAGGCAACTTAAACTTCTAATTTTATAGGATAAAGGCCAGCAGCTAGTAACCAATATTGGTTATTTTTCAGATATACAAAATATGCATATACAGTAGAACAATTATCCAGTGGTGGAGGAAGTACTCAATAACTCATTGCAGTCAGTACCTTACTAGTCTAAACGAAAATGTACAATTAAAAGTACACATTATGAAGAATGGTTCATTTCAGATGAGCATACATACACTATAAATGTATTATTAAAACTGATGCTTTATTGTGTTCATAACTTTCACATTGTAGCTGGAGAAGGTGGAGCTCATTTCAACTACCTTAAACACTATTAGGTAGCTTAAATGTGGACTGATACTGCATTCTTTGTTATGTTTGCATTGATAGTTTGAAACTGAATAGTAACTAGTTAGTAAAGGCAAATTAATGTAGTAGAGTAGGAGTTTAAAGTAGCATAAATTGAATATACGCAAGTAAAGAAGTACAGCTTTCTGTTGACACAACTCACCTGGACAATTTGATCCTCAGCCAGAACATTTCCTCTTTCTTTATATTTGGCCTGAATAGAAACATTACATTACAGGTTATTTCTTAGTAAATCAAGTTAATGTGAAAACACAAAATGGTTAGTAACTTTACCTCTGCGAGCTTCTTTTTGGCAATGGCTCCCGCACCAACTCCTCTTCGATGCATTCCGCTGACGTGTGGTCCAAACTTGAACAAAATAATCTAAACTAGTGAGTATTTATTGCAGATGTGCAGTAAAATAATTTATAGGTTATACTTAGCTTAGGCTAGAACTGAAGCTAACGTTAAGCGGCGAGAATATGTTTTGTTTTGGCACTACAGATCGCAATTTCCCCAAAATACGTACTTCTTTGCTCACATTGCTTTAAAATCAGCAGTATGCATTAAAACTAAACTCAAAGTGATGTAAAAGTACAATTTCAGTGAAACGTAGATTGATATTTGTGATTTATAAAGCTAAATAAGCAAAACAAACTGTTTCCATTTGGAATACCAGGAAGTAAAGCGCTTCCTTGTCTGTAAGTATGTTTAATGTCATACCGCCCCCTGGTGTCCCGGAGAATACTGCAGGCCAGTACGGGAATTACAATGATAACAACAGTACACACCACCTCATATATATAGGTTAAGACATATAAGCAGGAAAATGAAAATACATCTATCACCCTACAGTAATGTCTGCATGTTGAGTCTTTAAGACAGACTATTTACTGAAGCAGTTGTGGAAGAAGCTACTAACCATTTTGGTTGTTAAACATAGGCTAAATGACACTAGGCCTACGTCGTACATTAATGTAGTCTCAGAAGTAAGAAGTAGCTAAGTTGGCAGCGTGAATTAATATCAATTGTATTTGAATAAAAATAAGTCTTTATCATTGATCAGTATTTCAGCCATATGCTCCTACATGTTTCTGAGAAAACAAAAGACATGACAATAATTTTACTCAGCCTCAGTTCACTTAATTTTGCTAAGTGACGATTTTTGAATAATGATATAAGTTAAGGAAGTTATCACTACATACAAGATTACAAAGTAGGCCTAATCATCATCCAAGATTTAAAGATATCAAGCCATCAGAAGAATATTATTTTCCAAAGAATCTCTGCACCTTTTTGAAGCCTATAAGAAAAGATTTATTATAAAACACAGAAAGACAAATCAGTTTTAGAATTAGAAAAAAGTGGAAACTCACTTATATTCTCCTCTTCTGCTTGTTTTGCAGAGTGAGCTTCAGCATGTCATTGCAAAGCTGTTTCTCTGATTCTGCCTCTTCAGTGGCATCGGCCTTGAGATAGAGCATTGATATCTATAAAAATATGTTGTTCCTACTTTGGAATAATATTTCGAATCATTCTGTGACTTACTTGCTTCAATCAAAAAGTGCCCTTCAAAAGTGACTTATCAGCTTGTCAATATTTTTGAATTGTGTTTACCTGCATGAAAGGTGATGCAAAAATAATTCTTAATTTAATAAACTAAAGATTGATAGCAAAAAATATATAAACGTTTTGCTGTTTATAACAATATAATCCTAGAATATAATACGTTAGGGAAACACAATTTAAGTAAACTGGACTAACCCTATCTCTTCAAGTTAAGTGTTTTCTGCATGCAGTGCTCCAAGCAACCAGAAGACTAAAAGATCAAAATCCATGATGACCTTAAAGCTAAAGGCAGAACACTTTTAATTTAATGAGAGCTTATTCGTAAGTATGTCCTAGTACAGCATTCTAAAATGGGAGAAATACAGTAAACATAAAAATAAAGCTTAAATCAATACATCCACTTTTAAAAATGGCCTTTTATACAGTTTTGCATTATGTGTCGTGGGAGGAAACTGAGCTGGAAAAATATTTTAGTTCCAGCACATTAAAGCATCAATGAAACACACATACACAGGTGTCTACTGATAAGCAGTAGACAAATGTTGGGAGTGAAATGATAAAGAGTTTGTGCAAAATTATCAAGGATTATGGACCATTAAACTAATGAAACTTTAACACTGCGAACAACAAATTGTTTGTTGGTAAGATAAAGATGCAGACTCCGGGCCATAATGTGTGCATGTTTGACTCAAGCTTACTGTATCTTAGAAATAGAATTTTAAGATAAGATAAGAATGACTTTACTAATCCCAGACTGGGAAATCTTTGTGTTGCAGCAGCATAATACAATACAAGTTATTAAAAAAAGAAGTAGACCATCAAATAAAAATAAATAAACAATTCTAAAGTATGAACATAAAAGAGAAAATAGAAATAACAATAAACCGGCTTAATATATTTATATATATATATACACATATATGCAGTTGACTATGTGCATACATAATCAGTAAACAGTAAGATACAAGTAAAACCACTATGGAAGTTAACTAAATATAGAGCAGGATATTATATAGCCTACATAGTAGTGCAGTGAATGGAATATTAAATCAAATATAAATGTACAAATAAAGTGTCAAGTGAGAATTTTCCGAGCAAAACCATTTTCTTCTAAAAAAGTTCAACGGATCTCCGGTTACTTTTGTGTAATGCAACAGTTTATTAGCCTTCTTTTTTTTATTTGACTTACCAATAGTAAATGAAAATAACTTAGGGGTTGTTTCTGTATTTGTCTATGTTTAGACATGGTACAACAAATGCAAATTACTCTAAAAGTAGCGATATGATAGTAAAAAGGGGTTGAGTAAATGTACTTTTGGATGCGTTCAAATAACTTTAAAGTTTTATGTAACATGTACCCGAATGTATTGTGTCTCCCTCTGCTGGCTGGAGCTCTTCTCATCAAAACATAAGAAATGGCCAGCCAGCATATTACACATGCGCAGTAGTCGGCGCTTTAAAACAAGTCAAGGAGGGAACATGAAGGCTGCTGCAGGTAGACTTGAATAACTGTTGAGGTAAGCTCAAAACACAATAAATACGTGTTGTTAAAAACATGTATGTCCGGTTGTGAGTGTTGAATAGCACGGTCGATATACCCGCTTCGCTCTGGACTCGCTTTTTGTTGGTTAAACTAGCCGGCTAACATTAGCTTGCTAGCTGTTATTGTTTTTCGTGCTTTCATGAGAACCAAAATGGAGGAGCAGGCTTCTGCCAGAGTCCTACACAGCCACTCCCGAGTCCTTGTGTGAAGCACTTGTTCTGAAACCCAAACGCAGCTTTAAATCCTCCTGGCGTCACTAGATTGTGTCTGAAATAGCGCGTGTGTATTTGTACTGCAATGCTAATTTAGCTTAGCTTAAATTCAAACAGATTTTAGGAAAATGATGACAGGGATCAGGCACCGTCTTGATGCTATATTCCTTTCGGTTGGCCGAAGCATGACTGGCAAATGCATATCCTTTAAGCCCAGTTCAGCGCACACACTTAAAGAATGATACGACAACTGTCTAAATATTCTTTGTTTTGTAGGACAGCAGCTCTGCTAGCTTCTCATGGGAGGCAGCCGAGGTTGAAATGCACCGCCGAGGCGCTGCAGGATGAACATTCGTTGTGTTCGCCATGACTCTGAGGTCCACTCTGTTTCCAAACACAGGATTCAAGCAGGACGCTGACACCATCGACTTTGACAAGGCGCATTTCGGGAACGCCACCGTGAGACCCGTGACCCTCAAAAGGGAGCCAGGCTGCGACTTTGTTATAAATGTTCAAAACGCACATGGGGGCGAGATCCCAAGCCGATCCCATGTATTAAACCAGAATTACATGACAAGCAAAGTTTCCCTCGCGCCCACAGTTGCAGAAGTTGTTCAAGGAGACATAAAAACTGTGGGGGTTTTGTCCCCTGTCAGACAAATGGGGGGTGAGGGAACCCCGGTGAAAGGTAAACCCCTCTCTGGTGACGATATGGATAACCCTCAGATGGCTCTAAACAATAACCCAAAGGATGCAGGTGCGGATGACAGTGTGAAGGGCATGGTCCCTGGAGTCCTTGGCACTGCGTCCATTGAACTCTCCGCTGAGGGCAAGTGGAGGAACATCAGGAAGACCCCTGCCAATCCCCACACACAGGCGAACTGCCTCCGGCAAATTCTCCTGCTCCAACTGGACCTCATTGAACAACAGCAACAACAGCTGCAGTCCAAGGACAAGGAGATAGATGAGCTAAAAGCAGACAAGGATACAGTGAGTAAAAACATTTTTTCACAGAAATTGATGTCTCCCATAATGTGATAGCATTTAAAGTTGAAAATGTTGTGTCTTGTTCTTTTGCAGCTGCTTGCACGCATTGAGCGCATGGAGCGTCGCCTGCAGCTCACAAAGAAGGACCCGCCCCGAGACAAACGCCTTTTCCAGCCCCTGGAGCCATGGACCCCTGACAAAGAGGACATTTGGGATCAGGAAGGAGAGGAGGGTCAACAGGGCAACTCAACCAATCAGCTCCCGTTTAGTCGTGGTGGCAAAGGTCAAAAAAGGTAAATAAATAGTATCAAGTAGGGATGGGGCAGTTATACCATTGATCACAATTAAAAATGCTTTGTTAGGAGTGACTTTATAACAGCAGAGTAATCTTGAAAGATATCCTGACATGAGTGACTTGAAAAAGCTGTCTATCTTGAGAAGTGAAAGAAATAGTACAGGAATGATCATATAAGAAGATGTTATTTTTGGCATTCCTTTTTTTGCAAGGATTTATGATTTCTTATTTGTAGATATTTTGTTTTTGTTTGAACAAAACAGGATTTTTACTCAAAAAGTTGTGCTACATGTGATGCAATAGCAATAGTACTTGTCAAAATGAAAGGTAAAGGGATTTCAGTATGCTTATAAGCAATTCAAGTGTTGAGCATGTTTTGATGACTATCAGAATAATATCCCAATTTTTTCGTTCAGAATAATCATGTCATATTGTTTCATTCCTTGCTGACATCACTGGACTTTTCTTGTGTGGTATTTAATAAAACCACAGTAGATAAATGCATTTAGAAAAGGAGAAATTAAAATCTACTGCAATTCATTCCATTTTGTATTCTTAATTGTTCTGATCAAACTTTGTGTGTGCAGAACTCTAAACAGGTACAATCAATGACTTTTATTTCTTGTCACAATGCAGTAACTGTTTTTTTTTTTTTTAAAGTAATTTTTTGGGTGCTTTTTGCCTTTAATCGGATAGGACAGTGGAGAGTGACAGGAAAGTGGGAGAGAGAGTCGGGGTGGGATCCGGAAAGGACCACGGGTCGGGAATCGAACCCGGGTTGCCGGCGTGCGGTGCAGGTGGCCCATCCAGTTGCGCCACGGCCGGGGCCACACAATGCAGTAACTTTTAATTTTTTCTTTGCACACACAGGAAGTCTTGCTTTGGAGATGCAAAAGGGCAGAAATCCCGGGGGAAAAGCACCAAACTCAGCCCCCACAAGTCTGAGATGCAGCCCGGCTCTCCCAATCAAAGAGAACTGCGCAGTAAGGAAACCCCAGAGAAGACCTTTCCAATGAGGTCAGGGGCAGAAAGGGACCTCATGCTCCCGTGCAAAGAGGAGCCCGGGCTGAATTGTCAGATTGACGATTTGCCCTTCATGTCTACTACTGAGATGTACCTCTGTTGCTGGAACCAACCTCCTCTCTCGCCTCTACGTGAGACTTCCCCTAAAAAGGAAGAAGAGGTGGCCAGTGAGTGGACTCCTCATGTAGTACATGATATGCTGATTGTTTGTAAGCGTAATCTATATCTCATCTTTTAATCACTATATCCATCAAATCCAAAATAAATTAAAACGAGCTAAGTCTGAATAACTTCCTTTCCCTCCGTCTTTCTTTCTTCTAGTTCCATCTTGGAGGGAAAATCCAATAGAGCCTTTGGAAGATGAACCCTCCTTTATCCCTCCTGAGGTGAGACACATCTTAGTAATCCCTACTACTAGAGTTTGAAAAGCTGTCTCACATTAAATCCAAACAGAATAAACTCATGTATTACTTTGTCTTCCCATCATCCAGCCGATGGACGACAGTGTGTTCTTGAAACGCCACGCAAAGCTCGAGTTGGATGAGAAGCGGAGGAAAAGGTACCAAACACTGACTAAAGTTTTTAGAATCAGGATCTGGTTAATGGCCATGTTAAATTACACATAAAACGAGGTGCTCGGTTTAATAACATAAACAAAGTAAGACAAAATTAAATATAACGGCAAGCATTGAAAAAAATGAAGAAAATTAAATGTGGATTAGGAAAAAAATTACAATTGTAATAATTATGAATCATTTATTGTCTGAAAAACAATACATAGGATTAAACAGATCACATAAGATAATAATGTTGGCAAGCAATATTTGTTTTAGATTTACACTTTATTATTTTATAAAGGATTCCTTATTTTGGTATTAAATTGTTGTGAAGAACATATCTACTAACAGAGACATTTTACAGTTAAATAATATTCACTGTTACTACAGTATCTTGAATGGATACAAAAAGTATATTATTGATAACAAATCTTATATAAAACAAACACAATTTCATATTTTAAAGGTGGGAAATGACAATGCTTTAAATTGTCTGTAACAAAAGTCTTAATGTATCCTTAAGTATAAACTACTGGTATTTTATTTCTGGCCATGCAATCCAAGCTAGAGGAATTATAGTTTGATTAAGATGAAGATTTATTTTCATACTCAGTTGTTGAAATGTATAAATACATGAAGCTGAAGTTCATACTAATTTGAAATTGTGGAGTACTCAAGTTTCAGGCCTTCTGTTTTATTATGAGAGGCAAGATTCCTAACTCATTCTTTATTCTTCCTGTGTGTTTTCAGGTGGGACATCCAGCGAATCAGAGAGCAGCGTGTGTTTCAGCGTCTGCAGCAGCGCATGAACCGGAAGAAAGTCGTTGCGGAGACTGAACCAGAGCTCTCATCTTTCTACCCCGAAACTGAAGATGGTACATCTGATGACTTACTGCAACTCAATTTAGCAACATGAATGACATTTTTTTGAATGGATTCAAGAGATTTTAACTTGATTCTCTTATTTGTTTGCCAGTTGAAACCATAGTGATCACTCCCTTCTTGCCTGTGGTTGCATTCGGCCGTCCTTTACCCAAACTCTCACAACAGTAAGTGTTGGTTTTGTTTTTGATTCTGTTTCATAACATTTAACTAGGCTGTACCGAATAGTTGAGTGCATTGACACTTGTTAACCAACATTCAGTAGAAGCTTTAAGGAGTACAAAATAGATACATGGCACAGAGCCACATTTTATTTAGTTTTACTGTCTGAAAAGATCACACTGAAAAAAATAACTTCAGTGAATCTGCACTGCAGGAAGTTCTAAAAAGTTGTATTTGTTGAAAAGTTGAGATGATTTTGTCAAAGCTTGTTGAGTTAGCTTAGAATTTAATAATCACAATCAAAACAAACAAAGTTCAATTGGACAGCTGTTAACCAAAGAGACCATTTACGTTGTACCTCAGGAACATTTTATCTTAATGCTGAAATGCTATACTCCTAAAAAGACCTAAATCTCTATAATAAAATAATGTTTGTTCTTTCAGGAACTTCGATTTGCCTTGGCTGGATGATCGAAGCCGATGTCGCATCGAGGTGCCCAAAAAACACACTCCTCACCGGACCTGTCGGAAGTGAAACCCTGTGGTTTATGTGTTAAGCGGAGAGAGTCCGCTCCATGCCCAGATTAGAAAATGCTATATTTGTCTTGCCTGGAGGGGGGAAAAGAAAAGTCACCAGTCGCTGTTGCTTTCAGCCTGAAGTCTCCGAGTGTCCCCACCAATCAACTGATGTCCTGCAGAATATTATGCAAGGACCATAAATTGCTGCGTCTCTGGGTGTCCTTGATATGAATTATTTACACTTCTGAAAGGGAGATGCATCCTGATGCCAAAAGATAACAGTCCCCGTGTTAGCAGCAGTTGAAGACTCCAGTTTGTATTGTTAAAAAAAATAATTGAGGAACAGTTGTGTGCATGTTCTGTCCCATGTACCAAACACATTTTGTAGCAGCTGTGCCGTCCAAAATGGAGTCTTATCATTTAAAAGTGGAGTAAATTGTCTCTTTTTATGCAATCAGCTTACTTGATTAATTGACTCTAATCTTGGGCGCCGTTGTTGCCGTTCTGACAAAAGTAGAGCTTGTGCTGTATGCCATTCGCTCCAGCTGTTTGTCCTGGGTACACTCATTCTCCAAGCTTAAGTGGAAAAAAGTCTAAATCTGACTGTATTGTGTTGTGTGTTGCCTATATCGTTACTCACACAACTTAAAATACGATTTCATCCATGTTTAGCTTGATATTGGAAGATTTGCGCAACACTCAGCCTGGATTCCCATAAAGAAAAATAGCATTTCTAGCCAATTCAACATAAGAATATATCAACTACTGATTGTTCTGTGTTCCTGGTTTGCTTTGTGAGAACAACGGCATGGTTAATTCCAGGGGTGTTGAGCTGACGTTAAACCCACAGTTCTGCTCCCTGCTCTATAAATATTTTTTTAAAGTGAGTTGCATGGACTCTATTTAGCTGTTTTTAATAAAACATGGTAGCATGGCTTCACCCCTCGAACGGAGAACATTCTCTGCTCATCGGGCTACAAAATGTTGTTCTTGAAAGCATGACTTACGGCTGCTCTGTTCAGTGAGAGCTGCATTCATCGTCAATCTGATGATAACCTATCCGATCTTTCATGTTTACAATTTTAACAATATGCTTACATCCAGTTAATACTAGGAAAGTTGTGTGTATGCACTTGATCTCTTGAAGCAGTAATCTGACATTTAAGTGAATCATTTTAGACAATAACTAAGCTTACTAGCAGTAGTAATAGCGATGTTCACTAGTACGCTCTTAAACATGCCGCCCTTTCTGAGGTAATCTCAGCTACAATCGCAGTGTTTGGTTTCTGCCCGTCGTTACTTCCTGGCTGCGTTAGCTAAACCTCTTTCCACATATGATGCAAAGGCTTTCTGCAGCTTCAATCTGTATGTGTAGGCCGATTTTTGCTAATACGAAGTTGGTTTGGTTATTTTTCTGTACATAGCTTCCAGAAACAAATGTACATAAAACATCGCTGTTATTTTTTTATTATTTAATGTTGGACCTGTTGAGTACATTCAATATTGTTCTATGATTGTATGTTGACAAATTGACAGTTTTGAAAGTTAAATTTTGGGAATAAAATTAACATGTCTACGTTATTTGAATTTTCGTTGTGTACATTTTTTTTTTTTTGATGACAAATTTGCCCATATTTATTTTTTATATAAAGAAACATTTAATAAAGATCCTTTTTAAATGTTATTATTCCATAATTGTGACGCAGATATGTAATAAGCATTTTACACATCGAAAACCAATATCACTTCTGTTACAAAGATACAATGGAAAAACACTGGGTACTACACTTCCCATAATGCAACTCAAAGGTGTAACTCCGTAACTGGTAACACAGACAAGTCTTTTTTTTAATCCAGTTACAGAAATTAACATTGTTTTATTAATCTTTCATAATTATTTTTATACTATTTTTATTTCAGTCGAGCCATGTTTTTATATTGGTGGAGCACTTAGGAATATACATTAAAAGGTGCTTTACAAATTAAATGTATTTAAAAAGGCCCCGCCAAGGATACCGCTGATGACATCACTATGACATCATTACGTTTATTATTCTTCCTCACTTGCTGGAGTGGTACTTTCCAACATAAATAACTTGACCTTTATGTATAACATTTCTTCAAATCAGCCAGTTGGTTTAATCTGGAAAAAGAAGGTTTATTGAATAAAGCAAAGTAAAACCAGGACACTTAAAAATTAAAAATACCAACTCTTTAAAAATGTTGGGGAAAATCCTGCTGTTCTCAAGGAAACTCCTGAGTCATGGTCACCTCTGGCAGTAAACAGGAGTCAGCTGACACACCTTTCTTTCCTTCATCCTTTATATATTTGTTTAAAACAAACTGCCCATTTATACATTTAGACAGAGAATACACTTTTTGTAGACCATCTTCAGCTGGATCCGGACTTCAAAAAATAGATCAAAGTCATCAAAAAGCTGACACCGGGGCTAAACCGTATATTCTATATGAGATTGATAAAAAGAAAGCCAAACCAGCCTGATGTACAAAAACTGCTGACATATAAAACATCCACTTCTGTCCTTATACCGACTTTCCTTTGGGTAATTTAAACATTTTAGTGTTGATTTAAATTGTTACAACATCATGCCTTGAGGAGTTAGTATTTACACAGAAAGCAAAATAAACTTTCATTTTTAGTGAACTTGTGTCATTTGGCAATAAATGAGACCAGGCCTATGGAGGATAATGACACTAAGCATTTCTTTTTTTGATAAAATACATAAAACACGCATAAAATGAAAACACCTCAGAACAGAAAGCCACACACCTTGTATAACACAGCTGAAATAGCTCTGTTTGCCAGTTATACCTTCAGAAAGAATCTAAACACAGAGATTCGAGTATGTTTGTATCTGTATTAACAACCCCGCCACAGTGTCACTTTGTGCTCAATCTCTCCGGAGGTTATTCAGCCGCTCCTCCAGGTCGGCGTCTGCGTCTGCGAGGGCGGCCTGGGGCTCGGACTTCTTTCCTCCGGCCACCGACAAGCTTCCTCCGGTGCTCGGAAGATCTAAAATAACACAAAGGGTTATAATAAAGTACAACGCAAAAGACAAAAAAATGCAAATGCAGGATTGAAAGTGTGGGATTTTCTTACTTGACAGTTCATCAGACACATTCAGACCCAGCTCGTCCAGCACCTGGGACACGATTGCGTCACTGTACACAATCACAAATGTATTAAAGTAAATGCGAGTATATATTGGGTTAGTTTTATCCAAATATGGAGGCTGAATCAAGAAGTCATACAGTGGGAGTTTGAGTTAAACGGGCATTCTACTTGAAATGTTGTGATTAACTGATTTTAATTCACTTATTTCTTCTTTATTGGAGAGACTACTGTTGGAAAATCTACTTAAACATTACATTCACGAAGAATAAAACGGTCATTTGAGTTTCTTCTCGCGTTAAAACTTTTAATTTTATTTTAAACAAGTTGTACTTTCTTTCATTCCTTTGGTAAGAACTTGTTTGTAATAATTGACAGTTTACTTTAAGTGAAAGGTGCTTATTTGCTGTTACTATACAGAACAGAAATGTTGAAAGAAAGTCCCTCACCTCTCATCTTCATCATCCTCATCCCCCATGGCATCATCAATAGCATCATTCATCATCTCCTCCTTCATGTCCATGATCTCACTCTGTTTCTCAAACTCCATCATGATCTTTTGAATCTGGGGCAGCTTCAGCTGTGACAGTGGAATACATAAGAGGTGGTCAACATCAGTTTGTTATTGTTTATTTCTATTGAATGATTGAATTGTGTTTGAGTGGCAGACCTGTCTGTTCATGGTGGCCATGGCTTTGGTGACGCCTTTCATAGCCTGTGCCATGCTGTTGTTGGATTTGAGCGTTTGTATCTTCAGACTGACGGCCTGAATGTTGGCTTTCATCATGATGAACTTCTTGACGTAGCGCCTTGTGCGAACCAAATCCTTTGCCATGATCTTGACGGCGTCCTGCAAAGATCAAAAATAACACACGTCACTGGGGCTTTTCTGTTAGTCATTTGTTTTAGCTTTTAACCTAATAGAGGTTTTCTTATTCAGCTTTGTATATCTGTCATCATATTTTCTGCCTTCATATATTCTCATCATCCTGAAGAAAATCCCTGGTCTGAACAAAGTGATTGATAGTTTGTCTTATTTTATTAAATTAACTTTCTTTAATGAATAACAATCACTGGTGGTATAGTGGGGAAATATATGTGGTGAATTTTTGAAGAGATAACATCAATTTTATTTCTATAAATGATGAGCTTTGGACTCATGCGCTGGAGTCATTTGAAATGTTCACACAAGTCAATGTTAGAAATGAAGCTACAAACACAGGGTCACAGGGTACTTTTTCTTGTCTCACCATTTGTCCCTGTTTGGCCATTTTCTTAATGTCAGCGATGATCTTCTTCTCCTGCTGCTCGAGTTTCTGTCGCTCTCGGTCCAGTTCTCTCATGGCTCTGTTGAGCGCCCTCTGATTCTGCCTTAGCATCTCCTCCGGGGTTTTCCTCTTTCCAAACAGGAAATCCATCTATTTGAAAGTACCAAAGGCAGAACATCGAAACAGTTAAGCTCAATATATACTTCGAAAAACCAAATTCAGGACATAGATGACACCAGTGCTGCAAGATTGGTCAATTAATCAATTAGTAAATAGTAGTAGTAGTTAATAATAGTAAATGTTGCTCCTCTGACGCTCTTTTCTATAGCTTTTCTATTTATAAAAAAAATTAGCAAAACTAGTTTTTGGTATGTAAAATGCAAATATGTTTTTTTGTAACTTCTTAATTTTTAAAACTCATACATTTAATACTATGGGAACATTTTCCTGATTATATTTACATACTTTGACTTAAGTAAACATTTCTAAAGCAGGAATATGGCTTTTAAGTATTATTTACTTATTAAAATAATTTTCAGTATTGTTTACTGTGGTATTAATTATTTTGTAAAGAAGATTAAGAAGATCAAATCCAGTAAAACGAAATCATTCCCCAAATTCCATATTCCACAGATATGTATTTTTTATTATGAGTTTACCTAATGTGCTATACTTCTTTCAAACCTGGTTTATTTAAACACATTGTATCGGTTTTAGTTATGTCAGTCTTATATAAAGTCAATGGTCAACCGATGACCTGTTGTTTCCTGGAAAATATTACTCAGCAGTTAGTAATGTGACTAGAGGCCTGAGGAATCCGTTTAGCCGTGTATTAGATTTTAAAACTGCCTCAACATCTTACAAAAACGGTTAACCCTACAACTGAACACTACACACAACTTCACGAAATCCGGCCTCCGTAGAATATAGTCTCACCGTTTCGTCAAAAGCCGGTTATCCGGAAGGTAAAACGGTGTTTAAGGCGTCTTCTCCGACTTCAACTCGCCACAATTCTGAACGATTATTTGTTTTCTTTCCTTCACTTCCGTGTTACGGTAGTTTCCGGGAAGTGACGTAATGGCGCACCTTAAAGACTTTAAAAACAGACGTCGGTTTTTTGCCGGTAGGTGGTGTCAAGGTCACGTATCCGAGAAAGAAAAACAACCTTTCAAACTAAAATCATTCGTCTTTTTAATTTGGGTTTGGGATTCTTGCATTAACTTTTAAGTATTGTTTCTGGTTTTTGTTGAATGCTTTATCTGTTTGTGTAATATGAAAAAGCCTACTGTTAGTGGTATAACAAGGAGTCAGATCATATAAAAGAAAAACAAATCAAAAAAACAATAGAATTTAGTGCTTTATTTTTATTTCTATTTGCATCAGTACACTGGTAAATACTCTGGGCAGATTTTATGGCTGGTCTGGCATAATTTGTAATCACGATGTACTTTGTACTTGATGTGTTTTGTTGCTTTGTGTATAAAATATCTATTTAATAAAAATGTTCCCACAGAAATGGCAAACGTTTGTGGTGAGGCTTTTACTTTACAGGTGACATCTCTCGACATCCGGTACTAAGTTTGTTAACTTTACGTAGCTACGTTGAACATGTGCGTATTTCATGTAAAGGACACAATCATTGTCTCCTGAGGAACACAGTAGGTTTTGATGCTTGGCAAAGGAAATATTTTTAAGGAGTTAATCTTTGGTCGCATCTTTTATGGATTATTGGATGTTTCTCCTGGCCAGCTTCCCTTCTTAGTGCATCTGGACATTACAACTATTTCAATATGTGGGTAAACAGCATTGCACATCAGCAGAAGTTCCTACTGGTTTGGGCTAGAAGATTATACAAACCGGAATCAATCTCAAGGGTGGACTCTTATCATGTCTCAGCTTCTCTGCTGTACTCAGAGGACAGCAGCAGCAAACCCGTGCTGAAGAGACGTCGCAGAGTTTCAATAAACTCCTCCGGGGTCCAACACAAGCCTGGTGTATCTGATGGATGGATCAAACAGGAGAAGTCAGTTATGGAATTTATTTCATTTAATATTAAAGAGATGATTATAAGTCTGACTGATAAAAAAAAGAAAAGAAAGCTCCCAACCAATATATCTGGAATAAGCCCTGAAATAATTAACTTAAAAATAAATATGTGTAATTATAAATTGGCCAACATAGTTCCATTAATACATTTTTATTAATTGTTGTTATTAAAACCGGACGTTTGTCATAAGACTTCTTTCATAATTTCACATTTATTAAGTTAAGAACACAAATAATGGAAATACAATTGCTTGGAAATAAATGTGATGGTAGGATATAAGTGTCCCCTTTTAATAAAAAAAAATGGAATTATGACAAAAGTTGCCCGATGCAAAATAAATAAAGCATTATTTATTTTGTTATATATATATATATATATATATATATATATATATATATATATATATATATATATATATATATATATATATATATATATATATATAATATTTACAGTTCTCAAGAAATTCAAGAAATAATTTGAATGTTTTGATGTACTTACCTATAGTGAGTGTATTACCTACAGTACATGGCAGTCTGCACGACCCCAGTTGCAAAAACAGACAGCAGTAATGAGACAGAAGCTAAGCAATGAACTGCTGTGGGCAGGGGACGCAGTTTAACCTTGCAATCAGACAGCGTTTACCTATGGGGAGCTGGAGCCATTCTCTATGCTCTCTCAAAAGCCACCAGACCCCATTGATGAAAACAGTCATTTGTCCTGCAGAATACAGGGGTTGTTGGTGGCTGAAACAAGTTATTGCTTCTGTCTCAGTCCAATTTTCTAGCTTCCATACCATAACTCCTGTCTACTTCTCCAAACTGTGTCTGTGGATAAGTACTTCCAGAAACTATTTTTTAAACTGTTAAATCAATCCCTATAAGTAACATTGTGTTGCATCTTTGAAATAACATTTTTTTCTTTTCTATTTTACAGAACTATGTCGAAGGAGCCAAATCAGAGGAGCTGGGTGGACAGCAGAATGTCCTCTGAACTCAGGAGACTAAGTATGGAGGATTTCCCTGAGGAGAGAAAGGAGAGGCTAATTGGAGAGAAAAAGGAGAAGGAGAGGCTGGTGGGAGAGAAGAAGAAGGAGAGGTTGGTGGGTGAGAGGAAGGAGAGGTTTGTGGGTGAGTGGAAGGAGATGTTTGGGGGAGAAAAGAAGGAAAGGCTGGTTGGAGACAGGAATAAGTCAACAGTGGACTCTAAAGCAGAAAAGTATGAGGTTGTTTTTGGCATCGCTCCCTGTGTCCTGGCTCTTACTCAGGGTAGAAGGAAGCCCCGTAAACTGTTTGTAAAAGATGGCGAGGCCTCTAACAGGGCTTCTGTGTTAAACGTGTGCGAAGAGGCTCATCGGCGAGGAGTACAAATCCAGCGGGTCAGTAAGACCGATCTGGACAAGATGTCTTCTGGGCGAGTGCATCAAGGAGTATGCCTACAAGCAAGTCCTCTGGGCTATCTCAATGAAAACAGAGACTCTGAACCCAACACGGGGGACACTCCTCTCTGGCTCGTCCTTGAAAGAATTCAGGACCCCATGAATCTCGGCGCCATCCTGCGTTCGGCTTATTTCCTCGGCGTGGACCGAGTTGTCAGCAGTCTTCACGATAGCTGCCCGTTGTCGCCAGTGGTCAGCAAGGCCAGCTCAGGCGTCATGGAGGTGATTGGCGTGTACGGATATGAAAACCTTGAGGATATGCTGAAGATGAAGTTGGCGCAGGGCTGGCAGGTGGTGGGCACAGTGGGAGCTGAAGCGGAGGGGTCCCAGGTTCCTATCACCCAGTGTTCAGACTTCCAGATGTCAAAACCTACGGTGTTGTTGATGGGGGGTGAGGGGGAGGGATTGTCAAAGCAGATGATTTCTCTGTGCCAAACACTTCTCACCATCCCTGCCGGCAGAGACCTGTTCCCGGGTATCGAGTCCCTCAACGTCTCTGTAGCTTCAGGCATTCTGCTCTACTCTCTGCTGTCCTCCAGGAGGCCCGCCAGATGAAGACCACCTTGAATATCTGTCTGCACTCTATGCAATATGCAAGGGAACTGAGAATTAGATATTTATGTATCACAGAATAACATGTGTATTTGAAATGGAACACATCAGGGCAATCTTCAGAAATGGCCATAAAGAATAAGGGTGATATTCTATAATGTTTGTTCTGTCAACACATTCCAACAGTGAATGTATCGACTAACTACTGTACTGTGTGAGTATCAAAGTCTAGTGTATTGGTTTCTTATGTGCCATAGAGCTCCATTTTTTTCCCCAAAACTATTAAAAACACATGAATGAGGCACACTGTTGTACTGGTTGCGTTTGCAGTATGAATACACACTGTAGTTTTTTTTTACTCACTCCCACAAACAGCGTCCTGCCGCCACAAAAACTCACCAGAACACCAAATGTGGATTAATCTGCAGCTGAATGTAGTACCCAATGATTGAAACATTTCCTATTGTTTCTTTAAAAACTGTAATACAGTGACTAGCTGTTATAGGAAATAACAAAGCTTTTTTTTCTTAAATATGAAATCATATATTTGTGATATTTCTTTAAAGTCTTCATTAGGTTATGGAAGTGTGGAAGTATTGTGAGACTAAACTTTGCTCTTGTACTGGGATTTGTTGAAAGTAAGAAAAATATATATCTCATAGAATGAAGTCATTTCTTGACACTGTGTACTGCATGCTTTTTAGATGCTGTACGTAAAACAATAAGGAGGTCTAAATAGATGAAATTCATTTTTTATAAAATATTACTGGATCTTCTTGACTTGTCTTTATATATTAAGACATTATTGTTTACATCTGTGTTAATAAATACTATAAAAATGTCATATGGGTGTAGAAAAAATAAACCAAACACTCTTAAAAAGGATTCTTATGCATTTACATAGTGAGTAAAAGCAACAGACATTGGAATGTGTGGAAGCAGTGGATATAGAGCATCAAATCTCAACTAATTTATATAATTGTATTTTTATATATGTCTTGCCTCATTTATGATGCATTAACATATGTGTTTATTTGCAAATCCTTTAATGTATGTATGTATGCAAGATGCAATAAAACGGCTTTCAAAAAAACTAATTTCATAAACAAAAATAAAAAAAGCCCTAACACTCTCCACATGGCGGCAGTATGCATCAACAGAGCTCCCAACGAGCCCAGTTTGATGACTGAGGAAGAAGAGTGGCGCACACAATGCACTGCACGGCTGACAAGGGTTGTGTCTCCCTGGTTTTCACGATTAATTTCCAATTCCGTAGAAACTTGTGAAGGGGCTGCAGCGGAGCCGATCGCTTTCTCTCTGTATGTATGTGGATCTAGTAAGAATAAGAAATCTTTGAGGGGAATATTCGGCAAATGGTCCAACTAATCCACAAACATTGGATTACACCACAGTGAAGGCTGCATGAAGGAGCTGCCCAGCCCAACGGGGGCTTGGCCGACACCCTCGTTTATGGAAATCGACACCGAGGCTTTAATATTTAGGCCTTGATTTTTTCCCGTTTATGGTGAAGCTGGAACGACAGAAGCGTTGCGTGTAAAGAAACATTTTTCATGGGCGATTGGTTGCCAAACAACCCCGTCCTGCTTCCTTTAACAAGTATTGCTTGTGGCTAACAGCTGGATCAGCTAACGCTAGATAGCCCGAATGCTAACGTTACGTCTTTCTTTTGATGTGAATTCAACCATTACTATCGGCCATCAACAAATTTCGGCAGAGGAAATATTTATGCTCATTTTTGCAGATTACAAATTAGCTTTACAGTAAACGGACCGACTTGTCAGTCTTTTCCAGACACGTTTTAAGAATATCGTTTTATTCTTAGGTCACTGGCTAAATATATTGTAATGTATTGCCGTGTAAATGCTAACGAAATGCTAATTAGCTGGAGTCAACACTGACCTAACGCTAGCCCGCATTACTTTGACTCAAACAGCATTTTACTCCTTTTTATGTTGGGAGTAAATTGCAGGAGCTGTCAACAATAACATTTAACATTTAACATTAATACAAAATAATGTCACGGCCACTGTTGTGTTAATGTCGGATATCTGGGTTATTGGCCTAGCTAACGCTAACTAACTAGCTATCGTTTTTGCTAACAGGCAAATAAAATTGTCAGCAGAAAATAAATAAATCGTAAACGCAATACTTTTATTGAGCAATGTCAAGGTTTTCTTGATTTCCATTTCGAAAGTTATCTAGATACTATTTGGCCTGCTTTGTCCGCAGCATTAGTAACGTTGGTCTTTTTTTGTTTACATGCGTATAACTTAAAGTCGGTTGGATTTCTTGCTAGTTAGCTAATGTTAGCCTTCTAATCAGCTATGTCCTGACATTTAAGTGTGTGTCTTGGATAGTTTTAAATCCTCATGTTGGGCTAAGTTTGCGTTTAGACTAATTGAAATGACACTAAAATTTCGCCGGAAGAAAGGCACTGATGCCGATAGACTGTTGTCAAAGGACGGTAAATAATAGCCACTGGTTCCATTTACGCCATTTTAACAGGGGCTCCCTGCGAGGGCCTGTCTGTGTGGTGGTGTTTTATTAGCGGTTCGGTGCTTTAGACCGGACCGGGACTTGATTAAAGTGCCTTTTGGCTTCTCACTGGAGTTACAAAAGGAGATTTGCAACATGGAGGGCCCGAGCCGAAGCACTGGATTTAGGCAGAGCCGACGGTCCCGTTCACAGCGCGACAGGGAGCGGCGGAGGAGGAGAGTGAACCTGGCCGAGGAGCGGGCCACATCCCTGTCCTCGGGCTCCGATCGGGAGGCTTGTGGGACAAACAGTGTGCTGGGTCCCGGCGGGAGAGAATGCCGACCTGGTTATGGAAGACACAGGCCTCCACGCCGGAGGAAGAGAGAGTCAGTGTCCTGCGAGGAAGACATCATTGATGGCTTCGCTATCGCGAGCTTTGTCAGCTTGGAGGCACTGGAGGTAAATATCTTTCACTGCTGTCATTCACCAAACAACATAAACACATTGATTGAATACTGTTTAATGAGTTGTTGCAATTCACATTATCATCCTTAATTAAATAATACATTGGTTGTATTGACGGCTTTTTATATATGTTTATTTTTACTTGCTGTTATTGTTTAATCTGACAACGATTAAACAATAACACAAAGTATACTTAAAGTTCTAAATATGTACAGATACACTTTTTTCACTGCCTAAACAAATCATAAAAACAACCACACAACTTTATAGACCCTGTAAAAAAACCCACCAAAACACCCCACCAGCCTGACATTATTTCATTCCGCTTGCTAGGTTATGCTGTATTTCCTTCCTCGGTTGTTAACTTAATGGAGTGAAGTTCCAGACTACTTGCCATATCTTGATAAATCCCTCTACATTGTGAAAAGGCCTACTTTTTCTGAAGGACTGTTCTCAATACCGACTTCATCAATTACAGTTTTAGTAAAACAAATGTTAAGAATAGTACTTTTTTGCTATTTGAGAATCAGAATACCTTTGTTCGTCCATACAATATAGCATTCTGGTGCTTTCTTGCACTGATGGACTACTTTAATCTAATGTCTTTTTAATCCCCTCCATCACATCAAACCATGCCCTCTTCCCTCCAGCTAAAGGTGTGAAAAGGCTTCAGATATGAACTCCTCAACTCTTTGACACTATTCATTTGCTTGGAAAAAGCAATCCACTCAGGCAGGCCAACCCCAAACCCCAAGGCATCCCTCTGATGGGTCTGGAGAGGCCTCAATTATTCATGTCCTAATTCACTGAGGTGTTGATGAGCTGCCAAATAGCTATTCAGACTGAGAACGAACAAAAATAAACCACAAGAAATATTTAAACTGATCGTAATTATTCATTACTCAACACCAGAGGTCTGCAGTTTTACGTGGGGTCTAACCTAGTTTAGTATAAGTTTATTTCCACATTTAAGAAATACACAAATAGAGCACAATTTTCAGTGTATTCTTGTGTTTGTAAGGGGGATATTGGTTCATAATAGACCACGATAAAAGTCATTAAAGTTGTTTTTTAGTGTCGTTTTGTAACATTCTATAGCGCAACCATTTTTTGACAGGTGGGTCAAGATAGTTCATAATGTGTTTCCTCCCACTATGATTAAAGATATCCCTCTGGAAGTAAGACATTTAGTAGGATGAAAATATAAGGACTGACTAGTTGAGTAAGAATGTACGTGGGCCTTTAAAGTAGGTGTGCTCAGGAATGCTTGTCATTCCTCACTTTCTTAGGTCCAATGTGAATCATGTGGATTCTAAAATCAGCATTGTACCACCATGCATTTATTAATTTAATTCATGCATGGGGGACAATCACACTCTGATAAAGAGAAAACAATCTCTCATATGTCATTCCGCCTGTAGGGTGGGTCTGATGGTCTTTTCGACCTCTGCTTCAAGACAGGAAACCAAATAATTTGACTATAGTTTATGTTGCAAAACTGCCCTCATTACATGCACACAGTTCCACTTTTCTCTTGGGTAACTTGAATTTAATGTCAAATCAACCAGTGACTGACTGGCCACATTGATGGTTGGTTTATATCTAAAACTGCTAATAGAAAAAAATACCCTTACCAGCGGAAAGAAATACAGTGCAATAAAAATACCCATTATTCGAGGAATGTGGCAATTTCCTTCTCTGAATGTAGAACTTCCTGTCTGATCTTATTAAGGGCAGTAACTGCCCTAAGTTATTCTACAGAAGATAATTCATTAAAAAAGAAACACAGTTCGACTGATTGGAAGGACAAGCTGAGGTGACCTTCATGTGAACTTCGAAGGATTATACCAAAAAGAGTATATCTTAAGCTTACGTCGTCTAAATCCATCTTTCGTTTTTTTTTTTTACCAGAAACGGTGATCCCTTTTTTCTGTAACAGAATTGCTTCTTCTTTCTCTCTACTAGCTTGTATATCGTCTCACAACTCCTCAGGTTTATCCAATGATATTATCCTATAATAAGTGATCGGAAAGACGGGAACGTCTATCCACTGCAATGTACTCCTATCAAACTGGTTTGTTTGTGTTTATTGTAGAAAGTCGTTTTTTTTTTTACCTATTTAGATGAGGTGTAAACAAATATTTGAATATTGTTTTCAGGCAAGGCCATTTTATTTGTATTGCAGCATTAAAGCACAAGGCAATTTAAAGGAATATACAGGGTCATAGAATATATTTAACATACTAAACACAAGATATGAAGAACAAATTTCATTTGCAATAAAAAGGGAAAACAAACAAGTAAAAAAGAGGAGGAAAACCAATAGTTGCAAATTAAAAAAAAATAATGCATCTGATTAATTGCAAAATCCATCAGAGCTTAACAACAACTTAAATACAAAACAAAAACTGTTTCGAAACTCACAATATATTTCATTACATCACTCTGGTGTTACTATTTTTTGCTTAAAGCTAGAAACTATGCAGAAATGAGTTCTATCAGGACATTAATCAGCATTTAGCTAGTCGATGGCCTTTGCCCTCAGGCTTATAGATTCATGATTATTGCTTAACATGTAAACACTGATTTCTTTTTCCACCTTTTTCAGATGGACTGCTCTCTGAAGCCCAGTCAGCGCTCTGATATGCTGGTCAGGAGGAACAAGGGGAAGAGGCGGCCCGAGGAGAACGGTGGAGGGCCGCTGTCGGAGCCGGAAGAGGGAGCCCCGCACAGCTACTCCAGCAGCTGCTGGAACAAGAGTAAAAATAAGAGGAGAAAGATCGAGGTAACGGATGAAGACCCTGCTTGGCTCGAATGTGTTGGTCGGATTCACCTTCGTCTTTTCATGTTAGATGTTAAGCTAATTCTTTTTTTTGTAAAATCAAACAGAACAAAGTCATCATGAAAAGAAAAGAAAATAATAATAAAAATAAATGCAGGGTAAGCTTTGGCATTACCCATCATATTGCTATCACTCACATACCAACATGTCAATAGAATTCATGTAAAAGGAATACCTAACCCCCAAAATAATTTGAACCATTTGTAAATATATTATTCATCCCGTCTTACCTTCAATTTGTGAACAAAATTGAAGGTAATTGGTTTTACAAGTTGATATTTTGTCAGTGAAGTATTCCTTCAAGTGTAATAATAAGTTGTATTACTGAACCCATAGCTGCTGTTCTCATATTCAAAAGTAATGACATAAAGGGCAAACCTCACATCACTATTCTGCCCTTTACATCTAAATAAGTATCAAACTAGACGTAAAACTGGTTCACATCACCCATTATTTGTTGTTATTTTGTCAGTGTTTTTTCTAACAACCACGAAAAATGGTCTAATCTAAAATGTGCTATAGTTTTGCTGAATATACATTTCACATTTATTCATTGTTGTATTGTATATTCAATATTGTAAATCCTGTTTTTCTAGGGACACCCTCTGGAGACTGGCTACATTGTAAGTACTTTTTTTATTATGGTAGTGAACATGATGGTCTGATGTATAAATGTCCTGATGTATAAATGTCCTGAAAAACAATGCAGCATTTTTGTTAACTGCTTTAAAAGTGTGTACTGCCTAAAGTATTATAATCTGAATGTTTACTTCTTGTTTCAGTGCGACACTGAGAGTGATACAGGAGATAAGGTGCGTACTGCTTATTTTATTTTATGTAAAACATGTTTTTTTTTATTAGTTAATGAAAGCGTGACACAGTTTGCATGCTTTGAAATTACCTGAACAACTGTTTGAATGGGATCTCACTTAAATAAACAGAATTTACAGTTAAGATATTTTATCTGTTTTTATAGGTTTTATAGTAGATGGTCACATTTCAATGCAGTCTTGAAATTATCCGGTTGACATGTACATTTCTTTTTAATTTAAAAATTAAATTAAATCTTTGTTTCTTTTTTCCAATCTAGGCCTCCGACAACGACATGGACCCAGTCTTCACAGTCAGTACGAGGAAAGGTACGAGAAATGTTCTAAATAGAAAATTACTAAAGTTGCTGGGGTTGTTTTCATTTTTGGATCATTATATTTGTATTCACCTGGAAATATGAAATTACCTATATTGGGTAAGAGGATTTTGGCCATTTTGCAGAATTAGGGGAGCCACCGTAAGGACATTTCCCCACGTCAGTTAACAGTTAATACCCCTGTGTCAACACCGGTGATACTGATTAAATCTGATATTTTATTATAAAGAAAGGTAATCTTCCATGACGCTCAATTTCTTTAGAGCAGTCGCTTTTCTTTTTAAGGTTGAACAACTGTTTGGTCAGCTTTTTCCAAAGTATTTCCAGGTGACGGATGCTCTTGCTTTTTACCTTGACGCCATATCTTTATGGATTTATTTTTCGGGTTTATTTCAAACCAGCTCTGACCTTCCTTTTTTTTCTTTGTTTGGAAATGCATTAAGAGCTAAAATGTGAACCTTTGAAGAAGTCTTTAGCACTTCTTCTAAATGTGAGTTTGTGGTCCCTCTCTGTATGATTAGCATTTCTCACCCTTTGGTCTCTCACTGCTGTAGCGTACAGGAAAGACAAAATGCTGACTGATGTTCTCTTTTCAGTTGTGGAGCCTGCCCCCTCAAACATGGCCACATCCATGGGCAAAATCTGCCCGCCCCTCCCGGCCCGTATAGGTGGCATCTCACGGTTGATGGTGACCCCGAGAGTATCTGGCCTGGAGCGAAGTCAGGAGAAAAACCTGGAGCAACACTTCCTAGAGCCTGCTTCTTCTACCTCTTCTGCCCTCTTCTCTCGCCTGCCTTCCCCCATCACAGCCCCTGGCACGGTCCCCCGCTCCAGCCCGTTCAACGGGAACGGCAGCCGGCACAACGGCAGCCCGCCCCTCTCCAAACCCAAACCCTTCCTCACTTTGTCTGGACGATCTCACTCCATATGGAACATCAACAGGTATGCAAATTATGAAAAAGTATCATGAAAGTGCTTTTATTTAATCCTCAAACCTCTTTTTTAAAGCCTGCTGAGTTATTTCTTTAATTTGTGATGTATTATTTGTGCTTCCTTTCTTCTCAGGGGCAACAGCACAGTCAAACCTCCCTCATCTGCATCTGTTGCGTCTTCCTCATCTTCCATGCGCCCTCCGACACCCTCCACCAGTGTGTCGCTACCCTACATCAGGGGCTCGGGACCCCCAGGACCCCTCAGACCCCCATCCCGAGCCGGCTCTGGGGCCTTGTTCACGGCTTCACCTGGTCTTCCTCCCCCTCCACCTCTGCTACAAGGTTCTGGCCACTCATCAGCAGCAGGTACAGTCAAGAGGAATGCTGCTTTTTACTGCTTTCAGTGGTCGGTTTCAGATGTTCATGGGAACTGAATGACTAATATGTGACTAAAAGAAACTTCCTCTGGTGGTTGTCTGAGGGGGTTTTAGGAAGTTGCATATCGATGAAATGGGATCTGGGACGTCAGAACTTGCATTTTGTATTGTATCGGGTTACTGAATAAGAGGCAGCTTTAAAGACCCAACTATGTTATTGTTTTTCTGTTAAATTAACAGGAAATAGTGTTGGAAGCATGCAAAATAAAGTAGCAACATTGCATTTTTTCTTTCAAAGGGAAACAAACATTTGAACAAGTATGTAAAGTACAGGTATTAAGAAGACAAAAAACAGGAATTAATACAAATAAATGTTTTACTGTGAATTTACTAAATACACAATTTATTGCAAGGCCAGTAAAGACAACTGATATAATTTAGAAACAGATGCATTAGTAAAAATAAATCAGGAAAAATGTAGTAAGAATCATGGTTTTTTTGGGGGGTTATGATCTTTGCGTTTTTCAAGTTTAATCTTATCTGTATACCTGCTAGAAAGGTTACAAAGATATAGTCTAAGACTTAAATTTAAGAGCCAATCTATGGTGTTTTGTTGCCAAGTAATTACATTATATATTTTCTTTACTTCTGTTTACTCCCAATGTAGACCAAGAATTACTGCGTCAAAACCTAAACTCCCACTTCTTGAATTCACAAGAGCGCGAGGGCAGACGCAGTGTCCCGGGGGCTGAAAGCAACGGAGCAGCTGCGGGCCGCTCCACTCCTGGTGGTCCGTCGGCATCCAACTCCGGCCCAGGTTCATCCGGTCGGTCGTCTCAGAACCAGCCGAGCATCCCGCATCTGGCCTTCCAGTTCCATCATCACAACCACCAGCACCAACACACGCACACGCACCAACACTTCACGCCCTTCCTGCAGCCCACAGCCACCGCACCGCCTCTGGTGAGATGCTCTCTGTTGTTGCTCCGTATTTGAAATTCCTGTGTGGCTGGAATTTGAACTGTGTCAGTTTTTATGAGGTGTTTTTAACCCACGCTCTGCCTTTTGTCTTTCAGTTCGATAAGTATGCAGGCAAAATAGACGGGCTGTACCGACACCCGGTGAGTACTTGAAATCTTACCAACGTTGGTGATAAATTACTGATTTAGTGTGGAAAATCATAAAACAAGGAGGCTGAGAATACTCAGCTCTGTTTTTAGATAAGAATTTACATTTAAAGTGTACAAATGTACTGATTTAATTCATTTGTTCATTCATCGCTAAACTGTGCGTCTGTGCTTCTGTCATGGCAGTTCTTCCCACAATACCCACCGCCCTCAGTGCCCAGTATCCAGCCTGTGATTCCTCCCACTGGGCCTTTCAGCTCCCTGCAAGGAGCATTTCAGCCAAAGGTGAATACACACTTTCCCTACATCTTTGCATCACTTATTCCTGGGCAGCACCTAGATGTCAGGGGAAACGTCGCATTAGTTGGTGTAATTATTAATTAGTAATTACTGTCTTAACATTGGCCTGTAGTATCGACAAGCCCCAACGTTACCAGACCTATTATATGCTCTCTGTGTCAGAGATAAGATTTTTAAACTCTGCTCCTTCCTGACGAGTAGAAAACCAATACTTTAACAATACACCTGTGCAACAAGTATAAACATGTGGAAAATCAATATTCCAATTCGGCATGCTATGTTTTACACAAGCAAAAACTGGGATCTCCGCATATGAGGAATTGTTACAAACAAGCCACTATCTGAGACAGACCAGCCCTTCCTCCTGTACCAGCGGTACCTGCAGGCAGTGATTCATATCAGCAGAGGGAGGAGGAATGACTGATACTGACTGATGTGTTCATCATTCTCTTTTAATTTTTTGACATTTCAATATATTGCGTTGAAATAATTAATTTCCTGCTGTCAACATTTGCTGTTGCTGTTCTACAAACATGTAGTTTCGGTAAAGAGGCCCTTTTTTATGCTTTTTGCAGTTTTCCCTTTCCTGTACAAATATATAAACCTGAAAATGAGCATAATAAGGGCCCTTTAAATATTTGTATTGAGAAATGATTTAGTTATAACCGATAAGAGTACCGATAAAGAACAGAACCTAAAAGGAGCATCAATTAATCCTAACGATACCCAACCCATGAGTCTACCCTTGTAATCTCTTATCACCTGAATATGTGGTGTTCGCTCTTGGCCCTACAAGCTTCAGTTAAAGTAAAAAAGAAAATTGTACCGGGAAAAAGTAAACATCAATCGTAGATTTGTAGGTCATGCTTCATGTGTTGTGCTATGTGTTTGACAGCCTCTTGTTCCTCAGGGAGCGGGTCCAGATTTATCTGCACGACTCGGGGTTGTGCCTCACCACCTGCAGCCCAAAGACCCCAGGGTAAGGACAACATGCTTACTATGGACCTGAAGTTTGCGTCGTCACTCTAGAGTTGCTTCGGTTCGTTTGCAAAGCACTGTAAGACCAACGTTTAGGCTCAGATATGCTGCAACACAGGCTTAGTCAGAGTAGTAGAGAGAAGTGCAACTTACTCCTTATAAAGAGTGAGTACATGTGCATTAAAAGTGGTTTCACACTTCTGTTCTCTTGTAGCTAACTGATCCATTTGGGACAGCGTTGAAAATCAGTAATAATGTAAGCAAAAAGTGATGTTTCTTTAATCCCATGGCTCTTAAAACCTTCAGCCTGTTTTACTTTCTCACTGCTTCACGCACTCTTTGCACTAATCCCACTTGTAATATTGACTGCTGCTGGTCTTTTCTCTGCCCTTACACACCTAGTTAGATATTTCAGACGCCAGACATTACCCTATGAATAATGTATGCGATAGCTTTTTCCCCTGTGATTCTTTTTTGCGTTGCTTTTGCATTTCTCACTGACTGTTTTGTAATATTCCCAAATGTATACCAATCTCTAGAGGGTAACTATATCTCCAGCTAGAAAACACTTTGTAAGTGATAGATGAGATTTCTGAACAACAGGAAGACGGTCTCACTCTGTGCTTTAAAGATGTTCATGTGTGGATAACATATTAAACTCCTGTTATTTGCATTTTTCTGCTGTGCAGAAGCCAGGAAAGTGGTGTGCTATGCATGTATACGTGGCCTGGATGATTCTAAGCCATCAGAAAAAAGTGAAGGTACGTGTTGCTGTGATGTAATTTCCCAGATTGTTAATCCTACTCAATCCCAGTGAGATATTCACTCCGTAGACAGGATAATATAAAGTGTTGTGAATCCTTTTTATATGCCTGGTTAACTGTTCCTGTCATATCTTTCAGCTCATGCACGTTGAACCTCACAAGTTGGACTTCCGTAGTGACCTGCTGGCCCGTCTTCCTGGAGCAGGGGGAATGGGACCCCTAGGGCCAATGGGAGGAGCCATGCCTCCCACTCATGATCTGACCAGACCTCCCAGTCTGTTCTCAGCTGCAGGTGCATGTCTAAATATTTCTGTTTCATAAGGACAGCTGACGGAACGGAATGTATTGTTGATCTGAAAACTTTCAGTTGAGTTTTGTGCTGGGATCGTTTTGGGGATTTCAATTCCGCACTACAGATGCAGTGATTGCAATTTTCCCTGCAGATTCTCCAACTACAATTAACAGCATACACAAACATTGGCTTGGATGAAACATTCAAGTGTATGTTCATTAAGTATGAGAATGATGTGTAAGCAATAACTACACATAGAAAATATTATTCTGTACTGTGTCCGAGGCCTGTTTTAGAGACTCTACTCTCTATATTAGGTATATTAGTATTCATTTATTTTTATACACAACTTCTAATAAACACACATTTACATTCTTCTAGATAGATACTGATTCATTATTAACTTTTACTTCTGTGGCATCCTCCTGCCTGGCACACACCTACTGACAAAGGAGAGAAAAACACCCAAAGTCCTTATGAGCTACAACATTACTTATTTCTTACTTATTTCCTGATGGTCTGAATAATTCCTAAATGTTTCAACTTCCAAGTTTTAGAAATACAATCTAAAAAGTCCCTTAATCCAGCAGGAAAGCTGCCAAGTTTCAACACTGTTTGTTTGGCTGTTGGGTAGGTGCAACTGTGTGCATGACGTAAAGTGGATGTTGAATCGAATCATATGTAGTCTGCTCATGTGATTTTGCCTAACTTTTTAAAAACCTTTTCTTCCCACTTGTCATTATTTGCGTTTTGATTAATCCTGTCCTCACTCCAGAGGTTTGACGGCTCCGTTATGCTGAGTCACGGCATGAAGTGTGCAGGAGCTCTGTTAACTTGATTTAATGTGGTGTGACGTTTCATTTGTTTTACTAATACCTCTCTCCCTCAGGGGCAGTCAATACGTCCTCCTCTCCCTTCATCTCTCCATCAACTTCCCACTCCTCTTTCCTCCCCCCAACTGCACACTTGGGTAAGAGCTGCTTCCAAAGACACTTCTGTAGTCCACTCGTACAACAAATGACATGACAGTTTCTGAGATTCACCACTCCAGATCTTACTTTGACTTTAACTTCTTGTAAATGAATATAAATGAAGTGTCCGTTCCGACAGTTGTTTGTGTAGAAAGGTTTGTATCAACGCTGTTTTGCTGACATTTATTTGCATTTTGTTTAGATCCGTATGGCCGATCCCCACCCTTCACCCCACTTGGGGCCCTTGGTACTAGTGCCTTTGGAGGACTTGGCAGTCCAACACTGGGTCAGTATTATATTTTCTCTGCTCTTGAAACACACAAATCAAGGGATAGGTTCAGATGTCTCATAGAGTTTTACCAAAAGACTTGAAATCTTCCATCAAAACGTTGAAATTCTAATTCTGAAACGTTCAAATTCAGCTTAGCTTCTTGCATGTCATTCATCCTGTTTGATGCTGGCATTTTTGCAGTTGCAAATCAATAAATTGGCTTCATTAATATCTTAAGTATTTTACTATTTGTATAATTAGATTACGGTGGTGGTTGTATAGGATGTTTTTTTCCAACTTGTGTGATACAAACGTTTCTAATAACACCCACAAGCAACGTTATCCCAAAGGAACGATACTTCCAAATTTTGCAAAGCGTGCTTATCTAAACAAATATTCTTCTTCAATCCATATTTGTGGTAATTTGGCCTTTAAGAAAGAAAACATCTCAATGTTTATTATAATTTGAGTAGAGACATTTAAAGCTGAATTCCAGAGCCTCATATTTGCTTAAGAAGAATTTAACATAACCGTCGAACAGAATCACATTACAGACGGGATGGAGAGGAGGAACTATTATTTCAACCATTAAATCAACATAGGTGTGGCATCATGAGTATTGTATTAAAACAGACTCGGAAACTCCAAGCCTATCCCTAAATGCAACCGCTACAGCTCTGTGTGTTGGGAAGATGGTTAAAGGAACAGTTTATAAATGCTACTTTAGGTCCTATGATGTTCACTAATATGTGGAACTAAGTTATCTGTAAGAACATTTTCTAAAACACACCAATTTGCACATTTACTGTGATTGGAAAAGCTTTGCTACAAAAGAAGATGAGCTTGTTTTAAGTTTGTCAAGTCGCACCTTTGCTCAGTTGGGACTTCACCAATCACGTCTGTAAAATGTTTATACCATGACTAATATTTTTTTATGCACACACGCTTTAGTTGACTTGATTCACTCCATGCTAGTTAATGAACTTATTTTTTAACGTTTTGCAATGGTTTCCATAAAGGATTCTACAAAAATCAGCAATCTTTGTTGTAGAATTCCATGGCAATTTGGAAATGAAGATCATATATCGTAAAGCAAAACTCGTCATAAGAAAGATTGTGGAACCAACAGGTTCTCTGGTGAAGTTAGGGTTTTCTCCAAGTGGTATGTACTTGTTCTGTATATTTACATTCAGCAGCCAATCTATTGTGGTTTGGGTTGTAAAGATAACTGTTGGCAGTTTTCGAAAACAGGAACTGGCTGCTTCTAAAGAAACTGCTACACTTTCATGCTATCCTGTCATTTTACAAACGAGATATGATCGTAGCTGGTTTGTCCTCACCGTGAGCGTATCCTCTGCAGTTTTGTATGATTGGATTGTAGGATAATCTTTTTCAAAAGGTCTCTTACCTAGGCTAAAATAACCACAGTGGATATTTTGTGAGGAACTGAGATTAGGTCTTCAGTCATAAATGCCGGTAGAGCTTTAACACAGCCGTCCTGACTTAACTACCATTGCAGCTTTATTTTTTTGGTCTTTGTGCCAATATGCAGTTTATTGGATATATTAGTAAGGTTACGGTAAAATATAAGGAAACTGTTTAGGAGAAAAGGAAATTGATATAACATTAAAAAGAAAACATTTTCAAGCCTGGTATTTCAAATGCATCCAAACAGTTTCCTCTAAAATGTATACAATTAAAAAAGAAAAGGATTGAAACCTTTTTCTGGTTTAATTGTTGCATGTTTTCCCTGGAAAATGTGTTTTAAATGCAGCAGCTGCAGTTTTGTCGTACAAATGGACATACAATACGCTTTTATATGCAGAATAAATGTATTTCTGGATATCAGGAGTTAATCAAATAATACTTGACATGTATTGTATTTGTTTTATTTCTGTTTTGTTGGATAGTCAATGGTTTGACGTCGCACACACACACGGCCACACACACACAACAGGCCTGTAGATGTGAAAGTTTTACATTAAGAGTGAAGAAGATGGAAAGCTTGCTGCTAAAAAAACGCTTCTGTCTTTTGTCTCCATTATTAATCGCAGACTGATATAAGTTCCAATCAAACCACCCTTTTTTATGCATGCTTCTGAGTTTGGAAGGATGAAGCCCTTTTTGTTAAGCATGCACATTTCACTTCCACAAGTTTAGAATTGCCGTTTGTATACATTTTAATTTGAAAGATATATTATAGAAAACTGTATTACTGTATTGCTTCTATGCTGATTTATTTCTCTAACTGTTGTAACTGGTCCGCAGCAGGATCTGTGTTCGGCCCTAAAGATTCACCAGCTAACGTGGTTGGAGGTTTGCCCAACCCCAACCATCACGACTCATGGAACCGTCTGCACGGGGGCCCGTCTGGGTTCGCACCCGGCCCCAGCTGGGCTAAAGGGCCAGACAAGCGGGATGAGAGGGATCGAGCGAAGGACGTGGAGAGGAGAGACATCCCACACATCAAGGACGAAAAGGACAGGTATGTTAAGCAGATGATTTCAATACTGGCTTTAAATTAGATTTTTTTTTACATGCATAGGGATTGGTTTGCATTAAGAATCAACATTACCTCAGGCATTACCTCCTAGTGAGATAAGGGTCCATCTGACATTTTTGGGGTTGTTTCTAATTTTGCCTTATTGCAAAAGAAGATCATGAGATTGGGACTTTTTAATTTTATTTAGTATTACGTCCATGCCAGGAATAATAAAGTAAGACAACAAATATAAATGTGAAGGTTTATTTTTGCATATTAACAATTAAGTTAAAATATTTTAAAGAATTAAATAAAACCGTTTATAGTGCCAGGCATAAGAAGAAAAAATAAGAGAATCATTGAAGTAAATGTTTTGTGAATATACTGAAAAATTCATTTGCAACATTTTGTCAATGTATATATATTTTTTAAATGTTATAACAATTCTTATGCCTGGTGCTTATGCTCTTCGATACGAAATAGATTCAACAAATCACAATCTAACAAATAGTCTCTCATATCTTTAGAAACATTTCTGAACGTATTAAAGTATGGTTTAATTGTTGATGTAGTAATAGCTGCCAGTTAATTCTGCACAGCAAATTATGTTCTGAACTTGCATTTATAAGTACCGTTCAGTTTACTAGTAAAAACAGTTGTTTAAATGAGGAATAGAAGGCTTGGTACGAATGATTGATGCCCATTGTGTTTTACAGAGACAACATGCTGTATGGCCGACAACCTGTGAGAATGTCTCCAGTTGGCCCTCCCTTCAAGCCCCGCAGTAGCACCCCCGTCTCCCAAATTAACGGCCACAGCAGTGCCCCGGGGGGCAGCACAGGGCCCATCGAGGACCTTACCCGCAGCTTAAGCAGAGACAGAGACCGGGAGCGAGACAGAGACGGGGACAAGAGGCCGCAGCCGACAGTGTCTTCACGGGGCCCTCCTTCATCTTTAGTAGCAGACAGGGACAGACCACGCTCTTCCTCATCTTCTGTTCTCACCACTCCCCCGCCCTCCAACCGCTCAGCCCCATCTCCTCTGGACCTTTACCCCCGTCCGATTGCCCCGACAGGACACGGGCTCCACAACGACCCCTCGCATTCGCAAAGAGACGGTAACCTCCCTCCTTCCTCTGCAGCTTCCGCCTCTGTCACTTCTTTGTCTCAGGCCAAGAAGTCTGACCGGACCACGACCCCCGTCTCTAAACCTCCACTGCTTCTCCCGCCTGTTAAAGTCAAAGAGGAGCGGAAAGAGGAGCCAGAGCATATTCCCATCACACTGCCTCCCCCAGCACCCAACCACAGCTTCGAGCGCCCCAACAGCCATCCACACCACCACCACCGCTCTGGTACTCCTTCCTCTTCCTCTCTGTCACTGACTCCCACTCCCGGTGTTCCTCTCATGTCGCATGCTCAAAACGTTGCTGCACACCAACACCATCAGCACCATCAGCACCAACAGCACCAACAGCACCAACAGCAACAGCACCAACAGCACCAACAGCACCAACACCAACAGCACCAACAGCACCAGCACCACCTCTCCCTGCTGGACCGCTCCAGGGCCATCGAGGCGTACTTGGGGAGCACAGGGGCGGCAGGTTTGGTGATGGGTCCAGGAGGAGAGCGTTTCCACCACGGTCCCGGACAAGGGCCGTCACAGGGGCCCCACAGCTTCACCTGGGATCCCTGGAGGGAGCTGGCTGCTCAGCAGCAGCATCAGCAACGCAGGGAGGCTATGGCGCTCCGAGCAGATCCTCACCTCGCCCTGCGAAACGATCCGCACCTGGCCCGGCTGCTCCAGCATCAGCGCCTTATGGAAGCTGCTGCGGCCAACCCTCACCACCCTCCGACTACCTCTGCTGCCCCCAACTCTGCTGTCCGCCAGGAGTTCGGTCTCATGGCGCATCACTTTGAGCGCCCTCATCACCTCGGACACCCAGGAGGAGGGCTGATCGACGAGGAGCAGCGTGCCCAGATCCTGAGAGAAGACTTTGAGAGGGCCCGCTACTTTGGGATGCACCCGCACATCCCCCCCGGCGCTCACCTCTCAGGCCCCTCTCACGCTGCCGCTGCTGCTCACCTGGAGCAGCTCCACTCCGGCCTTCTCTCCCACTCGCTCCCCCACGGAGCCTCTCCCGCTTCCCAGCACCATGCCGGCCTCTTCGCCCGTCTTGGCCAGCTGAACCAGCTGAACCAGCACCACGTGCCCAACGGCATCCTGACAAAGACCCCTGCGGGCTTGGTTGGAGCTCTGGCGGTGGGGGCACCGCCTCCGCTTATTCCGTCCATCACCAGCCGCTCGTCCACACCTCCCCGGAGACTCGGAGGGCCGGGGGAGCTGGCTCTGTACAGCATCCACAAAGACGGAGAGTCCAGATAGTACAGGGACAACACTGGAGGAGATTAAGGGAAATGTCAGGATCACTGTGCTGCTCGCTACCTGCCCCCTTTACCTCTTGCAGACTACTAACCCTCGCTGTTACACAACCAAACCAGCTCCAGTCTGCCCAAAAAAAGGGTAACCACGGGTGCTTTTCATTATGCTAATATGTTTCCTTGCTTCCCTCATGCGTCGTAGCTCCTCTCAGCTTGTATCGAAGAGAGAGAGCAGCCAGGAGCCAAAGCTTACAAATGAGAAATTGTTGTCAGTTACTGGAGGTGTGGGATTTAGAAAATACCCCACTTGATAAAAGACTTCTGCGTAGGATACACCTGTGTTCCCTTGCATCCAAAGCCTCCTAGCTTCTCGTCTCTTCGAGGTACATTTGAAGAAGATCTTCCATGATGGCGGGGGGGGGGGGCTGACAGTTTCCAGGTCATGGCAGGATAGAGGAGGCGAGGAAGCATATGTTGGCGTAATGAAAGCAACCCCATGGCTGACTGGAGGTGATGAAAAGGAGGGAAATGCAAGGCTTTTAAGACATTTTTGGAAATATGCGCAATGGTTCTATCAGTGCAATTAAAAGGTACATGGTTTCTGTGCATCCTTGGTGTATTTTTATTTTATACTGCCTGTTGGTTATTACAGTACTCAATTTAATAAACTGTAGGAAGAGGCAGAAGACAACTATTTCTTTCATTTGTCAGGTGATCCATGCTTTTTCAGCAAGCCTTTTTCCAGGTTGGATTGGAAATGACTTCCAGAGGGATGCACACTGTGAAATCATGCAAAGGTTCATCCTCAGCTTCTCATGGGATATTGTTGTTATTATTATACAGCCTTCCTCTTCATAATTCAACCCTGGTTATGTATTGCAGATGATTTGGAAATCATGGCAAAAGGGGTCCTTTCTGTACTCGAGACCATTTCAATGAAGATTCGTAAAAATTGCACCTCCTGCTTTACCCAAAAATCTAACCCCTCATCTTCATTGATGAGATTCAACCTATTTTTTGCTTTTTTTTGTTTTTTGTTTTGTTATCAAAGGTTGAATGGCGAAATGAACTGTGCTACACTGTGTGAGTGAACACAGTGTTCTAGAGCTTCCTGTAACTGTTTCCCACTCTCCTCTTGACTATATGAGCAGGACCAGAATATAGTAGTCTAGAGAAATTGCCTTTGTAATTATTATTCTTAACATTAATTATCTTCTATAATAATAAATATATTCACTGTTATGTTATTTGTCTTTGTTTCGGGTATCAACCAGTACTCTCTCCCCCCAGGTAGTTTCAAATCATGCAGAAGACAAAAAAGGCTTGCGTCACAGAAAACTGTTAAACGCTTGTGAACATTAAGCCGTCTCCATTCGCAGCCTCTGGCCTCTTCAAGGATCTCCTTGGCGACTTTAATACACTGAGGGAGGTTTGCCTGTATGTCATTGGTTGTGTGTTATCCATTTTGGGACTATGGGAGCCTTGTACATTGAACTGTCGGCTTGTTTCACCAATAAAAATAAGTTATATACATGGATACTTGGGACATCTGCTGAAGAACGGAAAAAAACTATAAGGACTTGTGTCAAACGACAACTAGACAGTGGGTATCCTGAGAGGGAAAAGACTGGGTCGATTATTTTAATATGACCATTTTATACCTTTCAAACCCCTCCCCTAGAGACCACAAAGATTAATTATTAAATGAATTGTTGTTTACTCTGTTGTGTGGATCTTTTCTTCTGAGTCTGTTCATGGATGATTTACTTGGCAAATGTTTTTCTTGATTAGTCTTTAAAAAATCGAAAACAGTGAGAATCAGAATCAAATGTATTGCCAGGGAAGTTTACTCGTACAAGGAATTTGATTTGGCGTATGGTTGTGCGAACATCAACAATCTAAGAAAATACCCCTGCTGTATAGATATACCCTAAGAACTCAAAAATCACCACATATTTACTTTTCAGTAGGGACGTTTGTTTTCTTTCAATTTAAGAAAATGCAATTATGTCAATTGTTTAAAACTTAAAATCTCGACTGAAGTACATTTTCTCTTTATGTAATCCAAACTAACAAAAAGCTATTCTGATGGACCAGTCATTATTAATCCTGCATTTAAAGGAATACGCAGGAAAGTACTCAACTTTTATATATATATTATTAATTAATCAAATGAAAGAATTAATTTCAAAACTATGACGTGTTTATAAAATGTTGTATTGATATAAATTAAGCTCCCCTATAGTTTAAACAAATAAAAACAAAATCATACGTTGATTATCAGGGAATACAATTCATTTGATTTGTTTCCAGCTTTACATTTGTGATATGCTGCTTTTCCGTTTATATTATAATAAAGGTAGCCTATTGTATTATTAATATTGTTAAGGTTTGGACTGTTGGTTGGTTAAACCAAATGTTTTTGAGGAGACACTTGGTAATTTAAGACACCATTTAAGATAAGATTTTTGAATACTTTCTCCAACAATGCGTTTAGATTGATTCCCTTTTTGCACGTTAAATCTAATATCTGAATGGGACCTATTATAATCATTTTACTGAGAAACAACACCGTCATGATTATATAATGCAAGCTACGTTTAAGACATAAAGATAAGCAGTTGGAATAAAACGATTATTTACAATAATCTTATCAAGTTTGCTTCTGAAAACGAGCTTCTATCAGGAATTTCAAGTGGCGCGCTTAACAAAATCTCGCGAGATGTTCCTATGTTCTGTACTTTGTCAGCAGCAGCGCTCCTCCACCATTTCGCTGCGTAAAGTCTCCTCCCCGCGACCGCTACATTCTGCGCCGAAACCCAGAGTCTCTCGCGGTCCGTATTTTAACTTCTTCCCACAGACCTAGTGGTACCTCGTTGGGTACCGGGAGACAGTTTGGATTACTGGCATCAAGGATTGAGTGCGATTTTACGCGGATGACGACTCCTTCAACGAGAATTTAGTAAAAGAAAATTGGTCGGAAATTTCAGGTAGGTGGGAACTTAAGATGGCGGCTTAGGAGAGGGAGGGGGGCAAGGAGGAAGTAATGGGGGAATTGAAAGGGGGCTCGGACTAACGAAAGGACACAAACAGAATGCAATTTATTTGTCAGTATTTTTGAACATATGTAGTTGAAATGTGTTGGCAATGAATTAAAACCGAGGCCGGAGATTGAAATGAAACCAGACGGAACTAAAAAAAATCAATTTCAATCGAAATGAGTTCCTTATACACATCATTTCCTTAGTGTCGCTTCTTAAGATCCAGCCGTTGTACCGTAAGGGTCCCCCAAATTCCCCCTTATAATCATTGCAAAATGTATATGGAACTTTTATAATATTGTTTTTTTTGCTCTTTTTTTATATTCACACATAAGGTAATATGTACTAGTGTGTTAAACAAAATATTTTTAACGTATTTATTATCTTGGAAAGAAGATTTGACCCCACGCAATGACGTCACGAGTGATTGTCCCCCTAGCTCTGTATAGTAGTGCATGCTGAAGAAGCGGGTTTTAATGCGACTTTTCAGATGTTTTTGCCTGATAGTGAAGTAACTTAAGCAAATGTGTCTGTCTAAACAGGGTTCTTTTGATGGCTGGAGCATTACATAACTGCGGGTGGGGAAGATGGAGCGCCTGCGCATTAAATGAACGCACCCTTACTAAACTCTTGTACCTTGCTAGTTAGCTTTCCTTTTTAGTGCCACCCAAGCAGTGTGTTATTGTGGAAAGCTAACATTAGCCAGCTAACCATACTAGCCAAACTGGCAGGCATTAACGTTTAACCATTAAAATGTGTGACTTTTATGAATCACACGGTTCCAAGAGTTTTGGTATTATTACCACACGAGATTGGGAATCCTCTTTTCATCTCATGAACACATAACTACTAAATGCAAATGTCCTTTCTCATGGTACAAAACCATCTACAACTCAATGCAGCTACAACTAGCACCAACATGAATTACATTTACATTCAAAAGAGCATATAAATGAATGAGTGGAGGCCCGCGCTTGGTCACCGGCTTTTAGCCTGAGAGCGCGTGCTGCAGGATTCCTATCTTCCTGTGGGCGACTGCAGCAAATGCAAGTTGGAGCTATAGCTAACGGAGCTGCTCGTTTCGCCTTTCCTGCTCCGCTGACTCACTTCGTATTTTATTACTGCTGCAAAATGCACAAAAAACTGCCAAATATACCAACTGCAGTCCTAGCAGTTGGCTAGTCAAAGCTATGCGAGTGTTGCTGTTGCTGCTCTCATGACGTGACATGTTACCCAGCGTCCCACACACTGTGCTATTTGTGTTAACTTAATTCAGACCTGAAAATGAAATAAATAAATACAGCTACATTACAGTTTTGAATTGCGAAGTGGAGAGGGATGCAGTAGCTCGTTTAATTTAAATAACAAAGTTGACGTTTGTCTCTATTCTTTCTTCCTCAGAATATGTCGAGGGGACCCTAATTTCAGCATCCTGGAAGTAGAAAGCACTGAAGATCTGTGTCTCACACCACAGACAGGTGAGAAGTTGATGCCTTGAAACTGTACTTTTTTAGTCATATATATTTTTGTTGTAGAAAAGAGTCATTCTTATTCCTGACTATTTAGATGAGAGCGTTGCTGCTTTGCTTTTTTTAAGATAGTGAATACAGTGTCATAGAATACAATGAGAATACAATGTCCTGTAGTTAAATAAATAAACAAACAATAGCTTAGCACAGTTACAAAGAACACACAAACTTTGGTACAAAAACATAATAAAAATCATGCACACATCAAGTAACAACAGCAATCTTGGTATGCCATCTCTAAAACCTTCAACAATAGTGGAAGCTTTTGTTTTAAGCATGGCGCACCATAGGTTTCTTGATTTCCCTTGATATATTCATGTTTTGCTGGCTGCAAACAAATAAAAAATTCAAATAGAAAATATATATTTTCTATTTGTGAAGTTATTTTTTTGCATGTCCTTTTTTCTTTTTTTCAGCATTTGTATAACCAGACACCTTTTTTATATATATAAAAAAAAAAACATCTCTATCTCCCACAGGTGCAGTGTGTAGTCGGGGCAGCACAGAGGAAGCAAGCTCTGGGGAGGAGGCGGTGCGGCAGGGTGCCTCTCCGGCTGTGGATGTGCAGGGTGGCAACCCCCAGGCTGCACAGAATGTGGCTGGGGAGTCACCTCAGCATGCCCCGCAGCCGGTCGCAGCTGCCCCCCGCCCAGTCCCTCCGTTCACCAATCTGTCCACTTTGCCACTGCTTGAGAGCAAAGACTCAACATTCCTCGGCATGGAGAGCGCCCCTCAGACCATCTTGCCGGAGACACTCCCGATCAGCAGCGTCTCCGAAGAGGTCCCTGCTGGGGATAGTGTTGTTGGAGTTTCGAGATCTTTGCCAACATCCCTCAACGCGGACTGTAGTTCCTCCGCTGAGATGCAAAGGCTTCCAGCTCCCATTTGTCCCCCTCTTGCCCCAGAAACACAAATTGACAGCACAGTGCAAGAGTTGCAGTACGGGTCAAAAACTGATAAAGAGAAAAGCCACAGAAATAGTCAGACAAACCAAGTGCAGCCGCCTAGAGAAGCTGCTGGACTTGTGGTTATCACGGGGACAAAGGAAAAACAGTCCATCACATTGGAATATAAACCAGAGACTGGAAAAGAGCACACAGGTGGAAATATTCTTCTACGACCCAAATCTCAAATCTGTTTCCGAGCCCCAGCTCCCTCTGTCCCAGAATCAAGTGTTGTTATTAAAGTCCAAGACACCACAGAACATGGGGCTATGGGCCAGGACTCAAAAACATCTAGGAGCCCTTTACCCTCGTCTGGAAACAGTGATATTAAACAAACTGACTTGTCGAAAACACAACCTAAAATCACCACAGAGCTCTCAGCTGATGCCAGACAAATGCAAAAAGCAATTTCTTTGGAAACAGTTGAGATGTTTGAGCCTGTCAAAGAGCTTGTTGGCACTTCTCAGAAAGAAAGACAACCTCCCTCAGCTGCAATACTTGAGACCAACATCCACAGGAGCGGCGATCCACTCGTAGGAGAGAACGTGGGGAGTAGCACGAGGGAAGAACAAACTGACACCTCCTCATCTGACATCACAATGCTGCCAGAGCGCTCTTCCACACAGGAGAGTTCCTCGAAACCCTCTGCTGCACCTCCTCTGTTTGTCTCAGTGCAGACGGAGGAGGTAGCTGAATCAGAAACATCTCACCCCTCTGAACAAGCGACGCCACTAACTGCCGAGCTCGTGGATTCAGCCGAGGCTCAAGAAATCGTTGTGGTCAGGGAGGAGGCTCACATCAGTGGGGACTGGACTAACATGCACCTGAATCAGAGTTACCTCCTGCAGCGAGAAGATGGCAGTGTCTGTGAAGCTGCCATTGTAAACCAGCTGAGTTCTGGGGAACCAAAGCTGTATGAAGAAAGTGTTCAAGCAGACATCGAGTTGGACTCACAGCCCGTAGAAGTGTACGAGTTTTGCACCCTGGTGGAGGAGGTTGCGGAGGAAGTGTGTGCCAGCAGCAGCGCACTGATACCTCACTCTCCAGGATACGAGGTGAACTTGTTCAACGCATTACTCGAACACTCTGTGGACCTTGAACCAGCTATTCACACACTTAATGAAAGTGGCACTGTCATTATTTCCCAGCAGCCTTCAGCATCGCATGATGCAAATCAGATACATGCAAACCTTAATTCCCATAATTTGTCCATACAAAACACGGGGGCAGCTGCTGTCGTTGGGCAGCATTTGGTATTAGATGCTAGCCAAGCTGTTCAAGTGGCGAACTCAAGTGAGGTTTGTTTAGTTGAAGTAGCTGCTGACTCATTCACTGCTGAACAGACAGACACTAGCCAACAAACACTTGGCTCACAGGTCAATGAGGCAATATCAGACCAAACAGAGGTGAGTGATTCTTCTGCACCTCAAACGACTCCCCTTAAACAGGAAGCAGAAGCAACAGCTGGTGCACTGTCTTTGGTAGCCCCCTCTCTAAATCAGACTATAAGTGCCACAAAGCGTGAGGCCTGGGTTTCTTCACTTGAAGGGACCAAAGAAACCCTCCCTGCTTTGACTGAGACTCCATCACAGAAAATCCAGAATGTTGCTGTGCCCACAGAAACCAACCCAGAGGCTTCCTGCACCACTCGCCACTCTGGTACTATAAATCCAAAGCTGCTCTTTCTTAACCCGGGTGAAACTCCTCTCCTGAAGCACCCACCCTCCCTTTTGGCACGGCTGTCCAAGCAACAGAATGCGGCCGGCAAGCTGGCAGTGAATGCCCACAGCTCTGAGGAGTGCCTTCCCCAAACTGTCTCGGACTCTTTATGTGCGCCTGTTGCTCTTGGCGGCCAGAAAGATCAGACGCAGTACTCTGTCAATAAAACGTCTATGTCAGCAGCCCAGTCTGTCAAAGTACAGCAGCCCCCTCAAAGCGGTATCTCACTCCAACCTGTCCAGACTGTATCAGTCACAACCTCAACAAGCAAATCTGACAAAGAGGCCTTAAATGTTACAGAAACTACAAGTGAAGACTCCCAAGATGTTGTCACCCCTACTACGTCTAATGCCCTTTACCTGCTCTCAGCATCAGTGGAAAGGGAAGATGAAGCATCTACCAGTCTCAATGACCCCAGCCAACAGGATTCCCTCTATGTGGAGGAAGCGAGCGAGGACATGGAAGCGGACGAACCACCGGAGGAAACCGAGGTTCAGGAGGACGTCTCAGGGCAGGTCAGCAGCCCAGAAGAAGGAAGTGACGAAGAACCAGACTGCGACAAAACGGAAGGCGAGATGAACACCCCCAGCTCTCCAAACAAGGTATTTTCATGAAGAAATTATTTGTGCTTGAATGCCACAGTGAGAAAGTTGTATCTGCCTCGATGAAGTGAAAACAATATTGATAAATATTAAGTTTGTATCCAGGCTTCTGTGACATTGTGATTAAGATGAGGAAGAAATGTGTGTATTAGCTGCTGCGGTGTATGTCATTGTTTCAGACAATGCTGTGCTTTACTTTTCCCAATCTGAGGGATGAGCCACACTAGAGGTAAAGAGCTATTCTCACTATGTATTGTGGGGAACACTCTTTTTACTACATATAACACAAAAATACATTTAAGCTGTGGTGATGTTCCGCAGGTGAAGGACAGTTTTCTTATCCGTACTATTAATTTGTTTAATTTAAACAAAAGCAATATTTGTCATAAACGCCTTCATTATTATGCTCCTGTAATTCATGTTGGTTTGTAGCATGTTTGTCTTAATAAGGCATCATTTGATACATCCCTCTGCATGTTAGTACATGTTTATATCACCCGTATGTGTTATTTAGTGATTTATTTCTTTTAAGTTGGCCGCATGCTAAGCCGTGTGTGTTTTCCAGCATGGACAGAGCAGGACAGACAGAAAGGCAATGTTCCTGAAGGTAAGTGGGGGCTGTCAGACACCCACATAGGTTCCTTTCACACAGGATACTCACCAGCTCTTCCTAGTCAGGCGCTGTCACTGCTAATGCCAGGGACCACTTTGACTTCTTTTATTTGATGATCGTTATTCTGCATGAGGCGAAAGCTGACTGAAAGTCACTAACGGCTAGTTTATAAAGTGGTGAAGTGATGACATGTTTTTGTAGGCCGACCAGGAAGTTGACATCGCAACGGCTCTTTCCACAAAAAGCAGGCAGGGATATAGCCTTTTGGATTTTGGCATTTAGAAAATATTTCTCAAGCTGTCATGTTTTCTTCACCAGGATAATTTCAACATATTAACACCATATTAGGATTTTTGAAGCAAATATTCAATTGCCAAAGGTAAATAGTTAATTCTAGGCTTTTAACGAACTGCATGACGGTCGCAATTCCGCTAAAGGCTGCTAATGTTCAGTCACCTGTTAGCAGCCGCTGTTTTTATGACACATAGAAGCATCGTCATTATAGGGTATTTACTGGCATAGGTTATGTCATAGAACAAAAAGTGGAGCTCTCTTCAGCTTGTGAGAGACCTTATTTCAGGGATCTAATCAAAAACACGTTTAGGACTCATTCCTGCACCACTTTATGGTTCTGGAGCATGTCTGGATTTGCTTCCTATAAATGCTTGTTAACCCAATTCATGCATGTGGCTTTTTGTTAGTGAACCTTACTGCTTTTACCTTTTGAAATAATTTCCTCTTCTGCCTCTTTACACTTAACCTTCAGGTACGCCAGTGGATAGCAGACAGGGTCACGGCAAATTCATCTCCCGTCTCCCCCTCCACATCCTCTTCTTACCTGGGTCCCTCACCCACAAGTGATTGGTCGAACCCACGACGGGACGCAAAGTCTTCACCTCTCCGGGGTCCTCACGGGAAGTTTGTCTCTCCTATTTCTGTTGGCGGTGGCTGCAGCTCCTCCTCTTCCTCACCTGATCCGGTCACTCCTCAGCGCCCCCGCGGAGAGCGTCACACAGACATGGCAGAGCTGGCTAAACATGTGAGTGAGCCATAACATGCCCTATAACACATTGTAATTACTTTTTTCTTTTGGAGATGCAAGACTAAATGGGCTTCGGGGAACTAAGAATATTTATTTAATCAGAAATAAGTTTGATGTAAGTTTCCAGAGTTGGTTTGAGGTGTTGCAAAATGCTGTCGTTGATTTAAGTTTACCTGCACACAAATAATTAACTATTATAGCAAATATGACCATCTGTGCGGATCGTCGAATGTTTTTTTTGTTGTGTTTTTGACATGTGTTAAATGCTGAATAATATATAGGGAGCATTGAGAATTCTCAATAGGAGATTCTGTGCAGTTCTGTGCAGTTTGCAACACCCAGCCCCTGCATTGAGCAAATAGAATAGAATAGAATTTTTTATCCCAATTTGGGACATTTTTACATTGCAGCAGCATAAAAACAATGCAATATTGTACAATACAATAAAGTAAAAAATATACATTTGTGACAAAATGTACAGAAAATATGAACAAAAACAAAATATAAAGCAGGATGTAATGTGTACAACAAGTGTGAGAGGTGTGGAAAATCAACTAGACAACAATGTGTGGAGTCTGTTCCCATGCATAGCAGCCATTAAAAGAGTAGCTCATAGAACACGGTTTTGCAGAATTGTGACAAATAGCGTACCACAGAAACAACATGACTGCAGTCAGAAAGGGAGGGACTCAAGTGATTTGAAGGGCGTATGCTTACCCCATGGGTTAGATGTTATTTGCAGAATGCACTGCTGCATGCTAAAGAAAATAAAGAGGGAATATTCTCTTTAATTAGCAATGTAAACGGCTTGGGAGTAATATTGTCTTTTTGGGGAAAAGGGCAATCAAAGGATACAATCATAATTAATATGTACAGCTGGTGGAAAAAACAAATCACAATGGACATTGATTGCTGTGGTTCTAAAGGAGTACTGGAGGCTTTTTCACATTTCACTTGTATATATTTTTTTGATGCCATGATAAAGGCTTTGAGAGTCTTTGAATAATTGAAGAGAGTGAAAGAAATGATGAAAAGACCTTAAATTCCCAACCTGCAAAGTTGAAGGCTCTCTGTTTCTTTGTAATTCCTGATTCACCCACTAATCAAAATTTCACTTTGATGTTCTTACTTTGCCTGAACTCTGCTGGATTATACTCTGCTGTGTAGAACTCTGCAGTGAATAATCACAAAGTCTGGAAGAAACAGCCACTATCACTATTTACCCACAAATCCACTGTACAGCTGCAGAGCAGAAGAACATCTTCTGAGGCGATGCAGAGTTGATTTTTGTATTCAAAACCGTTTTTGATTGAGGAATAGAAATGGGGACAGCATCTCCGTGTGTCGAACCATTCACGTATTTAGTCCCATGAAATGCTATGTAAAAAACATTCAGAAATGTATGGAAGCTGCTCAAATTTGAAGCATGTTACGTTCAGGTTCCTGTAAGAGAATAATGATATGAATTTGCTTAGCTGACCTACCGGTGAAATCCTTTTTGTTGTGGTAAAAGCAGTCATTGTTGTGTGTGTGAAGCAGAGAAAAGTGGGGCGCTCCACTGTGTTATTAACGCTGTATATCTTCAGTAATGGAGAAAAGACTCTGCTGCACCATTTCTATCAGGGAAAGCCGTTATTATTTTGTACTGAAACAGAACATAAACTCTTGTTCTGCCACTTGCAAGGGTTGGGATTGTTTGTCAGCAAGTTTTTTAAAGCTGGAGTTTTGGGCCACACTCAGCTTAAGATTTTCTCTGGTTTAAGTTGTACGACACATTTACAAATAGTACCCCTTTTTAGGTTGGGTTGAGTCTCAGAAGATGAACTAGAGACATCTCTAGGGTTTGCACCATCCTGGATCCGTAACATTGTTGTAGCACTCTAGTGTCTTTGCAGGATTTACTGAGGGATTTGGCCTTTGTGTGTCTGCAGGAAGCTGACATCGAGCACAGGACCCAATCACTGAAGCGAGAGGGCTACTGGTCATCAAAGCGCCTCACCCGCCTGACGGAGCCGCCGCGACCCAAAGTCCACTGGGACTATCTGTGTGAGGAGATGCAGTGGCTCTCTGCTGACTTTGCTCAGGAGAGGCGGTGGAAGAGAGGGGTGGCTAGAAAGGTATGTCAAGCATTTTGTTCCCAGAAATGTTTGTGTTTCACTATGTTCTGTATATATGTTCAAGTTGTTTCATTTTGATATGTTATTAGGTGGTCCGAATGGTGATGAGACACCACGAGGATCTAAGGCAAAAAGAAGAAAAAGCCAAGCGAGACGAGCACTCTAAGATCAGAAGAGTCGCCTCTTCTATCGCAAAGGAGGTCCGGGCTTTCTGGAGCAGTGTGGAGAAGGTACAGATGGGGAAAAAACAAGCAAACAAAACATTCTGGTTCAATGCTCGGCTCAATGAGAAGTGTATTGAATGTTTTGGTCACAAAGAAAAAGCACTTCTAAGACAATAAAATACATACACATTTATTTTTCAGAAGGTATGAACTATTTAAAAAAAATGTTGCATAAAAATAAATAATTAACTTTAAGGCTTAAATAAAACATGCAAACTGAAAATATGGTCTGAAGATCAAGCCTTTTATACCTACACTTATAGGCAGCTCTTTTTGAATGAAAACGCTCTACAAATAAAATTCATTCCCTTGCATTTGTTATGTTGGTAAGATGTATATGTTCAACACCTTGTGTTTAAACATTTTCTAATCACAAACGGCACTTGTCATTGTGTACGCCTGCGCTTATATTTATTGAAATGATTTTAGACAATTTCACATTATTTATGTGTGGTTCCTAACGTAGGCAACATTATGAAATGTTTTGCTTAATTTAGTCTAAAATGTGTCACGCCGTGTCAAGAGCAATTCTATTTTGTCCATAAAGGTGGTTCAGTACAAGCAGCAGTCCAGACTGGAGGAGAAGAGGAAGAAGGCTTTGGACCTTCAGCTGGACTTCATTGTCGGACAGACGGAGAAATACTCAGACCTCCTCAGCAAATCACTCGCAACCACCAGACCTGCGAGCTGAACCTGAACCTGTCCCTGAGACCCCCCAAAAACCTGAGACACCTGCCGGGGATGAGGAGGGTAAGACTTTCACTTTGTTTAAAAAAAACAAAAAACAAAAACAAACCTGCACCTCATAAAAAAGCTCACTGTCTCCATGTTAAAGCACTGAGACGGTGTTCAGAGCTGAATCATTGGTATAGAGGGTGACGTTGTCATAGTTACACACCATGATGACACTAAGGTAAAATGTTTTATGGAGACAAAAGGCTTTGCTTGATTGTCAAGGTTGTTGCATCTTTCAGACTATTGCTCTGTGCAAACCCAACCTGACGATAAGCTCAAATGTATACACTGAGGATGTTAAGGTCAATATTTGTCAGTGCAGTAAAACGCTTCTTGGCACATCTCCATTGCACCTTACTGAGCACTGCTTGTGAACCGTCAAGCTGAAACTTGTCAAACCTGTCAGACTAGTCTGCTGCACCGTGTTATCAATGGCACTTGATTCTTTAAGCATGGCACACTGAGGTGTAAGGGTTTGTTCAGTCAGAGGAAGGACAAACGTGCCAATCCCTAAAGGAATGATTGCTCACACCATGTTTCCTTGACTTCCTGAATAAAACTTTGTTCTCAAATGACTTCACTATTCCTACTGTGTAAACCACTTCCTAAAGAAACAGTCTCATGCTTGTGCAGGCGCACTGAGCTTCCTCAGAATCCTTGTTGACCATGGAGGCATGTGAGGAAAACATGGTTTATTTGAGAATTCAGGTTGCCTAAGGGGTAGTAAGTGATCCTGTCTTTTAAAGATCTTGCAACATTTTTGTGGTATTTCAATTAAATCTCAAGCTTAATGAACCCAGGTTTAAAATTCCACTTATATTGACTGTTAGAACAATATTACTTCCTGAAGCTATGACAAGGAAGCATTTATTGGCTTTGAAAATGGATGTACTTAATGGTTTAGATACACTATAAATCTCTTTGTTCTCCCTTTAGAGATGTGAACAATACTCAGAAAAGGTATTTTCCTCTTACAAAACCATTCTTATTTCCTGGTGCAGACAAAGACTTTGAACCTCCCTGTGAGGAAGATGATGATGAAGAGACCATAGATGTGGAGGAGCAGCAGGAGGGCAATGATGCTGAGAGCCATCGAAGGGAGATTGAACTGCTGAAGGAGGAGGGCATGCTGCCCCTGGATCAATTACTCAGCACCCTCAAACTGCCTCAGGTACAGCCACTAAACTGATTGGACTTATTGTCAAATAGCATAAGATGACTGAACACAGATGGTTATATTTTTGTTACAAGCTCAAAACATTGACATATAACCACAGGGTTCATCTTTCTGTCCATTACTTGCTGATCATCTCATGAGAAATGTATAATCTGAATAAAACCTAATTCTAGTATATGTAAATGACTTAATTCCAATTAGCTTCAACTGAACACACATGGAATTTCACTGAGCAGAGTTATGTGCTTCTTTTTAATGTTGGATACATTTTCTCCCTTGTGATCCTTCAAAAAATAATATTAATAATGAAGGCAGCTGTGCCCATGGTGCCCTCTTTAAAAAAAGAAGCAGTATAACTGAAAATCGCCCTCTATTCTGAGTAACGTTTACAAAAGTGCCTCTCTTGAGTCTTTCCTGAGAATGACTGTTTTTTCTTTTAGTTCTTTTTTTAATTGGGTGCTTTCGTACAGATCACATGTGTTTGCATTTAATTTAATCACTGAATCATTACATAGGAGTCTGTCTCAGATGGAGAATGCTCTGATGAAAGCTCTTCATCAGGGAAGAAGGAAGAGGAAGATGGTGAATTCACTGCCAATGAAGAGGATGGTAAGACGGATCTCATTATAAGATGCGGGGAAAAGATGCATAGATGTATTTTTTTTTTACTGACCTGACATTATTCTATTAGCGATGTAATACTGACTTACTCTGCCTTCCCTTTTTCAGCTAAGGATGAGGAGGATACCATAGATGACCAGGAGAAGGTAGAGGGAGATGTGAATCATGCAGAGGAACTGGATGACTTGGCCAGAGAAGGTACTTAAGGACGAAATAGCCTCTTGTCGATACTATACTTTTTTAGTCCTCATTTGTTGAAGAGCTTCCTTTTCCTGATGATGAGGTTTGTATAGAACTTACTCCCATTTAGTTGGCAATGTATTTTTTAGTTTGACATGTTGACTGCAGGGGCCAGGAATTTAACCAATGGCTTTCTTATGGATGGACGATCCGAGTTTAAAATAGCCAAAATGTGTATTAAGTTGGGTTTATGTAGAATTATAAGTGCAGAAACTGATCCTAAAACCTCCTCTTGCAGTGCTTCTTTAAACTGCTGTGCATTGTGTAGATGCATTCATCACTCTAAGCCCTGCCCTGTTAAAAAACATGAGCAGTAAACATCCGCCCTAACATATCTCTGCTTCCCTTGTAGGCGAAATGAGTGTCGAGGAGCTGCTGGAGAAGTACAAAGGAGCGTATGCATCAGACTTTGAGGCTCCGTCTGCATCTGGCTCTAAACAGAGTTCTGATTCGGAGGTGTCTGGGGAGGAGGAGGAGGAGACTGAAGAAGATGAGAGTGATGTGGAAAGCAACACTTCCTCTTCAGGTATTAACCGCTGACAGAGATTCTCTAATGATCTTGTGAACATTGTTTATCTGCTTCACTAGTTTATATTTCTTTCAGTTTTCTGCTTTCAAATTAAATATTAAATGAGTTACTCTTTCAAATGTGCTTTTTTCTCAGATTCAGCAGGAGAAAGCAGGGAAGATGATGACAGTGAGAAAGAAGAGGAGAGTGAGGAGGAAGAAGAAGAAGATGATGACTGTGGAGATGAAGGGATGGAGGTTTTGCTGAAGGAAGGAGACAACAGCCCACCTTCCTCCAGCTCACGACCGAAGAAAGAGATCAGCCACATTGCTGCCACTGCAGAAAGCCTGCAGCCTAAGGGCTACACTCTGGCTACTACAAAGGTCAGCCTTAAATATTAACAAGTATATTTTGTTCTGCAAGTAATGATTTTATTTTAATTTTTACGTGTTTCTTTACCAATGTTTGGCTTGCAAAATTCCTTTGAAATATTGAACATTTCCATTCAGTTCATGATCGTCAAGGGTTATGTCCTTAAATGTCTCGTTTTGAAGCTCCAAAACCCAAACATATTCATTTTTTATATAATTCCAAACATAAAAAGCATTGAATCTCCAGATTTGAGAGACTGATCACAGCTTTTTCTTCCATTTCTGCATGAAAAATGTCTTCATTAGTCAACTTGTCATTGCAACTGTGTAGAAGCACTCTACAAGTCGAAGCTCGGGTCTAATTTTCTCATCTTCTTTCAAATGAAAGGTCAAGACCCCTATCCCCTTCCTGCTTCATGGCACGTTACGAGAATACCAACACATTGGACTCGACTGGCTGGTCACCATGTACGAGAAAAAGCTCAACGGCATTCTGGCTGATGAGATGGGACTGGGCAAGACTATCCAGACCATCGCTCTGCTGGCTCACCTCGCCTGTGAAAAAAGTAACCAAACTGCTCCTGATGCTTTAAACACGATTTATACAAATGGCAGTTCAATTGTGTAGTTCATCTGTAGTGCTACTCCTATTTTCTAAGCTAAATTAACTTCTTTTGCGTTCAACTATTGATTTTCATTCGACTTGTTGTGTTCAGGTAACTGGGGCCCTCACCTCATCATCGTCCCCACAAGTGTGATGTTGAACTGGGAGATGGAGCTAAAACGATGGTGTCCTGGATTTAAAATCCTCACATACTTTGGCAGCCAAAAGGAGAGAAAGCTGAAGAGACAGGTAAAGCGTTAACAGCAAAGTTGGCCTCTCCTCTCTAACTGAACGATGGTTATTGTGCTCGCCAATTAGTGAGACGAAACCCCAGAGTCACTGGTGTGGTGGTCCAAAGTCAAAACCACAAGTTCACAAAGCATGTTTCTGGCCATAACTCAAGAATTCATAAGCGAATTGTGACCATTTAAAATGTGTAATGGGGTTAAAAAACATTCCACTACAATGCGGTAGTGCACAAAGGACTGAGTTTTTTCCATTGAATAACATTGGGAAAGATATTCCTGTAAATCTGCATATAATCTTTGTCCAGCTAAAACAACATCAACAATTGTAGTTCAGTTGTATAGCCCTTATTTAAATCAGTACATACTAAAAGTAGTCAAATGTGTATGGGTATCTGAACAGGCCCCTCATGCTCTATCTTGTTCTCTTTTTACACTCATGGTTGTAACCATATTGTTTATTTTTTCTTAGGGCTGGACGAAGCCTAATGCTTTCCATGTGTGCATCACTTCGTACAAGCTGGTGCTGCAGGATCACCAGGCATTCCGACGCAAGTCCTGGAGATACCTGATCCTGGACGAGGCACAAAACATCAAGAACTTCAAGTCCCAGCGCTGGCAGAGCCTGCTGAACTTCAACAGGTCAGTTTAGTTTTAAAGTGTATAAAAAGTGTTACATGCTGTTTTTCCACCAACCTGGAGCCGATAAAGATCTGGTTTTTCGTGTTTCCACCGCAGCGGCGGCTTTAAGCACTGAAAAACCGGATCTTTCTGGCCCAGCAAGATCCAAGATCCAATACGAACCAATACATCACGCTTACTTCACAGGGGGGAGATTAACCTGAGCAATAACAGTTCATGGCGAGTACAGCAAGTACAAGTTGTAACGGCAGTAGCGCTGAGCAAAGTGACTAAACGCGACCACACACTTATAAAACACACACTTTATAAAGTCAGGCAACACTAACCACGCTCAGTGTGATGCTGTTTATTTTTGATCTTACTTTAATCACCATCCATTCACTGTTATTGATCATTGGGAAGAGCAGGCAGACGTTCTCCTGTTGTTTTGTATTGCAGCTATCGGATGGAATCAATACATGGGCTACACAGGTTGCCATCAGAAGTAAAATCATGACGAAAACTACGCCGCTAAAATATGCCTGTAGAAAACGGCTTATGCCACAATAGGATGGCAGAGTAGTGAAGATATTCAGAGTAGCCTCGCTTGCTATGCTAGCATCACCTGTCCAATGCCAGAGACACTTTCATAACAGCGTTGTGATGCCAAACAGCGTCAATTCAGACTGAAACACATTCACTAATGGGGAGGGGGGTATGCATCAGCTGCTTGTGTGACAGTCAGACAGTGAATAGGAGTCAGTCATAAGAGGAGGTCACGTCATGATGCAAACGATGATGCAATGACGCAGCTCCATTTAAGCTCGACTCGGCCTCTGAGCGGTGGAAACACAAGGGGTGCTACAGGCTAGAACCAGAAAAGTGCCAGGAAAAGCAAAAAATTGGATCTTGAACCGGATCCGGTTTGGTGGAAAAGGGGCAATAAACAGACATGCACCAACCTAAGGGTTCTAAATGTAAAAATAATGTGGTTTCCTCGAAACTTGCAAAAGGACCACAAAGAATTTAGCAATGGGAGGATTAGACCCCTGTCTATTTTCAAGGGCTGTTGCTTAAGGCTCAAACATGCAACCCTACCTATAAATATCTTCTTTTTGTTTTATGTTATGTGCCTACTATCCAAACATTCTCTTAGCAGGTTTAAATACATATGGTTTTAAAAAGATGCTAGGACTTTTTAAATGCTTTGGTGCGCGTAGTGTTTCAAATTTCCATCCAACATATCGCAGTAGTAGGTATAAGTTTCACAGATATCCGTAATGCATGCAGTGACAAGTTTTGATTCTACAAAATGATTTGCTGTGATTGAAGCAAACATCTGTGTCCATTTTCCCAAAGGCACTTTAACCCTGATGTAAAGCATTGCTCCCTATATGACATAATACTCTAGACACAGACGATTGTAGCTCTAGATTTCTTTTTGGAAATTAGACAAATCTTTTATGCAAGTATTATGTACCATGTACTTTTGTACAAAATAGTTAAACTCTTCTGTAGTGGTTCAAAGAACATTCAAGGATGCTTGTCACCGCTTGTCACAAATAGTCAGTGTGCATTCAGCTGTAGAGAATATGCCATAATTTAACATTTAACATGTTTAACTTTGAATGCATCCCCCCGAAATACACCCGGGCACGCAACTGTTAATCCCCAGATCACAGTGGTGTGTGTGGATGTGAATGTTAACTAGCTCATCCTACAAATAAAATGTATTTTTCTTGTCGTTTCCTCAAAGTGACTGTAATTAGACTAACCAGCCATCATTTGGCTGGAGGCCTGTTCCAGCTGGTGGCTATTTATCACTTGTACATTGAGCTTCAAGGAGAAGCTGAACACACTGTTTTATTACACACAAGCCTTTAGACACGGATCTTCTTAAGCCAAACCCAGTGCGTGGAGACAGAAAGAGCACTTATATGGGCACTCAGTAGTGAGCCTCAGTAAAAAAAACATCTGCGTATCTTCAATACAACATTCTTGAACAACGGTCTTGTAGTCCTAAGAGATGTTTTCTGCCCATTTGTGGGATTGCATATAAGTGATTGAAGGGATGCTGGACAATTATTTTTTCCTATGCTAATTTTAAGCTGATTTAAAAAAAACATTCCACCAAATACTGTACTGAAAGTTATACATGCATACAAACAACAATGCATAAAAACAAACAAATAGATAAACCATTAGTCATAACTTCTAAAGTAATGACATAATCTGTATATGAATTATTTACCCCATGTTCTCCTCGCATGCCTCCATGGCAACCAAGGAATGCAAAAGCGGTGAAAAGATTTGATGGCTTCCAAAAGAAATGTTGCCGCCTATATCAAAACGTTGATCTCCCTTTTACAGCCACCGGCGCCTGCTGCTGACGGGAACTCCTCTCCAGAACAGCCTGATGGAGCTGTGGTCTCTGATGCACTTCCTCATGCCCCACGTCTTCCAGTCCCACCGCGAGTTCAAAGAATGGTTCTCCAACCCGCTGACGGGAATGATCGAGGGCAGCCAGGAGTACAACGAGGGCCTGGTCAAGAGGCTCCACAAGGTGCTGAGGCCGTTCCTGCTCAGGAGGATCAAAATCGACGTGGAGAAGCAGATGCCCAAAAAATACGAGCATGTTGTGCGCTGTCGCCTCTCCAAGAGACAGCGGTTTCTCTACGATGACTTCATGGCGCAGGCCTCGTAAGTTACTACACTGTTGTGTTAGTGTAGAGATGATCCAGTACACGGCAAAATATGTATATTTTATATAACAGATTAATTACGTGCCTCCTTAAGATTTCTACTTCAGAAAAGCATATTATTATTTTTATGGATATGTGCATTTAAAGGGACACTAATTTAAAAACATGTTTTAGATTGTTGTATTGTGGGTTGCAAAGCACTGAAAATATTGAGTGTAGAGAGGTCATCTCTGCTTAGAATATGATTTACCTACTTGGCAAATTGTTTGTGGCGCTTTTGGGGTCGACAAATTATTCGGTATTATTAGAATTAGCTTGCTCAATAAAAATTGTATTTATCACATTTTAAAAAGCGACATGGATATCTGTCACGGTAACATACATTTTAATTTTTAGTTCAAGAAGTTTGCTTTGTATCATTCACAAATATCTTCCTTTTTTGGTTAAATTGAAGACAATCACATACCCTGTGGTTTTATGTTTGATGTATTCCTCTTAATAACTATGATGAATTGTTTATGACTAGTGTCTTCATCTTGTCTTACTAGCGTTTGTTTCTGTTTCACAGGACACGGGAAACGCTGGCGAGCGGTCACTTCATGTCTGTGATTAACATCCTAATGCAGCTCCGCAAAGTGTGCAACCACCCCAACCTGTTCGACCCTCGGCCCATCCAGTCGCCCTTCATCACCAAGCCCATTGTTTTCCATACAGCCTCTCTGGCGATGGATGCTCTGGATATCTCCCCTTTGAAGGTTAGCTTTAAAGAAAAAGCTTTAATTTGTTCAGAAATTCACATTTTCCGTCAATTCTGTAGATGTTTAAATGTATTACTCTGTTTTTGTGTCATCAGCGCTGCGACCTTTCAATGTTTGACCTTGTTGGTTTGGAGAGCCGTGTGTCCCGGTACCAGGCGGACATCTTCCTGCCACGCCAGAAGGTCAACCGGCAACTCATCCAGGAGATCATGGATTCCCCTGGACCCCCTCCAAGACCTAAACCGGTCCGCATGAAGGTCAACAGGTACGCAGTGCAAAGATTTTTAATACCATACAATGTGAAGCCAAACCCAAATGGCTTTCCCAGAATAGTACAGCTGAACCTACACCAGTATTCTCAATTTAAAAATCAATCTGTCGGTGTAGAAACACTGGCCTCTGAAAACTAAAGTCAATCCGGATCATTTTTAAGATACTGAATCCAAACACTTTCCCTCAAGAAATGTATAAAAATAGTTCAACACTGTGATCTAGTCTTCCTCCATGCGCTACAACTAAAAAACTGAACGGTATAAAACGTCTTGAATTGCATTAAAATGAGTGGGCAGGCCACCATCATAGTTGTAAATGTGAAGTTGTTGTCTTGCTGGCTTTTCCCACGATCCCTCAAAATTGGACAACCTATAATGCAAATATGTTGATGAGTGTGGACAAACATGCAAGTGGTCATAGTAAAACTTTGATTTTTCTTCATCTGCCCTCTCTCCAAACTTTCTAACCTTGATACCTTTGATTAGAAAACAGTACTTTCTGGATCACTGTAAAAAAATCAATAAAGGGAGAAAAGATAAACAAATGAATTGAGCACTTTGGAAAAGCTTAGGTCAGTGTTACATGCGTTATAAGAATCGGTACATGAAAACATTGTGTGATCTCTTTTATGTGGGTCTATCTCTGCTTTAGGACGTTCCAGCCGCCTCCTAAGAGTGATAACCGACCGGTCCTCCTGATGAATAAACCCACCTGCTCAGTACCTCCTGCAGCACAGACCCCCAAATCTCTAGTTACCGAAGTCTCCACAGCTGCTGGTCCTGCTCCTGTGGTTCAACAAGGCAAGTGAAAAGGAAAAGGGATTTATCCTCTCAATGAGTCTTGCATTTGCAGATCTTTTAATTTATTTTTCCTGATGCTTTTTCCTTTTTCTTTTAGTGGTGTGTACAGTGGCAACCTCGGCCCTCACTCGCCTGCCGATGCAACCAACTGCTCAAACTGCAGTGAGAGCCAGCGCTCCAAAGCCAGTGCTGACCGTTCGGCCTCCCACTGCTTCCTGCACCGCTAGCATCCCCACTCATCCAGGCACCATCCCTGGCAGCGTCCTGCCCCAGCGGGTGCTGCTCAGTCCGGATATGCAGGCCAGGTTGCCTTGTAAGTGTAGATGGTCATTTCCAGTGTTCAGTTGTTTGACTCTCAGAACAGATAATGTTTTCATCTCCTCTTCAATTCCCACTGAATACTAGCTGTCAGTTTGAGTTAATATTTTATGAACACTTGAGTAACTTTTAATTTGAAGTCTTTTCACTAGCTCTCTGTATTAGTTTTAAGGCCATTTTTGGTGAAAAAGAATGTTTCAATATTCAGTAAAATCTTGAATGAAATATCCTTTAATATTCAATACAAAATATTTCATTGTTTTTTTAAAGATTAAGGCTTGTGATTGTTTTCTTTATTGACATAGCAGCTAGAGAAGCACACACTTCCTTGTTCACAACCCAGTGCTTCACTTGTGTATAGGTTCTCATTAACTCAACGAACAATAACTGACTTGGAGTAAAATTAATATAATGTTTTAAATCCTCTCTTTTCTTCTCTGTTTTCCCTCCCCAGCTGGTGAGGTAGTGAGCATAGCCCAGCTCGCCTCCCTGGCAGGGCGTCCTGTGTCGTCATGTCAGGGCAGTAAACCCGTCACCTTCCAGCTGCAGGGCAACAAGCTGACTCTGTCTGGAGCCCAGATCCACCAGGTCCCAGCAGCTTCCCCACGCCCTGTTCAAGGTTCGTGTTTCCCTGATTTGTACTCACTGTGGATGAATGAAGGGAGTGTTAATGTTCTGTCACTGAAGATTATTAACGCACCTACAAGATTTCATAGGTAGATGACCGGGTCACAATTGGGATTTTCTTCATTCATTTTTATGAAATATTAAACGTAGTGATAAAATTAATTGGCAACTATTTAGATAACGGATTTGCTTTCAAAGTTTCTGTGCCTGCAAAACAGAAACACAAAGTTTGCTATGTTTCATGTATCAAATAGTTCTAAACCTCATCTCTTAATGAAGAAATCACTGAGGTATTAGGTATGATGCGTGTAATGCTGTTACTGGAGAATCTGAGAAGAGAAACGTCCATGATCATAACCCGTCTGTATAACTCCCACGCTGCAGGTAATGTGATGCACCTGGTGTCCAGCGGGGTGCAGCACCACCTCATCAGCCAACCGGCCCAGGTGACTCTCCAGAGCGCAGTCAACATGCACCCTGCAAACACCTCCGCCACGGCTCCAGCTGCCAATCGGATGCCTCTAAATGTCACAGCGCAAGGTTTTTAACCCTTCATCCTCTCTTTCATGTTCTGTACTTTAACAAAGTTATTTTCTGATCTTAAATGGCTTTCATTTAATTATGGAAATCTGAATTATCCATGTCTTGACTTTAATGTTAAAAAGGTCATTTTGCCTGGAAACTCATGTTAATATTTTCTATGACTACAGCAAATTATGAAGGCCATTTTAGATAAATAGAATTACGGACCCTGGGGGTGAGTGTAATATTCCGAGAAAAAGATTGAAGTGATACATTTACAAGAAAAACAACCCAAATATTCTGAAATTAAAGTAATACATTTACTACAGACACTGCAGAAGGAAAACAGGGTATACCCTACACACTTACAAGAGAGGTGCTATCCCTGGCAATGTCTCTTTTTAAAGTCTGGTTGCTATGATAATGTTGTACATTTGGTCTAAAGTATTTCCTTATTGCTAAATCGGATTAAAAAAGCACAACTGTAAGTCTGAAGTGTTTTTCCTCAAAATGTGTTTAATCTAAAGTATTTACTCCTTGTGTTTTTTTCTTGCAAATGTATGACTTTATAATCTCCTGGGAATATAAACGTTTTGTTTCTCCTATATTTATGATTTTCATTTGGGTAATGCTGACTTTTACCACCTCTTTTCAGCTCCGTAATAATGTTTTAAAACAGCTCACATTTCTTCTCACAGCTGATTCGTTTGATTTTCCCTCAGTGGCCCCCTCCATGGTGAACAGCCCCGGTGTGGTGAAGATCGTTGTGCGTCAGACAGCAGGCAAGGACGGTGGGCCTGTGCCGACCCTGGCTGTGGCCCCTTCCCCTCGTGTTGGTCCTCTGGCCTCCCTTTCCCCACACCCTCAAGCCACCACAACCCCTGTTAGAACCCCAGCTCCACTGCAAATTGCCCAGCGCACCCCCGGTCCTGCTACTGCTCACTACACCATAGCTCCTCCCGGACACCCTAGCTCTACCCCGAACCAGCCCCACCCCCCTCGCCCCATCCTCAAAGTAGTGCAGCCTCCTCCACCGAGCACAGCGCAGACAGGTGAGAGCATGAGCTAGAGATATTATTCCCTCTCAGCGTTAATTAATTACGCTGCATGCATGACGGGCAGAACAAGGTTACAACGTTATGCAACTAATCTTTAGGGCTTTTTCCACTCAGTTATGCAAACATGTGATGCTCTAAGCAGATACATTTTTAACAAGTTTTTAAAAACCAGTGTAGTGAATTTAAAGATCCAGACATGTTTTTAAGACTTATGGAAACACTTTGCTTCAAATAATAATTTGTGTCTTATATGTTTTTGTTCCATAGCAAAGTAAAATTCTTCGTAGAAATGTCTTCAAATTGCGTCTACATCTTTACCCTCATGGAAAAAACTAAACGTGCATTTAAATAGCAAGGCTACATTAGGGGGTCATGGCGTTTGAGAAAGTAGATTTTGTCCTGTAGAATAAAGATTTCCTCACAGACAAACCAGCTTTTAAATTGGCTATTTACCAGTATGCATGTGTGGCTTAAGAATTCAGACAAGCATAGCAACAACAGGGTGGCAATATAGAAGGGAAAGCAATGAATACAGGGAAAGATGCAACCTTGAATTTAGCATAATTCCCTCAAAATTCGTACTAAATGTAACACAAAGTAGCTTTTCGCAGTTCAAATAAGGCTGAATGTTTGACTTTTTATTACATTATTAATACATTTGCGTGTCAGGGAAATATTTGCTCTGTCTTACTCCTACCAACACAGCATGTTGCATAACTTAAGCCATTAAAATAAGTCAGTGTCAGAAATAAGGTGGCAGGTATAAAAAAGAAGAACAAAGAAAGTACATTGGGTGTAACCGGTTAATGTGTGCTATATAAAAAAAGTGGTATCTAAGGATGTACCTTAGGAGAGAGTTTAACTTTACAACTAAAGTAAATTAATTAAGAATTTCATCCAAAATCCATGGTTATTTATATTTCCCAGGTTATTTACACAGCTCTGCTTTCTGCTCCATCCTCCCCTTAGCTCCAGTTCAGGTGAGCTCCTCGTCCTCTGCATCCAAACCTCTGGCAGCAGCACATGAGAGCAGCAGCAGCAGCAGCAGCAGCAGCAATCAAACACCAGCTACCACTAAGTCCAGGCCCAGTGCAAAACCCCTCCCTCCAATCAGGAGAAGGCCGCCTCCACCTCCTCGCTCTCCTTTCCACATGGTAAGCAAGCTGTACCTGTGATGATGATCATCAACAGACCTCAGAGAAAATATCTTAGCATATTTAGATCCTGCCATATTTAAGGATATGTCTCATCTCAGAAAAAGTTTGAGACCCCAAACAATATTGCTAGAAACCACATTTCAATAATGTAGTCACACATGTTAAACAAACATTGCACAAAACTTAATCTAAATTCTTAAAAGGAAATGTTCGGTTTGTTTATAGTTTCATAAAATAACTGCTGTGCTGAGTTCTCAGGACAATTCATAAACAATATTTCCTAACTATCGTTAATCAACCGACATATTTATTACCTTGCATGCTCTCAGATTAATAGATTGGTATAACTTTATATGTTTTTAATTAATGTAAAAGGGATACATAGAATGACTCCAGACCCTATGCAAAAAGAATACACTTTGTTTGGCATTAATTTACATTGTTTTATTTGTTGACACAAAGGTGTCTTCACATTTCCACAAATGAGCTTTGACACATATAAAACTGAGGTATGAACACCAGTGTGTGTTTTATGTTCATTTTTGTTGGCTACTTTTGGGTGAGTGTATATGTATTCGATTTGTGATCTTGTGTTACCTGCTTAAATGTACTCCCCTACTCCACAGTCATGGATGGCAGACAGCCAGAAACAGCAGCGTGACAGCAAACTGGACTTCATCATTCGAGTGAACGAGAACCGCTGTGCAGCCAAACCCATGTATGGCCAGGAGGTTCTGAACTTCCTGACTTTTCTCCCTGGAAGCCATCCTTCGCCGGCCCCCCTGAGTGCTCAAGGGGAGTGGGGCCGCTCGGGTCACAGCAGTGCTCTGTACGCTCAGTGGCAAAACAAATCTGACTTCTGCCTCCAGAGTCATGCTGTGAGAGAGGCCATCCACAGCATTGATGACAGACTGGAGCTGCTCAATCCCATTATAGACAGGTAGATGACTGATGGGAATTATGGCATGAGACTTTTCCGGGGAACAAAGAGGAGCCATTTGTGACTCAACTGTTATTTATTGTTCCCGATGTAGGTTTACATTTGCGATTCCCCCAGTGGAGGCTCCTCCGATCTCTATGCACTGCTGCCACCCTCCACCCTCCCTGAGCCACAAGCAGGCCGTCTTCTCCACTCAGCTGTCAACTCAAGTCACTCCTCTGTCTCGCAGTCTCCATCGTATCCAGTGTTACACGCGGACCCAGTTCCCAGACCTGAGGCTCATACAGTATGATTGCGGTAAGGTGGCATTATGCTCTTTATGCATCTGTTTGAGAGAACCAAAACGTGTAGTGAGTTTGTTTCGACTTGATGTGATAGCGTTTTATTATTTAACTGCATACAGCAATACAACTAATGGAAAAAGGGATATGTGGTGGTCTACGTCAACTAGCCACAGGCGTAAGGCCGGTTTATTCTTTCCGCTTGAATCCGTTTTGTTCCGAGTGACACAAATTAGGTCATATTTTATCATGCATAAATGATGTACCCACCCCACGCTTATATGCACAATTATATAGTAAAATAAACTATAGTAGGCACATTAAATACAACCAACAATAAACCTATTAACCATCTTAATGTTTTTTTGCTGCTTGAAAGCAAATGTAACCAACGTATAAGCATTAAAAGTAACAAACCATTCAATTTTTTGACATATTTATCTTGCATATTAAGCAGATGCTATTGACAATCTACTGTTGGTGCTCTTTGCTTTCCTACATAAATCAAGTGTATTCTTCCTCTGTGCAGGTAAGCTGCAGACTCTGCACTCTCTGCTGCGGAAGCTGAAGACAGGAGGCCACAGAGTGTTGATCTTCACTCAGATGACGCGCATGTTAGATGTGCTGGAGCAGTTCCTCAACTACCACGGGCACATCTACTTGCGTTTGGATGGCAGCACCCGTGTGGAGATGAGACAGGTTAGAACTAATGCTTTGTACGATAACCATGTTTTGAAAATAGTTAGATTTGGAATGTGTCTCTTAAATAACAGTAATGTTGTCTTCTTAATATTCAGAAAATCAACAACCAAAAATCTCTTTATGGATTCGTCAGTCCGGTGTCTCTTTTGCTTAATCTCTGTGCATCTTCTTTCTTCTTCCTCAGTCTCTCATGGAGCGCTTCAATGCAGACCGGCGTATCTTCTGTTTTATACTGTCGACTCGCAGCGGAGGTGTAGGGGTGAACCTGACTGGCGCCGACACAGTGGTCTTCTACGACAGTGACTGGAACCCCACCATGGATGCTCAGGCACAGGACCGCTGCCACCGAATTGGCCAGACCAGAGACGTCCACATCTACAGGTAATGGCTTAAAGTGGTTTTACATGAGCATTCATTTGTGAGAGAGTAAAGATGCATACAATCGCTTTGTAACAGTGAAACAAGGACAAGTAGGAAATGGCCAAATCGCTTTTTAAATTCTTTTGACATATGGTCATTTTCAAGAGCGCAGTCTCACTTTCATTTGGACCTTTAACATTTGATTAAAGAAGGAAGAATTAAGCAAGCGGTGGTAAAAAAAATTAAACTACGAAGGGCTGCACCATCTTCTTAAATCATCACATCAAAACAGGCAAGGCAAAGGTTAAAGGGTGCAAGAAAAAATAAACATAGGCAGCTGCTGAGTCAAGCAAGAACCCTAGTGGTGGAGTCCAGTGTTTCTCAATATAAAACCAGTTTGAGTACATTTTTGAGACCGACCCAGCCCTACTGCTGAGCCTTCAGGAGATGTTGCATTATGACAGATGTTTCGATGCCTTTGCAGTAGAAGCACAGTTTTAGAATCAATAACTAACTGCCTATGATTGGCTCAAATCCATCTGTGTGTGTCAGAACGTAGCCATCAGGCCACCATGCTCAGAAGGAGTGCTAAACAAATGCAGCCAATGTTAATTCTGTTACAAGATGTATGATTGAAAAACAAGGGATATGTGAGTGAGAGATGATTTCAGCAGCATAATGATGTTTTTCATTTTCATCTTCAGGCTGATCAGCGAGCGAACAGTGGAAGAGAATATTTTGAAGAAAGCCAATCAGAAAAGGATGCTGGGAGATATGGCTATTGAAGGAGGAAACTTTACTACTGCTTTCTTCAAAGAGGTAGGATTTTAAACTACAGTATTTTAACCACACCTACTATTCGTTTTATGGACAATTGCCTAACAATACAATGAAAGTACATTCCCTTATGTTATATAATCAATTATATGAAGTCCACTTCTGCTACTGGCTACACATTACATAGAAGTGCAGAGCATGAAGTAAAATTCAACAAAGTGTTTTTATTTTTCTCTCTTCTGTTTAAATCCCAGATGATTATATGATGATGAATCATTGGTTTATAATTAAACACAAATATGTAGGTGTTTACTTGTAAGACTAAGCAAATAATGAAATGTTTGTCATTGCATAAACACCGGCTATACACTCTTCCCCTTTCATTTAATGCGTTCAGGGAGGCCACAAAGCTACCATTTTTCTACTTATGCACTAAAGGAAACCATAAGTTTGATTTAATTACCGCAGGACCTTTTAGCTTTTCGAGTGCCTCCGCATTCCAGTTTGTTCGTCCATTACAGAGAACTGTTTCCCTAAGTTGAATGTGTCTGTTTTTCTCTTTGTTTGTCAGCAAACCATCCGAGAGCTGTTTGATATGAATGATGGCGAGAAGAGGGAGGTGGCAGTCGAGCTAACAGTGCCGCAACCTGAAGAGGAGGAGGCTGTCATCAAACACGGCACCACCATTCTGGAGCAGGTTAGATGCATCACATGTTCGCATATATTCTGTATGTAGCACCCAACATCTGGTTCTAAGCAGAACCAAACACTTAAACAGCACAGGTAAACCGTATCGCATTGTTACTGGTCATTCAATAAATAAATCGAACAACCACATGGTAAAGTATTTGATTGAATTATTCTCTTTCATTTATACAAATAAAAGAAACTGATAATTGTTTTCACTTTTTAAAGAAATGTAGTGCAAGGTCAACATATTTCAAGTGAAATTATACAGATGGTAGAACCTTATTGAGCTAAACCTCATTTTTACTGTTAAAAAAACAATGTTTATATAACATGATCATCTTGAAATGATTCCTTAGGCCCTATGTCGTGCTGAGGATGAGGAGGACATAGTAGCAGCCTCTCAGGCCAAAGCGGAGCAGGTGGCAGAACTTGCAGAGTTTAACGAGAACATACCACTGGATGATGGAGGAGAACAGGAGGAGGTGGAGGAGCTCTCAAAGGCAGAGCAGGAAATTGCTGCTCTGGTGGAGCAGGTGAGTTATCATGGCTGGATTATCTGTTTTTGAACGTGATGATATGATAAAGTTTCTATACAGAGCTTGATGGAGCATTGTAGTCAGACGTATATCTGCATTATACCTGTAGTTATTTTATGCTTTGTTTACTCAATATGTGCTCTTCCTCTAGCTCACTCCGATTGAACGCTACGCCATGAACTTCCTGGAGGCCTCCTTAGAAGACGTATGCAAAGAGGAGCTGAAGCAGGCCGAGGTATGTCACAATCTTTACCTTGTTTGTATTGATTTGAGATGAACGTCTCATCAGCCAGATCCAAAAGTTAAATCCTAAATCCAAAATCCAATTGAGAATTTTCCAATGCGCTGTACACATGTTCAAAGAATTCTCTTAAAACCAGAATAATATTGGCATATCCTATATGTCCTTATCGGAAAATCCTGCATGTGGCAAAATGTTGTTATTAACTTTCGAATAATACTGGAATATATAATATGTTACGTAAAAATGGTCAGTGACTTAAAAGTGTTTAAAAGGTATTAACTTAACATTTTGCTTTGTGTTTTACTTATTTGTCCAGCCCTGTAGTCCTACTGAACCAATCAGAGATATTTTATATACGTTTTGTTAAACCAGACTTCTAAAAATGTGTTCTGCCTGTGTCTGTTTAGGAGCAAGTGGAGGCTGCCAGGAAGGGCCTGGACCAGGCCAAGGAGGAAGGCCTAAAGGTCAATGCTTCATCTGATGAAGACGATAATGACTTGTCACTGCCAGCTTCTGTGGAGCCTACTCAGCCAGCCCGCCGTGGGCGCAAACCCAAGGAGGCAAGCAAGAACGTCACCTCTACCAGGACCAGCGGTCGGCTGCGTGGGGCATCGCCCGACACTGAGCCTGAAAAGTCACCCACGTCGCCAAAAGAAGTGCCTGACAGACTGCGCTGCGGTCTGAGACGAGGAGCTGCCAAAGACTCTGGTGCTGTGTCTACCACACCATCCCGCACAGACCATAATAAAACCTCCTCATCAACCAAACATCAAGATTCCTCTAAATCGTCAAAAGCCTCATCTCCTGCCAGAGATCAACACACCATCAAAACCAGGACTTTGCCGAACCGCTCTCTTCCCAGTCCAGTGCCTTCCCCTCCAACAAGCTCTCCACCAACAAGGAAACAGTGTCTTGGGGAGACCGACATCAAGACCTCAAAAGATTGCAGGGAGGAGAAAGAATCGGAGTCATTGCCAGATTCCAGCCTCCCGGTGGACCACGAAGCAAAGGATTATGACACCAAAGATCACAGTGCAATGTCTCCACCCTCCACCAGCTCCCGATCACCTCGCAAGCGCCAGTCAGCAGATGAAGAAGTCCTGCGGGGCCTTGTTGAAGATTCCCCATCAGCTAAAGTCCTGCGGAAGCTTCCTGGGAGACTGGTCACAGTGGTGGAGGATAAGGAGCCCAGAAGGAGGAGGCGGCGGGGAAGTGGCACTGGCGCTTCTTCAGAGGAGGCTACCACAGAGGAGAACACTTCCGGATCAGTCGAAGAATCAAACACAAAAGACAACACATCAACGAGCTCCGACAGCAAAACTAAAGGGGCTGAGGCTCAATCTACACAGGACCAAGACCCTACTCCAAAACCTTCTGTGCACCCTCCACCTGTCAGAAGTTACGCTCCATATTCTCCACCCCATCTTTTTCCTGACATGCCTGTGCTGAGAAATCTTCCTGTACGCCGCAGGTTGGAAACTGAATCTCGCATGGCTGCTCAGCTGGGAGAGCAGCTTCTGGGTCGGGGAAGGGGAGCGAACCAGTCCAGAAAAACGGAAACAACACCAGGCAAAGACACAACCTCTACAGAGTCCAACGTCAGTTCTCTTGCAGGGAATTTGAAAAGAAAGAGGGGCCGGCCCCCTAAGACTCCCCCAAGGTTACCTGAGGCTGACAACGCAGTGGCCTCTTCCCCACAGCCCATCTCGCAAATCGAAGAAGGGAACCCGCCAACCTCCCCGAAACGTAAGAGGGGGCGTCCTCGAAAAGACTCCACAACCTCACCAGAAGAACAGAACTCTAAAAATGAGTGCACTGAAAATGATGCAAGCACAGAGCCAACAGCCCGGTCTCTCAACGTGTCAGAGACACCTAGAGCAGATGTTGTCACTACAAGTCAGGACTCCCAGTCTACCAAAGCTGAGGAAATGGACACTAAGAGTGAGGATTCAAGCCCTGCTCCAAATCTAGCTCAAGCTCACACAACCACAGATACAGTTTCAGAACCAGCGTTACCCCTAACAGCCACTGCCCCTGCACCCCTTCCTGTAGCTGCCTCCACACCAGCCCAATTCCTTCTTTCAGATGTGACTACAGTTCCAAGCTCAGACACATCACACCCTCAGTTGTCCTCTATAACACATTCTATGTCTGCTGTTACAACCACCACCCATGCAGCTCCATTGTTACCCACTGGTACTGTTGCATCAACCAGTACAGGTGTAAAACCAACAGCTGCCAATACTCACATACAGCCAGAACCTCCTAAAGCTCAAGTAGAGCCCAAACCTTCAGTTTCTACAACTCCTAAAGCTCAAGTAGAGCCCAAACCTTCAGTTTCTACAACTCCTAAAGCTCAAGTAGAGCCAAAACCTTCAGTTTCTACAACTCCTAAAGCTCAAGTAGAGCCCAAACCTTCAGTTTCTACAACTCCTAAAGCTCAAGTAGAGCCCAAACCTTCAGTTTCTACAACTCCTAAAGCTCAAGTAGAGCCCAAACCTTCAGTTTCTACAACTCCTAAAGCTCAAGTAGAGCCCAAACCTTCAGCTTCTACAACTCCTAAAGAGCCCAAACCTTCAGTTTCTACAACGTCTAAAGCTTGCAAAGAGCCCATACTTTCACCTATTACAAATTCACAACCTCCTTTAGAGTCTGACATTTCACGTCCTACAACTTCTAAAGCTTCTCTAGAGCCTAAACAATCAGTTTCTTCAACAACTGTGAAAACAACAGACCCAGGCGCCGCCAAAACCACCACACTTGCGCCACCAGCTGCTACCACTCCATTGACTTTACCCTCTTCCATGATGGCTGTCAAAGCCGTTTCAACATCAATCCCTGCCACAGCAACCGCTAATAAGGTCATATCAAACACACTCGGCTGTACTTCACCAGTCACTACAGTAAAATCAGTCGCAAAAGCTACAGCTGTAAAGGACTTGCCACAGGCTTCCGCTCTACCATCCACAACATCGACCACAGCTCTTATAACCTCCACCCCACCTACAACTTCACCAAAACCCACCTCGACATCTTCCCCCACTTCAGCAACAACCAAGTTAACAGTAAAATCAGTCCAAGCTAGTTCAGCTGATGCTAACACAGTTTCCACTGCAAATTTGACTAATTTGACAACAAACAAACCAGACTTGACCGTTGTTCAGACTCAGGAAGGTGGCTACATAAAACCTCCTCAAACAGCAACATCTGCTACTGTAACTACCACAGCCGAGGTGAAGGCAGTTACAGTAACTTCATCAACCCCAACAGGGAACGTCCAAGTCCCCACCCCTTTAGCAACAGCATCCCCTTCCGAAGAACAAACACCTGCAGAAAAGACTGTCAAGATCCCATCTCCCGTAGCAACTTCTACCCCAGCTCCATTACCAACAGTTACCACAACTACATCACCCCCAGAAAAGTCCATGACAGTTTCCACCACAAATGTCAAAACTACCCAAGTGTCCTCAACCATAGTCACCCCTGTGACTCGATCAACTGTAGAAGTTAACCCAACAAATACAGTACCCATGTCCACCACACAAACAACTCCAGAAGTTTCCCTGCAAGTACAAAGCTCTGCATCCACTGAGGTTCCAACGCCTGCTTCCTCTACTGTCACATCTGAGAAACAATCGCTAACGCACAAAGCACCGGCATCTAAAAGTGAGCCAGACAGGGTGGAAGAAGTAGATAAAGCAGAGGCTGATGCAAAAGCTAGCAAGGAGGAGGATCGAGATGAAGAAACAGACATCTGTAAGTCCCAGCGTAAACGGAGGAAGGTGGAGAGCTCGCCTGGGGCCAAAGACTTTGAGTCATCAAGGAAGGGGACCCTGCGTGGAACTGCCGCTCAGAAAGAAGAACCTAAGCAGAAAGGGTCGGAGCAAACGCCAATCCAAAAACGGCCTCTCAGCCGCCAGAGTAGCCAGGATTCTGCTTGCTCCTCTTCCTCATCATCTGGGTGCTCAACCCTTACTCGCCACGCACACCACAAGAGGACTTACGAGAATAGAAATCCTGTCAAGAAGAGGCGCATGGATGTCACCTCAGAAACGGGTAACGAGGAGAATAACGAAGAGGATAAGAAGCACGCCTCTAGGGGAAGGCGCTCCAGGTGTTCTTCTTCCTCGGACTCTGAAAACGGTGAGCACAGGGAAGAGCATCGGTTAACACGCTCAGCTAAGCACAGGCTGCAAGATAAGGAGAGGGAGAAGGGCAACAGCCGGCAAGGAAAAAAAACAGACAGAAGTGCATCCAACAATGCAAACGCATCCACAGGTGGCGAGTCAGGCAGTGATACGTCTTCTGTCAGGATCACCAGGAAGTCAGCCGGATCTCAGCACTCGAGAGAAAGTAAAGCTCCAACAAACAGTGCACCCTTGATGCCTCCTGAGCCTGAAGTCCTTGGGAAGAGGTGCTCGGCCCTCAATGCTGCAGCCAAGCTCCTGGCAATGAAAGGCAGGGTGGATACCCCTGGCCACACCACTCGGAAAGACTCTGCTGCTAAGGCTGCCGGGACGTCCCCTGCCTCTTCTGACAAGAATCAAAAGCCTAAAAGCAAAAGTGTTCCAGCCTCTCCTCAGAGTAACTCTTTAAATCTTAGTAATAATAAAAGCAGTTGCAGCAAAACTTTAACGCCCAATCAGACAAGCCACTCTGCTTCCCGCTCGACCAGGCAGCGCCCCGGTTCTCTGGTTCCACCCCTGGAAGTGGAGTACAAGAGGTCTAAGGCAGATGAAAAAGACAGGGGGGGTAGGAAGTCATCAAGAGGGAAGGAAGGCGAGGCAGAGGCCCGGTCTTCCTCCCGAGGCCACAGTGCCTCCAGCAGCATGAGCAGTGACGACGAGGGCGGTGCTGGCGGACGCAGCGGCAGAAGCCACAGCAGCAGCAGCAGCAACAGCAGCCAGCGTACCCGCAGCATCAGCTCTCAGAACACGGAGCGCCGAGAGTCCCGCGCCACTTCTTCCGGCAGCGAGCGTGAGAGGGATCGCAGCTCCGAGAGCAAAGACAAAAGAGACAAGCAACGCAGGGAGAGCCTGAGGTCTCATAAGCTCTTGCAGGAGGTGACCAGCAGTTCAGGAGCAGAGGGGACTCCGGACAGAGTGCTGCGGAGCGTCGCGGCCCTTGCAGCGGTGCAGGCCAGGTCACCGGCCGCAAGCACCCGCTCCTCGTCCGGTCAACACCGTCACAACAAGACATGATCAGAGTGCCAAAGGGAAAAAATAAAAGCGAGAGCACGATACGAGGGCACGTCATGACCTCCAAGGTTGCTGCTTTGTGTGCACTCTTTATGAATGCAGGGGAACTGAGTGCTGCACAAGCCAGGGACCTCCCTGCCTCTTGGGCCCTCTCCCTTTCCAATTGGAGCTGGTCGACTCAGCAGCTCAGCTGGGGGAAGGCTCAGGGAATGCCGGACTGAGAGTTAAAAAAAAAAAAATGTGGCGCCATTGTTGTGCGTCCGTAAACAGGCAGAGGGTTGGTACAGTGGATAAGTGGCCACTGGGACTTGAGTGGGGACAGAGGTGCAAGAGATAATAAAGGAAAGCTGTTAGTTCACATTATGTACTGTAATCATTAAAGACTGGAACACTCAGATCTTATGTGTTGAGATGGGATTATACAGCACCCCCTATCAGGGTCAGAAATGAAAAGTCATTTGTGTGACATTAAAATCTTACGAGTGACCAGTTGTATTGTAAGTTGGAGGTTTTAGAGCGTTTGGTTTTGAAATTTGTCAGCTGTCCTGACTATTGTTTCTTTGTAGTCAGTTGATAAGTTATGCATATTTTATTATTTCTTCCAGGGTATTAGGAAGAGACCAGATCTTTCAATGTGATCTTTGCTGCACTATGCTGGAGCTTGTCTTTTGCTTGGGCCCTTTCTTTTTGTCATGTCAGTTTTTGTTCATTGGATTCATTTTAAAATCCAGCCTTGCATTTCTCATTTGCACATCTGATATTGTGGCCCTCGGCTTTTGAATACATTGTGGTGTAGTAATACGTTTTTACATCAACTGCAGTCTATAATTGGTTCCATGTACCTCACGATGTATCTCTACAGTTTCATGTATTAATTGAAGCTGCGACGTGTGTTGAACAGACCTGGAGCAGCAAAATTTAAATGTCTTTTTCCTAATCTTCCTAAAGGCAGTTATAGTTACGGTCCACTTTGTCATGTATTAATATCAAAAGGGCAAATCGATGTTATTGAAATGAAGAGTGCCTCTTTGGCCAAATGGGTTAGAACCTCAGATTGCCTTGTGAAGCACCTGAAGCGGGGGTGCCAAGCTTATTAAAAGCTTTGAAAAAATTTAAAAGCCAAACAAAAATCATACAACTCCAGAGAACATCAAAAAGCACCCTGTGCATCAGTTCTACCAATTCAATGTTTGATTTTTCACACGATTTTCTTTGTCACCATCACTTCATTGCTCTTCTTTCATGTAAAAATAAAAAATTACTTGGACAAAATATGTGAATAAAAATGACTGGTACAGTTCCAGATGACTGTAAACTGTCGATTTTCCTTCTGGACATGTCGAAGATATTGAGCAAAAGGTGATTTTGGGGGGGGGGGGGGGGTGGATTTGGGGGTAGTCTATGGTGATGGTCTTATTTTTTATTTGTCTCTTTATTTGTTGCATTCCTTTTGATCCCTTGTAATTCCACATTGTTTTACTTGAAAAATTAAGACAATTACAGTTGAATAAAAAGACCAAAAATTAGTTGGATTTTTTTATTGTGTTCAGGATTATTTAATGGTGGGTAAAATACAGGGTTGTGTCATACTGCTATATTTAATATGTACAACAAATACTTATTTTTGGTTGTCGGTAACATCCAATGTGTGAACAAAAGAAAGTTACAAGACAAACAGAACAATATACCATGGCAGTAATTTATTTTTAAAACAAACCTAAATTAAAAGTCAACTTTAACACTTGGACAACCTTTACAAAACATTGCGGCGCACACTAGTCATCATTTGTCTCTGTGAATAAAACCAATGTTCCAGGATTTTCCTCACAGAATAAACTGACCGACTGCATAGTGTGACAGACAGGTGAATAACAAAGTGAGTATTTGTATGTCAGACTAAACCATTCAATTTAAAACACTACTGTGTAAAGGTAAAGAAAATAAAACCTATCCCTTTTGACCTCTCCCATCACATTCTCACATGAACATACATTTAGGTGAAGGCACAGTTTGGAAAAAGTTTTAATCATGTGGTTGCAGCAGTTTTCACAACAGTTTAAATCATAAATACATACTAGTAGGACAAATAAAAGCGGGCGTCGGGTCTCCTAATGCAGTGCTGAGACACCAAAATCAAAGAGGGCTATTTTTTTTTTTAAGACCCTAAAAAGAAAAATCTGTATTTACACTTGTTACATGTAGGCAGTTTGGAATAACTTTCAAGTCTTAAAAAAAACATCTCAAGAATGTCATTCACCAGCATTACAGGTTATGTACAATTATATTAGTCTATTAAAACGGTTATTTACTCCTAATTCATCCAGAAACATCGTAACAAGAATCAACGCACAGTTTCCTGAGTACAGTATGATCCGCCCCAGTGCAGGGTTTCAATACTGCATTGTGCTTTGCTCAAGACCACATTTCCTCTTTTTTTTATGCAGGAGGGGAAGAGGCACTGACATAACACCTCACAAATCGTCCTGGTGTTTGTGTCGCAGAATCTGAAGGGGGGTATTTTCCATTAGACCAGCTCTCTTGAGTTGAAATGTAGGCAAGATTGTAGTGAGTTAAAAGCACATTTCTTCTTAAAAACAAAAAAAGGCTGTCCGGAACAAAGAAAAGTTACAGGAAGATGTATATGAAAGGTGAAAAAAGCAGGGTTGATAATGGAATAAATCCACCCGTATATATCCTGTGGGCTGAAAGTATTTACATAAAAGGCGTTTCTTTCTTTTGATGCGATTCTGATAAACCAGTCTGAACACAACTGCCTGGTGTTAGGGGGCGAAGGCGGAGACCACTGAGATGACTAGGATGAGGATGACGATAGCCAAACAGACCGCTATCCAGACCTTTTTCTGCATGGGGAGAGAGACAGACAGATCAATAAATATACAACACAATAAATTAGGTGCAACCTATACAATCACTGCACTACTATCTATATAATATCCTGCTTTATAGTTTGTTAACTCCAATAGTATTTACTTGTTTTACAGTTTACTAATTATTTATGTTCATAGTCCAACTGTATATTCAGTGGAGGAAATACGTATTTGATCCCCTGCCAGTTTAGTTAGTTTACCCACTCACAAAGAAATGAACAGTCTGTCATTTTTATGGTAGGTTTATTTTAACAGTGAGAGACAGAATATCAACAAAAAAAATCGGGGGAAATAAGTATTTGATTCCCTTGCAACGAACACAAATTCTGGCTCCCAAGGACCAGTTAAATAAGTCCTCTCGCTTTAAGAAAGTACTCCTGATGTCAACTTGATACCTGGATAAAACACACCTGTCCACAGTCAATAAATCAGAGTACAACCTCTCTACAATGGGAAAACCAAAGACATCTTGTGATCATGGTGGAACTAATGTCTAAGGACATCAGGGACAAGACTAGACCAGCACAAGGCTGGAATAGAAGACAAGACCACCAGCAAGCAGCTTGGTGAGAAAGAGACAACTGGTTTGATTATTAGAAGATGGAAGAAGCACAAAATGACCATCAATCGCCCTCGGTCTGGGGCTCCACGATCTAAGATCTCTCCTCTTGAGGCATCAGTGATCATGAGAAAGGTAAGGGGTCAGCCAAGAACTACACAGGAGGGACTTGTTAATGATCTGAAGGCAGCTGGGACCAGTCACCAAGAAAACTATTGGTAACACACTGCGCCGTAATGGATTCAGATCTTTTTTTTAATATCTACATTTCTGGATTTTTAAAAATATTCTGTCTCTCACTTAAAATAAACCTACCATAAAAATGACAGACTGTTCATTTCTATGTAAGTGGGTAAACCAACTCAATTGGCAGGGGACAAAATACTTATTTCCTCCAGTGAATATATCTATTTATAATACTGGTTTATTTTTATTTCTTATTTTTATTTTATTTTTCTGCAATGACTTGTATTGTATTATGCTGTTGCAACACCAACATTTCCCAGTCAGGGACTAACAAAGTAATTCTTATCTTATTTTAACCTAGGGACACTTCACCCCAAAATGAAAAATACATATTTTTCCTCTTACCTGAAGTGCCATTTGTCCTATATTTATTATAAGTTGTGTTGTTGGGGTTATCAGCCATAGAGGTGTCTGCCTTCTTCCAAATATACTGGATGTAATAGCCTTTGGCTTGTGGTACTCAAAGCGGCCAAATATATATTTTTAAAAAATCAGCAGCATTGTGTCTTTTCAGAAATCATGACTGCGTTACACACAAAGTGTCTCGAATCTTAGTACGTTTACAATTACACCTGTGAGCAGTGTCATGTAGGAACTATTTTCTTTCTACCAAACTACACCCGCCAACAAGTGGCCGAGCCTGCTTCTTTGCGCTCGGTGATATAGTTAGCGGGTGTAATTCGGTAGAAAGAAAATGGTCCTACAGGAAACTGCTTTAATGACCAAGTCATGATTTCTGGAAAAATGTCCAGAGAAGGCAGAAATTTCTAAGGACAGTCTGCCAACATTGGCCAAAAGAATTTAGATTTATGAAAAGCACTTCAACTGGGATTAAAACATATATATTATTTAATTTAAGGGAAACTCTTCTTATAAAGACACATTGTCACAGGACGTTAGGGAAAAGGCTATTTGGTTTGATAATGTAGGCAAAAGTCGGGAGTGATTTAAAGTGTCCATATCATGTGTCTTAAAGATTTATATTGTACCTTGCGTGCTTTCTGCTGATATACGACTGCTTTCTCCACGTTTTCCTTTGCTTTCTCTATGAAGTCTGTCGACTGTTTGATGTTGCTCTCAACCCGGTTCACCATGTCCCCCTGCAGAAGGTAAGAAAGACATCATTAATCCTCTTGATCACCCAGAACAAAAGCTTGATGGAATTTATGCGCGTTGCTTTACCTGAGCCTCCACCTCCATGGCGAGGTACTGGAACATGTCATGCAGCTCTCTGATGCTCTGCTCCAGCTTCATGATCTCGTCGTGCCGGGTCTCGATCTCATTCAGAGCCTGTCTCGTGGCTTTAGCATCGCTCAGGATCTAAAGATATTTATTAGTTATTAACAATAGTAGAAGCTGCAGCAAGTCATGAGGTTTCAGGGTTTCCAGGATTCTTTACAATATGATCTAGTGGAACTGATCACTATGGGCTGCACGTGGGTGTCTTTCTTTGCTTACCAAATCTGCTGTCCAGTTTGAGTGATTAGAGACAACAGAGCACAGCTGTCATCATTTCATACATGACACTTAAAGTCACTGCTACTCTGACTCCTTGGTGCAACTGTAGATGTGTGTTGCTTCAGCAGTGGTGTTGTGGTTTACAACATCACGTATTTGACATTTCTTTCATCTTTCCTCATACTCACATTTTGAGTGAAAACATCCGTCTGCCCACTCTCAAGCATCGAATCCAGCTCTTCATCTGTCACGTTGTTCCCAGCTAAAAAAGGAGAAGTTCATCAATGTTACTGGCACAGGATGTTGTGGTTGGGTGAGGAGAGAAAGTGAAAATGAAAATACAAAAACTCTCCTTCTGACTTTTTTTCCTTGTGTGAACTTGTAAGAAATGTATTTTTCCTCAGTTGTTGCTACTATGTAGGAATGAAATTAACGAGTTAAGTATTTTCATTACTGATAAATCTGTCTATTATTTTCTCTATTGTAGGTTGGTAGTTCAAATAGTTTAAAAATACAGCAAAGACTTAATCTGCTATTGGAGGTATTGAACACAAATACAACAGCACAATAATAAGGATTTCTATTGATACGTCAACACACAAATTGCCTTATTCTGCTCATTTTCAGCTTCATATTTGTATGTTGTGTCTCTACTGTGACATGTCTCCATGCTTTAATGTTCAAAAAGCTCTTTATTTTCAGACTGCCTGTGCTGCAGCACCTCTTTTCACCCTCTGTCTGAAACCAGAGCCCAGTCTGCTCTGATTGGTTATCTGGCCGGCTCTGTGATGATTGGTCAACTGCGCGTTTGTAACATAGTGATGTCACCATGTTACGGAAGTAAGCAAAGGAGTTCAATGGAGGCGATTCAGGCAGGGGGGAGCGTAGGCATAATGGGGCATCTGACTTTTTGTCTGACTTACAGTAAGAACAAACAAATATTCAATTTACCGTAATGACAAAAAGCACAAAGCAAACATTTGGTATTTCTGCTTGGAAAATCACTCAAAAGATAAAATATTTACAGATTCATTTTCTTTCGAACAATAAATCAATTAAACCTCTCATCTTTGCCGCTTTAGTAATAAATAATTAATTTCAAAATGATCACACAGCCCCAAAACTAATTTGAAAATCTAATTCAGTATTTATAATCAGTAAACACAGGGCGCTGTATAAACAAATCATGAGCAATACATTTGCTCTAATAATATAAAATATGTCTTAAAAAAGAGCAGTAATAACATAAAGTTCATTATAGTGTTATTAACATTTAATTGCATTGTTATACCGTGCTTATAAATGCTGAATATGGCGGTTTAAAGGTTCAGCAGAAAGTGATAGAGAGAGGAGATGACACATGGTCATGAGACGGCTGACAGTGAAGTAGGAAGTGATGGCAGCAGTGGTGTCGACCACACACCACTCACCGGCCAGAGCTCAGCTGTACTCACTGATTTTCAGTTGCCTCTTTATTCTCTCCACGTTGCGGTCTCTGTACTGTGCCTGGATGGTGTTACAGTGACCCATCAACTCCACAAACTCCCTGGACAGGACTCCGTGCTGGAAAGGAGGAGACACTTTGGTCACTTTACTGCACATTATGAATAGCTCTTATTTACATTTGTGGGAATTTAAAATGATATCCAACCTGGGTCCGTTGCATCCGAGAGTTTATTGGTACATACTTTCCATCCTCCTCTCCTTTTTTCGGTTCAATACCTGTAGAGATCATTCATAAGTGTCATTTATGTACATTATGTACACGAATCTCAAGAGCAAACAGTGTTCTAGAAATGCACCAATCCTTGCATTTCCATTTGAATTAAAAACTGCAACTACTTTGCATAATGTATATATTATCCAATGTTTATATTTTTTTATAGAAGTTCTGACTTTTACAATGTATTCTAACTTACTCTGTATATTTGATGTTGTGTATTATACTGATATGTATATATTTACTGTTTGTGTGTTTATTTATATTTTAAACTCATGTTCAATTCCTTGTTAACATGCTGCTGTAACAAAACACTTCCCTTATTTCACATCAGTCAACTATTAACATTTCAGAGCCACACATACACATGGTCAACAATTGTAACATTTTCCGCTAACTTTAGCAACTTTTAAGACCATCTTTGCAGCTTAGTTCCTAGAAAGCGACTTTAAAGGCCATCAGAAGAAAACAAGAAATATGTTATGTAATCACTAATTCCCCAGCTGATCAGAGAAATTGCAGTGAATGGCTCTTCAATGGACACGTCATAGTCTCACTGAAGTAACATCTTTCTATTGACTTGTTATCTGTCAGTACTCACTCTTCAGTTTTCTCTGAATCTGACCCGTCAGCGTTTTGATCTCCTCTCGAAGAGTCTGGAGCTCTCTCTTCATACCTGAGGAAAACATCAACAGACAATGTGAGCCCTGGCAGAGGTGATGGTTAAGACTAGAGATTCAGAAAAGACTTGGACTTTCAAAACTTTAAAAAATGTGTTGACTTTTTGGTGTTTTCGCATTTGTTCGGCATATTCTGCCCTTCACAGATATGATCAGTAGTAAATCTGGGCGGACTGATGGCATCAACAAAAACACGTACTGTCGTCCGGCAGCGGCTCGCCCAGCACAGCTTTCTGTTTGTTCTCGAGGTTAGACACCATCCTTTTGAGGCTATGCAGCCCCTCATGAATTTCTTGAACCTGAGATTAGAAAAAAAGACAGAAGCATTGTTGAAATGTGCATTTAGTTGTAAAAACAAAACAGATACACAAGAAGTCTAATTGATCATTTAATTGGTGGACAAATTTGTCAAGCAAATATGCCAGACATGCCGTGGTTAGATTCTTTGAAAAGGGAGGACATTGCTGCTTTTAATTTCTGATAGATTATTATTATATAGTGGACTGCTGGTGGGACAAAAAAAGCCAGATGTTTTTGTTGATGTTGACGTGATAAAATGTTTAAAGTGACAAAATATGGGAACAAGCAATGTGACCATTTATTCTACGTTAAGTTGATATTCCTCAGTTAAACAATATAAACAATGTGGTAATTACTATAATTTCAGGCTTTAACTGAAAGACAAGAATAATTTCCCAAAAAGGAAATGAAATTACAAATTTATTTAACAGTTCAAATAATAAATACTTTTTTGGGGTCTAGGTACCGGTGTCCTACCTTGTTTTCCTTACATTTATTATATATTTTGAGAAACAATAAAGGATTCCTGATTCTGATTTTAATTTGGAAAATGTTTTTTTTTTTTTAAATTGTACTTGTCCTGTATGTTTGATTAGAAAATGAAATGCAGTAACTTTTATCTCCTTTGTTTGACAGTTCCTCAATATCATTTTAGAATTATTTCATATACATATACATATCATACTCTTTTGGTCAATGAAAATGTAAACAAAGACATCTATACATTGAAACCCTTCTTTTCCTAACGCTGTGTAAGTGTATAATTTAAGAATTATAGAACAAGAGGAAAAACATTAAAGAGAACAACCTGTTATTTTATCTGATCTGTCTTCTGTCCGTGGATTAATATTTATAATATATTTAGACAAACTTCACCTTTTTGAAGAATGCATCGTTCTCCTTCTCCTCTTTGGCTGAAGAGGTTCCAGGTTTGATCATAAGAGCTTTACCCTCGTCTTCCTCATCTGAAGCCACTGCCTCCTGCCAGTCAGATAACAGACAGATTAATTAAGACGGGGAAGAAGAAGGTATTTCCATCTCAAAGCACGAAAACGAACTTCACCACCCCAGCTGCCATGCCCTTTCCCGGCCTGGCATACCCTTTAAGAAGACAGGGCTGGAACGGAAGTTGGGAGTAATTTGTCGCGAAAATTAACATTCAGACACGTAAAACGCTTCACATTGTTATTTTAATCATTTGTGGTGTTGAATTATCTGATCAAAGGCTGTGCAGGTTGAACAGTGAAGTGAGCACCTGCTAACAAACTATCAGTGTACTTTGCTAAGTTAGCAGGCTAGCGTGTGAATGCTAAAGTTAGCCTTGTACTCACATTTCCTAACTCTTTTGTTCGGTCCCGCATTTTTCCAGTGAGTCAGTTCTCAGAAAAGCTGCGACTCCACGCGGAAGTATGGTAAGTTGTTCCCAGGCAGTGAAACAATCTTTAAAATGAACTGGAAACTTTGATCTAGTGTCATTCACCAAGAAAAACTACAGTTGCAACCCTTCTTCTTCTGGTGCTACTCAAAACATTAAACTGCGACTCTTTGGCTCCCTCTGTGATAAGAAGAAGAAGAAGAAGAAGAAGAAGAAGAAGAAGAAGAAGAAGAAGAAGAAGAAGAAGAAGAAGAAGACATACTTTTATTAATCCCTTACAGGGAAATTGCTTTCTCTACTCTGTTGTGTTGACACACATTAAACACACAGAGGATATATAGCCAGGTACCCGGCGCCAAGGGAGCAGATAGAGGTTAGGTGCCTTGCTCAAGGGCACCTCGGCAGTGGCCTAGGAGGAGAACTGGCACCTCTCCAGCTACCAGCTCACTCCATTTTTTTTGGTCCGATGTACCAAGTCCCTACTGACTGAGCCACTGCCGCCTCATAGCAGATTGCAACAGCACAGACATGAGTTACAGTTTAATTATTACAATTATTATAATATCTTATATTCTTGGATAGTTTTCGTATCTTAATATGTATATGTTTTTCTTATTTGTGTTCCTTTTTATATATATCCTTTTCCAGATGTGTTAAAATTTCGTTTTAGTTTTAGCCAACCAAGCAAATACACAGACAAATATAAGCTAATAACTGAACTAAATGAGTACACCCCCTTCGAAAAGTAACATTTTAAACAATATCTCAATGAACACATAAACAATTTCCAAAATGTTGACAAGACTACATTTTATATAACATCTGTTTAAGTTATAACATGAAAGTAAGGTTAATAATATAACTTAGACTACATATTTTTCAGTTTTACTCAAATAAGGGCGATGCAAAAATGAGTACACCCCACTGAAAGTCTCTGGAGCAAAGCAACATTTTAGACTACAAATGTCTAATTTAACAATAATCAACCACAGGTGAGTCTAATTATTCACTGCACAGGTGTCCAGCAGACAGTTGACTATAAAAGGGTGTTGTTAGCAATGGCACCACATGGAAGAGAAATGTCACAAAGACCTGAGAAAGAAAATCATTTCTTTACACCGCAAAGGTGAAGACTCCAAGAAGATCAGCAAAGCTGTACTTATCAGTCAGAATAAAGTGGTACAGAAACTTTAAAAAGATGGAGCTGCAACCATCTCACAGAGACATCCAGGTCGTCCACGGAAGTCAACACCTCGACAGGAGCGTCTTCTGGTGAGAAGGGTGGAAGAAAATCGGCATGCAAGTTCTCTGCAGTTATCTAAGGAAGTAGAAAGCCAAACTGGGGGGACTATTTCCCGTGACCCAATACGGCGTACACTGCAGAGGAATGGCATGCATTGATGCCATCTACGAAGGGAGCATCTCCTAAAGCCCAGGCACAAAAAAAACGCCTAGAGTTTGCCAGGGCCCATGAAGACTACTGGGACTCTATACTCTGGAGTGATGAGACCAAGATAAGTGTTTTTGGTACTGATGGCTTCAAAACTGTATGGCGTCGCAAAGGTGAGGAATACCAAGAAACATGCATGGTGCCTACAGTGAAACATGGTGGTGGCAGTGTCCTTATGTGGGGTTGAGTGCTGCTGGTGTCGGAGAGCTGCGTTTCATTGATGGCATCATGAATTCACAGATGTACTGCTCTATACTGAAAGAGAAGACGCTACCATCACTCCGTGTCCTTGGTCGTCGTGCACATTTCCAACATGACAATGATCCTAAACACACATCTAAGGCCACTGTTGGATTTCTGCGGAAGAACAGGGTGAAAGTGATTCAGTTGCCAAGTATGTCTCCTGATCTGAACCCAATTGAACACCTATGGGGAATTCTGAAGAGACAAGTTGAGCATCACTCTCCATCCAGCATCCGGTCTCTAAAAGAGGTCATTCTTGAAGAATGGAAAAAGATTGATGTAGCAAAATGTTTCCAACTTGTTCATTCCATGCCTACAAGACTTGGTGCTGTCATTAAACATCATGGAGGCCATACAAAGTACTAGATGTAGTAGTTTTTGTTGTGGGGGGTACTCAATTTTGCATCGCCCTTATTTGAGTAAAACTGAAAAATGTGTAATCTAAGTTATATTATTAACCTTACTTCCATGTTATAAATTAAACAGATGTTAGATTAAACTTGGCCTTGTCAACATTTGGGGAAATTGTTTTAGTGTTCATTGAGATATTGTTTAAAATGTTACTTTTCAAAGGGGGTGTGCTCATTTACACTGAGCACTGTATATGACTTGCATTCAGAAATAATGTTATTTATATGCATATCTTTTACACTATGATCTATTGCATATTTGTATACATTGAAACTATTTAGAAGGAAATGACTATGACTAAAATATACTGCTATCGTTATTTATTAAATAAAAAATAATTAAGGAATAAATGTAATTTACTTCTAAAAAAACAAGTAACATCTGTTATCTAAAGACTTTTTGACTCTTGAAAAAAAATCTCCACATCCTGCCAACACAGTGTATAGTCAGTTCCAGCATCATCATTGTTGCTCCTCGAGATCAGACATATGAAAGCCACACAGTTTCTGTCGTTATTCTGACAGCCGCAAGATGGCGCTGTTTGCCTGCACAAACTGTAAAACTGCACCAACCATCACATCCAATAAAGCTGTTTCCGCCATCAGGGACATTAGGAAGAAGTTAATTATAGTTATGTCATCAAAACTGATCTAAATAATAAATAAATAAATCACCTGTATCAGTAAAACAGCCTTTATGGAGAATTATCAATGTCTTTATGAATATTCAAGCCTACTGACATTTCCTTATTGCGAGCTATAAATATGCCTATTGGAGACTGATTAGGCTAAAATGTGTATGGCATTTAAAATACAGCCTTCAGAAAATAAACCTGCAAAACATTGAATAGTCCAGATAATTATTGTGTACCTAAAGTGTCCATGATTCTTCATAACAGCAAGTACATGTATCAATTTCAAGTGATGTACTGAAGCTTCAAAAAAACAATATTATTTAATCGGTTTACAGAATTTATTAACAGGCTGATTCCGAGGCACCAATTATAGGATTTTTTCAATATCTTGTGCAAAGCTCACAGGGCTTTATTCGTGTCCTTGACCCCTTCCTGATGACCTATACTCAATCAGACAGTTAGAAAATCAATTACTTTAATCCTTACTCCCTGTATTTAATTACTCTGATGGCCTGGTTAAGCATCCCTTTGTCAAATTGTGATCCGAACAGCCTCATTGTGGACATTGGTTCATAGCATTTCCATTAAAGCTTGATTATTCCTTTTCTATTTATTAGATTTTTTTTTTTAATGCTTTATGTGTTTGTGTTTCATAATGGTTCAAAATGTGGTATTTCTGATATCATCTTAATTATTTATTATAGTAATAATAATAATAATAATAATAATAATATAAAACACAATTACAAATAAATGGAATTTCAATGACAAAACTGATACTGTATTTCTAAAATATTCATTAAAAAAAAGTAGTATTGTATAAGTCTGTCACTAGAAACAGTGTAAAATGCAGTAATAGGAATATTGTTTCAAATGTATACATTCTGAATTCAGAGTATTGAGCACTTAGACATCGCAGTCAGTGAATATATAAATAAAATATGGGGTAATAAACTGCTAAATTAATAAAGATATAGCTGGTAAAAAACATTTTAAAAAACAGTGAAATAAAAGATGAAATCATCCTTTGTGGCTGTGAATGGAGATCTAACTCAACTACACTTCCCATAGTGCACCGGTCGGGAACGTCGTGTCGCCAGCGAGCTGTCAGTGTTGAGGGAGAGAGGAGGAATCGGTCCAGCATCTCTGGAGCGGCGGCGGAGAGGAGCGCAGGAAAGAGACACACATCAGCTAAAATGAGGAGATTTTAGCCCAATGTTCTCCACAGTGGATGTTCAAAGCGTGGATGTTTAAAAACTGACCCTCACGGTCTGCCGTAGATCAGCGCGGAGATCTGACTTCATTCTATCAATGAGAGATATGTGGAGTGGCTCTACCGCCCGGTGTTAACGCAGAAAAACACAAGATGAAGAAGCAGTTCAACCGAATGAGACAGCTCGCCAACCAAACAGTCGGCAGGTAAGAGCTGAATCTAAGAAAACGCTTTTATGTGTACGACATCTTGCTTTGTAATTTGCCCTGACACAAAACAGCCAAAGCAGGTATTTATCGGCTGTGTTCGGCTGCCAGCTTTACGTTCACTCGATGGGATTTTGCTGCTCAGCTGGTTTGATTTGCACAAAGCATTAACTGTCAGTGGAGGTCACAGTTGCAGTGTTGTGTGATTGATTGAGCCCAGCAGGGGAGGAGCGTATTCGCACACATGATGAGGGAGCCGACATGGTACCCAAGGAGCTGGGCTGCTGCTGCCAACTGACCGATAAAAGCAACGCACAGGGGCGGCCACCAGGCACCCTGCAGCGGGGAGTCAGATCACCCTCTTACACTAACATATCTGCAATGACATCATGTAATTTCTTTAATTTTTTCCTTTAACAAATAGCCGTTTTGCCTTTATTTGCTCTACGTGCAGTGGTTAGAGAGGGTGATTTGAACGTGGCATCCCATTCAATCCAGGACAAATACAAATGGATTTGTATTTCATGGAAATCTTTTCATCCGGTAATGGGAGAAAAGACCATGACAGCTCTCATCACGTTTCTTGACATTTGTCTGTATGACATGTAGGAGCTAAAGACAGGACATGGTTAGCTTTACTTGGTTAATGACTGGAATTAAATGGTAAGAGGGGATAAACCACAGATAAAGTGTGCCAACATGGTTTCCAATTGAATCTTAGGCAATGCAATGGAAGTGTTTTAGTATGACATATTATATATGTTTGGATTCAAACCTGCTCAAAAAAGAACATTGACTAAATATGAGCACAGAAAATGATACTGAAGCAATAACTGACAAACAATTTAGGTCTTTTGTGTTTTGTATAGCTTGCACATACATTTAGATGTAATCTGCAAAAGTATGATGTTTATATTTAATATCTGGCTTAATGGAAACATATACATTTAAAGAGACCCAATGATTGAGCCTTGGGTAACTCCATTAAATAGTAACAATTCCAATCAAAACTGCTCACTCTGCTCACACTGTTTGTTTGCAGATAGTGAGAAGTTTTTCTGATGTGTCATCATTGTTTTACCTCGTTTTTTCTTTTGTACTGGATGTTTAATTTATGCTCATTCCCAATGTGAGTCCCAGTTCTTTCAACTTTAAACCAAAATGTTTGCTTTTAGGTGTAGGATAACCTTTCACCCCGCCAATGAAAAGCAAGTTTTACCATGATGGTTGAAAGAATTGTAGTAATCCAATACATTCTATATGTTAAACACCCACTGAGTTATGCTTTTGAGTGTGAAGCTCCAGAAAAGCCTTTTTTTAATCATTGAAATGAAAGTCCTATTTAGCCTTTAACATACTGTGCCATTTAAACATAGTCACAGTTGATGAATGTAGATGTGTGTAATCCTTATAAATCCTGAGAACATAAAGCTGCATCAGATAGTACGCAAATGTATAAAATGGTCTTTGTGATTATTTGTTTTCACTGTCTCTGTTTCCCCCTGACAGGCTTGATGTTGCCGATAAATCTTTGTTTGTTGATCTCAGTTATAACCTGAGGCTTGGTAAACAATAGTCCAAAAACACATGACCCATTTTGGCTGAAAGCAAGCTCTATACATCTCTTTTAAGAGCAACTTGATCCTTGGGAGTCACTATAGGTTTTTGCTTTTTTGAGCCTGCATGTCGGGTTGGTGTACATGCAGGGAAGAATTGAAGAGGTGTAGCTGCAGCCTGGGTCTTAGTAGGTATTGTATTTTCACTTCTATTTGTCAACCACACCCTATCATAACTGAAGCCAATGTCCAAATATGTCAACACTGCGCCTTTAGCAATTTGGATCGAGTGTTGTTTAATTGTTGTGCAACCTTAAAATGGAGTCATTGTTTCAGATGAACCAAGGTCTACATTAAGGACGCATAAAATCTTAAAACAGGTTGATTTGTAGCCTGTCAGTTCCTTGAAAAACTTGCCCCAGGTTTGTTCTAAAAGCAAGTGCACTCTAACCTGTTTGTTTTGCTTAGCTAACGGCAGTAACCGACGACGCTGGCACACCGAAAGGATTTTGTGTCAAGCTATCTTGTACTCGCTCACCCAGACTGCAGGGAGAGGCGCTGATACTAATCAATGAAAAAGGTATTACTGCAGCTAATGCCCAACAGAGTGGACTTGGCAGACTTTTCAGAAATCCCTGGAGGAAATTTACCCATTGCTAAAAGAGATGCTGGAAGGGTGCCTTACTTGAGCTGGAAAGACAAAACCCCTCAAAGTATTTATGTAAACATAAAAACGTGAGTGAGTGTGTGCAAGGCCAGGTGGTTGTTTATTTCCCCTCCTCTGTGTGAGAGCCAGAGCACCAGAGCCCAGTGAAGTGGAACATCCCGGTAATGAGTTCTAACCTGTATCATAAGAAGCAGAACAGCAGGGGCAATTAGTCATATTTAGAGGGCAGAGACTCCAACATGACGCCTCACTGCTGGCCACACAGGTAATTGGTGATAGCCCCCCATGACCTTGGCAGTCCGCTTCACCTGTTACTGTCGAAGGTTCCTTATGTCTCGCCGATTTGACAGATAATAAACTTCACAAACCACATTTTTAGACACCTAGTAGTGTTGCCAAGTATTATTAATTATTATCATAATTTAGCACTTGTACAATGAAGGATACAATGGAACTTTATTAATCAGATTGCTCAAAAATGACAATCACATAAGAAAGAAAACAATAAGATGAAAAAATAGAAACAAAACATTAGTCATAACCATGAAAGGATACATTTATTAAGAGAAAATATTGCAGATGATAGCGAGAAGTAAATGCACTTCATATTAATAGTATCAATCCATATCCAGTGCAATATTATTTGTAATTTATGATCAATAAAATAAAGACCTAGATGTATGCTCATTTTGACGTAATATTTCAATGTTTTTCCTGTAAAAGTAATATGGTTGCAAGAGAGACACGGCCGAAAGGGCAGTCAATACTAAAATTACAAATAACATAAGTAGGCTAAAACCACAGTAATCTGCTACCGAGGAGTATAAAGTATATTTAGGATACTACAATAAAACTTCATCAGAACCAAAAGCATTTGCAAACAGTGCTATTTTCTGTGTGAGTATAATAATATTTCTAAATTGGGCACATATCAACCCTTCCCCTGTTTGAAATGAAGTTGTTTAACCATTCCTTTAACTATGTCAGTAATGTATAACTGGAAATGTATTCCAGATCTGACACAAATGATCAAAGTTCTTTGCATAGCCGACATCAATCACAGTATCTTTCAAATGTATCTGTTGTTTTATGATAAGAACTAAAAAACCCTACCTAACATGCCAGGACACACAGTATTTCCTGAGCCTTTGGAACACACACCAAACTCTGCTACAGACTTGATTTGAATGCATGTGGTAGCTTGCCTTAACGTACAATTTCTAGGAAAGTGCAACGAAGCAGGAAAGGTGACTTGCTCAGTCAAACCAAATAGTAATCATATACTCTGAACCTTTTATTCAATTTTATTTAAACTATATGTTAATACTTTGGGAAATCAGAATATATTATAGTTAATATTCAAAGGCCTACTCTAAATAGTTCATCACAGAAGCGTAGCTAGGTAAATTATTTAGCATTTCTCCATCAAGTTTATTTAAGAATACTCATTTGTTTAATTCTCCTTCTCCTTTTGGTCCAGAAAATATGATTTGGTTTGTAGCAAAAGGAAATAAAATCCAAAGTCTGGAAATATTTGATTTCTGCTTTATCTATTTTATCTGCCTTTCTTCAGCATTAGAGAGACATTTGGAGCTTATAATGTGCCCATCTGCCTCCAAAGTGTTACTCAGTGCCGGAAACACGCACATGAGCATCCTGAAACTAATGAAGCATCTCCCTTCAAGAGGACATCGCTGCATCGCTCCGGTTGAAAATATAGGTCAGGAGAGGTTCAGACACAGTTAAATTCATCTCTAAAACAGTCGCCATTAATCCTGCGTAATGCTGCGTAAAACTGTGCGACTGAATGAAAATGTGTAACTCTGACTGTACTGTGAGGTTACGGCAGGAAGGGGACAAGCATAATCCTCTCTTGGCTCTGTCACTTCTACTGCATAGTATTTTCAAATCATCTTCTCATTCACATTTCTTTTTGTGTTGGCGATAAACGAAAGAGGCTGCTTATTCGACTTGTGGACAGGAAAGTCCTTTTAATAAAAACATGGAAAGAAGAAAACAGATTTGACTAGGCCAGGTTCTGCAAAGGAAGCTGATGTGAATGTCAATGTGAGATAAAACAGAAAGCAGAGAGAAATCTATTAACGAGATGTTGGGAAGTGGATTTCTAATCTCCACCAACAGGCTGGGAAATTGTTTCTTTTTGTCGGTGTGGAGGCTGCGAGCGACAAGACCCGAGAACATATTGTTTATATTTGGTCCTTAAGCCATTATCAACTGTCAGTCTGTAAGCTTTTGTGATGGAAGACAGTAAATTGCATGATAAAAAAACAGACATGCCGTTAACGGCTTCATTAATTTTGGTTATTCGCTTCATGCTTTATTGTGTCCTTTTTCATATTCTGGGCAACAGGAACAAATTGTGACTCTCTGATTGATGCATGGACCTGTAACCAATAATTGTTGTTGTTTGTGTGGGGTTGATGCTGGACTTGGTTGTTGCTCTGTTGGTCTCCCTTCAATAAAACCTGAGGAATAACTTGTGAAACTAGCCACGGTAAGGCTTTATTCGATATTGTGACAGCAGCGGGGAGGAAGGCGGGATATTTTGCCCTGCAGTGCCCACACCTCCGCTCCTGCCTGTTACACAGTTTAATCTGTTGTACTGCTTGGAGCAGAAAGCTGAGCAATTGGATGTTGTGATTCATGGAGGAAGTAACAATGTAAAGGCGTTAAGATCCTCTTTTCAAATTATATGATGCCCCTTGGTGAACACATGTGTTGATTTGCAACAGGTTCTTTGACATTGATCAAACCCTGTATTTGAATCCAGGTAGAAAAATTCTAATCCTCCTTCTCCAGATGGAGTTTCTCTCCCATACAATCTGACCCTGCCTGAAATGCCTTGATTGGACTCCTTCTGTTGCCTTCCCTAACATAATGACATCACTATGTAACACAGAGCTGGCCAGTTAATCAATCAGAGCAGACTGGGGTCTGGTTTCAGACAGTATGATTAAAATAAAGAGCTTTTTGAACATTAAAGCATGTAAACCTTTCACAGAGGAACAAAATACAAATATGAACCTGAAAATTAGCAGAACATGTCCTGAGAAATGAAGTAGGTGAGGGTTAGGAAGAAGGATGGCTTTGATTCAGCCTTTGTGTCCCTATGTGGGTTTTGGGGTCCTCATGGGTGTCTTGCATCCCAAACAGTCCCTGACCCCCTGCTCCCTGGACCTCTCTTTGTTCACTCTGTAGTCACGACCCTGTTGACATCCCATCAATTCTTAGCTTCAGTGTTTGTTCTTGAAGATGGATTTAGTACAGGAGCTCCAGTATTGTGTATTCACATCGGATTAGTACAAATGGCTCCATCAGGGCAAACATAAATAATGCACAAACGTTTCTCTCCTTGACTGGCGGACCATTCAGCCGAAAGATAATGAACCCATTTGTCAAACATGGTGCTGTATGTGTGTGCTAATTCCAGCAGCATCCTTAGGATTTGATAATAGATTGCCCTTTATTCAGAACATAATTAGTATTCATAGCAAGGCTACTTTACACTCTGAATACAGTGAGAATAATGAAGACCAGAGAGGAAAATGTAATTGTTGAACTTAGTGTTAATGACTGCCATAAGCTGGGCAGGGTGAAAGTGTGAAGAAGAGGAGGCTGGACTATGAATTGACACGGATGTTTACAGAGTGAGGTGTTGCACCTCTCCGGGCTCATCTGAGGTGATGATTCACAGCGTGTGGGAGATGTTTTATTATGAGCATCATTACAGGCATTAGTGTCGAGTAAAGACGAACGCTAACACAGTAGTATTTGCATGTGTGTATGAAAAAGTGATTAAGTGAGGAGTAAGTGTGTGTGGGCTCACCTACCTGTCCAGCTCATCCTCATTGATCATGATGAGAGTCCGTTAATGAGGAATTCCTGCTAGGAGTTGGAAGATGACCCTGTGTGCTAGCTTCAATGTAATTATGTGTCTATGAGAGATGCTAGCACACAATTAGAAGAAAATGTGTTAATTTGTTAGTAGGGCTACCAAAGACATCCATTCTCCTGAATATGAGACCTCAGAAATGAGGGGTTTTCTTCAAATAGGCGAAAACATACCCGTGGATTCAGTGATGACCAGATTAGATTTTGGGGGTCGAAGGTGAAAATCACCATAACTTCACATCCATATCTTTTGTGAATGGGCTGTCTCAGGAAACATTTTGGGATTTCTTTTCAGATTTGAAACAAACATCACCCTTGGCCCCAAGGATGAACTGATTCGATTTTTGGGGTCATAGATTAAGGGCACTGTGACCTAACAAAACACATTTTGGCCATAAATGTAGAATTGATATGGTAATTATCACAATTACACATTAGGTCTAACAGAATAAAACATTGAAGTGATGACATTTAGGACATTTAAAACTGCCATTGTGATTTGGTGGAGGCATACAACCACAATATGGTATTTGTAGTTTTTAAGTCCTCATAGTGATAGTTACGTGTTTGATAAACACATCAAAAAGGACATATTGCACTTAGGGGAGTTAGTTGGAAAATATGAGTAACAAACAGCACTTATCAACATTTTTTATTGGCACCTTTTGTGTTTGGTTTGATTTGAACTTGGTTGTATTTTATCAGCACACTAAGCTGCAGAAAGACAGAACTGTCCCAGTACTCTCACATTTTTTTGGAGATTTCAACCTCCACAACCATGATTGAAGTCTCTCTAGCCTCCAGTATAAAGTAAACTTAGCTTTGTGAAAGCACAGCACGTTCCCAAATGATGCTTTGATTAGCATAAGAAGGGGAGGTTATGCAGGGGCACTTATTGACAGAAATAGTATCTTTTAAAAGTGGCTGAGCTGTATGATTATATATTCACTTTGACACTCATAGAAGTGTTTCAGATATAGTTACCCCATGGAGTTTATAATCCAATCAGTAGCATTGGATTTTGGGTTAGGAGAGGAATAAAAAAAAGCATCACTGGCATGATTTCTAGACTTGTCTGTCAATGTTCTCCCGGCACGTAAGTGTTTTTGGGTGAAACTGAGGGAGTCTCTAAGGGAGAAGTCACAGCCAGTGGAGCGTTATTGGACTCACTGGAGTGTGATGATGGAGACGCTGCTTCTGGGTTTTTGCTGAGCCACCGAGGAGCCAGCAGACAGACGATCAACCCCCTCAACTGTGCTGCTGCTGCTCATGACAGCGTGGCATTTAGAAAATAGTTTTGCTCGATCTACAAAGTTTGGAAATCATTCAGCAGGATGTTGCTAAGCTGCCAGGTAAATCACTGAAACATAGAGGCACGGAGCAAGACTTTATATCTACCTAGTCTGCTCTGATTGGATGGCTGGTTGTCTCTGTTCTGATTGGTCAACCGCTTAGAGATATCCCTCCCCTAAGCATATGCAGACACAATGGGTTGGAGCACTTGCCAATAGTAGCACTGGTGTTACATAGTGATTTCACTTATGTAACGGAAGCATACAAAGTAGTCCAATGGATCCTGATTATACTTAGATCCTTGGATCATAAATATCACTTTGCGGTTTATTAATATGGGGATCATTTGAATGTCTTTACATAATGGTGGGTAGCTTGTGAATTTCATCTTTAAGGTTTTATATAGTCACATCTAAGCTTAAAAAAAACCCTCATCATCATATTATCATCAATATAATCAAAGCTGATGAATGCCACACTGGTCTCTGATCACAGCTGTTAATTTTGCCAACAATTTCAGGACGCTCGTGAGAAACTGCCCTTCTTAACTCTTTGGCTTTGACTTACAGATGCAGAGCAGATTTAAAAATCAGGATCAAGCCTCTTAGTGGATTCGCTGTGGGCTCACAATTTTGTCCAGTGGCGAGTTAATATGTTAAAGAGGCACAAAACAGATTTCCGTTTCAAACTAAACCATCAATGTTGCTGGATGTTCTAAAAGGAATAAAGCTGTTAGGAGATAACTAAGTAGTCACTGAGTGATTCGGAGAATGGAAGGGCAAACAGCACACCGGGCAGACCAAAGAGGTAAGGTAAGATAGACCTTTATTGATCCCCGTAGGGAAATTCAGGTGTGAAAGCAGCAAAAGAATAAGAGTGAAACATACGACAGTACAAATAAATATGAATAACAGAATAACAGTATGAATAGACATACCATAATAACATAAGGTATAACTCAATGATCAACTGAATATTCATAGATATGAGTGAATGTAGTTAAATATATTAACCTTAATACGAAGGCTTTGAAATTACCATTGAGACCCTTTTATGCTTTTGGGGTTTTTTCGCTCTTAGTTCATTATATACAACTCTGGAATTTTTTTTTTCTAAATCTCAATATCTACATTTATGGCAGCCATTCCACTGTCTGTTGAATTCCAACACAGAGAAATGTTGTCAGTAGTTTATAGAATACAAAAAAACATTTTTTATAATAATTATATAATCAAAGACAAACCTATAAATAACAAACCGGAGAAACTGATAATAATTTCCGGAGCCCTACATCACTATGTAAAACTCTGGCTTCTATTGGCTTACGCTCCAACATATTGTTTTGCAAATGGTTAAGGGGCGGGACATCTCTTGACCAATCATAATGGAGCTGGCCATCTAACCAATCAGAGCAGACTGGGCTCTGGTTTCAGACTGAGCATGAAAAGAGGTGCTGCAGCACAGGCAGTATGAGATAAATAAAGAGCTTTTTAAGATTAAAGCCTGTCACAGTAGAGGTACAACATACAAATATGGACATGAATTGATCATAAGGCAGCAGGAATTTTGTATTAGAATAGTATATTCTTTATGGTTTTTCTTTCTGCTATTTGGTCAAATACTTGACCTGTACATTGATCTTAAACAAGTTGGTTAATTGATCATTCATTGCTTTACAAACGTGAGGATTGAATGCTTACACAGTTTAATATCGTAATAAAATAATATCTCTGGGGTTTTTGAGGGTTGGTGGAACAAAATACATAAGACTTCATATCAGGTCAACAGTCCAGCAGTGGCTCAGTCAGTAGGGGCTTGGACTGGGAATTGTAGGGTCGCCGTTTCAAGTCCCCAAACAGACTTGAAATATGGAAGGTGGACTGCTAATTGGAGAGGTCAGAGTTCACCTCCCTAGGCCCTGCTGTAGTGCCCTTGAGCAAGGCACCGGACACCTCCAATCTCCCCTCCCCATTGCTCCCCGGGTGCTGCACAATAGCTGCCCACTGCTCCTAGTACTAGGATGGGTTAAATGCAGAGGACCAATTTCACTGTGTGTGCTCTGCTGTGTGCATGTATGTGACAATAAAGAGGGTTTCATCCTCCGATTCTATTCTATATGCACAAAGAATCTAAAATATAAAACAAGTTCTGTGTTTGAGTGACCACATGGCGTCCTATGAAACACCCATGTTGCCGCAGCAACTAGGGTCCCTCAGTTCTGTTGTTGCTGACGTTACCCACCCTGTCACCCAACCACCACACTCCACCTTTTTCCTGTGTGTCGAACACACCCACACACCGCTGAGCTGGAAACATTAGCTCAGCTGTGACACTTTCCAAACAGCCTCTGAGGACGATTAAAACAATAAAACAACATCAGCTGAAACCAGAGTGCTCTACAGCCTGAGCAGGGCAGGAAATGACATCATCAGCCGAGGGCTAACACTCCCAGAGCTCCTGCAGTGTTTTCACTGTTGTAATGGACACTAATTGGAAGCCTGTTATGGAAATTCCACTCAAATGACCACATGCTGATGCTGCGTGCTGATGTCTCTTATTCAGAGCTGTCAGGCCGAGTGTAGCTGAGAACACACAGTGCGTCAACATCCTCTCATTCCCTGATGCAGACGAGAGTACTCATGTTCATGAGAGACGATATGAGGTGACCAAAAGTAAACATTATTCAACCCTGATGGTGTGCCGCTTGAGGAGACACTGTTGATATTTGAGACTGAGGATTTCAGACTGTTAGGCAGGGTACTGGGAAAGAGAGTTGTCGAACATAGGGCTGAACAATTATTCAAAATTACACTATTGAAAATTTCAGGAGATGCAATACCTACATGTGTGATAAAAAAAAAAAAGCCTCTTAAATGAAATATTGTTGTTTGGTACAGATCCTCACAAAGAATTACACATGTTTTTCAATGAAAATCTGAATAATGATGTAACATTTCTCTTATTTGGCAAATCACATTACAATTGAGTTTCAGTCCAACGAATTGCACACACATTTTTCCTCGTCATTTAATGGCAGTGGCTGTAACACACTGCTTATGAAGTCAATAGAGGCATACCTAAATTGTGGCATGAATGCAGCAATTTGCATTAATGGTCATACTCCTTCTCTGAATTATAACTCAAATGTGAACATACAGACATATATTTTAATATCCCCATTTTTATGTCGATGTATCTCCAATGTAAAAAATGTAACGTATCTCCACTGATAAGTCAGGAACAAAAATGCCAATGTAATACACTGATAGTTGCCTGCACATCCATGGGTACATTGCTGAAATTAGCTGTCAATGGGGAATTTGTCTAACTTTTAATTGCTTAGATGTAAACAAATACAGTCTGGAGTTGTAGCACACACCCAGAAGTATTGATACTGCCAACAGTGTCAGACTTTGTGGGTAAAATCTCCCACTCAGCTGTGCTCACAACAAACAATAAACCTCCACGCAGACCTGAAATTACCAGCTTGGCTGAGTCGAGAAGCCATTCTCATTATTTACTTCTTATCCCTCAGAACGAGCCAGACACACTCTAATGGGAAATATTCTCTCCTCCTTCTCTGGTTTTTCGCTCCCCTCAGCATATCCTTCTTCAGAGAGCTTCCTTTTAGTGAAGCAGCAAGCATTGTTTCCGTTTGCTTGGTTTATTATTTCAATCGTATGGAGAACAATTCCATAGATATATGAAATGGGAATAACTGCAAGTACTATACAAGTTATAACATTATTTTAAGTAGCTGGGCTTATTTCTAGAGTAAAAATAAACTTTATTTGGGAAGGTATTTTTTTATTTTTACTTTATTATTCTGCATGTCACCTACAATCAAAGAAACTTAAATGGCCTTCAGTGTTAGTTATAAAGGAACAATTAAGATTACTTACCTACCTACTTTTTCAATATTGCTTTATTTGTGTATCATTGAATCTTGCTCTAATAACAAATGCACAGAAAAGTTGAACAAAAGTAAAGTCTGCAGAGGTAAAACCCGGAGCAGCAGTTTCACGGTGTGGTCAGAAAGCTTCCTGCTAGCTTCTTTTACTGTACCTGTTGCCGTGTTGCTACCACTCCTATCTATGTCTGTTAAACTTTAATGGGAAGTCAAACCCTCGGAGCTCAGGTGTCACTTCTTCTCCGTCTGTGGTGTGAGATGAAGGGCAGGGGGTGAAGAGGACAACTTCACATGCATCTCCCCGGTAAAGGTGCAGCTAGTTTTAATGGCTCTGTATACTGCAGGGTAGCTTGTGAATTTAACCCATCTGCAACTAAAGTCTGATTTAAGTGTTTCTTATTAATAATCCAAATCTGCAAAGTAACTAAAGGCACAAAATAGATGGAGTGGAGTAAAACTATACGATTTACCTCTGAATTGTAATGGAGTTGAAGTACAAAGTATCATGGAATGGAAATACTCAGGTAAAGTACAAGTAACACCAAATTGTACTTCAGTACAGTACTTGAGTAAATGTACTCGGTTATTCCCACATCTGTCTTATTTTACAAAATCTTTTTAGCTAAAGTTTTCTTTATAAAGCTATATATTTGTGACCTGGTAAGATTTTTCTCTTTTAAAGGAACGAGTGGGCTTCAGAGAGCCTCAGACAAAGAAGAGAATAGTTGAAAGATGTACAGTAAATAAAATGTTGATGAAAAGGCTTAATTAATGAGCTTAATTCAAAAATACATAATATAATCTTTGAACCTAAAGAACAAATACATTTAGTTTACTACATCTGCATTTCATATATTTCTGGTTTGAACAGGATACGGGCGCAGAACATGATCCTGTTAAGTCTTCATTGTAGTCTGAATAAGAATGTTGACAGTTAGCTGTGAAGCAAACACACACAAATCTTGGCACAGTGGGTGGAGGAATTGTGAGCTTATTTCTATCTTTCACCCCAAAGCGTATGTTTCATTTAGTGCTTCTCAGCTATAGACCCCTTTAACAAGCCTCAACCCACACAGCCTCGTTTCCGTGCAGGAATCCATGGCAACAGTTGAGTCATTTACTCAGGGCGCTGCTGAGACGATGATGTAAACATGCTGATAGTGTAAACCAAGTGTGATCATGACGTAGGCGGGGTGCAGTAATTCTGGCTTCCAACGTTTGGCTTTACGTGTTACACCTCTGGGATTGTCATGAAATGTTTGGACATAGATGTTGGCCTTTCATATAATATTATGCTGCCGAATCAAGGAACAATATGTTACATTTCTGCATTTAAATTCTAGCCCTTTACTTGATTGGTGAATTTACATTATTCCAAATGTTTCCACCATTTTCCAAACAAAGATTTCCAAATCTTTCATTTTAATCAAGGCAATGGACCGTTTTATTTGGACCCCTTTTAATGGCCTTTTGGCGTGGGTCAGTGTTTTGCTTGTCAGCCAGAGGTCATAAAACTGCTCATAAGACTTTTTTCAGTTCAAAGCTACATTTGTATGATGAACATTTTATATCTTGGTTGTTTTATCCATACGTTTTAACAAGATGAAATATTTTATTAGACGTGCTGAGCAAGCGTTAGCCTTTAGCTTGTAACCGCTAGCTTCATCAATCACTAGAAACATGCCGATGTTTAACATGAAACTCACAAGTCATTATACTTTTTTCCAGTTTTAAGATGCATTTAGATGATACAGCTTTTAGATATTGGTGATTTCAACCGATACGTTCTAACCAGATGGATTTACGTAATTGAATGTTTGGATTCTAAACTATCAGAGAAAAAAGCTGAGGAAACCTTTTCAGATAAAAACCTCCTATGAAAAACAACAACACCCATAATCCTACGCTATGTCACAAGCTTTAAAACTTGTATTTTGTTATAGTTTTGATGAGACACCCCAAGTGGCACGTTTAACAAACTTGCAGTTAAACACTAAGTCAGTATTCATGCTTGGATTTCATTATCAGGTTGTTCACTTTGGGTAAAGACAAAAGCTAGAGGAAGTTCATCTTTCATTTAAAAAAATACGCAGCCTTTACTCTTCTGCAGGAGGCCTCAATTTGTTTAGTCTGCACACCTCGTAAACAGCAGTATAGCTGCTAATCTGCTACCTAGGCTGTTCAGCCCAACATGTCTGGAGCTGTCCATAATAAGGTGTTACTTTTGGCCAGAATTGGGTGAGCAGCTAATTGTCCTTATATAAAATGAAAATGGATTCGGCTTCTTTCTTTGGGAGTTCATTGCTGTTAAAGCAAGCCATTAAACAAGAGAAAGTGGGACAAACTTAAAATCCCACTTATCATCAGTCTGGACTTGGATCAGCTTTTCTTTTGAAACTTATTCGGCTTTATTTACTGTTAATACTTCCTCCTCATAACTTTATGGAAATGCAAAGCCTTGTCAAGTACAGAAGATAACAAATAAGAAAAATATAACTGAGTAAAAAAGATAATCAAAACATGAAAATACTTGAAAACATATATTGAAAAACATATAATAGCCGAGAAAACTGAATGCAGAACTTTAAATAAGTTCTCCCTCACACCTTTCACATAACCCTAATTCCTAATACGCATTCTCAGACACATAGTCATCTAAATCCCTCTTTTATTAAATTAGTCCGAGTTGAACTAAATACACATTTTCAGTAAGTATGTGACAGATATTAAAGAGGTGAAACAGTTGCTAAACTTTCATTATAGTCATCACACTAAGGCCTATTTACCAGTGTTTTATTGCATTTTATTGAGAAAAATATCCTGTGAACGCATTTGAATTTCATGCAGAAGACTTGAGATTTGCAGAGTCGCCCAGTGCTCCATCTCTGTCTGGCATAGGGTTTGTTCCAAATGAACAGTAGTGGACGAAACTAAGATTTGGCAGTACCCCAAGACTCTGGGAGTTAAACTTATTGTTGCCCTTCTACCATTAAATTAACCCACCTCTCTCTCCATAATATTCATCTGATTTGATAAAAGAAATGTTAACTCAAGGGCCCACTAGCAGCTTGTTTTCAACCAGCTCGGTCTGGTTTATGCTTTTAAATGATCCATCAGTGTCCCACCCTGCCGGCATTTTCATCAAGGTATGCGTCACATTAAGGAAGTCACAGAAATCACTTTGTGTTGTCGTGATTAATATTCAAGGCCAGACATCTGTCGTGTCACAACGGAGGAGAATTTGAAAAGTGGAGATGTTCTCGTAGAGATAGTTGCCTACATTCAGGAAAGTAACTCACTTGAATTTACTGTAAAACATATTTAAGTCTTTATTTCTGTCAGACATTTGTCAGTTAGGTTAGTTTCCGAACTTTAGGAGTATGTCAAAGTACAATAAGTCACACTTTTTATTTTACTCCACCATGCTGTAAAACATTGCAACTTACCCTGCTGTGAACTCTAGGGTCCCAACCAGTACACAAACACCTAAGAGCAGATTCAGGTATGATTGGGTCAATTTATCACACACCTGATGCAGCACGTGTCCTGCCAGGTGTGTGTTTTTCCAAACATTGTAATCTCAGCCAGCTTTTTGTCTTCCAATGTGTGCTCTTGTTAAAACTCCCTGCACTTTACTTAACCTCTCTTTAAAAAAACGGTTTTGTCTCAGAGCAATCAGCGAAGCAGCTCTTTGATAAGGAGGCTTAGTAAAGATGTCTCTGCTGATAACAAAATGCCTCCATCGCACTACAGGGGTGCAGTTAGCCCCCGTCCTGCTGCCTCTGGAGCCTTGGAAATTAATCTGACTCTCTGTCATTTAGTCTACCGTACAAGAGGAGAGCACCTTTTGCTCTGCATTGGCAACTGATAAGGACGAGGAAAGATTGTTTTTGTTCAGAGGGGAATGAAAGGGGAAAGTGTGTGAATCCTGAGGATAGATATCAACATATAAATGGCACAGAGGAGGGGGTGAAGAAAACAGACGGAGCCCTATCCTTAAGGAATGTCAGGGAATTGTGCTGTGCAGAAAATACCACACGTTGCTTGGTTTGGTTTCTCAAATGTGAGGATTTGCGTCCTTTTTTGTTTTGCATCATTGTAAATTGACCCACTTTAGGATTTTGGACCGCTAAACAGAATAAATGAGCTATTTCAGAGCGTTGCTTTGCATTCCAGGTACTGCTGATTCATCGACAAAATAATGGTGTATGAATTTGATTAGCACCTTTAAACAACAATGAAATTCAAAGGGCTTTATATAAGAAATAAAAAGCAGGAAGGACAAGGCTATATAGAACACATACGGTTTATTTAATATAAAGGTAAAATATGCAGTAAGAAATATGAAAAGTGTAAAAAGAAACATATAGATTAAGTAATTGTTACCATAATCATTAGCTCCATCTTAAAATGCAGCTGTAGTTTTAGATTGTATTGAATTAGAATAGAAATATTAACAAAAAGTAGTTTAAATCAGTAAAAATCTGAACACTGGGCGTTTGATTCTCATTGGGATCAGCAGCATATTTGATTCAGTGTCAACAAAAAGCTAAATGGAGCTTTAAAATGATTAATGTATAATCTGTATTGTGTTATTAAAATCCCACAAATCTACAGAGAAGAATGAAGTGGTTTGGCAGGTACATTATGACTCAGCAGCTGAGTCATGAAAAGGGAACTCCTACTGTATAATACCCAGCTGGCTGCAGGAACATCCCATGCTACTGTGAGAAGACTCTCTTAAAAAATATAAAACATTTATCCACGTGAAGTTTAGCTCTCAGCAGACCTAACGCTGATGCCAAAACACTGCACAGAGGTTGATAATACTATGAGTCAGGATTAAATGTGCGATTGGTGGAGGTTACTATGGTAACAAAAATTTGCTCCTCTAATATCTGCATACGCATTTTCTAAAACTTTGTTTGTAGAATGATGGAGACGGAGGTCATTAAATTGAATTCAATTTAAAAAATGTCATATATTTACTGCTGTGAGTTCCCTCAACTCATTAAATTAAGTTTCTGAAGCTGATAATAATATTAAATGTAATGTATATAGCGTCAGGACACACAACGCCGCTTTACAGTATTCACATTTAACAAACACAGTTGTACAAGAAAAAACAGACAATTTAGCATTCAGATTGGTGGAGTAATGACCTGGGGGTTGGGGGTTGCACGGGAAGAGGTGGGTTTTGAGGGCTTGTTTGACGGTTGGTAGGGTGGTTGATTGTCTGCTATGTATAGGGAGGGCGTTCCAGAGCGATGGTATGGCAGCAGAGAAGACCCTGTCACCCCAGGTCCGGAGCTTGGTCCTGTTGGTCTTTAGGCTGCTTGCATCTCCGGATGTCAGGCAACTGTTGGGGATGTGATGGATAGACGAGTTCAGAGAGATAGGAAGGGTTCAGGTTGTTAAGGGCTTTGAAGGTGGTGAGCGATATTTTGAACTCAATTCTGTATTTCACTGGGAGCAAGTGGAGGTTCTGGAGGATGATCGGCACACAAGCAGAATTCCCATCATGCATTACTGAGAGGTAAAAAACAGGTTTGAAGAAGTGTTGATTCAACCTAATATCTTAATTGTAATTAACTTGGTTTGTCAAGTTTAGTGAACTTAACTTGCCTGGTTATACATTTTCACAACTCATGATAAGAGTTTGAATGATTTATTTAGTTCTGTTTACTTCCATTTTTTAGGCAGCTTGTGCTGCTAACAGTCACATCTAAAACGGGATCAGATTTGGAAATAGTGTTTGAAATGTGTTACAAATTGGGACTCTGGGATTTTTCCTGAACCTCAACATCAGACACACCACTTATTAAAAAAGTATTTAAAGATCCTGTAGACCCCCCTCTTTCTTTCAGGAATAACAAACCTACGGTTCATTTTGGTTATACATGTTTGCTGTTTGTCATGTATGGAGATTTCATGTCGCTCCATACTGCTGTTCTTCACCCTTTTGTAACTGCGACACCGGCCGTTGTGGTGATTTACTGTCATCATAATTTGGCTTGAAGGTCTCTCTGTGTACACGGCGGCTGCATGAATGAGGCGCTCAGTCATTATGATGCAGGACGACCCTGAGGAGCGGGATGTTAGCATTCATCAGAAGACTATTTAGAGTTTACAGTACGGTTATGGAGCCTGCATGAAAGGAAAACACATGCAGCTGAAGGTTATTGTAGTAATTGCTTGTTGGATTCTAATTTGATGGATAAAGTAAGCAATACTGATCCAAATCAATCTATTCCTTTTCATGAAGTTGACATGTCCGCTCATGTGTGAGGGCTTCAGGCACATCCTCTGGCGCACTAACACAGCTCTGACCCACTTTGTTGACAGGCAAAGTGGGTTTCTCTGTTTTTGATTTCCTGCTTTTCTCACTTCTACTGAAAGTATTCGTCTTTAAAGATGATGCAGTGATGCAGGAAGCCAGCAGAGTTTGTACAAAGTTCTCCAGAGTTTGAGAAAGTCTGATTTAATCAAATGTAATCCTAAACTCTTTATAGGCGAGATGAAACATACATGCAGACTTTTTGAGGGAAAAACATTCAATGTAGTATTTTGTTTACCGTTGATATCCTGACAAAGAGAGAAGCTGGATTTCAACATAAAAAACTTGATTATTAAAATAAAGTTACATATAAAAAACATGTATTTATAATATTACCTTTGCAATTAACCTACCCCATTTTACCATCAGTATAAAAAGCACAATGTCAAAAAACAGTTTTATTTAACAGTTTAAGTATACAAGTATAATCAGGAAAATGTACAGCATTTATAATATACTTTTTTTTGTTATAATTGTTTATTATTAATCATGCATTCATGTAAAGGCCGATTCTAATGCAGTCGGTTGAGGTGGAGCTCATTTTGTTACCTTTATTTATTATCATAGTGGATTAAGCTGCTGGTTGTTTTCTCCATTAAGCGACTAAATGTGTTTTTATTTTGTGAAAATAATGGAAATATGTCATTACAGTAACCCAAAGCCCTTAATATTACAATGAAATTGGAATAATTTAAAGGACACGCAGCATATGCTCATGTTTGTTATGCTGGTACTGTTAAATGGCATTACTGTACATGAAAAATAACTTAATGACTTTAAAAATAGTTCCCATTTACGTTTCTGTAAAGTGATTTATCGTTTGAAGAGGCCTGAGAAGAAAATGCTCAAGTTGAGTAAACCTAAAATAATTAACTAAGTTCATAACTTGAGACAATTATAATTTAATAATACAATATCAATTCTTCAGGAATATATATTTATGTCAACACAAGTCCTGGACTGCATGTTGAAGTGTGTGGGTCATTCTCTGCAGAGTGTCTCAGTGTCCAGGCAGCCAGAAGCTACATGATGCAGGTGATGACTCACACACACACTCAGCCAGGCTTCCCCTTCCGACTTGTCTCATCTCAGATCCTCAGGATGGATTTCTGCAGAGCGGCATCATGCCACGCAGCTGAATGGCGCTATGAATAGCTAGTATAATGGAAAATGTCACTTGTGTAACACTGTTAATAGCAATTATTGCCGTGACTCTATACAAGAAAGGTTAGCGCGCTTTCACATCAGATTTATCTCACACCACTGAGAATATTACAATGGCATTTACAAACCAGATTGACAAGTCTTCCTGTTTTTGTTGTTGCAGTTAAATACAAGCAGCTATTGAAAGGCTGCCAACATGTTCAGCTTTGCGAATGCTGTCAGTGCTATAAAATAAAGTCTGTTATGGTGAAAAGAAATCAGACATCCTGTGAGACGTCCAGTTTCAGATTCCGAAAATGCTGCTTGATTTCTTAAAGATAAGAGGGAGAATTCTCTTTCATCCGACTCTCAAAGCTAATTTCTCATGCACACAATCAGGGATCAGGAATTCTTTTGATGAATGCACGAAAGAGGACGTCAGCTTGCGATGTATTTTTTGTTGTGACACGCCTTCTCTGCAGTATATAAATGTATTCTTTTTACTTTCAACACTCAAGTACCATTTTTTATTTATTTGTAGTGACGGATGGCTTGTTTTTAGATCCTCCTGTAGTGAAACGCCCTCAATGACTTGTAGCTGAAAAGAGCAACATATGCTCCTAATAACGTAGCAGGTGCTCTTCCCAGGGCATGCAGGGAAACAGACTTTCTCTGTTAGTCTTCAAAACCCCCCACCCCCACCTCCACTACTGTAATATAGAGTCCTCCGCCCATCAGATCTGCATATGTGCTGAATTGCAGAACAGTAGCAGTTCTTATGAAGCCTCACCTTAAGAGCATTCGTGTCATGTCGTTCCAGTGTTGAACAAAGCAAGTGTGTGTTTGTCTATGTGTGTTTGTTTGGAGGCAGATGTGGGTTTATTGCCTGAGGGCCTCTCCTCTAAAGGCATCTGGTGCCCGGTTAGAGAGCCGTATGAAGCTTGATGAAACCGCAGCTGACATTTTGAAAACACGACATGCGCCCAGCCCAGTAGATGAAGGGTAGTGACTGAAGGATTACGTTTGGTTCACAGAGAGATTTTCTCACCTTTTTCCTTCCCTTTTTGCATCCTCCATCTTTAAGTCTCCCTTTCCTCCTGCACCATTGACCTTTTCCGGCTCCTTATACATGAATGTTGAATGCTATCATGCTGAAAATTGACTACTGTGAAGTGAGATTATAATCTAGAAGCACATGAAGCATTTTATTTGCTAAAAAATCAAGACACGCTGTTTCAGGCTCCCATCCTGCGATAATAACAGAAAGAGAATTTTTTTTCTGTCACACAGAATGTGGGTCGCAATGAGAAAGCGAGGCCTTGCGGGGAGCGCCATAAATATCTCTCTCCCTCTCTAGTTTTAATGGTTATATGGTTAGCAGGAGCTGTGTGTCGGTGCTGCTCATAGTAACGGGTCTAAGGAAAACCCCAGAGGAGCTCAGAAGAGCCTGAGGCAAGGTGTTGCTTCATACGCAGTCTTTGGAGCAAGAGAAATTTCTGCTGCTTTTTATTTCGTCAGGCGTTGTGGGGTTCCTTGAAATTATGTTTGTAAAATGCAGAGAAGGAAAGGGACGATGGAGAATAGAAAGAGAAAGCCTTATGCTGTGCTTGTAACTGTCAGAAAGAAAAGGCACAGGGTTAGAGACAAAGAAAGACCTCCCTCCACTGTGCGGCATGCTGAGCGCACAGAAACGTTTTAGTCAGACCTCTTTTTATGAAGGTGAAAGTCATAACGCCTGAAGGGTTTAACCAATGAAATCTAGCTCATTAGCTAAGGAGATGAGCAGACTTAAATTGCCTTGATAGATACTAATCTCTGCAGTGTAATGTCAGGAAGATTCTTCTCATTGAAGCATCTGCAATAGTTTATTTTGTTGTTGCTGTTTATACAGAATCAAATAAAATAGCTTTGATGTTCTGTTCCATTTACTAAAAAGAAATCCAGCATTGCTAAAGAGTATGTCAAAGGGTTAATTCATCCATTTGTTCAGAGAGGGATGATACAGGTGTCCTCTTGTCCAGAACAAAAAGACCGGTTGATTAAAAATTGTATAAAAACATATTAAATCAGTTTGGCCGCAACATCTTTGGTTTTCTCCAGTGCTGTTTGGCTGAAGCTATCGTTAGCTCAGCATGTTTCTCTGATAGCTTAAGATCCAGATCACCATTTTTTTTACACAAGTCAGCCAATCAAAAAAAGTTGTCACCTGCTTATTATGCCGGATAAGATGACAAAACATACCAACATACGGATGTGCATACACACATTTGTACACATGTTTAGCTGTCATCTGTTTGTCCTCTCAAAGCTGGAAGTAAAACCACATTCCCTTTGCACGAATGTTGCCTAGTTATCCTCTCTCACAGTGAGAGTGTGTCACTTTCTGTTGTCACTTTTCTGATACACCAAGTCTATGCATGCAGTGGTGACACCTAACCCTTTGGCCTCATACCGTAAATGAAGACACTACCACTGTGTAGAACATGTTCTCACTAGGAGCCACTTTAAACTATGTGTGCACACTTGTTTCACTTGATAAACCAATTCAGTTTCAGATAATATTACCTTTGGTGTTCTTATACTTGGCCTCATTGAAAAGTAATTAACCTCCTCCTGCTGTATGTTTATTACTGGGGAGAATCATTTAGTCTGTTTTTAAGAAGCCTGTGGACCTCACAGTCACACAGGACAATTATGAAGTATTAAGATCCTTGACTTTTATCAAAATGTAAAATGCCACAGTATCATTGAGCCATATCACAAAAAAAATATATGTATTCTACCCAATTGGACCTTTATTCAGAATGCACAGACCTACCGTAATTGTCTAATACACTAGAGGAATTGGAAAACATATAAAAGTTTGTGTTTGAGTGTTCATGTGTGTGTGAAGGGCCTTTAAGTGTAGAGAATATAAAAAATGTTTTAAATAAACTGGCTGTCTGGTTGCTAGATTATTTTGTATGTACTTTTTATCCTGTTTAATCTATAAGACTGAATCATCAAGCTAATTATTACTAGCATAATCCATCAAATCCCAGTTGAGCTGGAAATCACAGAAATCACTCTTATATTTGGCGTGCAGTGCCAACCAATCATAGGCGTCTGGGAAAACTGTAACATATTTCATACATTCCGCTATTGTGCGAGGAAAAGAACTTCCTTCAGCTCACAGACAAGCACCTTTTCACAAGTCAACTGTAGCACGTCGCTGTTAACAAACAAAGTGTTTATCTGAGCCTTGGTCATAAACCAAAGTGTTGTGGAGATTCCACACTTAATCACCTTCTGGTAAGTTACAAGCTTCAAATCAAAGTTGTGTAATTTAATAAAGAGCAGAGCATTTAACAGAATCAATTCCAGCTGGAGGACAGATAACCTGCACAACCAATGTCGTACAAGGATCCCGATCAAACATTTAACCAGATTCTTAAAGGGAAGGAAGAAGGGGAACAGCCAATCAAATTCTACATTCTGAAGAGTATTGGAGAACATTTGGCCAGAGGGGCGAACTGCATACAACAAAGCAATTTACATTACAGGATGCTCAAACAAAGGACATGAGGCATGTTTAATTATATCAGGTAACATCCGTATGATCATTTGCCTGAACCTCCTGTCTCTAGAGAAGATAAGGTTGCCAGTATTTTGTATTAAAGGTGTTACAAAAGCCTGGGTAAGACAGCCGTAGTTAACGGAAATAATTACTTGACCTATATATATATATATATATATATATATATATAAAATTAAATAAGACTTGCAATACGTTTCTACAATACAAAGCACTGTACAATTTAAAAATGTCTCCTAATGGCAGCGCAACATGAAAAGGCAGAGGATCACTAAAGTCAGGAGGGTCCATCCTCTTGGGATCATGCATGGATGTATCAAATGTAATGAAAATCCATCCAGTAGTTGTTGTTGCAGTAATATAGCTTCAATGGCTACAAAATGGCTCTAAAATCTCTAACCCTAACCCTAAAATGCATTCTTTAGTACTTCACTTCCATTATATATTGTAAAGGATTAGCATAGCAAAGTGACATCAGATGCACATACTGTTGCATCATCCAAAGTACCGTATCATCATAATCAAATAACCCGGCCATACCGCTTAATCCATTGAGGATTGTGGGAGGCTCGTAAATCTGTTGAGTCGCCTAAAATTAGATCAGAGCAACAGCGTGTGTGCGTGTGTGTTGTGTGTGTGTGTGTGTGTGTGTGTGTGTGTGTGTGTGTGTCTGTGTGTGTGTGTGTGTGTCTGTGTGTGTGTCTGTGAGTGTGTGTGTGTGTGTGTGTGTAACTGCATGCATGGGTGTGGCTGTGTGTGTCCCTGAGCCTGTGTGTAGAGGTTCTATACGTATTAGTGCCTATATAGTTATAACAGAGGGCATTGGTTAAAAGCTTTAAAAGCCACTGACAGAGATCCAGAGGATTTCCCAAGGCGGCAATCAGCCAGATGCACATGCAGAGGCTGCATGCTGCCACATATTTTATTCACTCTATGTCTGCACCATCAGATGGGAGGTCTAGTATTGGGTATCAAAGCCTTCTTGTTGTTTGTGTGTCTGCGATACCTTTAGATCTATTTTAGGTTGTCGCCAGGCTCGCCATCCTTTGCAGAAAAGAATGTAGTTATTATTATTCATAAGGGTTGCTGATTACCACCCACTACTCGCTTTAAGAGCAGCATAGCAAACAATTTTCATCGTATCACTTGATTAAAACTACCTTTTCTCAAGTGTGGCCATGCCTGGGGATCTTAATGTTAACATATTTTAGATATAGTTGAGCTTTAAAGACTGCAAGTGCAATTGTTTTCATTTTCCACTAACATGCCAATTATTTTTATGATTAGTTGATATGTGAAACATAAAATGTAATTTACAAAGTAATGAAAAACACCCAAATTGCATCTTTTGCTGGCTAATTTTGTTCAAAAAACTGTCTAAAACTCAAAGATATTTAATTCACTGATGACATTATAAAGATTACGACCCTGTCTCTTAAAAACTTTACATATACTTTACTTATAGTTCAAGTTTTGAGGGAAAGAGTCACAATTTTATGGACGTGTTAAATGTTGCTAATAGAAACAAAATTGCTGTACCAAATGATGTTCATAGAGAAAGACTCTATGATTAGGTTTAGTAACTGATGTTATTTTTTGAAAGGTAAAAAAAGTCACACTGAATGTAAGACAGCAGCAGACATAAGGGAACAGAAAACAGACGTATCAGTGTAATTTCTCTCAGATCTATAAATAAACACTGTGTCACGTTATAAGTTGTAGAGATGATGCTCTCTATCGTTTCTTGTCACAAGATGCTGTTTCAGAGGATCCTTGATGCATGGATTTCTCCCTCAGTCTCACTGCCTCCTTTGTGTCTCAGTACTTTAACACACACATGATTTTAGAGCATATAAGATGTATTGTTTCTCTGGGGTGGGAAGACCGTCATTGTGTGAGGGAGGATGTGATATTATAAAGCTTGAGGCTGCGTGTATAAAACGTACAGTACAATGTTATCTAAAGTCTTATTTTGACCTTCATACATTATGTACTGTATAGTGCACTGTGTCAGAGAGCTGCCAGTGTTATTTATTGCCTTCTTTATTTGCATAGACACATGTATACGAACAGAAATACGAATTTATGGATAAGATTGTCCAAAAAATAACGCTGGCTATTGATATTCATAAACACATTAAAAAATAAAAAAGATATTTGAAGAACTAAGATTTCATGATTGATCAAAATTGCAGTACTGAGCAGTTTATGTGAATGTTAAATGAAAAACATAATAACCTTTTCAACCCGTTATAACTGGAGGAACAAAAAACAATGTTCACACTCTCAACATGTAAACAAAGCAAATATAGGCATTTGAATTAAATATAAATATAGTTTTTCTTGTTGCAACAAATCAATATATCTATTTTCTAACTTTCCCTTTACGTAACAGAGTCAGGAGTAACAAAGAGAACAGAGCTTCATTAAAGTAAGAGATTAGCACTACAGGATCAGTGGAGGATGGACACCTTATTTCCTATTTTACTAGTTTTGACCATAATTTATATTAGTTATGATAACATTGTGCTAGATCTGGAATGATTGCTGAAAATGAACAAGTGGTAAACAATCTTTATATCAAGATTCAATAGAACTACTCACACCATACTGCCAGAAGCATAACCGTTTAACACAAAAGTATGACTTAATGGACTTAATGAAAACAATGGTGACAAGTAAAATGATCAAAAACTAACTGTTGTAAACGTGAAGACTGACTCATTTAACTTTAACTACTGTATGTGCAAATTCATTTTTCCTGTGCAATCAGAGAATCATTTCTGACATTGTAAGTGTTCTATGAAAAGTAGTAGAGTCAAACCTGTTCTCAAACATGACTGTTACTGTCAAAATAAGATTAAAATAAATTGAAATGATCCATGCTAACATAAAAAATGTTGGGGAGAAAAGTTATGAGAATTTGAGTCAAATATTTGGGAAGTTCTCTTATCAAAGGTCAGTCTGTACTTCACTCTGCTCTGTGTCTGAGCAGGAAGCAGCTGTTGGGCTTATTAGTGTGATCCGACAGTGAAACGTGACATCAGCGATGCAGTAATGCCTGGATTCACGCCTGCTGTCTCCTCCCTGGTGTGGGAGTCTCTCATGTTTGTGTTTGTGTCGTCTCATAAATCATGTGTACATATGCCGTTTGAGACTATACCATGATTGACAGTTACATATGTTCAAGTCGAAGCCATTACACGCACAAATGTACTCTAACCGCTGGTGCTGTTCTATCAGTGTCACATACAAAGAAAAACACATGTGCATTAAATCCTAAAATACAGACTTCTGGTTTTCAGAGACCCAGGAACATATTGCACTCTGTGTAATCACAGAAACAATTGCATTATATTGACTATTTTGCATATTCAACATAAACATTTGGAAAGCCTGTTCGTTTCACCCTATTCACCTGTAGTGCCTCCACTTAACTTTATTAGCCTTCTGTAAGTAAAAAAGTGAATTAGGACTTTTGTTTTGTCTTTCTGAACCAAAAGTGACAGTAACAGCTTATCTAAAAACAACATTTTGCAGTCAACCATACATTTTATTATATAAATTCATAGCTGTATTAATAACATTAGATTTTTTTGGTTTTAAAGCAAAATAAAGATTGACATTATACAAGTCATGTTTTAGAGAATCTGCCCACACCCTGAAATATGATCTTCCTGAGTCAGGGCTAGACGTCTGGGGTAGATGAACCTTCAGAAGTGATTTTCCTCATGAAATGTCACTCTCAGAAGTGTTAGAGGCTGAAGTCTGAGGCTCAGATGTAAGCGATGATGCTCCGGCAGCATGACTGAGGAGGGGAGAGGTCAACGGTATCCATGGCAACAGCCTTACCTCACTCTACTGAAGGCCGCGACAGGAACAGTGAGTCTGAAGATGTGAGAGAAGAGGGAGGTACTAACTCACAGACCACTGTTATTGTTAGCCTTCAGCGTGACAAAAAACAACGCACTCTGCACACCCCGTGTCACTTTGACAACGCTGTCACTCCTGCAGATCGTCTCGGCGGCCTGTCACCTGCATGAGTTATTCACCCGCTCCAACATGAATATAAAGGGCTTTTTGTTTGTCACCTTTTCGCTGGGTTGCACCAACAAGAATTAACAACAACATTAGTTATAATTGGAGTTTAGCAAAAAGTAACTCCAAAATGAGTAAACAACTTAAATTAAGCGGTGCTCTGTTGCACCTTTTAAAGAGGACATATTACGCTCATTTTCAGGTTCATGTTAGTATTTAGTGCCTCTACTGTGACATGTTTACATGCTTTAATGGTCCACATGCTCTATATTCTTAACATACTGCCTGTGCTGGGGCATCTCGTTTCACCCTCTGTCTGAAACCAGGGCCCAGTCTGCTCTGATTGGTTAACTTAGTCAACCGCTTAGAGATGTCCCACCCCTTAGCCTATTACGTACAATTTGTTGGAGTGCTTGCCACTAGAAGTGCAAATGTTAAATATTGATGTCACTATGTGTGCGGTCAGGACCTATTAAGTCAATATAAAACAGATGGACTTGCTCAAAATCTGTTTAAAGGATACAATGGCTTGGCATGGAATATCTTGTTTCTCGATATTTTAGAAAACTAGGCTGCCAAAATAATCGGAACAGAAGTGACATAATAGAAATTTAAAAAGAAAAAAAGCTGTTCTGTGCACACATTTCAGATAGATTCATCAGATCATCTGAGTGAAAAAATTGATTATTTTGCTTAATACGTCTTCAAAAGCCAGCCATTACAAGTAGGTTTTAAACTACATGTTACTTTGTTGTACTCTTAAAGTTTGGTGCAGCATTATTTGTAGTCAAATCGTGATTTTACCCAGTTTTAAATAAGTTTATTTAATATTGTTCAAAGAACAAGATCACAAAGTGTTTTAACTGAATACAAAATGATAATAACAGAATAGACAACATGCATTAATTGTAACCTCTAGACAGGATAATAATAATAATAATAATAATAATAATAATAATAATAATAATAATAATAATAATAATAATAATAATAATAATAATAATAGTAATAATAATAATAATAATAATAATAGTAATAATAATAATAATAATAGTAATAATAATAATAATAATAATAATAATAATAATAATAATAATAATAATAATAATAATAATAATAATAATAATAATAGTAATAATAATAGTAATAATAATAATAATAATAATACATGGTATTTATAAAGTGAGCAAGAAAAGGGGCATGTCAAATAATGGGTCTACACCAGCATAAACAGAGATAAACAAAGAAAAACAACTCCATGTTGGTGCAACCCAACCCTGGGACTGCTTCCTTGGTGTTTGTATCCTCCTTGTCCTTCCTGTCCTCTTCTCACAGCTATTAGTCATTCTGTGTAATTGTTGAGTATGATGAGAAGTTGGCAGGAGCGAAGTCTTCCCCTCCCAATCCTCCAGTAGAGACGAGTCCAATGAGCTGTCCTCAGACCGGCTGCCAGATTGCTGTGTGTTCCCCCGGCTACACAGAGCTGGGAGCGCTGACAGAGGCAGAGGATTTTTTTACTGAGATGCGAGGAGCAGGAAAATAGGAGATAAAAGCAAAAGAGCAAACAAAGGAAACACAGCGTCAGAGCATTTACCGGCTTACAAAAATCTTTCAGACCCAAGCACACCCCATCGCTGGCTCTGACCCAACGCCTGTTAGGGAGAGGGGATTGGAAAGAGGGAGGGGCTGGATAAACAAAACACGTCTGTAGCTGGATGTAGATTCTGCCACTTTCAGCAGATGTTCAGTTTTCTCTTGGACCTGCAGGATTTGTTAACAGGGATTTGTATTAAATGGCATACACTTGCTAATTAGCCCAACGTGCAGTTTTTCATGCACTGTAAAACTTTAGGAGTCCCAAGATACATCCGAGAGGTCTACCTAATTAGGGTTGCATTTCAAGATTATTTTTTTCTTATGTTGACAACTATTAGAAGTCAGAAGAAGAAGCCCAATCACAATAATTCAGAGCCAATTTATCATGCTTGTTATCAAGATCAGCAAATATTCCCAACTAGAAGGCTGAAACTTTAATATTTTTTAAAATGTTCTTTATATGTGTCTCCAGTATAGGTTTACAGTTTTTAAATACCGGATAAATTGAACTCTTCAAGCCTTAAAATCTGTAATCATGCAATATGTAGTCATAAAATGTACAGTTGTTGAGACCACATTTAAGGTTGAGTTTGAAGTTTGGTGTGGTCTGGGGGAGGACCCCGGTAGTAGGGGGGAAGGTGCCAATGGTCCCCCAACTTCAATGCCCCTCACCTGATTTGGAGTCGTGGCTAGCTTGATCCCGTCACAAGATAGCCTATTGTTGTTTTTATTTTGTCTTGTGCTTTCAGTTTGTTTTTGCTTTGAGAAAACCCATTGAAAATGTTTTTTTTCACTCATTACTTGAGTAGAAATCAGGGATGAACACAACACAATGGAAGAAATATCTCCCCTTTGAATAATATCAACAATGAATAGGAGGTATTATTTGTGAGAAAAGAAGCAGTTACATCAGCACACATGTTTCCTGTCAGTGAACCTGGGGTCGTTGTCCTGAGCCCGGACATTTCCACATGTTTCAGTGTCTCTGGTGTCAAGAATCACCACCAGTGTTGCTCAGGCCAGCTGGCTGAAGAATATGAAAATAAAGCCACGGGGTCGGATCGCATGTCCACACGCTGAGTGTGGGAGAGTTCAGACAGGGAGGCAGACAACACTAGTTATTGTGTTCTCACATGAGCAGTTTATGTGTTTTTGTCTGTGTGTAGGGAGGAAGGCTTATTGCATTTCTTTCTTTTTGATGTAAAGTTACAGGAGTTGCAACATCTCGATTTTTACAAATAAACATTCAAATACTTTTTTCCAGTGATCAAACAAGTACACTTTACTGAAGTAAAAGTACAAGTAGAAATGGCAGAGTGCATAAATACTGTGTTACATCTACATGTCCTGCATTCAAAAAGTAAGTCAGTACAAACATCAATTTAAATAAATAATAAAATACATTTTGTATTAATAATTTAAATCTGTCAAATCAATGTAGTCAAGTTAAAAAGGTAAATATTTCCCTCTTAGATGTTGTTCAGGGGAAGTAAAAAGTCTAATGAAATGTTGTGTTAAAATGCACATGTTTTACTCGTCCATAATGTCAGAAAAAATCCTATTACATTTTTGGATAATCAATTGATCATTTCAGTATATTTTCAGACCGCAATACATGTATTTAAGCGTAATAATTTGGGTTTTGAGCTGTTTGTAAGGCAAAAGATTTGAAGGTGTCACATTTCTTTATCATACAACTAATTGTTGCAGCACTCCTTCAGAGCAACTGGCCCACTCTGACAATATTGTTGAGATGCCTGTATTCTGTATTTTTAGCAGTACTGAAATATTGATACCATCCAACCAGAGGGCATTAAAGTTTCAGTCTGAGCTGCACGGCTGCCTGAGTCACTTCCCAGGCTTTAAAGAAACGTTAAAATCAGATCTCTGTACTTCCTCACAAGACATGTCTTTGTCATTTGTTCAAGATCAGATGCCTTTTTCATGGTTCACTGTGACGTAAGGCATGTCATTTCTGCTGCACTGCTAAAATGGCAACATAAATTGTTTGGCAATAATAACAGTTTCTAGTTGTGTGTGCATAGAACACTAAATTATCAGTATTTGAAGTAGAAATTGTTATTCTAGCTACCCAACACAAAACGATTACATCTTTGTTTCCTTTGTTACCTCATGACTTCAGAATGTTATAAATCTGCAGGGAGTGGGCTTGATTTTGTAATTGTGACCTTCTTTTAAAGGTTCATTAATCCACCTTTGTATTGAAGCAGTATTTTTAAGTTGTTATGCTCTTTCAGTTTTAAAACTTGCCGTGCATAAGCCTACTTTTCTTGTTACAAATATTCCGTTTGGTGTTCTGTGCTATTTTCAGGCTGCAACGTTTAGCCCTAGGAGGTAGAAAGTCAATCTTTGGAGGCTTTAAAAAGTGCGCGACCTCCTGTGGTAGACTTTTATTTTTCTTTGCTCTGTTTTGTTGCCTTGTCAATCGAGATTGCCAATGGGGCTCTAGGTACTCTGGGTGAATCTGGAATGAGTCAGGCCAATTCATTGTATTCAGCTGAGGAAAGCTGTGGGATTTAGTGCTCCTCGAGAAAAATAGCCAACCCTCTGGAGAACTGGACCTCGGCGCTCGAAACTTTTGGCTGTGAGCAGCATTTTGATTTGGGGTAGAGCTTTAGCCCTGGGCTGTGTTTTGTTATCTGTGCTGTGTTGTGTGGGAGCTATTTAATATGCAGCATGTGCTGTGCATAGACACCAGGATCAAGGTGGTCTGTTGTCAAAAGCACAAGGCTCAATGTTGTCTTGTGTTGGAGTGAATCCCCACAGAGGAAAGATTTACTTTGATGTTAAGAACAGATTGTTGAAACTCAGCTGAACATTTTATTTCTGAATACTACTAAATACACACTGTTTTATTATGCTACACAATTTCTTTTTTTTGTCAGATTTCTCGTAAAACGATTGTGCCAAAACCAATAAATAATTTAAAATGTTTTAAAGTCCTGAAAACTCAAAGTTATCTGCACGATCATATCTATACATTCAATGGAACATAAATATGCTGTCCTGCATTCTTTTAAGAGAAACAACCAAACAAACTTGAACAAGGAGGATAGGCTAAAGCTACAGATCTTGCAAATTAGACGGTTATCATCTTGAACAGGTAGCTTAGTAGTTACAAATTATTAGCACTCATTTTGAAAATCCCTTTGACATGATTTCTTAAAGCTATAGTTGAGGAGAAGGAAACCACGCTCATGCCTGACAGCTGAAGCCTGGAAGTGATTAACTTAGCCTAGCATAAACGCTTAAAGCAGGGAAGAAACGGCTAGCTTAGATTTGCTGTAGTTGTGCTGCTATTCGGCAAAAAACATGTTGTCAATTTAACCCCTTGTACGACCAGAATTTCTTCTTTGTTTTAGTTAGCTCTTGAGGTGCTTATATGTGTACTTTTGAACTTTGTACAGAACCAGAGTAGCAGTTGCTCCCATGTTTCCAATCTTTAGGCTTAGCTAAGCTAAATGCCTCCCTTTCCTGGCTATGTTTATGATGCACAGATATATTGGCATCAAACTTCTCATTTACTTATTTTGCACTATGGTGGGGCTTTATCTCCCTCATAGCTGAATGTTTGACTATTGACAGTGTGCAGTTTATGTCAGTTTAATATCCAGCTCGGTTAATTGTCTTTGTCCTGCATATACCTAGTGTTTTATGTCCACGATGATCAAAAAGCTGAAAATAGAGCATTCTATAAATGAAAAATGGTTGGGAAAAGACATTTTTATTTCTTTCATGTGCAAAGGCAGAAACACTTGACAAGTTTTTATTATTATTATTATTACGTGCACTGATTTACATTTTACTGAGACAGGATCTACTTTAAAGGCTCCATGATGATTTCTTATTCCACCCCCACTCCATTCGGCAAAGCAGGTGACCTTGAAACCAAAATAAGATGAGAGAGTTTGTGTGTGTGTGTGTGTGTGTGTGTGTGTGTGTGTGTGTGTGTGTGTGTGTGTGTGTGTGTGTGTGTGTGTGTGTGTGTGTGTGTGTGTGTGTGTGTGTGTGTGTGTGTGTGTGCTGTGCATGTAGATGCAAACAGAGAGAGATACAGATCTCTTCTACTGCTGCTGTGACAAATGAAAGCTCGACCACAGTCACACCTCAGGATGGTGCTTGGAGGAATGACTCCACTTTACTCATTCATCTTCACAAGCTTTCTTCTTTACTTCGATGTTTGATCCATCCATATCCTCTGTCTCTGCAACACCTGCTGCCATGGCAACCACAACATCCCCCGTCCCTCCCTGAGTTAGTGGCGGGAGAGAAGCATGCTGGGTAATCTGACTTCACCTGGAACCTTTCTCCTGGGATTTTCCTGTCCTTCAACCATTTTTTCCTCACCATATATTTAATCCCTTCATTAGGATGGAATGAATTTCATTTTCAGTATGTATGACCTGTTCATATCAAAGCCTACATAATGCAATAATGCAGTCAAAGAGCTCTGTATCCTTCTGGTGTAGTGGTATTACAGGAAACATCATTATTTTCTTTTCCTGCTGCTTCTCCATGTGTGGATTAAATGATGGGTCTGCAGAAATGTAATGAATATACTTAAGTCGACACAAATAATGTCTCTCAGGTCTGCTGTGTGACCGGAGCTCATGGCAGACAGGTGGGTGTAGGAAATAATGGTACAATTGAAGTGAGGAGCTGTGACATCTCAGAAGCCCAGACAGTTTTTTTTTTTCTTCAGAATGTATTCTGTTTTTAGGAAATGAATGACTAAAAAGGAAAGAATGCATTGGACAAATCAGACAAAACAACATTACAACATATATGATATCCAGGTATGCTGTGATTGAGAAAGTGATCTGATCCACTGTGCCGCTTTCATCTCTCAGATGTAGTAAGTACATCTGTCACCACTTGATGGTCCTCTTTTATCTAATCAGCAGCAACAATGTTGAAGCGGGTTGGTTTGGTTTAACTTTCATTCAGCAGAGAGAAACCACATCATGTGCTATGCTGCCTGAATGTGACAGGAGAACAATGCTGGCAAATTATTGCTGCTGCAGTTATTTAAAAAAGAAAACAAAACAGTAATGGAAACGTTTATTAGAGAAATCAGCTGGAAAAATGTGGGAAATCAGTTTGAATACATGTTTATTTCAGTTTTTATTGTTCCAAACGGCTCTGCCAGATTACTTCAGTAACACCTAGAGGGGACCGATTTTAATATGATGGGAGAGATTCTAATTAAAGCTGCACAATGGTATAATAAACTGCTGGAAAAAACGTTGCATATCATAAAGGATTTTACAACCACAACAGTTATAGATGGAGGCTGTGTTTGACCTCTGACCCTTCAGGGGTCACAGGCATACATATTCACAGGTCAACCTGCTCACATGTTGTACAGCAGCAGGCTTTGTGCTGCAGAGCTCATCAGGAAATGCAGATATGTTTCTTATAAGTCAGCATTGTGTTAAATACAGTAGTTGAATAACTTTATTAATTTGATGTCTTTGACTTTTGCCCTTTGTTTTCTTTCTCACTCCCCTATAACATTCTGCTTAACTATGCTTTTCTGTTCATACCAGAACCTCTGCTTTATTTATTTTATTAAGGCCACAAATGATTCATGAGTGCTGAGTTGTTATTTTCAGGCATTTAAAGCCTATATTTAGGGAGCTTTGCTGGTAGCAGTAATGTTGTCTGTAAGTGTTTGTTTACTTTATGTGTTGAATAGTACATGTACACGTAGTGGCTTTACATTTAAGTGTTAGCCAAAGCTTTAAAGATGCAATGTGTGCATTATGGCCAGAATTGTTGTTTAACACATTCCAAATATGAACTAACAGTATCATCAGATTGTAAGTGTTGATGTTTCGGTCAAAGACACCTTTTAATTGTGTTGCAGAGATATCCTCCACTATTAGCATGCTAATCGAATAGCCCTGGCCTCTGTTGTCTGGTAATACAATGTGTACCTCGAGAGGGCTTATTTTTAAACCAACCGTGGATAGTGTGCAGGTTGATAGTTTCTTTATTTGATTAATTGCGAGGTGGAAACAATAACATGCAGGTCTGATGGAAACACAGCCCCCCGTTAGCAGCTAGCAGTTAGCTTGAATTTAGCCAGAGCAAATATTGGGGCTCTAATCCTGGCACCTGCTCCAACCTCCCAAAAGGATCAACAAACTTCCTTTAGCTGGTGGTATAGGTTAGAAGCAGCACCCCAACGGTCCGCCATGACTAAAATCTGATGGTTTCTGGTATTCATACAAAAGTTCTGGATCTTAAGAAATTATTATGAAATCAAAAGAGCTGAGTCATCTTACAAGAAGAGCAATCTGTTATCTCATACTTTTGCCAAATTGCTCTAACACTCTGAAAACCATTTTTACACATCTATAATGTTCCTCTTGCTTCTGAGTTCTTCATCACTGTTTCGCCTACCCCTCTTCCCTCCATACCAGTGGGAATCCCTGGTGTGACGACAGAAGCTGATTCTGCAATAAAGTCCTGACTCTGCTGCTGAGGCTTTGATTCCGGACGCTTTAGCGCCCTTGATGTGTCAGACAATTAACTAAAAGCTGCAGAGAGATGGAAAGGTCTTCAAATTAATATTCTGGATGGAGGTTTTCCATTCTTGTCTGATACAAGGCCACAGTTTCCTGCAAGTGTTTTTATTTGTCTAATTTGATTTTGATCTATCTTACCAAATATGGACCATATGTTGTTCAGACTCTCCCTTCCTCAGCTGTGACCTCCCGTCCCACTGCTTAAAGACGACCAAATCCCCGGAGTGGAAACGTCAGCACAACAACATTAACAGCTGACCTTCTCATCCTCATACACGTGCAGATATGTAGGGACTGGGGAGGAAATGTTTGCAGCATGCATGTTTTATTTAAAAAAGCAACATTTTTCAGGCAGAGCGAGAAGAGAGGTACATTGAACGCATTGACTCGTAGATATGGTTTAAAATGCATACTGCGACTGATTTCTTATTCAAAGTGTCTGCTTTTAACATTGTGCACTTTGTGTCAATATGTATAGCCACTGTATACAAACAGGTATACAAATGCTTTTTACAGAAAAATACATTGACATTCATGCATCTACAGCAGCTTTGCAGGTACATTATGCTGCAGCTTTAGAATACAGTTAATTTTGCATTCTATTTCCTCAGGGAGACATGCGGTCAAAGTATTATCAAATCTTGCCTCCTGCTGGTAATTGTAGACATGACAGTTCATACTCGAGACATTTAAATCATCTGTGCTCTATGTATATATTATTGCATTCTATTATGGAGGTACAAATATAATACATGGAGGACTGGGAGGTCAACAGGTCAGGGAATATTTGTCGTCTGGTTGAAAAAAAACTTGCTTTGCAGCTGACAGCAGGTTGTTCTGCTCGTGTTAAAGCTGTGTGTGTGTGTGTGTGTGTGTGTGTGTGTGTGTGTGTGTGTGTGTGTGTGTGTGTGTGTGTGTGTGTGTGTGTGTGTGTGTGTGTGTGTGTGAGTGTGAGCGCCGCACCTGAATGCAATCTAAACAACTGTCACCGAGGGAAGGAAATGATAAACACTCCTTTGCATTGTTAGCATGTTTGGTTTTCTTGTGTTTGTCTGAGTGTGTGCAAGAGCAGCATCAGGCTTGACTAATTGCTAACCTGCTCATTTGTGTGTGTGTGTGTGTGTGTGTGTGTGTGTGTGTGTGTGTGTGTGTGTGTGTGTGTTTCTGTATGTGTGTGTGTGTGTGATCATTATCTCCCCCTAGTTAAAATCACTGAGCCAGGAAATCTGTCCTTGTTGTCAGAGAATCCGGAGACTGTCAGTGATTTACTTTGAACTTCAGAGAAAAAAAGTCCTGTATTTGCACACAGTGTTTCAGAAATAAACTAGGTTGAATCAACATACAGACACAGAGCTATTGTGGCTGTGCTAACAGAAACAGTGTCGTTCTGCTAAAGCTATGCACACACTCACAAAGCCAAACATATATTGACGTAACTAAATCCCCTTGTCTCAAAGTTTTTCACCTATATGTGTTGCGGTTGGTTGGTCTACAACTTTTAGTCGGCTATTTATTATAGGGGCCCTATAATGCTAATTTTGTAATTGTATTTTGTTCTTATACTGTACTCTGGGCTCACAGAACAACAGACACTAGCAGAAAAGGCGGAGGAATAAAAGCAAAAAGCTTTTCCTTTCTGTCCCCTTGCTTCCAGTTAGTGAAAAAATATAATCCCAAACCATCAGAGCAAATATGTGTGAAGTGAACAGTACAGAATCAATTCACTTGTGTTTTACATCCTTTTTTATTGCAAAAATCAAAACAAGAAAAATCTGCCATCCAACCAGCTATCAGAAATCAATTTATAGAAGAAAACACATACCTGGGTGAAAAGAGAGAGAGAGAGGGAAAGGACAAGATAGTCAGGTGTCATTCTTTAGGCTAACGCCCTCCTTCCCCTCCCTCTGTCCTTCCACTTCCCCCCCTCATTGTCACTCGGCTCCTGCCTGATAGCAGGTGGTTTCTCCTCCTGTTAGTAAGGGGGATGTGGAAGAGAAAGCTGCAAATCAACAGGACTAGATCCTCTCGCAGGAACAGAAAGGCTCTGTAAGTCCAAGGAGAACTTTAAGGTTTCTTTTATTTGGGTTAAATTATAGATGTCCGTGTCAGGATACAATCAGAGGGGAGGTCTGTGTTGTCTGAATTTGTTGATTTGGTGATCAGAAAGAAAAAGTATAGAGCTGTTGTGAGTTTTAGAATCATGATTTTATTGTCTTCAAAACCATCCAAGATAAGCTTGTAAACTCGTGCTGAGGTAGGTTTGGATTATATGCATCTGTATAGCACATATGCAGTTTTGTCAATAATTGATTTGAACTACATTTCTTGTTGTTTCTTGTCTTTGAGTTAAATGTTTTTTTTTAAAAATGATTATATTCTATAAACTACTGACAACATTTCTCTGTGTTAGAATTCAACAGACACTGGAATGGCTGCCATACATGTAGAGATTGAGATTTAAGAAAGATTTTTTACAACGTTGTCTTTTAACTGTTGAAATACACATCTTTCCCCCAAGGCTGAAGTAGTTTTTCTCACGTGATTTTGTTTCTTGTGTATCAGTTTTATTATTTTCAAGGCTGTTGACACGCCATTACAAATCAGCTTTTTGGTGCAAGACGATGAAAAGATGCCGTGTTGAAATAGAGTTAGTGACGGTTTTATTTGTGGACATGTTTGGAGAATGTCTTTGGGCTGTTTTAGGGTGAGAGCAGGACGGGCTATAAATCACTGGGTTGGTATGCCGATTGCTGTATATCTCTGGAACTAGTGCTTGAAATACATGTTTTGTTGCCATCAATCTGATTTTACTTTAAACCACATTGCTTTCTGTGTCTGCAAATGCACAAGCAATAAAGAGAAGCTGAATGCTATGCTGCTTTCAGCCTGATGTATCATATTGATGTGTTCTGAGCTGAATGAGCAAAGACAGAGAAGATCACTCAGCGGTAGAGTATCATAATGAAAGTCATGCTGGGCAAAAGATCAATATTATACAGATATCATGATATGAGAGGTATGCTTTTAGATTTTGGATATAGGTTATGGCATAATTGTTGACTTTTTCTGGTTTTAATAAGTGCATTTCAGAGTGAAGTTATTTTAAAAGGTTTAGCTTTTGTCTTTACCCGCTGAGACCCTACATAATCTGCGACTGTGAGCTGTTATATGCCATCATGAAGCGTAGGGTGATTTCTTAATGGTGCGCTAAACTCCACTGCTCCTGATGGCAGTCTAACTTTTTCATACCTTTTTTCCTACCTGATGAGTTTGCATCCCTGTTATATTTACAATGTTGGCTTCTTTCTTTTATCTGTAACTACATTGTTTAAAGACCATTAAACCAAGTAAAATTTAAATGTGGAGACAGAAAAAAAAATCACTTGGCTTGAAGACTTTATTATAATATTTGCAGTAGGGTTACAGAGGTCCAACTTAAAAAGGATAAAGCTTAATACAAAAAAGGGTCATTCATTAAAGAATAAGGCTGATTTTGTTTTATATCTCATTGTTAATACATACTAACAATGAATGATTCAACTAAAACGTATTTTGTGTGTATTAAATCCTGATATATCTCCTCCATCGAGCTCCCCAACAAAATCACCATTATACAGACTCACAGAGCATTACTGCAGACTCTTGTGTCATCATATTTCTTTCTAATAACATTTTCTTTTAATCAACAAGCTTTCTCATATTTCCATCCAATTAGAGAAACAGCTTTATCATACTTAAGCAAGTAATTACATTATCTGGCAGTTATTATGTTGTGCACTGATATGTTTCTGTGCATCGTTGTGTGCAGCGGAGTTATCCTTCATGTAGTGGATTTAACCTTTACTATATTTCATGTTGAGCCAGTGGAGATTGTATTGTGTTGACTTCAGAGTCATTTCACTTTGTGAAACAGCTGTTTCTGTAAACTCTAGATAATTTCATTTTGACTGTGCGACATGCCATTTCTTTTTTTCTGTCCGATTTTCAATCCTCACACTTTGTAGTCTTTTCTTTGAATTAGCTTGAGCCATTTGTACCAGATAGAAAAGGAAGCAGTCCTATTTTAGCTCCAGGCTGCAACTGTAATATTCTTTATTATGTGAGCAGAAGTTCAGCAAATGATGTAATTACATTTTTTCTTCTTCTCTTCTCTTTCAGAGCGGAAAAAACAGAAGTATTGAGTGAAGACCTACTACAGGTACTAATCAATCGTGTGTGTGTGTGTGTGTGTGTGTGTGTGTGTGTGTGTGTGTGTGTGTGTGTGTGTGTGTGTGTGTGTGTGTGGTGTGTGTGTGTGTGTGTGTGCGCGCGCGCACGCGCGTGAACGATGTTTGCTGCCTCTCAGGAAAAATCATCTTTGGTGCAATGTATTCAGCCTGCATGAAATGACTTTTTCAAACGGCTCTCTGCACTGCCTCCGGCCGTCGTTAATGAGCGCTGAAATTGAACTTCTTTGTGAGACAAAAGGCTGAGCGTCCCCGCTGATTGACTCGGGGTGCAGCGCTGTAATTGATCTGATTAATGCCGCCCTTAGCGCCAGCGACGCCAGTTCCGCTGAGTTGGGTTAATAATGAAATGAGAGGCATTTAAGTGAGGCAGGTAATGGTGTTGTATAAGTGTCACCGGATGAGAAGAAGCTTTTTTTGATGCCAGGCAGACAGGCTGTAAGAGCATGCACATGCCGGACTGTAACTGCAATTAGGGATATCCCGAATATGACTTAAAGGGATAGATCAACCCCAAATTACATATTTTTTCTCATATCCTGTGCCATCTAATTTCATTCTATTTGAAAGAAGGCATCTGTAAGGCTGATATGTACGACACATAGCAACTTGCACCAAAACAATCTAGATAGATAATTAGAACTTCAGGTACGAATGAAGAGGTAGGAAGACAAATAGGTATATTGTGTTTTTGTATTATCTTTTCTCTCTTCCTGTGTCTCAGGTGGAGAAACGTCTGGAGCTGGTCAAGCAGGTTTCCCACAGCACACACAAGAAGTTGACTGCCTGTCTGCAGGGCCAGCAGGGCGTGGAGGTGGAGAAGAAGTCTGTCAGGTCACCTTCGGTGAGAAGCCACCCAAAACCACTTTAATGCCCACAGAGACTCTCAGTGAGGGCAGACCTCTATCAAAGTCTAATGGTGCATTTCCCTGATGATTACAACATCAAACTGATGCAGCACAAACGCTATATCTTAACCAAGGGAAAAGTAATTTGTTTATGAGCCCCCGGATTCAGATCCACCCCATATTTTGATGACCATTTGTTAAGCCTTTCACAAAGTTTCATTAAAATCAAGCAGTAGTTTTTCTGTTATTCTGTTAAAGAGAAACAGACAGATACAGTAAGCAACATTGAGTGAGAACAACAACCTAATTAAATAAATTGGGAATTAATGTGCATGTGCAGGTGCTAATTAAAAATATCTCCTCTATCTGTTTGAGATAATAAAGATGTTTTTTTTTCTTCTCTCGTGTGTGTTTATAATTTTTGTGCAGAAGAAGCTTCCTCTAACCACACTAGCACAATGTATGGTGGAAGGGGCAGCGGTGCTCGGAGACGAGTCTCTACTGGGGTAAGTAAACACACACACGCACGCACACACACACGCACGCACACACACACACACACACACACACACACACACACACACACACACACACACACACACACACACACACACACACACACACACACACACACACACACACACACACACACACACACACACCACACACACACATACACATATACATCATTGCTTATCTGTAACATTCACAGCATATTTCTCTAAACACAAACATGGACAGGAATGTTTTTATTACTCAGAACTGATTTTCGAGTAAAGGCAGCCAGATGAGGACAAACCGTGTTTATTTCATTAACAGGTTCCAAAAAGTTCTAATAAAAACTATGTGGTCAATGCATATAATAAAGTATCCTTTCTTATAATATTACAAATCAATACATATTAATGACCAAACAATACTACATTGAAATGAAATAATAAAAAGGAATACTACAATACCACAATTTACTCCCATCACATAAATGTTGAAATAATAAGAATATTAATTACAATGATTATAAGAAGAAAAAGAAAGTGCTTTACAATCATTTACAATTCTTCAATATTCCACCATATATTATTTTAAATGTATCCACAACTTGTTTAACTGTCCTCTCTTACAGATGTGTTTATGATGATCCTTCCCCACACCTGATTATGATATGAGATTTATACCATTTCCTTAGATTATTATTACTTTTTCTTTTTCTTTTGTACACTGCTTGACTATTTATTCTCACTCAATTCAATCAAAGAGTGTCAATAGTAGAAACAGCATCACTGAGATCAAAACCATTTTTGTATTTATTTTATAGAATTTTACATTTGCCTTGTGTAACATGTGTATTCCTATATTTTAATAACAGAAGGAGTTCGTTCTGTCTAAATATTACTTTAACGATATCACAAGCATAATAAAAACAAAAACACTACAAAACAACGCAATAAAAAGATGGAAAAGGATAAGAATATACATGTTATTAGCACTAACAAACATAAATACATGATATTATGTATCAATTTTTTGTATTGGCACACAAGTACCCCAAAAAAAACTATCTATTTGCATCGAAGACTTACTTACTCTCATTTTTTTACTCATTGGTTTTTGGTTGTGCCTTCTCCCATGCGACACCTTTTCTAAATACTGCACATGATGAAGCCATTTAATTTACTTTGATAATCAATCGAATGTGTGTATCGTCTATTTCAATGTATATTTTGTGGTCTTTAGTTACAGTATGTCAAGCACAAAAGAGATCAGTTGACATCTGGATGAGAAAAAACAAATCCAAACACAAACACTTATGAAGATACAATTATCTGTGTGTACTTTATTTCTGACAGTGGAGAGTAAAATAGAGAAAAATAAAATGTTATGCACTTGCTGTTGTCGAGCTGTCTCCATGTCTGTGTTGAAGTCTGACACTGTTACACTGTGTTACATCACCTGAGGCAATTACTCATGTATAAGCATCACTGCCGTTTAGTAGAGTTTTTAGAGAAGGTGCATGAATATCAGCGAGTGCTAAAGACATTCACGAGGGGACCCATGCTCTCTGTCTGATATCTGGTGTTTCCTGCTTGTGTTGCGTGTTGCAGGAAGATGCTAAAGCTCTGCGGCGAGACCCAAGAGAAACTCGCTCACGAGCTCATCTTGTTCGAGCTGACCATCGAGAGGGACGTCGTGGAGCCTCTCTACGACCTGGCAGAGGTACAGAAACAGCACTGTGTGAATGACTGTGGTAAAAGGCAACTTATTAAAGTAATTCAATAAAAAAAAAGGTAACACAACAGGAAAAAAGTAGTTACAGCAAGAAGAGAATTGAATATGAATAAAACATTATTTCAGAAAAACAAACAGGAATGCACAAAGAGATTAACCAAATAAAATCCTATAAAAATATGTTTAATTGTTTTATAATAACTGTTTATTTACCTTGATTTTATCCATTTGTTCCACTCACTTCAAAAAAATGTTAATCATTCACAATATTTTTTATAAAAGGCAAATACATTTTGCCCCAGCCTCTTGATACCATCATTGTTGTTTAAATAAAAAATTCAAACGTATCAACTTATATGTTCACACGTTATTCACATTGTCTGTTTAATTAGTAAGCACATGTGTTTATGCCCTTAAATAGTCCCTGATAGCTGTCAGACAAACCTGCACTGTAATATCATGTACACAGAGCTGCTCCTCCATGTTTTTATACAGGGAAAAAGGTACATGATTACTCTTTCAATAAGCCATTAAGCTAATCTTCATGAGAGCAGAATTTTCCTCCAACAGGTGCAGTTGCTGTGTTCCCTCTTTCACACCAACAAACAAACAACCACTCTCTACTCTGTTCTCTCAGGTGGAAATCCCAAACATCCAGAAACAAAGGAAACACTTAGCCAAGCTGGTGCTGGACATGGACTCAGCGCGCACACGGTGAGTCTCCTTTACTGTGTGTGAGTGTGTGTGAGTGTGTGTGACTGTGTGTGTGTGTGTGTGTGTGTGTGTGTGTGTGTGTGTGTGTGTGTGTGTGTGTGTGTGTGTGTGTGTGTGTGTGTGTGTGTGAGAGAGACAGACTGGGCTGCGATGTGAGAAACTCCACCCGCTGTGAATGGACCGCTCCTGGTGCTTCACATAATAATTAATGTGCTCATTGAAAACCTAAACGTTCAAAATCTTAAAATACCCATGAAAATCCTAAAACAGAGGAGTTATATTAAGCTATTACACGGACAATATTTGTTAGTTGAATCAATATATTGCTGGTTTAAGGATTTAAGGAACTTGTCCTTACATCTTCTATATTATTATATTTTCCTTTTTAACTTATTTTATTTTAATCCTTTTTATCTTCTTTACTTTCCCTTTTTATTTTCATACAAATATCTTTGTTTTATTTGACATTTTAATTCTAAATTCACTTACTTTAACTTGTTATGATTGTATAAATATTTGTATTTTTTTTATTACATTTTGTTTTATCTTTTTTGGGAAATGTACCTTTCTATATCTATATACTTCACAAAACCCAATTTCAATAAAGAAAGTGTTCTTAATCTGATTGATTCTTATAAAGACATATCAAATCCTCTTGAATAGTCATGTCAGTGCAGCTTTCTCTCCCGACCAATCAGAATCTGTCTCCTGTAACGTGCTATCCCCACACTTTCTTCGTGCTGATTCACTGTCATCACTTCAGTCTGAGCAGGGATATGAAGAGAAATGTGATTTTCCTCACTGCAATCCAGCCAGGCAGTCAGTTTTTTTTGTGTGACCCAAATCTGAGTCAGTTTTTCCCATCATACTGCTGTGCTGAGCTCCTCTGGCAGTGCTGCGTATTATCTCCACCCAGAGACTCAGCTCAGACAGAAAGTCAGACAGAGAGGGCAGAGGGGGGTTTGAATCGGAAGAGAAAACAGCTTAAGTGGAATGAATTACGGTGTTTATAGACAGTCAAATGTCAAGTGAAGACTTAAGTTGGCTTTTTAAAAGATGTTTAGTTATCTGGCAGTTTGTGTTGTCGATGATTATCACTTAAATGTAAGAACAAAAGTCTAAGCTGCTGTTTAGTTTAGGATGCTGTGCTCCCAGTGGTGGAATAAGGACATACACTGAAGTTGCATTTGTCAGACAGATAAAGTTACTTAGCAGATGACATTTAACCCCCTCTTTCCTTAACAGTGGAATCTTATGAATGTCTTGAATCTGAATATTTCTAATATGTTGAAATACTTTTGTTTAATCTAAAAAATATCATATTTATTTAAAAAGAGACGAAAAATGCTCAGTTTTTACATAATTTTAATTAAGTACGTTTTTTATGTAGAATTTACTTGTAGTTGAGTACTTTCACAGTGGGGTGTTCATATGTTCACCTGATATAGGATCTGACTACTTTAATTAATAGTAATATTGACAAAAATATATTGCTATTTTTTCTCCCCAGGTATTATCAGTCCAACAAGTCTTCTGGACTGTCCAGTAACCTGCAGCCATCAGGAGCCAAGGCCGACCACCACAGGGAGGAGATGGAGGAGGCAGCCAACCGCATGGAGATCTGTCGAGTCAGTGATCACATTTATTCACTAGCAAATTAACTTTTTATGTCAAGAATTATGTAAATGTTGCCTTATCTTTTAGGTAAATGAAAGGATCCATTTGGGTAAAGCTGTTTGAATTAATATTTGAATGTAAGATAGCTAGCTGTTTTGGTCCCTACCCACTGCTCTCATAGTGTTGCTAAGCAGCTTCAGCAGGAACCTGTGTCAGAGAAAAAGCCCTGGTTCACTACCAGCAAACAGCAGGCGGACACAGTTTTATCCCTGCTCCACCGCACAGTTAGAGCTGGTGAACAAAGTGGAGCTTTTGGAGATAGAAAAGACCAAAAACAGAGCAACATACAAAGACTCAAATAGATGATAATGTTGCTGCATATCTATGACATGTGTGCTAATAAAGTTTGCCATATCAATTTGGCAAAGCTTTATATTCTAAAAGATTTTCGGGACTTTCCAATCAAATAATTGCACATGGTGCAAAGTAACATATTTTCCATCACTCAGCAATGGCTGGTAACTTCAGAGAGGGTGGGCGGGGCTAATGCAACATACTTTGTGTGTAAAGCAGTGTACCATTTCTTTCTAGCGTTGTGAGTTTCTATGGCTGAATAAAATCAAAACTTAACTATCAAGTTAACGCAAGATCCGAAAACACTCCTGAAATTACGGTTAAGAGAACAAAACCTAGACGAGGGTACTTAAAAACTCCCTTGACAAAAATAGTTTTTTGTTGATGTCAGCTATCCTTCCAAGGCAGATTTGAGACAATGTAAATAAACAAAATGTTGTTATTTGTACTTACAGTTGTTATAAGCAAACTATTGCCAGCTACTTTAGCGAAATGAGTAGTGTTTTCAGTTCACTTAAACCACATAACCCAACACAGTGTTAGGTAATGTGATGTAAAATGTTGGCATGAGGAAAGGAAAATCTGATCATTTATGAAGCACTTTGACGTTAGTTTCTCAGGTTCCCTTCTCTGCTCTGTCCTCACATGATTATCTTACTCGGGTGTGTTCAGCTAAACAAGAGCTGATGGTGAGGACAGAGCAGAGAAAGATGGAAATGATGTCATGCTGGGGCTCTCCGGGAGCAGCAGGGAACACAGCTGTGAGGCAATATATTTTTATTTTTCACAGCCTTAACTGTTGCCAATTTCCTATTGGCCTGGGCCATCTCACAGACATTACTCTTGTACTTTAACGCATTATTGTATTGCAACTATTTTTGTCAGTAAACTTAATTAATTAATTACACCTGTTCTTTCCTACAATCCCAAGTCTAAACGCCTGCTTTTAAAAGATTTGAAGATTTTGATATGATTTACTTTGTTGTTTGACCGATGGTTTTTGTGTCTCTTCACCAGGACCAGCTATCTGCAGACATGTACAGTTTTGTGGCCAAAGAAATCGACTATGCAAGCTACTTCCAGACAGTAAGTCCAACATCTCGGCAGTGACGGGGGCTTTGGTAAAATGTTCTGCTGGTCCATCACAGTGTCTCTGTTCTCTTCTCTAGCTGATAGAGGTCCAGGCAGAGTACCACAGGAAGTCCTTAGAGCTGCTGCAGAGCGTGCTGCCCCAGATCAAAGCTCATCAGGGTGAGTTTGAGAGCACATGATGCAGCAGTGACACTGTCTTCTCCTACATCATGTTGCTGCAATGTCTTAAGTGTGTAACACTGAGTTCCAACACTAAAATCATGTGCAGTCTAGTTGTACTTAAATTCTAGTTACTTTAATAAGCAGGGAGAGATGACCAATATCTCATCAGCCAGTTTACCCTCTGCAAACAAGAATGATTTATTTTGGGACCTGAAAAAGTGTTTTTCAAATTAGGTAACATTAAATAATTGTATCAAAATGTACATAAACAATATAAGTTATTTTGATATTATACAATTCAGGATTGCACAATGGAATACAATTGTAGCCCCCACCACGCAACACAAGTAAATACAAAGTGAAGCATTTATGCAATTACAAATAAATTGGGCATATTTGGGCAATTAGGTAGTTTAAGATATTCATAATAATTATAAAAATGGGAGCAGGGATAAAACTCAAATTGTTAAAAGACTTAAAGAAAAATCTTAAATAAATTCTCTAAGACAATTAATACTATGAGTTATATATCATATTTTATTGCTCTGAATGAATACAGTAAAAACGTGTATTTCGTGTCTGTATGTAGTCACATACATGTCCTGAACTCAAACGTCATTGTCAAGAAATTATTATTACACTTTTCCAGCAGTAAAATTATGTGACATCACCTTTTCCTAAAAGCTTGTGAGAAGAACATTAGCAACAAAAGTGAAATCTGTCATGTCAAATATCCAGGGTCATTGCAAATGTAGCATTCAACAGTGGAACATCAGGATTCCATTGCAGATAGAAGCTTAATGAGGTAACACATTTTTAAGGTCCTCCGGCAATTGTATTCCTGTTATGACTGATAACTTCCTGCAGCCTGAGAGGAAATGTTTAGCATCTGTAGCTGTGACTGTTTTCCATGCATGTTTCCCTGTGTGTATTTGACTATATGTGTGTGATTGACAGAGACCTGGGTGGAGAAGCCGTGCTACGGGAAATCATTAGAGCAGCACTTAGCGCTCAGCGGGAGAGATATTGCCTTCCCCATCGAGGCCTGTGTCACCATGCTGCTGGAGTGTGGCATGCAGGAGGAGGTCAGCCCCTCAACACACACACACAAACAAACACACACACACACACACACACACACACACACACACACACACACACACACACACACACACACACACACACACACACACACACACACACACACACACGTAACGACTGAGATGAAGTCACTGAAAGAAAAACTAATAATGTCCACTCTACAGTTTGATTTCCTCAAAGCAATTTGCAGTTTTACAGCCTGAAACCAAAGTCCTTGGCTGTTTAATTAATGTGTGATGGTTAGAAATGTCCTAATTCTCTGATGTTATCAAGCCAATGAGCTGTGCAGCTTGTTAATGATTGTTTAATGGAGACTTATTGAGAGTAATCTAAATGTTCCCCTTAAACAAATGTTTAGAGATTATAAGAAAAACAAATGCACCATCATGAATAACTACATTTCATTTCAACAGTCATTAGACGTAATGTGATGTTTGCTGAACATTATAGATGGTGTGTTTGGATGTGTGTTTAAAAGCTGACAGTCAAACAAATCATTGGTGTTCAACTCGACATGTCAGGCAGTTGAAATTAATTTAGTAAATTACCCTTTGATACCAGAGTTGCTGCTGACTCAGTGGTTCACACATTAGCAGTTGGGTTTAATAACCTGAATGTTTTGCAAATAACAAAAGGACTCAACAACAACTCTTGCTAAAACGAAACCATGTGAATAATATTTTCAGGTTTTTATTCATGTGATTATGCTATTATTGTGCGATTCATATACATAAACACTACATTTAATGTTCAATGTTTTGCTAAATCCAACAAGTATCAGCACAATATACCAGTAATATATCAGGAGAAAGGGCTAATACTGCAGATTGCCTTTCAGACTGTTAATAATTATAATAGTATACTGTAATAGCTTATATTATGTGATGAAATATATTTCTAGTTACATGTTTCGTACGTCAAATCTTAATCTGAATGTATTTGTACAGGTACATCATTTTTGTTTGCAAGCGTGGAGTACCTAAAAACGGACTGCATCTAAATCATTGTCTTTGGCCTTTCTGACTATTCATAAACATACAAAAACAAAAATGAGTTCTTAAAAACATGCTAACCCTTTAGTTTAATTTTACTATTAAGAAATATGTAAGGACTTGAATCTGTGTAGACTCTAGAGTTGGGTGCTAGAATGTGCATTTAGTTTTTCTGACTATTTAAGGCCCCAAACAACAAGCTCCACCATTCGGGTAACCCTCAGTTATGTCTGACTGTGTATTAGCACAACAGGATTATAGGGTCAGAATTCAAAAAGTTTGTATTCTTTTGGTCAAGGAATTGCATCATTTCAGTTTGCTCAGTTTCTTTTCTGCTTAAAAACGACTTCCAAGAAATCCATGACTTAACAGTTACTTAAACTCATGTTGTCATGTTTTGTATCTCAGGGTTTGTTCAGAATCGCTCCTTCAGCCTCCAAACTGAAGAAACTGAAAGCGTCTCTGGACTGTGGCGTGTTGGATGTTCAGGAGTACTCTGCAGACCCTCATGCCATCGCAGGTGAGCTCTCCATAACCACCCTCCCCATTTCCTGTCTCCTAGCAGTTCCTAATCTCGGTTTACACGGCTAGATTTATGAGCTGGCACATGTAGCTCATTAGGAATCTTAATTTCTTCACATTTCTGGCACGCTCTTACGTGTTAATGGCCACTTCCACACAAACATTACCAATAAGGCTGTGTATTTCTTCTTCACACACGACTGATTCCGCAGCTATCATTGGTAAACCTCAGCAATGGATGTCCTGCTAAAGGTTAATTTAGAAGTCCCATTTAAAGGCCTCACAAAGATTACTTTTAGCCTTGATTACAATTCAGTTGGCTTCTCTGGAGAGTCAACCACAAGCAAATGTTTTTAGTTTGTTGTATTTCTTTTTTATTGGAGAGGAAATCCAATAAACTATCAAAAAATGTCTTGTGAAAAATTCCAAATATTACTAGGATTATTGTTGACAGTTTCTTCATCTTCTGCAGCAAAACGGTCTTTTTGTTTTTGATCTGCCTTTAAATCCATACCATGATAGACTATAAAAGAAAAAAAGCTTTTATAATGCTGGTATTGATCTTTATTTGTGAGGGAGGTGTTTGTCCTCGGAGTACAACATAACTCCAAAGAAGACAAGCTAAACAGTTTTCCTTTGATCCTGAAAAATGCATTTTTTTGGAAAGTGAATTCCCAGCAAGCATCCTCACTAGTCATTAGGTTTCCTCCTGTGTAATCACCCCTCTTATGTCATTACAGTTTATGAACTGTTAAACCACCTTTCTGGTTTATTGTCTTGTTTGTTATTATATAGAACACACAAAATGTGTCCACAAGGAACACAAATAAAAATAATAAATGCAAAATGTGTCCAATGGGGCACATACAGAACTGTAACAGGTAACATTGTTTTATTTTATTGTGGGTTAGGAATAACTTTAATTATGTTATGTGTTAACCTAAATTAAGAAATAAATGGTGAAAAGGGGCCTTTTTATGCTTTTTCCATTTCCTGTAGTGCGTTATATAAGTTTTTGTGCATGTAAATGGTCTGCAAAGGCTAAAATCCCAAAGTTCCCTCAGGGAGTTTCTCTCCCACACACCCCCCCCTGCCTGAAACAGACTCCTTTGTTTACTTCCTTTACATAGTGACATCACTATGACACTTACGCTTCTTTTGGCTAGCTCTCCAACACATTGTACCTTACAGGCTAATGGGTTGGACATCTTTAAGTGGTTGACCACTGGCTGCTTTCAGACAGAGGGTAAAAGAGGTGCTGCAGCACAGGCAGTATGAGGAAAACAAAGAGCTTTCTGAACATTAAAGAATGGAGACATGTCATAGTAGAGTCACAGAATACAAATATGAACCTGAAAATGAACTTTATAGGGCCCATTTAAAGATTAAACCTCAAAATCGGGAGATACGACGTTTTCACCCATCTAGAACAATATGTTCCTTTTTATTAAATATCAAATCAGTCAGTCCTCTGTGTTCACTGGAGCATGTGGAGAGAGGCTCTATCCCTCTCTAATGATCCCATATTAAACTGGGTTAGCTCCAACAGCAAATCTCATTTGCGAGCCTTTCCCACTGGAGGAGCAGAGGGTCATCTCCCATCAGCGTCAGTGAAAAAGCAACAGACTTCTCTTTGTTAATATCTAAAGATTAGTGGTTTCATCATTATTCCAGCATTTACTGTGTTTATTTAGCACTAACAAAGATCCAAACACACAGTCAGACAGAACAACTGCAGCTCCGAGCTGTCTCCCAGTGAGGGATGCCCTGACTTTATACACTATTTGTCATCCATCCCACACACTCTGGGGGGAAACTAACTCAGCAGACCATAGAGAAGAATAGGACGAGTTAGAGAGAAACCCACTCAGCCGTCCCCTTCCTCCTCAGTGCTGGAAAATGTCACTGCCACCCAAGACTTCTGATCAAATTATGTTTGAAGATTGTTTTTCTTTTAAAGGGTTTATCAGCGTAGGAGGGTCTGATGCACTTGTATTTTTTTACAGAAAAAACAAATAAACAGTAGATTTTAGAAATTGTATTTTCATACATAAGAATGAGAATATAATTGGAGTAAAACATCATCTATTCTGTTCTCAATAAAGGTATTTGTGAGTATGCTATAACTCATCCTCTTGGCTATTGGGCAGACTGATACAGTGATGATGGCCTTTGCATTAAGATGAAGTTGCCGTCTGGACAGCCACTGTAGTGTTACCTGAGCAGACACAATGTAGATATAAGGCGGGATCTAGTAACTGCCTTTGGCTTTAAGTGAGTGTAGAATGTAAAGGAACATCAGGAGGCCCTGCACAGCCTGATACCTAGTGCAAGAGTTAGTGGTCAAAATATCAGTTGACATAAGTACTTGCTTATATCTCACCTAAACAGTGGCCCGTTTCTCCATGATTCTTTGATGCCTTCATTTATTATTAAAAAATAATCATGGGAAGTAATTGTTTTTCAATTATGTTTGACAGAATTCAGGGTGGGATTGATGAAGTAGTTAATTAACATTTCATATTAAGCATTATGGTATTTACTGTATTCAATAGTTTCTGTTTGCCATTTTCTTACCAAACCAGTTCATGCATTTAATATTTTGGTAGCCAATTAAACCCCAGCTTTACTACATTGTGAGTAAACGGTTCTCATGGTGCCCTTTCAAAGTTAATTGGAAAGACTCGTATAGAGAAAACCTACACGAAGGCTGTTTCCAGTGAAAAATAATGCAATTATCCGCACTGTGACGTAACGTAACAACCTTCACACAAGTTTAACACAAAACAGGGCAGTTGTTTTGTGTTAATCCTATTAGTAAACAGATAATCAAACCAACCAACCAAAAACAGGACCTCCTTCCCAGAAGTAATACCATTTTGACTATATTATTACGACTGAATAAAAACTGTATAGGCACCTAAATAACGACACTGACAGCACAGAGATGTCAATCACAACATGACAACCCTTCCAAATGCCCTCCTGTCTCAAGGTGACATGCTGAGACGCTAAGATCTCGTGCAGGCTCATTTTTATTATAATTTCCCGATGCATACATGCATTCATTTAATTTTTTCTTCTTCTCCTCAGGTGCTTTGAAGTCGTACCTGCGAGAGCTCCCGGAGCCTCTAATGACATACGAGCTCTACAACGACTGGATCCAGGCCTCAAAGTCAGTATCTTTTTATCTCATGGTGTTCTTTCTTTTCTTTTGAACTTTCTCTTTCATTTTTATTCAACTTTTTCTCTTCCTGTGGTCCTCCAGCATTCAAGATCAAGACAAGAGACTGCAGGCTCTCCTCAACGCCTGTGAGAAACTCCCTCCGGCCAACAACAACAACTTTAAGTGAGTCACTGTTTCCATGTTTCAGTCCTCTCCTGGGCTCGGCTGCAAGTCAGCCACATGAAATGATTAGTCAGGCTTCAGACAGAAATCTAAATTCATCTGTTGCACAAACCTCTGTAGTTCTTGACTGTGTTAAGTAGGACACATTTCCACTTTTGTATAAAAACAAAGTTGATAGAGCAAGCCAAGTGTTGCTCAGCTCTGTTCACTCTAGCAGAAAAATATTTGGGGAAATTCCAGTTGCAAGGAAATGTACTGCAACAAGACAAAATACCTAGAGTCCCAAATGGGAGTGTTTCAAAAGTCAAGCAGGCAGATTTGTCAGAGCAATGTAAGAGGATGATTGCGACTTAAAAGATGCAATTTTACAGGCAAATGGAGTCAAGTTAAAGAATATATATAATTAGTTATCTATAGCTACTCTATACTAAGGATTGGTGATGAACTCAACAGGTGCAGAATGTTACTGTACTCTCAATAAACACTCTTCCCATTACCCAACAACATTAACAAATCCCAAACTATGATCCACGTGCCCTCCTCTGTTGCTCCTCCTCAGGTTTCTTCAATTTAAAGTACTTTAATACAGTAACATTTTGATGTACTTGACTTGAGTATTTGTTGCCACTTCATACTTCTATTTTAACACAATTTGGAGGCAAATGTTATATTTTCCCTCCACTGCATGAATAAGCAATGCTTTTGTTACTTTGTAGATCTAAAATGATTAAAACAAAATATAATCAAAAACTAATTATGATATGTTATGGATTAAGCCAGCAGTACATACATTAAATATAACCCCCCATTATAACACACGAATGCTTCCACAATTATAATCCAATACCATGATAGATTACCCAAAAATGGGCCATTCTGCATATTAAGTCATTTTTCTTTAGGGTCTCTATGTACTTAAGTATTTTGATGCCAGTACTTTTTACTCAGTATTAGTTTATATAAAACAATCGGTAAAAGATGTCCCTGTTTGTTACCATGGAAACAGTAAGCCTGCATGAAGGTGTGTAGGCTTCTAATCTACAGTTTCCACATGTGTACCTCAGTGTGAAGCGAGGCTGAGAAAGAGGCCTTATGGCTGAGGTGGATTAAGACGAGCCGTAGATATTTGCCAGAGGGCTTATCTCCCGATCAAAAGGCATGACGAGGGGGAGAGGAAGTGAGAAAGGAGAGACTGGAGAGAAATTGAAAGAGCAGAGATACTGCAGCACTTGTCAGTGTCATAATCGAATCGCACAAATAGGTGGTATGTTTAGACAGGCATCCTCGGAGCAGACCTGTCAGACCTGTCCGGATGATCGCTGCCGGCTGGATAGAGCCGCCTGATGTTCATTCCGCTGCAGTTCAGCTCGGGATGAGTCATTCTGCCCCGCACAGAAACACACTGGCACATTTCTGGATCTTAGAAAACCAACGAAGAGACAAAAAAGATAGTTTACTATTATAATAAGCCAAGTGTAATTCATGCAGGCATGCTCTGTGGAAGCTCAGTTTTCTCTTAAGTCTTGGATTTTATCTTATCTAAACTTAAAGGAAGCAGGGTGGGAAACCTGACCTGCACTACAGCTCAGTTTGTTCTGTTATTTCCCACTTTCACAAATCTAACCTTTTGCAAACATGACAAAAAAGTCGATATGTGGAAATGTGGCTCTACATTTCGCACAGTATCAACAGCTACACAAACCCAACCCATACAGCAAGGAAGTATCTCACTAACTCTGCAGCTGTCAAATGTTTTCATTTCCAGAGAGTGTAAGCCTCCTGCAAATGTCGCTCTCTTAGTTTTTGAAATCATAGCTGCCAATAGAAACTATGCAGCTCCAGAGTGTTTACCTCCAGAGTTAAATAAAGCATTTAAATACAATTAGATCTGCAGAAAAATGAACTCACGCAAAACTAAAAACAGGGAACTTTGTATTAGCTTTTGAAGTATTTTTCACAGGACAGCAATGGAAAAGTAACCTTTTAAAATCTATACAATATAACATTAAAAATATAAATTAATATAATTTATTCCCTGTTTTGGTATTAACAGGTATTTGATCAAGTTCCTCTCCAAACTGACTGAATACCAGGATCTGAACAAGATGACGCCTGGAAACATCGCTATTGTCCTGGGACCCAACTTGCTGTGGATGCACGACGAAGGGTAAGAGCGCAGAGACGCAACGCATACTCAGTCAGTAGTTCACATTCTTTTATCAATAATGTGAACTTAAAATGTTTTGATTTCCAATGCTGCTTAAAAACACAAGAAGAGAAAATGATAGGTCATATTACAAGTGATCACTGGTCCTTTGCAAAAGCTCCTAAATACAAAGTTAACTATTGATATCCATACTGTACAACACAGATGTATGATTAATTAGATTGAACCTCGTTTTCACTTTGTATCTACCTATAAGTAGCTTTTAAAGGTTATTATATCATCTTTTTCAATGCTTTCAGCATTCTGCATAAACTTGTTCCAGCTCTTGACTAAAGCTAGTCTGCTCAGACGCAGCATTTCATATTTGTCCTCTTTGGAGGACATGACATAAAGGCTTTATTTCAAACACCATGCATGCAGTTTGAGTCCTGGTGCTGGGAAGAGCACTTCCTTGGCCACCGAACCGGTTAAATAATCAAAGGGGCTTCAAAGCACACATTTGAATCTCGGTCCTTTGTGGGGGACAGTAAGACTATCTTTTTATTATTCTCATTTTTAACCATTTTCCGATCTTAAAGAAACAGAGCTCTGAGTGAGGCAAACAAGATTGTTGAGAAAGTTGTACATGGATGATTTTTCTTGTACAGAACCACCCACCAGTAATAACCAGTTAAAAGCATGCACGATGCCTTTAATATTACATATCTTAAAAATGAATTTACATATTTAATGTGAATGTACTGTTCTCTTAATTAACCTACTGAAATATGGAACCAATGTCCACTAAAGGGAAAAGTTATTAAATATAAATGTTTATGTTTTGATAGAATCTCTTTGAGATTTGCTTTGTTGCGTCCCAATTATTATTTAAAAATATATATATATATTTTGGGTCTCAGCATGTGATGTTCAAATCTGTCTAATAGCACCATTTTTTATGTGTTTTGCATAATTGTATACACATTTACACAAAATACACTGACTTGCAGTATTTGGCATCATTTGAAACTTTGTGAACTCTAATAAAATCCTAAATAAGTGTTTACAGAAGTTTGAATGCACAGTAGGAGCTAAAATCTGACAGTATCAGGGATCTTTAAAGGGGGCGAAAATGCAGGTTTTTATCATGTCATGTTCAGGTGCAGCAGAAACTCAGTGTCCTCTTTGTTCAGTCTAGAAGAGGAGCGTTCTCTTTCATAAACTTTATTTAATTTCATGTGGAAATACAGTTTTGTATGCAGTTCCACAGCGATGTCTGAGCTAAGTTTGTCTTTCTCATTTTTCTTCTTCTTTCTCATCTGCTAATATTGATGATGCTGCTCGGAGATTTAAGTGCTAATAACGAAATGGCCATAAAGCACAAACACACACACACACACACACACACACACACACACACACACACACACACACACACACACACACACACATTTTATCAGAAAGTGCACTCATGATGAGGATGAGTCAGCGGTTTAGAATGAGTGAAGGACACCTCCCTTATAATATCTCTGTGTAAATCTTACAAACCCTTTATCCCCCTCTTATTTTTAATTAGTATTTTAATAGCCAACCTTTCCAAAATGCATTTAATTTTCTCCTTTTTAATGCTTCTGTAATGCAATAAAAACGTGTTAATCACAGATGAGTGTAAATCTTTCTGATCCTCTACAGCCCGCTATATTAAAGCCTCTGTCTCCTCTGTGTCTGCAGGAGCATTACTGAGATGATGACCGCAGTTTCCCTGCAGATCGTCGGCATCATCGAGCCCATCATCCAGCACGCCGACTGGTTCTTCCCTGGAGGTGACGATGCATTTTCCAGCTGATCCCAAAGCGTTTTTAAATACTTTGTTTAGCTTAAGATGTAGGATATTATTTTCCAACAGATAAAGGAACACTTGATCCTGTGCTGATCAGAAAAAAAAACGTTATAATTCATTTTTACTGGACAGGAAAGGTTTGACAAATAACATAAGTAATTAGTTACATTCCAACACTGTGTAGATACATCAATTGGGGATTTGATTAGACATACTAAATCAACAACACACTGAATTGTTCCTGTTTTTGTTCTTTTTCTAATGGTCCTTCATAGAAATTGAGTTCAACGTCACGGGGAACTATGGAAGCCCGGTCCACACAAACCACAACGCCAACTACAGCTTGATGCCGTCTCCTGACATGGATCAGATAGAGCGGAAGCATAACGACCAGAGTCGACGGCCGCTGAGCGTCGCCACTGACAACATGATGCTGGAGTTCTATAAGAAGGATGGGTAAGACCCCTCTAGACCAACTGGGATCCATTACTGTTAATTAATTGTCTGTTAATCTTTAGCAAGTCAAAGGCTCATTTAATGCAAATAAGAAAGGAAATAAGTATCTCAAATAAGAAGACATAACCACATCACTCAAGTAAAGGTTACATTCAAGAACTGATTCTGACACAGTGCTGTAATCTCTAAATCTAAATAAGCTGCTTTGTTGGGTTCAATATGCCTGTGAAGCAATAAAAATGAGAGTAAAAGTCAAACAAACTTTGAGGAAAAATTGCTTGAGAAATCGAACAAAGGCAGAGGAAACTGTCTAAGAAACTGTTTCTACCTGATTCTCTTCCAACGTGAGAAGAATTCCTCATGATTAAACAAGTTTCATCTAAGAGGTGACGTCAGTGAAAAGCTCAGTTTCACTATGAGGTGGACAGAATGAATCCATATCTGCTGTCTAGTGAGCGGGGTGAGAAAGTGAGAAAACAGAAGAGAAAGAGATGACATTTAGTCTGTGAAATGAGGAATCTGACAATCCTCGAGCTGTGGAGGAGGATTAGCTGAAGCCCAGTGAGTGGCTTCCTTTCTCTTTTCTCTGTCTGTCTCACTGTGTCTTTCTTTAATGCTTTAATACACCCTCGTCTTATCAGGCCCCGCGGCTAGTCTGAGCGATTCAGCCCTGAGACCACATGCGGCCCTGCTAATTAAACCTGGACTCGGTGTGTGTGTGTGTGTTAGATCTCATCAATAGAACCCAGCTTACAATAGAAACACACTCTTCAGAATTAGCAGGCTCAGCAGCATAGCACGCCTGCCTTCTAATCTGAGTTTTTTCTGTATAAAAGATTTTAGATTTAGCGGTGTACATGGTTATTAGAGTTTGACTTTACATTTCTACGTATTGCACAACCCTGTCAAATAGTTAATTGACTTCCAGACATTAAAATGTGCTGCTTGAGAAGATCTGTCTGCCAACATGTGAAGAATAAAGATGTGATACTTTCCCCTTTATTTTCTGTAGGGAGCAAGAGTAGTTGAAGGACACATGCTGCACTAAACCCCTACATTAATCTGACCGGTTAAAATAATTTATAGGTAGGTCTGGAAATACAAAGAAAGAAGTTAAGCTGGTCTAGCAACATCTTTTGTGCACTGAGAAAGCCGCCAGTTAAAAAAATCTGCGATACTTCTTGAGCCCAACAATGTTGAAGCATATGGAAGGCTATTTAGTCAGATAAAAAGTTTGATATCAGAGTAATTACTGAGATTTGTATGTATCATCTCATGTAATGCTCTGCCCTGGCTCAGAGCATGTAATTATGTTACTGCTGACATTTATTCTTGTTTAGAATTGAAGGTAGATACAGAATGGCCACAAATTGTCACCTAGACCTCTCAACACCGCCTAAAGAAATATTAACTAAAAAGAGACACCGAAAAACCACTAAGAGGGCAATTTGTCTACAAAGCGATGCAAAACCACCAAACAGATGCTTACACATCTGTCACCTAGACAGCTCAACACCACCTAAAGACAAAATAACAAATAGAGACACATAGACCCAAAAGAGTGCAATACATCTACAGAGCGATGCAAAACCACTACGAGCCAGAAAGACCTTGAAATTACAAAACGTCTACATTTATAAAGCGACGCAAAAAGACTACAAAGAGACACAAAATGGCTGAAAAGAAAGCAATACAACCTAAACGGTGTCTCTTAATGTTGTTTGCTATTGTTGTGATGAATGTGGGCTTGGAGCCTTTTACATGTCTGTGCCCAGGGGCTTATTGGCCAAAAATCTGGACTTGTACATGGGTAAATTACCACTTTGAAACGAGAAGGGTCTTACCCAAGCTTTGCTCCAAATTTGGATGTTCATTGTCTAAAAAAATCCCTTCCACTGGAACTATGGGCTAAAACCATGAAGGAAAACTAACAATATATAAAATAAGGGTGTCCAAATATCTTATATCTTTGGTAATAATATTGTAGTTGAACCACGATGCAACCACGTGATGCATGAATGAACCAGATTGGGAAGCATTTTTCTTTTTGTAGGGAATTTCTGCTATCCATTAGGGAAACTATGAGCTAATTAGCGCTAAATGGAACTATAATTTTCTCTCTGGGTTTTGATGTGGCTGAAGCACTCCAGGGAGAACACACATCACCCGTCAGATTGCTCTCCTCATTACACTCAGCGTGACTCTGATCCCTTTCAGCCCCCCTGCCAGGCCAGCCTCCCCATTTTGTTCCTCTTTCTTGCGTCTTGTCTTAAAAGGTTCATCCTGCCAAAGTTCCTCTGCTGCTTTGATAACAGTGCTATTAATGAGCGTGGGGAGACTCTGTCCTCTGTGCTCCTCACTCCCTGTCCTCATTGTGCTTGTCTCTGTTTTTAACTATGCAGCATTAGGAAGATACAAAGGTACAGTATAGATCCTCACCACCCCCCTGAGTCATCCTCTCATCGGTCTATTCATCATCTGTTTGTGTCAGCTGCACGTTGACAGGAAGTGTCGCTCATTTGTCGTGTGTGTGTTTAATGCTCTGGGCAGGTCTGCCTGTTGGACTTGTATAGTTCAATGTCTCCAAGAGAGCGGGGTGACAAAAGGGGGGGGCATGGACAAAGCAGGCTTTTCTTTCTGTGTTTACATAAGTAGCATCTTTCTGGCACTTGATAAACTTGTTCAGACTTTGAGTACAATAGCCTCTTGTCTCTAGTCTTAGTCATAGTTAGGTTATTTCCTGTTATTTCTATCAAAAAGAGTAACATTTATTTTGGTGGAAATACTCTTAAAAGATATATGAAAATGTTTGTACATTAAATATGAACCTGCTCACAATAAGCGTAGCATAAAGACTCGAAGGAGGTGGAGCTAGCTAGGTAAAAAGATGAAAAATAAGCACCTCTTGTGGTGCCTTCACATGCACATTATCCACTGAGTTAGAATGTCGTTCTATCGACTTTGGTGTGTTGATGAGTTTTAAAAGTGATGTACTGGAATGATAAGCGACGCTACAAAAAAATGTGTTGAATTTTATTGCTCAAAGCATATCTAGCTTTTAAAATTGAAATTGTATCCTAAAACCACCACTGTTATCAGAGTGTATGCTGATAAACAAAGTTTTGTCACTAAAATAAATCATGTTAACAGCAAATAATGGTTACAACCTTATACGATATTACAAATAACATTTGAAAATGATACACATTACCAACCACTCCCATTTATTGTCACCCACCATGTTTTTGCCTAATGTAAAAAAAGTTTGTGGTTAAATTGTCAGAGAGTCATACTACTATTACGTGTCTATTTTTGAAAGGGTTACATTTTTAGATTTAATGTTTAACTAGTGAGAGCTGCTGGTAAATGTTTCCATCTTTGGACAGAGCCTTGCTGTTCTCCCTGTTTTGAGTCTTCATGCTAAGCTAAGCTAACTAAATGCTAGCTAGCATGTTGAATGGACAGACAAAGCAAATAAGAGTGTTTCCCAAATGCTAAAAGGACCTTCACATCTTCATTGCAGTCTTCACACAATTTAACTTAATTTCAACTTCCTCATACATTGTCATCCTACAGGAGAATGTGTAATAAATAAGGGAATTATATATTGTTTAGGTGAAATGTTCTCTGTTCCTGCATGCTCAGGAACACATGTACACCCATGTAGGCAATGTGGGTGGAATATAGTGACACTACAGGCCTTTTTCATAATGGGACATACGACAGGGAAGCTCCTCCGTTTTTAGCAGCCCTGACACTCTGTGTTGGGTGTGGTCCCCCCTAAACTACACCACCGCCCTCCCTTGATTTGATTGGCTGTGCATCTCTGTCCCACTGCAGCATGGGTGTCAGGGTGATGGACACTACTTGGGTGTCGCGCAGGGGCTCGTCTTCTTCTCGTAAATGCTCGTCCATGCCACCGAGCGTGCACCCCCCTGTCGCGCCCACTGACGCTCTCGTCCCCGAGCAGCCTGCTGGGGATTTCTCTGCCTCCCCCTCCCCCACTCCTCCTCCCACTAACAGCGATCGAGCCAGGTAAGGCTTTCGTGCCCCCACCCCTGGCCTCCTATTTAACCACCTCCCACATGCTGCTGCTCCCTTACCCACCCGCGTGCTACCGCGCCCTGCAACTGAAACCCGTACAGCGCTGTCTGCTCCACGTTTATCTTGCCTCTTGCTGTTTTCCCTCCACGAAATGCTCGTAATCACCTTTGTATGAACCCCGGTGTCTCACCTCGGATGAGCATGTCATGTCCAACTTTGTCATTGCCTTAAAGGGCAAATTGTTATACCCAAAAATGTAAAATACCCATTCATCCTCCTAACTGTAGTGCTATTCAATCTAGATTATTTTAAAGTTAGTTGTCGAGTTTTGGAGATATCGACTCGACCTTCTCCTAACTATAATGAAACTAGATGGAACCTACATGTGGTGCTAGAAAGGGCCAAAACAATACATTCAACAAATTAAAGATCAATGACTCTTTTCAGAAGTATTGACCTAGTTACTAGAGATATCCACTGACTGAGCAGTTTAATATAGGAACTATTTTCCACATGCTGCAACCAGATCACCACTCAGAAGAAAGTACATTATTGTCTTTTAGTTATTTAGTATCTACATTGATAAATAGTACTACATGTTGGAGGAACAATATGTATTTTTCATATTCAGGTGATTGTACCTTTTTTAAGTACATTTTTTTAGTGTTCATTTCCCATCTCTAATTCTTTCATAAAGTAGTAACGTCTGGAGGATAATTATTCTGCCTGAGTGGTGTAACTCTATATCATGTTAAGATGTGTTCTTGTCTTTAGGTTATTTCATGTAACAGTTCACCCATAGTTGAGTGTTTAATTGCTGCATGTGCATGAATTATATCTGTTTTGTTTTTGTCATCAGTCCAAGTATCATTAACAGCTTTACAGTCCATTGTCGCAAGGCCCTGCAATGGATGAGGTGATTTACTTTTCAGTTTGATTTTATTTCTGATTTCCTCCATAAGCACCTTGTTTCCTCTGTTCTCCTTCTCGTTCCTTTACTACTTCTTGACTCCCACATCACACAATAATTAATATTCGCCTGATTTCCTTCCAAACTTAAACTCTCATAACACTAAATCCCCTGCTCTCAGTCTTAACCTTTAATGCATCCCTGCACTCAGCATTCCAGCCTGCAGCTCGAACCCCATGAAACTTTGACGTGTTTATCATTGCAGCTCGGATGATGCATCCTCCAATTGGTCGGACTCCGGTTACGCCTACCCCTCCCCTGAGGAGGAGAGGCCGCCTCCCCCTTACCCCTCTTCCTCATCCTCCTCCTCATCCTCCTCTTGCTCTTCATTCTCGCTCCCTCACCACCATCACTTCACCCGTGCACCTCCGGGTATGCGTCCCGTCGCTCCTAATCCCGACTCCGTGCCCCCCGGACCGTCACCTCCCTCCCGCCGCTGTGGCTACAGCCCGCCCCCGCTCCCGCTCCCCCACTCCCTCAGCCCGTCCCCCCAGCCGCTTGACGTCAACTCCAACCCCAAACCCAGTTCCTTGCACTTGCCCAAACAGGGGTCCCTGTCCGATGCTTCGCATGCGGCCCCGTCTGAAGCGAACGGCTCTACCCTTTACATCAAACCCCCGCTCGTTCTTACTCGTCAAGATCTTTTCCTTGGCTCCCCCAAACCCCCCAACACCCCACTCTCTGCTCCCCCTCCATGGGCAGCCTGTGCCTGTAGCCGAGAGAGAGGAGCCAAGCTGACTAGGTAAATACAGAAGCCTGCTGAGCTCGCTCCAACTTCCAACACACTTCACACACACATGAAGAGAGAGGGATGATGTGAGGAGAAGAGGGGATGATGAGAGATTAAGATCCTCCCAACAGTTCCCTATTCTTTGTTCTCATTTATTCCCTCCGTAGTGTATCCGTCAGTCATGGAAAATATGTGCTCTTTTGGATCTCCATTATCAGATCCATCCATCTTTTAATATAATTGCCATAAATGCAATCCATAACTTTCCATGTTGCCAGGATATTCAGGAGGTGGTTGCCAGGCAACAAAGGAAATTCAAGGCTTTCGGTGCATACCATTATAAAAAGTGGGTGTTAATGAGTCATACCAGTGAGCCCTGAGTGGTAGACTGCAAGACCAGAGCAACACAATGGGCCTCATGCAGGAAGTGATTATGATAACACATTGCCTATTTTTCTCTCCTTTGTATCCACATTTTTCTTTTCTAGGTACCCATTGATTTCTGGGATTTACACATATGTCGGGCACTAACCAAGATTAGAAAAAACCTCTGGTGTTCAAAGTTCAAAAATGGTCTGCCAACAAAAGGAGACATACTCAAATTTGACGATTATAAAAACAACCCATAAATAATCAAATTTAATTTCAGAGTGATTGAATTATAACAATGGTGGGCGAAAAACATCTTCGCGCATTGAAAATGTTTTTTTCTTTCATTTAACAGCAGTGCCTTTTTTTCTTGGCATCTCTACAATTTTTGGTAATTCTCCAGAGTGTTTGCTCATAGCAGATCACCTGTCCCTATGTCAACAATCAGCCACATCCCTCCGATTCATGATCAGTGAATATTCATTACTTAGCAGAGCCGGGTGCGAGCAGACACGGACTTATAGGCAGCTTTAGAGGTGACTCCTGTTATTTCTTTTCTTAAGTGAAAATGAAAAGAAATTATAAGAGGAATTTAAGTGAATGTCCAGCATGAGGCCCAATTTATGTAGACTTTGAAATTGAGCCCATAGATGCCCCTGTGCATTGCTCCACTCCATCTTCAAATCCCAGCATCCTCAGTCATCCATTCATGCCTCATCCGCTGAGTAAACTGGTTATGTTTGACCTTCAGGCCGTCCTCCCATTGGCATTCTGGCTGCACTGCACTGTAAAATTAAGGAAAATCCATTAAGCCATTACAGTTTATTTTGGATTGTTAAAGTGCTTCTGTTGCACCACAGTGTATACTACATGATGGCCTGTGACAGTGATCACTCAGGCAACTTGACATTGAACTATGGGTCCTCTCATATTTGTAATGTAGGTGTAGAGCTTTAAACAGGGTTGGCATGTTATTAAAGAACAGATGCATGAGTATGCTTGTAATTCCTGTGTGTATTTTTCTCCTTCACTGTGTCCTCAGTACTCTGAAGAACAAGGAGCTGTCTCCAGTGATTGGACAGAAGGGACTGCAGGGACTGCAGGGGACGATGACCTCTAGTGGATCTGATCACAGCCCTCACACCCTGAGGAGAGGTAATGAGGCTGAGCGCTGACCCCTACATTCTAAACCAAGGCGGTCGCAATATATGTGGCGAGATATCATGTTACTTACTAACCTGCACCTATGATAATATAGTTAAAATAATCCAAAACATCTTAAATCTTTTTCATTTTTCATACGCGAGTATAATGAATTTGCTGAAAATGATACAAAATGAAATGCATTGTTATTGTATTTTCCAAATGTTCTGCAGATATTGCAATAATAGTATTATTGGGAATTCTTGTCCACAGTAATTTTGTATTAAAATTCTGAAAGTATGAGCACTCTAGCCTGTTAATACCATTTTCTCACTGGAAATTCCATGTTATAATGACACAATTTGTAATGCATTCCAATATATAAAAGTAATTCTGTTCATTGTTTGGTTAAGTAAAGTAAAAAATACAAATATAATTTAATCATTGCAACCATACAGAAATCCTTAAAACAAATAATCTTTACAAACATGAGTAACTTATATCATATAATGCATTATAAAAGTGATGATGACCATCAATTATGAGGTATTTTTGACCTTGCAAGTAATTCTCAAACGCTTTCTTATGTGTTATGATAATTATAATAAAGCATTAATTTGGGCTACTAACTATAATTATAAAGTGCTGTAAGAAGACTGTAATGTAATGTGTATGTACTGTATGTCTATAATGCATTATAGAAATGGGTGTAATAGAAAGTGCTAAAAAAGTTCTTCTTCAAACTGACTGGTCAATGACGCCCCGGTTCTTTTGACTGCTGCTCTCCAGCAGTGGCTCTGCTCTATATTGCTCAACAGGTGTAAAATATAACTGCGGTTTTGTAATATTTATATAACAGGAATATGTTTTTTCTGTTCTCCCTGCAGCAAAGAAGCTGGCCCCAATCCCACCCAAAGTCCCGTACTGCCAGTCAGGTGCCATGTCGGACCAGTCCACAGGTCAGCCGTCCCCTGTCAGCCTGTCGCCCACCCCCCCCAGCACCCCCTCCCCATACAGCTTCAGCTACCCTCAGGGATATGCCACCATCGGCTCCCCAGGACAGATCCAGCTGGCCACCACCCCGTCTCTCTCTTCTCCACCCTCACTGGCCGGGACGCTCACCAAGGCCAGGCCCACCCCCAAGCCGCCCCGGCAGAGACCCAGCTTACCCCCCCCTCAGCCCCCCAGCACGCCTGGCACAAGCCCTCAGCCACTGGATCATTCATCGGACCTCCTGGATGGTTTGTCTCCTGGGGAGAGCATGTCCACAGGTAAGGTGTATAATAAAGATAACAACACATCACGTGTACACATGTTGTATTCAAGTACAGCTTTGAGGTACTTTAAGGAATACTCACTTTGTGGTTTCAATTTATGACATTTCACTGCATTTATCTTAGCCCATTAATTACTGGTTGCTCTAAACTATTTTAATGAATGAATATTTCTGTTCGTTTTGGTTTGGATGAGTAAGGTTAGGTTAGGTAAGGTGTAGTTTAGTATGGTTGTTTTCAACCTGAATGTTCCAAATAAACATTTTTTAATGAAATAAAAAAATGGTTATATGTGTTTATTTAATATTGATTTCTGGACTTAAAACTCTTAATCTATTTAATATTTATCTCAACATAACTTGTATGTTTCAACTGTGTTTTCTTCTACTTTTCCTTTCTTGTCGACTGCTCTCATTGTCTCACAGCGGTATGAGCCGAGAGGTTCAGTGTGATTCTATATGTGAGAGGGACTTTTAGGGTAAGCAGGAGTTCCTGTGCTAAAGCCTCACCCGCCCACCCCCCAACCCCCCTGCCGTGGAGTCAGCTCACAGTAGGGTGAGGTTGCCAGTAGATGCAGATATTAGATCAGGCTTCTGTCTGATTCCCCGCTCTATGGCAGCCTCACTCTTAATGCACTACTTATTGTACATTACCTTTCATTATGTATGTAGAGTGCTGCAGGGAGGACAGACGTTTTTTATTTTATTATTCCATGACTATGAGACCAGGGAACCTGAAGTGCAAAAACGCTGACTCATTTCCAGGTTTTGGGAGTCATCCTGCAGCACTCTATACAGCAGCTGTGTTCGGACCAGCTTTAACCCATTGTGTTGGCCTTTGCATGGTGGCTGAGATTGACGCGATGCATGGCTAAACAGACCAGGGCAGTCGCCAAAAACCTCCAACCTTCTCTGCCCTTAGGATTCCAACCCATAACGCCCTGCTCAAGCTGCCCCCCCATACCATCCCCTCCCACTCGACCTCCACAGTGTTGTGCCTCACTGCCCTCACCATTGCTGTTCATTCGGCACACTTCCTGTTTGTGCAGATATTCATAAAACATGTTACGCTGTTGCATTAAAACTGAGGTCAATATATTAATTCATACACAAGGAACACTGATCTCATGGTTTTGGGTCTGAGTGTTTGCTGGATTGACTTGCCTTTTTGTATTGGTCATTGATCATGTCTGAATCAGGTGTAGCCTAAGCAATGGTTTTTATAGATAGGGATTGAGTCCATACAGATATTAGCATTGTGGGATCTAAGGTTCCTAAAGCTTGACTCATGCTATAAGGACTAAATGTAGAGTATATTTTGGCCTCGCAGAACGGATTTGGGTTTATACTATTACCAACTTTTTTTTTTAAATCATCAAACTTTGTAAAATGTTGCAGTTTTTTAATTTCAGTATTGTGGGAAAGAAAAGCATTTTCAACAAATATTTTTAGTGTCTAAAAATGTGCCGAATTAAAGTATAAAAGTCTATACTAATTAAAAATATGCACTACACAACCAAGAGCAAGTATGCAGACACCCGTTACATAATTTGCACCTTGTAAATCGTGCACCCAGTTCATGCATTGTTTTAATCATGTTCATACTATGGTTGAATTTATAATGACCCCCCTGCTGTGTGTACCATCATCCAGCATTTTCTCACTCCCAATCAACAGGATTGGTATTTGACCTTCTTTCACTGATTTCCTGTGTGTGTTTTTGCCCTGCCAGATTCTCTCTGCAACTTGGACTTCCCCATCATCGACGTGGAACTGAACTGTATTTTTGACTTGCCCCACATCTCCCCCTTCAGGAACTCGATGGCACTGCGTGAACCGACGGGCTACAGAGCCGAGTCAGAGGAAGAGCCTGAGAGCACAGTGCTATGACGCCACTGAGTCCCCCGCCCTCCCCTGGCACACACTCATACATTGACCTTTTCACTTCTCCCGCTGGATTACATACAGCCTCGCTCTGGATCTGATCGTCACGCCTCACCTGTACTCCAGAGGGTGAAAACTGAGAAAATAACATAAGAAATCCGGATCACACGAGGCAATGGCGACGATGTTGTCAGGGGACTTTTAATCAGACACATACTTTGACATTTTATGTTTACTGTTGTTGTTTTTATTTTAATGTTTTATGTTTCTTTTGCCTTATTTGATTCACTTGCAATATTGCCTTTAACTTCACACACGAGACTGGAAAAGGCATTACGTGTTAACACAATATGTAACAACTAGACAAAACTTTTCATCTAGACAGAATGTAACACATTTTCACTTCATTTTGTAATAATCTGTCACATTTTGCAGTGAACAGCCTGAACACAATATGTATTTGATTTTCATGCATTTTGTTACAAATTATTTCATATTGCAGCGGTTAATGCAACATTCAGGAATTTAACTTTTTTTCCACAAATATATTTAATACATTATGTAGAACAAACCTAAATGAATGTCTTCATTCATACAGTTCTTATAACATTATGATAACAATGTTTATTTAATGCATACTGACGTAATCACATAGATACAATTAGTCTAGTAGATTATATTTCAACTGCAAATGTAATTTTAGCCTTCTTCAAAAAATAACAGATGAAGACTTTATTGGTTATTATAAAATGTATCTATTACATTTTCATAAATAAAATAGCTTAATCCTGCATTTTGCAAGTACCACTTTAGTATCTAATAATTTACACCAAAATGCAGGGAAACGTTTTACATTTTGCATTTAAACTGTAGTCTTTACAATTCCTGCTGTTATTACATCAAGTGGAAATGTGCTACATGTTCTGGAGTTATTACATAATGTGCTGGGAGGAATGAGTGCGCTCTGCTGCTGCTTCTCCTGAGTGAATTTAAGAAGTACTGTCCATCTGTCCTCCACAACACTTGTTTCCCATCTCACGTTCCTCTTCATCCCTCAGGGGTATCAGTTGAAATGCCTCGCTCCGGCCTGTGGTGGCAACAACCCTGAATATGTGTCCCGCCTGAGCGTTCACTGTGAGTGTGCCAGTGTGTCGTTTTGGAAAGTGTGTGTGTGTGTGTGTGTGTGTGTGTGTGTGTGTGTGTGTGTGTGTGTGTGTGTGTGTGTGTGTGTGTGTGTGTGTGTGTGTGTGTGTGTGTGTGTGTTTATATGTGTTGTACTATCTGATGTTGCACTGTTGTTGTCGTAGCGCTTAAACAGGAATGCATGTTTTAGAGATTTAGGAAAACACGACCAGGTTGCAAAGAGGTAAAAGAAAAACAATCACACTCTCATCTGTATTTACATCAATCAGGATATCAATCACTGAATATTTATTGTTTATATTGTACATTTTCAGAATATATGATACAATTAAGGTTTTAAATCAGATCAAATCATATTTTGTATCCAAAGGAGAGCTATAATGATACCATTTCCTCCAGATAGCATACAGTAGATGCTGTCAGAACTCTGTTAAACATATGAGGTACATACAGGTACAAATAGAAAGGGTTGGGAAAGGAAAAACTCCCTGTGATAAGTAATGTGTAATTTCCAGTTTGAAGAATGTGGAGCAGGATCCACAGAGAGTCCGTGATGCCTGTAGTGTGCCACCAGGACACTTGCTGAAATGAATCTTTGTGAAGCTGTTAGCAGCTGTTATGTATTGGCAGGACTGCGGAACCTGCTCTGCGGGATGGACTTCCTCTGAAGGTGTCCTGTGGAGTTTTCTCGTAAAAGAACAGAAGTTATGCTCAAATTTAGTGTCTCTCCGCACACACAAGCAAAGCAGTTGAAAGCATATCCTTCCTTTATAAGAATGCGATGTCTACGTCCTTCCCTCCTCTATTTCTCTGCTTCTGAGGGCTTATTGCTGTGCTTCCTTGCACATTTCTATCACCAAATTAGTAGAACTGCACGAGATCGGCAGCAGGCTCACATTTGATTCCCACCTTCATTGAATAAGTTGTGCCAATAAGGGCTGAAACTGCAATTTGGACTTACAGTAAATATCCAAAATGCATCAGACGCAATATTTGTTGTTGTATGTGTCAAATACTATCCTTAACATGTCACTGTATTGTGGTGCTGCAGAGATGTCCTGGCATACAAAACGTATTCTAAAGATATTGTTATTGGAACATCTTTGTATGGTGCAGATCCTAGCAAAAAATCCCAATGATTTAGGTATTGAAAAACAAAATGTATTTCCCTCCAATATAGTGAATAATGGCACACTTCAGGCTCCGTTTGTGACGACAAACCTCGACACAATCCTCCCGGCAAGGTGTTGTTCAGTTGAGCGTGATAAGATTTCCTCCTCCTGCCCTGAGGTGTAATAACATCCTATCATATCACAACTGCAAACAGTCCTACTGCCAGGAGAAAAGGTGCTATTTTCATCAACTGCAGCCTCGGTGGCAAAAACAAGCACACCTTTCTCTCTGGCAGCCATCTCCCCAAAACCCTGTCTGATGATGCTGGTATTTTTGGTCCATATAAGTGAACCATAGGCGAGAGCAAAAATGTGTGTATATGTGTTTATTTTAATGAGAGTATTTATACAGATATATTTCTGAATACTTTTTACTAGGTCTGAAGAGTTGTGATTGTTTCCACTACACATGAATCTCATCTGAAAAAAACACGGGACCAGAATTTCCCTGCTGTCGCATCGAAACCTTTTCAGGAAGCAGAAAACTTGAAAATCAATAAAACTGGAGTAACAAGGTTTGCATTCGACAGCAGCAGTTTGTTATTTGCCTTGTGGTGGGCTTCATTATGACCCATCCAGATTTGACTTTCCATAATGTCCTGAGAAACATCCTCCATACATGGCCTCAAAGTCACTGTGCTGCTCTGCCACCCTCTATCTTTAAAATATCACTTACAGGACTTTTGTAAATAGTGAGCCGCTGTACATACCAGTTCTGTATATAGTGGCAGGGGAGAAATTCAAATATATATATATATATATATATATATATATAGATAGATAGATAGGTATATATATATAGATATATGAAAATACTGCATTGAAAAATATAAATGACGATGAGCATTATATTATAAAGTCGCTGGTTCTAGCACAATATCACCACATTCACACAAAAAAATCCTTTACTGACATAGGCTCAAGGTTAAATCTAGTTTTCGATTTACTAAATAAAACCTGCTGATAGTGCTTATGTTGCAGATAAGAATTAACCTCTTGAACCCTAATTTTAGCTTTGCAGTTTAGTAATATTGCATTTTTGTATGGTATAAGCTTGTTCCAACACGTCTTTGCATCTTAGTGATGCTACATTACATCAAGTGGAGAATTCAAGATGTTCCAGCAATGCAACCCAGCTAATTTGATATTTCTGGAAATGTTGGGATCTTGTTTAAGATTTAAAATAACTTTCTGTGGGCTTGCACAGAGCGGGTCCGAACAACCTGCAGCTGTAACACAGGGTTTAAGAGGTTAAAAGGGACTCTGCGTGAAACTGTTGCACCATTGTCTTTAGTTTGACAGCGTATTGTCCTCTATAGATATGTGATAGATGTAAAAAAAAAAAGAAAAGAAATTATAACATGCAAAAAAAAAATCCCAGGCACAGAAACAACAGGATATTTAAGGGCTTTGAATAACACATATTTATTTATGAAAAAATGTCTGGCACTTCAGCTCTAACCAGTTAACAAAAAGGTTTCTTAGGAATAATCTGTCAATCAAAAACTCTACCTAAAGTTTTAGCTGTGCTACAATTCACACCAATGATTCAATCCGACCCTCCAGCTGAGTTTAAATCAAAACAGCATGAAATTCTATCACCAGTATTTATATGCTGAACATAAAGGATTTAAAAAACATCTTATTTATGAAGTAGTGTTGCAATTTGGCTGTGCTGAAGTGAATGGTCTGTCCTGTCTTTGTCTGGAGTTCTGTGTTACAATGTGCTGCTCTTCGTTTTGTACTAAAGGGTTTCAGATTAAGGCTTGTACATACAGTATTCATCAAACACAACTTTATTAACAATAACCCTGTCGAGCAAGAGACAGCCGGGAAACAGTTTCCAGTATTACAGCTTTTGCAAGCATGCCCTTTGAGCACTACAAATACGAAAGGCCTTTTTTTACATGAATAGGTGGAATGTATTGGTGATAGACGATGTTCACCTCATAGTTTGTGATAAAGGCGGACTGTTTGTGTTGTGGACATATTTTCAAGTAAAAGAGGGTGGTGGGGTATTTGATAAAAAGTGTCAGTTTTGGGTCGGGAGGTGTGGGTGGGCGTTTGATTCGACATCGTCCTGTGTGAAACTCGGCAGCATGCTTTTTTAAACCATGCCTACGAAATGTGTCTCATCTTTGGTCCTATATAAATGTGCTTGTATTTATTTTTTATAAGTGAATAGATCAACCTTTATAAAAGAAGAAGATGAATTTAGTGCTGCCCTTTGACCTTTTTTAGTCAAACTTTCCACCCTTTTGTTCCGAAACAATCATGATTTACTGTTTCCCCCATTTTTGTCTATAGCAAATAAGAAAAGCACATCTGGCTCAGAACAGAGATCACTGTCAGGAAATCAATCTGTCGTTATGTTTGTGCCCAGATTACTGCGCTCTCAAAGGAATACAATCTTTAGAAAAGCTCCAGAAATCATATAGCGAGCAAGATGAAAACATGCTGCATTTGTTTTAACTCAAAGTATTTGTAGATTACACTGTGGTGCATGCAGCCATTGCAAAAATTCATCTCGAAGTCTTCTTTTCTTCCCTTGTTTTTGCTTTATGTTCCAACTAATGGGGGCCAAAATAAAAAGGGAACACATGAGTGATCAAGGAATCTTTTGAGACTTAAAAAATCTTTGTGTGAAACTGTAGTGACGCTGTGGACTCTTTCAAGTTTTTGGATTAAAGAGGAAATGCCTTTTTTCTTGGTCATGCTATCTCCCGGTCACCAAGTGGAGTGTAAAGTAAGATAGATAAAAATTAACCTCATCCGAATGTTGAAACTATTAAAAAATGTTTTTATATTACCTGGAGTTTTCTGTGCCTTTGTTGCAAATGTGATGTCAATGTTATTCCACATAAACAGATGTTTTATGTACCAGCATTTGGAAGAGAAAGAAGCATATTGAAGAACAAAACAAAAAGCTGCAGTATATTAAATGTTGGTATTAAACTGTCATGGTGATTTCTCTCCTCTAGGAAGACTTCAGTCACATCCAAGGCAGTTTAGTGTAGGCCTAACATTCTGCAGAGGCATAAAACACTCCATTACGTTTCTGAATTGCGAGGTAAATCACAATTTCAAGTGTCTGACAGTGACAGCGCTGAAATGCACCTAGCATGAAGTCCTCTAAGAGGAGATATTGTACATGCTCTGCTAAACGTTAACCCTAAAATCTCAAACATACAGCTGTCATGCTAAAACCAAGCTGTGCTGCATGCAAATAATGGAGAATGCAGTGAAAAGTGTAACAAGACTCAGTGTCTACAGCCATGATGCTGCCCTGTGAGGCTTAGAGATAAACGCTAATACTGTATGAACATGCTAACATGATCTCAGTGACAATGCTAACATGCTGATGATCTAGAGTGCATGCTGCTAATAAGCAGTAAACACAAAGTACAGCTGAGCCTGATGGGAAGGCCAATAGTTTTGCATGTATTGGGTCATCATTTTAATGTGATATCACAAATCCCCAGGGACAATTAAAGTATTTCTTAATCTGATTCGGATTTATTTCAGATGTATTACTCATTTCTTTAAGAATTTATCTTCTGGGCAACATGAATGTATGAAAACAATTAGGACATGGTCATTGTTTTGGAAGTGCCAAGACTGACCAGCCCATACAGTAAGTCCCAAGGCTTAACTGTGAGTTTAAGTCCAAAGAAATATCATAGAGGGCTCTCCACCAATTTCTAAATTCATGTTTTGTGATTATTAAAATACCTGGGTCTGGAATAAAATGACAGACCAACACCACATTCCTATCCTTCGTGTTATCACACAAGCAATATAAGGAGATTCCTTACCTTTGAGCTTTTGTCCAAAACATTAAACTTTAGTGATGCAGCTGCTGCGGATTACTTGTCCTGATGAGTGATCAGAACACATAGCAAAGTGTAACATGGCTTCATTCTTAACAACCCTTTGAATCATCGTTTTTAAAATTAATGTTGAATGAGTAAGCATATATTTATCATCCGCTCTCACCAAAGTCCATGCGGATGTTTAGCGGTGAGTTGTACATCTGGAGGTGTTGCTGTGGCGTCAGGAGCTCATCTCGAGCCAAAAGCTTGTAGAGAACCCTCTGAGACACGATCAGCTCCGGGGTCTCATCCGGTACTGACCAGGGATAAGCCTTAGAGAACATTCACAGAAAATCCTATTAATACATTGTCTTTATTTTATGGTTTTAAATAAAGAAAAACATGTTAGTTATGTCTGATTATGAAGGACCAAAGCTGCCATTTTAATCAATAACACAGCTTAATGAAAAACATAAACACAAACTGAAGAAAGAAAGAAAGAACATTACCAAAATAATGTGAATCTTAATAAACAGTTATAATAAATGTTCTCAGAAATAGAAACATAAGAACCTCAATGTGTATATTTATTATAAGTTATTATTCATTTAAAAAAAAGATGTTATAATAATTTATCATGGTCATATCTAATTATTTCTCAACTAATTGTTTCCGGTTATTTTTCCCCTTATTTTGTTGCCTTGATGTCGTGAATTCACAGCCATCTGTCAATATTGTTTTTAAATTACCGGGAACATTTATTTGGTGATTGAGGCTTTTACTGCTACATTTATTTACTACTCCATATATTGCATATCAATCCCTAAACAGACTATAAAACTAACACACCTTTTTAGATTTCTCCAGTTTCTGCAGCCCTGACAGAACCGTGCAAACTAAAGTCTCTGTGGTCTCCTCCTCATCCTCAAGATCCTTAGCTCCAGGGTCTCCTGCCACCTGGTCTGCATCGAGCACCTTCAGTCAACAACATCAAACACTCAGCAAACCAACTCATGCATACAGATTATAATTCAAAACAGTAATAAAAGACTAGGGGAAATCAAATCATTAATTAATGCTTCTGAAGGCTGGTGGTGGAATAACCTTACTAAGACAATTTAAATGATAACGCATCCTCAAAGTAAAGATAAAAGCAAACCTTGTAGCTCCACTGTTGGAACAGCCTGCTTTGAGGATTATGTGCCATGAACACAACCCTGGGAGCTTCCAGCAAGGTACTAAAACAGATGAAAAACATGCTTATGGTTTGGTTTACAGGATATAACCGTAACAGTCTGATTTTAGGGTATTTGTATCACTTTTCTTTATTCTACAGTGACCTCACCAGGGTGTTTATGGACCTACTTACACATGAAAAAAACAGAAACAAAAACACCGACAGGGAATAAACAAATGAGCACACAAACAGGTAGACATTATTATTTAGCACACTAAGCAAGATGTTGTATGACCATGACAGTGCTTTTAACTTTTATATTATTCATCTGTTTCCATCACTGTCAAAAAGGAAATTGAGACCTTGGTTTTGAAACATAAATATACGTACTTTGAAGTTGGCAGGTTATGACTTCATCTACTAAATATGTTTTTATGATCTCATTGTTTTTATTTGCACTTTCCTTTACCTTAATTGTTTCCTTTTTTCCTTTAAAGCACTCTGTATCTATCTGGAATGGTGTAGTCATAAAAACATGGGGTCTTTAAGTATTTCACTCAATTGAACAAGATAATATCCAGTAAATGAGTATTTAGAGGAATGAACTTCGTGCACCAGCACTGCATCCTATCCTGTATGATATTCCTGTGAAGATCAATGAAGCATCATTACCCGTCTGTCTGTTGCATGTCTTTAAGGTCTTTCAGAACAGAAAGCAGCACCTCCCTGGATGACTGGAAGAGAGAGGCACAGATAACTGTAAGTGCACCATATTGAGTCCTAATGGATAACAGTAATCGGGACGGAGTAATCAAATGTAAAAAACAATAGTCATCCGCAATTATATCTGAGAAAAAGCAAAGAAGATTGTAGTGGTTTTCAATGATCAGTAGAATACATTTATTTAGTTGGTTTGTTTTGGTAATTCGAAATATGGCAAATTGAAATTGATTTTTTAAATTTGACTCCAATGTTGTCAAAACACTCACATTGCACCTTCAGTTTATGACAGTACAGGGTCATTTGATTTGACCAACTGTGGGTACTGAAAATGCAAAAATACTTTTCATTTTTTTATCATTTTTTTATTTTGAATTTATACAAAAGTATTCAGATTAGATTACCTGTTTTTGTAATTCAGTGGATTACTTTACTACGCAACCTTAATGATAACAGAACACACATCTTCCTCATAGACAAACTTTAATGCTTACTTCGATGACATGCAGCAGACAGGATGGGTACATGTACAGCCGGCCCGTCATCAGATCCAATGAGTACCGTTTGCTGAGCTGAAAGTTGAGTCTCTCGTAATGAGCTGTGTGGAGAAAAACAAAGGGACAGTTTCTCTCAGATAACTCTGAAATTAGGAATCCTGACAACCTGAAAAGAGTCTCTGTCATTAACACACAGTTCAGCCTTTCTTTTATTGACTTTGTGTCAGTATTCCTTAGCAGCAACTACAAAATGCCCAACAGACAGGACGCCCTGCAGACGCATTCACATAAAGAGGTGTGAAAGCTTATAAAAACTCCTACAAAGGAAAAAAGACAGCCTTTCAAAGCTCTTTTCACATTTGTGTCCTTTTAAAAGTTGAGATATAGATGTTTTCTCCACATACAGTGGGGCAAAAAAGTATTTAGTCAGCCACCAATTGTGCAAGTTCTCCCATTTAAAAAGATGAGAGAGGCCTGTAATTTTCATCATAGGTATACCTCAACTATGAGAGACAGAATGAGAAAAAAAAATCCAGAAAATCACATTGTAGGATTTTTAAAGAATTTATTTTCAAATGATTGTGGGAAATAAGTATTTGGTCAATAACAAAAGTTCATCTCAATACTTTGTTATATACCCTTTGTTGGCAATGACAGAGGTCAAACGTTTTCTGTAAGTCTTCACAAGGTTTCCACACACTGTTGCTGGTATTTTGGCCCATTCCTCCATGCAGATCTCCTCTAAAGCAGTGATGTTTTGGGGCTGTCGCTGGGCAACACGGACTTTCAACTCCCTCCAAAGATTTTCTATGGGGTTGAGATCTGGAGACTGGCTAGGCCACTCCAGGACCTTGAAATGCTTCTTACGAAGCCACTCCTTCGTTGCCCTGGCGTTGTGTTTGGGATCATTGTCATGCTGAAAGACCCAGCCACGCTTCATCTTCAATGCCCTTGCTGATGGAAGGAGGTTTTCACTCAAAATCTCACGATACATGGCCCCATTCATTCTTTCCTTTACACGGATCAGTCGTCCTGGTCCCTTTGCAGAAAAACAGCCCCAAAGCATGATGTTTCCACCCCCATGCTTCACAGTAGGTATGGTGTTCTTTGGATGCAACTCTGCATTCTTTCTCCTCCAAACACGACGAGTTGAGTTTTTACCAAAAAGTTCTATTTTGGTTTCATCTGACCATATGACATTCTCCCAATCCTCTTCTGGATCATCCAAATGCCCTCTAGCAAACTTCAGACGGGCCTGGACATGTACTGGCTTAAGCAGGGGGACACGTCTGGAACTGCAGGATTTAAGTCCCTGGCGGCGTAGTGTGTTACTGATGGTAGCCTCTGTTACTTTGGTCCCAGCTCTCTGCAGGTCATTCACTAGGTCCCCCCGTGTGGTTCTGGGATTTTTGCTCACCGTTCTTGTGATCATTTTGACCCCACGGGGTGAGATCTTGCGTGGAGCCCCAGATTGAGGGAGATTAGCAGTGGTCTTGTATGTCTTCCATTTTCGAATAATTGCTCCCACAGTTGATTTCTTCACACCAAGCTGCTTACCTATTGCAGATTCAGTTTTCCCAGCCTGGTGCAGGTCTACAATTTTGTCTCTGGTCTCCTTTGACAGCTCTTTGGTCTTGGCCATAGTGGAGTTTGGAGTATGACTGTTTGAGGTTGTGGACAGGTGTCTTTCATACTGATAACGAGTTCAAAAAGGTGCCATTAATACAGGTAACGAGTGGAGGACAGAGGAGCCTCTTAAAGAAGAAGTTCCAGGTCTGTGAGAGCCAGAAATCTTGCTTGTTTGTAGGTGACCAAATACTTATTTTACCGAGGAATTTACCAATTAATTCTTTAAAAATCCTACAATGTGATTTCCTGGATTTTTTTTTCTCATTCTGTCTCTCATAGTTGAAGTGTACCTATGATGAAAATTACAGGCCTCTCTCATCTTTTTAAATGGGAGAACTTGCACAATTGGTGGCTGACTAAATACTTTTTTGCCCCACTGTAGATCAGTACATTTGTAACACCAATTACCATCATCCTTCAATGCCCTGAAGGAAAAGGGGATTAAATTGGTAGAAGGTGATTAGTTCATTGATTTTAATGAAGGGATCTTCTCAGTGGAATAGCAATGCCTTATTATTATTATTATCAAGCACTGAGCTATTGTGCCCCCGCTCTTCATAGCTCTAAAGTAATTGCTGGCTGACCTCCAAGTTCTGTCCTGTCAGTGAGGTCGTGGGGGAGCCGAGCAATCACTATCAGCCGCTGTAGCACGATCCTCTGTAGAGACAATGGAGAAAAGTCTAAGAAAAGCTGCAGAGCAACAGCAGAAATTCTTACAGAGTGCTTTGGTACATATCAAACACATACAGGAGGGAAAATACATGCACAAAGTAAAAATAAGCTATATAGTTTAATAGATAATGTGCTGTTTGTCATCATATATTTAGCTTTAATTCATACAACTTTAACATGCCTCTAGCTGTATTTCTACAAACCTCTTCCTTTTCTAGATCAGTCTTCTTTGCCATAAGTATGTGAAACAAACTACTCCCAGTTTCCTCCTCATTCTTTTTTTCAGCTTTAACTTCTTCCATCTTACTTTCTCCTTGTCCAAATCAAGCACTGAGTGAGTAAAGCATAAGCGAGCTGCGTACCCTCTCTGTTTATAAAAGCTCATATCCTAGAAACCTATTGTTCCCCAGATGCTGATAAACCCAACCTGCTGCACAGGATGCAATTACATATATAAAAGGCACCAGCCAATCCCAGCCTTGTATTTCAGGTGATAACAGCCAATAGGAGGAGGATGTGCACAAGACACAACATACTAGAATTAACAGTTTGGGTTAAAGTTTGCTGGTTCCTGAAGGGAGAATTTCTTATAACCAATTTTACAAAATAAAGGTTGTATATAAATAAATAAATGTTAACAAAGAAAGGCAATAGGAAACAATTAAATATGAAATAAATCAATTCAAAATCTGTTATTTGTGAAATTAATAACTAATGTTTTATTTCTAGGGCTTTTATGTCTACTTTCCAAATTGAATGTGTCATCAAAGTACTGTAGGCTACTGATGCTAGTTTTATTCTACCCATACATATAAGTCTACATTTTATTTGAGATATATTAAGGGGCATTGTCATTATATTTCACAAAAGAAAAATGTCATGTGATCCATATGGCTACTTTTGTGATTGTTGGCAGTTATTTTTGTTGCCCTTTTTATGGGGCAGTCGAGTAACGTTCAAAGATTGGTATACAGTGACTCACATAGCAGAGTAGCTAGGTGAGCTAGCTAACTTCCGCAAGGAAAAGGCTACAGAAGCACAAACCTCTCTCATGTGACAGTGGAACACATCGAACATGGTCGTTGTGTCTTCTTTCATGTGCTCAGAGTCTCTGTCCAAAGAGAAATTCCTCATTTTCTCTGAAGTCCCCACAGTCATTTTGTTTCATTTGTTTTAGGAGCTCCGCAGAGTTACCATGGAAACATGTGAGCTATTGACGCGTTCAAAGACCACGTAGTTATTACTTTGACGAGCCAGACACTTGTTGAAAAAATGTTGCAAGAAGAACCTAATAAAAAAAACATCAAGCAATATATTTAAAGAAACAAACTAGTTGATTGTAATAATTACAACACAGGCACAAAATGTAGAGCACAAATATGATAAATCATATGATTTTATAAATGCTCTTGGTAAATAAATAGCATGACAAGTAAATAATGATGAGATGGTGAACACATAAAGAAGTTGACCATTTGTACATATTTGTAATTCAAAATATGTATTATAATGATTTTTTATTTCAGAATGTATTTATTTCTTCCCAAGTCAAAATCAATTGTTTTTTGTTAATTTTTTTAAAAGACTTTAAGTTCAGTTAAGATATGGATTTTTTTCTTTTTTCATCACTTTGAGTTTAATTAAATGTTTTATTGTGTTCTCAATTTAACTTCCAAACTCTATTCTATATATTACCTAATACTTCAGACTACTTATATTATCATGCCAATCTACTAAACCATAATTTAGATTTTGTAAATTACAATTCTGTAATCTAAAAACGTTGATTTACAGAGTAAGTTTAGATTCTCCATACAGGTGGTCTGTTCAACACAAGAACACTTTGTTTACACAGTTAGTTTTACAACACAACATAACTTTATTATATTGTTTTTATTTATTTTTTGGACCTAAAAAAAACTTAAATCCAGTGATGCTAACCCTATCGTAGTCTACAAACAGCAGATGGCGCTAACTTGATATTTACTCAGATTTTGTTATAATGCGTTGTCATGCGCAGTTTGTGTGCGGAAGTGAAGCTCTTGAACACAACAGAGCAAGCGAATGTAAAGAAAATCCACCCTAAAACCTGTTTCTTTTCACGGTTGTATTCAAAAGCTTTTAACATGATTATCCACATGTATTTCCCAGGCTAAAACACAGAATACAACCGTTTAATGTTTCACACTTCAATCCAACCTGAGTCACACATATCAGGATTAATACTATTCATATTTAGGATGGACTCTCCATTAAATTCCCCGCTGAGAGAAGTCAGCAGAGATCATCAGACGTCAGAGGAGAAGCTCGGCCTCAGCATCTCACACCAGCGGGAATAATGGACTGATAAACATCACTTTTTGGGGCGATGTTCAGGTACTAAATGCTTTAAAATTCATTGTATTTAGTCTTCGTTTGGAAACCAGTTAAATTAAAATACTAGGGCTAACATGTCGTCTGGCTTTCAGCTGGTCGTTTGTTCGGTTCACGGCATGTTTGCACACCCAGTTTTGACAGCTGAGCTCAGCATCACGTTTCTGCTGGGGTCATTTCTGTTCCTGTTTTATCTAATGACTTAATACCAATGCATGATATGCATTAATTTAACTATTTTATTTTGTTTGCTAGGTGACTAGCTAAGTGAGTGTTCAACAGGGTCAGTTGTCATTTGGAAAATGAAATCAGGATGTCTAAAATTGTAATATTTTAAAGTGTACGCTAGTGTTGTAAAACATAATGAGGAGGACCGTTTTGAATCCTATAATATATTTCTTTTAATATCGAAATTCGCAGGTCAAGATCAATCTTATTCACTGATCAAATAAACGAAAAGAGAAACGGGAAATAATTAAAGGAATTATGCTCTTGCATAATATGAACTGGTTTTTAATGTAGGGAGCATACCTGGCCCTCCTTATGATGCCACCAAAATGCAATGCGATGCATTTCCTCTCCTGTAATAACATTAGAGTTTCCCTGTGGGCTGATGGTTGAATGTAATCCGAAGCTGAATAATTCAGGGAAAAATAAAATGAGATTTGTAGGGCAACATGAAACAAGTCAGTAACTGCAGGAGCAGCCAAGCTCTCTTTATGGTTGGGGACATTTCTGTTTGACTTAGCTGAATTCAGATTGCATTCCCTTGTCCTTGAGTTGCAGTAAAGGATTTTTACTATGTCAAGGACACTTTAACCATGATGCTAGAAGTCAGCATTATTTATTGTGACACTTGAGAGGCATCTGCTTGCCTTGATGCCTTGTTATCCTTCTCATACCATAGATTTGAATCATCACATATCATTATTTTTAAGGCTTATTGAGGTTTTTGGACCTGCACAATATCAGAGTTTGGTAGTGCACTCTTCTATTTTGAACCATTGGTTTGCTGTTTTGAATATGATAATTTCTCACTATTATTTCCGACAAGTCTCTTGGATGCTCATGTTTATGTTGTGTCTATAAGCAAACATCCACTAAATTATAACATTTTGGGAAATATGCTTATATATCTTTTTTGTAGATAGTTACACGAGAACAGTGGAGTAAAATACAATATATCTCTGAAAAGTACGAATACTTAAACACTGAATATTACTTACTTGCTACCTCTAGCCATAGCTGTCAGTGCTTGGTTTACAGGTTAAACATCTCTTGTAATTCCTGTTCAATCAACTGGGGACAGAACGTGGAAAGCAAGTGAAAGCAAACTGGTTTCAAAGATGGGGGGAGAAAAGGACTTTGAACTTAACAAAGATTGTCCAACATTGTTTGCATCATCAGCTTGTCTTTATCTTTAGCCTATTTAAGTCAAAGGGATTGATTAACATTGACTAAGATGTTACAGCTTTTCTAAAATACGTCTTTGGTGTTTAGGGGTTAAATTCTTGTTTCCTCTCTAATTATGAGTCAGTATGATAAATGAGGCTTCAGGCCACAATGTTACCTCTGGGAACAGGTCAAGCACTCGGTTGCATTTTTAAGTTGTTCAATGTCAGAAGGGCCCCTTTTTTTTGCCAGCCTTAGATGTATTTGATCTCATGGAATGCCAATACCACATCCAAAATGCTGTTTTGTTCAAACTTTAGAGAGAATAGTATGGTTCTCTGTGAGGGGAACTCCTCAGGATTTCTGGGAATCTGCAGAGAGCTCTTTAGATGATGAATTCCTAGCTGTGAGAAGTTTCTCACTTGTGTTTTTATGGACTCAGATTTCGCGCTATAAGAACATTGAGTGAGAGTTTCAGTCCTGTGTGGGAAAACCTGGCCGCTTTATCTAATGGTAATCAATTTTGTTTTATTTTTCCTTCCCGCACAGATTTGTTTGCCATGGAAACAGATATGATACCAAAATTCTCCTCAAAAGACGAGGAAATTAACTTCTGGAAGGCTCTTTCCCTCAAGTACAAGAAAGGGTACGTAAACTGACTCGTATTGTATTGCATTAAGGATAAAACATTATTCCATAGTTTTTGTTCTTGTCAACAACTCAAATGCACAGACATCTAGTTTTGTTTTCTTCTACGTATTATGGTGTAATGTGTAGACATCCCTGTTTATGATCTGGGCTTGTCCCCCTTTGTTCCACATTACAACAATAGTGAGCTTTGTTTTAACAGTTTGTGTTTATTCCTTTTCAGCATGACAATGCTCCCCGTGCACAACTCTAGCTAAATGAAGTCCTAGCTTGATAGGGAAGAACTTGGCTTGTCTGCACAGCTTGCATTAAAAACTTGGCCATAGAGTTTGAAAAATGAGAGCAGGGAATGAATCAATAAAGATATTACTTGCAGTTGCATTATGGGAATTGTAGGATCTAGGGTTTGTGAAGCTTGACTCATGCTAAAGCGGCTACACCTTAGCATATTTCTGACCATTAATCTTCGAATTTGCAGCACAATAATGATTCTGAATACATTTTATTTTGTTGTGCAGCTGGTAGATCATCCAAATGTTATTTCTTTGTTTGTAAAAATAATTTACATTTTAACACCATGCTTTCACAATTGGCTACTAACTGCTGCATTTGAGTAGAACATATTAACTTATAATCAATAAAATGTGCATGCATTGAATGGCCCAAGTAGGCAATGTATGTAGACCCCCGAGTATTGGTCTTTTCCCCCTGGTTTAGCCAAAATAAGGGAAATCTGAAAGCTTTTGATATCTTCTATTGGATGTGTTTCTTTGTGGTAACAGGTTGTGTTTATCCCTTATCTGTGTCAACACAACAAAGCCAGCTCCATAAAGAAAGATTGTTTTCCCAGCTCAGTGTGGAAGAACTTGACCTTAACCCCATCCAAAACCTTTGTCATGAATTCGGCTACATTTGAATCCCAGATTGTACCACTGAGTGACGGTTTGGATCCCAGGCTCTGATAGAAACACCAGTCTCTTTGTGTCTGTGGGAACGACAGCTCATCACAGTGGGAATACATCCCCTGTTTGATCTGCTATCTTGTCATTGGGTTTCAGTCGCCCATTCTTTGTCTTTCAATCAAAAGCCAGCTTTGACATATCCAGTGACACTCTTATATGTGGGACAAGCAGTGAAAGCTCCATTGGAAACCTTTCCCTTTATTTCCCAAAGCGATGGCTCATGTTTCACAGAAAACATAAAGGACTTTCATTTCTCTTTGTCGCCCCATCTTTCTGGCTTCAGATAACAGTGCAGCTGCTGTTTTGGCTGTAACTCAACATTTTAATGATTTAAAAGCTGCAAAATATAATCTTATCTTCCAACACGTCACTTGATTAAATAGTGATTAAATCTCAACCCGCTTTGCTAAAGGAAGCAGAGTCAGGCATACACCCAGTTATGTAAGAGTCTCTAGACAATGAGCTTCCTTCCAAATCAAGGCTACATCCATCCTGTTTGTGATATACAATAAGTGTTTTCTTCGCTACATCTATTCAGGATATGAGGCATTTTCTTATGGATCTGTCTAGTGTTAAAGTAACTTTAGCTTTTAGCTATTAAGTTTCAAAGACATTAATGAACTAAAAGATTCCTATGTTGCATGATTTTATCAGCAGATTTAACAATAGGAAACTAGTAAAGGTCACTCAGAAGAAAGCATATCTCCTCCAGATGTGTCTTCTTCTCACACCCTAAGAAGAGTAGTATCAGAATCAGAATCAGAATTAGAATACCTTTAAACGTCCCACAGAGGGGACATTTTCATTTGTACAGCAGAAAGAGCCAAAGACAGCTTAATATTACACCCAAGATACAAAAAAATATATACAAGAATCACACAATTTACAAAATACACAAATTTCACTCTGTGTGCATGTATGTGACTAATAAAGAGGGTTTCATCCTCCGATTCTATCTATCTGTTTATATGTGTGGGGGTGTACCGGGGGCCATGATGGTTATAATACCCATTTGCCCGTCCCAGCTTCATAGCAATCAAAATGTCTGCCAAGATAATGAAGGCAGGGATTTATTTGTCTTTTACTGGCCCTACCATTAGTGGATCATAGCATATGAGGTATGGAATTCAAGACCTACATATGGCCTGTTACAGAACAGGTAAGGCTTGTTCTTAGCCTTTTTCCAAAATGAAGCAGATGTAGATCACTTCAAGCCCCTGCCAACCATTTCAAAAGAGTCAATGGTGAATGACAATATAAAACAGTGAAATAGTTTTATTTTTTTGTTATAAATTGTGAGTCACAAAAACAGGAGAGGTCCTTACAGTCCAAATTTATCAGAAAAAACTGTAGGCTGATGGGACAAGTAAATAAGTGTGAGGCAATATATTAATATTATATCAATATCCAATATTTTCTTACGGTGAATGTTGGATATCGTATAATGGCGTGAGTGTCTTTTCCTGGTCCCAAAGACTGCAATTCAGTAAATGGATGTATTAATTGAAGTAACAGGACTTTTCTAGCTGTTCTTTTATTTGCTTTTTTTGCGACTGTGGCTTTGAGGTAGAGTTGTCATCTACCAATCAGAAGGTTGGGGGTTTGATCCCAGCCCCTACGGTCAACATGTTGATGTATCATTGGGTAAGATACTTACAGTAACCCAAGTCGCTCCCAATGGCTTGACCAATGCTGTTTGAATGTGAGTCTCCTTGAGCAGATGGCCCCTAGTGTGGCGGCCTCTGTATGAATGAATGTGAATGGGTGATTGCTGACTGCTATATGTAAAAGTACTTTGAGGGGTCATAAACACCAGAATGTGCTTTATAAATACAGTCCATTTATCATTTAATTTACCCAGATGGCCATTATGTCCAAGTTACTTATCATTTTTTGTCAAACATTACAATTTGTGAATATTTTGTGAAAGCAACGTTACAACAATATTGATATCGGGATTTCATTTTTCTCCATTTTGGCAAAATGATTTGTGGTCAGATACACGCACGCCAAGCACACGCATATTAACTCACACACATGATCGAACACATTATCTCTACACATGCTTGGCAGGTCTAAAAATAAAATACCTAATCTTTTAGCATTGATTATGCTTTTTTTTGCTTTGTTTGTTGTGGACCTTAAGAACCCTGGGGAACTAGAACTCATTTCAAACCGTTGTGCATTTATCTTTGAGAAAAGTCACCAAACGGACCAAATGTTCCTCTGCTTGCTGAGGATTTCCCCAGATGCTGTGGAGTATTTTGAATAAAGATTATAACTGAAGAGGAAGCACCAGTCTGCAAATTAGTCCCAGCCAAACCTTTTGAAGCAATTCAGTGCGAGGCTGAGTCTTTCCACAGCAAACTGAACACAGGCTGTGTAAATGGGTTTCCTGGCTCTGTGCCATCCCTAGCACTTTCACTCACATGATGGTTGCCATTTTTAGACAGCTGGCTCTGCGTGTGTGTTCATCCATGGCAGTATTCACACTTACGTAACCTGCACTTTGTGGGTAAGCTGTTCAGTGATCACATGTCCTGTGTGGCTGAATGAATTGTCAGAGATCAGTCGAACTGAATGAAGGGGAATGTCAGGTCAGGTTTTGTTTGTTGTCATTAAATGTAAAGGGAGAAGTATCAAATACAGCATGATCTGCTACAAATACATTTTGAACTTTTTTCTCCCGGTTATTTGGTCCATAAAATGTAAGAAAATAGTAAAAAATAATATCCATTCCAGTTTCTAAAAGTACAAAATGATGACTTTAAATGTCTTGAAATGTCTTTTTTGGGTCTATTTTGCTTTAAAAAATAAATATATTTTGATTAGTATAGTTAATGAGTACTACAGAGTTTATTTGCTTATAGGAAGCTATATCAACTCAGTACCATAGTTAATACACTGATCCCATATTTAATTTGAAAAATATTATTCTGATTAGTAATTGGTAATGGTCGAATAAATACAATGGAGCAGAAATATAAAAAGAAACATATGTACCGTTAATGTGTATTTAAGTACTGTACTTGATTGTGATCCACCACTGATATTGATGCCCAACCCCTGCGGTTCAATTCTTTCATAAATAATAAGACTATAACACTTCGCATCATCACATGATTTTGTTGAAACTGCCACTCAAAAACATACTGTATGTGATTATCATGCTTTAGTTTGTGGAATTTCTCTGGGCAGAGCCTAAATGGGATCCAAAAAATAAATAATAAGTACAATGGGTTCCATGCTGATGAATGCAGCCACATGCCGTGCCTACTGTGGCTCTTACCGACCCATTTCTGTCTCAGCCTGTTGTCTAATGGCTTCTCCTCCTCTGTGTGCCCTCAGCTGTCAGGAGGCGCAGGAGGAGCTGCTGGAGTTTCAGGAGGGGAGCCGGGAGCTGGAGGCTGAGCTGGAAGCACAGCTGGGCCAGTCCGAGCACCGCATGAAGGACCTGCAGTCTGAGAACCACAGACTCAAGAGTGAGGTGGATTCCCTCAAGGTAACTGCAGGAGGATGCTGATGGGGGAATATGTTTCTTAAGTGTGCCCTGATCTGAAACAGCTAACTTTGATATTTATATGCATACCAATATAAATATGTGTTTGAGTGGAAGTATCCTTGTAGTTTAAAAATATTGGATAATATAATATAATACAGTATATAAAGTATACAATGCTAACTTACAACACACACTTGTCCAACATTACACATTAAAGATTACCAATGTTGCGGTGACATCAACAATATTTAAGTGAGGATTTGATATATCTGCTGACATTTAGCGACTTCTGGAGCTAGCACTAGTTATGTTCATTGTAAAGGAAATCTGTTGGTTAATTTAAAAGAGGAATATTGAGAAGTCAGCTTGTCTTCAGTAGAAAGAATTGCAGGATTTCATAATTTAGAATAAACTATTAATTGTTTTATTTGAAAAAGGAATGACGGATGAGTCTTTAATAAAAATGATTTTTTCCACTGGAAAAGCGAAGATATGCGTAATGTCTTGAAAAGATGTAAAGAAATATTAATTGTATATCTCGCTGTACTGTAAGCTCTGAATCAACAAAGTATGGCATGTCTCCATGTGTCGCCTTGAAATGAATATTTGATGGTTTTTTTGTATTCCTTATATCACCACCCGTCCTTGAGTGCAGTCTCTTGGGAGGAGACGTAAAGTCACGCTGTAGCAGCTGCTGCTCCCCAGGATGCATTCAGCACAATTTTTGTCTTGTGCACCTGCAGCTTTTTCATTATGGTTATACTGTATGTAAGAGGTCATGGGAAATATGTAGCTCAAACCTTGTCCAACGCACAACAAAAATGTATTATGATAACATTTGCGTTTCTCTGCTTGTTGGACGCCTTAGTATAATCCTGGGGTTGTGTCCATGTGCAATCTAAATGTTAATCTCACCCCAGGAAGTGCTGATATACCTCTGATTTCACTACTTATCCACCAACACCTGCTCTGTCCTAAGCTGGCTGGACACTGTTTGTCTCGTACATAATGCATCAGGTTGTGTCTGATTCTCGCTCCATAATTACAGAAAGGTGGGATGCCCATTTGTGTGTACGTGTTTCCAGCAGGGATGAGATGTTTGTGTGCCAAAGTGTCTGTCAGGTTTCAGGTCCCGCACATCAGGTGGTTCATTCGCTTGGTTTGTTGGCGAATAGTGATTCTCCCCCAAACAGTTTTTGAAGCAACATCTTTTGCTTTGGGGAATGTATGTTTTTCGACTTTCATGATAGTATTGACTCAAACTGTTTTTACCCACTGTTGGCACTCACACAAACACAATCTCAGAAACAAACAACCTTTGAGAAGAGGCACTATTTTACAATTGGATTGTGAAAAGATGTGGTGTTCATTAGATACTTTTACCCATTGTCAACACACTAGTGTAACAAAACAAACCATTAAATCTAAAACAAAACAACTTGGGAAACATAATGACGTTTCAAACAGTATAATCTTAAAAGCACAACGTTTTAGAAAAAAATTCACATTTCAGAAATTGCAACATCTCCGAAGACGGACATTTAAAGGATAGCTTTTTGCAAAAATAAATAAGAAAACATTTTCATAAAAGCAAAACTTGAGAATTAATGATTTGTGTGTTAGAGAAAATGGGTATCTCGGTTTTCTAAATTGTTCATGTTTTGTCTTATGTTGCTTTTGTTTAGCACCTCAAGGTCCCCGTACAAGAGTCACATCACAGCATACAATGTGTTCTAAATGTTACTTGTGTTAGTGGCATGAGCTGAATGAGACTCTGGAGTAAAAAGATTCCTGTGTGGCTGCAGTTGAAGCAGCAGATGTAGGTCAGACATGCAAACGGGCCTGGCAGCATTTATTGAGCTGATTGTCTCGGAGCTGGTAGATATATGGGTCACACCGCACATCCGCTGCCTAACTGGGGAAATTAAGGGGAGCACTGAAAAATGTATGAAAGCATGTTGGCGGTGTGCGTGGGGAGCTGTTGAATCGCGTCTCCTGCCCGACATGTGCCAGATTGAACACATGCGATCAATAATGTGCTGTCTGTCTTCACCCCCCTCTCTTCCTCTCTTCCCCCTCCTCTTCTTCAGGAGAGGTTTGAGCAGCAGTACTCTCAGAGCTACAAGCAGATCTCCATGCTGGAGGACGACCTCAGCCAGACACGCAGCATCAAAGATCAGCTCCACAAATATGTCCGGGAGCTCGAACAGTCCAACGATGACCTGGAGAGAGCCAAAAGGTGTGAAAGAGCTCGTAATGCTTAACAAAAATAAATTACAAAATTTCTTCCTTTTTTGACTATATCATTTCTCTGTTAAGCATTTGATATTCCTGAGTTACATTTGGTTAAAGCACATTTTTATGTCCCTAAATGAAGATCTATTTCTTTATTATAAGCACAATGCACTATAGACAAGATATGTTTATATATATTTGGATACAATTTGATTATATTCATTTATATGGCAGGGATACTACTTACAGTCATTTTTACATTTAAATAACATGCAATGTGTATAAGACTTCTAGCCATAGCAAATTTGCAGAACTTGTCCCTGGTTAGGCTTTAAAGGGATAAAACACGTATTAAAATAAATAAGAACTGAATCCCTGCAAACAGTCATTGAAACAACAATGGCTGATGGATTGCGAGGATAGAAAAACGTATATTTGCTATATAAAACCTTTTTGTTGTATGGATCACTGTATAAAGATTTCTTTTATTTTAAGGTTGATACAGGATATACAATATTACATCCAAAATGTTTCTTTAACTAAAGCTAAATGTGTTTTTCCACTGTCAATTCAGCTTCTTTGTGATCCTTGTTTAATCTATATGGAAATTTGCCTGAGATGTGATTCTAAGTCTTTGTAACAATTAGCATATGGGTCGAATTCAATAACTTGCTTCCCTTGAACCTAATTAAATCAATGTTTCACATTGATCTCTTATTCATACTTGAATATTGATTAATGAGTATTAAGGATATACAAAAAGCCCCCCTTAGGATACTTAATTAATAAAATGTCTCAACATTGCTTTGTTTTTCACTTTCTTTCCTTCTTTTTTTTACTTCCTTTCTTCCTTAGAGCTACTATCGTGTCTCTGGAGAACTTCGAGCAGCGTATGAACCACGCAATCGAGAGGAACGCCTTCCTGGAGAGCGAGCTGGATGAGAAGGAGTCTCTTCTGTTCTCTGTGCAGAGATTTAAGGATGAAGCCAGAGGTGATTATTGACTAGGTTTAGCTAATGAGCCACGTTGTCAATCACCCGCTGCATCACATTTACATAAAGCTGCAGCTCCCCTCCAACCACTTCAAATATCTGCTTTCCTTCAGTTGTAGGGATTGAGTCTGAATTTAGGAAAAGCTACAAAATGTTGCTTTATGTTACATTTGTTTGTAGATTTGCGGCAGGAGCTGGCTGTACGAGAGAGACAGACAGATGTGACCAGGATGTCTGCTCCGAGTTCCCCCACAGAGGACACTGAGAAGATGGACACAGCTGTCCAGGCCTCCCTCTCTCTCCCTGCAACCCCTATGAGCCAAGGTCTGGACAACGCCTTTGCCAACACCACAGGTAGCAGTCGACTTCTCTTGAATGCATCTCATCATGAACGTAAAGATGGGAAATCCAAAAGTTCCTTTACAAACGTCCTGACTTCAGATGCTTTTTATTTGTATTTATTTGTTTCTTGGGAAAACTAAAGAAGTGCGTCTGGTCTCTAAGGGGGAAGCACTTGTCTTATCTTTATATTTGATTTGATTTATCTTTTCTTATATTTTCTCAAGTCATTTATTTGTTTTAATCTATGTATGAACTTATTTTGAGGGGGGAAGGTTAATCACTTAAAAAAAATCAGTACAAAAATATATTTAACCATTTGTAGGTTGTAGTGGGGGGTTATGAAGGGTATCTGTATAAACAGAGAATACTTGTACAGTTTCCTCAGGATGTTGTATCTTGTATAAGATCATATCTATTTCTATCATCTACAGTAAGCTGCTATGATCAATATTTTTATATTGATAACATACCCGCTTGTAGCAACTCTGCAGTTTCTCTCAGCTATATGTAGTGTTATATCATCCATTTATTTTGATGTTTATAGTCCAGTGTCTTCAGAGAAAAAAGCCACAGTTCACTACCTCCTCAGCAGCGGACTGACACAGCTGGTGAACATATTTGTGCATGTAGTAGTTATTGCAGATTTAATAATTCACTTGAGCGCCTTTTAAATTTAATTTTTATATGCCACACCCTCCTCATGGATGAATGCCTTTTTTTGCTCTTTAAATTATTCATGTCTCAATTGGGAACATTTTAACAATGTATGGTACTTAAGAATATAAAGAAAATAAAAACACATTTTGGAGACACTCCAGTATAACAATGCCATCTTTCGACATAAAATATCTACAATTATGGATTGCCATTTGTAATTGAGAAAGTGTTTGGTCATTCAGTGCACCCAGTAGTATTGTTATTTTAAAAAGATGACTACAGTGTAAAACTCATTTTCTTTACCCTCACCTGTACAGGCCTATCAAACGGCTTTGGCAACAACACTCCGTTGACTCCTTCTGCCAGAATATCAGCCCTCAACATCGTCAGTGATCTACTGCGGAAAGTCGGGGTGAGTCACTCCTTCTGACTTCCTGTTTCAAGGTTTCCCTTTCTCTAGAAAGTCCCCATCTTTCCATCATGTCTTATTTATGTTTATATCTCCACCTCAGGCTCTGGAGTCGAAGCTTGCTGCGTGCAGGAACTTTGCCAAGGACCAGAAAGCGAGGAAGACGTACACTCTGGACAACGGCAACGTGCTCAACGGAAACACAGCTAACTACTCACAATCACTCCACACATCGTATTTTGACAAAGCGTGAGTGGAACCAAAATTCATCTGCCTTTTGCTTCCTGTGTCCCCTCTTTAAATCTAGACAGGGATGATTATAGACAACATTCTTGCAATGTAATGTCAACATCTAATTCCAGTCAGATGTGTTCACAGGATTCATTAGTGGTGTTAAATAGTACTCTACTTAAGTGCAAATTCAAGCTAATTTATTGAGTATGTTCAATCTGTGCAGCAACTTACTTTTATTTCAAATCAATTAACTGAAGGCTTTAGTTACTTAAAATTCTCTCTTCCTGAAAAATAACTACTATGAGTATTTAAGCAATACTTTTGCTCAATTAAGCATCAGAATATTTCTTCGGACACTGTTGAGAGGTCATGTGATACGTATTGTGTCTGGTGGATGACTAAGGAGGAGAGTCTGTGTGCGTTTCTTCTCAGCAGGACAGAGAAGGTCACATTCCCTGCATTGATTCTGGGTAATGACAGCTCCTCCCATTCCCTGAGTGTGTCGGGGTACATTAACGCATGCTGCTGCTGATTATAACAAACCTATTTTTCCATGTAGAGCTCATAGACATTAACCATGACTGTGGGCTAGATGACGTCCCAGCCACTAACTTTGTAATTGTGGTGGCGGTGAAATGTAATGGTGCTGGAATATTTCTAATGTCTCTCTAACTTTAAGCTGACTGAATAGATCTCTTTCCTACTAGTGGGAGTTGTTTGTTTTGTTTTGATCCTACATTTAACCATTTATTATTAACAAAGAGAGATTTAAACCAAACAGAGTCCTTTTTAGTTTTAAAAAAAATACCATAAAGTTGGATAACATCAGATTAATTGCAATTATTAGACAGTAGGACTGGAAATATTGCTGGGTGTTGCTTTATTTTGTAACACAATAAGATTTAAAATAATTAAATATGGGTGGATCTGGTTACAGCTGGATTAGAATTATTTTAAAAAAGGCGTTTGTCACATGAAGTCTTCCTTGAGGACTGCTAAAATGCTCACTTTGGCAATGCTAACAGGCTGATGTGTATGATTGCTCAGATTTAAGCACAGAGTGCGGAGTGCTGATGTGTACGTTCTGCAGGTATAAAGTCATAAACCAAAGTATTGAATCATAGTGACTTTCACTCCAAATACAAATTTCAGCTCATAGCATGCTGGAGGAGAAGTCGAGGAAACACCTAAGTCAGTAGGATCTATCGTCTGGGACCCATAAATATTTAAAGTTTTACACCAATACATCCAAAAGTTGGTATATTTAGGTCAGGACAACATTTTGTGGACTGACAATGCAATTAGTGTGGCTAATAAATGCTTAGTACCAACACGATTTGCTGTATTTATTATTAACAAACAGGATGAAGTAGTGTATTTGTTGGGGACTATTTTCAGCTACGGTTTAATCCACCATTGGCTGTATGACACAGAGGAAGAATATATATTTTGTTGACCATAGGAAAAATGTAAATATCGCTTTTTAAGTCAGTAATATTATTTGTTGCACTTTTTATGCTGCTTCCATCAGCTCGTGTTGATAGCAGTTTCTCGTTGTGTGAGGCGGATAGTGAGAGCAGAGACTGGCAGTGTGATGATGTGACTGTGTTTCTGCTGTGTGAGGGAGAACTAAAGAGGCAGAGTCTGCATATTGACATAAATACACAACAAGGTCATTGTCCTTCTGGTATCAGAGCAGGGCGTTTGTTATGTACACCGCTTACCTTCAGGAAGGTCAGGACAAGCCAAAGGCATCTTGTCTTACTTATTGTAATAGAGGAAAGTATAAATAGAATAGGGCTTGGGGTTGAACCTTGATACCTTTTGATCACTGACCAACGTGTTCATGTATTCATTGATCAGATACTTCACGATCTAAAATATTCTCAACCTTTTTAGACAATATTTTTTAACACTGATGTATTTAGAAGTTTGGCATACTTTGAATAATCATGAAAAAGAAAATAAAGCTTTTTAAAAGTGTAAAACTGCCTTGGTATTCAGAAACTCTTAGTAGTTCTTAAACAATTTCAAACCAGGGCTAGAGCGTTCCAACTTTCTTTATTTACATTTTATCAACATGCACTGAAGGTCTTTCATTCCAACTCTGAATGGTGCGTTCCAGAGTCATGACTCAGGCCTAAACCAAACAAAGGGATTCTGGTCATAGTTGGACTATGACCGACAAAAGAAACCAGTGTAACCTGTCAGATAGGATAACGCTGCAGCCTACTTCCCAATTTTTGCATTTGATTTCCATTTTTAGCAACAGACACATATCTTCAGTTGAAATACGTCATCTCTGTCTACTACAGTAGCTGCAGGCTCCTCTGTGATAAGATAGAGACATTAACTAAGAAGGAATATATCTGACAATTTAAGCAGTTTTTTCTTTATTTCCAATTTCTTTGCCTTTATTACGGGAGTCTAATTCTGCCAGGAAAATAAAATAATAATATATAAATATAAATCCATTTAAACAAACATATAGCAAAGGAAATGTAATCCCGTCAGTATTGTCAAAAATGCCTCATTGTTACATTCACATAAATATGATTTGTTAAACCAAGTTAAACATTATTTTCAATCAAAGTTTAGGTATTTTTTAAATTGTATACTTAAATGATTTATCTATCTCTAGAAAATATTTTTCCTGCCAGAAATGGGCTTCCAATTTGGTTAATCATTACTGCCTTAAGTGGTATTCGATTAATAATCTAATACGCCATATTGGTATGTTTGTGACTGGTTAAGGTAATTTGTGCCACACTGTTCTTCCTGAGACCTTCCTGGTTTAATGTAACTCTTGTAACTGATTTGCAGCAGGACGGCAAACGGACTGAAGCCTGGTACCCTGACGGCCATCACGGCCCCCCCTGCTGCCTCGTCCCAGGGCTTAGTGCCGCTCGCTGTTTGACGGTAAACCCAACGCATCATCCTTCGACTCAAAAATCACATCTATGAAGACATGGCCTCAGACAAATACTGTAAAACTTTATTGATGTACTGTTGTAGCCCTCTCTGTTGTTCTAACCCGATACACTGTAATTATGGGTCGCTGTCTGTATATTTCATGTCTTACTGTATCTGCTGTTTGCTCACTGGCTTGTACAAAGATCTACTCGTCACAAATCTAAAGATTTTTCTAGGATCTCACCCTGAATTGCGAAATATGTGCACCATATCATCTAAAAAGCATGGATGGATTACTGATCAGGCTTACGGGCCACAGGCCATACTGTAGGGCCAAAGGGTCAGTGGCTCTCCTGGTTTCACGTGTACGACCCAGGAAGAGACTCAAAAGGACCACAAAGAAACATAAGTGGACTAGGACAAGACACAAAAAGACTACAAATAGACACTAACAACTACAAAGAGACACAAAACAACTACTGAGACTTAGAGAACCACCAAGAGACACCAATCTAAGAGCCTTAAAATGAGTAGAGACAAAAACCAACTAGAAAGGAACACCAAATAAATAAATACATATTTTCAATGACTATATAGACAAACCAAACATCTACAAAGAGACACAAATGATCTACATAGAAAATTAAAATGACTATATGGCGCAAAGTTAAACTTCAGAGACTTAAAAAGTTACAAAGCAACTAAAATAGATACAAAAAGCAACTACAAAGAGACACACTGTGATCTAGAAAATACACAAATCAAATACGAGGTTCAAAAATACTTCAATGAGACTCAAACCATCTACAAAGAGAAGCAAATATACTACAAAGACAGTCAAACGGACTGAAAGGAGACTAAAACCACTAAGAAAGGACAGAAGCAGTGACACAGAGGAAACTACCGTATAAGAAATAGGCTAAACAAAGAGTCTGTGCCCAGGGGCACGCTGTCTCACAATCCTCTCACGCTTAAAAGGGAAATATGCAATTAAAATGTGTCTTTTTTAAATAAATAAAGAATGCAACAGCTTTTTCAGCGTTGAAACCCTTATACATACATTATGCTTTAAACTAGCAATAACTTCAATTACGTTGTCAGTTAAGTGCACTCGCATCCATTTGCTTACATGGGTTGCCACATGTGGAGATGTCCTAAATAATCCTGAGACACATGACCTGTTCTCCATTATTTGTTGATGTTTTCAAAATGTGGGCCTCACAGGTTAATGTTTTAAACATGATCTCTGTTGTGTCTGTGATTTTGGAATTTAACTGTTATCTTGTGACCCGTTTTATAGAATTTAATTTTCAAGCATTTTTAAAAGAAGGGAAGGTACAGTATGTCTATGTGTCATTGTAGTGAGTCAAACACACCATCTATCCTCTGAACTATGTGACATGATGTGTACAGTTTTGGTCATATTGATCGTTGTTTATAGACAGCCTTTTAAGTGGTGCTGTCGTCGTGTTCAGACCAGTTAACCAGCATACTTTTATTCTGTAGTCAGTTTACTGTACACAATTAGCAATTGAAGCACTTTGACTTTGTTTGAACTCACTTTTTATTCAAGTGCAATATTGCCTGTTTGTTATAATTTGTAGGTTTAATTTATTTCGGCCTTCTTTTATGGCATGTTTTAATAAAAGGTGCAATTCTGTAAAATGTGTTATGTTTCCATCTTTTCTTGCTGTGGGGGAAATAAGAGGTGCAATTATTGAACTATTTTGGAAATGAATCCATAATTGTAGTTATTTTCTAAACAAATGCTGTTTTTATTCTCTGATTCCAGATTCTCATACGATAATATCTGGTATTTATGTCTTGTACAACAATTTATCAAAAATGTAGGAGTTTTAAAATTTAAGTCTGACAAAACAATTGAAACATCACTAGGGCTGTGGAGATTATTTCTGTATAATAATAAAAAAGAAAAAACGAGAACATTTTCAAATGAATTTATTCTGTTGTGTTAAAATAACATTTTGGGTGTGTTACTTTTGCTTGTGCGATTTTATTTTTAAACTACTTTTAAATCATCAGTCTCTTGGAACGGGCTTGAATAATATATGCATCACATCAGCCTTCATATTTACAAAATGAATGCATATTTGATGTTTACTGCAAGTAATAACACATTTGAGCAAGCTTTAAGGGTCTTTTTTATGATTTGAGCGCCAAATGAAAACAAATGGAAACCTACAGGGTGCTTTTTAAATATAAAAACATGATAAATCATTAAACAACTCAATATGCCCCTTAAATGATAATCAACACTGCCCTCTGCTGGACGAACATGAGGAGCCGTACTTTGTTCATGTTGTATTGGTCATTTAATTGTTAGTATTTATGTCTCAAAACAGACACAAAATGGTACATTTCATGTGTATGACTGAATAATCATAAAATGTTTCTGTGATCATTCACAGATGGTTCATTTATCAAAACACAAACAGTTTGGCTTCTTGAAGGCCAGCCATGTGTCTCCAGTATAGATATTTTCAGGCTTTGTACAGGAATATATATATACATGTACAGTCTGAAGAATTGTGAAGTTCAGCAGCCGTATGTAGTTCAGGTTGCGGCTCAGCTGATGCCTCCTCTGTTCTTCTCGGCCACCTCTTCGATCTGCCTCATCCTCCTTTCCAGGATCTCCCTCCTCTTGGTCTCGTTGCGTTCTCGCTCCTGAGCCCTGAGCTTTTCTACATCCTCAAAGAACTTGTGCCTGCATGGAGGAGGAAAGGCAGGAATTATATTCATTATATTGATAAATGAAGGAGGAATACAACATTAGACACCATTGAATGTTTGAAAACATGGCTATGTCTTAAAAACGTTGCATTGTATTGTATTTCTCTGCTTTATTGTACTGTACTATTTTGATTAAGCAATTTTCAAGCTAAAACACCAAATATGTACTGGTTCCCGCTTCTCAAATGTAAGAATGTGAGGTGTTTTTGTGTTTTATCATAGTAAAATTGTATTATGCAACACAATTATTTGTCCTGCAGGAATTATTTTCAGAATAATAAATCCAGAAAATATTTGACATATCAGTCGATTAAATCTGCTAAATAGGCATACACAGTAGTCCATAACTATAGTAAGTAGTGTTATTTGTATGCAAAGTAATGTACCTTGTTTGTAGCTGCTGAATGATGTCTGTATGTTTGCATTTCAGATGATTAATAAGCCGAATGGTGGAAAAATAATACAGTAGATGGCAACTGAACCTACATGCGTCATAAAACACTGCAGGCTTGGGCTGTTTCATTACTCGGAGCTGCCCTTTAATATTATAAAGTTCACATTTCCAGGTGACAGTGAATGCAACCAAAACATGCACAAAAATGCAATACATCGTACGTTACCTGTTGAAGAAAGCAGTGCCTAATCCCACTATAAGCGTCCCAAATAAAAAGGGTTTGGTCAGACGCTTTACAGCGGACAGCTGGTGTTGCTTCATTATAGATAAATTCACAGAGAAGTGGCTACAGGCCGAAATATAAGCAACGTTTCACCTAACATTTGCTTTATAGCTGACCTCTACCTAACCACTCCATACACACCCCCTGCTTGTCGTGCAGTTCCTCACGTAACACGACTTCCGGTTCACATTGTTGAACCAATCAAAATTATGCTGCAAAACATGATGGTGTTTAATTAACCACCCACGCCAAAATATGTTTGATAATTTACTGCACTTGAGTATTTTTAGTCGATATGACAAAAAATAATTTGAGTCTACGGTTTAGGCGGAAACGCCCAGTGTACGGACACATTTAACAGACGGACCAGAGTCTTGAATTTGAGTGAACACAGCGTTCACATCTTATCATGAACATATATTCAGAAGCAAAGGCATAAGATTGAGTTTGTGTTTCAGAAATACTGTTTTTATCATAGCTCGAGTTAATATAGTTAAGCTAATAATATGTGGAAGAAAGGTTCGTCTGAGGGCTCCGACCGGTTTGAATATTTACAAACTCTGGTCACTGAGTTTCAGGACACAGACAGTGAAGGTAGGTACATTTCTTTAGTTTTGTATGTCCTAATTCAATGCTGTATGTTTATAAGGTTCATTTGAGAATTTCTGGAAAATAGCAAAATTCTCATTGTCTATGTTGAAAGCACAATATAAATGTAAATAACAGGCTAACCGCCTCCTTCACTAAAACAACAGAACTATAAACTGCTCCGTCTAACACAGGACTGTAACTATAAACTAAGTCAATCTACTCAAGTAGTCAGGTAAACTTGTGAGTTACTTCTCTTGCATTGCATTTCCTCTATTTAGATTGTTATTAACTTTGTATACAAGTCAAATAGTGCAATACTCCTGTATTTATTTGACAGTACAGCAGAACGGTCTGCATTACGCTTTTGTAGAGTACCATAATGAGCAGTGGGAAGGGAGCAATAGAAAATGATAGGAGTCACCTGTTCAGCTGTATTGCCCTGGATGGATTTGGGTTCATTTATGTGTGAGCTGTGTCAGATGTGCCATTCTTCTTCAGTTTTGTTCATGTTCAGCTGCTGACAGTACGTGAGCAATTAGGTTTTAAAAGTGTTATGGATATTGCCATGGAGTAGAAGGTTTAGCCTATAGGAGTTGCAGAGGATTGATGTTTATGATGATACGGATTTGAGTAGAGTGTGTACAGAGGTGGCAGAGGACACTGCCCTGAGGGGCTCCAGCTTTGTGGTGACTGTGTTCATGACATTATATTTCATGAGCCTGTGGCCTGTTTCTGGGGAAATTATGAACCCAGTGAATTAGAAGTGATTTGAGATGTAAAATGTAACCTTTAATGTAACAATTTATTGTTGGAAACGTCACTAAATCTAAATTAAGGTTAAATCCTTATTTTGTTCCCACCATCTAATTGTTTCCACTGATTTTGAAGTTGTTTAAAGCTTGTTACCAATAGGGCCACATTTAATTTCTGATGTGTTGTTTGAAGCAAACAACCTGGTGATTTGATTTAATGTACACACATTATTTGTCACATGAAGTCTGTTTTTGTTTTTCCTACTCATAACATCCCTCATGTTGACAAATAAGAGTGTCACTGCCCTCTGGTGGGCAATATCTGTAATGATGTCACTGTTTCTACAGTATGTGATTTCAAATATTTGTTTGCATTTCTATACTGTAACTTCATATTATTTATCAGCTAGTATGTATGTTTAGGATAAACTGATCTTGGTTGTAATTTAGTAGATGAATGTGTTTAATGTAATTAATAATTTAACTTGCTGACATAACTTATTTCACATCTTCAGAGGCAAAGGAGCAGGTGCTGGCTAACCTTGCTAACTTTGCGTACGACCCAAACAACATGGAGAATCTAAGGGAGCTGCAGGTGCCCGACCTCTTTTTGGACATGCTCACTGAGGAGAATGCCAACTTTGTTGAGTTTGGGATGGGTGTGTACAACTCATTATCTTTCATTGTTTTAACATTGTGCAAACGCTGTCTTCTCACTTATCATCACTTTCCTCGTGTGTGTCATGTTCTCAGGCGGGCTGTGTAACTTGAGTATGGACCCTGAATGCCGAGACGTTATCCTGCAGAGCAACGGGATCAGCCTGGTCACAAATTGCCTGTCGAACCAGAGAGAGGAGACCGTCCTATCAGCCATCACTACACTTATGAACCTCACGACCACCTCGTCACACGCTGAGATCACTGATCCGGCTATCCTACAGTGCATGCTGCGTTTCTCGCTCTCAGAGAGCCCCCGTCTGCGCAACCTGGCCGCTGTGTTCCTGAAGGACTGCTGCAATCAGGAGCAGGTGGCCCGAGCGGAGCAGCAGATGCAGGGACAGCAGACTGCCGTTGGCATCCCGCTGCCTAAGGACTGAGACAGCTGATGTTTTCATGTTAGAGTTCTATTTTTGAATTTGTTTTTGCTCTCTATGAGAGTGTAAGAAATATTTGAAACTCTATGGCAAACAATGCCACTCAGATGTTGGGTGAGCAGGTTTGATCACAGTTGGTGTTCAAGTGTTGGATGGGGTTAAGGTCAGAGCTCTGTAAAGACCAGTCATGTTATAAAACATCAAACTGGGAAAACAATTTCTCAATGGAGCTGGCTTCCTCTGGTCAGTGTTACTGTGTGAGATTGTGCCAGATGTACTGTCCCTCTTCTTCTACTTTCTCTTGTTTTTTAAACATCCATGACCATACCCCTGTGCTGGCTGTAACGGTGTTGTGTGGTTTGTTCAAAGCCACATTGCTTGTTTCTAGATCATGTGCTGTGTATTAACAGCTGATATTGTCTGCTAGCACACACGCACAGAAGTGCCTTTTCTTCCCACATGGTACTGGATAGTTTGTATGGCTGTTTTGTGAGAGCCCAATACAGTTGATAGCTAATTGTCCAAAAACATTACGTGCAGAATGTAACTAAGTTGACTAGCAAAATGTTGTATACAAAGGGTACAGAGAGACTCTTTTGTAATGCCAGATTCACTGACTGCAAGATTCATATCAGTGCCTTTTTTCCCTGAAAAATGTACATTCCTTCTGCTCTGAAGTTATTTCCTAAGACCCTGGAAGGATGCTCGAGCCTTGACGCCAACTAGTTGCCTCTCAAACTCTGTGCTCTCTGTAAGAATGTCATGTTCTAATAGATAAATTCAAACCCAAAAATATGTTAAATGTAAAAGGCTAAATAAACCATTCTTAAGAGCCAGGAGCGCTGTTTGTTTTCTTCTGGGCTCTTAAGAGCTATTTCTGGGCCGAGTCCTTCAGGTCTAGACAGAGGACGACATCCGATCCTGCTGCCCAGCGTCAGTTGGACTGCACATGTAGCCCGGTCAGACTCCAGAGGAAATTCTTTACAGCGTGGAGAGTGTGTGTGTGTGATACTCGTTCATTGTAAATGCTACAAAGATCTCATTTTCTGTGTGTGTGTGTGTGTGTGTGTGTGTGTGTGTGTGTGTGTGTGTGTGTGTGTGTGTGTGTGTGTGTGTGTGTGTGTGTGTGTGTGTGTGTGTGTGTGTGTGTGTGTGTGTGTGTGTGTGTGTCTGAATGGCATTCCATGGGCTTCAGAGTTGAGCACCTGCCACAGAGATCAATAAAATACCTTCATTCTTCCCGTAAAAAGAGAAACACCCACACCTTGTACTAATAATGTGGTACAAAGTTTATTTCAAGCTGATTTAAAAATATTTGAATAGCTTTTGAGTCGGGAACTCAGTGGCTCAACATCTACAACAATTTATGCACTGATATTCAGTCTAACTATTTGTTAAAAAGGGTATTGTTGAAGAACTAGGCTTGGGTTATTTCATATTGTCTTCATTGTAAACAAATCCATGAACATACTCAAAACATCCTACCACAACCTTTAGGTTGAAAAACAAGTATTTTGATTTCTGTGTCTGTTCCCACAAACTGAAAGATTGACAATAAAGTTGACTTTGAACAATTCATTGTTGGTTTTGGTCTTTTCATTTAACATAAAAAGTTGATGGTAAAGATTATGTATAATATGCCAATACTCAAATGAGTTGCAGCATGTGGATTCATATCCGGCAGTTAGTTTTCAAGAAGTGTTAAAATGTTCAGGTAGCTAAGTGTGTAACCCTAGGACAGAAGGGTCAAAAAGAGTCAGGATCATTTGTTAATAGAGTCATAGTAGAGTATACTGTACTTTTCTATGTTTTATTTGATCCACATGGTATTACTGTTTAGTTTATCTGACATACTGTACCGTGTGCCTTTTCTGCTAATTTTGACACATTTGACCTTTTTTCTCATTTCCAACATACTTTATTATAGAGTTTGTTTATTTATTATGTGGACATTGTATATTATCTCAGATATTTTCACCAGGATAAAATGTGCTGTGTTTCGACGTAGTATATTATGATGTTTATTTCTTTCTTTTCAAAATACTACTCTACTGTATGTCTTTTTTGATCATATTTTCAACATAGTATACTATGTAGTTTTTTTTTACATATTTAGACATGCTATACTTTGTCTTTTTTTTCTTTTTCGACATGCTATACTATGTAGTTTTGGGGGAAATTCCATCATATTATACTATGTTGTTTTTTTAATCATATTTTAATCATATGTCGAAAATATGATAAAAAAACAACATGCTATACTGTGACTCGTGACAGTATATGCTGACACAAGTCAGAGTATAGCATGTCAACATCAGGAAATACATTTAGAGTAGTTTTTCCAGAAAAGTCATAGTATAATACAGTATATCATAGTATTTTGTATCAGTAACGTACACTATCATTTGACTTGGAGAGTTCGTGGTATAGTTTGTTTTTAGTAAATGTCTTAAAAAAAGTTGGTTAAAAAAGTCAAGTGTTATATAATAAATAATTCCAAAGTCTTAAGAAGAACACCCACACCTTATTTTTGAAAATATGGTACCAAATTTATTTCAAGATCCTTAAAATAAAATGTAATAGGTTTTTGCAGCATAAAAAAAGAACAACACTACAAGTTCTGCGATGATATTCAGTATGCTAATATGTTCACATTTCCAGTGTCTTTCTATATTTTTCATATTGTGAACAAATCCCATGAATTTAATGTCTTACTTCAAAATAATCTCCATCTCCCCCGCCCTGTGTGGCAATCAACCCCAAACACATCATAAAAACTGTTAAAAAGAAAAAAAAATCTAATAATTACACTTTTTTCACAGTAACTCTGTAATTTCCTCAAAGATTTGGAAGCTGAAGTCTTTATCAAAAATAAAATACTAAACAGTAAGAATGATTTGTAGGGACTACTTTCAGCAGTGGATTAATCCATAGTTGCTGTTCCTCTATTTGTAGCAGCACAATGGTGTACGTGGGATAGAAAAACTACAATGTGTGTGTGTTCATGGTCATCATTCATAGTGATTTTAAAGATGTTCTGATGGTTGGGTGTGTTTGCGGGGCAGGATGTTAAGTACTTGAATTTACATATGCGTTACATGAGTTCATTTTTCCTTCTTCAGCCCGAGCTGCTGCTCCGCCTGCGCTCTTAGTAAATGCTTCTGGATCTGAAAGAAGAGAGAGTTTGTTGAGTTGTACAGAAGGAGAACAGTCTGAATGGCCCTTACAATTTAAACATTGTAAAATAATGATTAATAGAATTAACAGCTGTTCCAAAAGTATCATTCCTCAGGGATAGGACAATTAACACTGTAAATACAAAAGGTACAGAACACCTTAAATTGGTGAATTGAAATCTAATTAGCATTTATTTTCATTATTATAGACAAGCTGGTCTAACTTTATCCAAAAGGTGTCAAAATCTGCCTCTCAAACATTACAAATAATACGTTTTTAATCAGAGTCAGATGTGCTGGTAAGCAGATTCTGTTGGAATATTTTGGCAGATAAAATCAATAATTAAAGTAGTAATTGGTTGCAGCACTAATGTTAACGAGTAATGCAAAAAGAGCAGAAATGCTTTTTGATAATGAATGATGAGATTTTGATAAACAGAATATTTGGTTTGATGTGATGATAAGCCTCAAGTACTTACCCCATATCAACCCATGTGGTTATGATCAGTTTTCTCTGATTGACATAAAAGCTATTTATTTTATATCGTTACAGGATGTTAGAGAATGACTTGATTACTGTAGCTGACGTCTCAAAATGGTTTGCGTTGCCTTGTTACTGCTATGATATTCAATCTTCTTATCTAACTCTCCAATAGACGCAAATTATTTTGTTCAAATGCTTTCGAGAGGTGGGATTCACATTTCTGAAGTCTTAAGGTGTCACTTTTGTATGGAACAAATTTTCTTCAGGCTTGTGTTGACGTGTTGTAGCCAGGACTCTTTGGAAAGCACTGTTAATTCTGAGTGGAATCTCCAAAAAGTGAAATGCACTTTTAGAGGGAGGGCTGGTTTGATCTGATACGCTGCTTTGGGATCGGTACTGCCGCCCCTCTGGGTAGATGTAACAGAGGCGCTGTGCGTGCAGACGACCTAATAGCTCCCTTTCCCTCCTGTCTGAGGGCGTTCAGGGGCAGCCTGTTCAAACACCACGCCATGTGTACAGTAAATTATTTCTAACTGCATCCCATGAGAGAAGCACAAGAACCAGAGGGCAGGTTGTGTTGGACTTCATTTATCACAGACTATTACAGATCTGGAAATATAACCCTGTTTGACATTGTCCTTTTACATTTTTGGAATGTATGAGCTCTTACCTTTCCAGTGATGGTGAGTGGGTAGCTGGTCACAAAAAGTACGTAGCAGGGAGTCTTGAAGTGTGCAATCTATAAGGAGAAGATGAAGCAGAGTTAATCAAAATGTTTGCCAGGAAGATATATCTTTAATCATTGTGCCTCACTTTAAAAAAGTTGCTCTTATATCCTGAATGGGCAAACATGTCCCCTTCCATAAACTGCTATAAAAGTTCATAAATCAATAATATTGTTAACTTTCACAGGGTCAAATCTTTTCACTGCGCTCAGTCATGATGTTAACTACTAATTATTTCTTGATTTACAATTTTATCCCTTTAAATGTTAGTTTGTAAACAAAACTGTTGCTTTTTATAAAATAAATAAACACTTTCTCCATATATCTCAACAATCTGGGTGGCTAGGTGGAATAATACACACAATTTTCCTGAAAGGACTCAATCTGGGGGGAAAATTGTATAAAAGAACTACAGTGCTAAAGCATGGACAGTACATTAAAATCCCTTCATTATAAAACGCAGAGTTGTGTGCTTTAATGGCAATGGGATCAGATGTTCAATTGGGAATTCTCTGTCATTAAGTATCCTGCTGTCTGTATAATCGGTACATAGTTAATCGAATACTTATTTTAGGATGCTGAGGTTCAACTTAAAAAAAAAAGAAACAGCCGAAACGACTGAAAAATCAAAAAGCCACAAATGTCCCAAGTGATGCAAAAGCTTTGAATATTACATCTTATGATAAAATATGATAAAGGGAACTGGGCCTCACCTGTCCTTTACAGAAAGCTTTGATTTCCTCTGCAGTGCAGTCCTCTCCGTCTGCCAGTTTGATGCAAGCGCACACTTCTTCACCCAACCGGGAATCCTCAACTCCAACCACCTGGTGAGGAAAACCAAAACACACATGTAGCTCTGCAGCACCAAAAGCGAAAATCATTGTTTCTGGTGCAACACATACAGTGAACAGAAAAATTAAGACCTATGTTCTGTTGTTCATTTGTTTTGTTTTGCTATTTTATTGGGCATTTAACTGCTGTCGTATGTTGTAATATGCCAGTGGAAAATAGAACACCTCTATTAGACTACATCTTTTATTTCAATTCAACAGTACATTCATAAAAACGTCAAAACATTTTTCCGTATTATGATGATCCAAAACAATAGTTCAATTAGTTAAATGGTGTAGTATACACTTTTTTCAAACCACAGACCCATATTAATGCAAAGATCGACCTTTATCGTTAATACTTGAACTTGACACAAAAGTGTGAATCTTCTTCTTTTCTCCAAATCTATGACTATCTGCAATGTGTATGTTTTCTGCTCACCTGGGCCTCCTTGACTTTGGGGTGTGTGTGCAGGAACTGCTCGATCTCCGCAGGATAAATGTTCTCCCCTCCTCTGATGATCATGTCTTTAATCCGGCCCTCGATTTTACAGTAGCCGAACGCATCCATGCTGGCAATGTCTCTGCAGGAAATGGTTACACATCAGCAACTGGACTGAAAAAGCGTTCACATCTTTGTGTTTTAAAGATGTATAAACAAAAACACGCTATACATTAACAGCTTCCTCTCACCCGGTTTTGTACCATCCTTTAGAGATGCACTCGTCTGTTTTGGCCTTTTCCCCCCAGTACTCCAACATCACGCAGTATCCTCGGATCATGATCTCCCCCGTCTCCCCCAGCGGCATCATCTCTCCTGTTGTTGGGTTCACTATTTTAGCCTGTGGAGCATTCCATTATACATTAGTTATTTAATACCAAATGGTATGATGGTATGAAAATCCACGTGTAACGACGTGTCATTTTTATATATATTATTTTCATATACACTCAGTTTCTACACTTTTAGAAACGCCTCCAGCATCCTGAATTCTTTGTGGCATAGATTTTATAGCTTTAAATCCTTCTTCTCGACCGTGTTGCTGCAGATTCATCAGCTGCATTTCTTTACGCTACATCTAGAGTTTTTTTCTATCTCTAAGCACTTGAGAAAAATGTGTGAAAATAGAAGGGGTTACTCAAACACCAACTATCACTTAGACCACATTTCTTTCCACATTTCTGCTACATGACAAGTACTCAGAACTTAAAGTTAAACTAACAATATCACAGCGTAGTTGTTACAAGTTAAATCCTACATAACATTCAAGATTTTTCCCAAGTAAATGTACCAAAGTACTAACAGTAAAATGTACCCAAAGTATGAAAGCCAAAGGACTTGCGGGTGGAACCGTCCCTTTAAAGAGTTTGCATTATTCTATATATCCTATTATTTAAATATAATAACTGAGGCTTTGTGGAGTATTAGGTTACAATATTATTTTGAGATGTAGTGAAAAGAACCAGCACAATATGGAAAAACTTAAGCAAACTTGTAGTACAGGATACATTTTTTAGATTGTTTATGTCATTTTGTTCTTGTGCATGATCAGAGTACCTCTAAATGGTCGAGGATGCAGCCGACGGTCTCAGACTTCCTCTCCATGTTGTCGGTCGGGAACGCGCAGAATGTGACGGGGCTGTTCTCTGTGGTGCCGTATCCAATCTGTCAATCACACAAAATAATAACAACATAAATAACTTTGGTTTTATAGCCCCTTATGCACAAAATGCAACTCCAATGATCAATCGCCTTACAAAAAAGTGACAGAATAGTATTTTTGCCCATCAACTTTTCATTTCTGCTCTAAATTGAGAATATTTCCTAAACATCCTCACCTAAATATAACTGTTAAATATAGCTTTTTCCTTATATACATTTATTTGTAAATTGGAGAGAGATGTGTTGCTCTGTTCACAGATGGATTGTAGACACATGGGACCTGCAGGGCATTTTAGAAGCGGAGAACTTTACCTGGAAAATCTGGGAGGAGATGATATTCCCATTAAATTGTTAGATTTGTTAAGTAAACTCTAAATTCCATTTATCCTGTGTGGGTCCATCCATCTTATAAATGCAGCACCTGAATCTGACCTGAGCCAGTTACTAAAGTCCTGCTGCAAGACGTTTTGTTGCTTTAAAGTAAATCAGGTCGGTTTATAGAGGCCATATTATGCTTTTTGTTGTTTTCCCTTTCCTGTATTGTGTTTCATAGGTTAAGGTTTCTGTGCATGCAAGTGGTCTGCAAAGGATAAAATCCCAAAGTTTCTCTCCCACACATCCCCTCACCCCTGCCTGGAATGCCTCCATTGGACTCCTTTGTTTATTTAAGTATCATAATGACATCACAATGTAACACTTGCACTTCTATTGGCTAGCGCTCCAACACTTGTACATAGGCTTAGGAGCGGGACATCTTTTAGTGGCTGACCAATCACAACAGATCTGGCTAGCTAACCAATCAGAGCAGACTGGGCTCTGGTTTCAGACAGAGGGTGAAAGAGGTGCTGCAGCACAGGCAGTATGAGAAAAATGAAGAGCTTTTTGGACATTAAAGCATGGAGACATGTCCCAGTAGAGACACAAAATAAAAATACAAACCTAGAAATGTGCATAATATGGCCCCTTTAACAAACCTAAACTATATCAAAGCATCTGTTTTATGTCTAAGAGTAAGATTTCTATGAAAATGCAGATGTTTGGTAACAAGGACTTAGAATATATTGTACAAGTTGTGTTGTGTTGTCTTTAATCAATGTTTTTTTAATATAATTGTTGCTGTTATGAAAAGCGGACCCAATTCTTTCGCTATTTCTTTCAACGTTTTTTGATTCTTCGCTCATCGTGAAGGAATGCAAGAAAAAACTACATTTTTCTTCAAGAATTCAAGGTAACAAGGGGGTGAGTAATTGATACAAAAATAGTCATTTTGGGGGTGAAGTATTGCTTTAAGTACTCACAGGTTTGACTGAAATGGACCATTACATAATACCGCACTCTATTTCAAAAGAAAGAATGCGAAGAGGAATGTAAAGTGGCATCTCAAAACTTTCCTTTGTAAGTATCTTTCTGCAATTGTTAGGACCTGAAACAGCATTTCATTGCTGTCCCACCATCTGGAGACTATTATGGGTTATAAAGCAGCTGCACAGGAGCGGCTCCTTTCCTGTCACCGCAGACTGAAAAACAATAGAGACGTCTGGCAGCGCACACATCTAATCTGACCTGCCACGTTGTGAGAGATTTATCTGTAAACTGACACTGAGAGAGTAGTGTGGTCATGATCCTGGAATCTGGATATGGTGTATATTGAAAATATATATATTTAGATTTATTAAAATATATATATAGCCAGGCTCTAACATGTTGACATGCAGAGAACAGCACAATGACTGTCGTAAACATCTTAAATTAACAAAAAAGATATTTTGGAGGTAGTGATGATGTTCAAAAGCCTCAAGAGTTGCAACATATTCAAAAAGCAAGTAAAAAACTAAACAAAGAACTTCTCTTAATGTGTAACTAACATGTGTGTTTTATATTTTAGGTGTGTTGTTTTATTAATTATTAATGAATTGTAAAATGTATCTGTAATATCTGTATTATTCATATTTTTTATTATAAGCTTTTAGAGTAACAAATAGTTTTAAAACAGATTTATACATTTTTATGGGCTCTATGCAGACATGCTTTACAACTAGTTTTGGGGTAATTTCTTCATTATTTTAGCAAGAAATGCTTGCAAACGTATGTTTAAGAGAAGAAGGAGATACATCTGCTAGTACCAGTGTGTATATAGAACAGTAAATACATTTTTTGATATTCAGAGTTTTTCTATATTGAATATAGGAAAAATCATTCGTCACTTCTCTCATATTTTATCAGCTAATCATGTGCATACAGCAGAAAGTCAGTCCTCCTTTTATGTTCTGCAAAAATGCAGCAAAGAGTGAGCCTGGGTCTCATGTCGTCCTCCTGCTCTTTCAGGGTTAAATTCTCAAAGACACTTGACTTCCTCTTGCAAACCTCTAACTCCAACACTCTGGCAAGCCCTCTTCGTTTTTTTCCTCAAGTAAATGTTATAAATAGTGCTGTGTGCTCTACTGACCGGCCATCCTCCTCTCAAAGTGCGTCGCCCACCTTCTCTCAGCGCCTCACCTTTTCTCTCCTTCTCTCTGCATCTGTTTCTCCCTCACATCAACAGCTCAACTCTTCTTATTCAGAGATCTTCTATTGGAGGCTTTCCACAGGACCTATCAGCTTGTTCTTCTTCTGTCACAAGACTGGAAGGCATTTTTACTAAATCAGCGAGTTCGTCAGCATGCGTTGTGTGAGCTGGTTGCTGCTGGGGACCTTCATCCTGGTCCTGGGCCCCACGGTGCAGGGAGCCCCGGGCCAGTGCCCAAACCTGTGCCACTGCCACGGTGACCTTCAGCACGTCATCTGCGACAGCGTCGGGCTGAAGAAGATCCCCCGGGTGTCCGAGGTCACCCGTCTGCTGAACCTGCAGAGGAACAACCTGGGCAGCATACCCACGGGGGCCTTCACAGAAAGCAAGGGCCTCATCTCTCTGCACATGCAGCAATGCCAGCTACGAGAGATCGGGTCCCAAGCCTTCAAGGGACTGAAGAAGCTTATCTACCTCTACCTGTCCAACAACGAGATCAGCAGCCTCAAGCCCGGTGCCTTCGATGACCTGACCGAGCTCACCTACCTCTACCTGGATGGCAATCAGATCAGCGACCTCCCCAAGGGCATCTTTTCCCCCATGATCAACCTCTTCATCCTGCAGCTTGACGACAACAAGCTCCGGGAGCTGCGGCCGGGGACTTTTACGGGCGCCAAAGACCTGCGCTGGCTGCACATGAGCGGGAACGAGCTGACAACCCTGCAGCCGGGCTCTCTGGACGAAGTGGAGAATCTGGCTATATTTCACCTGGAGAGGAACAGGATATCCACCTATCCCCTTGCGGCGATGAGCAAACTGCGAGTGGTGGAGGAACTGACGCTGGGGAAGAACCCTATGAGGACCATCCCAGACATCGCCTTCCAGAGCTTTGGGCGCTACATGGAGAAACTACACCTGGACAACATGGGGCTGGAGAAGGTCAGTCTATGGTTTTACAGGGTATTTAATAGACATTAGACTGGACTTTAAGGTGGGATACTGAGCCTGATTTAAAGATATATATATATATATATATATATATATATATATACACACACACACACACACACACACACATTTATATATATATATATACAACATTTATTTAGTATGCATTGTATATTTAAACATAACAATATCTTTCAAAAGTAATCAACTGGGGAAATCTCATGATGATACATTTTAGTTAAAAAAACATTTTTAATTCTGTTAATCTCATGAAAAGTCCTCTATACTATACTGTAATGTGTGTCTTTCTTCATATTTGCTTATTTGTTTTGATCTGGCAAACCAGTCTCCACCATGTCTCATCAGAATAATTACATTTATGGGTGCGCCAACAATCCACGCCCCCTTGTCTGCAGCCAACAGCATTTTTCACCCAGTAAATGTGCGGAAATGTATGCTTCTAAATATTCATTAATTATTTTAAAACTTGATATTGGGACTCAAAAGTATGGGATAGTTGGTTAATGTCATCCTGCTTCATCTCTATTTGGCACAATGTTTAATCTAATGCACAAATCTGTTTGGAACTAACCGATAAAAGACTCAGTAGCTGTGCAACTGTATAACACAGTTACACTACCACTCATGTAATTCAGTTTCATGAAAAACATGTTTCACTCATTTTAAAAAAGTGTGCATCTTATTCAGATAAGCCCCAACATTTTATGCGCTCTTTCTTGGCCCATGCTACTTCACATCGAGCCAGAAGTTTTTTCCATTATCCTGCTGACAAACAAACCAACAAACCAAACTGCAAAACAATCCAGATGGAGGTAATAAATCCAAAGTCATGAATACTGAAGTCTGCCACATATTGACGTTTGACTCGGTTTGATGTTCAGATATCAGAAACATGAGACACGTTTCCAGCCTGTAAAACATCCATCCATTCCACCATATCCCACACAGCTTCAGCAGAGCTTACATACAGTATAAGCTCTATGCTATACCACACTTCTTCTCAGACATTCCTGAGTGCACATTTGCTTCATGCTTGAGGTTAATCCAATATTTGAGTGTACCTGTGCCACAGTATGGAGTAAAATAACAACCTTCTCACGCTGGGACTGTGTGCGAGCCAGGTGGAAGCAGCAGGAGACGGCGAGTGGCACGAGATTAAAACAATTTTCCAGCCAAATGCAGATATTTTTAGAGTAGTTTTGTTTGCTGGACCTCGGCCAAGCATGTCCGAGTCTAATTATTACACAAGTGTTATTTTCAGCAAGGTGTGTTCTCTACTTTCAGCAAGAGGGTCTTGTAAACTGGTCAGGAGGGGTGAGAGGAGACAGGTAAATAGAGGCAGGGTGTTCCACAGTGCATGAAGAGGAGTATTTTTAGCTTGCCATTGCCCCAGTTGAATGGACAATTGGGCCCTTTGCAAGCCTTCCTGGCAACGAGGGAAACGACAGAGAGCGAAAACACCTCGGCCATGCTGGAAGTCATCCATCTTCCATTGCTTCAAAATACCAGAGCCTGGGCTGCTTGTTGCTCTACAGTGGAAATTTCCAAACAGCCTCATCTCCACCAGGCTCACATAAAACAACCCTTCAAAGCTCAGCTCCTCTCCCTCTTCCTCCACAAAACTTGACACGCTGAGATCGGTTCACCTCGCACCTCTCTGAAGCTTTTAGCACCCTTGCAGTCGCAGACATGCTTATGATGTCGAAGCAGGGAAAAAACGAAGGGCAGGGACCATCAGTGTTTACATAAGTGCTGCTGCAGAAGGAAGGATGAGAGGAGGCTTTCATGCCCAAGAAACAGTGGAGAGATTCCCTAACTCTCCTTTGACCGACACACACAAGGATATGTGTTGGTCTCTGTGAAGCATTCAGAGGTGTGAACCGTGTTTACATGAACACTGCATGCACTATAAGCTCAGAACTACAATAGTTTTAGGAAGATATGCATCGATTCATGTACTGTTTTTACAATAAGGACTCTTTTATCCCAAGATTCACATGTCCACATGCAAAAAAGTGTCCTTAGGAAACACACTCAACCCAGACATGCTATGGCCATGCCAGCACCTTGCATGGTAGCTGACTGCCTGTGGTGAATACATCGGAATAAGCATATGAAAAGATAGTGCTATAAAAATGCAGCCACTCACAAAACAAACTAGAAAACACCACTTAGCAGGGTTCGGATCTTCACCAGGAATTTCCCCCTCAAACAAAAAGGAGTTGAATCTTACTTTATTGTCCTTCCCAGCTTCCTTACAGTCAAGATGGCCACCAAGGTATAAAAAACTGGATTTAATAACCTCATATTATAACTTTTGGTGAATCTATCTGCTGCAGCTCCTGTACAAAATGAGCCAAAACTTTTCTAGTCAGTTTTTGAACCACGGCAACTGCGACAGATTAAGTGATACTTGTTTTTTAGCCTTTTTTTTTCTTTAAATGTGTTCTACAGAAACCACAAGAGTTCCTTGAGCATACAGTCATAAACTGAGGGGCCCAGTATGTTAGATTAGCTCTTGGTCGAAAGGTACGCACACACAACAGAAACCATTTTCCAACATAATGGTTTCTGTAATGACTCTTTTTTTCTAGTTCTCTGACGGTGCGTTCACTGGTGTGACTGCAATCAAGACACTGAACCTGGACAACAACAAGCTAAAGTCCCTTCCCAAAAGCCTTGATTTAAGCAACATAGCCATCACCAACCTCACCCTCACCAACAACCCTTGGGGCTGCACGTGCCAGCTAGCTCCATTGCGCAGGTAAGAGATTTAAAAACAACACAATACAGCCTCACGGGCGGCTCCAACTACACTCTCTGCTCTGTGTCTACTTGCAGGTGGATGGACTCTAGCCGCAATCGTCTAGAAGCAGTGTGTGCATCTCCCCCTCAGCAGAAAGGAAAGCAAGTGAAAGACAGCACCGCCTTCAGTGGCTGCAAAGTCAAATCAAAGAGAAACAAAAAGGGCCGACGTAATTCGCAGCAGTAGAGGTAACTGCCACCCAACACGTCAAGGATACAACAGAGAAAAAAAACTTTTCTCTACATCATCATTTCCACATCTAACAAACTGACCTGACCAGACAATAAAATACACAATTTGAATGTTATTATGCTGAGAAGATAGAAACAATATGAAGAGCCACAAAGATGTTATGATTAGATGTCAACTTATTTTATTCAGAAATAATCTTTTTTATAACTGATTTATCGGTTGTAGTCATTTTCAAGAGATAAAATGGTAAAAACTATCTGATTCCATGAATATTTTCTGGTTCCCGCACTTTTCTATGACACTAAACTGTATAACTTGAGTTTTGGACAAATAATTACATTTTAAGGACACATCTTGGGTGTTGGGAAATACTCCAACATTTGTTTACCATTCCCTAAAATGTAATGGGAATATATAATCTTGTACCCAAGAAAATGTTCAATGAAAAATAATTATGAATTGCAGACCTTAACAATACACAATGTAGGAGTAAAGCCGGAAGAAGATTAGTTTAGCATCAAGACTAAAAACCCTGGTCACACAGGGAGTTGTGCTTGAATATTTCTTAGCTAAGATCAAATATGGAACATGGAAATGCACGAGCTTTGGTGGGGTTTGCTATGTTTTTAAACCTTTAGATAGAGCCAACTGTTTACAAACGTTATGCTAAGCTAATCTTACAATCTCCTGGCTGGAACATATTTAGTTAATAACATAATTCAATAAGCATATCCCCCGACATTTCTAAAACTCTAAAACTTGTCTTAAAGCCTCATTAAATTATGAATGGGGTGATTGGGTGAGTATTTCTGGTCTTCCCTGAAACTACCACTAGGAGTCAGAAAAGAGAAATATGTTCAAATCTTACACAAATGGGACTTTAAAAATCTGTATAATCAAAATAAATACAGTTTTTATCTGTACGTTTTGAAGACTTAACTTGCACATATGGGACTGGGGACACGTGACTTTTATATGAGGTTAAATGACAGTGAAGTTGAATGTGAAGTGACACCCTCACTTGATAGCTGCTTTTGCCTGAGGTGCAGCTGTGCTCCCTTCTTTGTGCTTAATCACATGCTGTGGTGGTTTGGTGTAAAGGTTTTCAGCTGGTTTCCTGTACAATGTGACATTGGATTCAGACGCTACCACATGAGGTTTAAGTTAGTTTTGGAGTACGCGGCCTTTGGCTTTGCATGATTTGTTTTTTTCCCTCCTCTCTCTCTAACCAAAGAACTGTGTGTCCTGCCCTGTGTCCCCATCTTAGCGTTTCCTTGTTGGCCCTGGGGTCCAGTTCACAGAGTCCAAGTCATGGGGTCTGTGTTTCATTTGGCTTTCCCTTTTTGCATCTTTCCACAGAACACGCTGAAGAGGAGCCTGTCCAGGTGACTGGCTACACATGCAACTAAAAGCAATGCTGACTCATATACTTCAAGGCTGTCCCTCTTTTCAACTGCCAAATATTGTCCCAAGTGTAAACACAGACAAAAACATTCCTATTTACATTTGCTCTCCGTCTGTTGCTCTCACACCAGACAAATTAAGAACTTTATAGACCTGAGACGTAACTTAAATGTGTTTTCCTTCATTTATATCAAAGAAGCAGACAGAAGAATGGACCAGAAATGTTAAGATGTATGCTTATTCACCGTCTAACAGAGAGTTAGATTAAGCTACGGCTACTAGCTGGTTAGCTCCACACAAAGACTGTAAACATTGGTATACAGCTAGCCTCGGTTGTTTGTGATGTGATAAAATACCCCAGCAATACCTGGAAACCTTCGGAATCAACATTGACAGATATATTGTTAATTTAAAACATAAAATAATATGAACTTAACTCTTTATTTTTGATTCATTATTGATATAAATATGTATGAATGTACTTTATTTTGGTGGTTACCTGTTTTACCTTTGGCTCCACAAAAGATGAAAAGGCAGAGAAATACCTTACTGTCACTGAAACATGTATCCACAAGTGGTTATCCTCTTTTCTACTTTATGATGTCAGTTTGACACCCGCATTGTCTGGGAAAACATCCAATACTTGTTAAAACTGACCACAACAATACTATCAGTTTAAGAAGACTTTTTTCTTAAAGAAGTGTAAGTGAGAAATATGTTGATACAATTATAGCATGAATCACAGGACACAATTCACATTTTCTGTCTTTCTTATAGCACCATTTTCCCTGTATGGTGGTTTTGTATCACCCCACAGAAACTAAAACTGTATATAGTTTGTATTTGGAACGGCTAAGAATGTAGACAACTAAAAGTTAATCCCAAAAGTTGAATGCGTGTTATTTTGTCTTTACTATTAAGGAAAATCTTTGTAATATACTATTTTCTACACATTTCCTTTATATAAAGTGTAAGAAAAACTAAACACTTTCTTGCAATATGTTACCAACTGTTGCCTTGTATGCATTTTAACCTAATTTTTATTCAATATCTTCACATTTCCTGGACTTTTGGAAGGGTTACTATCCAATAAACATTTTACAAAATCATGCCTTCTATTTGTCTTTAATATACACTTCTTTTTAATATCTCTAACAGGACTGACCTATTCATACTTCTGCTGAAGCTAATGGGCTTTTCTTAATGCTTTGTCTCCCCCTAGTCGGTGAAAGCTGAATTGTTTTTGTGAACCAAATTTCTGATCACAGTTTTCATTCTATATTATTTATAATAACAACATTCAAAAAACTATTATTTGTAATATTTGTACTTTGACTTACTGTAATTTCCTTGACGTTCATCGCAGAAATGACCTTCTTCACAAGTTCTTGAGGACAAGGAGAACCAGCCATGATGCCTACATAACAAATAGAAAGGAATGTAAAATCCACAGCAATCAGTTTATGGAAATATTCTAAAACAAATACAACATATTGGCAGAAAAAAAGGCAATAAATCCTCTAAATACTCACTTATTCTTTCCAAGTATACAGGCAGAATATCACTCTTTTCTTACCTGCTTCAACTGATGACAAGTCATACTTAGCCAGGTCTGGCTGACTAATCATGTCAACATACATGGTGGGTGTGCCGTAGATGAATGTGCACCTATGAGGAAAATTGTAATCAAAATCAAAAACATTTCTTTGAGATAATAAATCCAATACAACAATTAGAAGTAACACAAGATGAGTTTGTGGATGTTTCTCTTGATGATTTGCTCATGCTTGGGAGACACTTTACAAAATGTGCCAATATGCTATCATTTGTTCTCTTTCAACTTTTTTAACTTGCTGAAAAAATGTACATCTATATGTTTTGAGTCGTATTACTCCCACAGTAGGGGAAATGTGCCATGCTATAGCAGCAAAAGGGAGTGATCAATCAGTTAAAAAAGTCTAAGAGCAATATAACAAATGTTATAACAAATAAAAGAAAAACTTGAGACAGGTAGACAGATAAAATGGTTGCATTATTGCACATACGACATACTGATATTGGGTAGTTTGGTATGCATGATAAGTCACATCAAAGTGAAACTTAAGAGATTCAGTGTGTGAGATCAGCCCCTTTCTGCTATGACACTGTTTGATTTAGGTCAAAGGAAAAGTTTGACATTTTGGAAAGAACGCTTATATGCCAAGAGTTAGATAAGGAGATCGATACTCCTCTTGTACCTTTAGCCTACATTTTAAGCTACATCCAGCAGCTGGTCAGCTTAGCACTAACACAGCTGGACAAATACTGAGTGCTTATACAGGGACAGGGGATCAGTGCAGCCAGCGGCACATTCTTCCTATATTTCTCTTTCAGGCTAATCTTAACAGTAGGACTGCCTTAAATTAAAGTCAAATTCGACAACCATTCATTAGATCAACTTCACAATGGGCGAGTGTATAGCTAAGGACCAAAGCGAGTTTAGTATTAAGATCTACTGGACATTTCTTAATAGTGCTTTACAGTATGTACACAATGGATGGTGTGTTAAAAGGAACTTTTATTAACTGTTACTCCATCCAACAGCATGCTGGGCATAACTCGCTTTCTGATACAGCCAACACAACATTCAAGACCAGATGAACAAAGAGAGACGGATATCAGAGGGACATATTCATTAGTAATTTGTCAACCGATGGGAATGTAAATAACCCATTCCCATCAGTTGACAAATACTCAAGTACTCAACTTGTTTTGCTATTGGACAAGGTCACTGTGACGCCATCTTATCATTTGAGGATGACGTTTTGGCCATCGCCCTCTACAATATGTTTTTGGAACCAAAAGTTGCAGAACTGTAGAGTTAAGTTCAACCAAATGCTGAACAAGACATTTCCAAGCAACCAAAATGTTACAATTAATCTTGATTTAGTACTTACTGTTCACAAGTTCAAGTTCTAAGACCCAAACAACAAGAACAGCTTTTCCTTACAAGACGGCATTAGCAACATGTTAATAACAAGGTAGTCTGCTAACATTTAATATGTTATTTAGCCAACACTTTTTATCCACATTTACAAAATGTATGTCAGGCTGCACTGAAGAAAGAAGACCTTACATTCAAAGGTTTCAATGTTTATCGGGGCAATTAATCACCAGAAAAGTAGGATCATTTTTTCACACACACTTCTATAAAATCAAACTTTTTTATGCTCCGACGGAGTCACGCCTGCTGGCCATTAGAAGGAATGCAGGTTTAAGGATATTCCACATTGGGTTCACATTTCGGACTTTGCAGCTTAGTCATACTTGCAGCAAGTTGCTATGAAGCGTCATCTCTATCAGTTTGTGATGAGCTCATGGCCGCTTGTGTTTTTCTTTTACCCTGTAGGTGTGTGGCATGATGTGAAGGTTAAGGTCGAAGCAAGCAAGTTTCATCCATGTGTAGACAAAGACGAGCACCATGTTTAATGTACCACAAGATATGAGACATACAAAGCAAAGCTTATGGTCAATTAATTTTGGTTGCAAAGTGGCAGTTATGTCGGGGGTGGATTTTATAATTATCTAGACGGATTAACTTAACTCCACGTTGTCATCGTGAGCTGTATTCTTAATTCTGAGAAACTCTTTTTCTCTAACTTCTGTGTGAAGATACTCTATGGTTTTTAATAATTTAATCATCCATTGATGTTTTGTGTCCTTATGTCATGTGTACAAAGTCCTTCCAGATCATTTATAACCCACTGTCATTATAATTATCAGCTCGAGCAGGACCCAAGAAAGCACAGTGTCAAGTTTTAAATGGTTTGTTACTGGGCACTACAATAGTAACAGTAACTGTGGATCAGCACTTTTGACTTAAATAGCATTCAGATCTATGCTGGCTACATCGCTTTATGGTATTCTAATAGGGCAACATGACATTTTGGGAAAGAAATTAAAGACTTAAAGCTAGAGATTGCTTTCAAGCTATTCTTGTTGGTTCTGTTCTCTTTGTCCATGACTAAAAACAACATGTGATCTGATCGCCCTCAGAGAGTTTCCATCGGTTAAGAAGCTCCGACACTAATGCATACCAGACTCAGCTGCATGACCTTAAACTGGCCCCACACACAAGCTGAAGCATATTTCTCCAGCCCTCTAACCCTTCAGCATACATTGTATCATTTAAAAGGGAATGATTGCTTTCCAGACATTTGATTTTCTTTTAAATAAAAAAGATATGCAGTTTATTTTAGTGCACAACCACCTCTTGCTTACACCTTGTGGTTGTATAATTCCAAAATGTAAGCCAAAGAACACAAAGAATGTTGGAAAACCGGTTCTCACAGTTTTGAGAAGAAAGGGGGATTATACTTTAAGCACATTAATCCTTTGTTACAGACGGTTACAGGATAATAGAGATCAAACAGCTTTCTGTCGTACTAATATAATATAATCTTTTTAAGACTCCAGACTACAGTAATGGACCTGGCCAAGGATTGCTGACATTACCTTTCACTCTCCAGAGCTGCTAAATTGGCCTTTCCATCATACCCAGTGGAGGGAAAGACCACAGAGAGGCCATGAAGCGCCATACAGAGCCCCCCACCCACAGAGCCGAAGCAGTGGTACAGAGGCACAGGGAGACAGATACGAGTGTGAGGCTGTGGGACAATATTAGGACACAAAAGGGACAGAATTATGGAGGTTATTTTAAGAAGAAGGAGGATGATGAATCTATATGTTTTGAGAAACAACCACCCTGCTTGCTTGCTTTCAAAAGTATGTCGCTCCTTTAATTTTAGACACATTTCTATCGACAGTTTGAGGAAGGTCCCTTTCCTGTTTCAACACAATTCACATGTGCACTTTCAGAAAGGTTTTTCCAGGGTCTTGTGGAAGAACTTAAATGGCAATGTCATATATGTTTTCTTTATAAAAACAGATCCAACTGAAAGATTCACATCAACATTGCTCTTTAAAAACCCACACAATATAAAATGCACTTTTCTAAAAAGGCTTTTATTTTTATTTAAACTGTTGGTCAACAACATCAAAGAAATGTACGTAAAGAATCCTGCTGATGAGATATATGAAGATTTATCTCTGTGAATCGCTTTTTATACAATGACATTTTAGTTAGAAGCCTTCCTCAGATAATTTCTCTGTATTGTATTGAATGTATTACCATAATATAAAGGATAAGGCAAATCAAATTTGGTATTTCTTTATCGTTTACAACTAAATGAGTAATGAGGGTAGATTAATGCACATTTGGTTCTCTGATGAGTATTTGTGGCAGCAGGACGTTGTGTATGTGGTTTATTGTTCCATTTTTAATATTATTTGGACAACAATTAAGCTAAATGGCACAGAAAAGGAAGACTATCCAGTTTTGATACACACGCAGTACTTGTCACTCGATACATTTAGTGATAGGTGTGGTCCTCTTATGGATAAACTGTATGTTCAATCCAGAACTCCATATATACTAAACTATCATACTCCAAACTCCCCTTACACCTTCTCCACTCTATGCTCACTGTTTAGAAGACTTGAATTAAACTCTCAGATGATGTGTATATACTCACTCTCCAGGTGTATCCCACTCTCTTTCCAACAAAGTAGGCATTGTTGACGACGTTGTGATGAGACAACGTGGCCCCCTTTGGAGCTCCAGTTGTGCCCTGGTAATAGACACAATTACAGAAATAAATTACTGCCATTAGCCAGAAAAAAGGTTGGATACTGTCTTTTAGGGTGACTGATTCTATTTTATTTACATAACATTTAAGCCCTCAAATGTCATCATTTCGTAGAAGGCCTGAGGTCCAAAAACTCCCCTGAATAAAAAAGAAATTAAAATGAAATAGTGTGCAAAACCTTTTTTCCTACTTTTATGTGTAGCATGTCCAAAATGTGATGTGAGGAATATTAAACAGTCACAGTGCAACTTTGTCAGGGTGCATGCATTTTTTCATGAAACAAAATATAACCTGGCATGTAAGCAACATGTTTCAGCTTGCACTGAACCCAAAACAACAAATGACAATGACACATTCTATTCCTTTAAGGGCAGTAGGAGTTATGCAACAGTTACCGAGGTGAACTGGATGTTTATGGGGTCGTCAAAGGACAGCTTCCTCTGCAGATCCTGAAGCTGCTGCATGTACTGGCTGCTGCCGGCCTGCATCACATCATCCAGATGAAGCATTCCTGGCTGCCGACTACCCAGAATGATCACAGAGCGGAGGTCTGGGAGTCTGAGGGGAAAACCAGACACAATCTGGGTCAATCCTTTAAAACTGAAGTGCTCCAAGTTGCAGAGTAATATTTGGCAGCTTTGACTGTCTGCAAAAGCAGCATGTTACTGATCAATCCATGTTTCCTGTATAGCCTAACTGATCTTTCTGTAAATGTAGAATCAGGCTGTAGCTAGAACATTTCACACACTGAGGGCAGGATTCCAAATCACCACCAACATGGCAACATTTCCCCCAAGACATTTTTTACAAAGGCACTGTCTTTACCAGTATTTAAAGCAGCATCATCTCTTTGAGAACAGAGAGTCAGGCAGCCCGATTTGAGAGCTATGGTAGCTTGTCCTACATTTGAGCTCCTCTGTCAGACTATAAGACTGATCCCTCAGAGAGGAAAGGTGTTCAGCCGTCATGAGACACACTGTCTAAAGCCCTGTTCACATGTGGCATTATGCATCTCTGGTGATGTATCACCAGCTCTATGTAGAAATGTGAATGCACCCAAGAGGCATTGAAAATAGATTGATATCTGATATACTTTGAGGTTGTTCCCATTGCATGTTCAGCTCAGCTCAACTCAACGACTCATTCAGAACAGGCTCAGTGTGCAGGCAACAACGTCTAAAATTAGCAACTAAAAGATCTGACAGTATCTCTGAACGATCTTTAAACATGTGTAGGAATGAGATATTTGCAACAGTTGACACCTATGAGTATTGCAATTCTCCATAATTTAAACCTAATCATACAAAAAGAATAATTCCATACACCCAGACCTTCCACTAATACCATAGATTTAATTGGTATGAAGGAATTAATGTCAACAAAAACTGTAAAACTATTAATTTTAATGGACCTGGAATCTGGGTTTGATAGTGAGTTATACTAAACAGAAATAAAGTTAAGTTGCAAGTAAACTAGTTTAGTAATTAATGTTAGAAAATTCATTTAGTTAATTGATAACTGTATTTAACATTTACTATTTACATCAATACATAGCCTGAGGGCTTTGTGGATGTCCAGTAAAAGTCGTAACCAAATCCAGTGAAAAATAGACCATAAATCTGGCCTTGATACCCAGAATGTAAAATCATAACGGAAAAATCCTACAGCGATTTTGCAAAGTCCCATGAATTGTACAGTATAGAAGTTTTCACATGATTTGTTTCATGATAGTCCATAACTTGCAGGGAGTTCTTAGTGAGCGACTGTACAGTGAGGGTACTGGTGAGCACCAGCAGCTGTACCTGGGACTCCTGATGTCTCCTGGGGTGGAGGTCTCGATCTCTGGACATATTTGTCTCAGCATGTCACAGTACTTCTGAGTCCTGAACTGTGTGGGGCACACAATAGCTTTACACCCAACCTGTGGAAAGAGCAGCATATAATTTACGTTAAATGTGATAAAGTCTCTGCGTGACATAACAATAAAAACCTGTATGTCCAAGTCCCCCACCTTCCGCAGTGCATACTCCACCTCCTGCAGTTGGTACGCTGGGTTCACAGCCACCTGTCGGGTGGAAAACACAAACAGTCACTCATAATGAAAAAAAAAAAAAAAGAAAGTTTGCAGATTAAATTGGACCACAGCCAAAACAATGGCAATGTAAAGAACATACAGTATGTACAATTGTATTACTGAGTGGCTGTGTTCACCAATACAGGTTTAGGTTTAAGGTGCCCATAAACACTTGTTTGTACTCCACTGTGTCTAGCTGTTTTCAATATCATTAAGTGCAGTTGGTGTCTAATATGTGTTTATAACATTGGGTTATTTTTCTTACTTTCTTTTAACATTTTAATTGTGTTTTTTCCCAGGAAAACTAGAATCTATACACCTACCCCTGGTCCCTTTGCTGTTTTGATTCATTCCATTCCATTCCAGATCTATTCACTTCAAGCAAGTCATACCATTGTAAGTGCTGGTGAATTTGTTACAAGGCCTGAGCTAAGTCATTGAAGTTTTTTGGTTTTTTTGCAAGAATTGAATTGCCAAGATGCAATTAAAACAGTGTGTTTTCAGTTTGCGACGGAATATATGCAGAGTGTCTGAAGTCTTGATGTCAATGGGGAGCTCGTTCCACCCTTTAGGAGCCATGATAGAAAACAGGACTGTTTTTTAGGTGTACCTGGGTCCCACTCTCAGAGATTGAGTAGCAAGCCGATTGGCTAACACCGAGCAAAGTGCACATGATAAATTGTATGGTTTAGGAATATTCTTGTTATATTCTTTTCTTATTATTCAAATGTCTCACAAAACAAATATATAGTCTCTTGTTTTGTTTTTTGTAAAAGGAAGAAATGGAGAATTTATTTGGGGACTACTTTCAGCAACGGAATAATCGTCATTTGTGAGTCCGCTAGTGAGTGTTGGTGGCAGCAGGACGGTGTACGTTGAGTGCACTCGACAAAGGGTATGTGTGATCATGATAATGAGGGAACGTGTTACCCAGTGAAACAGTTTGGCTTGATGTTTTTTTTTTAACTGCTTATGGACAAAAAAGAGCATCAAGGCACAGAGATAGAAGCTATAAAATCTCTTCACGGTTTCTCTAATGTTGGTTTTGCCTTCCTGTTAATGCACTTTGACCCACCAATATAATGCCAGCTTTGGCTGTGGCAAACTGGAACAGGATCCATTCATAAGTGTTGGGGCCCCACATGCCGAGCCGGTCTCCTTTCTGCAGCCCAAGTGCCAGCAGCCCAGCTGCAGCCTGATCCACCTACAGAGATAAGGAAAAAGTATGAACAGGTTAAAAATGTTCCCAAAAAATGTTTGGGTAGGTGTGCTTCCTGGACGTGAATTCTGACATTTGATACATGTACTGCGGCAGGGTTTGTATTTAGGTCAACATGACTATGCCATGACAATGAAGTTGTTTTAATGGTTTAAAAGTGTGTGAAGAGTGACTTGGAATTTTTTTTTTTGTTATATGTTTAACATGTTTGTTGACTGGATTTGAAAAAGAAACAATGTAACTTTGAGAAAACATGCAGCTATGCAGGTCCATCAAGTAAAGGTAAAAACTCTCCAGGGCGCTATTATTCCTTTGATGCAACTCTTTGATGCATTATGTCACAAGCAAATTACAATTGAAAATGACAATTTTCTTGGAATATTCTTTGTACTTTATATTGCATTAATGTTTAGGCACAAACAAACACTTTTAATGATTTCAGCGCAAAGATCAATTTGAGATGTTTTATGAAAGCTGCATTTGATCCTGTATTCTTTTTCCAGATTAACAGGATCAATCTGTGTAATCACTTTGACTCAGTGAACAGTTTTTAAGGTCACTGGGTAAAAATTAACAAACTATACAGGACTGAACACGCAGGTAATCTTGTTTTACAGTTGTGTATTGCCTAATCAACCTCAACCAATGGGATAAGGATCAATTATTTTGCCTGAAAGTTGAAACCCAGGGTGAAATAACTCCATAAATTCTTGCAACTGCTGAAAAAGAAAGAAAGCGTTAATTGTATGTTCTTATTACTCATCTATGGATGGAAATGCCTCCTTCAAGCTTCAACCAACAGAGAGGAACAGGGCGGTACAGGTAGCAAAATGAGGGTTAAGGTCACTTTACAAATGTCTAACTGTTGAATGGAATTGCAAGCATTTCACAATAACCTTTTGACTGACCCTTTTCACTGAAGTCAAGGTGCTAAAATGTCATAGGTCTGGAGTTTCTGCTGTGGAATAGGGTGAGAAGGTGAAGCCATCTGCATAACTTTCTATCACTTTTTATGAGCTGTCAAACTACACCATGATAGTGTAAACATTAAAATTGAGAAATGTGGGTGTTGATAGCATCTGAATCTTAAAGAGGTAGGCAATTATTTGAGAAGCAGTTTTTGTTTCTCCAGGCAAACCTGCTGGTTGTAACACATCACAATGCAGTCTGCAGTTGTTTTACTGACCCATAGTCAGAGTCAGAGGGCTATAAAATAAAAATGTTTTTAAAAAAGTGGGGTGAAATTGATGAACGTTACTCCACAGGCCCAACATCCAACCTCAAAACAATCTTAACATTGTTGGATTGACCTTCAACATTTTGGGTTGACTGGACCTATACAGTACACTATGGAAAAATAAACTCACATCCTTCTGTAGCTGTGCAAATGTTTTGCGGACTCCGTCTTCCAGGAAGACCACGGCCTCTCGGTCAGGCCAGCGCTCCACCGTCCTCAGCAGGGACTCTCCTATTGTAGTGTGAAGCAGGGAGGTGGAGGAAGTGCCGTGGACGTAGCTGGTGGTGAGAGACGGGATGATGGGTGGGAAGTCCACATGGATGCCACTGCAGGGAAACAGAGTACATTTTCAGACACGAAGAAAATAAAACAAAGTGTCTTGTTCGGGTCAATCAAATTTAATGAAGGATCAAATAAATTGGATCTTTCATTAGGTTTATTTATGGGTAATTATTAAAATGCCTTCTTTATCTTGATTATCATGTTGATTAAGTAGTAATGACTGATTTAATCTACGTTGGTGCCATCATCCACTGTTTAATGACATAATCTTTTTTTTACCTGATAAGGGCGAAGTCAAATGATAAAGGTTTTGGGTTCAACTGGACTGTCAGTTCACCTCTCACACAGAAACACAATGACCCAGGGAGACAGGTTTCCTATTGAATATTTGTGATTGAAATAAAAGCGCCCTGTGTAGCTTATAACAAGGCTGCAATGATTTGTAGTGATAACATTAAGGGCATTTTTGCAGATCCAGATTTCCATTTGATCATTTTCTATTCTGTTAATTGCAATACACAATGTTAGCCAAGTCACTGTTGGAGCTCCTCTACAGACTTACAGAAACCAGAGGGAATGTTATTGGTGGTGTTATGCGCTCCCCTGCAAAATCAGTGCTTTGAGTGGATTCACTCATTCTTGAAAATATTATACGAATATAGGGGGAGTTCATAGGCGTCGCCACAATATAATTTGGGGTGGGACACGTCCCCCTCACCTTAAGAAAAAAGTCGTTTGGACCCCCCCACATTTGCCATCAAAAATATTAGTGCATGACTGCATTTCAGTCCAGCGTTCTTTCCATTGCTTCACAATCAAATCCGTTCCACTTTATCATATGGGGAATACCCATATCAATAGAAATCCACTCCGCGTTTTGCTGGTTTCCTACACGCAGCCGCATCACGCACGCAACAAACCTATGTTGAGAGTCGGATCAACGACAGACAGACTTCAGCAACAGTCAGTCAAAATGTCCAGATTTTGCTAGCTTTTTTCCTAGGTACACATTTTATGTTTCCACATAACTTGTTGCATGACATTAATGAAGGGCTATATGTTGCCTCAAAGTTACCTCATTCTTTTCTAATTCACTCTCACAACAGGAAATAGAAAAAATGCGATAACTATTTTTATATACATTAAGTCTCCTGTGGTGGACTGCAGAACAACATACTGGTTTCCTTAATCTCCTCCCCTTCCTCCCTTGTTGTTTTCAGCCCCACTCTTTTGCTACTGCTTGTAATATAAAAATAAGAAATATTATTTTGTTTTTATAATATTGTGTCAAGATTGTGCAAAGCATTTATGAGTAGTTAATCATTTTTGTAGAATGCAACAATGTTCAGTTGTGATCACTCGTGGCGATTTGTTTAAAATTGAAAGTAATCTCGGTTGAGCATTAATCCTATTTTTATTTATCACATGTGTTTATGTATCTCACCGACTCGCTGCAGGTAGTGCTGGATGACGCGTCCATGGTCTCTGCAAAACTTTTACAGATCTGGAAAAAACACAGTTGCTCCGAAGAGTCTGGGAACACAAGGCAATCTTGGGGATCATTGTGTGCAGCTGCAGATCACTCTGCACAACACTTGAGCAGATTCCGAAAACACAGAACTTCTCCAAAAAGGACTTCCTGTGCACCGCTGGAGGGATCTGCACTGATAGGGAGGAATGTCGCTGTTCTCTGAGAGTATGCAGCTTTTAGCAGCGCCTTGCTCGGACCTCGATCCTTTACCTTTAACACAATTGCTTTCTGAGAGTAGCAGCCTGTCCTGCTGGTGGCACACTACACTGCAGGGAAGACTACTACAAGTTTCAGCAATTAGATCCAGACCCTTACTATCAATGGTGTAAAGTAACTAAGTAGATGTAATCAAGTACTGTACTTAAGTACAATTTTGAGGGAAGTTAAATCAAATCAAATCAAAGTTTATATAGCCCAGTATCACAAAACATGTTCGTCCGAGTGGGCTTCACAGATTAACAAACACAGATGACAATGTAAAATATAGTTAAAATGACAAGAAAATCATTAAAAAAAAAACATGATAGGAGATTACAATAAAACGAGATAAAAACATTAAAGACAGTTAAACAATAAAATACAGTGCCATAAGATGTAGGTATCAGGAGGACAAACAGGGTAATCTAAAACCAGCTCTAACTATAGGCTTTATTAAAAACCAAAAACCCCAAATCTGTGTTCACTGTTGTACTACGCTGTATGGGAGATATAGACCACTCCCAGATAGCATAAACTTTCCCAAAGCCATAACAAATGTCTATCTTGGCAGTGATAACCACAGGGACTCTGCCTCTAGTACTACTTGTGCTATGCATGGCCCCAAGACATCCAGCCTGTAAAACCTTTCAAAAGTACAAACCTCGTGACTTGGACACGGCCCAAGAAGTGACCATACTCCTTGTGGAATAAGCCCTTAAACCATCAGGGGAGCTGCAAACCATCACATACATAAGCCTGAGAAATGGCCTCCACACTCCTTTGCCAGGTTCGGACAAAAACACAAACAGCTCATCTATTTCCTGAAATCTGTTGATGTGTCCAGCCTTGGTTCCTCTACTTAGAAAAATGGAGGCGAGAAAAACATTTGAAAACTAACAAAAGCTGGATTGGGCCGCTGTCAGACCTTAGTAAGGGCTTACTGCTGGCAGAAAAGGTGGATGTAAAAAGTATATTAGTCAATGTAACCCTAACCCACATGATGGGGGTAGGATGGCCAGAGGGCAGTTCCTCAGTGTTCAGCTGTCGGCCCATCTCTGCTAGGATCCTTGTCTAGTACGCAGAGAGCAGATTCATTGCAAGAGAGCAAACTGATTGGTACATAAGCTAACGGAGAGCAATGGTTCTGACTGAGATCAGATGCAACCGAAGGCTCCACTGCTGGGGAATATTGGCAGTAGTAGTTTGGATGGTGTTTTGGCTGGTGGGGTCTTCTTACCATCATACAGGTCTCTTTAAACCCCTTCAGCGTCCTAGGCTGCCTATCCCCAAGAGGAAAGCGACCTGTTTGCAGAGATAAGATGTTGTCCACTGGGGAAGCAGCACCATCCTTTATTTCGTCCCAAGGGCAGAGTTGGTATTACCCTCTGCGTCCTAACAGCCCAGCTCCACGTTGATGAGGGTCTGCTAGCACCTATAGAATTCTGTCCCTAGACATGATGGGATAAGACAATGTGGCTGCAAAGGAGGAAAATGTATAATATTAGTCTTACCAGGTACCATGTCACAACGCATTAGCCTGTCTGTCAGTAGGGCGAGCAAGCAGGGTTAAAATTTTGCTGGCTAAACTCTGGCTACTCATCCCCACTAACAAATTAATCTAAATCCACATTTGGTAGGAATACCATTAGACATTAGCTGGAGTATAATGTCACACACAATTGGTCGACCTTACCTGTGTCAAGGCAAATAAAAAATGAGTTACTGTACAGTGTAGAGTAAGTCAACTAACACACAGGACTTTTTTGAATCTCTTACAGGTCTTTATTTTAAACAAACGCAGCAGCTAAGATTGAACCTTGTAGAAAAGTACACCAACGAAAACTGAATACCCAGGTCAACTGGTTTATCTTAACACAGACACAGATCCTCTACACCACTCACTAACTGAAGTGTTCTGAAAGTCTTCCATCTTAAAACTCAAAACATTAAGTATTACAACACTAAAGAGCTTTCATTGCATATTTTCACATTTCCAAAATGTTAAATACCACAATTAACATGAACTGCCACGGCACTAGAAATATCGTGTTTTTTCGTAATCATATAAACACATGGGATTCATGTCAATAAAAATGAGTGGACAGGAAGGTGAGCGTGAGCAGCCATTGTCAACGTGAAAATAAATCCTTTCTTTTATTTCAAATCCAACCTTTTATAATCACCGCATTGTCCAATTTGATTTGGTCTGCAGTAAAAACACACTGGGTATAGTATCTATAATGTGCTCTAATCCACATTCGGAATAAGTAAGTAGCTTGGCTAATATTAGCAAACTTTAACTAACAGACATTGCCGTTTATCTGACACAGATTCTGCTTGTGTCCACTGTGGTTCAGCTGAAGTTGAGGGTCGACTTTATACACTACAATTAACAAAACTGCATTAAAAACAATAATGCTTATTGGAGCATAAGTTTTAGTCCTTTGTCATGTCACTGATTTGTTTGTGTGTTGACATCAAACTGTAATATGTCTAGACGTAAACATCATTTATGCTCGTATTTCCATTGAACATGCAGACCACACCCTTCCTCCTAACCTCCTTTTTGACATTAATTATGTCATTCCTACCCTGTTTTATCTTCATTCTATGTCTATTTTCATGTATCGTACAGATGCATTTATTGTATGTTAGGTGCTTTACAAACAAAGATCATAATAATTAAATTTATGCATTCATTAAATGCATTTTGTAGTGACATATCCTTAGAAGATATAACATGCAGGTAAGTGGGTTAGGATAAATACTCAAGCATTTAAACTCTCGGCTGTGTTAAGAGAACAGTTCCTCTTTCAGACGATAGTAGCGTCCTTCTCTGGCCATGAGTTGTTGGTGAGTCCCTTCTTCTACGACGGCTCCCTTCTCGATGAAGATGATGTGATCTGCCTTCTCCACAGTCGTCAGCTGATGAGCCACCACCAGGACAGTCCGACCACAAGTCAGAACCTCCCGCAGCACCTGAGACACAACCCAACAAAGGAATACCACGTTACACCTGTACATCTCATTTGTTTGTTTGGTTTGTTTGTTTTCCTCCCGTCAGTTTCTCTTCCTGTACACTGATTCGCTTTAGCTGATCAGAGTGATTTACTTTGATGACAGGCTTGACTGGCAATTTAACATGTCGGAATTGGCTGGTGTGGGTCAGGGAGGGGGCCTTAATGAAATGAACAATAAAAGAAAACATATCTTTATCATCCCTGTTGTTTCCACATTCCAGCCCTGCCACCAAAGTTATAAAAGCCTTCTTGATGAGAGGGGGAGTGGCCGTTTCAATCCATTTGGGAGGGTGGCAAGCACTCGTCTCAGTCCCATGACAGTACAGCATCTTTATGCATGCAGAGCACGCACAAAGTGGCTTTTCTTTTAGTGGATACTCTTCATGGGCTTGTATCACAGGCACTGACCTAAGTTTAAGGCTATTATATGCACAACAGTTACAATAAAGACTTTAAAATCTTGAATCCCAGGGTCTCTTGAAAAATCCTCATAAATGTAGGCCTACATCCAAGGAAAATCCAATACATTAAAACAAAATGAGAATCTAAGACATTTAATTAGTGATTGCATTTGAGTGACCTGGATATAATCATGAATGTAGTAACCCCTCTACAGGGGGGTAAACGTGAGTAGTGTATAACGGTAGAGTGTGTTAAAGTCTTATTCATGCATACGACCAGTTCAAAAGAACAAACTGAAATATCAAATAGAAGAGGGAGATGGTCACAGGCAGGGGTGGCCAACTGTGTTACTGCAAAGAGCCGCATCATACATGCTGGATGTATGTCCCCCACTTCTCTCTTAACCTCTCTCTTTTGCTCTCACCCATTCTGTGTGCTCCAGGGGCATAGCTAGGTTTTGAAGTTTGGGTGGGGTGGACTTCACATCCTGTAGGGGGGTCCGGGGGCATGTTCCCCCGGGCTGATTTTTAAAAACATTTTAGAGTGAATTGCATGCATCTGGTGCACTTTGAGAGCAAAACTAAGAGGCTACATCTAATAAAACAGTGTGCTCTTGGTAAGGGGAGGGGGCACAACTCTTAACACTAATTTGAGAAATAAAAAAAATCTTTTCAATTTCAAAATGTTCATTTGGGTGGGTTTTAAACATTTTGGGGGGCTATGACACTGGTGTGCTCCCTCACTCTCTTCCTCTGTGCCACTCTCTATCTCTCACACATAGAAAAATGAAAATCTAAAAATGTACAATAATTGACAAACAGACACACACACTCAAAGACACACCCTCCAATAGACACACACTCCATCACACAGACAGCCAGATTTCTTGTAAATGTCACACACCATGATATTGACAGAAATCAGTATTAAGACCAGAGGCCCGTTATTGTCAGCCATTAAGAGTGTGTGCACTCACACACACACTCTCACTTATTGTATTTGTAAACTACTTTTATATTACTGCATGTTGCTTCTTTGAACTAAGTTGGCATTCATTGCCTTCAACAATCCTTTACAAATCTGGCTTTAGAGAATATTTAAATGTTTGTATTTAAAACAAACCCATGACTAAAGTTGGTTCAAACACTGCTTCATGACAGTTATTTAAAAATAAATGAAGACTGGCTAAAACACTTCTGTGTCGAAAACACTGTGTAACGATTGGCCTGGAACTTGTGTGTTGTTAACCCTTTGTGAACATAATTAAAATTCGGTATGAACTGAGGAGCAGCATGAGGCTGGCTACCCCTGGCCACAGGGATAAGTGCAATTGTGCACATTTACTCAAAATGATTTTTTTTTGTTCGTTTTTTTGGTGTGTTTTGGTGCTTAAAGGTCGCGTTGCTGTCTTCCTGTGTGTTATCCTAAAAAAACATGGCTGACATAGAGGCATTCATTAAAGCTCCGTCTCAGGAGTCTCTTGGTGCTTTCACAAAGGATCAATTGCTCTTGATTGCTGAGCATTTTTCTGTGTCTATTGGTGGTGACAAAAGGGTGAAAGAAAACATCAAGGACTCTATAATATCGAGATTGATGGAGATTAAAGTTTTGCCTGCAGAGAAAGGGGAGGTTTTTTCAAAGCCTCCTGTTCAGTCGAGTGTACTGTCTTTTGAGCAGCAGAAAGAAATGTTGATGTTACAGCTGGAACATGACAGAGTTAAATATGAGTTAGAAATTAAAAAACAGATTGAAGTGGAAAGAATTCGACAAGAATCTGAGAAAGCCAAGCTAGATATGGAGGGATGTCGCCTGTCTATGCTCAGAGATGGCATGTTGTCCGGTGAGGGGCAGGGTGGACAGGGGCCCAGGTCTCCTCATCGTTTTGATATTAGTAACATGCGCTTGTTACCTCACTTTAATGAAAGTGATCCAGACACGTTTTTTTTTAACGTGTAGCAAAGGCTAGGGATTGGGCCGATGCAGACTGCGCTCTGATGCTTCAGTGTGTGCTCACAGGAAGAGCACAGTCTGCTTATTCCTCTCTAAGTCTTGAAGATAGCTCGAGCTATGTTAAAAATCTGCTGTGCTTAGAGCATATGAACTGGTGCCAGAGGCATATCGTCAGCGTTTTAGGTTCCTTGAGCAAAAGCAAGGTCAAACGTATGTGCAGATGGCGAGGGATTTGTCTATTCATTTTAAGCGTTGGTTAACTGCTCTGGACATCAATTCTTTCGACGATTTGTGTGAACTAATGATTTTAGAACAGTTCAAAAATGTTCTTCCTGATCGCATGGCCACATACATAATAGAACAAAAGGTCACTTCTGCTGCTGAGGCTGCTGTGGCAGCAGATGAGTTTGTGTTGCTTCATAAGAACAGGTTTGGAGGGCGCTCTGGGGCCCTAACTGCTGTTGAAGGGAGGAGAAGTGCTGCTGATGGTAGTTCATTTGGGATGTATCCAAAGAAATTGGGTTTCGTAAAATCAGATGTTGACCATTTGGATAATGATGATAATTGCAACTATTGTCAGGAAAAAGGACATTGGAAGGCAGAATGTCCTGCGCTTAGAGCAAAGTCCAAGGGACAAAGATATTTTGTTAAGCCTGTTGCATTTGCTGCCCCTGTGGAAAGCTGCTGTGTTGCTGAGGTGCTTACAGCCCACTCATGTGAAACAGATGTCTTGGCATCTTATGCCCCTTTTATTAGAGATGGCTTTGTGTCATTACTAAATAGTGATGTAAGAGTTCCAATCAAAATCTTGAGAGACACAGGTGCCTTTGACTCCTTTATTGTTGACTCTATTTTGCCATTGTCTGAGGAAAGTGACACTGGTGACACGGTTCTGAGTCGTGGGATGGGGTTAAAGGTTCTCCCTGTTCCCGTTCATAAGTTGTATCTTAACTGTGACCTTGTCAAGGGTGAAGTGGCTATTGGTGTGCGTCCGGCTTTGCTGATCGAGGGGATACATTTCATTCTGGGCAACGGTTTGGCAGGTAGCAGAGTGTGGACTGATGTTTCCCCGGCGCTTTCAGTTACCTGTGGTCTGAATGAGTCTGTGCCTGAGGATAACTCTACAGTGGTGCCAGAGGTCACGTCCTCTTGCGTGACCACACGGGCTATGGCCAAAACTGATCATGACTTGTCATCAGAGGACAACTCTGAGGAAGTGGATGTTTCACCTTTGTCTGAGTTTCCGTTATTACTCACTGTTAGAATTAAATGTAAATAAATGTATATATTTTTAAATACACAGTCATTATCATTGTCTACCATATCCTAATCGTGTATGGAAAATAACTGGTAGAAACCGTCTGTTTAAGCAACAGATTATTATGATTGTACAGATATTTGGTATGAGAAACTACTCCCTGAGAACGTGTGGGCGAACACGTTCTCAGGACAACACTCCGCAACATGACCACCGAAGGACGCACGTGCAGGAAGACTCCTCCACACTCCTCACACACACACACACACACACACCAACAAATATACATATAAAGCAACTATGTACTTTAGAGGACACGAGCAGCCTCACAATCCCCTCCCTCTATGCTGACTCGTGCTTATGTGATTAGGGCATCCTAAAATTAATAAAAAGAAAGGGAGGTGCGCGGGACAGGCAGAGTTTGTGGGGGCGTTGTAACTGCACTGTCTCCTGCACTCTCTCCTTGCAAGTTTTAACAACCTTAACTGATGTCTCATGTGTTTATTTAACAGTGTTTGCTGCGAGTGTCAGTTTTGGACCTGACACTCACACACAATGAAGTGGTAAAAGAGCAAAGTAATGATTCTTCATTGAAAGAGATTTTTGAGTGTGTTTTACCGGTTGTTGAGATAGAAAATGGCTCAAGTGGATACTTTTTGCATAAGGATTTGTTGTTTAGGAAACGGATTCCTATGGATGATAATGGTGTTTTGGATCACGTTGTCCAGTTGGTGGTGCCAACTAAGTTTCGTCCTCTTGTCCTGAAAGTTGCACATGACGAGTGTGGACACTTTGGTGTTCGGAAAACATATTTAAATATCCTTAAACACTACACCTGGCAACATTTAAAAAGAGATGTGTCTGAGTACATTAAATCATGCCATGTGTGTCAGTTAACAGGGAAACCAAAACAGAAGATCAAGCCAGCACCATTACAGCCGATACAGGCGGTGAGTGAACCATTTGCTCATCTCATAGTTGATTGTGTGGGCCCATTACTATGTTCAAGGTCTGGTTGCAATTATCTGCTCACAGTAATGAGTCAAACCACTAGGTATCCAGCTGCCTATCCTTTGAGGTCGATTACAACGAAAGCTGTGGTTAAGGCTTTGTCACAGTTTATTTCGATATTTGGAATTCCTAAGATCGTCCAGAGTGATCAAGGTTCAAATTTTTCTTCTCACATGTTTGGACAAGTGTTGAAGCTTTTGAAGATTAAAAAGAACCAATCAACAGCTTACCATGCACAAAGCCAAGGTGCCTTGGAAAGGTTTCACCAGACTCTGAAATCCTTGCTTCATGCATACTGTACGGAACTGGATAGAGACTGGGAAGAGGTTCTCCCTTGGTTAATGTTGGCTGCAAGGCAGGCTGTGCAGGAAAGTACAGGTTTTAGCCCTAATGAGTTGGTCTTTGGACATTCTGTACGTGGTCCCTTGGCAGTGCTGAAAGATGGCTGTGTTGACACTGAGCCACCAGGGCGCTTAACTGATTATGTGAATGGCTTCAGACATCGTTTGTTGGTAGCTTTGAGTATGGCACAAGAAAAGCTGTCTCTGTCTCAAAGTAAAATGAAAGAGTTGTATGACCGTGGTTCGGCTCAACGGGAATTTAATCCAGGTGACCAAGTATTATCACTTATGCCTATTGTTGGTTCCCCATTTCAGGCTAAGTATACAGGTCCATACACTGTCATTGAACAAAGGTCTGACCTAAATTATGTTTTGTCAACACCAGAACGGAGGAAGGCCAAACGTCTTTGTCATGCAAATCTTCTGAAACCATACCACATGCGTGAAGTAAACACAGACACAGAGGTGGTGAATGATAGAGTGCATCCAGCTCTGGCTGTGACATCAGATAGTTTGCTGCATCAGAGAGATAGAGTGCCTGAACCTGATGATAGTTTGCTGTATGGTCGTTTGAGAAACTCTGAATCGCTAAGTGATTTAGACGGGTTGTTTTCTCATTTGCCAGAGTCGAGACGTGAAGAACTCTCAGCGTTGGTACACAGGTATCTATGTCTGTTTAAAGACATTCCTTCGCAAACTGACTGGGCTGAGCATGACATTGATGTTGGGGATGCTCGGCCTATTAAACAACATTTTTATCGCATGCCACCAGTTAAACGCAATTGTTTGGATGCTGAGATTAATTACATGTTGGAGAATAAAATCGCCATCCCATCAGCATCTAGTTGGGCGTCTCCATGCATTTTGGTGCCAAAGCAGGATGGAACACCTAGATTCTGTACTGACATGAGAAAAGTGAATTCAGTGACTAAATCTGACTCATTTCCTTTGCCAAGAATGGACGATTGTATAGATCAGGTGGGATCAGCCAAGCAAGTTTGATTTGCTTAAAGGTTATTGGCAGGTTCCTTTGTCCAAGCGTGCACAAGAAATATCGGCATTTATCACACCCTCAGGACATTATTCGTATAAAGTAATGCCATTCGGGTTAAAAAATGCTCCTGCTACATTCCAACGTTTGATGAATCGTGTGGTGTCAGGCCTAAAGGGCTGTACTGTGTATCTAGATGATTTGGTTATTTGCAGTGATTCTTGGACTTCGCATATTCAGCGCATCAAGATGCTTTTTGAACGATTGGCTGAAGCACACCTGACAATAAATTTGGCCAAATGTGAATTTGCAAAAGCCACAGTGACATACCTTGGCCATGTGGTGGGACAAGGTTGTGTGGCCCCAGTTCAGGCTAAGGTCAGAGCAATAGCTGAATATCCACAGCCCACAACCAAAAAGGAACTCCAAAGGTTTCTGGGTATGGTGGGATACTACAGGAGTTTCTGTCAACATTTTTCAACTACTGTGTTTCACCTGACTGAACTTCTTAAGTCTACTGTAAAATATACTTGGTCGGTTGATTGTCAAAAAGCATTTGATGATATTAAATCTCTGTTGTGTTCCTCTCCTGCACTAGCTGCTCCATGTTTTGATCGAACTTTTATGCTCCAGGTGGATGCAAGCCAGGTGGGAGCGGGTGCGGTTTTGCTCCAGGGTGATAAGCAAGGCGTGGTGAGACCAATCAGCTTCTTCTCCAAGAAGTTTAACAGTTACCAGAAACATTACTCTGTTATTGAGAAGGAGGCGCTGTCACTCATTTGGGCGTGGCAACATTTCAATGTTTATGTGGGAGCAGGAGGACCAATTTTGGTTTACACAGATCACAATCCACTGACTTTCTTGCATTCTAAGAAATGTCCCAACCAAAGATTGACAAGGTGGTCTTTGTTCCTTCAGGCTTACAACCTTAATGTTAGGCATATTAAGGGATCAGACAATGTTATTACTGATGCCCTGTCACGTGCTCCACTGAACTAGTTAGTTGAAAAAAGGTGGTACGTATATTTTGTTTATATTTATCTTTGTGTTTGGGATGGAAGTATTGTTACGGTGGTCCTAGGGACACCGACTTTAAGGGGGGGGTGTGACGACCCTGCGTCCCTGTTGTCCCTGTAATGGTGTCTGTCCCGTTAATGATTGTTCCCTTTCTTTCATTAGCGCTGATTGAAGGCACCTGGCTGAGCAGTTAAAGGCCGGAGCCAGAGTCTTGCCAGGTCTCTCTTTTGGCTGAAGGACTCTGGGGAGAGCAGCCTCGTTCATGCTTAGGTTTCCCTTTTGTTTTGGTTCGGCATGCAACACCCTACATCATACCATGTTCACACATCCACATCTACACTACTGATCTTACTGACACACCTCATGATGGTAGGTCTTTGATTTGTTTGCTATAATAAATATATATTTTCTTATAACTTTGTCCTTGCCACCGTTTTTTGTTGTGGCCAAGAGCCGGGCCATGACAGTGGGTTTTAAACATTTTAGGTGGCTATGACACTGGTGTGCTCCCTCACTCTCTTCCTCTGTGCCACTCTCTATCTCTCACACATAGAAAATGAAAATCTAAAAATGTACAATAATTGACAAACAGACACACACACTCAAAGACACACCCTCCAATAGACACACACTCCATCACACAGACAGCCAGATTTCTTGTAAATGTCACACACCATGATATTGACAGAAATCAGTATTAAGACCAGAGGCCCGTTATTGTCAGCCATTAAGAGTGTGTGCACTCACACACACACTCTCACTTATTGTATTTGTAAACTACTTTTATATTACTGCATGTTGCTTCTTTGAACTAAGTTGGCATTCATTGCCTTCAACAATCCTTTACAAATTTGGCTTTAGAGAATATTTAAATGTTTGTATTTAAAACAAACCCATGACTAAAGTTGGTTCAAACACTGCTTCATGACAGTTATTTAAAAATAAATGAAGATTGGCTAAAGCACTTCTGTGTCGAAAACACTGTGTAACGATTGGCCTGGAACTTGTGTGTTGTTAACCCTTTGTGAACATAATTAAAATTCGGTATGAACTGAGGAGCAGCATGAGGCTGGACAAAGAGCCACATGTGGCTCGAAAGCCGCGGGCTGGCCACCCCTGGTCACAGGGATAAGTGCAATTGTGCACATTTACTCAAAATGTAATTAAGTCAACATGAAAACCCTTAAAATAAAATGTTCCCTTTGCATTGCACCTTTAAGATTTAGTTACACCACTAAGTCAGAACTCTGAGACAGGAAGTCAAATTACAAGGGTGTTTGTAATGGGAAAGTATACTTGAAAGAATATTGAGTTGGAGCTCCTGGGATGATGAATGTCATTAGAACCTTAATTATTATATTTTACTTACAGCGTGCTGCATTTCAACATCCAGTTTGCTGGTGGCCTCGTCCAGGATGATGACCTGCGGCTCCCGAATCAGAGCTCTGGTGATGGCGATGCTCTGCTTCTGTCCGTTTGACAACTTACCACCACATTCCCCTACATCTGAGACCAAACGCAGACATGAGGATTATGCAGATAATAAAAATATATTCTAAAAAGATATATCTCATTATCACATCACATATGCTAGGATCATGGTCTGTCACAGGTTAATGTTGAACTCATTTCCAATCATGTTCATTCGCACAATGCAAAAAGTTTACTAGTTCTTTTTTTTCTTTGTATCTTCTGTGTCTGTGTCAGCTTTTTTCCTATATGTAGTTAATATTTATCCTAATATGTAATGTAAGCTAAGTTGTATTTATACAAAATAATAACATCAAAATAAAGTAGTAAACCTTTGCAGTAAATTCTGCTTTCATACACATATAATGCAAATACAGTACAGACATACTGATCCTGCACTAAACAGACAATTTCAACAACAAATGACATAATGTATGTTAAGGGCATTCAATACAAACAAACAAAACAATACTGTAGCATTAGACTGATAACTTCCCTCCTAGTAGGATGGTATTTTTAAAAAAAGTAAAAATGTATATGTACTGTTCAGATCTGATTGATCCTAATGAATATTGTAGACATCTATGTTAAATATTAAACGTGTTTAATATTTATACTATATATTTATTTATATATATCTTTCCAAACTTCTGTACCTGTGTCATATTCGTTCTTCAGTTCAGAGATGAAGTTGTCTGTGTTGGCCTTCTTTGCAGCTTCCTTCACTCTCTCCAAGGTGCAGTCACTCAGGCCGTACTCAATGTTGTATCTCAGTGAACCAGAAAACAGCACGGGATTCTGGGATACCAGGGCCATCTAAAAGCAGTATATTGATGCACATTCACCAAATATAATTTTCTCATGACTGTATAATTAAAAAGTGAAGTAAAAAAAAACCGTTTGAATCTCAAAATAAATCAAAATACCTTATATACCTTATTGGTTTTGTGTAATCAGCAGATATTACCCTGATAAAACACTGGCTCATTAAGGTGGGCTGACCTTTAAGGTGGACCAGCTTACATCCTTTAAGTAACAAGCTACTCCTCTGCACCTGACTCTTGACTTCTGTGGTCTGACCATAGACTGTATATATATACAGTCTATGGGTCTGACTTTACCACTGACCTCTAGTGGTAAAATCTGGTATACCGGCCCAGCGTTTAACTTAAACCAGTTTAAACATTTTGACAAAGAACATACTCTATAGTGTACACCAAAAGAAACATAAGCATTCCCCCATTATTGATCTTTTGCAGGGATTAAGCCTCCCTCCACTGAGCCAGCAGTACCTTTTGATGGAGGTATTTGCATTTGTAATGATGCAGAGGTTCTCCGTCCAGCAGGATCTGCCCCTCTTGAGGTTCGTACAGCCTCTTCAGAAGGCTGACACAGGAGGTCTTACCGCCGCCAGAGGGACCCACCAGAGCTGTCATCTTCCCTGGCTGAAGCTCCATAGAAACTGCCTGTGTAGAGCATGTTTCTGATGATCAGACTTCATATTAACGTCATTATAAATGATGAATGGTGCTATAGGACACACGGTACCTTCAGAGCTGGTTCCACGTCAGTCGATGAGGGATATTTGAAGGTCACATTTTGGAAAACAATTCTTCCCTCCAGCCTCTCAGGAGCTAACTCTCCCTCCTTCTTACATTTTGGTGTTCTGTCAAGATAACTGAACACTTTGGAGATGACTCCGACTGTGGACATCATCTCTCTATAGCAATACATGATCTCCTGTGGCACAAATAATCAACAGCAGGAATTATTTATTTTACAACTCAACCACATGGAAGGGATTCTGAAATGGGGACATATTTGTTTAACTCAGCTCACCTTTAAATTGGTTGACATGGGCTTCTGGTACAGGAAAAAGGACAAAAGACTTCCAATAGTGAGGTGACCGGTCAATATGAGACTGCGGGCCTGTACCAGCATGAGTATCTTTATTCCGAGAGTCACCAGCTACATGGAAGCAGAGAGAGGAATTACTCACATCGTACTTTTGTTTTATATTATTGCAGCAGCACATTTGTATGAAAGACTATGGAAGAAAATAATAAAAAAGGGAAATATGTTTAAATATGATGAAAATACAAATATAAAATACTTCCACGTCCAAATGAGAGCTCAATATCTCCTAATTTCACATAAATCTCATAATGTGGACATAGGTTTAAGTAATTTTTATTATAAATTCGACATAATGTTATAAAATATAAGTCATTAATGTCACTATCTCATCATTTAAAATTTATATTTTAGAGTTAAATCCAACATTTACTGCTCAGTCTTTCATATTCTGAATTAAAATATAAAAAAATGATCTTCAAATGTTTAAATACATGTCGTCTTATTATTTATAATTAGACCTACGTATATCATAATCATTACCTTTGTAAATAATATGGTAAAAAGGTAATGATTTGTCGTTAATATTAACGAGAAATAATCTGATACATTTGACTCAAAAAGTTAAATAAGTTACTCAAAACAGTATCTACTGACTGCATCATTTTATTTATATAATCTCAAACTGAACTTTTCTTGTTTTTTAGTCTTTTCCTGGTAGAATTGGGTCTCAATGAGTTTAGACCTAAACACGTGCTCTTATGATATATGAGTGCTCGCTGTTCCTACCCTCCGTATCAACAGGAAGACTGCGCCGTAGACTCCTGTTCTTGTCTTCACGGCGCACATCACGTCCAGAGCCTCATTATACCTCCTCAGCTCATGATTCTCCGCCCTAAAGCTTCGGACAGTGTGAATCCCGCTGATTGTCTGGAAAGCCAGGTCTTTGTTCTGAGCGTGGCACTCCTGGATTTGCTCTTTTAGATCCTGTTTGACAAAGACTATTTCAGTAACTGTAAAATACACATGAGCAGACAGATGCATCATAACAGGTTCAGGGTCCTCTTCTCTACTCTGAGCCTCTTTGGTGAAAAATTGAAGGAATGATTCTAAATCTGGCCGAGCTGCTGTTATTGCTGCCAGGATGAGGACAGGTAAAGTAGGCGAGCCCTAGACTACAGTGAAGTGTTGATTGATTGACATTTGACCAAGGCAATGGTGATAGCCCTCTCTTGCTTTCTACACTGCCATTGGATAAACCAAGTTTTAAAAGGACGACTGTCAATCAAATGCGAGACATCGTCTCCATTTGCGGGACACTAGACAAATCATAAATATGCTGTGCAGTCCCACACAAAGCAGCGCACCTGGTCACTCTAACCAGATGTGGTGCTGGATTTATAGCACGTAATTTTCAGTGCAACAGTTTTCATGCAAAACAGAATGTTTATCCTTGGGGCCTGGCCCCAGCGGTTATGGCCCTTCACTATAGCAGCTTTAATAATATGTATTTCCCCTTACTTTTTTTAATATGCGTTTGGTGTAAAATGGAGGAATAAAGAAATATAAAACAAAGAATGTGGCTTTTTTTTTCTTTATGATCACCTTCCAGAGATAGTTGGATACCTTAAAATTAAATCTGATGTGTAAACTGAGAAATTAAGCTTTTATTACCTATTAACTATAGCCATATTTTGGGCTGATTGGTTGGATACATTTTTTTCAGATATTGGCCGCCCTTAAAGCAGATTAATTTGTGTCCCACTATACATACTGGTTGAAAAGCACTATTATACTTTGTTCAAATTGACTGAAGAGCAGGATGACCAAACTACTAAATGATTCGAAACAATCAGAGTGATCTATCTCCTCTCACTTACCTTGGACCAGGTGATGTATTTGTTCTGCAGGAAGGCCAACAGAGGCATCTCTATACAGGTGAGCAATGTGAGCTCCCAGGACAGACCGAACATCACTCTGAACATGAGAACGGTTTTGACTGTGCTGCGAACCAGAGCGTTGGAGTTCAGTGTGACCGTGCGGCCCATCTGGTCCACATCAGAGTGCAGGCGGGAGGACAGACGTCCTTAGGGGTGAGAGGGAGGAAAGAGCATGTTCGAGAATGTTTACTGGCAGCTAAATGTCTACAGAAGTACAATAGTTCAATACTGTACATATTGTGGAACTGTCAAATTGTTCGACTTCCTAGTAAGTCATAAATAATTACTCAATTAATCATAGTTACATGGCTTAGTTGAATACTACTTCTTCTATTGGTCAATTTGGACATTAAATAGTCTGTTATTTTTCAATATAGATTTTTTTTTAATGATGGTTAAACTGTCCTCAGTAAAGAAAAGAAAAACAGCAAAAGAGAAGGAAAGAGGTTAAAAGACAGAGCTGGACGACAGAGAAATCAGCAAACAAACACCAACGACAACACGGTATGGGCTCTGGCATTGTTTGAAGAATGTCATTTTCTTTTAGTAACATTGCTGTCGCTGTAATTCCGGCTTAGCGTAACCAATATGATAATTTTCCATCAATAAAATCATTTTTTATTCAATATGTTGTGTCAAATTATTGATTTAGTAGCCAGTTAATAAGCGGGATTATAAGCAGCAACCCGGTCATCATAGTGAAATGAAACTCAAAAGGGTGATCTGGAGGATTCAAGGTTTACCCTAAAGGAATATTATCCCTGACTTATTATCACTTTATTGTCCACTATGAGCGTAGACCTTTTCACCCAACATCAGTGTCGGTCCTTACTAATTCTCTTGAGGCTAAATGGGATAAATGTCTCCATAGTGTGTCCTCATATTGCCTTGGCCATGTAGGTTACTTTTTGGAATAGAAGTCTAGGTAGAAAAGATGTGTTGTCTACAAAAACAGATTTCTCGAACTTGTAAATCATTGCATCCCTGAAACATCCCTCAGACATGTTTACTTTGTTGTTCTCACCAGGGTTGTTCTCCTCAAAGAAGTGCACTTCCTGCTGCAGCAGGGTGTGGAACAGCAGATGCTTCAGTCTCTTGTTGAGTCTGGCCAGAGTGCACATAAATATGCCTCCTCTCATGCCGGAGAACACAGCACTGTAAGGATGAATAATTAGGTTTACGTTCCCCATCACTCAATTAAATAGCATTTTTCTCCTCTGGTGTTGTTTTTATTAGGGCACAAAGGACAACAACATTAAGAAGTTTAATTTCATTACCTTCCAAGCGAGAAAAGGGCCAGCTGTCCAATTGCATAACCAGCGCTGGTTTGATGATTTTCACTTCCTAGCATATCGATGACATTCCCCAGATATAAAGGGATGTATGTATCACCTGTCAGGAAAGATAAACAACACAACAGATTATAAAAACATCAATAAATTGTTTCTGTGATATATGTCCTTATTTTAATAATATATTAACATTTCAATGTACTTAAGCAATCTCTAAACGTTCAAATAGATGGAAAGAATAACTATCTTTAATGAAAATTACACAACTTCTTATTTGTTGTATCATATCATTTTTTGTCTTTCATGTTGGCGTTCCAAATTGAAACCTACAGTTTGCAAATGTTTATTTAAACCTATGTTTTAAACCCCATAATATTGAAAAAAGCAAATATTATAAGTTTTAGTCTTACTGCAGTATTTGTTGACATCTAGAAAAAACACAATAGAATATCCTTTAGTCATTTATAGGCTGCACTTAACAGATTGAAGTTTAATTTGTACGGTTTTAATAAACATTTAAATGCTGCACAGATAGCACAAAATAATATTTCATTATATTCCCTGTTTTTTTATTCTAATGCCATCGTAAAACAAACTTTTCAGGCCTTATTCAAAAACCGAAAGAAAAAGTAAATAAACATACATTTGTTGGAGCCACAATAGTTTCTCTGTCCTTCTGAAAATGTAATAATTGAGTAAATGCTGTGTTGTCCATCTACCATATAGAATGTCAACGTTTCATACTTACAGATGACACCTAAGATGAGGAAACTGAAAGCTGCAATAAGGTAAACGGTGTCTGGTTTGAAGTATTTCAGCACCCTGACAAGCAGCCGCCTGGCATCAAGGTCAATGTTGTCGTTTTTCGTCTTTGAATCACCACAGAGGCCCTTTTCCCAAACCACACATGCCAGCAACAAGGACATGTGGCCCAGGAACAGCATGCTGAGGTCAGGAGATGGTCCTGCGTAAGGCTGTGAGGGAGGCGCCATGAGGATCCTTCCACTTTCAAACACAGGAGAAAGAAGGCAGAGGAGTGCCACCAATCTGCGGAGCACGCCCTCTGGCTTTCCATCAGTCAGTGTTGAGGTAAAAACATGGAGAACGGCCCACTTTGCTGCCCCAAAGGCCCACACTCCTGGCAGGCCTCCCCAACTGGAGTACCTCAGCATCACCAGCCCGGCCCACAGAGCCAAACACAGAGCCATGTCGAATACGAGAATGACAAATCCACATGCTGCCAATTCCTTCATTTTCAAGACTGCAAGAGGCAGAATCTGATCCTAAAAAGACAAATATTTCTGTTATATAGTACAATGATGGTGACGCCAACACTGGTTCATTTATTCAAGTACTGTACTTGATTTTGAGGAATTTGTCATTTCCAATTGTATGCAAGTTAATAGTTTAAAACCATTACATTGTGAAGCATAACATATGCAAATACACAGTGTCTTCTATATGAAGTTATGTTTATAAATGTTTCACTACTGCATTGTATTTATGGTGTTTTTTAAGTCCATCTGGGCTGGGAACACATACCTAACTTACATTACAATGAACCATTATAGCAATGCATTTCTAATTGTACCAAAATATTAAAACATACCATTAATACTCTCATACTCAACATTCAATTGTGAAGAAATACATACGTTGTTCAGTGCCTAATTAACATGCAAACCAGGACACAAACATATTATTTTCTGAGCTATGACTGAGAAATATTATTACTGTTAGCTTACAGCATGCCGGCCAAAATATCAACAACATATACTTTACCCCGTTACGCTCAATTTAACTTTATTAATTCGTAACTTTTTTGTATCGTTTTTGGTAAGTAGTGTGTTACACTTGCTAGCTAGTGTTAGCTAATAACTCTTAAAACACTTGTTGATAAGATTGTAGGGTCACCTTTCCCCTCTCTGCTGTTTGATAATTAGCTTAAGAAACCTGCGGCACGTTAATAGTTCCATAGATTAAAGGTAATCAGGGTTATTTGTTGGATTTACCGTACGCTTCCCCTCAGTCCACGGTTAGCTAACTGCTGTAGTTTCACTTTTAGTTTCACTTTCAGCTGGCTGACGCATGCTTCCTCTGTATGGTCTCCGTACACATTAAACAAGGCGGTATAACACGCCATGGCAATAGAATCATAGCCTTCATTTTGGGTTGTATAACTTTAATTTTTACGTCCTTTAACCAGGGATGCACAAAGAGGAAACGTCGATGTATAGCCGCAGTTATACACTATGGCCACAAGATGGCACCAGCTCACATCTGTGTTATGGAATTGGAATACTTATATACTATTAATATTTAACCATACAGTCTTTGTATTTTCTTGGTAAAGCAGACTTTAAAAAAATAAATAAACCACACTTACGTATAGATCATACTTGGTAAAAGTAAGAGTCCTGTATGCAAAATGAATGTATGTAAATAAATGTATGAATGAATGAATAATCAAGTGAAACTACACAAGTAGGCTATTAACATCAGAAATAATGGAAGTTCCCAAAGTAAAGTCGGTAGGCTACTCTAAGAGGTGTGAGAAGTACTCAGATCTTGTACATGAGTAAAGTACCAGATTGTAGTTTAAGTAAAAGTCCAGCATTTGAAAGGTTTCTCAAGTAAAAGTACAATTATTAGAATCAAAATGTAATTAAAGTTCCAAAAGTTACATATATAAATAAAAGTACATATTATGCAGATTGGTCCATTTCAAAATAATATATATTATATGTTTTATTATAATTATTGATGCATTAAAGTGTTATCAAAGCTGGTAAGGTGCAGCTAGTTTTAATGACTTTGTATAGTGCAGGGTAACTGCTGAATTTACTCCATGTGCAACTAAAAATAGTTTGTTGGCAGTCACATTCACATTACATTCATGTTGCAGCTGGTACTGTATTTGTATAAATGTATTTAGCACTCAAAGTGCTTTAACACAAATCAGCACTCCAATTCACACCAAAATGCAAACACTGGTATCAGAAAGGTGAGCTTACAAAGTGCTGCTCAATATGGTAGATTAACATTCACACACATTGCTATGCCCTCCAGAGGAATTTGGGATTTAGTGTCTTACTCTAGGACATATTGAAGATAAGAGCACTGACCTGAAAGGGGTGATTTGTTTTTTGAATTTGCGCAGAATAAAACACACAAAAGAGAAAACTTTAATATTCAAACATTTATTCTCCCCCACCCCCGATCATAATGTATAAATAAAGAATTAATAATAAAAGGCTTAATTTGGCCCAAAGCAATACAAACCTTGAAAAATTAAGATAAAACCTCTCATTGTAGAGAAATGTCTTTTAGTTTACTGCAATTCAGCACACCAGAAATGTTCACATCTGACAAAAAACAGTCTCACTGGCTCATTTATCAAAACATTTGTCACATTCAATCTCTGATTAGGATTTAAGGTAAAGTCAGTTACAGTGTGATAAAACTCCTCAGTTCCACTGTAAAACATTCCTCTCAAGAAAAACAAGCTAACAACATTAAATAAGTTGCTTCTATCCTCCAGCGAGGGTTCAACACTTTCATATGGTTTTAAATGCAGCAGTTCTATAAAAAGGCACTGTTCCATTAAAGATTGAAAAAGCATGTGAAACACTAAACAAACATGATTTATATCTGCTTATGCAGTACAAATTTTAATTTTTCTACATGTGACAGTATACAACAAAGAGATGTAATGATCTAAAGCAGCCCATAAATATGAGTGTAATGCTTGCTGTGTGTAATGCCTCTACAATACATAGGAGAAACACACTCCGACTTAAGATGTCAAAACACTCAAGAAAATATATTTAAGATATTACACTGTCATTTGCTATTTCCTCTTCGTGACTGATGTGGCCTACTGTAACACGTGTCAAGCTATTGCTAATAAAAGGATATATTTGGTGATGTTTCTATATTTTTCTTGTCAAAAATAGAATTATTTCGACTCAATCACACATACACTGAACTGCTGCCAGAATTCTAACTAAAGGAAGTAATGTGGAATGAACCGCTGCTAAAAATATTCCCCAAAAAATGCATGATTACTTCCAATATTTGGTTGGTAGTCAAGTTCTGTGGCCATTACAAATGACACATTTTTATACTTGTGACCTGTTTGCACCAAAGTTATGTGCTGCTTTATCTTTAAGTGTTCGACTGGTACTGTGCCAGTCTGGTTTTGGATTGCACTTAAGCCCAGGCCGTCACATATTAGGTTATCAACTAATTATACATAATGTGGCAAAGACCTTGATACTTTTTACATAATTGCTTTTTGTACAAATTATGTACATGACCTCGATATTGGCTGTTGTTTTTATATGCATTTTTTGAATAAATGGTGAATATGACGAATATGATAAAGAGCAGGTTTTTTTTCCTATTGTAACAAGATTTGGGCACTAAGCTGATGCTGCATATTTTTATTAACAGTACCCGAGAGCCATTTTTATTTTAATAATGTGCTATGTATTCAGGATAATATGTTTTTAGATCTTAATTCCAATTTCTGAATATTCTTAAGAATTAAGCATTAATAGCTCTTTTAAATGGTGAGCTTGCCTTATTGTTCTGTTATATTATCATCCAAATAAATGGTCTTGAAATTAAATAAACAATAGTGAATTGCATTTTTTTTCTGGGACAAAAGTTTGTTCAACATACAGTAAATATTTATCCTGATAGGTGATGAGGGCCTTTAGGTGGTCATAATGTTGAGGCACTGAGTGGAAAAGTATTACAATCTGGATTGTATGAGTTCTTATTGCACATTCAAGGTTCAAATCCTTAAATATATTTGCATTTAATGAAATAACTATAAATTATTTCTACACACTGCTTGTCTGTGGCAAGGTAGCTAGGACAAATATAGAATAATCACACCACATTTGACTTTTTTCTATTTATATCTATTTTTGTTTGTTGTACTGTATCATTTAACTGCAGCTAGTCAGACCTATTATATGTCTGTATGATGATCATATACTATCATCATTAAACATTCCAGCAAAAATTTAGTGATTTCTTCAACAAAGGATCCTGTATGCAACTTGGCTTGATAAAGTGAGATACCTAATGTAAGATAGATTGTGTGATCACATTGGTAAGATCAGCAGCATTTTCCGATAAATAGTACAATCACTGTAGTTGTTAAGTGCACATCTGTTCATTTTGGTATACAGGTTTAAGTGTTTAACGTTAATTATTCATCACGGTCGTCTTGACTTTTATGGCGCACCAGATGGCCGGAAAGTAAACATTGCAACATCTGCCGCACCAAGCTGGCTGGTGCAAACATCCGGAAACAATCTGCAAAGCTGATTGAGTTTGTGATGTGTGTTGGGGGGGGGGGGGCAGGGTTCAGACACTGGAGGTGTCTCCTTCAGACGAGGCCTTGTCTTTGTCTCCCTCTGTGGGCACGCTGCGGTACTGACAGCCAGGAGCTAGGTCCACAACAGGTCTTGCTGGTTCAGTTAGAGGGGATGATTGACTTTGCATCAACAACTTCCTGTCCCTTTTGTCCAGCCACCAAAATGACACGATGAGGAACAAGCCGGAAGAGGTAACCACGGTACTGCAGGCAAAGAAGACGTGGTAGTACTCGCCTGTGCTGTCAATCAGGACTCCTACAAAGACAAGAAACATCAGACATTTTATGTTTTGTCTTAACATTTATTTTAAAAAGTCATTTATATTTTATAATTTCCTCATTAGAACTGATAGAAATTCGTAATAAGGTTCCTGAAAAAGCTATACAATTCGGTAAAAATACAATAAAAATGTGATACTGTTAATTGCTTGAATTTGGATGAATTAATTAAAATTAATTGCTAAGGCAAGAGATAAATAAAAGGATAGGAAAGCAGACTGAAATACACTTATATTTAGGTAAAGAGGGTTGTGCTTTAACAACAGGATAAACAGCCAAACCCCATTTATTTTCATTTATCCTTATTCAGAGCTTTGCATATTTTTTCCTTCCTTAAATTTGAAAAAACACATTTTTTAGAAACATATTTTTGGTGCACTAAACTCTCTCGACCTTCTGATTTATTTTAATGTTTTTACTTAGTTTTTATTTCAGTAACAGCGAATCAAACAATCATAACCACAATCTTGCCTACTGATTTTTTTCTTTTCCTCAGCTGTATCTACTGTTTATGGTTAATATAGATGATTCAATCAAGTATATTTTTTTATTTTAAACTAAAGTATATATAAACTACTTCAGCTACAATGCTAACTGTTGAAGTTAAAAGTAGGAACAAAGAGATGTATAGTTCAAAAGAGAATGGGGTGTGTTTGGGAAAGTGTGTAATGCTGTGAGTGTGTATACGGAAAAGAGATACAATGACAATAGTAAGTGTATGATTCAAAACAAATATATATATATAAACGTATTAAGATCACCTCACTCGATTTATATAGCCTTAGCAGGGCTCCACCTTCAAATAAATACATATATTAAAGAGTCAAAGAGCAGAGGAGGGAGTAACTGACCTACGGTCTGTTAGTCGCTACACTGATGGTCAGCTGAACATACAAACATATAAACCGTGTTTGCAGGCAAATGTATACTTCAACAGATAAAAACAAATAAGGTTCACAACTGTGAATGATTAATGATTAACACATATTTGCATACATGAAAATGGCAAAGCTCATTCAGGAAAAGCATCGGCCTTTAAACTCAGCACCACTATAATACCCCCACATCAGGCCTGAAATTCCTTTTAACACTTTGAAAAATACATATTTTACTTAACTTTTAAGTTTTTAGCCATTCAAGTATAAAATATTTGTTTATCCTTATCATTAAATACAATTTCTATATATATATACATTTAATGTATTTTTATCAATATTTGTTTCTTATTTTTGTTTTTTTAAAGTCATTTTCCATATTATTTTGTTTTCTATTTATGCTTAAGACTATCCCTGATAATTTCCATGGGGAAAATTATTATTATTGTTTGAATTATTTTATCTTTTATTACTTGTTTGTTATTTGTCCCTGACTTTTCTCCTTTTCTTACAGAATAATATACACCAATTTAATTGCCGGAAACTTTCTATGGAATTATAAAGAATTTATGGACCAACAAAACAAAATGTTTTCCTTCTAATAAAGTATTTTTCTTTTTGGTATCCTAACCTAACCCTTTTTTCTCAGCTGTGTGAGCACCACTAGTGATCACGGGACTACATGGAAGAGCAACCCCAGTCAGATTCCCTGCATGTGTGATCGTGTTGTGACTTGTATCTGAGCAATCAGACTAACACGGAAAGCACCTGTCATCTGAGACGAGGCGGCCTCTGCCCTTTCCCCACTCTGTCGCTACTCAACTAAACCTCCACTCCCCCAGCATTAGGCACAGACTTGTTTCACAACAGATAATTTAACTGCGATCATGACAATGTTATTTACAGCAGCAGCCTCGAGCAGGAGGGGCTGACCTGTGTGTTGCTGAGTTTATTGCCATTCTCATAATCAAAAGCAAACAATGACAGCAAAGCAAATGCAGAAAAACATGCAGATCATCTGACTACATGTGTTTTGTAAGTTTAACTTCAATTTGGTATTTTTGTAGGTCTCGCAGACAGTGTGAAGCTTCATTCATTCTGAATGGATTTCCTTTGCTTTTGCATGTTTATTCATTGCGTTTAGAGCCAATATTTCTAGTTGTTTAAGGTCCAAAAGTCACAATTATTCAAAAGAAATGAAAATACTCGGTTTCAAATGATATCTGTTTAGCCTTTCAAAAACAACATGACGTTGGATATATAATATTTCAGGGTGATGCAGCATTACATTTGCAGGCTGAAATTCATTTGTAAACCTCAACAGGGACTTCACCTTGATAACCTAACACATTCTACGTTTTACAACAAAGATAAAGAGAAAACATGAACACTATGCAGCAAAAAAAAACCTGGATTATAACAGTTTATTTTTATCAGCTAACCTAGAAGTTGAAACACTTCTCCTCAGCAGAGGGGCTCAAGACATAACTGGTAATGTCATTTATTTGACCACGGCACTGCGGCACTACTTTCCTGATAAAAAGTTCAAGATTACAGTATTTAAACAGCTACTAAACGTCAGTGTGACTGCTTTGAACTTGGAAATAAACTCAGCATGAACAGTCTTAACTAGGGTAATAAATCAAGGTGAGATTTTCATAGACTTCTATACAGCCTGACTTCTTTCTGCAACCAGTGCACCGTAACTGGATTATTAAAATGAATCATCCGAAGTGTTGATGTTAAAATCAGGAAAATAGCAGAGAAAATGCCAAGAAGAGTCGGAGTAACACCAGTATTTAACATAGATGTCATACAACTGGACTGGACGCCAAAAAGAGTCGGAAAATACTAATTTTAAATATGAAATCGCTTTCTTTTTTGGTTTCATATAGGGATAGCCAGTGAGGCCAGTGATTATGAAGACAGCAACTCCCATAATGCAAAATAACTTCACAACACCTCCAAACCCCTTCCTTTGTTACTGTTTTGATTTAGAGATTCCTAACAGCATATAAGTACATATTGTTGATTAAACTCATAATACAATTTGCAAAGGAAATGGGTTTTAAAACTGCAGAGGTTGGTCAAATTGCTTGAATAAAATGTAATATGATGAATCAAAACATTCTTGATTGCTGTGTGCATCCTTTTCCAATCCAAAACAGAAAGTATATTATTTTTTGTACGCTAGCTGCAGTACATTATTAGTATGTAAGTAGGACACAGCTGTGATTTTACAGGTTTTGGGGGTTTCACCACTGCCGCCTAACCCAACCAATAAATCTTCCTTCAGAGCAGCTCTCATTAAAAAAACTGTTTCTACCAAAGACAAAAATCTGCAAGAGGCTTTTAAATCCAGCTGACGCAAATCCTATCCAGACCATCTGATTATAATGTGCCCCACATTCCCGCCTTATCTCTCCCCACCATCTCCTACTCTACCTGCTAGTGGAGGCCCGATGAGCAGCGTGATGCTCTCCATGATAGCGAGCAGGCCCAGGGCTGAGGGGAAGCGGTTCATCTCCACGATCTCCATGAGGACGGTGAACATCAGGGAGCCCACCACACTCATGGACAGCCCGTAGAAAACCACGTAGGCGAGCAGCACGGGAAAGCTGGGCCCGATGCAGCAGATAGTGTTACTGAGCCCGTTGACCAGCAACGCCAAGGAAAACACGTAAATGTGTCGTCCCTTGAACCAGGGCATGCTGAAGATGATGCCAAAGGGCGGCCGAACCACGATGTTGACCATACCCAGGATGGAAAGCAGCAGTGCAGCGCGGCCTTGTTCCATGTTGTTAGCTGTGGCGTAGGGAACCATGTAAATCAAAGGCACCACGAACCCAAGCATCATCCAGGTGATGCCGATGGCGTACACGCAGTAACGTGAGTTGTGGCATAGCTGATCAAAGGCCATGTGTTTTCTCAGAGAAGCCACAAAGAAGTTCCATATCCTCCTCATCCTCCCTTTTTCCTTTGTCACTTTCTCCACTTCAGGCAGAGGGGGTCCGTGGTTCATCAGCGGCTGGCCTCGATGCTTGGGGGGCTGCAGGGGCCTCATCACGGCTCCGCACACGCAGCAGTTCAGCAGCACAGCCCCCAGAACAAGGAAGCTGCCCCTCCAGCCCAGCTCGTAGTGGAGGTAGTTACCCAGGAAAGGAAGTGTGCAAAGTCCCAGCGCCGTGCCGGTGGAGGACATCGCGTTGGCGAACGCACGGCGACGCACAAAGTAGTGACCGAGGATCGTCACCGCTGGCTGGAAGCTGAAGCAGAAACCGAGTCCTGAAATGGACAACATCATGCATCATCATAACATCATTTTTATTGATTTACAAGGTTATGTAAAGAAAATGTACAGTAGAAATGCAGTCAGTAAAGAAAAGAAACAACAATTTGAGTGATTCTATTTTTTGCTACTTAATACTTCTACTCTCCTTTTAATCTATACAGACGACACCTTTGCACGTCGGTCTGTTCGGAGAGAAGAGTTTTTAAAATAAATTGTAATTGTAAAACTCCCTGAGCCAAATGTATAATTGTTGATATTGGGCAAAAAAATACAATTTAAGTGATAAGGTGTTTTTATGCTGGGTTCATAATGAATCAGTCCACACTACGTAATTTTTGGGTCCGATCGGGACGTGAACCGGTTCGGTTTGGTTCAAAGCCCAAGACCCTACAGACTCAGCCACTGCCGCCCTGTGGGTCAAGTTTGCCTTTGATTTATTTTCTAGCCACCTTACCAACTCTAACATACACTAGCTTAATAACATTGTCATTTCCTATACTTATTTAGACATGGAGCATCGTAAGCGCTATTTTTGTCCAGCTTTGGTCTCCACAAACTGCTAGGGACTCCGTCTCTAAATGGGAATCAGGTTAGTCTCTAAATGATATTATTTGGCGGGCAGGAAGCAAACATTTGAACGCGTCAAGATTATAAATCAGTGGACTGTTTGCTGACCTGTAATAACCCCGGCTGTGATGTAGAGCTGTTCGATGGACTGGGTGAACGAGCTGGCAGCCATTCCCAGCCCACTCAGGACGCCGCCCAACATGACTGTCACCCGGCAACCAAGTCTCTCCACCAGCACACTACAAAAGGGACCTGTGGATCAAACGTAATGCTCTTAGTTAAATGCATACCGGAGCAGAAACAGGCTTACACAGAGGCGAGGTCAGCCGGTTTCACATTAACATTGCTTGTGTTTAGCTGTAATCTGTACCAGCTGAATGGAAGCACTGAAAGCATGACTGAACACTTAATTTGTGTGAGTAGATGGGATATAGCTTAAGTATAGCAGTATAGCTGACCTATATAACTGTGTGAAAATATGATGCACTTCAAAAATACATCAGAAAGATTGATAGGGAAATGAATGAGTAATACCTATATGTATATATATTTATAGAGAGTAGAAAGAGGAAGTAACACATTGGGTTTCCTGAATTCTCAGTGCTGAGCACAGCGATGATGTACCGGTTAAAGGTTGCAACGAGGGGTGGTAAATTCAACCCATGCCTGTGTTGTTAGGCAACAGGGCTGCAAGGTATTGATGTGGATAATACCTGGACCAAACTGAGCATCTCATTGTTTTAAGACTAAGGTCAGCAAGAGCAGCCAGCAAAAATCACTATTAAAGGGATAGTGGGGACATTTTGAAGTGGGGGTTGTATGAGGTATGCTGTGTTTTACCAACAGATAGAGGTGTGCACTCCAGCAGTTGGAGAAACAGGCAGTAGAAACCTGGCTAACCAACGTACTGCTGTGGATGGAAGAACACTTTTATTTACTTCGGTAACATAATGACATCACTATATTATAGTTGGGCTACTATTGTCTAGCGCTCCAACAGATACGTGATAAGCTAAGGGACAAGACATCTCTAAGCAGTTGACCAATCACAACTGAGTTGGCCAGCTAACCAATCAGAGCAGACTGAGCTCTGGTTTCAGACAGAGGGTGAAAAGAGGTGCTGAAGCACAGGCAGTATGTTTTTGAACATTAAAGCATGCAAACATGTCACAGTAGAAGCACACAATACAAATATGAAACCTGAAAATAAACATAAAATGGTTCCTTTTGCCATATTTGAAAGATTATCAAAATTTTACCTAACCTAACCTAAGTCACACAATAAGACAAGCAAACTCTACTAAGCCTTCGATAAGAAACTCCCGTATTCTGTGAGGTAAAATTATTGTTTTATATACTGGGTCTGGTAGAGCTGAAGAAAGCAAAGATAACGTCTTTAGTTCCTCATCGGAAAAGCGGAAATCTGAAGGCAAGGTGAAGCGGAGATAATATCTTAAATATAGTATAAACTTCAACTGATATTGATTTTTAGGTGTCTTTAATATGTTTTGCTGCCGCCCCTCTCCACAGCAGTACATTTCAAAGCTTCTGTCCTGGGACTCTTTTCTGTTTCTCCAAACTGGGGGTGTGCCGACCACCATAGGTAATAGTATGGTTAATATGCTCATAGGGCTCCTAATTCCAATTATCCAAAGTAGACCTTTAATACTCTTTATCTGCTCATTTTGTGTAGGCCTACACTTGACTTTTAAATCAACTTCATTTAAGACTTGAATAAGAGCTGCTCAAACTTAATGAAACTTAATGAAAACATCAATCTTAAATTCTTGTCAGATTTCTGTCAGCTCAGGAACACCAAAGCATTCCTGTGTCCACAAACCACGAGAACTCAAGCAGGTGTCATTTTTCACACACCCACCTCTTGCAGCTCTTTATACTCCTGAATAAAAAAGTCCCTCTACTTTGCTCTGAATACAGCAGATCAAAGGATAAGACTTGTATAATTATAGATGTTACTTAAGTCTACAAAACCCATGCAAATATCAAACATCTTTCAATAGTTTCTCACGAAATTTGCAGGCCACTGGTTCTACTGAAGACAAACATCTTACAAACAGTTCCAAATTGATAATTTTCTGTTTAAATAGCCTCAGTAATTTCTGAAACAGCTATTCACTGTAGTTTTTTTTTTCAAATGTTACTCCAACAGGAGGAAATGGAGCATTTGATAGGGACCATTTCCAGCAACCAATAATCCGTCTTTCGCTACTTAAGGGAGTATTTGGGGCAGAATGATCGACATATTTGGACATAACTGAACACAACACATATGATAAGATATATCAGGCTTTGAATTGCACATATAACTTGTTTGTTTTAGTATTCTTTGTGGGTTTTGTTAACGATAAGAAAAATGTACAGTAGATGATCACCACATATATCCTGAATGTGCGATGCCTTCAGTGACCCCTTGTGAGGCCTTGGTATTCATATTTGTAATTACCAAAAAACTAGGCTAACTTTTATGCAATAGTTTTGTTGTGCAATTCATTGTGCAATGAATGTTCTGTTAATAGCTATATTTGAATAAGTCTTTTCATTATAAATGAAAAAATACTTTTAAAAGAAGGTGAAAGGAGGAATTCAGGGGTCAAAATCAACACATGTTTATGACACATTGTTGATTTGTGCCAAATAGGAGCCAAACAGATGCTTTCTGTTGAATTTGAAGAAATGGTGGGCAGAAGGTTAACACAATTCAATAGGATTGAGATTGCACAGACCATAACTGACCTTTTTGATATTGCCACATAACTTCGTATGACAAAGAAAAAGGGTGCAGGAGTCAATTACTGAGCAACACCTAGACAAACTACACTTCACTCATATATGTATGTTGACAGCAGGACAATCATATAAAAGAATCAGTGCCGTTGTGGCAGAGAGAGAAGGAAAGTTATCAAAACCATCTGATAAAATGCAGCCGTTACAATCTAAATGTCCTTCAACACGCATACAGTACAATCAAAAGATCCGTGAAAGTGATCTTCCCTTCCTAAATCATACAAAATTAATACTAATCTTTAGTTTACATTGGATGTGTTTACAGGTTAAAAGTGCTCATAGGTTTTAAAAATACTTGCACTTTAAATGTAGAGGGTTCAAATAATTTGGTAATAACTTGCATTATTTGCATCTATTCTATACCAAAATGCTTTTGAACCTAGAAAGTTTCCTGGACTCAGTTAAGTGTCAGAGAGACATTCCTTCCTGAAAGTGCATCCGAAGGGTTGGATTTTCCTGTGAAATGATCCTCTCCATGCCAAATTCCTATCTAATTCTCACTAGATTTATGAGAAACAGCATGATGTGCTGTCTGCATTATTGCAGAATTCTGCTTTTCATCTAATCTACATTTGGCTTCACACACAGACGAAACCAAGATGTTGCCAAAAATAAATAAGCATTGACCTTTATCTTCTATATTGACTTTTTTTTGCCCCCACACGGCTGACACTTCTTCCTGTTTTTGTGGGTTACATAATACTCATTACAATGCGTCATTGAGGAAGGAAGTTAACATTAGTGACTGCAGAGATAGAGCACTGTGCACCACACGGAGAACTACTGCACTGACAAAAAGAATAGTAGTCTACGAATAAACATATGTGTCAGTACAACACCAGCTTTTAATATTCTGAGTTGGATTTTTATATGAGTTCCTTTTCAATGCTGACAGCAGAGGCTGCAGTTCACTTTGCCTACCTACCTACAAGTGATTCATCAGAAAAAAGGAAGTGTCATATATTTTATTTTTCCTAGTGAATAAAACATGAATACTTAGCCTAACAGTATTTTGAAAACTCCAGAACATGAAATAACATTTTACATTTTGCAGAAAAAACCCTCAGTGTATTAAATTCAGCAAAGTCTCACTTCTCTTAAAAGTAACAAAGTGTCACATTGAATATTACTATTTCCTGAAACCGTGATGTGGAGCCTTTTGAAGTCCATGTGAGCTGTGGGTAATAACCAAACTTTAGTTTCTCATGGAATAATCTTCTTAAAATAAACACCAACACAGCAAGACAGTTTAAAACACACACAGAATCTCTCTTGAGTTTCACTTCTTCCCTGGACAACAACAGCAGGTAGGAGCTGAAGTTACCCCCAGGCTGCGGGGCGTTTAAGGGCAACTCAAATGTTGAATTGTCTAATATAAATGTGTGAATCATTCTCCCTGACCAACCTGTTGCCACACAGTTGCCTGTTCAGCTCTTACTGGGAGGTCAGAGCTCTGCACCTGAGCTGTCTCCACCTCACTGGTTTACCTGCCAGCTTCTGTGGCTTATCCAGAGAGGATACACAAGAACAATGTGACACCCAATAATACATTCAATTGAATTGCTCTATCTGCATCTTTTCTTAGTTAGTTTATGTGAACTCGATTCAAAACGTTTATCTACCTCAGGATGACTGAGATCTTAAAGAGGCCCTATTATGCTCATGATTCATATTTGTATTTTGTGTCTCTACTGTGACATGTCTCCATGCTTTAATGTTCAAAAAGCTCTTTATTTTTCTCATACTGTCTGTGCTGCAGCACCTCTTTTCACCCTCTGTCGGAAACCAGAGCCCAGTCTGCTCTGATTGGTTAGCTTGCCGGCTCTGTTGTGATGTCAACCGCTTAGAGATGCCCAACCCCTTAGCCTATCATATACATTGTGTTGGAGCACTAGCTAAAACCAGAGCAAGTTTTAAATAGCGATGTCACTAGGTTACAGAAGTAAACAAACAAGTCCAATGGAGGTGTTTCAGGCTGGGGGGGGCGGAGTGTGTGGGAATAAACTCCTTCTGGAAGGAACATTGGGATTTTAGCCTTTGCAGACCCTTTACATGCTCAAAAACCTATAGAACACACTACGGAAAGGGACAAACCCAAAAGCAAAATAGGGCCCCTTTAATATAAATGAGTTGAAAGCCTTTAAGGCACCAAGATATGTTAAAGAGCCTTTAGTCTTCTTGTAGTTGATTTAATAAAACTATAGCCACCCCTAACCGTCCCCAAAAATATCAACAACAAAAAAATAAAGAGCTAAAAACCATGGCTCAGAAATCAAGATCTGAAGTGAGCCATGAATTTGAGGAATTGTTAACTGCCAGCATACTGGAATAAAGGTAACACATTACTGAAAAGAGGAACTAACTAAACAGAGCCCAGTCTATTTCCTGGTCTGCCAGCTTTACCTCCTGCGTGAAGCACTGACGTCATGATGGAAGGCACCCAGGAGGTCTCGCTGTTGGAGGCGTGGAACTCATTCTGCAGGTCGGTGTAGAAGATTCCCACGCAGGAGGGGAAGGCCAGAGTCAGAGACAGGACTATGATGGTGGCAGCCAGCACCACCCACCCCCAGCCGCCATCTGGAGCTATGACTGTTCCTGGCACAGCCACAGAGCCGCCGCTTTCGCCTCTTTGCCCTCCCTCCTCAGATTCACACTGGTTGACCTCTTGAACTTTCTCGATGCCGTTTGACTGCTCGAGGTCTCCGGAGGCCTGAGAGTGGAGGCAGCCATCCCTCGTCTCACCGATTCCATTTCCCTGAGTCATTTTCTGCTCAGCAGTTCACGAGGGGCTCCTGTGTTAGCTCTGCAGGGTGTGTGATTACCTTTCCTGCCCATGTCACTGTGACTGCTGCGACCTTCAGGGACACCTACGATGACAAAGCAAACAATCCATCAGGTTGTGCAGAGAAGCTGAAGAGGTGGGAGGTTCTTATGGACGGGGTGTAAATCAAGTTTCATTACAATAGCTTATTATATTGATTCTTTGGAAATGTTTGCTGATATTACTGAGATAGGATTGAGATTAAATTCAGGGCCCTTTGGTCCATATAAGAAGATAAGATATGATACGCCTATTTAACACAATTAAATACGATAATAAAATTTCAAGCAAGCATGATTCAACAACTTCATTACTGGCCTCTGTAGGGACAAGGTTCGCTTAGAGGGAATTGAAGATTGGCTCTTAGGTAAAACTTGACTGTTACTTATAGGGGAAATATGTAATTCTTTAGATAATCAACAATAAACAATACGATATCAGATGTAAACATTTCTTTCCTTTTTTTTTTTTTGCAATGCAGCGCTGTAAAACGGTCTTCTGAAGCAGTTTTTCTTTTATGTAATGAAATGACAAGGTCTGACAGCAAATTGCAGAAGAAGCATTTTGAAAAAATTGCAAATGATTTGGGAATCTTACAAAAGTGACCACGAAAAAAACTGAAACATAACCAAAATATTGAGCATCTTTAATATTGTAACACAGGGTTTGGAAATTTTAACACACAATGTTCCATTCTTAACAGCAGAGCTTCAAGGCTACAAACACACAAGTGAATGGAGAGAGGCAGATTATAGTGAATAGTGCCTTTACACCACATGTCAACATTCCCTAATACACACACTGATTTGCCGTACCGCTTATCATAATCTAATACTCATTCACACACACTCACGCACCAATGGCACAGCCTGCGGGAGCAAATTAGGGGTTCAGTATCTTGCCTAAGTGGGCTTGCAATTAGGTAGCGCCATTCAAACACTCTCTCACACACAAACGATGGCACAGGATTCATTGATAAGCAGACTAGAGAAACCCTGGATCAAACAGCCATTCTTCGGATTAGTGAACAAAGGACAATGACTGCATGTTCATTATTAATTAAGCAATAATGGTGCTGGGAAACCCAGCAGAAATGTGCTTAAATCTTCTGGTGCCCAAGTTTTGTACAGTAATCTAATAAACAAAGGCGAGCTAACATGAAAGCAATGACCTTGTATTCGCTTTGATCCTGAGCTGACAGATGATGCACTTTGTTACGCTGCTAAAGTGTATACATAAACTTCAGTAACTCCGAAACAACCCTATGATTTCTAAGTGCTCTAGTTTTATCAGCAAAACTCAACACCTTGATGTGTAAAAATCAGTTAAGAAAGGAGAGGTCTGCAGGGTTAAATAGTGGATGCAGAGGGCATCTGGCTAGCATGAGACTAGCATGCACTTATGAAAACCCTTGTGAATGAATGGGCCTCTGTGCAAATGCTCCAGTAGAATTTCCCCTGGAGACTCTTCATATTATTTCCAGATGTACTGACGGCTGAGCAGAGCAACATCCCCTCAGGTTATGTTGTTGTGAGAATACAATTAATAGCTAATGTTACTGTGCTCTGTACTGTCTATTCAAATATTTTAAATACATGTATTTAGACTATTTCACATATGCTGTAGCTCAATGTTCATAACACAAATGCACAAAAAAAGGGAAAACTACTTGTAGGTAAACAAAAACACTAAATCGCATGCTCACAAAATACAGATAAACATATCACAATAACTTGAAGTGCTTATCAGCCTGCACACAGATTAATTGAATCAATTGCAACACATTTTTGCAAAAACAAAGCATTGCAACATAATGCAGGTTTAAATCACTCATAACTCACAAGAAAATACTTTAATTACTTTCAAAAAAGTGCCATATATTGTCAGTGTTGGGCAGGTCGTATTTCAAAAGTGTGGTTTATTGTTATAAACATACAGGGCTGAGCGATCTTGCTTATAGCTCATTTCATATCTCCATAACGCTATAAAGCATGATCTCTGGTAAGTCAATAAAGAAATCGATAATTTCAAATAATCATGTGGTATAAGTCTGTCTTTGTGTACTTCTTAGTGGATTGAATACTTGACAAGAGAAGAGACAAAACAATGAATAAACATTATGCTCTACCAATATTGTGCAGAGAGAAGCCTGTCCTGTGTATTCTGGGGTAATGGAGCTTAAAGGGTGGAGAAGCTTGTCACAGGAAGGATGCACGTTGGAGTTCCAGTTACTTAATCGCATTAAACTGTGGTATTGTTAATTGTGATGGAAAACATTTCCTGTAGTGTAAAGTTAGACTTTGCACTACATTATCTTCATTAAGCGACAGAAAATAATGTATATTCCATCACAAAAATGTAAGGAATTCTAAGTTATTTCCAATCGCACATGTGTCCTTGGTTTGTGTAAAGTTAGGATGACCAATAGTTTAATATTTACTCTACAAACATGGAAGTGGTCTGGTCCCATCTAACTCTTGGCAAGGAAGCAAATATGCAGGTTTACCCAATTTAATTTCCTTCAGGAAACTAAGTCTACTTTTTGAGAAACAAGTAAAAAAAATCCCCAGATGGTAAGAAGAAGCTTTTATATACGTTCAGAACAGTATTGCTAAAACACCATATAGGCCAGAAACAAATTGCAGGAATGTTTTGCCAGTATGACTCTCTGGCGCCTTCCCTTCATATTCCTCTTCCTGAGTGTGTAAGGATCAGTGAGGGGGGGTTGGCAGACCTCACATATCTCTGCAATCTGATACACCGAGCCATGTTTTTACTGTCTCACCTCCATCTCCCTTTCCTGCAGCGTTGTGTCCTCATGCAATTAAAAACAAAATGTCCCTACAGGTGTTTGTAGAGAGAAAATAGTGGGTTTTCTCTAGATAAATAAAAATGATGCTCAACAGATGATCCTTCCTGTGGGATAGCCCATGGAGAGATGTGAGCGCTGCGTAAGAGTCGCCTGTTTAACATGTCATAAAGTGGAATTTGTTGACTTGCACAAGGCAGCGGAAACTCGACATTATCCACATTAAACATGACTTATTTTCATATTTTAAACTGAATTAACGCGCATTTTTTTCACACATCCACCCACGTGGCAACTCGCAATGATTTCGTGTTGTTTGTGGATGAAAAGATGCACAAAAACAGGGTGCAGACTCCATTACATCCCTGTCACATCAAATCATCTTCTCTCTTCACGAGTCGTGCTTCCAAAGAGGAGGTATTACCACAGCTTCTGTTTCCCAAGTGTGTATCAGCCTAAACATCACTGGGTCAGCACTTCGGAGTCAAGAGAAAGCGAATTTACCCGTCAATGTCTTCCGAGAATTGAAAAACAAATGCTGAAACATCACCTTTGTTTATTTTTGGTTGTGGTCGTCCAGCTTGCCGTCGGTCCTACACACACAGACGCAGTCGCTCCTCGATGACTGACGGTGCACTTCCATGGGGCAGGACCACTGACACATATGGGAGTGCTCGTACTCGTCGTGAAGCTCCAGCAGCGTCAGCCTGCTCGCGGTGGGAGGAGACTAACGTGGCCGCGCAGGGAGGGTCGGTGGCGGCCGCTGCGCAGGCCCCAGCCCTGGATAGGTGTGGTCCCACTGAAGGCCTGTGTGGTTAACAGCAGTAGCTCTACTGAAATACTTGAATATTTCTATTATTTATTACTTAGAAATGGTGCAGTGTACCAAGTAGCCTACTGTTTACAAAAATGTGTAGCCCACTTTATTTGAATTTGGCTACTTTATACTCAACACATATAACAATCAACATATAAATTAAGATATGACTTATTCATTGGTCGACCAACAGAAAAAGAATCAGAAATTATTTTAAGAATAAACTCATTCAATCAGTTTTAAATTGAAAATGGTATTGTGATATTTAAATTAATATTTGAAATGACAAAACAAGACACTTCAGGACATCACCTTGGACTTTGATAACCTTTGATGGGCATTTTTAGTAATTTAGGACATATTATAGATGAAAAGATTTAATGATATACAATGAAATAAACCATATAATAAGTGATATGTTTTTTGTTATTACCTTATTCGTCTTTTTAAGTGATTCAATCATTCAAATTGTAAAAGAAAAGTCTACAATATTGCCCTTGGTAGCACCAATGTTTGTTTTTTAAATGCAAGTTTTTTTCACATTGGTTCAAGAGCCTAAATGAAATGTGTTTTACATAATGTTCCACATTTTTCAATGTAAAATATCTTCTCTATGTACCATTCTCACTTCAGTTTTATCTGCACACATTTTGAGATATCTGTCACTGAATAACACCAGGGGTAGGTGAGAAAAAGTGTCTGATTATTGTGAACTGACCATTTAAATGAAGGAGCATAACATTTAATTTATGGTGTCTTTTGTGGCTTTACCCTACACTGTGAGCAATGGAAATATATGCAAATTATAAGAAGTAAAACCATCCTGAGTGGTAGAACAGGTGGCTATATGTAAAACGTTTTATATCTTTATCTAGGTTCATCATCTTTAAAAATCCACAGTAGCCTACAAACAATCAGTGAGTCACATTTTTTTAAAACACAGACACATTTTATGATTAAAAACCAGACAGGGTTTTGTTAAAATTGTTACATGTAAAAGAACAACATTGGTAGACAAATTCAAAAAAATATAAAATAAATAAAAGTGAAACAAAATCCGACAAAAAGTGTTTTTTGTCAGCTTCCGAAACATTTTTCTGCACAGTCTCCATTGACAATATTCACATTTGACATCAAATACTGTTGATGAATGAACACAAAGTAACGTTTAATAGGTGACATTATTCAATACCTCTAAATGAGTGTACAAGTGTGCATGTCCACAAACGCATGCAGGTGTTTACAGGTTAACTGGCAACATGATCCATGGATTAAAAAATCTTTCTTTTGTGTGTTGAGTTGCGTAAACGCTTTATAAACCAAGGTTAGGGGCGAGGAGGAGGGGGGGCGGGGTCTGCATCTGATTGGTTGGTTAATTTCAAAGCTAGTTATTCTGTATTTAAGTTAAACCGACGTGACAAAGATACAAAAACAACAAAAAGCAGAACATGTGAGTAGAGAATATGTCTAGTTGTAGACCAACTGTTCCACACAAGAAACCTATACCTACAAACACAGAGCCATGCCTTCCTCTGCTCCTCCCACCATGCATCACATACACTTTGCACCAACACATGGGTCAGACAAAATCCAGTACACAGTACACATCATAATCTCTAGAACAATGCATGCTCTTGTGTTTTCACGTGCCCAAACAACAGATATATTTATATATATTTTATTTGTTAAAATTGCACATAATCTGTACGTTAACGAGTGCATTGGAAAGTAAAAACTGTAATGGTCATTATTTCTATTTTTTTGTTCTTGAAAAAAGGTTGCTTGATTCGAAATGTCCAGATAGACACACATCAAGGTCAGTGGTTCGCAAACTTTGTGGCTTCTGACAAGGGTTGCAACTACTGATTACTTTCTCGTTTGTCTGTCGAAAACCAAGACATTTACATTAATATGATATAAAACAGAGAAAAGCAGAACATTTTCACATTGGGAGGACGAAAACTGAATTTTCTGCCATTTTTATATGAAACATTACATCAACAACTGACTAACTGACTTACCACTTTAAAATGTTCTTTTTCTTTTCATTTAAATCCTTTTTTAAAAATTCCTAAAGAACTTAAAAATGTGGTGATTCAAAGAAACATTCACAGAAAAAACAACAACCAAAGCAGTGATTCTGTAAGGCTGTACTTTTTGCTTCGAGGTAACATGCTAATGTTTAGCATGTATCATTTTTACCTCCTTAATTATCTTACTTTCACCATTTAATTTATTAGCACTACTATATTTGAAAAGTACAGCTTTGGGTGATGAAATGTCATTACAGGATTCATACAGATTTCTTTCAAGGTACCCAAACCAACATTATTGAGACTTTTGATAAACAGGTAACAAATAAGGTTAACAAAATGAATGAGATGTATATATGAATATATATATCTTATACTGACAATTAATTTACCAGCTGTTTATTTTAACTTAGATTGCATGTTCTTTTAATATAATTTAATCAAAAATCTTATTCTAAACCTTTAAGATAGTAACACGTAGCAGTACAGCCGAAAAGCCAGTAGGGATCATCCTCTGGGAACCATGAATATGTGTTCAATACGACATGTTGTTGATATATATGGACCAAACACCTACCATACTAGCATGGCTAAGGAAAAAAAACAATAATTAATACAAAAATATTTGTTTTGCTTTCGTATCTTTTTAGCAAACTTCCGAACTCTTCTGGGGATACACCCTCAGTTTGTGAACCACTGAACTGTGCAACCAAGGGAAGATACAACTGGGTCCACGAACGGGACGGGGAACAGTAAGTGCTTTAAGAGGTTGATAACATACATCTAACAATGGTATAATTAAAGATAGCTACCACATGCAACCCAAAAACAAAAGAAGAGGTTGAGATTAAAGTCAAATCCTTTTCTGAAGTGCACTGCTGGGGGTTTTTAAAGAAAAGAGGAGGGAGGTCAGCTGTGAATGATCTTTCTGCTGCCGATTGCTCCTTGCTTTTATATTGTTTCATACAAAATTAAATAAAGCCAAACCACCAGCAGTGTTTACAGCAGATTGGGACACAAGTCTGAACCTCCAGGAGTGATAAAGCAAAGCAATGGCACAAAGAAAGCAGCTGGTTATAATTTTAATTTGTCGGTATTGTAAAATAAAGCAGGGGACAATGGGTTGGTTTGGCCTCTCACTGAAACACTGAAATTGAAAACAAGCTAAACCGCATTACACCTCAGGTAGGTGCTTCCTGGCTTTTTTTTTTTTTTTAAGGTATGAGAGGCACCTTATGATAAGAGGGGAGCACAACTGTGCACAACACAGGTCAAAAGGCACAACACTGGACACAGACGAAGGGGAAACAACACCCAAGGTGCTTTGCTAAAGGCCCAGAGAAACAACAAAGGGGAGAGAGGTAAAAAAGCGCTCCTTAATGAGACGTTGGGCCGTTTTATAGCAGCGCTCAGTCTGCTGAAGACTCTCAGAAAAGTAGAATAAAAAATGCACAAAAAACAACAAAGAATAAGTCACATCACATTTTGAGCTCTGAGACCTGACTGACATCGGGAGAATGACGTTAGCACAGGTACATTTTTCTCACATTCTTTTTTTGTTCATGCTTGATATAACATAACCGCATCAAATATGTTCTTTATGCAAACAAAGGGTGTATCAAAGTGATCGGTGTCAGTGATTAAAGATTCAATGCTCTGTTTAGCTTTCACGTGACAGGATTTAAAACGTGAGGTCAGGCTGAATGAAATGTTGGGATCCTCCGTCTGATGTGTTAATATGGATCAAACTTTGCATTAAGCTGCTCATATAACAAGGCCGCATTTACACCAGTAGCAACGTTTTTATAACAGCAATAGACAATACATTTTTGGGGATTAGTGGTTAAACCATTAGTGAATTAACCATTAGTCAATCAATGGTTTCAGTTTCTCAAATGTCAAGATCTGTATTTCTCTGTTTTATATCATTATAAGTTGAATATTCTTGATTTTCGACTCTACTGTACGTTGAAGGGAAACTAGAAGAAACTAGAAGATATTAGCATGTGCATTTTTAACTGTTTTCTGACATTTTATAGATTAAACAGTTTTTGCTGCTAGGCTACAACAATTCACTTTTTTTATTGATAGCTTTTTCGATAAACCAATTTATAGTTAAATTCCAATAACGTCTGACGATACTAAAGAATTTCATATTTTTTTGACTTATGGAAACATCTTCTAGTGTCTGGTTTTATCACAGGAAAAAAAACTAAAATATCAAATGTACGATGATATAAAACAGAACATTTGCAGATTAATTTTCAGTCATCAGCTCCGGTTACGTAGCCCTGCTGATTTAGTAAATGCACATTTTAGGTAGGAGCCAATTCATCAATGACTTAGAAGCTAATAAGCACACACATTTGGCCCTACAATCGTTAAGTGTGTTGGGGGTTAGCATTCGATATCTAATGTAGGTGCTGAACGATTTGAAAAAATATGTTTTTGCAAATATTTTTGACTGATATTGCAGTTACGCTATGATTCAAGATATTGGTCATCATTACTCAGATTTTTATTGAAAAATATAATAATTAGATTTTCCTCCTCAGGATCTGTAAGCCAAGATTTCACTGCAGTTCCAACACTTCATGCTGAATGGTATTTGACACCTCAAATTTAGATTTACTGCACTAGTGCATGCTGCAATTTCAATACAATTCCGATTAATTGTTCAGACTTCGTTACAAGTGTTAAAAACAGCACTTTCACACAGCAACTAAATGTCAAGTATACTTTAAGAGAAATGTACTTTAGCCAAGAAAAACAGCGTCACATAACATCTGAAATAAATGCAGCAGGTTTGCTTTAGGCCTGTAAATCTCTGTGATAATGTAGGCTCAGGTTTCTCAGGGTTTAAGCGCAAAGGGTTAAGTTGCTACAAGTGCTGCAGAATGGGAGACAACACAGATTTTTGGGTGATTAGTCGTGAGAGATTCGCAAAAGAGGCAGTTGAGAGAACATTGGTATAGGAAGAGCACAGCGTACGCAGTGGCCACAGTCCCCGCCTCTTTATCTGGACAAATGACAGTTTTCTCCAATTACAATTTTAAGATATGCAAGAGACCGAAGTAGGATATCATAGAGAAAACGTTCCTTTCTCTTTTTACAGAAAACGTGCAGCTGATAAAACGTGATATTTCAGTGATGGACAGAAAGCAGAGAGGCACTGCATGTTACCGGGCGAGAAACCTTCAGGAAAAAATAATGATTATGAAAAGTGATATTTTTTTTCCATCGTTTAAATATAACTACCCCACCGAGAATATGTAAATATATAACAACTATGATACAGAAATCAGTACTTACACCATTTTGCATTTCATATAATTTCATCATGTAGCCTATATAGATTTATATAGATTCCTCACATGCCTTGACAATTTATACACAGGTGAAGTCTTTTTTTTTTTTGCTCGAAAACATTTCTCCCTGGGAAGTAGAGACCAAATCCGGCCCAGGGATAGGAAACAGGAGGATGTTGTGATTTTTACAGCGACACGGGACCAAAACGCCTGTAAGATGGTGGTTTACTCCTTTAAGATGTGTAAAGACTGAAATGCTGCACAAGGATGGCTCAAACAGAGTGATCGGACTCTGCGTTATGGTGCCTTCAAATCCTCCGCCTTTCCTCCTCGAGGCTCGGTAGGCTCGGTGTGTTGCCTCAGAAATCAGCCGAGGATTCTAGGGGTGCAGATCAAGACGCAACAGTCGCTCAATTGACAGATTTAGGTAAAGAGGCTCAGACAGAGGAGCGGTATTCATTCCTTTACGTCCTTTGAGAGTCCTGAGGAGGTTTCTGCTAAGCCAAAAGTAGAGGTGGCGATGATGATGATGATGATGATGTTGTATAGTAGCTTTGAGCTCAGTGTCCACCCACTGACAATAACATGGGGCTACAACCAGCACCTTAGCCCGCCTGCACCGCAGTGACACTGACCATCAAAAAAAGCTGCTATGAGGAAAAGAACACTCACTGGTAATCCCTTTTTAAACTCCCCCTCAAGTGTTCCACAGCCGGTGACGGAGGAGGAGAAACATCTGGGTGGAGTTGCAGCACTGGAGTGGGGGGAGAGGTTGGCAGCCCCCGCTGTGGAAAGGCACACCAGAGGAGGAGGGCGGGGCGTTGATGATGATGTAGACAGAGGTGATGGTAGAAAGAGAGGGAACTCATGGGTCTTCATGAAAACTGGAGGAAATGTTTGCTATTGTCATTTTTTTGTTGATAAAGTGTTATATAGCTCAGCGCCTTGGCGTCCTCACATCCGCGAGCCTCGCTCCTGAAGGATCTGTGAGGACAGATGGAAATATAAGTCAGTGGAAAACAAAGAAATCGCGTTACATTTGCCCTTATTTCAGGTAATTAAAGCTGGTATGATAAAGTAATTGTTTAAGGAAAAATAAATATATATAATAACCTAAAAATGTTAAGTAAGTTTCTAAAACAGCTTGTCACTGCAGCTTTTATAAAAACGTAACTCAAAACAGGATTTGATGGGGACTATTTTCAGTGGTGGATTAATAAACATTGGGTTTTCTAGATCAGTGGTTTCCAACCTTTTTCCCCGACTCAAATTGTTACATTTGATCATTTTAGAGAGTTAAAACTAACTAGTCTTTCAAAACAAAAACAATGTTATGAAGGATAATATCATTTATATTAGTTTATATTTATTTTTTTGTCAATTTGCTGTCTTTTAATGGTATTTGATTGTGTGCAGTGCCTTGTGTTCAGCTCACCTTGGCCTTCTCGGTGGGCTCGATCACGATGCCGTTGGTAGAGTTGTTGAGTTCCCGGGAAACTACACATAGAAACTCTGCCTGGTCCTCGTTGCCGTAGTTATAAGAGGAGCCAATGCTTATAAGCTGAGGACAAGAAAAAAGACAAAGGCAAGAAATATTAAGTACACTTATATGTTTATGAAGTTCTGTGACTCGAGCAGAGCGTTAGAACAATCTACATTCTGGGAAATATTTGTTTACCAATTATTTCCGAGTTCAGCATTTCATATGTGATGCTCGTCTGTTTCTCTCAGTTTTAAAGAGCCTCGGGTTGCATGTAGGATTGTTTAAATGATGGACATTTTTCAAAAAATAAACAGATAATAATTGATACATAGCCCAAACAGCATTAAAATGGCTTCCTGAAAAGTAATATATAATCAAAAATGACTTAGAATTAGATGATAACTAATTCATGGTCCCACACATTGTCCAAATTATTAATGCAAAATCACAAACAAACTTGACCCTATATTGTCTGAATTAATAAGCCTAATTTGCAGATATTACACTTATATGAAGCTCATTTAAAATCTTAATGTTTTCATTCCCAATTTGGACGGTTAGTATGTCTGTAATATTATTTTTGCAGGGTGACTGCACTATTATAAAAGAAAAGAATTAGTATCCTACATATCCCCACTGTTGAGTTCATTAACAATACTAAATGTCCAAAAAATCTCCAATAGATGCCTGAAACTAATAATAATTGTAATAATAAACGATCCAGTCTCTCTTCCCATTTTTATTTGAAGAAAAAAAATGTTTTTTTTTGGTAAATGTTCCAGGGCGAAATCTAAAACAGTAGCTTTGAAACAACTGATGCATGAACTGAAATATGACCACAGGGGAAAAGATTTGTATTTTCTGCACCTGCTCAAACTTCCAACCGTCTGACATGGTAGAGACCATCTGTGTGAGTTCCTCCTCTTGGCACTGTAGTACTCGGTACACATGCTTCACAGGACCCTGGGGGACAGACAAACACACAGAACAACATCAACAATCCGCACACAGATAAAATAAAGCTATTTTTGTTGTATTTGTAGTAGAGTTTTCTCTGTACCTGAGATGTTCGGTTCTCGTTGTCCCGTATCCTCTCTTTCACCAGCCTCACCAGTGATGCGATGTTGTAGAACTCGGCTTCCTCAAGAACGCCTGACACAAAAAAAAATATTTAAAGACTTCATTGTTTGGCTTATATACACTCAACATTTATTTTCACTGACAAAGATGTTGCATGTTCAAGCGAAATCCAGAATAAAACATTTTACCTTCCTCAGCCAGGTTTTTATCCATGATCAGTTTTCCATGGCGAAGGTAATTTAGGATGGGGCCGAAGTATGTGGGGTCCCTGTCGATCAGGTAGGCTCCGGTCTCGTCCTATGGGAGCAAATTAAAATGTCATCGAGTCAGATAATGTCCAGGAACAACCAGAATCATATCATCAGCTGATCTTTGCTTATGAATGTTATTTTTGTATCAATAACAAGACATTTCATTATATTATTGCCAAATATATGTTCAGCTGTTCGTTCGCTAAATAAGTGATAATCAATATTATTGTTTACTCTCTACACATTTCTTTCCATTTTATTGAGTGTAAGCAAGGAGCAGTTAAAATTTCACAACATTAGCCATTAAAGTGTTTGTCTTTCACAAATGTATCTTTTCTTGCTTACTGACTGTTGTTTAAATCGGTTTCATGAATGAATGCCAAGTAATACAAAATTCTTGCCTTTTTTTGTGCTTTAAAGGAAACAGTAAAACTCGCTTTTAAGATCCAAACGTACTTTTAGCTTTCTTTCTACTGGTCTCTATGGTGATTACAACTATTAAATATCCAATTAAGCCCAATATGTTGTGTTTGTCGGCTCACTTTGTCGGAGTCCAGGTCGGGGTCTTCTTGACACAGTCGGGACAGGAAGGATTTGGGGTCCCGACATAGCGTCTGTTTGGTCGTGACGAAGTAGGTCCCGCCGACGTTCAGGCGAACCCAGCGTGAGCCCGGCTTGTCCGCCGGTTCGGACGGGGAGCTCGGGTTGCTCTTCGCCGGGAACCCGAACACCGAGCGTCCGCCACTGCCGCTCGACACCCCGCCGGGGCTGAGCTGGCTGCTCCGCGGCGGAACCATGAGAGTGGGCGACGCCAGGCGCACAGAGCCCCGGACATCGCGGTGTTGTTCGGGCTGCTCTATGGTGCCAGTGCCGCTCGACTCCACAACATGCAGTTCAGCCATGTTTTTCTCTTCTTCTGAAAAGCACACACGATTAGCTAACGACACACTGCGGGGTAACAATTTCGCCCAGCCGATTTGTAAACAGAGCGGAGAGGGTATTTTTCTCCGACGGGGCGGCTGGCATCAGGGCGTTGCTGCTCGCACTCGACAGCCTCTCTCTCCTCCAGCGCCGAAGATTAAGACACGGATATGATTATCAAAGGCTGTACGATGTTAGCAGCATCGCGTTTAATCGTTTCTGCTCAAGATAAATTGCTCATTCTTGTCTATTCAAACGTTAATCAGAGAAAGGCACCTCTTCCGGGTTGTAACGTGATTACTGTTTACTTCCGCTGTCGTCGTTTTTCAAAATAAAAGCTAAAAGTAATATTTGGTAGGGGGAAATGTAACCTCCCAAATAATAACATTTATTTTGATTTTGATATATGTGAAATAATATAGAAATGTGTGCCACAGATTACCTACTAAAAACACACAGTGTTTCAACATATTAAAAATGTGTAATTAACATTATTATTATTGTTGTTGTTGTTGTTGTTGTTGTTATTATTATTATTATTATTATTATTATTATTATTATTATTATTATTATTATTATTATTATTATTATAGGCATCGTTTCAGCGTGATCTTTATTTTAAAATTAACAAAGAAACAGCCACATACATTAGAAGATTATGGTGGTGGATTTGAAAGTATATAGCTTACAAATATGCTTATATTTATGATAACATAATCTCCTACATCGTTGTAAATTAGTTCCCGGTCTGATTTTTCTTTTGTATATTTTTCTTGTGCTATAAAAATAATAGTATTATTGTAGCACGATATTTTAACCTATGGGGGGCAGTGTGGTCCCATCTCCGCCCCTATTACAGCAGCAGAAGAAGAAGGATTTAGCTAGTGGTGGGCGCGTTTGTTGCTTGTTTGCTGTTGTATTGAACCAGACACGGCTGACAGGTATAGTGCTTGTTGAGACTCGGGTTACACCTGTAATAAGGCTCATTATTACTGGATAACGTTGTTTTTACAATTCGATGAATTATATGTTTCATGCGTGATAAGCTAGCTACGCAGTTAGCATCCTAATGGTGTATTTTACCAGTGGCTGTTAGCAAGCTAGCATCAAATAACTGTTGACTGTTAGCTCAGCATCACAGCTCGTAAGAGTAGATGTTGCATGCACACATTTAAACATATTTGATGGAGACTAAATGTGTTGAATGAAATAAGTATGTCAGTAGGAGCCACCTGTTAATGGGGCTTATATATTCTTTTTACTGTTTCCTTAAATAAAGTGTGTTGTTGTTCCAGCTGACTGAGTCATGAGTGAGTTCAGGATCCACCATGATGTGAACGAGCTGCTGAGCCTGCTGCATGTCCGAGGAGGTGATGGAGCAGAGGGCTACATAGACCTGCTGCAGAAACACAGGACTCCCTATGTCAATACTACAGTTTCTTCTCACAGTGCTAAGGTGAGAGTCAACAGACACGCTTTAACGTCATATCCTGGACATACAAAAGTCCTGGAACATGACAGAGTTGACCATGATGTCCTGAAGGTGATAACGGGACATGAAAGACTGGTATTATGATGTTTTTCAGGTCTCATTGACCAACAACATGTGTTTTCTTTTGTCAGATGTTGCGGCATCAACTGGCAATAGTACTAGTTGTATGTGCATATTTTGCTTACAACATCATATTTATGTGACATTTCAGCTTAAGTTCTGCTAACAATGTTATAAGCTTTAGAAAAGACCCTGAAAAAGAAATAGTGCCCTGTAGTCAACTAAAAAAAAAGGGGAAAAAGAGATGTCCCAGTTTATTTTATTAAACTGGGACATCTCTCTGCATTTGTACATGCATATTAATGAAAACGCTTGTTTCAAATACATACCTGGATCTGGATAAACAAAGGCATAATGGTATTTTAAAAATATAAGTATATTTCCTAAATGTATCTTTCTGTGGAAGAAACCACAGACATGTAGAAATGTGTTGCCAACTGAATATAATCCTTTATTGACTGTTATCTTATCTTTTTCAGGTCAAATTAGCGGAGTTTTCGAAAACCCCTGAGGACTTCTTGAGGAAGTACGAGGAGCTCAAGTCCAAAAATGTTCGAAACCTCGACCCTCTTGTCTACCTGCTGTCCAAACTCTGTGAGGATAAAGAGGTAAAACATTGTTTACAAGCAGCTTATTATCTGTTTTTGTTTATTTCTTCCAACTAACTTACTCAAGTGATAATGGTGTAAAGAAGGAATTCTGTGTCTTCATATGGTTATAATTTATCTGTCAACAATGGGAGTAGTGTCAACAGACAAGTGACATATACAGTTAACACTCTTTAGGTTGCATCACAAACAATCAAGAGAAACAATTCCTTCCTTTGACCTTATTTGTTAATCTTTTTTATCTCACATCTGTGTCATGATATTTTCCGTAGACGCTCCAGTTTCTGCAGCAAAATGCCAAAGAGAGGTCAGAGTCATCCACAAACACAACGGCAACAACGACCACAAGCTACAGTCTGCCTCAGACCAGCACCAAGATGTCCATGCAGGAGCTGGACGAACTGCGGAAGAAGCTCGGCAACGTGACTGCAAGCTCCAACGCTCCTATGGTGAGCATTATTTACACAGATGCAGCAGGTCTGAAAGTTAGGTCCAAGAACATGTAGAATAGGCCATTCAGATAAAGTCCACTTGGATAAAAATTATTTCTCTTGAAGGGTTTGGTGATGTTAGGGGTTCCATTATTTGTAATCCCATCTAGAAGGATATGCGCATGCTATTCTTCCTCTACCCCAAAAGAGACAACTACCTCCTAGCTTTCGACACACATACTTAAGTCCCCATCAGGATTCACAAAGCCTATGACAGAGTGAATCCAAACAGAAATGCTTTTCGCTGTAAATCCAACACAAGAGCTTAAAGATGCTTAAAGGCTGAACCTACTGTTGAATACTAAGTTAAAATGAGATTTTATTGGCTCTTAGTTAATCGGCCTTTCTTGGTGATTTTTTTATCCTATAGCCTGCTGAAGTCACACGGAAGATGCTGAGGGACAAACACAACAAGAAGAACCCCACACAGCCCAACCCTGTGTTTCCTAACTGGGTGTACGACCGTCCCGCTCTCCTCGGAGACTTCATCACCAGCCCGAGCCAAACAGGAGATCCAGCTGTAGCTATCGGTAAACCACTACATTTAAAAATGACTTTCTACTACTTCTGCACAACACTTGCTCATTATCTACCTGACTGGATCTTCAATTGGGTGGAATCAACTGTGTACGCCTTTAAAACACTGTGTTGTTGTTGGTGTTAATACCTGGTTTGTCTGCTGTCAGGTACGATGCCCCTGCCTGCTCAGGAACAGGCTCTGGTGGAGGATTTGCTCTTTGTGCTGGTTGGAGTTGATGGGCGGGACATCACAGCTCAGCCTGTCCTGGGGAGACAGAACCGCTCCTTCATCGTCGATTCAACGCTGGACATGTCCATCAAAGAGCTGGTTAACAGAATATTACCTGTTGCATCATATTACTCCACTATAACACGGTGAGAATATAAATATGTAATTGGTTAACACACAATTATAACTAAAATGCCAAACAAAGCGATGATGATGGTGTTGTGATCTTCCTTCAGCTTCATTGAGGAGAAGTCGTCCTTTGAGTACGGCCAGGTGAACCACGCACTGACGGCGGCCATGAGGACCCTGATGAAGGAGTACCTGATCCTGGTCACTCAGCTGGAGCACCTGCAGCGGCAGGGCCTGCTGTCCCTGCAGAAGCTCTGGTTTTACATCCAGCCCACCATGAGGACCATGGAGATACTGGCCTCCATCGGTGAGAGTCTGAACATGTTTTTTGTCCTTGATCGGGGAGTTGTTGTTTTTTTTAATACTGACAACTGTAATATGTTCCGATAAAGTTTATTTTCAATGCCATTAAATACTTACTGTGACTATCAACAAGCTCTATTGTTGACAAAAAAGACGAGACTAAATGCAGTTTAAAAACTAAATCTGTGTTTGTCTGGCCCGACTTAAACAAAACAGTTATGTTTTTTTACCTAGATCCAACTAAAATTCCCAGAGTCAACTAAAACTTAGCAAACAGGATGGCTTTAACCAAATATGATAAAAACTAACAAGGACATTTGACAAAGACGGAATGAATTGAAAGCTGACAAAAGTAACTCCAATGACCAAGCAGTTTGAGCTCAGCTGTTGATGTCAACATTTCATCACTAAACAATACAAGTTCAAACTAATAACGTGTTTTAGCGTGGGGTGATTCTTTCCTGTTCCAAGATAGAGTTAGTTATAAATATTTGTGTTATTGCCGATAGATAACTGCACATTCAAACTGGTACCTTTTTAAAAAAAAATATGTTAAATCATTTTTCTTTCACTCATTTCATAGCTTCCTCGGTGGACAAAGGGGAGTGTATGGGTGGGTCGACACTGAGCCTCCTCCACGATCGAACCTTCAACTACACCGGGGACAGCCAGGCTCAGGAGCTGTGCCTCTACCTCACTAAAGCCGCCAGCGTCCCCTACTTTGAAATACTGGAGAAGTGGACCTACAGGGGCATCATCAAGGATCCATACAGGTACTGTACAAACAGATGCTCAGAAATGAGGGCCATTGTTGTTGAGAGTCAAGGGAGGGGGTAATACAATGAGAAAGCATTTCCAAGAAAGAACTCGGCTGTTGAGCTTCAGTCAATAAATGTGGGACAAAAAATACCAACATTTTCTGATTTTTTGGTTGTACATGTATTGGTTGTACAATTTTAAGCTTGGAAAGGTGTTCCTTGGAATAAAACCTCCTCTGCCAGTCCCTTAATACATATTATTTTTACTTACAGTGGTCCTAATACTCCTTATTAGTATATGCTTTCTGTTTTACTTCTATTGTCTATATTTTTGTCCCCACAGTGAGTTCATGGTGGAGGAGCACGAGCTGCAGAAAGAGAAGATTCAGGAGGACTACAACGACAAGTACTGGGATCAGAGATACACCATCGTACAGCATCGCATTCCTTCCTTTCTACAGAAAATGGCAGACAAGATATTAAGCACAGGTAAAAACAAACAAATATAAAACATTATACAAGTGTTTTTATTAGACAAAAGCTTGATTTCCTTTCTGTCATTACTTAGGTAAATACCTGAATGTGGTGCGGGAGTGCGGCCGCGATGTGACGTGTCCTGATGCCAAGGAGGTGCTGTACACCCTGAAGGAGAGGGCGTATGTGGAGCAGATAGAGAAAGCTTACAACTACGCCAGCAAGGTCCTGCTGGACTTCCTCATGGAGGAGAAGGAGCTGGTGGCACGCCTCAGGTAAATGCTGAATGGTATTTGGAAGCAAGAGAGATAACACAGAGAAGATGACATGCTGCAAAGTACTTAAAAAGCCCTAGTGTTCTTTATGGTAACACCTACATTTATAAAATAATGATATTCAAAGTCAAATGAAACCTCATTAGCATTGAATTTTAAAAAAATGTATACATTTGGTACAGCCCTAAATTCTCATCTGTCTGTAGATACTAACCTCTGGGCTTGCCTACACTACAGTCTTTGTACATAGGGATTTACTATGTACTTATAAAACTGTCTGTGTCATTAGATCCATCAAGCACTACTTTTTGATGGACAAAGGGGATTTCTTTGTGCACTTCATGGACCTGACGGAGGAGGAGCTGAAGAAGCCTGTGGACGACATTGTTCCCCCCAGACTGGAAGCCCTGCTGGAGCTGGCTCTTAGGATGAGCACCGCCAACACCGACCCCTTCAAAGACGACCTCAAGGTGGGTGCAAATAATCATACTGTAGTTTGTGCCCTAGAACAGGCAGCTGTTTATATTTCTTCTTAAACTGTTGAAAAGCCACACTAACTGCTCAGCAGCATCAGATACAGTATGAGACCAGCTGGTGAGCATACTGGAGCATTCAGCAGCTAAAGAGCCATATATTTCCCTCAGAAGTTTGTATTGACCATAAAGCAGCTTAAAAAAGGAGAGATATTATTTGATCCAGGTAGCTGGATAAAATGCAAGTGGATTATAAATCTTGTTTGTGCTACCCCCAAGTGGCAATAAGGAATTATTGCATGTTTTGTAGGGGACATATTAAGCTCAATGTTCAGGTGTAAACTTAATCCTATTTTGGGTTTTTATAAGAAGATGTTCACACATTTAATTTTAGATTAACTCAATTTGAATAAACCTGTATTTGTTAAAATGAGGTCTTGCATAATATTTCCCCTTAAAAGACACGTGTCTTAGCACAAAGTAACATTTCATGTAAATGCTTTCAGTCCCTTAAGTGATAACTTGCTGTTTTCTTGCACTAGATTTACTAAATAATAACAAAACATGTACTATGGTTTTTGCAATAACAGCAATATTGCAATGTTGACAGGCCAATATAAGAATAATGTACATTTAATCTCAGTGGAGGAAAGGCGGCACAGATTCCCACAAAGACTAAAACAATAATAGAGGAGAAATGAAGCCTGATATTATTCTGTCTCATTGCAACCAGACTGGTCACACACTCAACTTGACAGTTCACTGCGCCTCATGGTCCTTTTCTTTTAATGATTCAACAATAAGTATGTATTTAATTTGTTTGTAAAATGTTTAGAAAGCAGAAGAATTACACTTGATTAGCTCACCCATCACAACTTTCTTGAAAACCTTCAACCAGTGGAAAGAAACCTGCAAAGAAAATGATAATATATAACTGGAAACATAACTTGACAATCTATCCAGTTTTCATTATACCGTCACTAATGTAGTTAGTTCTCCTCATGCGCACACTCATCCCATGATATATGAGCCATACTGCTTCACACTTCATAAGATTAAACTTCCTCTCTTCTCCCCACAGATTGACCTCATGCCTCATGACGTCATCACTCAGCTGCTGCGGGTGCTGGCCATCGAGACCAAACAGGAGAAGGCCATCATCAATGCAGAGCCCACAGACACAGGCCTCAGCGGCCTGGAGGCCTTCTCCTTCGACTACATCGTCAAGTGGCCCCTGTCACTCATCATCAACAGGTACTCATCTGCTGAACTTATCTGAAATCAAAAGTAAGTTCACCAATAAGTACTGAACAGAAATCAAGTAGACACATAAGGAATTCTTCTTTGTTCTAGAAATATCCAGGAACTTATCCCTGGAAGCATATATTAAACAGAAGTTGTATTTGTATGAATTTTCCAGGAAAGCCCTGACGAGGTACCAGATGTTGTTCAGACACATATTTTACTGCAAACACGTGGAGAGGCTGCTGTGCAACGTGTGGATCTGCAACAAAGATTTCAAGCTGTACTCCTCAAATTGTGCAAAATGGTGAGTTGATGTAGAATTTAAAGTGAATTAATGTCAAAGTCTCTACCAGAAATGTCCTCACATTTTGTTAATGCCACAGGTTTGCTGCTGCGTTCGCCCTGCGACAGCGCATGCTCAACTTTGTGCAGAACATCCAGTACTACATGATGTTTGAGGTGATGGAGCCCACCTGGCACATCATGGAGAATAACCTGAAAACAGTGAGTGAAACCGTGTCTCTTCGCTGTTATCTAAATGTCAATGTTTTTTAGTCTAACAACATCACAGTTAACTGACTGATAGCCAGCTTTTTTTTCCCTTTGTTCTAACCTCCTGTCTTCTGCATCTCCAGGCGTCAAACATCGATGATGTGCTCTGCCATCACACCAGCTTCTTGGATAACTGCCTGAAGGACTGCATGCTGACTAACCCCGAACTCCTCAGGATCTTCTCCAAACTGATGTCCGTCTGCGTCATGTTTACAAGCTGCATGCAGGTTTGTTGACAGGACAATAAAGAGCAAATCTGTCTGAATACAGTGTCTGCTTTCTACTCCTGGAAAATACAACCATGAGGGGTCCTGTTACTAAAATGTTTTTTTCTTTTGAATGTCAAAGCGGTTCACTCAGAGTAAGAGGTTAGAGCGTCTCTCTAGGGAGCAGGGGACTATGGATGGGCCTCCCACTGAGAGGGAACATGCTGAGGAGGCAGAGAAGAAGAAGCTGAACACAAAGGTATTTCCAATAGATCATCGCCATGGCCGGCCCCCATCCAAGAAACAACATAAATGTTCCATCAAAGCCAGACATTATTAAAGTATGGTGTACACAGATCTGCAGCTTTTGAGTTAATTGTGTTCTCTCCCGGCTTCAGTTATTATCTGAGCATGCAGACACCCTCCAGTCAGACGCTGGCTTTGAAACCAGCATCAGCAAGTTTGACAGCAACTTCAGCACGCTGCTGCTGGACCTGCTGGACAAACTGAGCATCTACAGCACCAACGACTGCGAGCACAGCATGATCAGCATCATCTACAGGTACATACGCTTTAAATTAAATGTCTTTTTGCACGATATAATGTGTAATAATACTTGATAATGCCACTAACATGTTCAAAGCAAACTAGTGTTTTATTTATTTTCTCGTCTTCCAAACATTTTTTTTTTTTTTTACGCTATGACAACATATTAGGGCCATTGTAAGTTTTAAAAAAAAGACAGGCATTTGCTTTACTGTACCAGTTTAGTATCCAGTGTACTTGATAATATCCAGGTTGTTTTCTCTTTAAATTTCAAAATGTAATATCTGAGTTTTGTGGGGAGTTTTGCCCCCCTCCCAGACTTTCTTTTACCTACAATACCTCATACAGAGCTGTACCATTAATTTACGTATGAACATTATGTCGTATAGATTGAGTTACTTAAGATTATCCATTGCAAAATGTATGTTTTTGTTAATTACTTTGCTAACTTAACTCTTATGATTTCACAGGCTGGATTTCAATGGATTCTACACCGAGCGGCTGGAGAAGATGGCCATAGAGCGGAGCCAGAAAGCTTCAGCGTAGCATGTCGTGACTTTATTTGTAACAATCAGCAATATAAATGTCCTTTCCTCATGTGTGTACACCACTCCCTGCCAATGCAGATATTTACCATAAAGACAAAATAACTGATGCATCAGTGTGTATATTATATATTATGTACTGAAGGAAATGTAGCATTACATTCTAAGGCTTGCATCCTCATTTCAATGCTTCAAATTGTACATTTAAGAAATGTTGAAACTGTCACTCTTTATGGGTAACGTATTGTACCTGTAAAATAAAAAGGTATGTTTGTATTCATTAAAACAAGACTTTACTGAATAAATGTAGACTCTTAACATCTGCGTCCCACTGTAAATCCCACCATAAAGATTTATTTTCTTAGTGTATATAAACTGTATGTACTGTACATACTTTACACACAGTAAAACCACACTAAAAGATAATAACCTGAGAAGACCACAGTATGGCTGATTTGTAATTTAGAAACATGTATCATTATACACATTCAAACGAAAAACGTTCTTGTTTTTCTTCCCCATAAATAGAGTGTCAATGGTATGTCATAACTATTCAGTGTCGTTACTGCTTCCGGTCCTTTTAGCATTTCGGTTTTCATTAATTAACATTTTGCACTACAATAAAGCCCGTGTGCCTTACATTGATTATCATTACAGTAAACTTTTATTTTGAAAGGGTTTTCACTACCGAAAGTGTGTTGAGTTTCGTTTCTTATCAGCATGCTTTACGGTTTTGTTCCGGTAATATGCGAGGCGGCGATAAGGAGTCACCGGGGGCGGGGCTTCTACGGAAGGCAGCTGGAGTGGATGATTCACCGTGTGGTAATGTTGACCGTGAGAGGAGACCCAGTGACCGAGCAGAGTGCACCATCAGGGAAGCGAACATGGTCTCACTGTGGCTGATATGGGGTAGGTTTATACTTTTAATATAATAAGAACATTGTTTGATGGTATTTTCATGGGTGAATACAACTAAGTTTAAGGACCGCAAGAGAGTTTGGTAAAACATTTAAAAAGCTGTTAATGTACTGTCTGCAATGGTGACAAAGTATCCAGATCCTTTAGGCTATACAAGGTAAAAAGACTGATATAAAACTTTAATAATACTCCTTCAAAGGGAAAAATCTATACTGTAACAAATGCTTCTTAAGTAAAAATATAGTATAATCAGGAACAGTAGTATAAGTGTTAAACGTAGAAAAACATGTTCCCTTTACTGTTATAGCATATTATATTATAGAATTGAATTATTATTACTAATGCATCATATAAAACAGCATTTTACAGTTTTTGCTAAGGGGAAGCTAATTTTGAACTATAATGTGGTTATTTTTGATTGATCTGCTCACTATTTTCCATGAATTGCTTGCTTAGTCTTCAGGACTAAAATTACTGTAAAAAGCAAAGTAAGTTCTTCACAAATACTCAGAGCCTAGAGTTATTCACAATGCTCAAAAAAGATTACTAATATGTTAACATGATTAAAATAATAAAAAGGAAAGCAGAACTTTTTTTTTTTGAGTGCAGCTTGGACACTAATGTTTTTGATGCTAATTTCTGATGCATTTTTCTTTCAAGATACTAATTACTTAATAGTTTTAGCTTTTTGTATTAACTGGTATATATTTTGGGGGGTAAATAACAAACATTTTTTGTCTGTAAGATCCTACTTTCCTAAGTGCTGTCAAATAAATAAAAAGTGCAATATTACCCTGTTATATAGTGGAGTAGATCTTTGTAAAGCAGAAATAACAAACAATTGTATTTAGGAACAGTATTTCAGTAAATTAATGTACTTACAGTACACCACTGGGAAGAGGAAATATCAATCAGCTCATATCGGTGCATTCTTAGAAGTCTGTAAAACGGATTAAAGTTCAGATATTTTGGTTAAGTATGAGAAATAGTTTTGTTTTTTGTGTGTAGTTTGTCTCTTGCAGAGCTCTGCGATGTTGTCTCATGTTGAGAGATATGAGGTCGTAGCGCCTCGGAGACTCCAGGGCAGACAGAAGCGGAGCCTGCAGGAAACCCAGGTGACTAGACTCGAGCCTCACCTATGCACACAGAATAAACTGTCATCTTGTTGGATATGTTCAAAAGTGTTAACAGCAAAAACTCCTAATTCTTGTTGTGGTGGTAAAAAATAATAATTATCATTACAATATAGTCCTTCATATTAATTTATGTGCATGCAGGATTGTTGCTGTAGCCGGGAGGAGTAATAAGTCATTCCTTTTTATTACTTTATACACAGTTGCATAGTTGATTTTAAAACATTATTTTATGACATAAATGTTTATGAAAAACATTATATTCAAACTAAACACAATTATCAACTCTACTTTCCACTACTGATTGAACTACCATCAGTATATAAAGTAAACTAGCTAAAGTTAGGTTCCTCTCTAGCTTGTGACATGGCTGTTCCATTTTCATTTCAAGAGATCCAGTTACTACACTTTCCTCCCAGCAAAGCTCCTAATACAGTTTCCTAGTAAGAGCTCATTTGTAAGTCTTGAGTGATACTTGGTGTTAATAATGTAGATAGTGGAGTAAGCTGACTCACAGGTGTTTGCTGATCTAACCGTGATCAATGTGTTTAGGGCTGGACTAGGAAAACAGTGTGTAGCAGCATACTATCATTTATCTCGCAATATGACTCTGTCTTCTGTCTATGCACAGGGAATAATTGGTTTGATTAGCTGAATTCAGTGAAGCTATAACTGGATTATCTGTGCCCATGATCTGTAGCCGCAAGTCAGAAAAAAAACCACACTCCGTGTAGACTAATATTTACTCACATTCATTTATCAGAATTGGTCATGGGGACACTTTTGTGCATCACTAACAGTAATCCAATAATAGGCTTTTATCTGAAAAAATACAATATTGATCCACAAAGAATTCACAATACAGGACCTTTGCCTGTAGCAGAAATTGTGTTTATTACTGTGGCCTTGCAACTTTGACACACGTAAACAATGTGAGTGCTTCCATTATTATTAATGAGTATAATTGTAACAGTTATTTATAGTTGTATAACTGACGGACATTTTTCAACAGCTTTATCCTGACACGGTTCAGTACCAGTTAGCCATTGCAGGGAGGAACCACACAATTAATCTGGAAAAAAACAGGTAAACAATTGTTTGTTGGTCACTTTTTTTCCTTTTCAATTACTTTTAAACATGTATTTCAATAATTTAAATTATTATTCATTTTAGGAATCTTATTGGGAGAGGCTACACTGAGACGCACTATTTAGAAGATGGGAAACGGGTTACAGCATCACCAAATGAGGTGAGTCATTTTCATAATCTATCATTTAAACATTCAATATCTAAAAATTTGTACCTTAGAAGTTATTGTGGAAGTTCTCATTTCACCTTAGTAATACTTTTGACTATGTGAACCCAACACGATAAAGATCTGCAATTCCATACGTGTGATTCACAATTTCATGGTCATTAGAGACAAAGAAGCGCTTTGTGAGTATGTGAACTCACTGATATCTATAATCTGATGAATGTATTCCGGTCCAGGAGCACTGCTACTATCACGGTCACATTGAGGGCATGAAGGACTCTTCAGTCAGTGTTGGGATTTGCTCAGGCATTAGGTAAGAAAATCTGGATCTTTTTACAGCCTTGAACTTCCCATTTGTGATTTTCCGCTTACATTATCTCCAATAACAGTTTCTCAAACAATGTATTCTTGTGAAATATGTTACTTCACTATTGAATTGAGGTAACCTTATGTTATGACTACACCCTTCCTGCACTATAACTGCTTTTTCAGTCCCCTTTTTATCTTTTGATTGTGTTTTAAAATGTCCGTCTGATTGCTTTCTTAAACCACTGTTTTCTTTGTCTGCAGTGGCTATGTGAGAGCCCGGCAGCAGGTTTACCTGATAGAGCCTCTGGGACAGTCTGAGGATGGTGGCCATGCAGTGTACAGACCGGAGGACTTGAAGAGAATCAACTCCTCATCCAACAACACCGTGCTTTACGACCAGGACCAGGCCCAGGGCCCGCGGCTCTCTAGCCTCTTCAGATCCAGATTGTGGGTAGGTGACAAGGGTATGGTTTCATAGTAAACCATAAATAAATGTATGGTTTATTCTTTAAAATAAAAATGTGCATTTGTGTTTCCTTCTTGTCTTCAGAAAACCAAACCCATTGCAGGTCCACCGAAGTTTGTCGAGCTGTTTGTGGTGGTGGACAATACTGAGGTAAATTCCTTATTTTCATTCTTTTACAACTATAATTTCCGTGAAATGAAGTTGGTCCTTGGGCCATGAGATTGGGCACTTGCTGAAGAACTTAATAGAATTGCCACCATGCATGCCCAACCCATGCGCAATAGCCATTGGGGTCTGGTAGTCAGCAGGCTAAGTGTGCGACCAAATTGTGCTTGGCATCACAAATTTCTTCTAAGGAGTGGGATCACTTCCATTGCACAGACGGACCAGGAGATAGTGCGAGAGGATTAGCGATACCAACTCTATATACGGTAGTTGGGTTCACCTCTACACGTCGCACTGGGACTGTAACCCAAATCCAAGAGAGGTGCTGAACGTTTCTCCAGAGTCGCCCAGGTTGAGAAGCATTTGGTGTTTGCTTACAAGCCCATGAGCCCTGCTGTGTTGGGGTGTTCACCGAATAGTCGCCTCTCTCCTAAGTTACTGAGAGGAAGTCTTTGTTTGTGCCAATGCCCTGAGATAAGTTCAGAGCATCCGGCGCCTCTGTGTCTCCTGATGGGATCATAAAAAGATACTACCTAGAGTCTCTGTAATTCTTTTGACTAACTTCAGCGCCCGCATGTGCAATGATGGAATAACCTGTAAGGGGCTGATTTGAAGAGTGGTGGCCAACATGAGTTTCATTTGAATGGCCACCCTAAGAATAGGGAGAGTAGCACAGACATCAGGAAGGGGCTTGAAGTGTAGCCAAAAGGGGACATTTGAAGAAGTTCTAGGACTTTTTCTGGTTGCTTCTTGGGTGCATCCGTTTGGAGAGATTTTCCAAGTATCCAACTGGTAAGAGTTCAGGGTAGACCTAGAAAACACTGGAGAGATTCTTTATCCCATCTGGCTTCGGAATTCCTCAGCAGGATTTGGAAATGTTGCTGGGGAGAAGGATGTCTGGACTATCTAAAGTGGCAGAGAATGAATGCCTGGATATATGAATCTGATCATGTTGTCTCTTCTCTTCCTCCAGTATAAGCGATATGGAAGCGAGACAAGGTCCCGGGTCCTCAGAGCTATAAATCACGTTGACAAGGTAATTTTTAGTTCGGAACCTGTTTGCCTTGGGTCGTTCTATCAGTACTCTTAGCCAACAGCTCTCTGCTCATTCAATCCTGACTCACACCTCCTCCTCTGCGTGCAGCTGTATCGACCTCTGAACATTCGCGTCATGCTGGTGGGCTTGGAGATTTGGACGTACAGAGACCACATTGATGTTGACAGTAAATCGGAGATTGCCCTGGATAATTTCCTCCTGTGGCGGCAGGCCGATCTTCTGAAGAGGACCAAGCACGACAATGCCCAATTTGTGACGTGAGGATCAGTCCCACATTTCTGTGCAGATGTTCAACACAGGGATGTTTCCAGTTTTGCCTGATGTTTGACTTTTTACTCTTAATAGAGGCAAAGATTTCGAGGGAGACACAGTTGGACTGGCTAATAAGTTTGCCATGTGTACCGGAAACTCAGGTGGAGTCAATCAGGTATACATTATGATTCATAACTTAAAATGATCATTTTAGGACTGGAGCAAAAGGGAGTGTTTGATAATTTATGATCCGTCTATCTTATCCAGGATCACCATGACAACCCAATAGGCCTTGCCTCTACCATTGCTCATGAGATGGGACATAACTTTGGCTTGTCACATGATGCTGTAGGCTGTATGTGTGGTCCATCTTACAGCAGTGGGAACTGTGTGATGTCAGAAAAACTCAGGTAAGGATGTCACTGCAAGTGGACCTTTATGTCCATCATGCTGCAGCTTATGATGCATATTCATTTTATACTTTTTTAAAATATCTGAATAAATGATTCAGCAATCACTGTCTTCTGGTTTCCACATGCTTTTGGTCATTAAGTATATTTCATGTTTATAGGAAATGCATTTAATCGTAGGCAAAGCTGAATCTTTTTGTTCCTCTTCAGGACAGGAAATCACGCCTTCCCAGAGTTTTTCAGCGGCTGCAGTGTGGAGCAGCTTGCCGAGTTCATGGCGCGAGCTCGGCCCACCTGCTTGTCCAGACCCAGCTCCAATACCAACATCGCTGCAAGTCCGAGCTGTGGGGACAACCTACTGGACCCCGGAGAGGAGTGTGACTGCGGCTCTGTCGAGGTAAATCTTTCAGCAGTGGCTGTGGTTAATGGCACTGATGGAACAGTCATTTTTGGAACCTTGGAAAGTTTAAATATATCCTTCGGTGAAGGAAGACACCCTATGGGTTTTCTGTTTTAGCTGACTGGTCAGACTGGTGTGGTTTCCTGTATGCCAGTCTACAACTAATAAAAAGGAAGGCAGTGGTGATTCATAGCATCCCAAGCTGGAGTTTGGCCTCAAAAAGGAAAATAGTTTTGCTAACATCTGAGATATACAACCCTTGGCAAATAGGCTGCTTCTGATGAAGATTTAAATCTGATCTGTTTAAACTTTCATCATAGCAATTCCTGTTGAATAAACAAACATAATGAGTGAAAAACATTATCTGTTTTCCAGGAATGCCAGAACCCTTGTTGTGATGCCTCAACTTGTCGCCTGACTGAAGGATCCCAGTGTGCTCAGGGAGAATGCTGTAACAACTGCCAGGTACTTTAGCTACCACTATTGAATAACTCAGCTTTCTTATACTCTGTCAGATAATAAACACAGCGTAAACACAGTTGCTATGTGAATTTCCCCCTAAGGTCCATTTTACAAGAAACTCTGTTGCCAAGCTAGCAACAGTGTGATGCTTAACAGCTGTTGTCTGGGCTAAATGCTAACGTCAGCATGCTAACATGCTGCTGATGAAACACAGTTTCAACTTTACCATGTTCACCATCTCAGTTACTTGTGTTAGCATACTAATATTTGCTTAGTAGCTCTTAATACTACACTGATGCGAAGTTGTTTTGTTATTTATATATATTTGTTCTCAAACCATAGTTTTGGACAAATTCAAATCTTGGGATCAGCCCAATAGGATCTGAAATGTTAACCTCGTGGAGGCACTACAGGAAATGGCAGAGGAAAAACAAAGGGTCCATCATCTGGGAATAACGAATGTGTAAACTATATGTAATGCCATGTTCATGTATTCACACTGCAAAAGTGAAAACTTTGACTTGCCGATCGCACTTACAGAGGCGTCAGTGACTAATAACTGTGGGCATAACAATAGGACAAGGAGGAGGTTACACTTCAAACCACATTTAAACAGCATTAGTAGGATAATAACAGGAAACAAGAGGGTGATATCCTGCTGTGCCCATGTATTGTCACAGCACATCCTTCCTCTAATGACAGTTTCAAAGACTGGAAGAGGTGGAGGTGGTCTTGGGCTGTATAAATACAATTTGATTGATTGAAATTCACTCTAGCCAAACTTGACCTATCTCTACGCGTAATAAATCCCCTAAATCTTACTTTAACCCACAGATCAAATTGGCTGGAAGTGTATGTAGAAAGTCAGCCAGTGACTGTGACTTGCCTGAATACTGCACCGGAGCATCGGAGGAGTGTCCTGAAGACAGCTTCGAGATGAATGGCAAGCCCTGCTACGACCAGGCACAGGGCTACTGCTACAACGGACAATGCCCCACACATCAGCAGCACTGCTGGAGGCTGTTTGGATCAGGTACGCTCCCCACAAAAACACAGGTTTCACTGTTTCCCTTTTTTACATAAGAAGCTAAGCCTCAAGGGGCGTACGTTATTAATAATATGCTTCCAGAAATATCAGCACATTTCAGTGTCACATGTGCGAAATGTCTTGCTCTAAAAAAGGGTTATTTTAATAGTGTGCATTTGTTTTAAATCAAAGGACTTCGGGGAATTTAATGAATATTACTCTCTCAAAGAAAAAGCAGTCCCTGCATCTACACAGTGTGCTTTTAAAATGTCCATCTTTCGTGACATCCCAACATTATATAACATTCCAACTCTAAGTAAGGCCTTATTATGCTTTTTGGAGTTTTCTCTTTCCTGTAGTGTGTTTATGTAGATTTTTGTGCCTGTAAATGGCCTGCATAAACATTTTCATTGAACTCTTTTGCTTGCTTCCATAACATAGTGACATCACTATGTAACACTTAACGCTCCAACACATTGCACTAATAGGCAAAGGGGCGGGACATCTCATAGCGATTGACCAATCACAACAGAACATGCAAGCTAACCAATCAGAGCAGACTGGGCTCTGGTTTCAGACAGAGGGTGAAAGAGGTGCTGCAGCACAGACAGTATGAGAAAAATGAAGAGCTTTTTGAACATTAAAGCATGGAGACATGTCCCAGGAGAGGCACAGAATACAAATTTGAACCTGAAAATAAACACAATATGTCCCTTTTTAAGCCCTAAAATGATCCCCTGAAATCGACTTACAGTATTTCACAATGTCTGAACGTGTTAAGGGAATTACAGCTGTGACCTTTTTAAAGGAAGGCAACATTGTGAGTTAAGATATAAGTGTAAAGATAAAAAGACCAAAAGTAAGTTGGTCAACTTCAATTGTGGATATTGGAATTTTTCACACTTTTCTATTTTTGTAATCTCTTTTTCTCTCTTAAAAAAAATCTTGGCATGATTGGGCTTCCATTGGGTACTTTAAGGTGCTAACTAAGAATATCTTTTATCTTCAGGGACCAGAGTTGGATCGGATAGGTGTTTTCAACTGAACGGTATGGGAAAAGAAGATTTAAACTGTGGAAGGGACAAAGTCAGCTACATCCCCTGCACTACACCGTACGTATAATCATCATTTATACTGAACTTCCTGCTGAAAGCCCAGCACAGTTTTGATCTGATCTCAAAATACCCCTGAAGGGAACCTAGCACTCAGAATGTAACTGAATAGAACTGAAGACATATGTAAGGCATTTTGTGTGTTTGAGGCTAGTTTATGCAATGTTGTTAATCTGTCAACAAGTTCTTGACCACTGTTTCTTTTTTTTATAGGAATCTGAAGTGTGGATCTATGTTTTGTGAAGGAGGGGGCGAGCCCATCACAGGTAAAAGGGCAGACTACAATTTAGAATGTAAACTAGCGGTGGATGACGATGAGACCAGAAACATCAACATGGTGCCAAAAGGAACCAAATGCGGACCAAACAAGGTAAAACCTCCACTGGGGAGACGTAGTACATGGAGTTTTGTTACTTATGATGGATGTTTTGCTCATAATCCACCATTTGTGTGCAGGTTTGCCTTGACAACAGATGTGTGGATATGTCAGTTTATGGGAAAAAGGAGGACTGTTCAAAGAAATGCAACAACAACGGGGTCAGTGAGTTATTTCAGGCTTTAGAATCACTTGCAACTGTTTTCCATCTGACATTTCCAGACCAAAGTCCAAGTACTTGACGTATGTTCTAACCTGTGTATTTGCATTTTATGTTCAGGTGTGTAACCACAAGAAAGAGTGCCACTGTAATCCTGGCTGGGCTCCACCCTACTGTGACATCCAGTATGCAGATATACCTCAAGGTACAGGACTCTTCTCTGGATTTGATATTATGAGAGTAGATATATGCAAAGTCCAACTTTAAGAGCAGCTAAATACAAAACATTAAATTGGTTTAAATGGTGAGCTCTCAGTGAGCAGCCCAGACAGAAACAGGTCACACCTGCTCCATGAATCACTCTTCCAGTAAGTAAGACACATAAATGATTCATTATGGGGGATCTGATATTTCTTCTAACACTAAGAGTGTTCTTGATATATCTTGGTGACCTCAGTTAATATTAGTCATATTTGTCATTCAAACCACACTTCTGTTTGTCAGCTATATAGGAAGTTGTGATATAATTTCACAAGAAGCTAGATAAAACACCTTGAAAATTGAGTTTGCAAACTAGTTAAAAAAACATTAGTCTTCACAGTTCTATAAACAGCATCTATAAACTAAATGAACAGGAAGGAAAGACTTTGCAGTCAACAGTTGTGAAATACCTTGGCACAACACTTTCTTCGCTAGAACAGAACAAAGAACCTGTATTTTAAGTAATAAAATGGTGAATTATTTTTGATAGATTACATGACAGTAATGGTGTACGCCTGTTGACTACTTGGAAGTTACCTAAATATTTTTCTGAGCAACAGATCAGCTTCCTTCTCGTTTTTAGAAGAAGTTACTTTCTTAATACCACAACAGGAAACTGAGTTTTTTGTGCTATGATCAACCTTTGCTGGGGCATTGTGCAGTTTTACCATTGTAATTGTTTGTCTTGTTTCTGCTTGTATGACAAAAGAAGAAAGCTCTCTTTACTATTATAACAATTCCCTTGTTCTAACATGATCCTTTCTAAATTGTAGAATTTAGTTTTTTCACATCATTAGGATAATATATACAAAGAGAGTTCTAACCCCACAAACTTCTCATTATTGCCCACTGACCTATTAGCTGCACTAGGCAGTTTTTTAGCTGGGTTAGGAAATCTCGGGGCACGCTCCCCCAGGAAGAACATTTTAAACATTTTAAAGTAAAATGCTTCAATCTGGTGTACTTTGAGGGCAAAATTAACGGTATAAGTGAAAATGTTTTTTTATTATAAAAATAGTAAAAGTTAAACATTTTGAATGTTCTTTTTTTTTACTCCCCCTATTTGTCGAGCCCCCGATGGATGGATGTGCCCTTAGTATTCACCTATACTGCCTATGCCACGGGCTGGCCCTTCTATGGCCCAATACCATCAGCTGGTTAAAACTAGAAAGCCTCTTCAATGTTACAACATGATACATTGGTATGTTGTTGACAAAGAACATCTACCTGATGCATTCACAAACACATTGTGTTTTTGTAATGGTGGCTGTATTTCAGTGCCTTTTCTCAAAAATGTCTGTGTTTTGCACACTTGATTATATGAGCTAAATGCTAACATGCTCCCAGTGACAATGCTGGCATGCTAACATTTAGCATTTATTGTGCTAGTAAGATGTGTACATTATTTAGTGTTTTAGCATTCAAAAGAGGCAAGTTTATTTATATAGCTCCTTTCAACACACGTTTTACAAAAATGGCGAATTGGCGATTAACACAGCTCAGTGGAAACAAAATGAGTTCTGCAGGTTCTCAATGTAAAACCTTGACACATTTCATGTTCAGGTGTTCACCAATGTTATAAGAATTTATCCTCTGAGAAACATGAATTTCTGGACTAAAATTCACTCATATCAGTTGGGATGGAGGGAATAAACCTGGAAAACGGCATTTCAATCCCCATAGGGGGGGCTTAAAAATTAGCATGGCTACAAACATCTTGCAAACAGTCAAACAGTGTGGCTACAGCTCTTTGCACATAAAGTTATACAACAGAGATACTGTTTATTCATTTTGCTGATGTAACGGTTTGATTTCCCTGCCTGCAGTTCAGAGTGGGATAATAGCCGGAGTGTGTGCAGCTCTCTCCATCCTTCTGACCATCACTGCAGTGACTGCCGGGCTGATGTGTTGCAAAAAGGACAACACAGAGAACTACACCTACAAAAGGTAATTCATTCTAAATGTTTTCTCTTGTCTGTTTTCTTTGTTTTCGTATTCCACATTCCAGTTAAATATATTTGGTTTTTGACAGGAAAGTGCATTCAGCTCCAGACAAGCTGAACCCGATGTTCCAGGAGCAGAGTGTTAAAGAGAGACCTCAGATCAGTGTGCCCACTTTCATGGCGTCTACAGCAACACAGGCCTACGCTCCTCTGGTTGTTTCGGTGACTCCCAGCAGGTCTGCTCCACAGGTACAGACAGCACAAAGCATTACTCATGGAAACTCTTGTTCCAAAATGATTAACTCCTGTGTCATTAAAGTCAAAGAGCTTGGAAAGTATGCCGGCAAAGTACTGTGATGGTTAATAATTGCCTTTTTCTTCCAGCCACCAAAGAAACTGTCTCCAGTCTCTCCTACATCCCAGACTGAGCCGGTAAGATTAACAAAAGAACAGCTTGCTATTTGATCCAATGCATAATGCAAACTGAAGATCACATTCTGAGCTGGCTTCCTAAGTCGGCTGATTACATATAAATGATTTGAGCTAGGGAAAGCTCTGTTTGAGTCAGACATGTGGTGTGCAACTGCTTAACCAGCATTCTGTTCTTAGAGTCAACAAATCCCAAGAAACGACTAAAGCCAACAATGTGTTGATCTGGGTCTTATTACACTTATGTGGTTCAATCCCACTGGTTCCTACTGAACAGTTATTTTTAAAACAGCCCACAAATATTTCAGAAGGTAGCTGAAACAGCTTTGCCAAATTAAGTTTTAACCGAACGGAAATTGTGCATTTGTTGGGGACTATTTTCAGCAGTGAATTAATCCATCTTTGGTGCTGTAGTGATTCTTAGCAGCACCAGTTTGGTCTTAGTGGGATTGGTACAGTAATAAACTGTATTGAGAATTATGGATTCATACAGTTTGACTCATTGATGTGTTTTAAATATGTATTTTGGCAACAATTGATCTCTTTGGCACAGAGGAAGAAGATATCAGGCTTTGATATACACACACAGTACTTAGTAATTAGATACATATGTACAGCTCTGAAAAAAATTAAGAGACCACTGCACCATTATTAATTTCTCTGGTTTCACATTTTATAGGTATGTGTTTGAGCAAAATCAACATTTTTTTAATGAACTACTGGTGACATTTCTCTGTATTGGAATTCAGCAGACACTGGAATGGAAAGGCTGCCATACATGTACATGTAGAGATTAAGATTCAAGAAAAACGTGTGGTCTGTTCATTTTTTTACAGAGCTGTGTAAATACTGTAACTGTTGGCTCTGGTTTCTTCATGGGAGTTCCTAACGTTAAAATATATATAGAACATCCAAATGTATACTTAAACTGTTGCTCACTCTGATTTTATGTGTATAAAGAGATAAAATAATAACAAATGTGTTATTCTTTACCACAGGCAAAACCTCCACCTCCATCTATACCTGTACCTCCTCTGAGTAAACCTCAGGTGAGTTTCACTGACAGCTGCTCCCCCCAGAAGTTCAGTTTAAAAGGATGTTCAGTAGTGCCAGAGCTCATCAGTGTAACAAACAGCTATTTTCATGACTCTTCTGGGAATCACTTGAGTATTATCGTACAGTTGCTGGCCATTAACATGAGCGGTTAAGACTGCTTTTCAGTTTGGGGTCCAAATAAAATCACAGAAACTAGTTTTCCCCAAGCCGCCATACATGCAGACATAGCTACTTCACATATGGTTGTGTCTAACAATCATCTTGTTTGTTTTTCAGTTTTTTGCAGCCAAACCAACTCCTCCTCCTGTACCTCCAGTCAAGCCTAGTCCTCCTACTGCTGCCAGAGTGAAACCTAACCCTCCGCCTCCGCCCCCAGCGAAGCCACAGACATTCAGACTCACATGAAAGTCTCAAACTTAACCAAAGCAGAGAGCCTCCAGCACAGTCGTACATATGGAAAAAGAGCGATCCTTCTTGGGTCATATGTGAGTCACAGATTCCAAAGACTTAGGAAAAGTTAAGTTTTTTGTCTTAAAGATGCGTGAGCAACTGCGGCTTCACCGAATGAGAATGCTTTTGATGACCAACAGCTCCACGCGGCTGTGGAAAAGTGATTATGGGTCAAAAAAAGTTGCTTTAAGTTGTTTGTCAAAAGGTTTTTCGGCTCATGTCCTTTAATATGAAGTGTTCTCGCGAAATGGTGCTCATATGAAAACTTACATAAATATTTATTGAATGTCTGTGCACAGGACTGTATGCAATTAAGGTGTATTTAAGAAGAATTCAAAGACATTTTCAGTATTTCCATAATATCTAAATCGCATCTCACATGCAGAGCTGGGAGAAGTACTCAGATAGTGTACTTGAGTAAAAGTAGAAGTACCAGAGTGTAGGAATACATTAAAACAGTAAAAGTCCTGCATTCAAAATGTTCCTCCAGTAAAAGTAAAAAAGTATTCTCATCAAAATGTTCTTAAAGTAGCGACAGTAAAAGTAGTCATTGTTTGATTGGTCCATTTCAGAATAATATCTCTGATGTGTTTTATAATGATTGATCATTAAAGTGTTCTCAGAGCTGGTGAAGGTGCAGCTAGTTTGAATGGCTTTGTATACTGCAGGGTAGCTGCTGAATTTACTCCAGGTGAACTAAAGTCTGATTTAAGGGCTGATTATATTTACCATCATTAATCCAGATCTGCTAAGTAACTAAAGGGATTAAATAAATCTAGTGGAGTAAAAGTACACTATTTACCTCTGAATTGTAGTGGAGTAGAATAACATGGAAATACTCAATACTAAAATATCTCAAAATGGTACTTAAGTAGAGTACTTTAGGAAATGTACTTTGTTACTTCCCTTCTCTGCTTACATGTGTAGCCTTACCCTGTCAGCCGTATTAAATTAGCAATGTACATTTCGCTAATCATAATTTATTGTCCATTTTTCAAGGAAGTTACTTTATCACAAGGACATTGAACCTGTATGAAAGCCCATTTCTGCCACTAAATTAAAAAAAAACAAGATAAAAACATAAGATGAAATAAATAGCTCCTGTAAGTCATTTTTATACCACTGTAAATTTGATTTATAGCCACAACCATAGGTTGCAAACAGAGCTATTTTATTTATTCTAGTTGTCGCAACTGGAATTGCGGTACCATTTATTCATTGTCATTATTATGAGATATTAGGGGGGAAGTTTTGCTTATTTATATACAGTGCCTAAACTGTATTTAAAGCCAGTCTGTGCCTTCTACAAGGGTCATTTTGTTTTATCACTTTGCACTATACTTCCAAACCTTCTGTATGAATAACACAGTATTCAGATGACCTGTGAGTGGAGGAAACATTTCCATGCTTCTGTGGTTAACTCATGTCCCGGGGCTGTGTATGTGACAGGGCCTCTGGGAAACACTGCATTTAAATTTGAATGTAAAATCTGAATGAATTCCTGTGTAAAGCTTTATTTTTGCAACAAATAAAGTGCACTTTATATAAGTATGGTCGTTATGTGGATTACATAATGATGAAAGGTCTTAATGAATTGTGTTGTGTGTTGTGTGAGCCCCCCCCCCCCCCCCAAGTGCCTCTTCTTATGAGCCTACTGAGAAGTCTCGTATTGTTTTTCCCCAGAAAAGACGTCAGTTAGCGGTTAATTTATGTATTTCGGTCTCAAGTCAGGACATGAACAGTTTCCTGTTAGAGCTTCTTTAACAGCTGGACACAGAGGCATTCTTGTGGGAAACAAACTAAGAACAGTGAAATATCAAAAAGAGCCTGAAATATTATCATAGACATTCATGTTCCCCTGAGGATGAACCCTACTGACTTTGCAGATCCTCTGACTTTACCCGTAGCGTTCACATTTGGGGTTTTGTGTAAAATGTTTCAACCATTATTGGATGTATTGCCATTACATTTTTGGTTAAAATATTTGTGTTCCCGTTAGGATGTACCGCAATAACTTTGGTGGTTTTTCATCTAGCACCATCATGAGTGACTATTTTAACACGCTCAAAATACTCCTATTACTCTTCTTACATGGCTAATGACAATAACTTTTCGATTATATTACCGTTCAAATGGAGCTTTACTCCAGTTAGCATAAATCAGCCCATTTACAAACATAAGGAAGTAGTAAGCGGGTTTCTACACAGAAATATGAAGCTTCTCCCACGGTTATGCAACTTTCAGACTTTCATACGGTTCATGCGATGTGTGCAGAACTGCTTGTAAACCCAAAGAAGGCTCCTCAAACTGAAATATTATTACAATATTCCAGTTGTCTTAATTGGAAAATGCTCCTTTGGGAAAAGGCTTGGAATATGCCATTTAGATTACCCCCATCAAATTCGGAATTTTTCATATTCGGAATGATGTTGGAAGATTAGTCCCATGCTACAGTCTATCAAAAAAGTTTGGGTTTTGACTAAATATCTGATAATCTATTAACATCCAAAATTCAGCCAAAGCACTGCTGTGTCCAAGTAGAGCAGAGAGACTCCAGACTCTAGTCTAATTTTAAATGTCATAATACATGACCTCAGCTCTACAAAGTGTCTAAAGACCTTTCTGCTCTTTGTGTTATGGACAAATCTTATCGGTTCTGAGCAACTTAATATGAGCAACAAGGCCAAAAAGAGTTTCCCTTCCAGGTTCCTTTTCTCAAAGATGTCAGAAATAGGGTCTTTGGTGAACACTTGCTTAAAAAAGTTGTTTATATGAATGCCCTACTTGTGAATTTATAAGCTACTATGCGTCTTAAAAAAGCGTTTGCTAACAATGGAAAAATTAGACTAAAAAACATCATCATAGCAACATGTATTCCCAGTTTAAGCTAATTTAATTCTAATGTAGATTTTTCATTTCAGAATCTAATTCGAACGCATCAAAAATATTTGCTTGCCACAGATCTTTTCTTCTGCAACAATCCAAACCGAATGGAATACTCAGTGGATTTCGTGGATGGAACATCTACCCTGCAGCGATCTATAAGAGAGGCTGAACTTTCCTGTAACACACTAGTTAATTGAGCAGATCGCCCACAGACTCTCCGGTTTTATTCTTTCCAAGCACATGTTTGAACCTGCTGCAGGGATTTCTGGGGTTGAAGTCTGTGCAGAACAGCCAAAAAAAGTTCTGCTTTTTGTCAGTTAAAACTAATGAAGCAAACACTTAGTACTTGTAAACCTTTATCATACTAATCCCCCCCAAAATCTATCTGAAAATGTTGATGTCTTTTTCGAGGCATGATGAGGGAGTTGAGGAATGTAGGCCCGAGGAAAGGGGAGGCTTCCTTCTTCCCAGAGAGCTCGTCTGATTCACACTGAACCACAGCTTGTAAACAGCACTGTTTACAATGAGTGTGGTTTGCTCTACAGCGAGGCTCTGTCTCTGCTTGTAGCTCGCTCAGATCGGATTGGACTGAATCCCCACGAGATGATATGCAGTGACATCATCCGTCTTGAAAGGGAGATCTGGGCGTTGAGTCAAACGTGCAGCTATGTGTTTGTTTGACTTATGTTCCAGTTTCAGAACAATCCACAAGAAGACTTTCCAACCACACAGTAACACCATGATGTGTCTTTTTGTGGTTTGATTTTCGATGAGTTGCTTGCGCCAACTATGTCTCAGACTCATTAAAAAATGAATATGTCCAAACTCCAAATAACAAGATGCTACTGATGTCGGCTCTGGTTGAAATGTCTCTGCTACAGGAGAGCGCAGACTGCAGAGTGACCAAACATGAGTTTCGAGCTGTTAACCCTCATGACAATTCACTTCCACATTTTGTAAAACAGACGAGGCTGAACGGAACCAGAAACCCTTAAAGACTGGCCATGGGAAAGAAGGAAGGAAGGAGGATAATCTCTTTGACTCACTGTTAATCACTCACTTTGAAGGCCAGCACAAAGCCTAAACTGTTCAGTCAAATAATCTTGATTGTTTCCAGCTTTTTAACCCTTCTGTTATATTCGTTTTTCTGTAACAGCCAAAATATTCCTGGGTCAATGTGACCCAGTGCAAGTTTAATTATTAAAAAATGGTCAGAAACCCTAACATCCAGATTGTTTTGCTTGTTCATTGTTTGTACCTCTTATTACTATCAATTCAATCAATATTTAGTGCAATTGTGTTATTCACCTATCACAGATCATGGTTCCATTAGGATAATTCACTCATTTTTCACAAAAAATGCACATTCAAACACATTTTTCTGTACATTGGAAAAAACTATATATAAAATACATTAGTTTTGCATAACATAAAATGTTTTTAATTACATTTTCAAACTCTTTTTTTCCCATCAAGTGATGTTGATGGATAGAGATGAGACACCTCTTCTATTCAGGGTCAAATTGCGGTGTTTGGGTCTGTGGGATTTTTTCTCAAGCAAAAAATCATACAATTAATTATTTTTTCAAACTCTGACTCAATGGCCTTGGCTCATTTACTATGAAGAATATATATCATTACACATTTTCAATGACCATACATTGTACACCCCCCCTACACCTTTACATTACATACAGGATGTTCGGGTCCAGTGGACCTGAGGCTAATACAAGGGTGGAAATTGTAGTGTTGTCCTGTGTACTTCACTCTGTCCTCCTCCTGTGTGTGTGTATGTGTGTGTGTGTGTGTGTGTGTGTGTGTGTGTGTGTGTGTGTGTGTGTGTGTGTGTGTGTGTGTGTATGTTGTGTGTGTGTGTGTGTGTGTGTGTGCGTGCTGTTCCCGCACAAGGTTGCACCATTGTTGCAAAATTCAAGCATCAACACCTGTCTGTTCTCACATTCCCGCACATTTTACACTCCGTCTTGCGGGAAGCAATGTTTATTTTTTCATATTCTATCCCAGTCTAAAATAGGACAACAGGACACAATAAATATAGCTTTGCCAGTGTGGTTCCTTATCACAACTGACCCAGATGGCCAAAAGATTCAATGCCTAGAGGGACTTGCGAGTCCCACTGTGTGAGGAGTTTTCCCATGCATCAGATTCAAACTTCTGACACCTTTTAGCCTCCACTTTCACTGCCAGGTGGCATATATTTACAAAAATGTGCCAGGTGCTGTGTGTGTGTGTGTGTGTGTGTGTGTGTGTGTAAAATAATATGTATCACATTTGCAATTCTGACCACTTTTTGCCTCCACTTTCACTGCTGGGTCAGCTTGGCCCAAATACAATCTCTGTGATATAAACATTAGTGCAATAACATTTTACATGTGTATTGCACTAATTAAGGCAAGCAGAAGAAGTTTCATACTCAAAAATTATTTTCAGTATTTTTCCTAGATTTTCAAACTTTCAACGGGTCAATTTGACCCTAAATGTAACAGGAGGGTTAATGTTACTAGATTATGATTGTGATGTTTAAATGCATTTAGCTGATGTTGCAGCTGTTAGCATAAGGGTATTTTAAATTCTGTATATATTTTTGGCTATACTTATGTTTATAAAAATATTTGACTCATGGATTAAAGTTAATGGAGGGAATTAATAAGCTGTTGCTACCTCCTGCTCTTTGGACAGTCTTATGTTGAATCTATTTTTGTTAAATAAATAAATAAATACTGTATAATATAAATCTATATATATAAAACAAATACTGTGTTCTCCAAATACGGTAACCTTTTAAAAATTATTTGTATCTGTTGGAATAAATATGGAAATGTTATTATATAGAAATAATTTAAACACACAAAAAAAAGAATACATGAGTGAGTATAGTAGACTAATGTTTTGAAGGTATGTTCGCCATCTAAGCTCAGCATGCTAACATTCACTAACTGGCACTTGCCAGAGTACAGCTAACGGGAGCACCATTTTTCAGGTATTGGGTTCAAAGATATCTTAAGTGTTCACCAAAGCTATTAGAATCATTCCGACGGTTATAAATGCGTGTACAAGAGAGAAGAGAGTGAAGCAGGAAGCAGATTCATGCCAAAGTCATTTTATTTTATTACCAGGCTAACGGTTGATCTTTATACAATGACATTTCTAAAAATGAAACATTTAAAGATGGAAACAAATAATTAAATTGAAAAAAATAAATGTGTTACTTAAATACCAGGAAAATATATTTATCCACATCATAAATACAAGTCAGAGGGGTTACTTGTGTGTGGCCCGAGGTTACCACCTGACGGCAGTACATTCAACTATTTACTATCCGGGCTTCCAGCCACTCACTCTGATCTCACTGTGGGTCAAAGGTCGACTAATCTCCATTGTTTCATGGACTCCACACGGTGTCACACCTTGTTGTATAACACTGCGCTCCAGTCATAGATCAAACAGTCCAGTGTTAAAGCACAACTTTATTCGTAGATTAATGGACCCTTTTGTAAACTGATTGATTATTTCAGGGATTTTTCAAGCGATAAATGCCGAATGTAACTTCCCTAATGCATTTTCTGACATTTTCTACAGTAAAACAATAATATGAATTATCTGAAAGTAGTCTACTTAACTTTTCCTAATAATGTCTTCTTATGACTGAAGTCAACAATTAAGGATATTTAGTTCTTTGTAAGACATGAAGCAACAAATCCTCACATTGGTGAATGTATTTATTTATTATTAAATTACTTTTTTGATTTGTTTTTCTTTCAATCACAAATTAATTCAGTGTGTTTCTGTCCCATTTTTTATTTCTGCAAACCTAATTGGAAACACTGAAAATTAGAAAAACATAAAACCATATATCCTTATTCAGGACACTGAGCTTGGCGGTGTTTGGCCCTTTCTGAATGCAGTAATAAGAATTTTCTTTTCACAGATTTATTGAGTTTGCTTAAACTATTAACTACTTTCCAGTGGAAACAAATCACTTTGAACTGTGCCATGAACGCAGCGTTATAATCCAGTGAAATAAAATGTGAACCTAAATGAGACATGACACATTCATCCGGCAGACATTTGAAGAGGCAGCTGTACAGTATGAACAGTGTATAAACATGATGGCCAGCCACGTCTGTCATATATAGCATGACTAAAGACTTCTGCCTATAACACAGAACATTTAAAATAATACTCAAAATAACATTTACAGAGTGTAAAACCCAGACTGAGTCAAATATATCATAGTGATTATGACATTAACAACAGTTTGTAAATCGTTTTTGGCAGCCTGGAAACGTTTCCTCTCTTTGCAGGAGGATGCATGGGAGTATCAAAGTGCTGTTTGCGTGATTGTAATGTTCTCCTTGACCCCCACCCCCCCCCCTCCTACTGCAACCACGTCCTGTGTCTTCCTTGTATGTCACACAATTAAACTCGCTCTCATGTTTTCTGTCCAGCGCTCTCATGTGATAGATCCTCCTCAAAATGCTCTAATCCGGTGCTACAGGTTGCTTTTTTTTGCAATGACAGTAAAAATGTATATCATCAGATTTTGTATGCATTATGATGTATATTGTGCAGCAAAAGAAAAAAAGTAGAGCACACAGCTTCATTGTTCTTTCATATAAAAACAAGAATCCACCAAAGAGACGACGGGAGTGGACGGACCGAGCATGTGCGGGTTAGTAGTAGTTTTTTGACTGCTGGTGTTCGAGCTTACAGTCTGTAGTGTGACACGGAGCACAGGCGGGGATGGGAGGACGCGACAAAACGCTTACGCATTTCTCTTTTTTAATTTTGTCGTTAAAGTTTCGTATTGGGTCCAGCTCCAGTCTTGGTCCTTGAAAGAGGAAAACCACCAGGTGTTAAGAGTCAATAAAATAAATGCGCACACACACACACACACACACACACACACACACACACACACACACACACACACACACACACACACACACACACACACACACACACACACACACACACACACACACACACACACACACACACACACACACACACACACACACACACACACACACACACACACACACACACACTTCTCTGTGTCACCAACATGTATAAAAAGTGTTCTGATCACATCTTAGTGTATTTTCACTTACTAACACCAATCAAACAAGTTGTCATATTTTGTCAAAGCTATACCCTAAAATGATCCAAAGCCAACTTGTTTCTTAAATAGTTTGCAATGAAGCAACTACACATATCACCTCACTAATCACACATGGATGCAGAAACAGATCTTATTGGTACAGGAATTCAGTGTTTCTGCCATCAGTTAATTCAGTCATGAAACCCAAAAGTTTACTAATACACTTTAACATTTGGGAAATGATGAACTGGTATCGTGTTGAAGAACCAGAGGAGGATGCATCTGTAAGGACACTGTGAGTGTTAACATGTTCTGCTCTTTAGAAAGAGAACTGTGCGTACAAGTATGTAACATTATTTCCAATATTAAGAGATTATTATAAAGTTTATTTGACTGAAATAGAGCTGACACACATTTCTGAGCACTTGCTTCGTGAGGAATTAATTTGCTATTTAAAAATCACAATTATTACATTCTTTCAGAGAACTTCACTTGACTGTCTTTCTTTGCGGATGTGTCAGAGGGTCAGCAGGCAATAAGTGGACTTGAAAAGATGGAGGGGTTTAAACAGAGAACTCACCACTATGCTTTTGGCCTGATCATCGGTGGCCTCCTGCATCAGGCTGGTCAGCTGACTGAGGTACTTCTGGTTCTCCTGCAGCAGACGAGGCGCTGCGTCGCTATCAGAAGCACAGAGACAGTTCAGAGGCCTGTTCACAAATTGAGCACACAAAACCCCCCCATCACATGTGCCAAGTGTGCAGGACACTACTGGCTACGGGAAGCAAAAAATGCACCCCGCTACAAACCTTTCATAGCTACTTATTTTACATGATGAGAAAAAGAAAGAGCTTTTTGAACATTAAAGCATGTAAACAGTAGAGGAAGAAAATACATATGAACCTAAACATTTGCATGATAAGGCCCCTTTAAATACATTATCATTTTAAAACGTGTCAGTCTGTTTGTCTATACTATCATTTTGTGATGTTGTTGGTTTGTACACACAATCTATTGCATGTCTAAATACTCGTACGTACTTCCCGTGTCCAGCGTCTACAGACATCTACGTTCCCAGGGATATACATGCAGTTCCAGTCATACGACAATTACGGGGCTGATTATATAGAAAAATAATCTGCAGGGTGTTGTTATTGATTGTTTGACTCGTTGCTATAGACCACAATGCAGCTAATCTACTTAAAACAGCAATACTTCTCAGAATTGAGGAAATCAAATAAATGATCTGTTTTGCTTAGACAAAGAACAACATTGTGAGGTTGTAAACAAGACGATAGCATGCTGCTACTTTCAGGCTACACACTCTACAACACCGACCAAAGAAACACTACAGTCCTCGGCTGTGTTTCATGCGGTTGTGTAACTGATTTTGTTATGACTGTTATTCAATATATTCTGTTGGAAGTGTAGGATTCAAGTTCATTGAGTTAATATGAAGGAAGATATTTGTTTTTACATACAGATAACATACAACATGTTAAATGATCCTACTGAAAGGACTGTTTCTGATTTTATATAATAGATGTAAGCTACAGAATACAATTTAAATATAAGGTTCGGATCTTTGCTCGGAGGAACCTTTAGTAACATGACCTCGTTGAATCTGAATTGAATACCTCTGGTCTATGAACAGAGGATGTGTTAACTGTTCAGAGTGTAAATGTATGCAGGCTTTTAGGTAGGTGGGCGTCTGGGCGTCCTACTTTTAGGCAAGACGCCCTAATTTTTTCCTCCGCTGTTTTCCCCGGTAACTTCGCTGAATGTGGTCAAAATTCGCCAATTCAAGTCGAAATCTCGCAAAATCGCACTAAGCTCACATCTCACGGCGAGTCGCGAGACCTGCATTGCATTGGTCGATTTTCAGTGACGCGGCATGGACGGGCGCTGTATTGGTGGAATATCTGATATGTCTTTAACCTTTTTCGTGGGAAGAAAGTGCAGGTAAGCTTGAAACTTTTAACAATCTCTACAAAGATGACAGAAAGCCTGATAACTATAGAAGTATTTCGGAGTTTTCTGGCTTCTTTGGTGGCAATAACTGTCGATGAACCGGGGGAAAATCAACAACAAAAACGTCATGACGATGCGACCGGCGAGAACTGTATTGGGGAGGGGGGCGCATGACGGAGATCAAAATTTGTATGGTTCCTTTGAATAATACTTTTAAAAGATTGATAAATGGATGTTGTTTGTGGAGGGGATGCCCCTGGGCCCCTCTACAATACTCGCGCCTGCCCCGCTCGCGCGTTGCTAGGCCATTGAAAATAAATTGGACACCCTGTAAAAAAATCCTAGCTAAAAGCCTGAATGTATGTATTGGGATATTGAGCTTATAGTTCAAATTGACTTGACAGTATGACCTGAACCCCATTCAGCTGTATCTTGATGGTTAATAAGACACCGTGGCGATCACCAATGATAGCAATGACATCTCTGCTTGTATATGGACGGTACTGCTCACAGTGACGAACCCACAGACTCTGCTTTATAGTGACTTTCACCTTTACATAACAACTTCTCAACATCAATTTGTTTTCTATGTTGAAATATGAAAAAGGTGAAGGCATGACAGAGCAACCATAAGCTGTTCAGAATAGATGGGCGGGTTACCTGTCATTCGGCCCGGGTAGGGAGGTGAGGGGATGGGGGGAGCTGACGGGCTGTGCAGACTGGGACCACTGAGAGACCTGCAGCAGGTTGGACGACTCTGGACTGGCTGCTATTGAGCTCCGAGAAGAGTTCTGAGCCTAGAGACAGAGAGAGAGAGAGAGAGATCTTACTGATTCATGCAGGAATAATAAACATTTCCCAGACAAGAAGGAATGCAGGCAGCCCCCCCCATGTTTATGTTGAGTACATTTAGAGAAGCAGAGTCTGAGGAGGAAGTATGAGCAGGAAGTACCACAGCTGACGTACAGCTTATAAGCTGCTGGATGGATAAATTACTTTGTTTTAAAATACATTTCCAAGCAAAAACTTAAAAGTTCTAGTTCTTTAATTGTGATGATCCCCTGTTGTGATAATACAAAAACAATGTTTCCCTGTCTTATACCGCAAGTAGAACAAAAGAAGCAGTTCATAGTGCTTTTGTTTATATTATGATTCATTGATGAGGTAAAAAAATCATTAGTTTAGAAGTAATAAGTAGTAAGAATCATCACCTTGAATAGAATCATCTTAAAGAAATTGGGGTAGACTTTAAAAATAAATACACTTTATGATGTGTATAAGGACCAAAGACTAATAAATTAATTAAGAAAGTAATCCACATTATAAATTATTATAAAGATAACCACGACTTTCAGCCCTGGGACAGTAGAACACGGTCTTGAACCTGCTCGGATTATTAAAGCCCTCAGTGATATCATAACAACATCCTTTTACATCTGTACGACAAAAAGCTTAACTTAACTTTAAGAACTAATAAAAATAAAGAGTGCAGAGCCACTTACGCAGGCGATCTTCAGTAGATGCCAGAACTCTCTCTGTCTCTTGATCTGCATCTGCATCACTGTGTTGTCGGCGTCCTTGATGCTCTCCAGGGTTTTCTCAATTCGTGGAAACAAGTCGATGATCTTCTGTTTGCTGATCAGGATCTTACTGTCAGGAGGAGTTGGCAAAGGGCAGATGTTAGCATACAGCATTACTGCTGTGTAGGGCTGTTGCCCAAAAGGCAACATTTATTTAACAGAACATAGCCGTAATCATTCCAAAATGCACAATGTGTTGTTATCTCAAGCAGCATTATACTTGAACCCATGCGTGTTGTCATTGAGCCTTTAAAAATATTTTCACTGCAGTCCAAAAAATGGTTTCTCTCCCGCTTGAAGCACACAAAGGCCCTCAGAGAAGTTAGAAAGTTGATTTCATAAAACAAAGGAAACATTTAAGCTGATTAATTCCTTTATATAACTGAATTTGTGAAATATTGCTACAAAATGTGATGACATCATAAAATATTACATAAATTATTCCAAGTTGCTGCTCCTCATTTTTTATCCATGGATGTGTTCTTACTCAGCTACTTTAGCCTGGCATAACTAATGTGTGCTTTTCTTTTATAAACTAATATGTCAGCCTATTTTTGTATCTGTTATGCCACAGGTACATTTCTGACATGGAAAACCTTTGATACAACCCTAGAGAACACATTAATAATGGAAACTAAGAAGAACAGAGTTGAAGAGTTAACGGACAGATGTGAATAAACACTTTTAGAGTGTTGGACTCCTACCTGAGGTGTGTGTACAGATCTTTGAGGACCTTGTCTTGGTTCTGCACCGTCTGGATGATGGCCTTCACCATCTCAGAGCTGTCGCTGCTCACATCTGTCTCCGGTACTGAGAGGGAACCATCAGTTAAATACTGAACACACAAGTTAAAACGATTCACTACTATTTTGAGTAAAAGCAAGCTATTAAACTGGTGTCATAACATTTAAAAAGACAATACATTTCATAAGGTTGTTTCTTACTTTTGCATTTCATCTTCATTTGCTTGTAGAGCTCAATCGCCTTATCTTCTCTGCAATAAAATGAGTTGGTCACATTAACATATTTTTGTGTACTGTTTAAACTTGTCAAGAAGGCCTGGGGGGGGGGGGGTGTATTAACAGTAATAGTGATTTGGTTTTCACCCCCACACCCATTACGCCAATGTAGAAGTTGTTTGAACAATTTCATGCTAATTTGAACTTTAGATTCTAATTTTTTATTCTATTTTTTTTCTAAAAAATTAGTAAAACTCAAAATGTTGATAGGTGTTTAGGATAAACTCTACCTACAACGTTTCCTGTTTTAATTCATAGTTCAGCGTCAGATTTCAATGGTTAATATGACCAATGTTACACTGGAAGGGTGTACGGTTAAGAAAAATATAGAGAATTTGTAATATTTATACCAGAGAATCTGTGCATATATTATTGTCTGCGCTTTGTGAAACAAGTCATAGTGGATTCCTTCAGTGGTTAATAAGACTATTCTGTACATATTCATAATTTGTTTGTATCACTGATCGCTGCAGCGTTTGCAGTGTTATTGAAAAGGAGATGAGTGGCCCTTTTTAAACGTTTCCTCCTGTATTCACTATCTATCATTTACCACCAATGATCAAAACTTTTTTTAAGAGAACACAAGCAGCTGACCAATCACAGACCCTTGGGTCCCCACATGCATCTCAGTAGGCCTGACAGGAGGAGTCATTTAAAGATCCCTGCTTTGATTCCTGGTGGGGACCTTTGTTGCACCCCAAACTCCCTCCTAACACTTTTCAACTTTTGCTGTAAAAACCAATCATCTCTTGTGTAAACGACCAGAGTCCAACTCACAGCTGCTCCATCTTGTCTCCTTGGCGCCGAGCGTACGGGCTCCTCTGAAGCTCCACTATCTCAGAGTGCAGAGCCATGATCTCATCGTCCAGATGGCTCACCTCCGCCACCTACAGGACAGACCAAGAATTTCATCACCAGAGGAATTTGTACAGACAGACATTACAGGACATACTCCTTTACATTTTGAAAACAAGCTTTACCTGTGCAAAAGCAGCAGCTCGTTCCTCGTTCTCCTGCCAGGCCTTCAGCATTTTTTCAGAAGCTGTAAAAAACATACACAGCTCATTAAAACAAACCACATCTTGCTCAGTTTAAAATGTAAATGTTCTGCATCAGAGGGACCGGTATCCACTGAACACTCACATATGCCATAGTGCATCTGATCGCTGTATTTCTCCAGGTCGTACTGGATGCTGCTCTTGAAGAAGTCCAGCTTGGCCTTCAGCTGCTGGGAGAAGCCGAACATGCTGTTCTTACACCGGGTCAGGTTGGTGTTGTAGCGAAGGAGACTCAGCCTGGAGGGGGAGGCAGGAGACAATTTAGAGTAGGAAAGGTTTGTAAGGAAGATAAAAAAGCACCATTACAGCAGAGGCCTAGGTTGAATCCCCTGGTGCAAAGCCTCTGGTGTGCCAGGCAGAATGAGCAGAATCTGCAGGTGTGTGAGGTAACAAGGCCTGGGACCAGACCAGACTCTCATCCTGATACACAGTTATTACTTTAACCCGCTTCTCTTCCATCTCCCCGTATGCACACATTACTAATTAAAGTTTTGCACATCCCTGTTCTATATTTTGCACAGTCCTGCACACACTCTTTCACATATCTGTTGTAAATAATGTTATGCAGTGTTTATCGTATAATTGCAACAATGATTCAACCAATCAAGGAGTAGATAGAGAAAATAAATCTTTTCAATCAACTTTGGGATATTTCAATCATAGTCAAACCTATTTTCATGTTGTTTCCAGTTTGTATTATTAAACTGAGTATTTTTGGGTTTTGAACCCTCAAAACGGCATTTGAAGACATCGCCTTGGACTTTGAGAAAATGTGATGACATTTTCTAAGATTTTATAGACAAAACAATCAATCTCAAAATAACCTGGCAGATGAAAAACAATGAAAAAAAGTGTTAGTGGTAGCACTAGTTTATTTTCACGAACCAAATCACCATGACGGAGTACTGGGATGTGCAAAGGTCCATCCCAAAAACAAATTATTAATAACAATAACAACAAGAGGATATTTGTCACGTTGTTGTGGTAAAACAACATCAGATGTGTCATGTGACTCACATGGCAGCCCTCTGTCCTTGGAAAAGCCTGCTGTAGTCATCCTTCAGCCCACAGATGTAGCTCACTGCTTCCCCCCAAACCTTCTTCAATACCACCAGAGGCAGCTGGGTCTTTGCCTCTTGCACTGCAGAGTTTAAAACAAAATGAGACCAAATGTAATCCATCATAGAATCATTTTTACACCTGATAAGCGAACTGATGATGTGTTGAATATAAGCAAATGTCTGCATGCTTTGAATACCAGTTAGCTTCATTGTCTCAGCATGAGCACACCTTCAATAGACTCACCTATAGTGTTGACTTTATCCGGCAGTTGTCTGGCGCTAAGGGGCCCGGAGTACTTGGTGATGCTCTTGTCGAACAGGTAGACGATGTAGCTATCCCAGCCTCTCTACACAAGAGAAAAGAAAAGACACACTTATACAGCCTGTAGATGCATTTCCTCATGGATTGAGTGTTGCAGGAAACAACAAAGTCTGTGGCTAGACTTCATCCGGGTCCTTAAAATCCTCGAGGACACCACCTAATGAAGGCTTAAACTCCAACAGCTAACCTGACCCGTTCTTTCATTATAAGAAATGAATGGTTTGGATGTGAATTATATACTGACTGAAGTGGGGGGGGAGCGGAAGATTACAGCAGTTAATTGTGACTCAACTGTTATCTAAACTGCATGAAAGTCAACTTACCACTCCATCCAGGACACACTGTGCAGCAGGCTTCCTGGGATCCAGGGACACTCCGGTCTCCTGCAGCAGTTCCTGGCTCACCACTTCGATCTTTGTCTCGGCCTCAATGCGCATCTGCAGACTGTGGAGACTTTCCTCTGGAGTCAGCTGGAAAGAGTGGACCTGAGCCGTGGTCATGTTCAGGATGTGGACAACCTTGAGACAAAAGAAACATTCACTGAACTGTTTGGTAAACTGAAGGTGTATCAAGCACTCCAAAATCGATGCACGAGAGCACAGATGTTTGTTCAAACCAAGGCTGAATCCTCAGATAAACTCAGTCGGTAACTCACCTTCATACTCAGGATCTGCTCCAGCACATCAAAGCAGGATGGAAGCCTGTTGTCAGGGTTGAGTTTGCCTCCTCTATGGACAGGATCCCACTTTAACATGAGCTGCAGCAGGGATTCCATCGGCTCCAGCAGTGTGCTAAAATACAGCAAATCAAACATGTGTTCAAAGAGAGAAATGTATACTCTCCAAAAACTTCACTCAGTTTGCAACAATCCATATTCATTTTGTTGGCATCTCTCACTGCACTAATACAAATAAATAAAATCAGAGGGAGCAGCAAACACAATGCACTGCAATAACTTCATTACGTCATTGTACAAAAGATTATGAGCTTTAAATGATTTGATCAGCCCCAGTCTTTGAAGAGCTCTCTTTGGCAGTCACAGGGTCCTCACCTGCTCAGATTGTTGGGGTAGGGGAGGTGTGTGGAGAAGCGGACTTCCCCGTTAGGTTCCTCTACAGCCATGATGTCCTTTGGGCCTTTATTCCTCACTTTGCTGGCCCTGTGGATGGAAAGACAAGAGATGTTGATGATGGATGGCTTAACATCTTAAAACAAATGCTTTTTATTTTTATACCACGCACAAAAGCATGGAAGTATGAATTTTATCCTTCAACACAGCGCTACATTTTTTGTACAGGAATGATGATCATTGTAACCCCCCTAGGTGTTGGGCTGGCTGCCAGTTATTTCATCACAAGGTGAAAGGTGAGATTTAAAGGTTTTGTTTTATTTGTAGATTGCCACATTTTCTAATTTCTGGGATTTGGCTCTACCTGCTGGCCTTTCCTGCTTATTATTTTGCGTGCCTCAGTGTTCTTAATTGTGTTGCTTTTGTATCTTATTAACCCTTCTCTTGCGTTTGGTCATACCCCCCTTCCCATACTATTTTCGGTCAAAATTGACCGGTGTGTTTCGCATAGTGACATCTCTGGAACCCCTTATCCAATTTCGATGGCTGACATCTCATTTGAACAGTCAAAGCAAGTAAAATCAAGAGGTGGCAGACAGAATGAGATCGTGGGTGAATTTCATGTTATAATTTTGCAGTAAGTTCAAAGATAGTGTTTACTGTACAGTAGTATATATTATAAAAATGCTTGCCATGTAGGCTGTGTTTACTGAAAATGGAAATGCTTACTGTGGAAATGCTTACTGTGGAATTATTGATTTGATACAAGCAAGCCAGTGTTTTATTGTGTTGTTTCAACTACAGTTTATGGTCCGGACCCACCGGTGGGCCCATCAAGTTCAGCATTCACTGCATTCAATGTGTGTGTGTGTGTGTGTGTGTGTGTGGTGTGTGTGTGTGTGTGTGTGTGTGTGTGTGTGTGTGTGTGTGTGTGTGTGTGTGTGTGTGTGTGTGTGTGTTTGTGTGTGTGTGTTCACACACATAGTTCGCAATGCACAAATGTGGAGGAATGTTCTTTGCAGATGTAAGCATTGCACTTCTGGCAGGCCTGGCTAGTTTTTCTGTCTCTGGGGGCTCAGAGCTTGCACCTCTTCCTTTGGTCAGGCTCATAGTCTGGATTGCTGTTGTTTTCCATTTCTGAGACATCTTCCTCTATCTCTGGTTCAATCTCCTCTTCATCTGGTTCGAAACATTTGTCCAGAGCCTCTCTGACAGAAAATCGCCTAATTGGTCGCCTACTCATTGTGTCAATGAGTCAAATGTGAGCAAGGCACAAATATAACTGCATGAGAGACAGTAAGGGGTGGGGGCATTTAGCGTGAGAACGTGAGAGGTTCCCATAACTTAGAGTAAACTGTTTTTGTCTGGAAGGTGTGGGGGGACAAGCACAAGAAATGTACACGTGTATATGTGTATATGTGTGTGAGTGTGTGAGTTTGTGAGTGAGTGAGTGAGTGAGTGGAGATGTTTTCCATCTGCAGGATGAACATAATATACTCATACCCATGCATTTACTATGGTGGTCAATTCTGACCGAAAACATCATAGGTGTCTCACTGTTGAATAAATCACTCAAAATTCACTGCAAGTGGTGATCATCAATGTTATATGTTCAGAGGCCTAGTGTGGAGGAATACATAAGGTCTTGAGGCAATTGGATGAAAAACACAATATTTATGATAAAACACAAAGTCACTCGTAACGCAAGAGAAGGGTTAACCTAAACCATGTTACTTGACCTTCTAGCAGAAATATTAAAGGTGTAGGACATGACATTCTCTTAATGCTCATCAATTCAGTATATTGGATCCACTCACAAATTGAAAATAGTCCAACTATTAAATGAATTGACTGCAACACAAAAAACATACTCATGGAGTATTATTATTTCCTACCGTCTGACTCATCATGCTCTGGGGTTTGCTACTGCAGTTGCTATAATTTAGGTTTGGGGGACAGAAGGAAGGACATATTATGTTGCCACTAAAACTAGTTAGCTGCGTATTATGACTGAGGCCTGCTTTGACTTTTTAAGGTTATTTTTTTATGTCTATGTGTTCGGATTTGATAGAGTTGTTACTCAGATCAGTTTGACATAGATTATGAAATGGGGCACTGAGGGAAAGAGGTAATTAATGTTTCCCCGTGAGCTGAGAGTCACACCTTCTGCTGCTGCAAACACTCACTGTGTGTGTTGGTGAGCAGCCAAATCATCGGAGCCACTACAGTAAGAAGTGTCCCGTTGTTTTTAGAACACCAGTGTGACCCGTCTCTTTCACCTCAGCATCTTTGCCTCAGGTCTTGGTAAAACAAATCCCTCCCGCTGGAAATGTACAAGTCTTAATGTTTTGCTTCTCAGGTCAACTCACCACTGCACAGGTTGCAGGTTGTGCAGGAATGGGCGGAAGCCACAACTGCATTCAAATACCATGGTGCCAAAGCTCCAGAAGTCCACAGTTACAGTGTACGGCTTATTCTCAAAAAGTTCAGGTGCCTGTAGAGAAAGGGATGCAATTCCACATGATACATTTGATCCACAACTCTGTTATCTTGCATTTGTACATAGCTTTGATGTTCAAAATGTCTTTATTTTTCTCATACTGCCTTTGCGCGACACCAGTCTTCTCTGATTGGTTAGCTGGCCGGCTCTGTTGTGACTGGTCAACCACTTCGACATGTGTCTGAGATGTCCCACCCTTTTGCCCATCACCTACAATGTGTTTGAGTGCTAGCCAATACAAGAGCTTGTGCTACTTAGTGATGCCAGTATGTGTTGGAAGTAAACAAAATTGTCCAATTGGGCTGTTTCAGGCTGAAGACAATTTACATGCAAAGAAAACGATACACACACAAGCATAACAAGGCCCCTTTAAGGCAGGAAGAAGATTGAATTACTAACATATAATTAGGATGATTCATGGAGGTAGAATCATCTGATTATGAAATAATAATAATGGGCTTGGTTTGCCTACCAGGTACTGAAGTGTGCCAACGAAGGAGGTACACAGACTGCCCTGGTCCAGGTCTTTAGCGTAGCCCAAGTCAATGATTTTGTGAACCAGCTGCAGAAGAAGAATATGTTAATAAAAGAAAGTTGATTTACTATGTGAAGTCAAACCAAACTGTCAGTTTACCTTTCCGTTGATATCTTGTAGCACTATGTTTTCAGGTTTAAGGTCTCTGTGTATGATCTTGTTTTCGTGCAGATATTGGATACCAGATCCTGGATCAGAAAGAAAGTGGTTTAAAACAAATGATGATGTTATAATAAAGGACATGTCTGATTGAAGAAGCTCACAAAGACAAAATATTGGTCTTACCAACATCATTGAGTAATGAAAGCACTTCACTCTCTTTCAACCCACAGCAGTTTTCAGGTTTGCTCAGCAACTGTAACCCACACAAATGTAGTTCTGTTACATCTGCATTTAATCTACGTTACATAAATAGAGAAACAGTCTTGGACACCTGATGGAACTTTAACCATTGCACGGTGACAAGTTTTACACTACTCTAGGCCGGGTACATTTCAAATAGGTGTATGTCCGCACTGCAATGCTCTTAATCAGAGAGAAAATGAATATCTCTTCTTCTCCCTCCTCTTTTAATCCACAAAATGTAAAATGTGCATCATGGGCAATATTGAAATATATACAAGACAGACATAGCCCAGGAGTCTATTGAGTCTCAGCTGGTTGTACATCTGATCGATCAGACTCATAATTAAATATGCTAAATTCACTACATAGCATTCACTTTGATTACAGCATAAAATGCTAGCTCCGACAACGTAAATTGAGAAGATCAACGATTGATTTGCATATTGTCAAATCACTGCACCTTTTCTCGCTGTTTCCTTGTACACAGAGTGTGCTGTGTAAGACGTCCTCTTACTCCAGCCAGCAGGTGGTGCTGATGCTTTTTGTTTTATTTCTTCTGTGTTTGGTAGCAGCCAATGGGGAGGCCTCACAGTGTAAATATAGGAAGTGTTACCACATGTTAGTAGTGGTCGACAAGGAGAGAGATAATTATCATGAAGTTTGAATCTGCATCCATCCTTCTTCGCTATGTTGTGGATAGCATTGTCTGAGTATTGTGGTTCCTTACATATTCACAAGTGGATATCTATGTTTATTTAGATGTTTCTATGTTAAGTGGATCCTTATTCATGTGGATATTTTGTGGTTTTTGTGACGTAATGAACCGTGGTATGTATATTTTTGTATCACAGCTAAGGGTCTAATTTCTATGTATATTGTGTTTTCTTTCAGTTTTACTCTGTTGACTTGTGGAGGTAAAACATCTTATTAAAGAGGATAAACGCTTGCCACTTGTCGAGGAGTTATCTGTCTGCATACAACAGTGAGGGCAGAACAGTAAAAAGACACATTTGTCTACATCATCAAAATATCAGGAGGATACACACGTCAGTCTTCCATAAGAAACTAAACATGTCTCAGCCACGAGATGATGAATCCACGTCACTCCACACTCATGCATCAAAATTATCTAAGGGCTCCAGTAAGTCATCTGCCAGCATGGCTGCTGTCAATGCACGGGCTAGGGCGGAGGCAGCACGAGCCAGAGCGGCCTATGCTCAGAAGGAAATTCAAATGAGAGTAAAACAAGCAGAACTCAGAGTGGAAGAAACACGTCTGGAGGCTACATTGGCAGCACTTCATGAGGAACGAGATGCAGAAGCAGCTCTCGCTGAAGCCAATGTATATGAAGCTGCAGCAAGCGAAATAGAAGAAGACCACATAAGCTTTCGCCTCCCACAGACATTTCACCCATTAGAACGCACAAGTGAGTATGTGAAAGACCAACTTCTCCAAAATGAGAAATTAACCCCACATGCATCCATGAAGCCTAACGAGGCTCCAGCGGGTTCAACATTTAACCAACTCAAGCAGGAAGTTGAAACGCCTGATCCATTTTACCAACTCAAGCAGGAAGTTGAAGCGCCTGATCCGAGATCTCCATACATGTTGCTGCCTTGCAAGAACAATGCAAATGACCGAGCATCCCAGCCACCTAGGAGCTTCGCAGTACATGAACAACCACAATGGTCAAGTTCTCGGATTCCCCCACAAGAAACCTCAAGTATTTATGACCTTCCCAGATTTCTAGCTAGACGTGAGTTGCTCAATGGAGGCCTTATAAGCTTTAGCGACAAGCCAGGTGACTACTGGGCGTGGAAATCCTCGTTTCAAAATGCCATCCAAGGTCTACATCTAACAGCCAGTGAAGAGAATCCTCGTTTCAAAATGCCATCCAAGGTCTACATCTAACAGCCAGTGAAGAGAATCCTCGTTTCAAAATGCCATCCAAGGTCTACATCTAACAGCCAGTGAAGAGCTTGACTTGTTGACTAAGTGGTTAGGCGACGAATCCTCACAACATGCAAAACGCCTCAGAGCAGTGCATATTAACCACCCTTCTTTCGGTCTGAACAAAGTGTGGGAGAGACTTCAAGAGTGTTATGGATCCCCTGAGGCCTTAGAAAAGGCTTTTTTTGATAAGATAGAGCAGTTCCCCAGAATTACCAACAAGGAGCATCTGCTACGTGACCTTGGTGACCTTCTGTTAGAGATTGACTCTGCTAAGAGCGAAGGCCATATACCAGGATTGCCGTACCTCGACACCGCACGAGGAATTCATCCCATAGTGGATAAACTTCCATTCGGCCTGCAAGAGAAATGGATGACGAACGGAACCAGATACAAACATGAACATTCTGTGTCATTCCCTCCTTTCTCGGTCTTCGCCACCTTCATTAAAGATGAAGCCAAAATGAGAAATGACCCCAGTTTTATGTCTTTGGTTCCACCCACCTTCGCTGCCTTCAAAGCAGACAAGCATCTGGGAAAACACGACAAATCAAAAATGCCTATCACAGTCCACAGAACAGAAGTGGTTAGCTCCGAACACAAGCCAAGTGCTGAAAAAGCAGCTACAGACCCCAGCAAAGAGTGTCCCATCCACAAAAAACCTCATCCACTCAAAAAATGCAGGTTATTCCGGGAGAAGTCTCTGGAAGAACGTAAGGCTTATCTGAGACAAAATCAGATATGTTTCCGATGTTGTGCTTCTTCCAGCCATCAAGCAAAGAACTGTAAGGTGGAAATCCACTGTTCAGAGTGTGAAAGTAACTCACACATCAGTGCTCTCCACGCTGGTCCTGCACCATGGGCAACACACAGGTTTGCAGGACCTGTCTTTGACCACGGCAGGGAGCAAGGCTCAGCTTCACCCATTGCTACGTCACACATGCACACAGGTGTGTGGAAATAGGGTCGGTGGACACTCGTGTGCCAAGATTTGCCTTGTCGATGTCTACCCAAAAGATCGCCATGACCAGCGACTCAGAGCTTATGCTATCTTGGATGATCAGAGCAACAAGTCTCTGGCTAGATCTTCCTTTTTCGACATCTTTTTTTTGACAAAAACTCTTCTCCTTACACTCTCAAGACGTGTGCAGGTGTTTCAAAAGTGACTGGGAGAAGAGCAAGTAATTTCATAGTGGAATCAGCTGATGGCCAATCCAGTCTTGCTTTACCCACGCTTATTGAATGTGACATGCTCCCTGACAATCAAAATGAAATACCAACTCCTGAAGCCGCTCACTATCATCCACATCTCAAGGACGTCGCTCCAGAGATTCCAGCACTCGATCCCAAGGCTGATATTCTGTTGCTACTTGGAAGAGATGTTATTCAGACTCACAAGGTGCTCGAACAGCGCAACGGACCCCCAAATGCTCCGTTCGCACAGAAGTTAGCGCTGGGGTGGGTTATTGTTGGTGACGTTTGTCTTGGCGGAGCTCACACTCCTGGGCATGTGAACGTTCTAAAGACAAACATCTTGGACAATGGAAGACCAAGCTACTTCCTTCCATGTCAAAACAACATGCTGGTGAAGGAAAGTTTTGATTGCCAAGATGCCATGGGAGATACAGTCTTTCAATCCACTAGCGCTGACGAGAAACATGCCTACTCCATAGAAGAAAGAACCTTCCTGCAGATAATGGAGAAGGAAGTCTATCAAGATGACTCAAACACCGGGTGGCCCCGTTGCCCTTCCGCTCTCCAAGACCACGTCTCCCCAAAAACAAACAGCTAGCAAGTCAACGTCTCTCCTCAGTACGTCGCACGCTGAATAAGCGACCTGAAACAATATATTTGACAACGGTCATGCAGAACCAGCACCCCCACTAAAAGAGCATGAGGAACATTGGTATCTTCCCTTCTTTGGGGTTTATCACCCTCATAAGCCAGAACAAATCAGGGTGGTCTTCGACTCGAGTGCTCAACACCACGGAGTGTCTTTAAATGATGTCCTTCTCACAGGCCCCAATCTCAACAACAGCCTGCTGGGTGTCCTTATGCGGTTCCGCGAAGAGCGAGTGGCAGTAACTACTGACATCAAGCAGATGTTCCATTGCTTCTTGGTACGAGAAGATCACAGGAACTTCTTACGCTTCCTTTGGCACAAGAACAACGACTTGGAGCAACCGATAGTGGAGTACCGCATGACGGTGCATGTGTTCGGGAACAGTCCATCACCTGCCGTGGCGATCTACGCGCTCAGAAGAGCATCCGAAGACCAAGAAAGAATCGACTTTCAATCAAAACACCTAGTTGAGCGCCATTTCTATGTTGATGATGGTCTCATTTCATTTCCATCAGAAGACGAGGCTGTTGCGGCTCTCAAGGCGGCCCAAGAAACGCTAGCTGCATCCAACTTAAAGCTGCACAAGATAGCTTCTAACAGCATCGACGTGATGAAAGCGTTTCCAAAAGAGGATCTTGCAAAAGGCTTAAAGGACCTTGATCTTGGAGCAGACTTCCCACCGATGTTACGAAGTCTAGGAATAAGCTGGGATGTTACCACTGACAAGTTTACCTTCCAGGTTTCCAGGACAGAGAAACCTTACACTCGCAGAGGGGTGTTATCAACCATAAACAGCCTTTATGACCCGCTTGGTTTTGCAGCTCCAGTCAGCATTAAAGGTAGAGCCCTACTAAGAGAGCTTACAACGGAGGCCTGCCAGTGGGACGAACCCCTTCCTGAAAGGAAGCTTAAAGACTGGTGTGAGTGGAAAGACTCAATCAAGGATCTGGAACGCGTCCGCATTCCAAGGACATACACTACCATTCCACTGAGCAGTTCAACAGACGGGGAGCTTTGTATTTTCTGCGACGCCTCTACACAAGCCATAGCAGCTGTAGCCTACATTAAAGTTACGGATGCAGAAGGCAAAAGTGAACTTGGATTTCTATTCGGCAAGGCTAAACTTGCGCCGCAACCAGAGGTGACTATCCCCAGACTAGAACTTTGCGGAGCTGTTATGGCAGTGGAAATTGCAGACATGCTTTCAGAGGAGATGGATGTCCAGTTTCATTCTCTGCGGTTCTTCACCGATAGTAAAGTTGTCCTCGGTTACATTCGCAATGAATCCAGAAGGTTTTATGTCTATGTAAGCAACCGTGTGCAGAGAATCAGAAAATCATCCCTACCAGAACAATGGAGCTTTGTTCCCACAGACGCAAACCCGGCTGACATTGGTTCAAGGTCAATACCTGCTAACGCCTTGATGTCCAGCATGTGGCTAAAGGGTCCAGACTTCCTGTTGAAGCCAAAACAGAACGATGACGATACCGAACCCTCCTTCGACCTGGTGAACCCAGAGTTTGATCCTGACATCCGTCCTCCTGTGACCTCCTGTGCCACTCAGATTGTGAGGTCTCCCTTGGATCCGAGATGTTTCGAATCATTCTCAACCTGGAGATCGCTTGTGAGAACCATAGCAAGGCTGATCCACATAGCCAGGTCCTTCAAGCGAGAAAGCAGTAAGACCAAATGTCAAGGCTGGCACATATGCAAAGGTCTCTGCCCAGAAGACCTCGCCAGGGCCAAGGAAGTCATCATACGCAGTCTTCAACGCAAGGCCTTCCCCGAAGTGTTTGCATGCATAGAAACAGGAAAAGAAATTCCCAAACAGAGTCAGCTCACAAGGTTGTCTTCTTACCTGGACAACGCAGGTTGCCTCAGAGTTGGCGGTCGTTTGTCTAAAGCTGATATTGGAGCGACTCATCATTTCTCACAGTCACCATCTGACTACCCTACTTATCAGACACTATCACCAACAAGTCCAGCATCAAGGGCGCCATTTCACAGAGGGTGCAGTGAGGTCAGCTGGCCTATGGGTTATTGGTGGAAAGCGGAGTATCAGCTCCATAATTCACAGCTGTGTGACCTGTCGCAAGCTTCGATGGAAAACCGAAACACAGAAGATGGCTGACCTCCCCACAGACCGCGTAAGCCCCAGTCCACCATTCTCCTATGTTGGAGTGGATGTTTTCGGGCCTTGGACAGTAACTGCTCGTCGAACTCGTGGAGGCTGTGCCAACAGTAAACGGTGGGCAGTCATTTTTAGCTGTATGAGTGTCAGAGCCATACACATTGAAGTGATCGAGTCAATGGAGTCATCCAGTTTCATAAATGCATTGCGGCGATTCATCTCTGTCCGCGGCCCAGTAAAACAGTTGAGGTCTGAATGTGGGACCAACTTTCTAGGCGCATGTAAAGAGCTTGGCATCAACTCAAGACACTGCAACAACCAGGTGGTACAGGACTTCTTGAGCGACAACGGATGCACATGGGTGTTTAACCCACCTCACGCTTCACATATGGGAGGTAGCTGGGAGCGCATGATTGGGGTGACAAGACGTATACTCGACTCAATGCTTTTGGGCATTTCATCCCGGCAACTGACCCATGAAGTGTTATCCACTTTCTTGGCAGAGGTGACAGCTATCGTGAACACAAGACCTCTCATCCCAGTGTCCACCGACCCAAGCTTCCCTGTCATCTTAACACCAGCTACCCTCCTAACCCAGAAGGTCGGCGTTTCATCAATACCTCTTGGTGACTTCAAATACGGTGACCTCTACAAACGCCAGTGGAAGCAGGTACAACATCTCGCAAACGCCTTTTGGCATCGTTGGAAGAACCAATACCTCTCTACCCTACAAGGCCGCAGGAAATGGAGAGGCCTAATCTGCAAGAAGGGGACCTTGTGTTGCTGAAGGACAGTCAAGCCCATCGGAATCAATGGCCAATGGGCATGGTGGTCAAAACCTTCCCCAGCCACGACGGGAAGGTCAGGAAAGTAGAAGTCAAGGTTTCATCTGGAGGAAAATGCAAGGTTTTCTTGAGGCCCGTAACTGACACTGTCCTCCTCCTTCCTAACACTCATGATGGGGACAATCAAAATAAAATGTAATTGTGACATCTCATAGATGTCAAGCGGGGAGTGTGCTGTGTAAGACGCCCTCTTACTCCAGGTGGTGCTGTTGCTTTTTGTTTTATTTCTTCTGTGTTTGGTAGCAGCCAATGGGGAGGCCTCACAGTGTAAATATAGGAAGTGTTACCACATGTTAGTAGTGGTCGACAAGGACAGAGATAATTATCATGAAGTTTGAATCTGCATCCATCCTTCTTCGCTATGTTGTGGATAGCATTGTCTGTGAGTATTGTGGTTCCTTACATATTCACAAGTGGATATCTATGTTTATTTAGATGTTTCTATGTTAAGTGGATTGTTATTCATGTGGATATTTTGTGGTTTTTGTGACGTAATGAACCGTGGTATGTATATTTTTGTATCACAGCTAAGGGTCTAATTTCTATGTATATTGTGTTTTCTTTCAGTTTTACTCTGTTGACTTGTGGAGGTAAAACATCTTATTAAAGAGGATAACGCTTGTCGAGGAGTTATCTGTCTGCATACAACAGTGAGGGCAGAACACAGAGTGAAGCAGGAACAACAAGCATGCTTTAACAAACTTTTAAAAACCTTGTCTCAAAATGAAACCTTTAAAACTAAATGATGAAAACAGGAGGGAGTGATAAGAATGCGGAGCAGCATGACAGACAGTGAGACAACTTCCTCAACTGCCGTGTGATTTACACTTCGGTCTGCAACAAAGCAGGAAAGACGCTCTGTGGTTGCTTCTAAACTATGATTAGGATTTATTATTAATAGGACTGTGTTGAAATCTGATACTTTACTAGATGATGAACAAAAGCATTGAAACTGCTGAACATGTTGGCTGATATAGGAGTTTAGTGTAGGGCAACTACTCTCCGGTGATATGATAATAATTGGGCAAGGGTGTGAATTATGTTGTTTTAATCATATTTTCAGGTAAGGGATGTTGAAAAAATAAATCAGTAAAGCTGTTTCATGGCTAAAATAACATATCAGGTGGTTGGATTGAGGTGTATCCACTTTTGAGGGTGAACCGTTCTGTTTTGGGGTGTTCAAAACACGCTCTCTTAATTGAAAACAGGAAAGATATCAAAAGGCAATTTTCAATTTATCTTGCTTTATGTGGATGTGTACTTTATTAGCTGCATTCCCAGGTGAACCTTACCTTCCTCAGGTCTCCCCTGGAGCAGTACTCCATGGCCAACAGTGGAAGATCATTTAAGGCTATGTGCCTCATTTCCTCTGGGACATCTCGGGCTGTCACGACATTGATGTGATTCAGCCTGAGTGAGACAGAATGACAGGTCAATGCTGCATTACTTTTTATTGGTCATACAGATGGTGCACTGTCATCCCCTAAATGTCTGCAGTTTTCCAGAAACAATTAAAACTTTGAATATGTATTGGCATTAATATTCCAGGAGAGCACTGTATAATGTTGTTGAATCAGTGTGCAATTTAAATAAGTAGTATATAAGAAGTGTATAAAAAAGACAAACTTTTTCATGATCTGGATTTCTCTGCTCCATCTGTCCTTGTTCCTTGGTGTGAGCTCCAGACGGCACATTTTTACAGCTAGTTTTTCATTTGTTTCCTAAAAAACAGACACCAAAAAATGCATTATTATATCAGAGCATAAAAGCTTACCCCAGAAATAGCAGTTTGTGTGTAGCTATTACCCTCATAGATGCCACAAAAACAGAAGACTTCAACAATCCCAATAGGAAGTAAATTAGTAATGATGCAGTTATCATAGTGGTTGTCTTGCAGGGGTAGTGTTAACTGGGTTATATAGCTCCAAACTCACATGATGTTGGTACAGGTAAACATGGGCAAAACCGCCCATTCCCAGCCTCTCTTTCAGCTCCCAGTCTCCGCAGTTCTGGTTCTGCCTGAAGGGAGGTTTCTCCATTTTTGTCACCCAGGCTGTGTATAAATAATATATACATAGATCATTAACATTCTAATATATTTATTTTTAAGGCATATATGTTCACAATCTAATGGCGACGTTTGAATTCCTACATAGCTAGCTTAGCTAAATACAACTAGGGAACGTGGCTACATCCTGGATCAGTAATGTCAGATTACATCGTATTTGGCTCAATACCGAAGTCATATTGACGTATTGTGAAGATTTGGTACAGGTTGCCACTTGAACTAAAAGGTAGCTGCTGAACAAAAACACTCACTAAAAGCAATGTATTTATTTGTTTTCTTCAATGGCTAACAGATAGCTAGCAGCAACGTAAAGAGTTTAGCCAACCAATAACAGCCCAGTACATTGCAGGAAATAGACGGGCCCGGCTTTTTTAGCATTATGGCTGACAAATAAATGCTTTGACGCCAGTTATGTGACATTTAAATGAACGTTTCCGTTTCCAAAGCGAGTTTTGAGACTTACTTCGTTTTTCTATGAAAGTGTCATGAGCTGTGTTTCGGTAAAACTGCGTACTGTCCGGTTGTTTTCTGTTCAATGCAGCAGCACAGTGAGAATGTGTACTTTCCTGGGTGACGTCACCAGAGTGCCCGGCTGTTGAAAATGAAACAGTGGTGCGTTCATTGACACAAACACCTGCTGTGTTCAAAGACACTACAAACGACCATTTGTGAGCCTCCAAAAATGTCTCTTTACGTTGTTCGATTGGTATTGAAATCTTACTTACTTACTTTGGATGAATATTAAACAGTACAACTTCATAACTACTTCGTTTATTAAATTAAATGTTATGTTTTTGTTTTTCCTTTTTTCCACACTGCATTTATGAGCATATCTTGATGTTTAATTTATAGACATTTAAATACATTAAGTATGTCCCCCTCATATCCCTCTATACTTCCCTTTCAGATAGAAATAGTGTTTATATATATTAATTTGTATTCCTGTTATTATCTTCTCAATTCTATTGGGCCCTGTAGTCCCTAAATATGACCCTTTGTAGGTGTAAAAACTTTGGATTACTTACAAGGAATAAAAGGAAACTGACCTGATGGGGCCAATGATCACTCATTGTGAATGTATTTGACATTCACATTGTTATTGTGAATCAATAGGTTCTTTTTTAAGGCCCCTTCAACAGTGTAATCCTTAAAGTAAAAAAAGACAAGCCCTTTATAATATAATGTGTGTAAATGATATGGATCCTGTACACAGATAACGAATAATGATGGTGATAATGTAATACATCTTTTTATAAGGACTCCGTACAGTAAAATAACAATATGTAAATACATCATTACCAGTAAACATCTTGCATACATGTACTTGAAAGTATGTCAATATTATCATAAATATGTACATTTTATTAAGCAGCAGAATGGCCCCTTCTCCTGTTGTATGATTATAGAATCAACATTAATGTTACTTTAAAAAAGGATCAAAGACATTTAAATGTTGCAGCTGGTCAGGGTGGAGCCACATGTATTGTCTATCAAAAAGCTGAATTGTAGTATTTTAAAATAGGATTCATATTTTTTAAAAAGCTGTTGAAAAATATGCCTTTGAAATGTAATGGGGGCAAAGTATTAAAATATTCAAAGAGTGTTTAAACAGCATATTGTGCTTACTTTCAGGTTCATATTTGTATTTTGTGTCTCTAATGTGACATGTTAACATGCTTTAATGTTCAAAAAGCCCTCTATTTTTTTCTTTTCACTCTTTGTCTGAAACCAGAGCCCAGCCTGCCCTAATTGGTAAGCTGGCCGGCTCTGTTGTGATTAGTCTACTGTTTAAAGATGTTCCGCCTCTTAGACAATCACCTACAATGTGTGGGTGCACTAGCCAAAAGAAGTGCAATTGTTACATATTGATGACACCCTTTGCAATGTGCATTCCACACAATGATGTTCAGACACAGTAAACCTTTCAAAACACTTTAATTTTCCTCTTCTATGCCTCCCAAAATGGGAGGCTAACAAACAACATATCCTTGGTGAGTTTAAACAAGGCAGTGATACATGTAGCTCACTCTATGTGTAGCATTAAATGAACATCGCCTTACCTGCACCAGTCTAAAAAACACTGAGATGGATCAGATCAGACCTCTACATGTAAAAACATTTGTATGAGCTGGCTCTCTAAAACACAACAGCATACAACAGCATTAAATATAGCCATTTCCTTCATTCACATTGAAAGAAATGAACAAAACAAAAATGACCATGAGCTGTAGGACAGGAAAAGAATATGTTGACCTACCTTAAATATTAACCCTTCATTTAATACTCTAACCATAATATAAATGAAAACAGGCCATAATATCTCATGCTTTATTTACATTCAGAGATGAGGCGTTCATGAGCAGAAATGAATGCTTTTTAAAGGACAGCTGCAGGCATGCGCTGCTGCTGTAACAGAGGTACTGTACGCGGTGAACGCACTTCAACAGGGTGACTTTCACTAGAGCATCACAGAGCCGTCACCAGGGGAACCAGCCATCTCCATGCTAACCAGCGCCATGGAGATCCTGCAGCTGCTCTTTGATGTAAGTCAGCGGTGACAACACATGGCAGGAGGAGAGGGGGGGGGGGGGGGGGGGGGAGTTGGGAAGGAGGAGAGGAGGACCTTGGAGAGTTGTCAAGGTGGAGGCTCCTTTCATACAACATCCATCCCCACTGCATGGAGAGTATACAGCCTGATCCTAGAATAGAACCATAAGATATTTTGCATCTTCTTGCATCAGTCTCTAGTTACAGATTGGGTAAATAATGTATTTTCACTACCATATATGCTTTTGAGATGTTTACATTTAGGTATTTTTCAGTTGAATGATCTAAAATCCATTCTTAACATTTTAAGACCACTCTTTCAGGTTTTTTTTTCTTGTTGACTAAGGCGAGACACTGCAGGCACAATGTGATCCTTTCAGAGTAGTGGAAAGAAATCATTCAAAATACACATTAATATATGTTTGCGTCTTTAGCTTCATCTTAAATTTGAATAATGGCAAAACTCAGGCTTAGTCTGGTCTTAATGTACTGTAGTCTACTACTGGCCATTAAAAAAGCAAAATCTGACTGAAAGATTGGAAAAACACTTAAGTAATCCAGGTTATATCCAATGAATTTACTCTATTTACCTGTAGTGTCTCCCCTAATCGGCTGATTATTTTTGCAATTATATGCTTAGTTTGCGTAAATAAAAATAAGGGTAAGGAAATGTAACTTCTGACAGCCTAACGTGACATCATTTTTTAACAAAACTCCAAAAAAGTAATTGGAGTAACTGTTAAATAAAACAGCAAATCTTTACCATTGAGAAGACGGAACCAGAACTTGTTTGACATTGTGTGCTTATGTAGATCATGTGATCTAGAATGAAATGTGAGAAGTGCCTTTAAAAGCTTGAAATGGTGGTATTTATGTGATGTAACTGAATGAATCAAAACTCATCACCCTTCCCCTCAGAACACCATGAATGGCACTCAACATGAGTCCGATTGCTCTTCCACAGATTGGCCACATTATAAAAAGCAGACGCTATTAATAAACACAAAGCTGTAATAGCACGTTACATAACTGCTGAAAGGTACAAGATGTCAGCTATGGCAACAATATACACATACACCTTTTTTTAAACCATCGAAGTAAGATCAGTGAGATGATTTGAGGAAAGAGAATAAAAGCATAAAATGAAATGTAGATGGTAAATTATTTTCACAACCAATTAAATGTTTAGGAGGGAGACAAAGCGAAAACCGAAAGGAACTGAAATACCGGCTTTTGTCAACACCTTCCCTGTCAGAAAAGATAAAGAAAAGATGAAGAAACTCATAATTAAGTTGCAATAACTGAGAAATGTTTGGCACTCTTTATGAAAAATTACACGGATGAAAAGAGTTGCCGATTATTTTTGTGTCATTTAACTAATGAATTCAGCGCTCAAACTGCAGGCAAAACACTTGGCTAATTCTAAGCCTGAATATTAGATCATGGAAAACTAATTCACATTCAGAGTTAACAACATGGGAACTGATGGCGGATGAAAGAAGCAACAAACAGGCTCCAGCATGCTCACGCTAACATCCACAGCGAGACACACTCAAACACACACTGACTCTACAGTTATACAAACAGGTGTTGTGTCATTTAGCCCTGCAATACCCAACCCCACCCATTAGGTGAGTGGTGTATATCATGCATATTCACTGCAGGTGCAGCAGGTGTGTTTATGGCTGAAAAAAACGTGAACAGCTCCCCCTGCTGGTCGGATGCCGGCACTGCAGCTGCTCAAGGTGTCGTTCTAAAGCCTGAGTAGAAAATGGCTATGGAGGCGTTTATGGCTACCAAAACACCATAGGCTGCCAACACCCTACTAAATGAAGAGTTCCTTCCTTTTTTTTTTTGTACATTCTCTACCTTTTTCATGCATCTCTTACCCTGATCCCTTTAAAATCATGCTATTAAGTCATAGCCAACCATGCGCGTTCTTTGGATTACTGCCACCTGAAATCCACACGTGAATTCATTTTTCTTTTTTGTAATCCCGTCACAAAAACCCTTTTGATCGTTTACTAATGTTTGATAGGTACATAGGCGTCACTATAATACTCATATTGTGCTGAATTATTACCACCATGTAAGAAAAAAACAACAACACATGATTATCGTGTAGCGCTTTCAGGACTTACAAGAAGACGCGTGAAGTGCGGCCCACCAAACGCATCTTCGCAATAGTGTATTTGAATATATTGTAAATATACCGTCATATATCATACAATATAAGCTGCTATATATACAACACATCCTGGATGTTTTACAAAGAGCATGGATAACATATTTTTCCTTTAACATTTTCAATATCATAGTTCATCATACACTTGACATACACATGAGGAATAGGTTCAACATCAACAAACGACTGTAAAATACTGTAAAAATATTGAAAAAACAAGAACATTCAGTGTCTGCCTGGTGAGTGTTAAAATAGGCTATTATAAATGAGAGGCTATTACGGAGATAACACATGTTGGGTATGAAGAAAAAAGGACTTAAATGACCCCAGAGAACAACTTTTGCTGCTCTCAGTTTTTGCCCTTGAAGTAGTAAAAGGCTTAAAAGAAGCAGTGCTGGATGCAGGCATGCGGATCACTGGGGAAAACAACATTCGGCCAAGAAATAGAAAGAGAACAGAAGCACACCACGGGACAGAAGCCAAAGCAACTTGGAAAGAGATCTCCTGTTCAAGTAGAGCAAAAGAAAAAGACCTAGATGAGATGCAGTTGCTGCATATCAGGTGTGAAGTTCTGCTGACATCTATTTAGCCGTCAGTGACCAGAGAAAGCCGAGCTGCAGCGTCTAATCGCCCTCGACACTCCATCGCTGTGTGTTGTGCACAGTGTGTAGATCCACCTTCAGTGAGATAGAAGCTAAAAGCTGTAATGTCCAGCCTATGTGCGGAATGTGAACACACCGTGGTGATGTGGCAAAAAACAAGGAGCTGGAATGTGAATGGCTCCATAAGACCTGGTGATGCGTTACAAGTCCAGTGACTGTTACAGCGGTATTAGAGCGGCTGCAGCAGGACAACTGAAAATCAGTCGTCTTAAAATGTGATGTTTTTAATAGTTTGGTCCCAAAACTGAGTGAAAAGTCAAGAGAAAAAGGTGGAAGGAAGTGGCCCGAGAGGTGAAAGAACAAAAGAGGAGAAAGAAGAAGCTGGATGTACGTCCCCGTGTGTTCCTTATGAGCACTTCTCCTTCTCCCGTTCAGTCTGCCGCCGCACCCACAGACACATCGTCACTGTAGTGTGTGACCTCCCACCTCCTGCACCCACACCCCTGCTGGTGCTCCTCTTCCAGTCACAGGATCTGCACCTCCTCAGTTCCACGAGAACATTGGGGTGCCGGGTAGGGCGTCATGGTTTAGGGGGAAGGGAGTGGGGTGGAGAACTTCACTCCTGCTCCCCCTTCAAGCAGAGCTCCAAACCCTCCTGGATCTCAAATAAAAACCTATGCAGGGAGACGGCCTGCCGCTGGCAGTGCAACGCTGTGCCGCTCCCGGCGCCCCCGCCCCGCCTCACTTCTTGACGGCCTGCCGGTAGCTGTGTCTCTGGCCCTCCTGCCGCAGCTTGCCGCTGCAGCCGCTGGCCTTGCTGCTGTTGCCCCCGTCCCGGGTGCTGCTGGCCTGGCTCACCTGGCTGGCCTGGCTGCTGTCCTGCAGCGTGGGGCTGGAGTGAGCCCTCTGCAGACTGTTGTCTTCCAGCAGCTGGGCCTCGAACACAGACAGGTCCTCCTCGCCGCTCCGGATCTTAGCTCGCAGCAGCATGACGTACGTCCCATACCGAGTTTTCTATAAGGCGAGACAGAACTGGTGAGGAGGGTGAAGCATTGAAACTTATAGAGAGCTTCATTAAACTTCCCCAGCTGAACACCTACAGTAACATCATCATTTTAGTATTACTAGGTATCTTATATTTAAAGCATTACTAATATTTAGTAAACATGATACCTGTCTTTGTTTGTTAACAGTAAATAATTGTATTAAAGTTTGTGAGTTTACCATTAATTAATGATGGTTATTCTTAGTGTTACCAATTTATTAGATATCTGTTTGGATCTCTCTCTCTCTCTGAATAAATACAGCAATAATAAAATACAGCTATAATAAATAATTCAATTTTTGCCATGTTTTTAGGAATAAAAACTGATATGAATCAAGCTGTGAATAATATATGAACAAACCTTTCAGTAAAAACATCCAGAATATAGATAGATTAATAAAAAGTTTGTCTCACATAAAAAATAATATACATACAGTAGGAATATAATGTGGTTTATGTAAGTGTTGCTGAAGGGTCGATTTTAGGTTTTTTTTTCACTTTGGAGAGTATTCAAAAGTTGAAAAGATATATATTTAATACAGTTTGCCCTAGAAGTGAATGGACTAAACATATGTAACAAATTAATGTTACCATCTAACTTCCCCACTTTATTTTCATTAAGATGATTATTTCTTGTAATACAACTTTTATTAATTGTTTAAACATGCAAATTAGTCATTATCTAAGGCTAACTTTTGGTGAAATTAAGAGAAATCTACAATCAAAACTAGACAAATGTAGTAAATAAAGACCCAAAGGTTTGGGTGTGAGGTTTTCTTCCCACTGTTCTGGAAGAAGTTCTAAAAGTGAAATAGCCAAACAGAATGGACCAGTGAAGATTGGACCGCTGAGAGAGCTGCAGTAATGTATTAATGATCTAACGCTTCACTGCATTTCCCATTTCTTTCTTTTATCTGTGGCTCACCTCAAACTCCAGGTACTCGTCCCGCTGCCTGTACTCTTCCAGTTCGCGCCCTTTGACCTTGCGGTCGGGGGGGTAAGATCGCAGCTCAGTCAGTTCAGTTGACAGGGCTCTGAACCGGTTTTCGTGGGATCTGACCTGCTCCTCCTGTAAGCACAAGGTCAACACAGAGAATGAGAGGAGGGTAAGGAAGGAATACACACATGCCTCCTTTCAGGTAGAGTGTTGGAATGTTTTGAATGTTAAAATGTAGGGGTATTGAAGCCATTGTGAAAATAAATACAATTAAAGTTCTGTTCTGAGAAACTTTTCCACTTTCGCATCACAACAGATCGACAGGAGTGAGAAGCCTGCCCTCATAAGCCACCGGTGACAAGAAGTGATTTATTACATCGGTGTGAGCTGGAGCGTTAATCCATGAAAATATAATTCTAATTACTCTGCCGTCAAGTTAGTAAAAATGAAGTGTCAACTCCTTTGGAAAATGACTGTTTTGAAAGAATTGTATCGGCTTGTTTGTCAAATTTCACAGGAGCCTGGACTTGACTCTGACCAGGTACAGCCAGTGGTGGAATGTAATTAAGGACATTTAGAAATATTGTAATTAAGTCAAAATTTGTAATTTTTTAACAATAATAGTGTTTATATCACACCTTTTGTTTGTGATAAAAATAACAACATAACAAGGTAGTATTTGTTTCCAACCTTTTTTTTAAATACATAAAACTTTGATTGAAATCTTCAACTATCTGACTTTTTTGCCACATTTTGGTACAGATTTCAGTACTCAGTGTTACAGACATAAACCAACAGTAGTGGAAAGGAACAAATACATTTACTCAAGTACTGAAGCACAATTTAAGGTACTTTTATGCTACTTCATACTTCTACTCCATTACATCATAACAAACATATTTCATTTTAACTCCACTATATGTATTTGATTACTTTAGTTACTCTATAAATTAAAACAAAATAGTTCACTCTCACTGTTTCCAAAATTCCAACAGAATAATCATTAATCGATTAATGGAGAACATATAAGCCAGACAAATATATAATTAAAATGATCATTTGTTAAAATTGAGCTCAGCTCTTTCAACTGCATCAGTGACATATTGCTTTAACACTAATGCATGAATAATAATAATAATAATAATAACAACAATAATGTCATTTTATAATATCATTACAGTCATAGGGGACGTTTGTATATTTCAAATAATTAAAGTATTTTTTTCTTATTAAACTAACAAACTAAATCAATACTCAATACAAGACTTTCATCTGTAAAAGCAAGATATTTGTATTTTGTCCCTTAACTGAGACATGTTTCCATGCTTTAATCTTCAAAAAGCTCTTAATGTTTCTCATACTGCCTGTGCTGCAGAACCTCTTTTCACCCTCCGTCTGAAACCAGAGCCCAGTCTGCTCTGATTGGCCACATACAATGTGACAAAGTGCTAGCAATCTTACGCCGGCGTTACATAGGGATTGCCCGATGTTATGTAAGTAAACAAAAGAGTCTAATGGAGGTGTTTCAGGCTATGTGGTGGGGTTGCGGATAGGGGATTACCCCACTTTGGGATTTTACTCTTTGAGGACCATTTACATGATCAGAAACCTTTATAACACACAACAGGAAAGGGAAAAAGCATAATAGGGCTCCTTTAAGATACCTCTGACTGCTTTGACATTGTCCCAGGCAGCAGCGGCCGGCTGAACTTCTTCTGGGAGCCGATGGCTGCTGGGAAAGGAGGAGCTGAGTACATGGCGGCCACCGTGTTGATCCTTGTGATCCAAGACTGCATCTGCTCCGCGTTCCTGTGATGTATAACACACACAGAAAGCAATTACACACAGATCTGAAACAGTAGAAACACACACTATCAGCCACTCTCCATGCCCACATCAGCGCATGGCCAGCTTACAACATCAAAGGGATAATTATCGGAGAACGCAGCCTTGCTGTTGACAAAGAAATTATGTTGGAGCCAATTAATGCATGAGAAAAAAAGTCCCTGTGAAACACTAACGGACCCATTAGGGGCCCATGAGAAATTTCAGATTGGCTCAGACAGCCTTGCTTTAATTCCCCAGGGAGCGACGAGGATGGCGAGAGATGGAGAGACGGAAAGAGGAGAGGGAGACACAGAGAGGGGTACAGTATCTGGGACAAATGCAAGCTGCAACTGGAGCACAGAGCCTGCTCTCCAGGGGGCTGAAACATGTGGCCAGTCATGTGCCACTTCCTGATCAAACACACACATGCACACCTCCACCTTTCTCTTAACATCCATGTATGTATACGTCCTGTGTATGTTCCATTGATCCGTGTGCTCTCTGCGTGTGTTCCGCTGAACACCTTGTGCACAGCTGGCTCTGCATGCTGTTAGCTGAGGTTGGGTGCTCAGCTGCCATTAGCCAGTTACAGAGCCAAAAGTATGCGGACAGTGTCTGTCTCTGCGGCTTAATCTTCAGGTTTCAGCTAGTGGTGCTTTAACCTGCCGCAGGGATTCACTCACATTCAGCCACAAGAGCATTAGTAAGGTTCAACACTGATCACCAGGTCTGGCTGATAATCTAAATCCAAAGGTGTTGGACGAGGTTAGGTCCATACTCAACGTATGCGTAACCATTTGGGGTAACCACTTCTTTATGGAAGTTGTTGTGTCTATAGCGGTCTTGACGCAATCAAGACTTTTACCAAATCGATGCCACAAAGCTAGAAGATCCTTTTTGTCTTAAAGTGTGTTTACATACATAAAACAAGTTGGTAGCCAGAGATTTTGTGTAAAACAAAATACATGTAAATTAGGCTCAAGTCCAAAAAAAGTGTTTTTCCCCATCAAGAGAAAGCAGATTTTTGCCAATTTAAAAAGTTCTCCTCTTCCACCTTAATGAGTATTTTTTTTACCACAGAACATTTGATTATTGTTAAATAATGAGAGGGAAAGAGCCGCTCTGGGATGGGGGAGAAATCTGATTATTTATGAGCTGCCGTATATCCATATTTACAGTGAACATGCTGATCTACCAACCCCCTTTTTGAGTGCAATTATCATTGTATTCATCTTGGATCTTATCTGTAAACGTGAAAGGTGTATACGTGTATATAACTATGTTGTTCTGATATTATTTCGATTTTTTCTGGTGGTTATCTTTAATATTTTACCGTTATTATTCCTTTTTCTTTTTTTTTACTCTTGAGCTGCCTTAACCCCCTGTGGGTAAAATTCTACATAAAGGAGTAAAGGCATATAGACTCAATCATTTTATGGTGGAGCATTGCCATTTCTGCTCAATTGAATCAAGGGGGCACTGACTTGTCCACATACCTTTGACTACATACTGCAGTTTAGACAGAAAATACACGGCTCATATCAAATCAAAGTCAACGTAAGAGAAAGGTTGAATTATGCATGGTATGATTCAAGTTTATCTCTGGTTTGAATTTGATGGTCTGCTGCAGATGCTGTGCAGCTGTCCGTGCACATACTCAACAGTATGTAATATTGTTTACACATTATCTCAGTGAGGAACATAGAGCAGGACTCACGGTGCCTGGAAGAGATACACCCTCCAGTCGGCGGTGCGCAGGTAGAAGACGTTGGGCCTCTTGCTGTAGTCTGAAGCCTTCATGGCCAGAGAGTGGTGGATGGACACAGCGTTCTTCAGGTCCTCCTCTGATAGCTGTTTGTCAGGCCTGTACTCCCCCTGGCAGGGCAGTAATGAATAAGAAATGAATGCTATGATTAACGCCGAGGGGTCTCAACACTTATTAAAGTGGGAGTGCTGACAAAGAACCGATTTTATTGGACGAGCAGCAGGAGAGTTACATGCAAACATTAGCAGTGCTTTGAACGCATCCCTTGTGTAAACAACTGATTAATTCTCTCATCTAAACGATCTGCTGCTGGACGACCCTCAAAGATATAAAGCTTCTAACTGGAACAAAAGAGGGTTTCTTCAGCTTGTCCCCATCAGAGAACCTGTTTTTGGTTCTGGGTAGAACCTTTTATATACGCTCCAACCTAAAAACAAACTTTAAAGAGGGTTTTACCTAGAAGCCGATATATAAATGTTCAACCTAGAACCATTTTTAGGGGTTCAATCCAGAACCTTTACACCTCCCAAGGGAACTCTTCGTATGGGGGTCTACAAAGAAGCCTTTTATATTTCAATGGTGAGCCTTTTTATTAGGGTTTCGTCTGAAACCATGTTGTCTTCTGAGGGTTCTAGGAAGAACCAAATTGCATTTTAACGATGTCTTACAAAGAACACTAAGAGAACCCAAAATGGTTCAGGAAGAACCTTTTTGCAACCCTGATTTTTGTAGGGAACATCAAGGCTGTATATTAATGAAAGTTTCTATACAGGTATTATTACAAAAACATTTATTTTTCTGATACATTGTGCAAATATCAAAATGCTGCCTTTATAGTAAATAAAAAAAGATACCTGATTAATTTATGAATTTCCATGACTGGAGGTTGGATTTTATACAAACAAATGTTGTTTGTTGAAGGCGCAACAATACTGTCCAGTAAACATTAGTGAAAACATAGTGTGCATACAAACGTTATGAAAAGATTTACCAAAAAGTTATACATAGCGCTATGTGGATTATAACAATTTTTTGAAACAGCAATTTATATCACAAAACAAAACTTGTCAACTAGTTTATCTAAGAAAACTGATTTGTTTTCGTCTCTCCACTCAGGCAGATGTTGGAGCCAAGGTAGCCGTTACATTGGCAGAGGTTGCCCCACATGGAAGCCAGGACATTGGGTCACAGCCAATTAACATGTTAACAGGATATTGGCTTTGACTCCCTACTGCTTGATATAAAGCATTGAATGCGTATCAAAGTCACCTGACACAAAAGAACGTTCTGGATCTCTGCTGAGGGGAAAAGATTCACCTTTGGTTTGTTGCTGCCACGGAAAGTAAAACTTAAAAAATGTAATAAAATTGCTTCTCATACAGATTTTTTGCCTGTACCACCAAAATACCAATTAAAATATACTCTGTAATAATGTGAGTTACTTACTTTTTGCAGGTAGAGAATGAGCCCTTTTAGGATGGTATAGAAGGTCTTCCAGCCTCTCTTCCCTCTTGGTGCTGTCAGGAGGAGAAAATAAATAACATCAAAAATACATATAAATACAATTGCAATATGAATGTATCTTAGTTTTGACCCACATTCCACTTGATTTGATTAATTAAATAAACGTATGCGCTTGTGTGAATTATCCCTCCAAATCCAGGAGGCAAGAAATGCATTAAATGAGGATTTATTCAAAGACATCACAGCAGGGGATTCCCATCATGAAGATTGAGACTTTTGCCTTTTGGCTTTAACTATAACTGAACCTTATTTTAGAAGTAGTTTCTGACTCGTTACAAACTTTAATTCCCCTTCATGTCAATGATTGTCTTTTAATTATTGCTTTTCAGCAGAAAACAACCAGTTAAAAATACATTTTTATGGACAATATTTAAAGTGATAAGTTACTTAATTAACCCAGATTTGATTATTATTTTCTCAACACACAAACAAGAAAATGTACAGTACAATTTCAACATTATTAGAAAAAAGCATTTCATGTAAAATAACGTTTATAGTGAAGCTAGCACACACTGATACAGAAGAAAAAAATTAGGCTGATAGAGACAGAGTGTAGTGGTAAAACAAATGATAACCTTTTAATTTTTTCACTATTTTATAATCATTTTTGATTAATCGATTAATAGTTCGGTCTAAAAAATAGTGAAAAATATCCATCCTAATTTCTCAAAATCTAAGGAGTCGTCTTTAAATGCCTTGTTTAGTCACATTGAATATGGACCTTGAGGTGATCTTATTTTGAAACTTGTCTTTCGGTAAAATAATTCTTCGTACTTCTCTTGCCGTCTGAGTCTGCGTGCACTTTGCGGACGAGGAACCCGTTCTTGTAGAGCAGCGACCCGGACTGCTGCGCCTCGTCTGTCGGGGGCTTCCCACTGCTGCCCTCTGCCTTCAGCGATCTGGAGGCGGTGGAGTCACACAGGCTGTCCCCGAGCTCCGAGAACGACTTCCGCAGCTCTTCCTCGTCGCTATGGAGACAAGAAAAAAAGAAAAAGGAAGAGAATGAAAAAAAGAAAGAACCCAGATCCCATGGTGATCAACACTTATGTGTCATGTCTCATTTGCAATGCGAATAAACACATCATCATTCATCCTGTCCATTTGCCTCTCACTCTGTGCTTGTTACAGGACAACAGGTCTGGAGATTTCACACACTTACTGTACTGGGGGAACTTTTCTTTTCATACAGAACACATGAGTAATACCCAACCTCTACGACTGGTGTGTTGCCATAGCTCTATAGTTGCACAAGACATTTACAAAGCATCCTGTAAGCTACCTTCAAAGATTTCACCGTGTGTCTTCCTGCTCCGGTTCTCCTGGGAAGCACTCTCCTTGATCAAAAAAGAACCACAGCTAAAGAGTGACACCATATATCTTGCTCCACCTTTGAGGTGAAAAACAGGGGCATCTTTACCCAGGGGGGGTCTGTCGACTCTTCTCAGAAACACGGGCACACTACTGTTACTCCTCCACCCCTTGAAGCCTCATAGAGTACTTTAATACTTCATAGCGCAGTGATATAACAGAACCTCAGTCTTATTTCATAAGCCAGCCTGGATGACGGTTCTTTAAAATGCGTAGAAAGAATGGAAATGTGATCTACATTTCAGCTCTATCTGCACAGGAAGACTGTGTGATATCGAAGGTTTCACAACAACTGACTTGGTGTGAGAATCTTATTTATACAGTATGTGTGAATGGAAATGGTGTTCATATGGAAGACATTTAATAAACACATCTTAGATACTAGCCTGAGGTACTGTATGTTCGTATCAAATATAAGGACTACACTACGACATATATTTATGAAAAGAACATCTGAAAAGCATTTAAAGTGACCCGATTATGCTTTGGGCGTTTTCCCTGTCCTGTGGTGTGTTATAAGTATAGTTTTTTGTGAATGTAAATGGTCTGCAAAGGCTAAAATAAAAAGGTGTCTCACTCCCACACCCTCCCCCCGCACCCATTGTCTTCTTTGTTTACTTATGTAACATCATGACATCACTATGTGACACTCTTTTCTATTGGCTAGCACTCCAACACATAGTATGTGATAGGCAAAGGGGCGGGGCATCCCTAAGCGGTTGACAAATCACCAACAGAGGTGCAGCAGCTCAGGCAGTATGAGAAAAATAAAGACCTTTTAGAATATTAGCAAACAAACGTTTTCTGAAATGTTTTTAAACATGTGTAGGTTTAATTTAATAGATACAATAAATAAGAAAAGAAAAAATACACAGCACAGTATTAAAGCACCATATCTGATAGGAATGGCACACCGCTAAAACATGACCTTGTTGTGGTTAACTGAGACATACTGTAATTTAAAAAAGTATTAGTGACACTGCTGAAAAAATGTACCAGCTCTGTTTTTTATTAAAGAAAGTTTTCAGGCTGGCAGTTGCTGCTGAAGTTTCTGTGCAAATTGCTCATTAGAAACATGCCTTGAGGAGCCATCTCTGTAGAGGAGGACTGTTCATGAGTGGCTGAGTTCCTGTGAGCTTGACTGAATTTTTTTATTTATTAAACTAATCAAATGTGCGCCGTCAGTGTATCTGTTCATGTGTTTGTGAGTGTCTCTGCCAAAATTTTTTATCTTATTTTGGTCTTTTCCGTCTCTCTTGTATCCACCAACTGTGCATTTCAATTTGTGTTTGGATGATGAAATACTTTGTTAGTGTGATTTCATTTGGTTAAAAGTTGAATACATTCTTTTCCATTTGTTGTGTTGTATATTGTTTTCATTACTCATTTATTACTTTTAACACATGTATTTTCCATTTTCTTTTCATCTGTAGACTTTTTTGTTGGTTTAATTGTAATTTCTACACCTTTTATCATTCTCCTTTTTTGTTTGTATTTTAATGAATATTCCAGTTCATTCACCTTTGCTTTATTTCTAATGTGTTTTATCATTGTTTTATTACCTTTTATGTACGGTTTCAAAATATTTGTAAAAATGATATATTTTAAAATGTATGTTTTGTTGTTACATAAATGTCTGTCCCCTTCCAGCCCCTTCTTTATTTCGCACAGGTTTGATTCATGCCATTACTGTTTGACTACCATTTTAAATGTTTAATCATCAATTTCTGTATTTTTCTTTTGAATTGTTGTCCAGTTTATTCTTCATTCTAAATTAAACAACTGGTTTACTTTTTGGTATCTGTCGTTGCTTCTATTTTGCCCCTTTTTCATTTAAAAAAAAATGTATTTCGCTTTTGTTTTCTACTTTATTTAAAACATTGTCTCTGACTTTCATATCCTTTAAATTCCTTAGAAATGTCTGTTCCTGAGTATATGAATAGTTTGTAGATATATTTCCGTCTTGTATGTTTTGTGCTGGAAACACACAGACAATACTAAGTGTACACATTACTACAGCAGCGCTAATCCCATTCTGCTCTCAATAACCGCTCACAATACGCTGTATGGATTCTTTGAGTGTTTTTTTAAAGGGATTTGTCACATTAGGAGATGATAAATGCTTTGAGCAACAACACTGAGCGTCTCTGCATCTGCTGGTGAGGTAACCTGGCAATTCCACTTGTTACTTCACCAGCCGGCACCCATGCAAAAGTTCAGCCCGAAAATAGAAAGATGGCTCTATGCCGAACCCCCCCGAGACCACGCTATGAGTAACCAACAGAACATAACAGCAGTTAACCCCGTGCAGGAGCCAGGGAGAGAAAAGGGAGGCAGAGATGGAGCCAATGAGCATGCAGCCTGTTGCCTGGTAACTGCTGGCCTGCTTCAATACCATTTTACACAGAGACAAAGTGGAGAGGAGATAGAGAGGGGAGGGATGCAGGAGAGAGATAGAGAGCTGAGGAGACAGAAGAGGGGGGAAAGACAAAGCTGATCCTTCTTAGATGGCAGAACATTATCCTCAATGATGTGAGTGAGAGGAGGGGGGGGAGGACAGAGGTAAACAATAAGAAAGGAAAACAAAAAGGTAAGGAAAGGAACACATAAGAAAAGGAAGGAATAAATGAGGATGAAAGAAAAGAAAAGAAAGATTAGGAAAGGACAGGATAAGACAGGTAACGAACAAAAAAGTAAAAAAGAAGATAAATAGAAAGAAAAAATGGGACAAAAGGAAAAAGAACATTGATCAAATAAATGATAGCAAAGGAAGAGAAAGGATTGGACGGTTAAGGAACATCCAAAAAAGGCAAGGTAACAGAAACAGGAAAAAGAAGAAAAAGGTCATGAAAGTACACAAAAAAAGAGACTAAAGAAAAGAAAAGGAAAAGGTAGTAAGAAAGAAAAAGAAAGAAACAGAGAAGTAGCAAAAGGAAAGATAAGAACTACACTGAAGGGAAAAAACCTATTCAAGAGGGAAATTGATTGGGAGAAGAGAGGAGAGGAAAAGGAAAAAAGGAGAAAAAATAGAGGTAAGGAAAATGTAATGAAAAGAATAGAATGAAAAGAAACAGGGCATGGAGTAGAGAAAGGAAGGAGAAGAATGACATTCATAGAGAACAAAAAACGAAAGTAAATAAATGAATGACCATAAAAGACAGAGATGATAATCACAGGCAGGAAAAAAAGAAATAGGAAGAGCATGGCAAAATACCAGAGAGAAAACGGTAAAGTAACAGGAAAGCTGATAAAAAAAACTGAAAGGAATAGGTGTGTTTATAAAATGTGAAGAAAGGAGTTGAAAAAAGTGCATACTGGGATGTTTGTGCTGATGTTGCTGCATCAGTTAACCAATGGAAACAGACTGAGTTTCACCTGTGACACTAACCAATCAGTGCAAACACAGTCAATTGAAAGAAGACATTCATTCATTCATTCAATCAATCAATCAATCATTTGTTCATTCATCATTCATTAAATCAATCATCATTCATTCATTCATTCATTCATTCAATCATTCAATCATTCATTCATTCATTCATTCATTCAGTGAGCTCCTTATTCGATCATGGCAAAGCATTTCCATCGTTACAAGAAAAACTTGGTATATACAAATATTCTTTTATACGACTCTTTTTTTGTTTAATAAGAAGGGATTTCATTTTTTGGGTGTGAATGCACTATACATATATATATATATATATATATATATGTATATGTATATTCAGTGGAGGAAATACGTATTTGATCCCCTGCCAGTTTAGTTAGTTTACCCACTCACAAAGAAATGAACAGTCTGTAATTTTTATGGTAGGTTTATTTTAACAGTGAGAGACAGAATATCAACAAAAAAAATCTGGGGGAAATAAGTATTTGATCCTCTCGCTTTAAGAAAGTACTCCTGATGTCAACTTGATACCTGGATAAAACACACCTGTCCACAGTCAATAAATCAGAGTACAACCTCTCTACAATGGGAAAACCAAAGACATCTTGTGATCATGGTGGAACTAATGCCTAAGGACATCAGGGACAAGACTGTAGACCAGCACAAGGCTGGAATAGAAGACAAGACCACCAGCAAGCAGCTTGGTGAGAAAGAGACAACTGGTTTGATTATTAGAAGATGGAAGAAGCACAAAATGACCATCAATCGCCCTCGGTCTGGGGCTCCACGATCTAAGATCTCTCCTCTTGAGGCATCAGTGATCATGAGAAAGGTAAGGGGTCAGCCAAGAACTACACAGGAGGGACTTGTTAATGATCTGAAGGCAGCTGGGACCAGTCACCAAGAAAACTATTGGTAACACACTGCGCCGTAATGGATTCAGATCTTGCGGCGCCGCAAGGTCCCCTGCTCAAGAAGGCACATGTACAGGCCATCTGAAGTCTGCCAGTGATCCTCTGAATGATTCAGAGAAGGTGATGTGGTCAGATGAGACCAAAATCAAGATCTTAGGCATCAACTCGACATTTCGTGTTTGGAGGAAGAGAAATGCTGCCTTTGACCCCAAGAACACCATCCCCAGCGTAAAGCATGGAGGTGGAAACATGATGCTTTGGGGAGGTTTCTCTGCTAAGGGGACAGGGCGATTCACCACATCGAGGGGATGATGGAGGCCATGTATCGTAAAATATTGGCTGATAACCTCCTTCCCCTAAGACATGTTTTGCAAGGGGATCAAATACTTATTTCCCCCAATTAAATGCAAATCGATTTATATCTTCTTTTTTAATATCTACATTTCTGGATTTTTTTAAATATTCTGTCTCACTTAAAATAAACCTACCATAAAAATGAGAGACTGTTCATTTCTTTGTAAGTGGGTAAACTAACTAAATTGGCAGGGGATCACATTTGTATTTCCTCCACTATATATATATATATATATACATTTCAAATTTGGAATGCAGGGCATCCTGCAGGTGAGAGGTGGAGGCAGCACACAATAGTGAGACAGGATGATTGGAGCCATTGAGGGAGGAGGACAAAGGGGATTAGCAGAATGAAAGGAATACTGGAGCAGAGGGGGTCTCATCTGTCCCTCTCCCATCACTCATTTCACACATTTCAATCGCCACTCTGCACCCATCAAGTCATACTGCCGTATTGTACAGAACAGTATTAGGGTCATGCATAACGGGGGAAAAGAGAAGGAAGATGTTATTTTTTTTGCATTTAGACTTATGTTAATGTATATCCTGGTGACAATATATATCACAATACCATAACTGTTTTTAACTCAATTAATAAGTGCTTTGTTAAGGATCCTCATGACAATATATTTCTCATGAAACAGGTTTTAAGGTTAATAGCTGAAAATAAATACTATGATCTATGGAGGACACCAAAGACTTGACTTCAGGTTTTAATATTTCAAAATAAGCCGACAAAATACAGTTGGAATGTCTGGTTATTTGAGAACCACAGTTCTTCTCACCCTGACTTTACAATGTCATGGTGATATGGGCAAAATGTTCTGGTTTATATTAGTATTCTGTGCCACTACTGTGACATGTCTCCATGCTTTAATGTTCAAAAAGGTCTTCATTTTTCTCATACTGTCTGTGCTGCAGCACATCTTTTCACCCTCTGTCTGAAACCAGAGCCCAGTCTGCTCTGATTGGTTAGCTGGCCGGCTCTGTTGTGATTGGTAAACTGCTTACAGATGTCCCGCCTATCACGTATAATGTGTTGCCAATAGAAGCACGAGTGTAACATAGTGATACCACTATGTTACGGAAGTAAACAAAGGAGTCCAATGGAGGCGTTTCAGGCAGGGGGGAGAGTGTGGGAGAGAATCTCCCTCTGAAGGGAACGTTGCGATTTTAGCCTTTGCAGACCATTTACATGCACAAAAACCTATAAACAGGAAAGGGTTACACCACAGATAATATAGGGCCCCTTTAGGAATAAGTTGAAAGTAGAAATGTTGAGAATAAATGTCAGACTAAAAAGAGGATCCTCATTCTAGACATTTTCACTTCATTCTCAACATTTCAACTATAAACTCGAGAAACTAAATACAAAAAGGGTCCTTTTTAATGTTTTAATGTTTTACCATAATTGTCTTCCGCAGATATTCCGCAATTTACACAATGTCTCTATCAACAGATCTCCCTATCTCTGACTTGTTGCGTCTCTCTTTTAGTGCCCACCACCACCTCTCTACCTCTCTGTGCTCTCCACCCCCGCTCCTCAAAGAGGAATCTTGTGTGTGTATATTGTCTCTGTTTGTGTGTGTGTGTGTGTGTGTGTGTGTGTGTGTGTGTGAGAGGAGAACATGTGGGTGCATCCAACTGCACCGTTGAGAGAGTGGCTGTGTCTTTTCTCTGTGGGGGTGGGAAATAACATCCACTGCTGTGTGTTTTGCGCTGTCCCATAATACTCTATGCCCACACACACACACACACACACACACACACACACACACACACACACACACACACACACACACACACACACACACACACACACACACACACACACACACACACACACACACACACACACACACACACACACACACACACACACACACACACACACCTGTAATGACACATTATTTCAGATTTCACATACAGTACAAGTTGTATCCATGTAATCACAGCACATGGTTTGTCTTAGTGTCTGAAATCACACCTCGATCACAGAGTTTTTATTAAGCCTCAATCTGCTAATAAATTAGAAAAATCAATACTACTTCTCTATATATAGAATGAAAAGATTGCTTACATTATTACTTGAACAAAATGATATTACACTAATATAAACAGTATGTAGATATGCATGTAACTCTAAATTTCATGTTGTTTTCTTCCTATTTGACCATTTTACTAGAACACTCATTTATTTTTTCCTTTAATGCCTAATTTATTTATTATTTCCAAGTCTAATTTGTAATATAGACCTGGAAAGTCTCCCAGAATATATTAGACAAGCTTCACATTAAAGTCAAGAATAAAAACCTTCTATTTTTACTGCATACTCAGCCCTTTAACGACTTAAAAATGTACATATTTTCAAATCCATTCTTTTTTCTATTATAATATTCTCATAAAGCCTAGCATCATTTATATTCACGATTCTTGTCTTTTGAGGTATTGTTTTCCATTACGCACCAGAATTCCAAGAAATATGCCTAGGAGCCTATGTGAAAACTGTTTGAATATAAAATAACAAAACATTATACGCACTTTGTTGTGCTGTGATTAAAATCTGCAAATTGCAAACACAACATGAGGACAAACATTCCTAGGAAGACAAACCAAAGCAGCTTCAGAATGGATACACAACAGAAGTGTGTCACAGGGTGTTGTGTTCGCAGTCAAGTGAGTTAGCAAGTGAAAAAATGTCCTCTGTCTGTGTGATGAAATATGCATCAACTAAGCATGAGGGTGTGAACGTGGTGGCAAAAGTGACACCGTGCTCTGCTTCCAAAAAGTGTTTTCAGAGCACAATTTACTCTATTTCAATGATACTGGCATGCTGAAAAAATAGAAATGTGTATATCTGTGCTGCCAAAGAGGGAAACAATACTGCAAGCTGAATCTCTTAATCTGTAATTACTTTTTGTTTGGAGGTGGACTTTCTGTTTGCTCTGTGGTGTTTACGCGTCTTCAAAAATGACATATTTTCTATCCCCGCGTGGCCGCTTATGTGGTGGCAGTGTTTAAATAGCTGTCTATATGTCAGCGGAGATGTTTGAACTGGATTGCCTGGCTCTCTGTGGATCTCCTCCTCGATCTGCTCCTCTGACCACTTTTTTTCCGGCTGCTTCGGGAGCGCTGCTGCAGCTATTTTTGGAGAGGTAGTGGGAGGCTGTGGTCACACCTTTGTACAGGATGCAGGTAAAGAGCCATTTAAATCATCCCTCTCTCTCTGTTAGTCATTGTTGTTTTTCTTCCCCTTCACATTCACATGTACTGAAGCCGCACAGATACGTTTCCTGTGTGCATTTGTACATGGGCATATCCATCTGGTACCCTGTGTGTGTTTGCAGCCGAGAGAACACAGGGAGGAAAGAGCAATGCGGTAGCTATGGAGTCGTATCCATGGTGCCGTAACTATGGCAACAAAGCTTGGAAAGCTAGTGACTTAATTGGCATCTCTGAGGCGCTCTGCAACTGTGATCGAGAATAGCAACCCTTGACACACTAATGTTTCCTTCGCATGCCAGACAACGCTCGCGTCATTAATAAAGACGCTAAACGGATTTATCAATATCCCTTATTGTTTTCTGTCAGGGGAGAGTGTGTATTTAAGGCAAGACACTACAGCCAAAAATGCGTTTCTCATGCACTATTCATTAAAAAAAAGGGCTATTTTTCATCGATAAAATGTCGTACTTCAGACTAGTAGGAAGAAATAGATCCAAAATACACATTTAGATGTTGGATTACCGCACCCTTTTCTACTTGTGTCGTTAAACGTGTCCTAAATTCAGCAAAAGTTAGCCCTCATTTGCATAATTTATACTTGAAATACAGAAAATAAATCTCTTAAATAAGTAAACACCTGGGGGAGTTTCATAGTGATATTTACAAATTAGATTTTCAACCCATTTTCATCTGTAGTGTCTCCTTAAATGTATTTGAGTTAATCATTGTAAGAAACAGTGTCACAAGAATAAGAAAAATAAAATAAAGGTGAAAAATATGAACATAAGAAGACTTACAGTGTCCATTGCAGTTTCTGATTCTTGATTGAGTTGTAGAGAGCCTGCAGAGGGAAAGCAAGACAATTTTCAGACAAATATGACAAACAGCAGCTATGTTGAGCGGTTTGATCAAATATAACAGCAGGGTGGGCAAGCCCGGCTTCATTCAATAAATTGTACTCAGGGAAATGTCATCCCTTTTCACGCTTCTCAAACAGCCCTTCGCCTGAGCCCAACTCATTTTATTTTGTCGAAAACAATCCATCAATCATCCAATCAGGCGACCACCACAACATCAGTTACAAAGCCATTATCTGTCGAGCACCCGCCTGCCAACGGATAGACGAGCAAATCAATTGGCCCAATAAATAATTTAGCTGCTTTGACTCAAATGCGTCGAGTGGCAGAGAGCAAAAATGTAGTTACAGCTTAAGAGCATGAACACACAAAAAAAAACGGTCGATAAAATTTAAAACATGACAAAGACGTGCGCAAACACAGCTGAGGTCACACATTCACCTTAATGCTGTAGTACAGAATACGTAATCAAGAAACATAAGAACGTCTTTATCCAGTAAAGATAAGCTGTTTTTCTCCGTTGGTAAACGACAACACATGTTTACATGTCGGGGTTGTTTGAGTGTTTGTCAGATAAAAATTCATTAATCAATGAAAACACTCCAGAAGCTGGAAGATCTGTTCGTTGAGTATGGAAGCCTAAACGCCCATGGTTCAAACGTTTAATTTCCTCAGTTTCCGGCGATAACTAGTAATTTTCCCGAGTTTACAAAATAACACTTCTACTTTTACTACTCAAGAAAGATTCATTATCTTACTCGAGAATATTTCTCAGTTATCTCTGTAGTTCTTAAAAATGGTTATGTTAATACAATGAGATAATGAGATAAATAACGATCTTGAGAAAACAAATAGGCTACATTCCCTTCCCTCCCTGGAAAACAGAGAGAATAGTGGCAACAGTAGTAGTGGAATAGAACTGTACAGTAACGTAAAACGGAAACACTCAAGTTAAATACCTGAAATTTGTACAGGATATACCATGACATAGCTTTGTTTCCCCCACACATCTATTAAGAACATGTAACAAAGTATAAATCTAATGATTGAAAGCATAACTGGTATAAAAATCCAGATTGCCATAAAGAAGTTAAATGACTGGGAGCGTTGGTCTAATTAAACCAGACATACTGCGTTACTGTAAATCAATATTTCCCAGGACTGTATAAACGGCAAATTAATCTGGCATTGCCACCAAGTAAGATGCATATATCACTGCATTAATGCTTAGTTTCTGCAATAACGGACGTTTTTCTTTATGTTTTTGTTCAAATTCAAATGTTTTCCATTTGTCTATAATGGAAGTTTAATTCACTTTGTTTCAGGTTATTGTTCCCCTCTTAAAAGAAAATATACTCTTTTAATTTCGTTATCACCTTAATCTGAAAATTCACAGCAGGGAGGGAACATATAAGAGAGTCTCATGTGGAAGCTACACCTCTACACAGAAAGGATTTCGACAGGCAGCACTTCTACTTCCTCAAAATGTGCAGTGACAATCAAGACCTGCGACACATTACTGACGCGGCAGCATGGATCCATCAGACGGAGGCAGACGATGCAGCTGATAGACAGCAGTGACAGCAGAGGTGATGGAGAGGACGCCTAAAGACATTTCATCACAACCTTGTTCACCTCTGAAATCCTCATGGACCTTTACCATACATTCTTTCCATCCACGACCGATACTTCCTCGTGGGGTGAGAAACATCACACTCAGCTAGAATCGATAATTCCCCATTTCATTCCTTTGATTAAAGAGCCTCTGCTAATGCTCTTCACTTGGATTCTGCTGTCTAACACTCCCAACCTATTATGAATATGATTTTGTTGCATTGTGACTTTTAGTCGAATGAAATTGGATTTATAATAGGGTTTGATTCAGCATACCTAATCGGGTTCATTTCCAGAGTTTTCTTCGAAACTGAATCGGAAATATTCCCATGAATATTAACACGCATCCAGCCTGGACCATAATAGATTTCAGTTCTGGTTTCCATATATACTCTACTGTATATATAATGGCATTTGCACTAAATGTGCTTATATATTTGAGTAATCACAGAAATACAGCTGAGCTTCCAAGAGTTGGCCAATTTTCAAAGTGAAAGACAAACTGCTTCTGTAGCACAAATTGGGTCCACATCAAATATTAACGGAGAATTTGTAAGCTGGAAGTAGTTTAATGATTTGCCACAATAGCACCATATTTTCTGGCTACAAAAGTGAAGAAAACCACGTCATTTAAAGTTTGTCCCTGAACAATGTTTTTCATTTGTATGAAAGGGAAACCTGGGGGAACACAACAGTACAAACATCAGAGGGACTCTGTGGATTGTAAGATGACTAAAGAGGGAGGTAAGTACAAAAAAACTATGGCGGTATAGAGTATACATCACACCAATTCAGTCTGGAGTCACTAAGACAAGGACGTCATCTTATCCAACTTGCTTTACAAATGTCAGTGAGTGCCAGCAAATGAGAGCCATTAGCCTTGAGTGGTGTCTTTACACAACCCGCTGTTGAGCTGGCAGTCCACCAATCTCCATCATCAAACATCCTACTGTCCATATGTGGATGTAAACAAAGTGTTTAGATGTTAAATCAATAATGAATCCATCCCAGTTTCAGAATATGTCATTCAATCATGGTTTGTATGTGGGAGGATTATAGCTGAATTAAGATGCATTGTAAAATTCACAAACCCTACCAGATCATTTATTATGAGCTGTAGTTAAACGTTAGGGGCAAGTCATTGTCACAAAACTCAAGTCAAGACTGATGCCAATAAATTGTACAAATAAAACGTATCCCTAATCATAACCCTAACCTGGCTTCTAGTAATGTTATTTCTTCCTGGTTCCCTTTGCCAAGTGATTGGATGCTTTGGAATGGTTTTAACAAAGTGGATATTGGAAATAAAGTGTCATCTTGCTAGGGATGAATAGTATCAACATCAGTTACTTCAGGAAATTAATTTGTGGCACAAATAACTTAATGATTTTAACTTGCGGGAAGCTATAAAGTATTTTCAAGTCAAAATGCTCAAGTCCAAGAGAAGTCAAGAGTCATTGGTGTTAAGGATCAAATCATGTTGAAAGCCTTTTGTCTAAAGTCTAAATTATTGTGACTCCACACAGGTCCAAACCTCTGTTCAAGGTTATGTGGAGTAGGAAACATTTGTTATGTATCATGAAATAAAGTAGGAAAGGGTTATTATTCTCTGAACTTTAGGTATTAGTTGTGAAGATGTGGATCAAGAGCACTTTTGTGATAATAAACAATGTTTCTGAATGACTTGTAAATGTAAAACTGACAGGATGTGGGTACCTTTCTCCTCTTTCTGGCCTGTGGGTGATTCTGTCCGTCCTGAGCTTTCCCCAGCAGGTCAGGAAACACCAGGGGTTTGAGTGAACGGGATCGAGGGGTTCTGGGATAGCGAAAGGGGTCCATCATGCGGAAATCCCTTCCGTAGCGCACGGTGCAAAGAGAACGTGAGCGTAGGCGCCCTGCTGAGTGCAGGCTGTTAACACCGATCATGTCCAGAAATGAAACTCCAAGAGAAAAAAATGCTGGACATTCAAAATCTGCCAGAATAATTCAGTTATTATTGAAGTCCAGCAGAAAACAAGTTGATCCAAGGAGATAAAAAGTGTGAAATAAGGTTTTTCTGATACAGTAGATGTGCCAACAGACAACTGGAAGTGCATTCAGTTGTTATTGGAAGCAGCCGGTGATAAGCAGAGAGCGCAGGGGGAGGCAACACATCATCAGGCTGCTGTCAGCAGCGATCAGCAGGCATCAAACCCCAACAGTCTCGCCCCGGAGAGTCTTGATCAACGCCCACCAGGCAACAACGGGGTGCCCACATGACGGTGAATTATTGATAAGGCAGCCATGTATTATACATGAAACAAACGACTCTTGTGCTGCAGCTCAACTCCGCAGGTAACAATAAATCCAGCCCCCCTTTCTTCCACTGTGAGCGCGTGGGATTGTCTATTAGGTTTAATGGGAATTAAGCTGCAGTTCAAGGCAGTTAAATGTGTAGTTCTCTCCAGACAAACACACTCTCTCTACACGGCCTCAGCAGGGACATGAGCCTCGGCCAAGTTACCCAAAGCTGACACCTGTCCAGCTCCCACCTTTTTAGCAAAATCCAATGACAACACGCTAAAGCAATAAATTGCTAAACCTGCACTAACAGGTACACACCGCATGCACACACACAGGGACCAAAGCTGACACTTTCACAGATGGTATGAAACACTGGCAGAGGTGTGAACGGACAGCCAGCATGAAACAGATGGGATCAAAATGCAGAAATCAAGAGGTATAAAAACACACACAATACGCTCTGTAGGCTCATGTGACACGCAGTTATAGCCTTAAAAAATTAAAAGGAAGATACAGAGGGGGTGGGAGGGAAGGACAGCCGCCTTCGGACTTCACAGAAGAGAATCCAAAGAGCAGGCTTGATTTCGTCACAAGCCCCAAAATATTAATTAGACACTTTAAAAAAAGAAGCGGATGAAGAAGAATAAGAAATTCAGCGCTGAACGTTCCTGTTGCTCCCACAGTAAAATGGATACCATCAGTTTTATGGTGCTGATTGTCAGATTATCTCAGTTTTTCCTCCGTCCATGCGTGGAGGTCCGCTGTCAGTTTCCTCTGCGATTCCACTTCAGACTCTTTGGTTTTAGTCCCTTCCCATCGTACGTTCATACGGTGTGGGGGTCTGAGGGGGAAAAAAGCTGCTCTCTTGCTGCGATGTCTCTCATGCCTTCCACGTCTGTGTGTGTGGATGCCTGCTCTATCTATCTGTTGCAATCTTCCACGTCCAATCCAGAGCTGGTGTGCGTCCCTTCTCCCTCCTGCTGCTGCTGCTGCTTCTGCGGAGGAGGAGGTGGAGAGGAAAGGACAGCAGGCTGCCTGAGTCGCAGAGCGAAAATGAAGCTGATAGGGACGGCGCTCTCGCTGCCTCCCTGTGCCTTTGCTTCGTCAATGCGATTCTCCCTCTCTCCCTTACTCCTTCCCTCAGTCATGGCCAGCAAATCACAGTCCTCCTCTCACACAGACAGACACACACACACACACACACACACACACACACACACACACACACACACACACACACACACACACACACACACACACACACACACACACACACACACACACACACACACACACACACACACACACACACACAGGCAAGGCTACGCATACATGCATGCTTATTTAAAAATATACTTCCAATGACAAATTAGTATTCAGTGGGGGTCTTGTGGGAGGGACTGCTAAGGTGAGAGGTGGGAAGAAAAATGCAATAAAAAATTGGCACCAAAGGGAGAGTATGAAAAGGTGTGTAACGCTGTGGACTAAAGGAATAGTTTAATATTTTTTGAGGAGAATAATAATTCTTTCTGAGAGTGAGATGAGAAAATTAAAGTCAGGTCCAACATCGATTACAATTCTCACAAATCCAGAAAATAATATTTTATGTGCTGTTAGCTGGTGCCAGATCCTTCAATTCTTCTCAATAATTAAAACTATTTCAAAAACAAACAAATACTAAAATATTAATTGAGGTGGAGGCGGGAAAGGAAGAAAGAGGAGGCGATGGAGAAAATCAAACAGAAAGCTTTGTTAACAAGATAAATGAACACGGTTTTCCCCCCAAGAGAAATTGGTCAAATAGAATTATTGACTTGAGAGAGAGTAACAGGTACAACGTTAACTGCGGGGCTGTGACCGGAGATTAAATCACTGTCAATCATCATTGGTAGGACGGATTTTTATCTTAACAAACCAGTGTAGTTTAACAATGCTAACCTCCCCATACACATCCCATCCCTCCTCATTTCAAACATTAATTAAAACTCACCTCTTCAAAACTGCTTGTATTGTGTCATTCATATAGTGTGTTTTATCATTTAGATGTTGTTTTTATAAAAAAAAATCTAATTTTAATATGTATCTGTAGACTGAAAAGTAAGAACGCTCTATAATTAAAAGGAATTATTATTTTCATTAATATTATTATTATCATTATAATATATTGAAGTGTATAATATAACTTAATTTAAAAAAGGTCAATTTAAAAAAACAATAGATTTATTAAAAAAATGTGCTTTGCAGGCCACTTTGTTATAGTTTTTAATGTTTAAATACATTTTTTTCTGTTTTGTGAGCTAAAGATTGTTAAGATGTTTAGAATTGAGAAATATTTGAAAAAGGTTAATTTGACAAATTTAGAAAATAATCTCCCTCCAATTTACTAGATGGAAACATCCCAAAAGAACCCCTTCTTTGCCTTGGGGATAAAGTTAATCTTTGAAATAGCTCTGTTTTGTGTTCTGAGACAATGGTTTTTATCACAAACATTCAAAATCAACACATCTGAAAATACATGTTTTTTACTAGACAGGAAGGGAAGGAAAATATGAAAGTAAGTTGTCGGACAAATAGACAGTATAAAAAGTACAATATTTACCTCCAAGATGTAGCAGAGTAGAAGCATTAGAATGCATGAAATTGATTTTAAGTTAAAGTAGAACTTGAGTAAATATCCTAGTAACATTCACTGGGAAACGTACTAAAGGAAACTGTATTTCTCTTTTCCTATTCTTTATTTCTTATTATTGTTTTTTTTTCAATATCAATGTGCCTTTTGCTGAACTGCACCTGTGTATTTGTTTGGTTTTAATGGTGCCCTCCTCCTAGTCAACTTGCAGTAGTCCAGTATTCCATGCTCTTCCATGCTAAATTTAAAGTGCTTTAATAAAAGTTTAATGGATTCTGTGACTGAAGGAAACAGTTCATCCCTCCTGACTGGTGTCTGTCTTTTGACATTCACCATCAGGGTGGACATGTTGGCGAGCTGTGACTTTATCACGAGGGAAAGGAAAAGGAACATCTGCTAGCCCGGGGGGAAATGGAGCTAACCTTTGACTTGCGAGACCGAAAAACAACCTGCATCAAGACGAAAGACTGTTACAGGAGCAGGGAGAAGCTGGAGTGTCTGTCTGTCTTTGAATAACTTTCTCTCTTTTACTCTGTTGGCAGAAGCAGCTTGAATCCCCCCAAAAAACTATGTGTCTTAGAGATAACCCCAAATGACTCAAAGCTGCAGTCGACTGTACAACTAAGAACACCTGCGTGCCAACACAAATCAAACGAAAATACTAGCCAGGGCAGTCCTTTTTGTTACCTTCTGCCCTCTATCAGTTTTCCCGTCCGCTGTCAGTTTCTCTCCCACTCAATATTTCACATCCTGTCTGATTCTCGCCCTCTGTCCCTTATGGAGGGTCCAGACAGCTCAGAGTACAGCCTCACGTCTCTGCTGACCTCAGCAGCTGTCTCTTCTTCACACACACTCTCTCTTTTTCGTTTCCACTATGCCGCTCTCTGCCCTTACTCCTCAGTAGCACTTGATATTGTTTTTGACATCAAATGTGTGACATTTGTATCTCGTCAATGGCTGCTTTGCTGCCGCCATGATGCGTTTGGCATGTGTTTCAGACTGTAAATAAGGAGGGGACGTAGTCACCATGGAATCAACCATTGGTTTGTGAACAGCCATTTTAAGCCCACAGGAAGTGCGCCGTACGTTCATACAAATTGTTGTAGTGGCCAAACAGTGATACTACAACTTATGTGTCGGTTCGTGACATCATTTGGCCAAAAGAAATTATTTCCCATTGACTTACATTGAGGAAGAGACGTCTGTAAATCAGCAGGGTTTTTTTTAGCTTGAAAGCCGAATGCAGAATCATTTTCCGTCTCCATTTATTTGCTGAGCCGATAGCGGGTATGGGAGGTGGGGTTTAAGGACTACTCAAGTGCAGATGCTCTATGGGTCCAGATACAAACTTTTGCTCTCAAGTCAGGCCATTTTGGCTTCATTCTCCACTGAGCAACTTTAATTGGAACGAACTCCGCCTCCAACTCTATATCCAGTTCTCTATTTCCATCCATGGTTATAAAACAAAGAGTTTGGTTTTTTGGGCTGTCGCCATCTTGGTTATGTTGTCATTTAGGTTTTTTTTGGAAACAAAAACATGTAGGAGTTAAAGCTGTAATTTCAAAAAACAAAGCACTAAGGCCTAAAACACAGTTATAAAATTAGACGTACATTTTTCATAGACTTATACAATCAGCCATCTTTTAAGTATAGTATAGTCCTTCACTTTTCCTTAACAGAATTAAAAGGTGTAGCATGGTTTCAATAGAGGATAGGAAATCAATGCAAAAATGGCATAAAGCATGCTGTTTTAGCCCTTTAAAACGTTTGATATCATATTTAAGGGATTGTTTTTGGGTTGGCCATAGAAAGGAGCTAGATGATGTTCCACTTTCTCTGTACCTGTCTGAGAGTTGGAGGGAGCCTAAGATGTAGGATTTGCTTTGCTCTTCACTATAATAGGAATAGTTGTCAATATAACAATAAAAAAACAGCTTTTTCTACTGCTCTACGTCAGTCAAGCACCTTTAGATATTTTTATCAAATGTAACTCAAACAGGAGACAATTGTGTATTTGTAGGGGACTACACTCAGCAGCGGATTAATCCACATTTGGTGCTCTGGTGAGTGTTTGTGACAGCAGGACGCTGTGTGTGGGATTGAGTCAAAACAACAATTGAGCTCTATGGCTTTGATACACAGACCATACTCGCTACTGGATATATTCATTGTTGGTTTTGGTTTCTACACCTAAAGAATAGGTTAATCTGGAGCACCAACAGTTTTAAAAGAAGTGGACAATTCATGTTTTCTTCATCGAGTTTAAAGTGACTGGTTCTATTCTCCATGAATAAAGAAAACATTCCTCTGCTGAACATGCCAGTCGGTGTGCTGTGTGAGAAATGAGGAGAGGAGGAAAAGCAGTTGTGCAGCTTTCGAGTGAAAATAGCTGAAATGTTTTGTTAAAAATTGATTTTACTGCTGAGTGTTCAAGCAGCTCCCCTAGGAGAGGACAATCGGTCCCTTTGGCCAGTGTTGGAGGAAGAATTGTTATACTTTACATAAGAATAACAGAAATGTAATATAAGTACAATCTGCTAAATGTACTTAAAACAAGAAAGTGGGCCATGTGATTATTTTTAAAAAATGTGACATGTCCTCCCCACACACTCAATATGTAAATCTGTACAGATCTGAGTCAAAAGCGGCATTTGTATTTCGGTATCTCTCTCCTCCGACATGATATTCTTGTCTTCACCCAGGCTGTCCAACACAGGCACTAAAGCGTGCAGATACAGACACATTGCTAGCCAGGAGGACAGCAGTGACACATTCAAGGAAGATTCCTTCTCCCTCACTTACAAAACAAATAAGACATCCATCTTTTCCCCCGCTATTGATGCTGCTACTGATCGATAACATCAGTGCACCTAATTACTGTTTGAAGAGGGCGGTACGGGTGTCTTTGATTGAGCGGTACAACATTTTCATTTCAGCAGAATTTGTTCTCCTGCTCTAATGCGTGCTGGTAACCTACTTCAGTGCATCATTAGCTCCCACTTCAAGCTTTAAGCCCTGAGCAGTGCTGAAGAGAGAGAGGGAGAGTGAGAAGGAGTGCAAACCTATGCGTCTCTGATCCTCAAAATAAAAGGAGGAAAGTTTTTCTCTAAAGCACTAGCTTGGGCCGGAAGCCAGGGGTTCAGATTCTGCAGGGAGCTGCGGTAAAGCTGCGTTTCCCATGCAGGCTGGTAGAGGAACATAAAGGAGTTATGACGGCTTAAAGGCTTATTGTGGCTCTGGGACCTGAAGTTTTAATCATTAATTTTTTGGGGGTAATTGCACAAACAGTGAGCTAGTCATCATTTATGGACACATTAGGTCTAAACACTGCAGTGCTGCAAAAAGTCTGACAGAAATGAGTAAGCAAGCAAATAAACAAATTACAGTACAGTCTTCTGGTTTATGAAATTTAAATTACAAGAAAAACTGTGGTTTATTTCTGTAAGGGCTTTATTACGGATATGAAGATGTATTTGAATTAGAAAGACAAATAGTTAAACAAATACTGGTAAAAATAATTATTTATTTTCCTGGCGGCGAGTAGCAGATCGTTACCACTTTCATAACTGTTGGTTAAATATAAATATCGGGTCGCTTAACAAAGAACAGAGACAGGAAACATCTTTCCAAATATAACACTCTCTACCTACCAACACCTCTAAAGTTTTATTCTCAACATGATATATTTTTTTTGTTTACTCTACTCTTCTATTGTTTGGTTTTCGGACTATTTTGGCTCTGAACAGTCGTTTTTGAGGGTTGCCTGGCAACTACTTAAAGCCAAATAATATTAAGGTACATAACACCCTATAAAATACAAAATTGTTGATTAAAACTTTCTATTTTGAATCGGTTAAAGAAACCAGATTAATAATGGTAACTACTAGTCAGGTTAAGATCTTGTGTTCCCTTCAGGCTGGTTCCAAGCTATTCTTTTATTGTCTTTTCTTATCAGATTTGGGTCTAATTTTCGTAGTTTCATCCATAGTTTCTATCAGTTATGATAACCTTACATTCACATAAGTAATACATTCTGCCATTACATTGAAAGACTTGCACAGTAAGTCAAAGTTGAAACAGATGTTGTGTCTGTAAACTGTGGTGGATATTTACAACAGAGCCTTGGGGAATAATTTTAGATTTCTATTTTATTTTCTCTTCTAAATATGTTTGAATAATCTGAGTAATAGCCTGACCAGACTGACCTTTTTTCCCATCATGTTCCCAGATTGGTTCCCATAATGTTATTAGAAGATAACATCAGGTTGTTATAAATCACATTTACTGGGCCTTCAATATTGTACTTGCACATTACAGGTTTGCGAGGAAGAATAAATGTTTGCTGAGTTGTTGACTGGCCTCTGTGCCTGGATTATGAGCAGCCTATCACATCTCAGTTGACAGATAGTCTGCTGTGGGTAACTGTGGGAGGAAATTTCCTCTGGAGAGCATTAAAATATTGTATTGCCTCATTATGAATCCTGGAACAAGAACACGCTGATTGAGATAAACAAGCATCAGTCTTTGAACGGACATGTGCCCCGTACTGTATGCAGCCAAAGTCATCCATCCTGGTACTGGTGGGAGTGACATTCAATTCTCTGAGCAATCATGTTGTCATTTTTCATATTTTAAGAGCATATATTGCAATTGAAATGGATATAAAACTCAATCATTGCAAACTTCAATCTAGTGAAGCTGGGAACTAAAATATGATTAAATGCTGCTCTGCTCAGGGCCTGAATAAGGCAAGTCTGATTTGGGACTTAATAACAGCAGGAAAAGGTTTTTGTTGGGGTATAGTGTTTTAAATAGAGCTAAAAACAGAACTTAAATCTAAGCAATGACAAACAATATCTGTTTTGGCACTTCCTAAACTTAAACCTTAAGACAAAAGTATCTTGGAGAATTTTCTGCATACATTTTTTTTTGTCAACATGAAAGGAGTCAGTCTTAGCTTTGCACAGATAATTATCACCCGACGCTGCATCTCCCCTACACTTTGTGGAGCATTTTAGCCTCTTTCAGCTCTTTGTTTTGGTTTAGCAAACTACCCATTTTAAAGTTTGGGTTTTGGCAGCAAGCAACTGTTTACATCAAAATAACCTCTGTACACCCCCTGCCCAGCAATTACAATATTGGAGTTCAAAGTTTAGTCTTTCATCAGGGTTCTGGAAAAAGTATAAGAGAAGGTTCTGAAGCCGAAGCTTCACAAAGTTCAGAAGATTGCTGCAATCTGCTGCTCCATTGTTGTGTTAATGGGAAAAATATCACAAGGTTTAATCAAAATAAGCTGAGAGAGAGAAGCAAAGGGAATAATTGAGAGAGAGGAAGAAAAAGGCAACAATTGAGAGAGTTATTGAAGCATACAAATCTAGAAAACACGAAAGGAAAATGCAAAGTGAAAGGAACTAATTGATGATGAGGTAGGTAGGGTACCTGAGGGACAGAGGTGGCAGGAGGTGTCATGGGGATGCAAAGCCCCTCTTATTATTTTCCACTCCAGCAGGCAGCTGATTTCTGTTTTAGTTACAGGGCTCAGCAGTGTTTCCTCAGAGTGAAGCTTAAACATATGGCACACTCTTAAATAATCGCATTGTACCGTGCATTATGGTGGATGTGTTCCACGTGGATGCAGAGCTTTGACTTTGTCCCACCTTGAGTAAATGCAGATTTTGTCTCCAAAATGTGCCTGTGTTAAACTATAGCTACTGCCTGAACACATGATAAATGTCTACAATTCAGCTGTGTGTGATTACTTTATAAAAAGACTGGAAAAAGTAGGTTTTATGACTTTGAAAGTTGTGAAAATCATTACAATCTCCCAATCTGAGTTTCTTGCAGGGCATTTATTTGTAAAGACACAAATGTAAAGGCAGACATGACAATTTAGTTCTAGATGGAACAGTAGAAAGAATAAATTAATAACTAAATACTTTCTGGTAAGTATACAAGTATGGCAAAGTGAGAGGAAGATATTTAATGCCGTACCAAGGCAGTATTAACTACTTCAAATTCAAAGATAGGGGACGGAAAAAAGGGACAGAAGGATGGTAGAGAAACAAAGGAAACATGTGATGGAAGCACAATGTTGGCTAAAATCTTGTTGTGAAAAGATAACAGAGGGAACAAGTGTGGAGTCCAGGGCGATGTGTGAGATATACACTATATGTGTTTTGCAGAATAAACAGCGGGGAGAAAATGGCACAGAGTGAAGGATTTCTCAGGCTGAATCCTAATGTATTTACAGCACATACAAACACAGATACCAGACATGAGAAGGGGAAATGGGAAGGCAGGAGAATGAGGATAGGAAATGAGGGATCCACAGATGGAGGAGGGGATGGCAATTATTTTGTTGCAGGAAATGATGAAGAGATAACAGAGAAAAAAAGGGAGGGACAAAAACAAGAAAGAAAGGGTACAAGGAGAAGATGCATTTTTATTGCTTGGTGGGGTTGAAATGGAATTGTTTTCCGCAAGCTTTTGGTGTAAAATGGCAAAACATTACCCCTGCCTTACACTGTATGCTTAACAAAAATCCTGAAAAACACCAACATTTGTCGATAAAGTTTAGTTGTGATATAAAGCTGTCAAACTAACACTGGAATTTTAACTGTTAAACTGCAGCTGAGTTTACTGGGACATATCATGATCATTTTCAGGGTTATATTTTCTATTTTGTGCCTCTACTGTGACATATCTCTGTGCTATAATGTCCAGAAAGTTCTTTATTTTTCTCATACTGCCTGTGCTGCAGCACCTCTTTTCACTGTCTGTCTGAAACCAGAGCCCAGCCTGCTCTGATTGGTTAGCTGGCCTACTGAACTGCCTAGAGATGTCCCACCTCTTAACAAATCACGTAAAATGTGTTGGAGCGCTAGCCAATAGGAGCGTGTGTGTAACATATGGATGTCACTATGTTACAGAAGTAAGCTAAGGAGTCCAATGGATGCGTTTCAGGCATGGGGGGAGTGTGCGAGAGAGAAACACCCTTTTGGATGAAACTTTAGGATTTCAGCCTTTGTAGACCGTTAACATGCACAAGAACACACTAAAGAAAAGGGAAAACCCCACAATGCAAAATAGAGCCCCTTTCAGTTTTAAAAGTGCAACATAATTTATTAAATTCCTTAAACCACCTATTAAGACCTATGAAGAGAAATAACACCCCAAAGTGAAGCAAGGGAGGGGGCAGAGATGACGGTCTGGAGCAGGGAGTTAGATCTGTGTTGAGGTGAGAATGTGCAGATTAAAATTGGCAGTGAGACAGTCTGGAGATGGAGTTATACTGCACAGAGGCTTAACAGAGCCACGATAAGGAGAAAGTGAGATTGGGCCGGCTAAAACATTTAAAAATCAGAGAACAAGCGAAGGAGAGAAAAGAGAGTGTAGCTCGAGGGTGAGACGGACTCTCGTTGAGAATGAAAGGGAATAAAAGAGCTTGTGGAAAGTGGAAGGCATGATTAGAAAGCCTGTTCCGGGATCCATACAAGCATTAATAAAACATTGAATGCACGTCTGTGAAACTGTTTCTCTCTCTCTCTATTCCTCGCTTAGCATGCAAACTATGTGCTCTTAATAACAGCTTTTCCTTTCACAATTCATTGCAGCAGACGGACGTGGCCTCGCTCTCTGCCCCTCATGCATTATAAATACCCCATTACAACTTGTTGACTTGCACTCTAGGGTCCTGTGGCAGTTGACGGACCACTCTGCAGACAAAAACGAATCAACGACATCATCATTAGGCGCACAGACGGACAGGCAGCCTGCACTGATTGGGTTATTTCACCACATCACGTGGCCCCGGCCCTCCGTCTGACCCCTCGTCTGATGGCTCACTATATCTATTGCAACTAAAGTCAACTGGGTTAAGCTCAAAGCCTAATCTAATGCTGCTGAAGTCACGCGCAGATACCCCGAGGGGCGGCTACACATCACATAACAATTAGTCTTCCAGCTGGACTGTACCAGGAAGTGTTGGTTGCAGGCAGGACTCTGATTGGAGGCCTCTGGAGATGCGGTGAAAGCCAGCTGGCAGTGAGCGCAGGCCAGACAGTCAGATTGGAGGGACAATACAGCGCTGGCACACACAGTCTGAATGCTCTCGTCTCGTGTCTGTGCATGACAGCATGCGCACGTGCGCTATTTTAGACTTACTTTAAGCAGATCCTTGTGAAAATCTTGGCCATCGTTCAGTCCCTCCAGGTTGCAGATGAACTGCGTGCATGACATCCTTTTACCGATGTTCTGAAAACAAAGGAATATTCTCTTTAGTTTCATACTTATATTTACACACAGTGGTGGAAAAGCTATTCAGAACTAACATTTTGTAGAAATATCAATACAACAATTTGAAAAAGTTAAAATCCTGAATTCTAAATCTTACTTTTAGTAAAAGTACAACAGTATTAGCATCTAAATATATTCAAAGGACCAAAAGTAAAAGTACTCTTGATGCAGGATTTAGGATTTATCAGAATTATTGATGCATAAAGTGTTCATCACTGCAAAGTGCATCTGCTAAATCTGGAGTTCACTTTTTATCATTTGATATACTGCAGGGTAGTAAGCAGTATAATAATTTATCATAATGGAATAAAATGATTTGAAAGATATCATTTTACTTTTTAACAGACACATTTTAAATTGGTTACAACAATGACGGCTGAAAGTATGTAAATTGTATTTTTTTTAATTAAAAACAACAACTTATTTTAGCTACTTAGTCTTTGATCAGATCATTAAAAATGAAAAACAAGGCAAATTTAGAAATATTTACTAGATTAATCAAAACATTTAAAAAGGGGGTGCTAGTGATGATGATCATGACCTCTGAGATCACCCTTACAGTATCAAATGTGTTTCAACTTTCCTAAAAAAGCTGATCTTTTTGAGCCACTTTAATGAATCATTCATCCGCAGAGCTGAACTATCACTGAGAAGAATGGCCCAGATTTGCACAGCAAGACTCTGACTGTAATAGTAGCACATTAATGATGGTGAAAGCAGCTCAGCCGGCAGACTTACAGATAAGCTGCTGATCGGGTTTATATTCCCTGAACTCCAGAGTTAATCGAAAGGGCATCTAAGGAGAATTCAGCTCTTAAACTTGACCTTTTATTTATTTTTCTTTACCTGAATGTAACACCTGTACATATGTAAGCCAGACATGGATGGATTACTGGACAAGCCTACCTGGCACAGGCCAAGGGGGACAATGTTTTAGAGGCCCCACTGGCCTTGACCCGAAAATGTCACTTGAAGACACATGTACCAACGAAGAAGAGAAACAAAATGACCACAGAGAAACATAAAACAACTACAAACTCATGCAAATCAACTGCAAAAAACACAAAATCACCACAAAAAAAGACACAAATTGACCACAAAGAGACACAAAAGGACTGCAAAGAGGTGAAAAGCAACTGAAGAACACAAAATGACCATAAAATGACTTCAAAGAGACAGAGATTGACCCAAAAACTATACAAAATGACTTCAAATATACACAAAATTAATACAGAGAAATATAAAATGACTTCAAGGATACACAAGATGACCACACAAACACTCACACTGGCATTAAAGATCCACAAAACAACAATAAACAACACAAAGAGGCACAAAATGACCTAAAAGATGCACAGAATGACAGAGACACAAAATACAAAAAGAGGCTGAACACGAATAATTTCTGTGTGCTTGCTCCTATATAGGAGAGGTGGTTGGGTCGTTTATGTGTCTTTACCCAGGGGCCATCAGCCTCATTATTCACCAATGCTTCCATCATATACTAGTCATCACTCACCTGACCATGTAGATCAGTGTTCAGCAGCATGACGGCACAGGTGAGAGTGTGAACCGCATCTAGAGGATAAATACAGAATGGTAAATGAATTGTGATTACACAGTTTCAAAATAACCGAACTCACACAAGGCACGGTAAAGGACAGGGGCTCTGGGTTTTTAAGATGAGCTGATGGCTTTAATAATAATAATAAATGTTATTTATCAAGCGCTCTCTCAAGAGCTCAAAGACGTTTTACTGAGGTAAGGAAAAAACAAGATGAGATAAAAAGTCTAATTAAAATCCAGCAATAAAACCACATTTAACACAACGACATGTCATCAATTGTTAAAAGCTAGTCTCAAAAGGTTTTGGTCAGTGTTTTGAGGGTGTGGAGGTCAGTACAGTCTCTGATGTGTTGTGGGAGTGAGTTCCAGAGGGTGGGGGCAGCGATGGAGAATGCTCTGGTTTGTGTGGGGATACACAGGAGGTCGGCTGCTGATGAGCGAAGGCTGCGGAGGGGGTGTGGAGCAGGCAGTGAGTTAGGAGGGGGCCTGGTTTTTGAGGGCTTTGTGGGTTAGGAGGAGGATTTTGAAATGGTTTTGTTGACGGACGGGGAGCCAGTGCAGGTTTTGAAGAAAGGGGGTGATGTGGGTGAGGGAGTGGGTGTGGGTGAGGAGGGGGGCGGCAGCATTAGAGCAGAACTAGAGCTTGTCCTGCCTGCAAGGGCAAGCCCACCCGCTGAGAAGTGTAAAAATATTTTAGGTTCACTATGAAACGGTGAAGGGTGAATAAGACAGTGGGGGACGACTACAGTTTAGGTAATTAATGGGAAACTAGTACAGGATTGTAATCATTGTAGCCAAAGTTTGCATTTTAAAATAAAATTAACTAATTCAATTTGTTTGTTTTTTTATTCAACATACTCCCACCGGTGTACTATGAACATATTAAAAAGGAAATATCTGTTTGCATTTACATTTTTTAGGTCGTACCACATTTTACAACGGATCATATCATATTCTAAACTTTAGAGGCCATGCTTTACAGAGATTTTAAAACAGCTAAGGGGTTGTGTTAGGCGTGAGCTTCATTTTATTTGCATATTCACCTAAATAACACACACATATGGACAATGCTATTATAAAATTACTCTTTCATTTTTTAGCTTTTCATAATGATGTTCATAAAGTCTCCAATGGGCTTTCACAGATTTGTCAGTTGATATACTGTTATTATAACATATGTCTTATTGCCGCTTTAACGATGGCTGGGTGGGTGTATTAAAGATCCAGACATTTCTTTTTTTTTTATTGCTGGTACTTAGAAACACTCCTCTGCAGAACGACTCACCCTCTGATGGTATAACTTTTGGGTTGCAGTCCAAATAACGCTTAGAAAAGTGTGACAGCACCCTCTCCCTCTCCTGAGTCTCCCCCATCAGGGCAAACTGCCGGAGGAAAGTCCTGCACACACAAACACAAAATCAGTCTGTGTTCCCTTAGTTTCTATGTGGATATCTCTCGAAGGAGTGATTCACATTTTTATTTAATGAAATGTAATTAGTTTCCAGAGATGGAAGGTACCTTTGTATATTGGCTCAAGTGTTGTATTTACTTTAAACTTATTTACTACATTTAAGAGGGAAACAATGCGTGTTTAACTCTATTATACTGTATTTATCTGACAGATAAATAAACTACCCACGGAGACAAAACAAAGCTAAAACTCAACTCAACCTCCTGGAAAATAACAATAAAACATTTCAATAATGGCAGCCACATAAATCTGTGACAGAAGCCTGCAAAACGCACAAAGTACTTTAACTGTTGTTACATTTTGCTGTACCTTTACTTCACTATCTTTTCATTGTAATGCTTATACTTTACTTCTTGTATCCCACTACCCATACAAATACTTACCAAACGTTTCTTTTCTGATAGGAAATGGCTGATTTAAAACACACGATACTGGTATTTGCCCAGACTACAGTTATTTTCTTCTTCAATGTGTTAAACTGCATTGCAATAAAGGACAGTAGAAAGACTGGAAGCAGCATGATTAGCACAAGAAGAATCTCAGTAAATCAAATAAAAGTCAAATAAAATGAATACAGTATAAACCTCAGTCATTTTATTCTGAATGCAACACCAAAGCTGCCCTCTGGAGAGCAGCGTTTTACAGTGGAGAGCATTTACTACACGCAAACAAAAAAACATTGCAGATTTTCAATGAAATGAGGCCAAACGAAAGCCATAATCACCCAAAAATATTTTTCAAATATTTACACACATCAAGATCACAGTCATAGTCTAAAATAATGATAGAATCATTAAAATACCTTGTCTTGGAGTGGGGGGAGTGCAGTAAAATTTGGCTGGTTATTTGCTAGACACAACTTAAGATTTAGAAACTATTTCATGATAAACAAACTGGCAGAAATATTCTTCAATCTTAATAAAAAAGATGTATTGATATGTAATGTAATTATATGTGTTTTTAAATATCCAGTGATGTGTTCTCACCGCAATGCCTGGTCAAGAGCGAGGCCCGCAAAGTTGAAGAAACTCAGATACTCTTCTGCAACCATTCGGCTGAAGTCATTACTGTAGACAGACAGACAGGAGATAATATTACATAGTGAGTAGGAATATGACAACAGAAAGGCAACAAAAACAAATCCAGTGTCCATATGAGCTTCAATGAAACTTCCAAATTCTTTCTAATCTTTCTGAGATCAGTGAATGGCCTCAGTTTGTGTTGTCAGTCAGTCAGCCAGGGGATGCAGACCGGATGGAAACAATAGAAGGAGATTCCCAGGCCGATCGAGCGGCACATCGCTGCAGGAATGCTGATGTAGTTGAACACATCACACTTTGTAGGCAGAGTGGCATACAGTAAGTATGTGCCGGAATGTGCAACGGTATTACATCATTAAATAAACATAGAATGCAGTAGAAAGGAGCCCACAGTTTCAGAGTACCATAGTTACCATTGAGGTTACTAAGAGTGCCAATAGCTCCTGATTGTTTATAAGAGCAACACATTTGACTGTAATCAATAACAAGCGCATGGAACAGGAAGTATTGGCCGAAATATCCGCCGGCTACACTGGAACCCAAGAAATATCCCACCCACAGAGGCTAATTGTAAACAGACCAATTGCTGATTGCTGGTTCTGAGATTAAAACATTCAGTTTATTAACTGGGTGTGAAATAGTAGCCATAAAAAAAGCAAAGATATCATTGCATAATGCAGGATTGCCATAAAGGGGTCGAACAAAACAAGACGAGCACACTTAAGAGATGTTAAGAATTTTAGGTTTCATGTCCACTAGATCAGACAAGGAAACTATTAGACAAGCTTCTCCTATCGATTGGACGCTCAAGCATTGACGCACCTTATCATGAAATGCACCTGATTGGTCCGTGGTTATCTGATTGTGGCAGCCCTGCTCATAAACTTTCCAACTGAACCATCCACAAAGAAATTCTGAAAACATTTGAGAACTAGACTTTGCCACTGCTGAATCAAGTTTCATTCTAAACTACATCGCCCAGTTTGATAGCTTAGTTTGGTGAACCAGCCGTGTCAAGCTGGATGGACTAATTTGCATAACGTTGAGATTGTATAAATCTGTATTCAAATACATGGCATGGAATGGCCAATGGTGTGTGAATGTTAGCTTCCGCAAGTGGCTCTACAGGAATGAGGTGTGAATGATGACTTGTAAATGTTGTAAAAGGGGTCATAAAGACTGGATAAAACACTATAAGCAGTCGATTACGATTTACATTAAGCACTAAAGCTTCAACCCAATAACATCATGTATTAGCTCACTTCTTGCTGAGGTGCCGCGCCACGTCGGACTTCCTGAAGCCGTCCAAGTTGAAGAGACGTTTGGCCAGGCGTCTGGCGGCTGCCACGTCGGCACGGTGGCTGCCATTGGTCAGGGTCTCACTGCTGCCCAGACCCAGCCGCTCACTGAGGTCCTGGTCCAGCTCTGAATCTGTGGCCAGGCGGGCCTTGTCCCTGCTGAGAGGTGGACAGGGGAGGTTGAGAGGGTTGAGACAGGGCAGAGCTAGTGATAAGACATAAATAAATTGGACAGAACAGGATATGGAAAGAAAGGGAAATGAAGAACATTTTTGGTCGAGGAGTGTAAAGTAGAAAAACTGATATAGTTTTGTAAATAATTGAAAAGACAGAAGGGCATTAAAAGAGGAACAAAGAATGATGGTGATATAATAATAAAACTAATAACTGTGGTATATCAATAATGTAATATTACTCAAATCTAATCTGCGCAGCACTGTGAGTTTCAGCAGTGGAAGAAAAGAAATGAGGAAGTGCAAAGCCGATCAAGAGAAAGTAGCTTATAAAAAAGATAAATATCTTAAAACAGTATTTTAAAATAACCCAAGATGAATGGGGAGCGGATAGAGGGAGATAAAAGAGGATTCAAAGACAGTATGGAGGGCGAGATGTAAGGTAATATATACAGAGTAGTAAACAAAGCCTACATTGTACATTAATTAAATGTAAGCAAATCATTGTATATTCAAACACTACCTTTGGCATGATTATACACTATACAAATCTCCTTTGCTGGCTTTGTTGTTATCACTTCCCAATTAAGCCCTTTCAAAACTTAAACCAGTTCAGAAGGGCAAAACTTGTTACATCTGAATTATCCTGTGATAATAATTTAAGCATGTTATGTCACACTGAGCTGAAATAGAACTTCTTGTCTGGCTTCTGGATAACAGAATGAAGGCCTCTGAGTTTAGTTACTTAGAACTCTGCATGATGCTGACTATCATTGATGCTGTCAAGAGCAGTGTGACTCCAGTCATGCCACTTGGGCAGACAGAAAAAAAGTGACAGTTCATCAGCTGAGAGTTGTATCCAAAGAGCAAAGAACACTTCCTGAACAAGTCAGCCTCTCATTTGGATTTTCTCAGCGTGAGGAACAAGCCAACAAAACCCACAGTCCCAGGGCGTCGCTTCCCACACTTACACATCCTCACACTGTAAATGAGTCAGGCGAAATCACACCAGAGCAAACAGTCATTAATAACACAGGCCAACGGGGGAAAAAAGCTCAAAGAGTTCAATGGTCAACTTTGGTTTCACAAAGAAAAAGAACTACCTTTACAGCCAATGTAATGCTGTACTTAGGCACTCTAGAGCTGAGCTTAGTGCTCAGCATGTACTATATTTACCATGCTATCATTGTAGTTTGATGTGTTTGCATGCTGCTATTTAACACAAGGTACAGCTGATGCTGATGGGACTTTTTTATTTTTTCACTTAAACAGTTGGACAAAATAAAAATGTGAAATTTACAATGGAGCAAGATAAAAAGTCAGGTGATCATCAAAATAAATTTACAATTTATTTTAAAAGAGAAATTGTGCAGTCTGCAGACATGTGTCTGCTTAAATACAGCATGATGTTTTGTAAATGGTGGACCCATTTAGAGGGAAATATAGTGAAATCATATACCTGGCTGCTATACCTCAGAAATGTTTCTGAGGTTTATTTTTGTGAGTTTTGTAAATTGAGTTATTTTTGTTTATATTTTTGTATCTTGGATGTAATATTAAGCCGTCTTTGGCTCTTTCTGCTGTAACAAGTGAAAATGTCCCCTCTGTGGGACAGATAAAGGTATTCTGATCTCATTCTGAAATAGATAATAAAGCAGGGAATGCTTTGTGGTAAGGCTACCTTGTGATTGACAGGTCTCAACAACGGTGTTGTTTGGTTTGGGTGTTCGTGTTTTCAAACTATTTTCATGAACTTTAATAGTAACAGAACAAATGTATTTATTAATAAATTATTTGTACTAGCTCAACTGTCTCGCGTTACGTCTAGTTCCAAAAAACAAATGTGACAAACCGAACAAATGGCAAACAGTGACTAGATCCAATAGTTATATAAAGTCTATAGGAATAACCAACCATGCCCATGCTACAACTATGCAAACATTGTTATGGGAAATGTTTTATCAATAATATACTATAAAACCGAGGTGAACAGCTTGAAAATAAAGACTGCACAGCTCCTGACACCAATAAAAACAGTTTAAATGTTCATAATCAAATCCTCTGATATGCGTGCGCAGACATGCGAGACAGGATCCTGGGTGGAGACCTACCTGTGGAAAGACCGCCTAATCGACAAATACCTCTCCTCCCCGACTGCAGCTGAACCCTGACAGCAGAAGACAGAAGGCGGCCTCATTGCTGTGCCCTGAACGCTACCTCTTCTCTGACTGCTAGACTGAATGACCCCTCCTCGCCGCCTCCCGGCCTGGTAACCTGAACGCATCACCGTGGCAGAGGAACACCTGTAGTCTCTCCCGTGGGGTCTGCAGACATTCCTCTGCTTGGTTTCCACTCAAAAAGGCACTTCATGGGTCTCCTGTTTTCCTCCACTTCCTCGCCCCCCCTCTTTGTTTGCTGTCATTTGATCCTCACAGCAAAATTCCTTCCCCTCCAAAGTAAAAGTTCAGTTTGTCCTGCAATGCCTCTCCTTCTCTGTCTTTCTCCCTCTGAGTCTGTTTGCTGTTGTTCCCTCTTTTCACTCCTCCCTCCCTCTTTCTCCCTCCCTGTTCCAATGTGTAAACTCTCACTGTCCCCTGCTGACCTTGGATTCTAAGCATGGCATGAAACTTGGCTTGTCTGTTGCCTAAAGATCCGCCTCCCTTTCCTTTTCTACCCTCCATTCATTCTTCTCTCGCTCTCTGCATCTCCAATTACACACAATCAGTATATCCATCCTCTGTGTGTTGTACATATTCTGGTTTACCTTGTTTCTGGTGTGAGCTTCAAGCACACCTATAGAAAACAAGGTATACAAGGTGCCAGGTTTGTCATGATATATCCGCTGGGTGTGTGCTTTTAACTGTTTCCTACAACAATAACTGCCTAAGGGAGAGAATTGCTGGCCTTTTGTTAACACCCGAGTCCATTGTTGAATCTGTTTACAGCAAACGCTTCATCAGGGCCTGAGGAGTGTGTGCATGATCCTAAGATTAGGCCAGCACTGGATTTTAGGCTCAGCCACCTGTTTGTATTGTGTCATTAAGAGCCAAAAGGTCCTGAGAGAATTCTTGCTTTAACGGTATCCCCCGCTTAATTCTGTGCACTGGATGGCTCTGCACAATGAGCCTCTGTCTAATGGTGCGCACTATCTGAAAAGGGAGATGTGAGGGGAGGAGGAGGAGGGGGAGGACGGCAGGGGAGTGAAATTCCAACTTTTATCAAAGTATGGACTCCAGAAATATTTGTCTCGCTCCTGGATTCCACAGCTCCAGGGCTGCCAGCGGACTGTTATAAAACCACGATAAGATCGGTACAAAGCAAACATTTACCTGAGCTAGTCCGGGCGATTTAGTTCTCATAAATAGAGCTAGCAGGAAGTTGGGAGGAAAATGTACAAGTTTATCTGCCTAGACACTCAGTAGCAAAATGAACATGCTAAGCCATGAGTGGCAAGAATTTGGCTCGTTAATCAAACTGTGGCCCATTTATAAAAGGCCTACAGCAAAATACCTAGAATAAGTCTTCAGCGTATTTCTAATACATCTGTATGTACGTTGAATATCCTTGTTTGATCGTATGAGTCAGCTTTATTCTACCATGAGCAACACAAATATATATTATATCTGCCTGAATACTTATGAACACATTTCTGATTCAGGCATCTTTATTTCTCACAAAATTAGCATTTCATTTACACAAAACATTCAGATATTTAAATATATATTATTCAGTTTATTTATCCTGATGTGATTTTAGAAAATAACTCTACAGCAATGTTTTTTTCCTTTTTTTTTTGTGTAGCATAAATGGACCACATCACACCTGCATTTTATTTTGCGACTGCGTTGTTAAATTACAATATTAGTCCCTGAATATTTTAAGCGGGTAATTCAGCCGTGCATTGTATTAGATATTGCAATTATTTCATTAATTCATTTAAACACAGTTTTATACCGGAGGATTATTATATACTTTTTTAAACATGTGGGTAGGCCTACAGCGATAAAAAACAGATAATGTCAAACTATTTAGTAGTGTTATGTAGTTATTTTAATAAAATATAATTGTATTTTGCACATGGGGTTTTCTGGTCTATAAACACTGATAATGACGCATTTACTTTTGTTTGGCCATGAGTTATATTTTTCTATTTATGGCTCAGAACATATTTGGCCACACAAACAGTTTTTAGCTTTCAGGCATGTATTTGTGCATTCATCTTTAGACTTACATCGATAAGCACAGACAAACTAGACCATGGCTGCCCAAATTGGGGCCCGTGCCTTCCCGCACTGTCCCACCATAAACGATCGGAAGCTCTCGTTGAAAATTATTTATTGGCGCACTACCAAATAATGCCATAGGATGGCGCTGTTGAGCTCCAGTCAGCTCCTAGCTACCCGATAACGCCCAAGACCAGTGAGTGAGAGGATTCAAGGATGGAGCGTAGTAGGCTGTGGCACACAGACAAACGAAAATTTAAAAAAACTTGGGAACAGGACTATTTTTTTACCGAGGTAGATTCCAATGCAGTGTGTCTGGTATGTAAGCAGAGGGTCGCTGTTTCAAAGGAATACAACATTCGCCGTCACTATCTAACTAAGCATGCGGCTGAGTTCGCAAAGTACACTGGAGAACATCGCAAGGTCAAGTTAGCAGACTTGCTAACAAAGCTAACCACCCAGCAGCGAACTCTACTTCAGCCGTCGACTGCACAAGAAAATGCCACTCGGGCTAGTTATCGCATTAGCAATGCAATCGTGAGAAGTGGGAGAGCTTTTGCAGCGGGTGATTTCGTCAAGGAGTGTTTGACAATTGCTGCCCAAGATGTGTGTCCAAATCAGATGCGTGTATTTTCTCAAATTAGCCTGTCACGGAACACTGTCACCCGCCGCGTTGAGGACATGGCCGAAGACGTTCGAGGTCAGATAGCCCAAAGAGCAAGTCACTTTTCTGCCTTCTCCATTGCGTGCGATGAAAGCACCGACATGTCCGACTCAGCACAGTTGCTGGTGTTTTTGCGAGGCGTCAATGAGGACTTTGAAGTGTGTCAAGAACTAGCGGGCCTTGAAACATTGAAAGGGACAACAAAAGGTGTGGATATTTTTATGGCAGTGGAGCGAGTTCTGGACAAGAACGGTTTGAAGTGGGAAACCCTATCTGGCATCATGACTGATGGAGCCCCCGCCATGGTCGGTAAGCGAGCAGGGCTAACTGCTCTTGTGTCGGACAAGGTCTCCGAGTTTGGTGGCTCGATTTTAAAGTACCATTGTATTTTGCATCAGGAGCAACTGTGCGCTAAAAACATGGGCTTGAAAAACGTAATGCAGGATGTCGTCGCCATTGCCAACAATATTCGCTCAAAGGCCCTCTCACACCGTCAATTCAAAGCTCTGCTTGATGAGATGGATGCCCAGTATGGTGATGTATTGTACCATCAGGAGGTGCGGTGGTTGAGCCGTGGGAAAGTTTTGCGGCGTTTCTTTGATCTGCGCGAGGAAATAAGAGAGTTTCAAGCCATGAAGACGAACAACATCCAAGTGCCCACGGACAGACACTGGCTTGCAGACCTGGCTTTTCTTGTGGACATCACAGAGCTGCTGAATATCCTCAATCTTCAGCTCCAAGGGAGAGACCAGATGATCACGCAGATGTATGACCATGTCAAAGCCTTCAAGCAAAAGCTCCAGCTGCTTAGCAGACATCTTTCAACAGGTGAGATCTAACTTTAATATTTTATTGAACATAAAACAATGTATTACGCTTGTTGTCACAACATGCTATCATAGATATATTGTTTGTGATGCATGTATACTTTGTGTTGGTGGAAAATAGATGTTCTTTTTAAAACCACTAAACCAGGCATTAAATCCAAAACAGTAGTTGTATTGCTTTTCATAGTCTACTGCAGCCATAAACAAAACAAAATATATCCCCTGCCCACCATTTGATTGATGATTGGTATTTCATTTCATTTCATGAACAACCTTGCATCTTACATTGCTGCTTTTGTCTTTGTGTCTGTATTTTCAGGAAATTTGGCACATTTCCCCAGCCTCAGAGAAGTTGGGTTGATGGAGGAAGACACACCAAAATACCTCGACATTCTCAACAATCTTGAGGTGGAGTTCGACCATCGCTTTGAAGATTTTCGTGGAAATACAACAGCATTTGAGCTGTTTGCTCAACCTTTTTCTGTGAATGTGGATGCAGTCAGTGAGGAGCTTCAAATGGAACTTTTGGAACTTCAGTCTGATTCAGACCTCCATAGCAGGTTCAGAGAGCTTTCCTTACAAGACTTTTACAGGTCTATTCCCGCACACAGATATGGCAAGATCCGCAAACATGCCCAGGTTATGTTATCCCTCTTTGGAAGTACTTATGTCTGTGAGCAGGCTTTCAGCCTTATGAATCTTAACAAGTCCAAACTGAGGAATGCTTTATCTGACTCTCACCTACATGACATTCTCACTTTGTCAGTTAGTCAGCTTGAACCTGATATTGAGAGGCTTTTAAAAACCAAGAACAGGCTTCATGTTTCCCACTGATTGGACTACTACAGGCAGAATATGTAGGCCTGCCCTAGGCCCCCATTGTGTCACCTGGGAGTATGGTAGGCCCAAGGACTGGTAGCCTAATGTTCCACACCTGTCCACAAATATTTCATAGTGCTTCAGTTATTTTTTTAATTTAAAGAAGCCAGATCGATGTTCTGAAATGTTTTTGACCTAAATGTGAAGCACAATAAACAGTGCAATTCTTTTTTCAAAAGGACTTTGTGATATAGTGTTTATTTTGCACACATATGCTTAACTTACACACGTAATGTACTGCACTCATATATTTACCGCACACTTAATGTACTGCAAAATTATCATTTTGGCCCTCGGCACCTCCCCTCACGTTCAATTTTGGCCCTCCATCGGGAAGTATTTGGGCACCCCTGAACTAGACATACATTTGTTCCTGCTGCTCAGTCACACACCTGCATTTCATTACATTATCAAGAGCACCTGACAGTATTATTCCTGTCCTTTAACGCCATCTAGTGCTGTAGGCAGGGAGGTGACCAGGTGCAGTGACTTTCCATCTGCAGTGCCGCCACATTCACTTAGGGTAACATTCTCCATCACACATAATATCCTTAGCATTTCACTTCCAGACAATAGCTGACTGTTGCCCCTGATATTTAGCAGGAAGTCAGATGTTAGATGCATAAAGAAAGCTAGAATATAATGACTCTGGACAAATGACTCAAGATACAAGATAGAGTGTCATGAAATGCAGGTGGGAGTCTGTAGAGAAAAAAATAGTCTTTGGGACTGACAGTCAAGGTGAGTCCCTCACTGCTGCAGCAGCCATCTGCCGCTGTCACACACGCGCGCGCGCGTGCGTGCACGCACGCACACACACATACACACACATACACAGAAGGCAAGTTTGAAACTAAACTACAGCTATACAACCTTCCAAAATAACCTACAGATACACGTGCATGCACATTGCAAAAAGATGTCATATGCACAGATGGAGTCACATATGTATTTAACACACACACACACACACACACACACACACACACACACACACACACACACACACACACACACACACACACACACACACATACAAACACACACCAGCCTGACAGACAGCAGAGGGACCACAGGCAGAATCTAGCGATGTTTACTCCAAAATAGCACTGCAGTACTGCTCTGCACAAGGGGAACAACTTGAGTTCATTCATCTGAATACTGACAACAGTCCAATTACTGAAACTGACATCAAATGAAAGCAGTAAAAACAGTGGTACAATCCCTAATCAACATCAAAACCTGATTATGAAGTGCATTCAAGTTGTCAAGTTCAGGAACGTTCAAGGTGAAAATTGACCATGTCCATGGGAATGAACTGGACTTTATTGACAATTTATAGGAATTACCATAAATAAAATGGAAATATTGGGGTTATATATGCTCAGGCTGTATTTACCATACTCATGTATAAACTCCATTAATTTGTCAAAATGTGTGAAATATGACATGTAGGGAGCTGCTAGCAAGTTAATGACTGTGCAAAGCTAATGCTACTTTAAAATGTGACGATGTAGGCTAGTAGGTACATACTTAGGGTGTAAATGGAATTATTTACATATAAAAAATATGTTTTACAATTAGGAATACGTTGGAATGGAATATCAATATCTAAATTAGCATGTAAATCCAAGCTGTATCCCATGTTGTAACAGCTAACGCTAACTAGAAAACACTAGCAAAAGGTGTTGACTGTTTAACTTCAAACTGTATAATGTAACTATGCTTTAGGTTTTGGCAACTTGAATATCCTGAAGTATAAAAATCTATATATATATATATTATTCACTCTTGTTATATAACAAAAAACTTACATGACAGCATGAAGACCTTTGGCTTGTTGTGGGCTGCAAATGTGATGCAGTGCACATGTGGTTGTAATTTAACTGTAGGCCTATTGTTATTTAATCTGATGCTGTTGTTTGTCTTTCATGGAAGAATGTGCTGTTAATGCAGTCTTTGTAACAATTAAATTCAATAAAATGTGCATACGTTTAAACCTAAACATGCCAGAAGACATAACATTTGGTTGTGTACCATTTAACATTACAGTGGCTTTTACTACTTTAATACACTTAATAAACCGATTACTTAAGACCTATATGTTGAAGAGATAATAGGTTAGTTTGCTGTTGGTGGATTGTATTTCATATTATAGGCATATAATAAATATAACAGCTAAAAAAGCAATGGGTTGTGCAGATCATTGACAGATTGATGAAAAATAAATCGTCATATCATTTCAATATGTTGCTCTGCCCTTGTTTCAGTGGAGGGAAGAGATAAACAGAAATCAGAGAAATGTATGCAATAACAAACTTGACCTAGATTCACCCTCTCTCAGATACTGAGTGAATCACTGAAGACTTGCCACTAAACAGAGCATGTAGGCATATACTTTGGGAATGGTAGATAATCATTAAAATACATTTATGCGTTGAGCAAGAGGAAAAAGCGTTTTCTTTATAGTGCTGGCTTTGTGCATAGGGGCCTTGTCATGGTGATTCAGGAAAGAGAAAAAGTGTTGCCACAATGTTGGAATCTCACTGTATATTAATTAGAATAAATAAGGGGCCTCAATAACAAGAAGTCACTTTACCTACAGTAGATTTAGATTTAGATGTATCCCTTTTTAATCCAAATGATTCTGCATCTTCTGTATTATGAATTATTATAAACGTGCCATTGTATAAAATGCTGTGATAACACAACGATATGTATTTTCTCTGCCACTAGGGGTCACTTAATCCCCTTGGTAGAAACCAAAAAAAGAGCCAAAAGAGAGTGAATGATGTACTTACTTACAAGTGACTGAAAGCTGCTTTGCTGCATGCAAATGTGCAACAGTGTGCTAACAAGTTCAAGTTATCAACTTTGTAATGTCATAATATGCCAATGTTGTGTTTATAGCTTTTAAACTGCCCTAATGGCCAACAACAAAAGTGAATGCTCCCTATATATTATATTGTTCCCTATATAACCTTCACAAGTGCATTTTAGGCAAAATGCATTACTACACATAGGTCTGCAACAAACAAATATTTCCATTAACCATCAATCAACTGAACATTTAGTCTATAATCATTACTAAACAAAAAATATGAACTAATCATGAATCAAAATAGTTGCCAGTGAATTTTCTGCCAATTCAGTAATTGTTGCAGCCCTTTTTAGTATTGACTTGCTGTTAACTCACCTTGGTAATGAGAAAGAAGGGTTGCTGTACCAGCTGCTCCCAAGCTGTGAATACGCTCTTCCTTTGGGTGGTGTATCGTCCGAACCGCTGCTCAGCCTCTCGCTGGACGGGGCTCTGGTGGCATCCGAGTCCCCAGTCATGGTAAAGATAGAATCTGAGATACTTGGTCTCTCATCGTGCGCCAGAGGGGCGAAACTAAGCTGGACGATTTGCCTGGCGCTCTGGCAGACCGGCCCATGGATGGCAGGAGTTAATGTGGGCAGGTCAAAGGTCAGGACGGTTTGGGTACTCGAGGTAAGCAGCTCTTCGCTGTCCAGGCTGTTGTACGATGTGCCTTTAGCTCGGTGAGACTCCATGATGCTCTCAAAGTGGCGGCTGAAGGTGTCCTCTGCAGCACAGCGAGGGCCGGACACCAAGATTGGGGATTTCAGAGCCGGGTGGTGGTTGTCAAAAAATGTTGCCATTGGTCTGGACAGAGAGGGAGGTTTTAGGAACGCTGCAACAACACAGCTGTGTTTATAAAGAAAAGGTTAAATGTGCAAAGACACATCTAAAAAAAAGGAACTCCAACTTTCGAAGCAATAGCTTAACTGTTGTTGAAGTAGCGTTGTTTGAGGTACTTTTCCATATACCTTGCTATATTTACAATTATTAGTGTGATACCTTTCTCTCAGACAGCATCTCTGAAATGGAAATGAAGCTGTTCTTCTATGATCTATACTCCACCCAAAGCCATCAGACTCCATTGACCTCACAGAACACTGTAGTCGCTGGTCTACCGCTGCCTCCATCTGTTTGTTTGTGTAATTGAATTACTTTGGTGAATCTAAACCAAAGCCATACAACAAGACACATACCACTAACAGATTGAGGCAGAAGTAGACCAGCAAATCATATGTTCTTGAACTGCTATAGGTTTTTTTGGTGGGCTTTTTTATGTAAATAAAATGGTTTTGCAGCTGCTTTGCATCCTTGCTGATACTCCTATGTGTCTGGGTGTTTCAGCCACTAACTACTATAATACATTGACTACCTCTTTCAAACTCCACTCAACACATCGCAGACAACTCACTACAGTATGTGTCCATATGTGTACTGTATTGTTAGAGATACCTCTTTACAATCTACTTGAAACATAGGTTTCCAACCAGTGAGATCACTTCAGAACAATATACAGTTTAGGGGAAAATTCTGTTTCACTATAGTGTTTGTGAACATGTGTGTGTTTGCAGCTTTGTGTAAGACTGTGAGTGTGTTTCATGTTCACCTCTTCATAAGGTGACCAAACACGTCTGGGTCCTCCTGAGCTGCATACCGCTGCTTCCTGCTGTCTCCTTGCATTCTCACACTGGCCCAGCTCACCATTTCTTCCTCTTCTTCTTCCTCCTCATCCTCCTCCTCTTCATCCTCATCCTCCTCCCCTTCTCCCCTTCTTTTCTCCATGACCTCCCCATCTGTCCTACCATAAGCCAGACCCCCCAGTGGGCTGCTGCCAGTACCCGAGGTGCCCTGGACGCTGCGGTTACTCCCAAACGCAGAGTCGGCATCGTCCAGCTCTGCCAGCAGCACCTCGTCTATGTCCGTCTCTCTGTAGCAGCGAAGAGGAACTGCGTCCAGGTCAGTTTCTGAGTACTTTAAGGTCCGGCGAATAATGCCAGTTTTGGGGGATGTTCCAATGTGAGCTGGAGGAGGGGTCACAAGCTCTACCTCAACTTGTTGTACGTTGTGATTGGCAGAAAGCAGAGGGAGGGAGGAAGGGGGAGTCGGCGTTGGGGACTCGCTGGAGTTACCACTGGGAGGAGCTGTAGAGGCTTCCAGAGAATCTGCAGGTGGAAAGAATTAAACATCAACCTCAATGCTCAAATAGTTATTCCCTGTTTCAACTGCACACACAAGACATATTTAGATCATACCATGAATAAAAGCTCAATATTAAACCTTAATGCTGTCTTTGGTACAGGCCAAAATCTAAATGTATGCAAGGGCACTGAAAGATGGATGATCAGATGTTTCTTCGGATTCGTCATCCTTCTTTCTTTAAATCCTTTTTTTTGGCATGGTAAGGTTTAAACTCCTCTGCATTTCTTCAACATTTCAGCTGAGATATGAGTCACTTCACAAGTAGGATTTATTCGGCTCATTCAAGAGTTTTCACAATACCGGTAACCTTTCTGAAGCAGCCCTCTGAGACTGTTCAGAAGGAAAATGCAAATTAATTAGTGCTCAAATAAATGGGCGAAGATATACAGTATAGGTGTTTCAATAAGACAGCTCTGGCAGGTTTTTACCTATAAAAATGCATGTTATTCTTGTGGTCTTTAATTTACAGGAAATCTTATCTTTCCTAAGATAGATACAGAGTGCAGAAGGGAATTAGAACTGACAGACTGTGGAGCAGTTTCTCTACCAGCTCAGCAGAGGCTCTCCATTTTCCTAACTCCTTTTAAGGTCTTAGCAAACATGGCCCAAAGAGGAAGAAATAGTGCATTTGTTAGTGACTATTTTAAGCAGTGAAACAATCATGAAAGTGCAGTAACTAGATGAAATTCAGTTGGACATGCTCTCACTTTTCTCTCCCCTGCTAGCAGCCTCCTCAGCAGGGGTCCCAAATAAAAACTCCCACTTGGCACGAGCGATCCTCTGACAATGGAGCGAGGGCACAGGCAATGCACAGCCACTGTCCGTCTGAAAGACAAACACAGACTCGTGAGATGCTAGCTCTGCAGTGCAGCATTAAAGTGATAGTTAGGGAGATACGGTTAATCACTCTCTTACAGAGTGCGATGAAATGATCCCCCTCATGTCAGAAAATATTAAGCTACTTTTAAGGAAAACGTTTCCACAAATTTTTGGGGGTATTGAAAAAGGAGAATACAGTATTCTACATTAGGGGCCTTTTGAGGTGGAGATAGATTTTTTAAGTTGGGAGAGATTTAAACATTCTGTTTCCTTGTACTTCCTGTCTTAATGCTAAGCTAGGCTAACAGCTGCCTGTCTCCAGCTCTATACTTACAGCACAGACATCAGAGTTGTATCAATATTTTCATTGTTTTCTTGACAATACAATAAACAACTCATAAACATTTCCCAAAATGGGCTGCCAACACATGTAACAAAATAAATTAATCCCTATGTAAACTTTTGATTTCTGATACCTGCATTTGATTGATTTTGATAACTTATCAATTCATCTATGAACAGTATACCTCACCTCTACTGAGTGGCCCAGCCCTTCGTATGTCTTTCTATATGTGGCCCTCAGTGGAAAAAGTTAGGACACCCCTGCCATAAAGCTACATTTTGGTGAATCTGTGAGAAATCTACAAATGCAAAGAGAAATGTTGTGGTAGAAAAGCCCTATAATATATAGTTTTGATGTTTTTTTTCAAATATTTTGAAACAAAGAAGCCAACTACTTTGAATATCAACAATTACGTGATAACAATTTTTCTCCTGAAGGGTCTCTCCTTAACTCCAGCATGTTAAAACTTTGATAAAAGGTTTGCACTAACACGCTTAAATAATCAAAGAAAAGGTTGTTATTTGAAGTTTTGCTGTTAACCCAATTCCCACCTGTATTCCTGAGGTGGCGGCCCCGGTCTCGTTGCTCTGGTGACTGGACTGACTGGACTCTGGGGACACACAGTCTCTGTCTCCCAGGCTCCCCGTCACCCCGCTAGAGCTCCTCGAGGACGAACCTCCCATGGCACCGTTTTGCTCGGCCTCTGGAGCCTCCCCCTGCTGCTCTGCCTCAAATTCCTCCATCTCATTGCCCTGTCCTTCCTCATCACAACCCTCGTCCTCCTCTGGAGAGTCCAACACTACCGGGCCCAGAAGCAGGATCTCTCTCCTCCTCTGCTCTGCTCGTTTCTGCTGTGCTGTTGGACTGAGCGGCCTGCGACGGTGACTGGATAGTCGATCAGGGGTTTGGTCATTGATGCACCCAAAACCAGCCACAGGGCTCGGCATGGGGCTGTTCTCCACCTGATTCCCCCACTGCTGCCTGGACGTCCAGCTAACTGGTGCCTCCTCAACACTCTGATTGATAAATAGCCTCCGAGCAAGCTCAGTGCAGTCCCCTCTTTCGAAACAGCTCAGGTCTCCTCTCTTATCAAGACTCTGGGACCAGGAGTCTCCGGTGTACCTCGGGAGCTGGCGCCTATGCAGTGTGGGGGTATCCGGTGCTCGTAGCTCTGCCTGGAATAGTCTGGGGTCCCTCATGGGAGAGCTGAACTCAGTTGGAGGATGAGAAGGACGAAAAACTCGCGAAGGTATGGCGGGGGAACTTAAAATTGAACTATGATGCTGGGACTTCTCAATGAAGTCCTCCTGGTGTGTTGGATGATTAGTACTGGAGTTGGTTTCGTGTGAGTGCAAGATAGATTGAGAGAGCGAGTTTTCAGGCTGGTGAGAGTCTGTGTTGTCAGTTGCTGGCGTTTGTTGGTCATTTAAAGGGATGTTCATTTTAAGCGTTTGCTTAAGTTGTGCATTTGGTGCTGAATGGTTAAGCTCTCCAGCGGGTTCTCCCAAAGCATTGTGCAATGAGGACCTTCGTGCCTCTGTGAAAATAGAAGATACTTTGGTAGCCTCCTCTGCTAGCCTCCGGGCTACCTCAGGGCTATGAGCCGGAGAGAGGATTTACTGTCACTTAATTGATTCAAGCCATCAACTACATTATTGCCAAGTTGGAGGATTGCTGCCTGCGGTGAAGTGCTTCTGCTGCAAGACTGGTGGACATTTCGTTTTGTGGCTGGACTTCTGACTACAGTTCTGTCCTCTGCCGACCAGTGAAGAGGGCTCTGGGTCTCAACAAAGGACTCAGGCTTCACACTAGATGACTGCCTGGCCCTGGTGGATAGCTGGTCTGAAGCCGGGCTCCGAGGCAGCCCACAAACAGCCTGGCTCCTCTCCGTGAAGTGGTCTTTGAGGTTTACACCTATGTTCTGACGCTGGACAGGAGACCCAGCCCAGGACTGACAGCGCGGCTGTTGGTTATAGCGTGACGATGCAGCCTGCTCTAGTGCATGGGCTAGCTTAATCCTCAACAGAGGAGAGCCAAACTCCTCCACAGCCCTCTGGGTAGCTGCTCTGCCGATGGGGTCCAAGGCTGATTGCCGAAGTCCGGGAGAGAACGTCTGCTGGTGACTTCCTGGAGATCGGAAAGTCAGCTTGGGACTGGAGCTGCACGATGAATTAGGACTCCCAAACCAAATTGGGTCGCTGAGTCTTTTACGAAAGTGAGAAGGGGTGGATCTTTCCTCTATAGTTCCTCTCTTTTGTGGACTGTTCACGTTGGACTTCTCAATGTAACTAAAGGTGACGACTGACCGCGTACCATCGCTGACCTTATCCTCATTGAACCTCTGGCAGTTGGGAGGTGTGTGAGGAGCGTCAACCTTTCCAGAAGAGAGCATTATTTTTGGCGAGTGGAAGGAAGACGCTCCATCACTCGGTGCACTCCAACGCTTAGAGACTGTAGGGGAGCTGCTGGCTTGCTGGAGCTGAACGTTTCTATACGGAGACTGGCTATGTGTGCAGTCTTGAAGGATACGCTGAGCTGTGGAGGTCTTAGTGACGGAAGTCTGGCCTGCTAGCTGAGACAGGAGCTCCGCTGGACTGTCCTGAACCGAATGCCCCTGAGCAATCCCTTCCTTCCCTCCGCTCTGATCTGGGGCAGACCTCACCTCTACATACAAATGAAGTACTTTTCCGGACTGGGACATGACCTCCTCTCTAACCAAAATGAAGACACAGAAATTGAATGGTGGGAGAGAAAGTCTCATACAGAGTGAAAGAGGCAACAACAATGGGAGGCTCCTCTTTGTCCTCTTCTTGTTTTTGTCGGTTTGTTTTTCGGCTGGTGGTGCTTGTCAGTTTATTTTTAGACGGTCTTGCTTCTCCCTCCCAGAGTGTCTGTGTGCAGAGAAGAGACACACAGGCTGAACGGTCAGAGGACAAACATGCCCATGGGACACCTCCAACTGCTCCCTATTCTTCATACCTGTGAATGAGAGAACGGAGGATGTGTTACCTCTAGTGACGCCAGATACACACAGAGTATTCCAGAATTTCTGATGCACTCATTCACTTTTGAGTGGTTTCTATTAATATAATAGAAATTTATAGTTTCTTTTTATAATAGTTTCTTATCTCACCTGTAAGTAGCAATCAGCTTTAAAAAAAAGGTTACACATAGTGGTAGAAGAAGGATTCTTTCCTCAGTAAAAGCACTAATATCACACTGTGAAAATAGTCCACTACAAGTACCAGTATTAAGTATTATCAGCTAAATGTACCTGTAATATTTATAAATCTATAAAATGCTCCCTGTCAGTGTTGTACTAATATATATGTAAAGTCCATCCCTGTTTGTCAGCTTTGTGACGGTGCATTTACCACCTTAGAGGGTTTTCTAAGTAATCAGGGGAATTTTCTACACCCAAAAAGAAAAATTCAATCGACATGGAGGATGAAAATTGTAAGTAAGTAAGCTGAAATAAAGGGGGGTAAAAAGATACTTTTTTGTCTCTGAGACATCATGCAATAAAAGTAAACCATATGACAGAAAGTACAGTTACCTCACTCTGTATTTAAGTATTTTCACAAGTGCAAATATATGATTAAACTACAGCAACAGGAAGCTCTGGAGGATTTGTTGTAATGGAAATATATAATATTTCAGGCATTATCCATTAGAACATATAGCTAGATGTCATCATAGTGTAATTTCTCTTTCTTTTGGCAGCCTGTTCCTTTGTGTGCTAAATAACATATATACCAACTAAGGCTGTTTGACATGTTAAATGATTCATATGATAATAAAAACTAACAGGTAGTCTTTACAGAAAATACTCTATTCTTAGGCAGACTCACAGCACTCTCTCTTCTCTGACAAAATGCTACAGATAGCCAAGGTGCAGCAGTGGAACAGAGTGCCTAAAATAGCAACAAAGCAAAGAGATGGTTAAAAGCCTCACTTCAGATAAATGCAGCCATTCAATCCATTTAATTTACACCTCTTCCACGCTCACAGACAATAAAGTACATACTGTCCAAGGTCAACTGATTCAGCCTCATTACAGCAAATTAGTGCAACACAATGGCACAGCTATACTGTTAACAAAGACCGGCTGGACTGATGTTACATACATTAATTTGACATCTGCTGAAAGCGTTACAGATATGTCCAGATATCCATGTGGTATAAAAGTGTAAAAAGACAGAACTTTCAGATGTTTTAAATGTTTTTGTAAGTGTCTCAAGAGTTCATAATTGAAAATTGATGTTCAAAATTGGGCTTGACATGCAGATGTTTGACATGCCAGTACAAATGATGTGCAAAAATAAGTCTGGACTGAACATCATGGTAATAATCTGCACTTCTAATGCAACATGGAGTATTTTCTGGGTTGTGCAGTGAAGATAAAAACGGTGACATTACTGGACATTCATTCAAAGCCAGGACTCAATTTAAAATGTATATGGGTCATCTGAGAACCTAACTTGAGATGCTATTAAATATTAACACATGTGTGGTTTTTAACATTAACTACATGTACGATCCATCTTTAGTTGAACATATAAATACAGGATTACTTTAAGATTGATCAACTTTTTCTCTATTTGAGTTCCTTTCAAGATGGCATACTTTGTCACCTATTGACCTTATTTTTTCTGTTAATTTCTTTGTTCAAGTTTCTGTTTTAGCTTCTGGATCATCCTTGAATCTCTTGTACATCACTATGAGACATACAGTAAATTAAGGTAGGAACATGAGCTCATCCTGCAGGGAAAGGAAGCAGGACATTATCCTTCACTTCCTCCTCTGCTCTCTGACTTGACGGTGACAGCTGCTTTATCTACACTCTGAATGAAACAACACTCAGGATTGAGTCACAAATGAATCTATTAAATGGAATGATAGTTTGATTGTGAGAGGCCTAAAGTCAATCTTGGAAAATCTGATTATCTGATCAGATTTTATTTTAGGAATCAATGTGACATTGATGCAGCAGTGATGCAGAACACTTCCTGTGTGTGCAAACATATTCAGATGAGTAACAGTTTATCTCGCCTATCCCACTTTACACATATCCAGTGGGGAAATATTAGAAAGAACATGTACTCAAGTACTGTACTCAAGTAAGCTACTGCACTTAAGTACAAATTCAATGTATTTGATTATAACCAATCATCTTAAAACAAACAGTAAGTTTTCAACCATAACGTGTTTTATACTCTAGCAGGGGATGTATTGGCAAACTTGCATATTCTGGTCTCAAACTGTGTACAGTGTGTGGGTGGGGAGGCTTCATTCTACTCAACGCAATTGCACATGTAACAAATAGAATGGCAAAAGCCAGAGCATGAAGTCCAAATAAACCTTTAGTTAAATGAAGGAGTGACAAGCACAGAGAGAATACACATGCACCTGCTTGAAAATGTTATCCCTTATGTTTTGGAATAGAGTAATACCCTGATCCTCTGGTTGATAAATTGAAGACAAGCCCCAGATCGATGGAATCGGTGTCAGGTGCCTGGAGAAAGCAACTTATTTGGGACAGCACAGTGTTTGATCTGTAAATAAAAACTGGGCCTCTGGCAGTTTACACCTTCCAGAATGTGATGGAATGACGCAAAGCAGTCATCTATGAATAGGACTACAGAGCGTTTTATTCCTCTCCTGGGCCGGTCCTGAAATGAGTTTTTCCATTTTATGCTGCAAAATACACTATATCCAAAAAACAAAAACTGTGATTTAACTCTACATATATCTGAAATCCTTGATTATGTTACGAATAAGGATTACTAAAGACATAACGTATTAAAAGTTGATCAAATATATAAATCATACTACCCAACAGTTTTAAACATTTGGTCAATAAATCAGTTGAAACATCTGCAAAATAATAGCAAAGTATAATTGGGCATTGGTGCTTTTACACTATCGATTGATTAATAATAATAATGCTCTATATATTGTATATATATATATATATAATAGTTTTAATGTTACTTTTTGAATACTTTTAATGATGTAACATTTTCAATTAATGGCTATAATATAGCTATATAAATAGGGTGTCACGAGGTTGAGGAAAGTAGGACCCAAAGGCAGAATCAAAGAGGAGAGGCAGGTATTAAAGTTTAAACAAAAAGCAAGCCTAAAGTGGTCATAGAATGCATCTATCTGGTATTTCAAATTGTTCTCTGATGTCTACAAAGAAGGTATATACCTTTGGTTGATCCAAAAAATGTCCAGATGCAGTTTTACAGGCCCCTTTATAACCCTATGATTTGGTCCTAGGATGAAACAAGCTGAATTGTCTTATTTGGGGCTCATTTAAATAATTATGACGAGCTCTGCTCTGATTGGCTGGTTTACATGGAGCAATCTATGGCTGCCTCAGAGCCCACAGAAGTAAGTGAAGTTTGCGAAACTGTGAGAGATGAACCATGTAGGCTATTGGCATCCAACCTTACATGTTTGAGCCTTTATCGGAGGAGGAAACCGATGAATTTGAAGAACAGCCCGTTGGTCTGAGATTGGAGAGCGGCGTTACGGAGTGGTAAGTGTTAGCGTTAGTGTTTCCAGCAGCTGGTGAATGCAAATGTTGGGGCTGGACTACCGTGTGTTACGTAACACACAGGGATTGTTGTAATTCGCCCGTTTTACTGCTGTGATATGCATATTCATGATTTGCACATGAAGGAGGAAACAGTGGTGTTTGAGGTTCAATGTACCAAACTCTCCTTATTCAACAAGGCCAAGGTAAATACAGTTTTCCATTCTATGGCACCTTTAAATTAAAGTTGGTACAAAAATAAATAAAAACTGGAGGAGCTGGTGAGGTAAAGCAAATGGAAGCAAAACAAAACAAGTCACTGACGGTAAGACTTTGAGAACACAGGAGGGGGGAAATCCAGAATTCAGACAAGAAACCAGGAACTGTAACAGACTGAACCGAACCGGGGAAGCATTAACAAACGGACTGACAAGACCACAGGGGAAGACAGGCATATACATACACAAGGGTGGCAGGTGAAAACAATCAGACAATCACACAGGCGGGAAAACAAAAAGACAGGTAAAACAAGGAGAATTTACAAATAAAACAGGAAAACAAAGTTAAGAAACATTTACAGTAAGGTATACTTAAGGTAGGAGTACTTTTTCTTCCACCTCTGCTTCTTTCACACATTAAATCCAGGACCACCACATAATGCACCAAAGACCCAACTCCTATCACAGAAACATCTTTATAATTCTGTGTTTAAATCCTGTGCAGGAGACTCTTTTTCCCCTTTTGTTTAGTTAAATCCCTCGGCACTTACTCAACTAAACCAAGCTGAAATCTTTCCAATTGCCATCGTTCTGTTTAGTGCTTATGCAGAACGACTTTCCTTGCCAACAAAGCTACAGACAACAGAACTCATGTGCTAAAAAAAAAAGTCACTGAGAGGGGCATAAGAGGAGGATTGTGAACTCCCGCCTGCTGCCAGCAGCGACAGATTGGAGCTGCCGTATGGTAGCAGTGGGAGAGGACGTGTGTGTTGAAAATGGAAGTTGACAGAACAAAGAGAACTTGTGAGGGATTTGGCTCGGGAGGTGAGACACTTTTCCTCCTTGACCCCAACTGATGTTTTTGCCCGCGTCTTCAAAGAGACCAAACCGAGTTTAAAAACCTTTACCGCCTCACTAATTCTTAATTAAATTGTCCCTCAGAGCAACATGTTTTATTCGCTTACATTCACGATCGATTAACCTTTACTTCTATTCCTTTTGGATGAATACAGTAAAATGTGCAAGTGTCTTTAACAACTTTTCCCGCCTCTGTATTTGTCACACTCTTATCTTTAGGTCGTTTTCACACATCGAAGCTAAGGTTCCCACAGCTGCCATTCTCAAAATAAGCCCTTTGTCCTGCTGCTATTGGCTCCCATTGTCTATGGAGGTGTGAGGAAGACGATGCGGCTCCTAGGCTGCAGCTTAAATCTGACAGAGATGGGTCAATTGTGAATCTACTACACTGATAAGGACATTTTTCATATTAGTAACTACCAAGATAAATTACTTCCAAACGGCAATACATAATTTTCTCTCTGTTTTGGCAAAAGTATCCACACTAAGCTGAGCATTTCCTGAAATAAAACCATGAAGTCCATAGAGTGGGATATAGTTCTATATATAGTGCGTGCAACAATGTTCAACATTCACGACAATGATGCAGGTTGACAATAAAGATGCCTGGTGTTAAGATACTGTTAAGGTGTAGACAAAAAGAAGGGACTGCTGTGGATGTGTTGTTCAGTTTAGATTCTGACACCAAACCTGCACATTATAATATGATGAAGTTGAATTTTGCTGCTCTGGATAAGTCTAATGATGATTTTAATGTAAAATAGTAGAAATAGGCATTAATGTAAATAAATCTCCTCTCGTGTTTTGGATTTTTAATGTATTCATTATTTGTTTTGATCGTAAAGCCTGTTGAACTTTTTTCTTGAATAGTGCTGTATAAAAAAAAAAGTTCATTTAAAAAAAGTTATTCGATGTCTCTCAGTCTTCCAGATGCTAGTGCATTTCTTTGTGTAGCTTTTCTAAAACAATATTTTGTGAATTAATCTTAAAACACCGTCCGCATATTTTATTGTGAGTGAGGTCAAATGAAGGTCAGGATTCATGAGACAATGTCTCCTAAGTCTCCTAAGGCACATTTTTACTTCAAAGTAAATTTAGGAGATCATATGATGTATTAGTTTGTCAGATCATGAAATTGTGGTTTGATTAATTTCACATTCTCTGACAATATAACATCATATGTTAATGAGATCCTGAGTTTGGCTATTAGTGATAATTATAACCCAGCGGTGTGTCCTGGCTGATATTGGCTCACATGCACAGTTTTGTTGTTTGCATACGAGCCAGTTTAACCTGTATCTTTATTGTTCTGATGTTTTAGTTCAGAATCAATAAGAAAAGGACATGCACGTAAATGAGGTTTTCTTCTTAAAAAATGTGCTGGTTGAGGAACAGATCGATATCCTATGTTTAGATATGATTTGTCGTCTTTGTCCTCACCCAGAGAGGAAGTCTACCGGATAACATCGGCTGGTATCGATTCTGGGAAGGAGCTGATGGGCCTGAACTTCATTTGTACATTAATTTATCATCTGAGATAGATGTTGATGGGAGAGAGACAGATAAGTAGGGTAAGAGAAGGATGTAGATCAGGAGAGTGAAGGAGAGGAAAGCTGGATGAGGGAGTCCCGTCCGTAACGATAAAATCACAACCTAATCCTTCCGAAATGTTTGTATTCTGTAGCATTAACTGAAATAAAGTGACTTTGTCAACCCTAAATCCACCTGAGCAGAAATCTTAGGAAGGAAATAGGATTATAAGATGAAATAAAGTAGCGGTTTATCTAACTATTGTTCTTTTCTCTTCTTCTTGAATCATGAATCTCACACCCCCATGCTGATTTTCCCATCACAGTTTTCTGACAGCCTTCCAGTTTGGCTTTATGTGTGGTGGCACCATCGCTGCTGTGCCAGGAGTTACAATAGAAACAGATTATTATCCCTCGCCACCTGCCACGCTGTGCTGGATTTACAGGATAACCCTTCATTCAGAATTAGCTAAACATGTCCACTAATCAAAAAATAATTTTCTTTAAATAATATAACATTTTACTACATAGTTATCATGATCAAAAAATCACAATAAGAAGATTTTTCGTGATATCAATTGAAAATCTGGTTTCTTTTTTGGCAATTGAATACAAAAAGGCAGTCAAAGTGTGACTCTTAAAGGAACAGTTCAGCTTTTTGTAATTATTTGTTTTTCCTCTGTGCGATAAATACAGAATGATACTAATAAGGCTTTACCAGGTAGTTTTGAAATGTTTTTATCTTACAAAATATTCTGCTTCAATCCATATTGGTTAGCGTTTAGCTTTTCAAAAACCACATTTTTGATGTGGTCAAAAACTGAATTGCCCTTACGCTTATTGCACTCAAAAGGAGGCACAAACTCACAATTTAAGTTAATTACTGAAAGTACTCATAATAATAACAACACTGGCTTTTGTTTGAGGGTTGTCTTGTTATATTTTTAGGGTGATGTTGTCCTACAATATGAGAAAAGACATTCAAAGCTCAACAAAAAAGATTAAAATGTAAAAGTACATTGGGGTCAGCCCTAGAAGCTATACAGCTAGCAGCCAGTTAGCTTAGCTTAGCATTTAAAAGCACAATCCTGATGGGAGAGCTGTGTATGAAGGATTAGATTTAAAACTTTAGCACCACCTGACACACCCAGACAAACAAAAAAAGGCCACTGCTGCTCAAAACTGATGACTCATCCTGGTGTTGTTATCATTCTGGGTCACAATGCTTGCACGAAGACAAATACACACGCACACACACATAGACACACACATAAACTACATCAGGTCTTTGGTGGTGCATTTACGAGTCATATCGCACAGGTAATTAAACCCCAGGCACCATGTGCAGCTCTAATATTAGCTCCACATGGATACGATGGGGGGTGCAGGTGGTGGTGGTGGGTGCTCATGCTAATATTAGCTCCCGGCTTGCTTATTGCTGGCGCCGAGTACTAGCTGCTTTGATTTGAGCAACAAGGCAGGTTGTGCATTAAACCAAGGAGAGATTAAGAGGGTTTGTAGGAAGTGAATGGGTGACGCGGCACGTTCACATTGCCACATAAAACCCCTTAACATGCACTCACGACTATTGATTTCTCTGCATAGTGTTAGGTTACATCATACTGTATTTGGCACAGTGTGCAAATTCCCAAGAAATGGCGGGGGGCTCAGTGTAACACAAAAATGACTGTTTGATCTTTCACTGGTACTGAATTATAATTAACCAAGCGGGCGAATAAACAGGATGAACTGACTTTAAAGAAGCGAGTGTCAAAAATGTTGGAGGAATTTGTTTGTGTTTGATACAAGGCTGTCATGCCTGGTTCTTCGTTGCACATTCAGACAAAGAGACGTGTCCTCTGACTCATGCAGATACACAGAAAGTGTGTCAGAAGAAAATTGCAAAGAGGCTTATTGTTGGAGAAAAATAAGGGAGAGACACCACATGTGCCGTGACCTTGCAGCTTATACAACTCCACTCACTACCTTGCATGCTCGTGGGAACTGATCTTTGATTTACAAGCAAAAGGCTGACAGGCAACGTAAAAGTGTAAATGCCAGTTTAAATGCACCCATAGATCAAATGTAATTGTATTTATGTCATCCAATAACACATATTACTAATTTGCCTTAGGCTGTACAGTATGTACAAAGGAGATGTACCGATAAAGTGCACCTCTATTCTCACTATTAAGTGCCGTCTCACTCATTTACACAGAGCCTATTTTTTGTCACTTCTGGAAAAACAAATGAGATTAAATATGATTTTTTATTTTATCGACAGACAAATCAACTTAAAGTTGCTCTGCTGTTTTTCATCTCACTGCATGTAACACTCCTCTCTGAGCCTGCCATGTGCACTATTTAAAGAAGTCCTCTCTGAGATGTGACCAACACCAGACCCCTCAAAAAATCAATTGTTCTTGTAATACGTATTTCCAGTTTGTGATTCCTAACTTGCAACATCTTCAACATAACAGAAAGTGTCTCACATTTCAAAGCAAGTCCCAGGTGGTGACCTTGCTCATATCATCTCTGATAAAGGGTCCATGTACAGGTCTTCAAAATATAAGGCCATACAAATAAGGCCTTTTTCTGCCATTTAACACCAACAAACATCTTTCATACCTTTCTCGATTAACCAAAGCCAAATATAATGTTAAGACCACCAGTCAAGATAACTACTACCTCATGTAGAGAATCAGACAAGATTTTACCCACATCGCTGTTGTGTTTTACGCCTCTGCGCCGCAACAGACATGTTGAGATCCATTCGTTTACGTGTGGTTCATCGGACCCTTTCTGATTCTCGTGGAAATTGTAGTTTTTAACATCAAAAAAGAAAAGAAGCTATTGACAAACTATGGAGGCTACATCATTTATTTTCTTTATCAATTACCTTGTGTGTAATACAGTGAAAAAAACAAACTTCCATCACCTTTCCGCTCTAATGCCTGCAAATAAGATGGTCTAGGATGTGGATACAATGAGACTTGCTGTACTGCTCATGCAGAGGATGTTATTTCAGTTCAGTTTATTGTAACAACATTATTGTTAACTACAGCTTTTTAGTAATTAGATACATAACTCATTCTTAATCTGCCTAAAGTTATTGGCGAACTTATTGAGCTTTTAACAGTCCTTTAAATAATATTTTAATGTTTTGTTAATTTCCTATATATTTCTTTGCCCCTGCAAATCACTTTGAATTGCCTTGTGTCTGCATGGCGCTCTTTTAATATAATATAATTGAATTGCTTTGCCGAGTAGTTTTTATAATTCCCTACCAAATAAAGAAGCAGTGACATCAGCACAGTAATGACTACGCCAAATGAAGCAATATCACAAATAAAATTCAAACTAATGAAGTGTGATCCACTTTTGTGCATTACAAAATACTTTCAACTTTATATTTTGTTAGTTTTTAGTTGCAGTTATCTCAGGATTTGTACATTTGGACCATGCTCTGAATACTTCATGTTATCATGTTTATTTGCTGAAGTTCAATACTGATAATAATTAAAGCCCAGCCCGGGTGGAATTGCATGTAATCAACTGCTCACATGGCTGGAATGAAAAATATACAGCCCCTCATTTCACACGTGTTCTTTTATTCATGCCTTTTCAGCCACAAACACACACACTACACTGAAGAGCCCCACTTTTTTGCTAACCATTATTCATCGGGTTTGTGAGTCTTATAACATGACATGCACATCTGGATCATTTGTATCGTGTTGTAAATCGGTCTCCTTATTGACCCCGAGCTGGCAGCAGCACACCAGAGACACCAACAGCTAAGACACACAAAATCTTCCTCTCAATCTCACACTCACCTCTCCTGCTCTCACTGCCGTTTAGAGGATTTACACCTCCCACATGCTTTTTCTTGTCTCATCCTTTCTGCTATTCCTTCTTCCTTCCCTCTCATCTTCCCCCCTCTCTCTAACAGAGCAGTTGCAGACCTGTCCAGCCAGCAGAGCCTCCCTCCCTCCTTCCTTGCACCCTCCCCGCCTGCAAGTGCTCACACTCAGCCAGTTAGCAGGCTCACATAACAGAGCCCTGCCCCCTTCCCTTCCCTCTGCCTTTCACATACATGCTGAGTCAGTGAGGAGTAGTTAGTGTGGGAATGGGGAGGTGCTGCAGGGAGGCAACATGCAAGAAGTAATGAGGATGTTAAATGTTTAAAGGCAAGAACTGGTCTTCCTCTACATAGTTCAAAATATCAAATTAAAAACAACAGATGTGAGTGGATAAAAAGTTGCCATGTGGTCTGATCTGTAGGGCGGCAAAACCTCAAGCATGTGTGAACTCCTCCCAAACACTTCAGCAGTAAATAACAAGATAACAATACCGAGCATTAACACCCTCTGAAAACATCGATGTAAATGTATCACATGTAAAACAAAATGTCCAAATAAAATATTTTTATCGGGTACATTTTGGGTGATTTTTGCCCTCTTTACATCTCTTGTTTAATGGATTAATTTGCCAGTATACAAAACTGACAATTGCCTCGTGTCAGAATGGTACTCTATACATATAACTGTTTGATATGTTTTACATTTACAAGGCATCTGTGCCATTCAACAATTTCTACAAAATCGGACAGAAATAAACCATGTGGACGAAAGTAGATGGACACATACATTAACAGTACTTTGTGTACTTCTGTTCTGGGGCTGTATTTCATGGTTAAGCAACGTTAAACTGTCTACTATCTTTTGGCTATGTTATGTAATATCTACTGTATATTTAATACATATAGCGATGCTTCTTATAGAGCCTGAAAACATCAGGGAGAAAGGAGCAGCCCGCTCTCATACCACTAAAATATTAAAGCGAAGCATGGAAGCAAAATATAACAAACACTTTACTTTCATTTCTTCTGCAAACAGTATGAATGTACATGTTAACACAATATACACATTCAGCAACTCAAACTGTTATAAGAGCTGTTTCACAAAAATAAGATTTCCCCCAACCCCTTATTTTTGGAGGAGACACTAATCTGAACTGGTCAGTTGCCTGTGTTAAATCACAAAATGGAGCTACAAAAAAGAGAGTTGTAGCATTTCTTCACTAGATGTGAGGGATTATACAGAGACTAAAATGAAGTTTCCCAGTTCAGCAGATTTCACACACTGATGTGGCTGAATGTAGTTTTTGTCACCACCTCCACTCCTATCAGATACAAGTTAAAAATAAAATTCTGTCTGAGGAGACATCATGTTACATCTTGTCCGATCTGCCGGGTAAAATCTTCCAAGTGCTCATCAAAATAAACCATAATAATTTCTGTCACTTAAAATCTTGGATGAAAGGTTGATTGTGATGCCAAAATGGATTTGCATGGATTCTCTCCAGTAGCCTGTTTTGTATTTTATAAAAGCCAAGACCACGTTCTCTCATTGAATGGAAAACTGTAATTGTATTACAACAACGAAGAAACTGGTATATGTTTTGAAACCTGCCCTTGAATTGAGACAGAATTAAACCAAAGCAAGATGTTTTTGCTGGCTGGAATCACAAATGCCACTGAAAGTTGAATCTGTTGTCGCTAGCTAGTTAATTAAGCGAGCCTTTCCTCTTTGAGTTGTTTTAAAAACAACTGTAGGCTTTACGTTCCAGGTAAAACTTAGCATCCTCAATGCTTCATCCATGTAGACATCATGGAAACAAATAAACGCCGTTATTGTATTGCAGTGTAGCCGTAACATCTTCAGTAAACTAGGAACAACTGAAAAAAGTGTTTTGACTAGTGAGATAAACGTGATAATATGTGACACGCTAACGTTAGCTTAAAATGTGATAGCGACTACACTAATACTACACAACGGATTAATGGGTTTTTAACGCATGTAACCACACATACCGATGTAGTTTATCAATAATATGCTCCTCCGACTTACAAATAATGGTGAGTTAAAAAGTTAACTTGGTTTTATTTCCCTTTTACTCAATTTTGGGGAAGTCATTGCCTACCCTTCTCTGATAGCTGGATGCAAAACCTGGAGGGACCCAGGTTTAGTTATGTTAATTTATTTTAATGAATGATTCCGTGATGCACATTTAAAGGGACTAAACAACTCATTTTGACCACTTTTAAATAACGGTTAATTGCCTGAATGAATGGATATTATAGATCCACTATTTAGCCGCAGATACAAGGTGCCCCAGAGGTTAATGAGAGGGAGACAAGAGGTAGCCAAGAAAGTAAACTGTGTGAATGTAAGCAGACAGATAGACATCATCAGAGGTAAAAGGTCAGACACACTCAGACGTAAACAGATTGAGGATAAGATAGAGACATACAAACATAACCATAAAGATATAGCAACAACTGTGCCACATTAAGTAAAATAAACATATATAATAAAGAATACATTTGTGTTTCTTTTATTGTCAACAAATCCAAAGCCTGATTCATGTATGGCATAGAGCTCCATTGTGGTCTATGTTCCTTCAACACATCAACAAACCCACTGTGGTTTATTTGGATTTCAGCGAACATACACTGTTGCTGCTCCATACACTCACTAAGCCACAAAATGTGGATTAATCCATCACTAAAAATAGTCCCCAAGGAATATTCTTTTCCTTCCAGTTTGAGTAATGTTTGATAAAAACACCAGTTACAAGCTGTTCAAGGAAATGCTACGAGTTTGAGTGCCACAGGTAGGAGGCAGACCAAGTGGTTGATGGTTTAAGAATGTCTTAACGTTGTGATGTGTTAAAACAGCAGGCTAGTCTTATTATTACATCCTGTACCTAATTGTTGTTACAAGTCTTATTTTATATTGTCGGGACTTTTATTTCACTGGACTCTGTTTTATGGCCATAAAAAAATTAACAGATTCTGTGATTACAATGTCTACATTGGACCATTTAAGATGTCAACCAACAGGTGAAAACAGTATAGGATGTTGTAACGTCTCTTTGGCCATGCAGTTACTTTATCGACCTTTGCAGATTGGTGAAGCATCAAACTTTACATGACACAGCTAACATGTCTTTGATTGACATCATTTAGACAGACAGACAGACAGACAGACAGACAGACAGACAGACAGACAGACAGACAGACAGACAGACAGACAGACAGACAGACAGACAGACAGACAGACAGACAGACAGACAGACAGACAGACAGACAGACAGACAGACAGACAGACAGACAGACAGACAGGAAAGATAGATAGATACGAGATAGAAGATAGGAGTTAGACATTTCTATTCTTTGACCTCTACGTAGCCCTTGAATCAGGCAGCTCATTTATCTAAATAAAGCCCTGCGGAAATGTCACCAAAGTCTGGCACGTAACATACAACATCCTCATGTTGAGCTCAGGGATCAAGTCTGACTGAGTAACAATGTCAGCCAGTCAGGTTCCAAAAGAAGCCAGAAAACGGATGAAACTCTCAGCTTAAGCAGCTTATATTTACTTATATTAATACTTGAAGTTTGGAGACGGTTGACAATGACGTACCTCCTACAGGGATTCATCTTTCAGAGTGCACCTCAAAGTTTGCCTCAGTAAAGTCAACAATTTCCCTGTGTGTGTATGTATGTGTGTGTGTGTGTGTGTATAAGGTGAAACAGGTGAATATGACAGGCTCCATCCAATCTCCGCAGACTGCACCAAGCACAACCAAGCCAGCATTTACCAAACAGCAGTGTCAGCACTCCCGAGGCAGATGTGGCTGAGAGTATGGAGGCTTTCAGCAGCCAGTATGAAAAACCTCTTGACCGCTGTTCTATTTCCGATAAAAATCACATAAAGACAATCAAATTAAAAGATTATGTTGATTGGCTCCGTAGTTCAATGGCGATCTTTGTGGGTGAACTTGAGTCCTTCGGAGACAAACAACAGTACTCATTGATCGATGGGGTTTTAAAAATAAACCCTAGATTGGGTCTCCTCTTTCCTTTACCCACAACTGTCTTTCTGCACTTATGTCTCATCAAGAATTACTTGTTGAAGCGTCTGAAATGTAAGGATTTACAGCTTTTCTCTCATTCTAAGATCAATATGTTTGGGATTTTGACTATTGGCTGGATAAACATCACCTTGGGATCTGTGAAAGTGTGATGTCCACTATTTTCCAATATTTCCTACTTGTTGGGTTAAATTTGGCACACTCTGTTCTTTTGCTGCCTTCTGCACCTCAGTAATTTTCCACCGACCCTGCCTCCACCTCACATCACCCCCCAAGCCACGCCCACCTTATCAGCACACCTGGGCTCCCAGCTGCTCATCATTGCTAATCAAGCCAGTATATACAGTAAGCCACTCTGGCTTCGTCACATATTGCCAGATTGTTTTCCAGCACTCTTTCCCGGAATGACTCTCTCTTGCTGAACCTGCCTGTCTCTGACCTGCCAAATTGCTGTCCTGGTAAACACACCTGCCTTCTGTGTTAGACTAGGTTTTTGTTTCCCCCCGTTCCTGTTCGCATGTGCCTGCTAATTACCTGCTCCCTGATCAACTGCCGGGCCTCAGACTGTCTTCTGCCTTTTCCCTGTCTGAGAATCTCATTGGACTTTTCGCGCACAGATTACCTGCCCTGCTCTGTACCTGTGGATTTTGGTATTAAACATCATTACAAACTTTTACCTGCCGGTGTGCTTCATTTGGGTCCTAACAAAACCAAATTGCATACCTCCAAGCTAAACAGAGAATCTAGTAATGGAGAGAATCTTTCATGAATTGAAGAAATTAAATATTATGCGTTTCGATTTCTCGTTCCAAGTGGAGGTTTGCGAGAAAAACAAAGTTTTCTACAAGAATTCAAGGTAAAACCAGATAAATAAATTAACCTTTTTTGGGGTAAAGTATTCCTGTAAGACCTTAAAAATTACTGAAATGTTCCTTTAAAGCATTGAGGAGACAGTGCGTCCCATATCAAGACAGTCAAAACATTTAGAGATGTATTACAAGCTTGTGGTTTATGTAACCCTACCCCTCTATTGAACTAGATAAACTGTGATATCACTTGCTGCTGGACACTTAGCACAGAATTGTGGGCCATCAAGCTTCAGGAAAATCAATTACTGGCATTGAAATGTTGCCAAATAGCCAAGAAGAATGCCTGCGTATGACCAGCATGACAAAACGAGAAGGCGTTTCAGCATGTAACCAGGAGAAAGCGCCTCTACAACAGATTTGCGTTTCATTAATCACACAGGATCCAGGCCACTGCAAAGCGCTCCATCTGCATCGCAGCCAACACAGGAAAAAAGCCTCACAGATTGGAGCGGCTAGCAGCAGACGACCACTCATTAAACGGACACACAGCAGGATTGTAAAATGCTAATGCTCGCCATCATCACACAAGCTCGCTCCTATCCAAATGCTAAAAAGGCCCTTTTCATTGCCAGCGCTCTCACCTCCTAAATACTCCCACTAACACACCTCTGAAATGTGTTCTCAGTTTTCAGCGCTCAAAAATATAAGCAGACCCTATAGCTCCTGATCACAGCTACACTGACTATACTATTGTACAATATCTGCTAGTTCTTTGGGGAAAAAAAGCCCAAACTGTTAGCCGATGATGACAAAAAGACAGAGGCAGTAACCTTGTAAGAGGGTGCAATGAGTGAGAGTGTAGGAAGAAATAGAAACAGACGTGGGAAGGAGACGAACACAGTTACTCAGGACCACTAATGCTGTTTTCTCAGCAGCATTAACAAAAGAGAATAAAAAGAGGGCTGACCATCTCAGTATTCCATTAAGACCGAACGGGAGCACAAACGTTAGTGCTAACCACTTTATTATCACAAGTCGCAGACAAGCAGCTGTATACTTTCTGCTGCCTGCAACGCAACCTTTGATACCTCTTTCTATTGATGCTGACAGTCTAGCTTTGTATTGTTACCTACTGTATGTCTCTTGTTTGTTTGTATCCCAACAGGATTAGACAAAAATCTACAGGCGTGATTTTGATGAAACTTGGTGGAAGGGTTTGGTATGGTTTCTGGAAGAACTCATATGATTTTGGAGTGGATCCAAATCATGGGGGGAATGGTGAAAAGAAAATGGTGTTCTGGTGTCGAGATAATTGGAAAAATGTTTTTCGGATTCGACAAATATCATGTGAACGCTCCCAAATTGGTACAAAACAACTCAGAAACCGATATCAATATGCTCTTTAAGCACTTTAATCAAAATGTGTGTTTATAGCCTTCTTGTTTATTCAACATTACAAATTAAATCTCGTGATCACACTGATGGAATGAAAAATGGCCTTTCTAAATCATTTCTTAGCCTTTCGCAATAACATTCAGGGTGCAGAGCCCGGCACCATTATCCATATTACAAGTCAGTGAAGCATCAAAAACATATATTAAAGCTGTTATTTTATGATAAAGTTACATAATGCTGCTTTTGTTTCATATCGTGAGGCCTAGCACAAAAAAAGAATGACCTCAGTCCCTTAAAGCAAACAGCTTAATGAAACAAGTGGGGAATGGCACAAGGTATCCGACAATAGTTAAAGCAGGTATCGGTATTGAAAGTCAGATTAGTGCATCCCTATTCATGAAAGCGCCTTCAATGACTGCATCAAAATGATCAAAGAAGCTAATCTAATAAATCCACTGAGACAATCATCAATAACATTTAAGATTTGTTTGCATGTCTACTGAACATCTCTAGAATACCTACCTTGCTACTGGTTTTGAGGGAAAACAAGTGAAACAAAATATCACTTAAGACTGATCTAGATAGCAGCCATCATGCTGCGATTTATATTGACTAGATGAACAAAATTGTGTTTATTCGCAGCTGTAAATAGTCCCCAAAAACAAACAATTTCCTGTGAATAACATTCGATCAAAATTACAATGTCATGCCGTTTTAGAAAAATACTGAATAGAAAATTATATATTTGTAGCTTGTTTTCAGTAGGAACTAATGGGCTTCAGGTAGATAAGTGACGTCATAAAGCGTTGAGGAAAGGACAAACACATTGTTAATCTTTGACCTTGCCCTTTAACTTTTCCACTCTTGTCATACGCATTAACCAATTTGTGATAAACTGCCCAAGCTGCAGCAATTTAACCTGAGTGTCACATCATTAAGGAGTGAAAGCAACACTTGGTTTTATCTGCAGTGTAACAAACACAAACAGGTCGAGTGCAACTGATTCCTCAGAGACGCTGTGGCAAACAACCCTGCAGACGTAATGGAGTAGATGTGTGTTTCCGTGTGTGTGTGTGTGTGTGTGTGTGTGTGTGTGTGTGTGTGTGTGTGTGTGTGTGTGTGTGTGTGTGTGTGTGTGTGTGTGTGTGTGTGTGTGTGTGTGTGTGTGTGTGTGTGTGTGTGTGTGTGTTTGTGTATGTTTCACGTCTTTCCAGGAAAGGTGAGAAGAATAGAGTCTCTTTTCTCCCCCCACCGTCCATTCATTAAAAGCCAGAGGCAGAGTCTAGACTGAGCCCCAGATGGGGGATTCATAAACTGCAACAAATGAAGACAAAATGCTTCCAGCTGCCCTTGGTAGCTGACTGGGAATGGATCTGCTCTTGACTCATAAGAAAGGGGGGACATTTGACAGAATCTTTACCAGGTCCTGCAGCCCCTGTCCTTTCTGAGCTGCAGAGAAGACCCTTTTTCCTGCGGTGTCATTTATCATCATGAGCATGCATTAGCATAGGCTACAGCCTGAACTGATCCTGTCAAATTTCGCTAATCTCGAGAAAAAATAATAAATTAGAATGGTTGGTTTGGTCTGTAAAACGTCAGAAAATGTCTTTCTTTCAAATGAATTAAATCTGTTGAATTAACCAACTTTACCAGCGGAAGACAACCACAACATAATGAGATTTGAGATGCTGGAAACATTTTTGGCTTAGTAAAAACTCCTCAACAGTTTTATCAATTATCTCAGTTGACTAATTGGTTAATTGATTATTTTTTTCATTTTTGGATTTCATTTATTACAAATTAACAAAAGTCTGTGTGTTTTGTTTGATGCTTTTGGTTTCGGATGCCACAACTGATTTATTTAATTTATTTTTCTTTATTTTAGATTCAATGTTTGTTTGATATAAAAATTCACATTTGACAAACTTTACTATCATAGAAGAGTTAGATATCCACAGTACATTGGAGCAGGTGCAACTATAGTAAATTGTGCTTAAAAACAAATAGTGGATTATCAAAATTGTTGCAAAAATAATTGTTTTAATGACTGAAATGGTTGCAGATACATTTGTTATCTATTGACAATTTGATATATCAACTCATTATTTCAGAAGAAAGTCTATAAATGGATGGAAAAATGTGTGCGTTTGGTCTGAACAATAAGCCAAATGCAAATATGTAGACAAAAATCTTAATTTCTATATATCTTTTTAGGACTTATCGATCCTCTTGGAAAGAATAAAGCCTGTTGGCATTCACCTGTGTGTTTTTCGTGTTCGACAGCAGGAAACTAATCAGAACCCTTCTCACGTACACGCTCACCTTAAAGATAAAGATCTAGTGCCAACTTTTCCTGCCAAGGGCGAAACTTAGCAGAGCTCTGCGGGGCCAGCTCTGCTGCTGCTGTGAATGGCACGCACAGATGCGTCAATGACAGCCGTGTTTGTGAGGAGTATGACCTTTTTCTGCATCCTACAGGTCCGGCTGATGCAGTGCACTCTCTCAGCAGTAGGCTACTGTACGTGGCTCAACTTGTGCACTTCTATACTGCATGCATCTGAGGCAGCAACACGCTGAAAACGCAACGAGCTGCTGGGAAAAAAAACGTCATTCCTAATCTTACATTTTCCGTCTCGAAGGCGGCTGGATAAGGAAAGGTGTCCACTCACCAGAACATGTGATGTTATCTCTGCAGCAGCACCGCTTGTCTCCCACAGATGATGAGATGCTGCAAATGAGACACTGCGGTCCACATTTATCCGCTTCCCCAAAGATCCGTGTGTGTGTGTGTGTGCGTGTGTGTGTTTCGAGCCAAGGGTATGGAAGGCTGAAGGCGGTCTGCTTCACGTCAGGTAAAGACAGACGTGATTGTGTGAAACGGACAAATCCTCGTCGGTGTTTTTTCCTCAGCTCACAGACATCAAAACTCTTCCACTCTGCCTCTCTCCGTCTCCTCTCACCCTCCTCTCTCCTTCGCTACCTCCTCTCCTCTCCCTCCCCACCGGGCTGGGCATGCCCAGTCCTTGCCTCCTCCTCCTCATCAGCAGCAGCAGAGCAACACTTCATTTCTTGCTGGCCTACAAGTTAGTCAGGTTCATTAAAGAAACTGAGGTTACATTTACTCAAGTACTGTCTTATACTACTTAAATACAATTTTGACTCGTTTTTACTCTATTTTAGTATTTGCATCTTTATACGATTACATCACAACATTTTAGAGATAAATATTGAACTTTTGCCTTTGTGTAGTTACATTCCAATACTGGTGGACAGAGACATTAAAAACATGTTTATTTTCAGGTTTCCTGAGACATATCATGATCATTTTCAGGTTTATATTTTGTAATTTTTGTCTCTATTCTGACATGTCTCCATGCTTTAATGTTCAAAAAGCTCTTTATTTTTCTCATACTGTCTGTGCTGCAGCTCTTCTTTTCACCCTCTGTCTGAAACCAGAGCCCAGTCTGCTCTGAGAAACTCCCTCTGCCAAGAACTTTGAGTTTTAAGCCTTTGCAGACCATTTACAGGCACAAAAACATACACACTACAGGAAAAGGACAGACCAAAAAAGCAAAATAGGGCCCTTTGAACTGAGCAACAGCGTACTTAAAATACCTGCAAAAGATAATTTACTGAAATACAAACATGTGCATCCTATCTCATCAAGTTTATATTTTGTTACAAAATGTTATGTTCCATTCACCTTTAGGAATATTTAAATTCAAGGTCTAAATGCAACATAAGTTTAGTATTAAAGTGACGGTTAGAGGCCTCAAATGATTCTACATGCAAAGCACAAATACAATATGTTCAGGTGTTTCCTGGTTATAATGAGACTGATACATTCCAAGGGGAAATAAATACTTTCACTGTGTGATTAAAGTAATGCTGAGACACCTTGAGATGTCCATGAGTTTCCTCACATTGTCCTCAAGAGGGTAATAGCCCGGCTGTTGTTTATGTGGGATTAATGAACTCCTCTTCAAATCACTGTGACCTGAATGTTAATAAAGACAAGAAATACTCTGAGGGAATGAGCTGCCCAACAAACATAACATGTATTAACCTAACTGCAGTAATTAACTTTTGGCATCTGTTTACCATAAAAAGTACTGTATGAAAGATACATACAAACAGAGGTAAACCAACCAGTTAATTGATGCTAAGATAGCTGAAGCTAATTTACTCAATGTTTTTGGTGGTTTCCTGTAACTGAAAGTATAACCCTAACCCTAACCCTTCTTACACCACAACCTATTAACTTTATATTAAACAAATATACCTTAGCTATTCTTAGCTTGAATTAATCATCATGGAGAAAAAGGACACTAGTAAGTCTGCATAAAAAGTTACGTAGTTTAGCAAAGTAGCAGTTGATTTGCGTTGATCTGATGGATAAAGCTTAAAAAAAGAAATAAGAACCATTTCTTTGTAGATAAGCAGTTGTTTGAAGAAAAATACATCCATTTACATCTGAGTCTACTCTCTTTAAACTGTATTTAAGAACACACTGGAAGAACTTCTAGAGTATTTCCATTTTATGCTAGACTAAATCTCCTGCATTTCATTTCAAGTAGCCTAATTCACTTTTAACCTGACGACATGTATTTGAAACATGTGGTAACATATTGTCACTATATATGTGTGGATGTGTTATTAACTACCCAGCTGTATAACGTGATTAAAATCAGTGATGCCTGTGTTTGTAAGGCATTTCAGATGGGAAATGTACTCTAATATGTATTAATCCACTTTAATTTGTTTCCCTTTACACCACACTAATGACTGTGAATTGAAAATCATGTTCATGCTTGTCTAATCTGTCAACCTCATTTCCTGCCTGAGGCATCAGTGCCAATTTACTGTACACTGGTCGGAAACGCATTTAGATCACAGCAGTAATAATTCCTGCCGTAATCTCCTTTGGATGAGTCCCAGTGCTGCAATGACAGGAAAACAAGTCATTATACGCTTCAGTAGCATTATATAGAAGGCGTCCTTATAACTGTCAGGAGTAACATCTGAAGCACTTAGTCTTCACCGTACATCACTTAACTATTTCACAACAGGTTTGATGCTGCTGTTAATTATATTACATATGCTCTTTATTTAGATCTTGTTTTCCTTAAGCAACAGACTGGATGTAAAAGCACTAGATTGTTATTATAATCTATGTTCATTTAGTTTCTTCAGTTTTTATTTTATTTTAAGAATGTTGCAGCAACACTTATAATGTAACAACTTGCATAATGAGTTTTTGTATTAACTCGTCATTTAATTTGAGGCCTGTTGTTACATTATCAGCTTCAAGCAATTACTTATTTTCACTTTATAGACTCAAAATAAATATGCTTCATTTAGTAAGAAATAAATGCCTTGTTTGGAAACAGTGCAACTCCTGCTCTTTGTCTTTGCAGCTGAAGAATGAGTGACATTATTAAACTGAGAATGTCATTCATGCTTTGTCCAGCAGATGGCAGTACATGTCCATTATTCACACTTGCACTGCATATTGTTGGTTGATCAACTGTGGCGGAATGTAACTAAGTACATTCACTCAATTAAATAACTGTATTTAAGTAGATTTTTTGAGGTTCTTGTATTTTAATTGAGTATTTATATGATCTGCTGCTTTATACTACTGTTCCACTACAATAAGAGTAACAGATTGTACTTTTTATACATTAACACTTATTTAAGAGCTATAGTTATATTTAAAACTAGGTGTAAAAGTATTACTAATATTAGTTATAATTATAATTATAAAAATAATACATGACAACATTAAAGTACAGCTTACATATTACACATTGCAATAATATAACTTTTTCTTATGGGCTCACCATGAAACACCTGATCGAAGCAAGATGGCGCCGAGGATGGCTGCCGTGTCTCGAGCTCCTCACCTGAACACATTTTATGCACGCTTTGAGAGGCCCCCGGCTGTGGAGGCACAGAAGGCCCAGGATCCCTGCTCACTGGTTTTAACCAGTGCAGATGTGTGTAGATCTCTGAAAAGGATCAACGCACACAGGGCTCCTGGACCTGATGGCATCCCTGGCCGTGCTCTCAAGGTGTGTGCAGTTCAGCTGGCAGATGTGTTCACAGACATTTTCAATAGGTCACTGCTCCAGTCTGTAGTCCCCACATGTTTTAAAGAGTCCATCATTGTCCCTGTCCCCAAAAAGACAAAACCCATCTGCCTCAATGACTACCGCCCAGTTGCACTCACCTCCATCATCATGAAGTGCTTTGAGCGGTTAGTCAAAACTTTTATCACCTCCTCCCTCCCTGACTCACTGGACCCCCTGCAGTTTGCCTACCGGGCAAACAGGTCCACGGATGATGCCATCTCCCTCACCCTCCACACTGCCCTCTCCTTCCTGGACTAGAGGAACACTCATGTGAGAATGCTGTTCATTGACTACAGTTCAGCATTCAACACCATTGTGCCCTCAAAGATCATTATTCAGCTCAGGGACCTTGGGCTCAACAGCACCCTCTGTGACTGGATCCTGAGCTTCCTGACGGGCAGATCCCAGGCAGTGTGGATGGGGAACATCACATCCTCCACCTTGACCCTCAACACCGGAGCCCCTCAGGGTTGTGTGCTCAGCCCTCTCCTCTACTCCCTGTTCACGCACGACTGCGTGGCCACACACAGCTCCAACACCATCATCAAGTTTGCTGACAACACGACCGTCTTCGGCCTGATCACAGACGGCGACGAGACGGCGTACAGAGAGGAGGTCAGAGCCCTGACATCTTGGTGCCAGGACAACAACCTCCATCTCAACGTCAGCAAAACAAAGGAGCTGATTGTGGACTACAGGAAGAGGCAGAGAGAGGCACACACACCCATCACCATCGACGGGACTCCTGTGGAGAGAGTCAGCAGCTTCAGGTTCCTCGGGGTAAACATCAGTGTGGACCTGACATGGACACATCACACCAGGGTCATATCCAAGACGGCTCGACAGCGGCTCTTCTTCCTCCGCAGGCTGCGGAAGTTCAACATGGACTCCAGGATACTGTGCAACTTCTACAGGTGCACCATCGAGAGTATCCTGACTGGCTGCATCACCGCCTGGTATGGCAGTTGCACCGCCCTCAACCGTAAGACTCTACAGAGGGTGGTGAAAACTGCTCAGCACATGACCAGGACGGAGCTGCCATCCATGGAGGACCTCTACACCCATCTGCCATACACATCTGTTTATAGTACACATATCTATATATTATACATATCTGCCATAAATATCTGTTTATACGTAATAAATGCATCTGTCCATACCTCCTCATTCAACAGTGTAAAGTGTTTAAATACTTTCAATGTATTCCACATATGTATATATTTCACATCCTCAAATCTTATTGTTGTTATTGTAAATATTCTTCTCTCTTTTTGCACTATTTTATTTATCTTATTTGCACCATGTATGTTGAGTTGTTGGAGGAGCATGGGATATAAGATTTTCATTGCCAACATATACGTTGTATATGCTGTGCATATGACCAATAAAACCTTGAAACCTGATGATTATTTATATTAAGACATTATTTTAGTATTACAGGTTTATGGAAATTTACATTAAAATATGTAAATGATTCAATGTTTTATTAAGTATTTTCTTATTTGCATATTATCTGATCATTTTCAGAGAAGAACACAGGGTGAAATCAGGTTAGAATTTATTTTATTGACATATTAGAGTCAAGCAGATCGAGCAGATTTTGGAAATCTCTTTATCGCCATATCACTCCATACATCCGAAAATGATGAGATGAGAAAATGAGTTCAAATTCCAGACATTGTATAACATTACACGTGTATAATCCCCAACAATTCCCTTTGAAGTTACAGTTGCACAAATTAGTAACTAACAGATATGTGCAGATGTGCCAGCATGAGTCTGATGCAACTGCACACCTATCTGTTACAGATACTGCAAGTAACTCTCTCCCCTTTGGCACAGACAGATTACAGAAGATCACTGAGATCAGTCAGTTAGGTAAGAACTATAAATAGCATGATTGCAGGCTAAGTTAAGAACAATTCAATATGCATTTGTGTGAAAGTATTATGTGAATTGTATAAATGAAGCCTTAAGCTCAAATTTAACTCCCTTTCAATTGATTTGAATCTATTTTTCCATTATAAATTTAGAATGAATCAATATATATTCTTTGGTCTGCCAAATATCCATCACAGTTTCAAAGTTCAACATCCACGTCCTAATATTTAGTTTTGTCTGATAAAAAAATCCAAAATGATAGGGGATTAAGAAAACGAGCAAATTGTAACATTTGGAACCTGCACAAAAGCTGTAGCCAGTTCATTTTTGTCATATTAGTTTTTTTAAGGAATATCAAATTTGAAAATAGCCGGTGTTTAATATTCTGTTGAATTTAACCATAAGCATTCGTGGAAAAGTATATCAAATCTTTCACATTAATAATTGTTACAATACAGTGTCAAATGATTCTGTAACAAGCAAGTAAAAGTCCTGTATTAAAAAGTGAAAATGTACTAGCATCAAAGTTACTTAAAATACTAAAAATATATACTCTTGCACAATAGAGTGATAATCGTGACAGGGGAGTTCTCAGTGTCTGGGTGAAACTGGTGACCACACTGAACTCGATGTCACAGTCAAGCCCCGCCCCTTCCACCTCCATCACTGCACGTTGAGGGAACAGAGAGCGTGCTCTCACTGCGTCAAACTGCAGAGACTGCAAGAACAACCGGAAACGAATGCGTCTAACCTTCACAATAAAACTTAGGACTCCAATGTTTTGATCTTTTCTATTTGTTAATGAATTTATTGAGTAAGGTATTGCTAATTTAATCTCTGAAATGGCAAAAACATATAGAAAAAATTCGATTGAGTCTTGAATTAATTATGAATTATTCCTAACAAACACTTATTTGAGCGGCTGTAAGCCTTCCAGATCTTTAGTGTTTATTAACTTACATTATTACATTTCCAGATTGTATTTGATATACTTAACACATCATAAATGTTTAGGGTTATTGGTAACATATTCTAAAAGGATATGATTTCGCTTCACAGTTTTTGAGCGTGTCTGTAAGACATAAAAAAATGATTACATGTGAGTACAAAAAGATGATCAACTTGAATTTGCTGTTCTTTTTCAGTGCAGGTTATTTTTATATGAAAACCATAGTTTAGGTTTACAAAGGATGATATAATTGGAGGAGGATTTAAGACACGTGGAATATTCCGTATATAATACTTGATTATTGAGTTGAACATCGATTCAACTTAGTTAAAGTAAGATTAGATGGAACATTTTATTTACAGCAGGGGGAATGGCTGTGCAGCAGTTGCAGTTGAGTTGAAAAAGGTGCAAGCAAATAAAACATCATAAGGCCTGAAGCATCTCTGGTTGCCAATATCGAGGCCTAAAACAGTTGCAAGCTCGTGCTGCGTCACTGCTTCAACATATTTTTATTTTGAAAGTCCAAAACGGAAAACATTGTGTAATTCCAGCGGCCTTGACGAACTGAGGAAAGTGAAAGGCGGTGGGGAAGTGCATCTGGTGGTACCGCATCCTCCCGTCTCCCAGTCTCCAACCGGTGATAATCCAGCTAATATCAGCTGGATAAGATAAAGGAGCAGCACTCAGGCTGTAGTCCTCCAGAAGGCCGGTTCGGCGCGGTTAAATATTATTCCTTCCTTCGAAAATCCTGAACAAACGCAGGCTTTAAGCGGAAGAAACGCTAATAATTAACATGAACGCGACTGAGCATTCCCCGCTGGCTGAGTACGATTTCGAGCGGCGATTCGACGAAAGAAGAGCCCTGGAATGGATGCAGGAAAACTGGTACGTACTGATACGAGAAAATGTTGCTTTGAAAAAGACACGAGAAAATGTCTGCTTGCTCCTTCTCCACCTCTACGGTGGCTGATGGGGTCTGTCAGTACCCCATATCCTGTCAGGGGTTCGGTCGCCATGCGGACCCAGTGTCTTACATTTATATCACCGCCCTCCATTAATGTGATTCTTTGTCTAGCTTAAAGTGTCATATATTTTCAAAAAATCACGGCAGTTAGCCAAAGTTAGCTAAAGAAACATCGGAATCACATTCTACCCGCTTTAATTCAAATGTCCTTGAGGATGCGAGACATGTTTTCATCCGTGCTCTCATAGGTCGGCCCGGGTTTCAATTACAGCTATTTGCATACAGGAAAAATAAACATTGCTATGTCTGTTGTGCACTGTTGTCACTTGGAAGTTTACAATATGCAAAATACAAACCAAGAAAGAGCACATTTTTCATTCGCCCGTATGAGGCTATTCATTACTGAATATAAATGCAGCTGTGTTTCTGTGAAGGAGTAAAAGTGTAACCTCTTCCACATTGGCCAGGAGTTCAACACTGAAAAATAGCATGAGTAATGCAGACTATGTTTTAAAGAGTAGTAAGTGTATTATAACAATGAAGCTTTTGTAATACTTGGACGTGCTTCAGCATTCCTTTGGCAGAGTCATAATGTAACTTTGCTTTTAAGGAACACAATTATAGGCCTACTGCCAGACAGCGTTCTTTCCTTTTTTGGATCAATTCCATTCATTTGTAGGCTAATAACTCTCCTCTGCTTCTTCCTCCTGACCTCTCCTCTTACTTGAGAGTGCTTCTTTGTTGTTTCTCACAACATACAGTATCACTTTAGAGAACAGTATTGACGAGAAATACATATATCCTATATTACACTCAAGAATATACACATGTTTTTCCTCAAAACCTAAGCTTTATATCAACTCATCTTGGATAATGAAATGACAAGAATTTTCACAAGAAAAAGTAAAAAGTGTCTGGTATGGGTTTCTTTAAAATGAAATGTGGCCAGTATATCAAATTTCTAGAGTAGAGCTGCAAAATGTATTCAACTAACTGATTATTCGATCACCTTTATTGATTAATGAGTAATTAATCGCCATTTAAAAAAAAATCAATTCATCTTCAAACATTTTTTTGCAGCCCTCTATTAGTAGGCTATTATAGCAGGTGCCTTAGCCGAAATCACAAACAAATAATATATTTTAAAAGTTAAAATCAGTAAATTTACATTGTTTAAATAGCTGATTAGTGATTTAGGCCTGTATCTAACAAGACTGTAATAATTTAGTGGCAGTGCTGGAAAATACTCTTGAGGCTAAGTGAGTGTCAACCTGGCTGCTGCTGTTTTCATCAATTGATGAATTGAGGACATTGACGAAAATATGAGGCCATTAATGGAGAATTTGTAAGGAATAAAGCCTCACCAAAAACTGCACATGGGCTTTAGCTTTTAAAATGTGAGGATTTGTTTAATTTGGTTAGTAAACGTCATATAAGTTGGATAACACGAGCACATTTAGTACACTAACTGGGGCTCTGGGTTATAACAGTAGACATATTTATTTGTTCACCTCTTTAAACTTACCTCAGCCACACCTCAGGTTGTGCACTCTAACATATTTCTCATTAACTCAACCATATAACCTTTCACTCACTAAAAAGCTTATCTCTCTCTGACATGCATTGTGTAACGTATGTGACTCTGTCAACTGGTGGCGTTATGCATGAAAAATTAATACAATATGTTTTTTATACATAATGGAAGGAACGTTCAGAAAGCGGAACCCATAAGGCGCAGCTTGGGTGCATCTTTTGCGTCGCACTTGTCTATAAAATTCCATTTAATTTATAAAAAGGCACATCAAAGGTTCAGCCATGTCTTCACCAAACGACGCTAAATCTAAAACTATTCTGTCAAATTTGCTGCTTTAATACCAATTGTCTAGTTTTAAAAACAAGCAAAAAAGCTATTTAAAGATGTCATATTACACTCAAATTTTAATTTTATGGACTAACATTTTTTTGTAATCCGAACAAATACCCATCAGATCAATCCAAAGCAAAACAACTGTTAGTTTCAGCCATAGTATCCATTATTGAATATTTGATCAGTTTATTATCGCGGTCATTCTTAATCTTCGGCCTTATGCAAGTTTTTTTTTCTGCACTCAACATGGATGCACTGGGAAGGACTATCGGAAGTCCCCGTGGCATTAACTGGGTCAAGCAGCATCCACTCGGACTAATATGTATTGTGCCAATCTGGATTAGTCCTCTGGTCTATTCCCAAACCACCCCACACACACACACACACACACACACACACACACACACACACACACACACACACACACACACACACACACACACACACACACACAGTTCTAAAGCACCCATAGAGCCTAGATTAAATAAATACATATCAGGTATGGCTGTTCTTTTTCTAGTAGCAGCCTCATAGTGCTCAGATTTTTTCACCCCCACTAGCTAACCTTGTCTGCTCAGTCGCTATTTTTCTGCCACGGCTTTTAATTCAAATAATATTGGTGACTGTTGATAAGCCAGGCGGAGCAGTGCAGAGTTAAAATTGCCTCATCACTCAGAGCTGGCAGTGTAAACAGTCAGTTTGTCAGCAACTAATCTCTTAATCCTCTGCTGTGATTATAGATCAGGATAAGGTTGAAGGACTTGGTTATAAGACTGGTATTTTTTTAATCTATAGCTTGTAAAAACGTTGCGTACATGTTGTTTGTTCAAGTCATGGCCTCGGTGAGCAGCAGACAGTCGGATCATGTCATATTTGTTTATAATTGCAGATGTCTGGTGCGTTCACCCTAATTGTGTAATAATGTCCTTATGTAATACAGCTGTGTAATCACGCCCGGTCCAGCGTCTGACTGAGGTGGTTTAGGGTTTAGGGAGGAGGTTTGTCAGAGGAAGTCACCTACTTCCTCTTTTTTAACCTGATAGGGGTCAAAGTACTATCAGGTAAGGGCACCTTATGTCAGGTATTTCAATCCCATAATGGTTGTAAAATACTGGTTTTTGTTAATTTATGTTGAAGGAACGTTTTATTATCTTTATGGTTTTTACTTTTATAGGATAAGACATATAATTCAAACAAAGTAGCAGCTGTATCAGATATTTGGTCAAATTCCACATAACCACAAAACCATGGACACAGCTTATTCATTCTAAGTTCTTCTTTGCGGTTGCCACTTTATCAGGTACTAATAGGGTGGTTTAGTGATGAAGTATCTTAGGCAAACATGAAAGTTAGCGTCGAAATAGCTCCCTTGAAAAAAACCAAGGGGATTTTTCCATAGAGTGTTTGGAAATGTAAAAAAAAAGCTCTTTGACAAACACACAGTTATGATACTTACAGTTGTGATATGCATTATGGAGTGTAAATGCCATCGGCAGAAGTAAAAAGCCAATGTTAAGCTATAATCAAACTACATCACAGTCACATCACAATCCCCACCGCTATGCTAAAGGTGGCTAATGTTCAGTGGATGAAGTTTGGTCATCATATTTGGTCTCTTGTTAGAATCCACTGTTAAGCTACATGGAAGCTTCAGACATTCACCAGTTGGGTATTTACTGACCAATTTCCTGCTGACCACAAACCATATGTTATGCATTTTACCCCCCAAAAAAACAATAGCTTTAAGGCAAACAAACCTGTTTATTGAAGTTGTGATTTTGCATCCACAGGAGCAAGGCCTTCATGTTCTGTGGCCTGTATGCCGCGCTCGTATTCGGCGGTCAGCACTTCATGAGGGAGAGGCCGAAGCTGAACCTGCGACGGCCGTTAGTGCTGTGGTCTCTCAGCCTGGCCATCTTCAGGTGAGTCACGATGCTGCAGAGCTGAAATGACTGGTGTTAGATTTGGTGGATTGACATTTAAATTTACTGTTCTTTGGTTGAGAAACTCCATTTTCTGCTTCTTTAAACCGCTACTCCACAAAACTGCCATTTTCCCCTATACATTATTTTTCAGTAACTTAAGAGACTATTATTCTCAATACCAAATATAGTTATTTATTACTTATTCTAAAAGATGATGATGATATTATATATTAAGCTACTGAACTATCATAAACACACCTAAATACACGATTGAGCTTTCAGTGGTCTTTCATTGCAGGGTAGGTAGAAACCAAGTTATGGATAGTAAAGAACAATGCATTGTGGGTAAATATTTATCTCTTGTTCCGCAGTATCGGTGCAGTCTTCTTTAAATGGAAGCACACTGTTGTCTAAAATATCTTTGTGCACCATTGTATCATTTGGTTTCTCTCTACAAGTTGTCTTCCATGTACTGCTTGCTCTAAGCAGGTTATTCAAGTCCTGTGTGATGTAGACAAGATAAACTAGTCAAAGACAACTGTTAGTAATACATGATAACATTTTTCAGTGTAGTACCATAGCAATCAACGCCAGAATGCTCTTTTACTCCCACTTTACGTCTCTATATTTTTTGCCTCTGATTTACTCTAAACTAGAGTGTGGAGTGTAGGAAAGATGATAACAGCATCATTGCTTCATTACCTGCAGGAGGCCAACGGTGCTGGAAGAGTGCAGGAAATGTGTTGATGTTTAACCAGTTAGATGGCACAACTGTCACCTACAACACATTCCTCTGTGGGTTTGAAGCTGAGGGCCGTGAACTTAAAGGGAAGGCCAAACACTTGACTTTATGTAGTCCTGTGGAAAATGAACTGCACAGTATTTTATGCATGAAAACAGAGTGATACACATTGATAATGGATGCACAATATGGATCTTATTCAGCCAATTACTGCTTAGTACCTGCTTTTTATGACCTTTGACAATAAGATAGCTGAACATTTCAACTTTTTAGGATTAAAAAAAGTTCATAACCTATATTTTATGCACAGCTAATGACAAAAAAGGCTAAGATTTTCTGAGCAACCAGGTAGTCCTTCTCTAACACTAGATAAAGGCCCACACTGTCGGCATGCTGCTCTTCTTGTTCTTCTTGTTCTTGTTCTTGTTCTTGTTCTTGTTGTTCTTCTTCTTCTTCTTCTTCTTCTTCTTCTTCTTCTTCTTGTTCTTCTTCTTGTTCTTGTTCTTGTTCTTCTTGTTCTTGTTCTTTTTCTTGTTCTTCTTCTTGTTCTTCCTCTTCTTCTTCTAGAATTACAAATCAACTGATAAGGAGCATACCAGCAAACACTCTATCAGATTTAGTAGATTCTGGGATTGTCAATACAAGCATGCTTGTTACTACTTCAAACATTCCAATTGTGCTCAGTTGGAATTATTTTCACTGTCAGACTTCAACTGATTTTTCTTGTCAAATTCCGGTAAACACCGGCTAACTGCTGCATAGGTTTGCAGGCACTGGCCATGTTTGGTGAATCTAGTATAGTGCATCGAGTGTAAGATTAATACCCAGAGAGGAAGCAGGACCTTCAGAAGAGACGGTGGTGTACATCACTGTAATTCATTTTAACTGCTCCCTGTCTGCTGTCCTTGGCCAAGTTCCAATAATCCTCTAGCAGTCATGTCCTGAAGTGTCTTTGGTTTCCAGTGCTCTGCTCATATAGATTTCCATCCTTTTACAATGTGTTTCACTTGCACTGATAAAACCACACCTGGGGAATATTCTGTGATCACTACTGGGAAAGTGTGTAGACATGGTGACCCACTTAGAAGGTAGCAGCAGGTGGTGGTACCGTCCAGATTTCAACATGGGAGCAACAAACCGGTTGGATTCAGGAAATAATTGATTAGACTTTTGTGCAAACTTGTCTGGTTTGATGTCTGATTACTAGGGTGTTTTATGCAAATTCAGCAGTAGAGTGATTTCTTTTATGATGTCAATGGTGAAACTAAATACCAAGGATGATTGTACAGTTAATGCTTGGAAAATCTGATAACAGTCCAGTCAGACCACTCACGTGTTTCATTGATATGTTTATTAGAAGCAGCATAGTTTGAGTTTGGCATCTAGGCTCGAGCCTCATCACTCCACATATTTACATAGAACATTGAGTGATGATCAAATAACTACCGCCCGAGCCTACAGGTGGATGCTGGAGTGTTGGGGGGCTGGTGAGCATCAGCAGCGTGGATGCAGCAGCAGCATTAGATCTGACAGCTTAATCAGAGTTTCAGGTTTTAAGAGAATTTGTTTGTTGGTATTTTGATTTCATCACTGCTTTAAAATAATGTGTTCTAATGGTTTTGCACATTGTGGGTTCCCTCTGCAGTATCATAGGAGCGGTGAGGACTGGACTGTACATGCTGCACGTCCTCACAACCAACGGCTTCAGACAGTCCGTGTGTGACATCAGCTTCTACAGCGCCCCCGTCAGCAAATTCTGGGCCTACGCCTTTGTTCTAAGCAAGGCACCAGAGCTGGGTAAGACTTCTGTAACCTCGCTTTGCATTGTCCACAAGGTCAGAAGAGCCACTAAAACGTCTGGTGGTGTCTAGGTTCAAATTAGGCTCCATTTGGAAAAAAGCTCTCACGGTACTTTCCAGAAATGTCTCAGCAAACCTTTGAAGCTGCTCCTTTAGAAGGTGGCGCTGTGTCCCTGTGTGCACACTGATCTGGTCTCTTCATGCCCTCTGTAGGACCGGAGACCTGAGTGCTGTGATAAATGGAGGCATATGCTGAGTTGGCAAGAAAATCCCATTAGCGGAGGATTAATACAGACAGGGTTTCCTCAGACAGAAAGACAGTCTACAGCTTTACTACAGGGTATAAACTGCTCAAGACCAGTATAATTTATGCAAATTAATCAGATATATAGGCTAATTATGGTTTACAGAAACACAGCAATTCTACCAATACAACTCTGACAAGTATATTAAGCTTCAGATCCTTAAACCAGTTGTAAACAAGCCAGCAGTTCATCCAAAGCACTTTATGTGGATGTAAAGTTAGTCAGCTGATTGGTTGGTCCTCATAGAGCGCCACAGGGATGACTTATTTTTGTAGGCCGACCCGGAAGTACATGGGTTATCTTGACAAAAAAGCAAAGCAATTTCTCCATAGGCTTTTGGAGTATTGTAAAAAATAAGATCTGTGGAAACGAACCTGTTTGATAAATGCACATTTTGTTCAGCCTCCGCATGTCTACCGTACTTTTATCATTTTCAAATCATAAAGACGTGTACAGCAGGGTCGCACGACTTCAACGTCACGCCAACTTAAGATCGTTTCAACTGACTTTCGTGCGCTTGCATATTTTAACAAAGCTTTTCCTTTTAGCCACACTGAATTTAACTAGAAGTATTTCAAGCAGAACAGGGGAAAACAAACTTAGCAGCACTGTTACGTGTTCGGCGAAGACAACTTCTGTAGTCCTATTCAGCCACTTGTTAACGACCATCGTTTTTCAGACACGTAATCTCTTAAAAAAAAACACGTGACATGTCTCTTAAATTTGTGTCAACCACAGACCTTATTTCGAGCTATTTTCCTAAATCCTATGAAGAAATCGTATTGACTCTGAAACTATGTAACCGGAAGTCGTAAAATGCTAACTTACTTCCGTTTTTTAGGACTCGTTCCTGCGGCACTCTATCGGGAGCGATGATGAGTACATTAGGTCAAAGCTAAAGATAGCAATCAGCTAGTAGATCAATTCTACAAATTGTCTGGTCATGTGACTTAGGCTATATGAAAGCTTAATATATGTATGCTCATGGTGCAGAATAAATCCCATATTGACATAAACATTGTGCTGGTTAGGGTTAGTTATAGTTTAAAACTCTGTCACCTGCATATATTGCACGATGAGTACATAACTATTCTATTTTCATACATTTAAAATGATCGTAGTCGCATCCCTATATCGTACAATAAGAGAATAATGGAAAAAGTATCAAAGTCACGTCAATTTGTATATATATCATTTGACAATTTAAAACTTTCAAAAATGCCTGTCTTTTGAACGTGATGACTCCCTCGCCCAGGTGACACGGTGTTCATCATCCTGCGGAAGCAGCGCCTCATCTTCCTGCACTGGTACCACCACATCACCGTGCTGCTCTACTCCTGGTACTCCTACAAGGACCAGGTGGCAGGCGGCGGCTGGTTCATGACCATGAATTTCGTGGTCCATTCCTTCATGTACACGTACTACGCTGCACGGGCCGCCGGCTGGAGGGTGCCCCGCCCCTGCGCCATGATCATCACCACCACCCAGATCCTGCAGATGGTGATGGGCCTGACCGTGCTGGGCCTGGTGTACAACTGGCAGCATGAGGTGCGCTGTCCGTCCAACATGGACAACATCACGTGGGGCTTCCTCATGTACCTCAGCTACTTGGTCCTCTTTGCCTTGTTCTTCTACGACACCTACCTCAGAGGCTCCTCCGGGCACAAGGGATCCAAGGCGGAGTAGCATGCCTGTGCCGTGCTATTGGAGCGTGCCATACGTAGAAATGACCAGCAGCGAGGGGCCATGAATGTGTGAGTCACAACTAGTTAACTGGTTGCTCGGTCCTCCTCTTTTTATGACGTTTTCACTTGACTTTTTATAGGCACTGCTTGTAACGTCCATGGATTGAGAGCGGCAGGAAAGAGGAGACCAGTTCAGACTGAGCACAGCTTTTACTGTACAGTACATTATGGAAATTAATCTAAGGGAGTGAAGGAATAACATGTTTGTCTTTGACTAACATAGTTCTACTTACCCTTATCAAAAAAGAACAGCCGTATGAGGGCCAAATATTTGTATGTTGTAATGAAAAGTGATCATACTTATATATATATACATATGTATATGTAAAAATTAGGAAAGAAATACGATAAAAGGTACTTTTAAATTGTTGAAGGAATAGGTCAACATTTTGGGAAATAAAGGTATATGTTTTCTTTCTGAGTGAGATAGCATAGCTGTTTCTCCCTGCCTAGCGTCCTTATGCTAAGCTAAGCTAACTGCCTAAGACAGAAAGCAAATAAGTGTTATTACCCAAAATGTTCAAGTTGTACTTTAAAATTGTGTCTGTTTTTAGCCCTAGCAAAACTGTGACCTACAAGATAGTGAGTTTAGGATTACTAAAAGGGAACAAAGACTTCACAATGCACGGAAAGACAGAAGGGTGTTTTTCTCATATTTATTTTGAGCACTCACCACGCACACATTACACACAGCATTTTAACCCGTGTGCCTCTCTAGGGACAGTTTTCTTATTTGTTTCTTTTCTAATGCTTATGGCATAAATGTAAGGTGTTTTATACAACTTATAAGAAGTATCACAGGTAAATAATAGAGGCCCTTAAGGTAAGTATATCCACATTGAAACCTATTAAAACCCCAATGTTTAAACCCATGACCATTAAAGCAAAGTTATTCTTTTTAATAATTGGCCTATCCCAGATCAAACAAGAAGACCCTTTATTCATCCAAAAGGAGAAATTCATATATAGTACACATACAGTATACAGGGTTTTTTCTCTAAAAATACATCATGAGGGCGCTGACGACACTTCCGGTCAAAAATCACGGCCCCGCCCACTTACCAGTGAAAATAATGCATCAGATCGAAACAGAAAACAATAGTTTCTCCATGTGTTAAAGCTGCTGAGTCATATATTGCACCTCAAACAACAAATAAATCCCGAGTTATGGTTTCTGTACTTCCTCTACAGAAAAAAAGAGTCAATTTAGTAACTGTTTTTAATGAACAGAAATATTGTTTAGCATTGGCATCACCTTTACATTTTCCTGGGAAAGTAGGCAACACCTGCATTTTTCTGTTATGGAGAGTTTGTCGAGAAAACAGCAGTGCCTTCATCAAGAGCACCTTGACAATACCTGTGAACTAGCACCTCTCCAGCTACCAGTCCACTCTGTATTTTCTGGTCAGATTGAAACTTGAACTGGCGACCCTTCGGTTACCAAGCAACGTCCCTACAGACTGATCTACTGCCACCCATACGCAGAAAAACAAAAACATAACAGGGACAATATGAAAACAAACATGTGGCACTTAAAGGGTTAAAATTCTGAAATGACACTGATGTTGGTTGAATTTAATTCAATTGAAATTGAAAAAATATGTATAATTAATGTATGGCCATCTTTTTTATAGGGGTGCATAAGGGTAACATGTGTAGGTCAGAGAAACATTGCAATGAGTTCAACATGTCACCTCTCCCACAGTACACTAAGTATCTCCTTTTTTTAATGAGCCTGTGTGGTGACATGCTTACACACCACAATCAATTCTACAGCTGATACTTGATACGTGCTCACAAAGCGCTTTGTCTGATGATAAGATCCAAACACATTCCTCCGCTGACATCCGTTCCAGAGCAAACAACTTCCAGGAAGTGGGTTATGTAATGTGTTCTTTAAAGCTCACATCCTCTCTGCTCTTCTCTTATTATCCTGTGTACACTCAGCACATCTTGCCTTCTTCACCTCACTTGAGATCTTACACAAAGCCCATTCTGCTCCCCCCTTCATGCGTTTAGTGGTATCAGATGAATAAAACTCATGCCAGAGGACACACTTGCTGTATGTATTGCACTGTTGATGTCAGATCTGTGTCAGCGTGGATCTTTTAAATCTCAGTTGTTGAGAAACTGGGAGCATGTGCACACTCGACTGACTTCCACTCCCACTGTCGACCATAAATAGATCTACAACCAATCACTTATTTGCATCTGCTGTAGTATTTCTGTTTGCTTGACAAGACAAAAAAAAAGGCATAGAGGTTCTCTTAACTTCCTTATTCAGACTAATTATCTCATGTAGATGCAAACCATGCCCTGCACTAATGTCTTAGTGTTTGTCAAACATATGAAATTCAGCCAGAGATACTTAGAGGAAATTAAAATAGAAATGAAGGTAATAGATAGGGATTAAATATAAACACAATGGACAATAAAAATTGAAAAAGGAAGTAGTTGAACACCCGAAATTACATGTAAAATAACTTGTTTTTTTACTTCTAAATGATTTGTTTCTGGTCCCAGTCTATGATGCTCATTGCGGTGGAAGTTAAACATGTTTTTTAAAGAAAAACATGTTTAATCTCATGTTGCTGTGGTTTCCACACCCCCAAACTACAACTTTTTTTAGAGGCTTTAAAGAGGTTAAAATATCCAGAGTTTTACCAGGAGAAAAAAAAACAAGCATCCTCTTTCAAACACCTTATTAACTAGGACCTGTAAGGTTCAGACGGCCAGTTGGAAACCACTGATATCAAGATGTATGATTCCTTCTTAATTACAAGTTCATATGTGGGAAATTGAAGTATCTGGCCCCTGGGATTTCTCCTACTTGAACACAGTGTTTGTCCTCTTCCTAATTCTCCTTGTGTTTACAATCCAGATTATTAGAATCCACCCAACCCAACCTACTACAGATCCCCAATGGCGTGCAGGACGTGATTAGATCACTACTGAACTGTTATTAGATTGAAATGGTAAAACAAAGTGAAGCTTCTGCATTAGCACGCTGCACTCGAGGAGCTGCTCAGAAGGGCCATACAAAATGACCATTGTAAATAACAATGTCTTTATTTATTCTCGATATATATATATCCTTCTCCATCAGATCTGAAGTGTGTATTTGTATCAGGATGTGCAGTTTGGTCCTCTTCCATCCAAATGTCTTGGTTGTGTTTTCCTTGTTCCTTACATCTGCTGACAAACATCATGAAGCCCATTCCGCCTCTGCAATGTGAATGAGAAGGAGGATTGTAAAGTAGACTCTAGAGGCCAGTAATACTTCACGTTGGAAGGTTAATTTGTGTAATGCCAGGCTGTTCTTTTGTTTCTTCGTCCTGTGTTTAATGCCCTTTTAGGTAAAGCCAGTGTGTGTGTAGTAGCAGTTTACAAATGTACATGGAGGGGGGGGGGGATTTGGCTGGAACATTATGAAGTAAAGAAGATTGTTCTGCCATCACGTTTAACTATTATTGCTGTATTTCTGTTGCGGAGGAGCTGACATTTACATAATGCTAGAGTGGAATTTAAAAAGAGACATTAGTTAGAGAAGACGATGTTTTTAGTTTTCCAGCTTTTACTTCAAGTGTCCCAACACGCCCATTTGTGACGCCAGCACTTTGTACGTAAATGCGTTATTTCTTCATGTAGTGTGAAGAAAAATCCAATGTTTGAAAGGTGAAAATAAGGGTTGCACGATAAACTGTGTTAGCATTGACATTGTGATGTTCGCATCATCCTGCTACATCTTTTTACTGCATGATACACATGGAAAAGCTGCACAGTTGTTGTTATCCATGACCTATTGACTAGAAAAGTCTGCATTTATTACTATTAAAGGCTTCAAGGATAAGCAGTTTCTTGCTAACCACCAATCACATGAATTCTTCTTCAACTTATAAAAAGAAAAGCATTCCCTGCTTGTCAGTGTGGAAATACTTTGGTTACAGAAAGGATGACGTTGAACGGAAAACAGCTCTTCTGGTGAAAATCCCTGTATTTTTTCCTAATGCAATATATACCACAGAAGACTAAACATTGCTTTGCCAGATTTCCAATATCATGCAACCCGTGTTTCAATCTTTGCAGACTTAAAGTGAAAGAATGTCATTATTCAGGACAGATGGTGTAACCCTTGTATTCACAAAAACATTTCTTAAGAAGAAACCTGCAAATACATAAAGAAAAATATTACTTTTCAACAAATGTTGATGCATTTAGGACAGAATCCCAATGGATGGAGTGCTTAGGCCACAAATGGAGCTCTGAATTACCTTTACCACCAACATCCCGGAGGTTAAGGTAACCGGTATAGCGGCTAGTGTTACAGTACTAAACATGTGGTTTACTATGAAACATCATTCATTTAATGTTGAGAAGGCCCCAGGTGAAGACTGGCGGAGGTGTTCTGTAACGTCAGTAATGATTCCTGCTCAGAAGCTGTTGTAACTCTTTAACACTTTTTAAACCTGAAATGGTTATGGGTCATTTGTGTGCCAAACGATGCTTCTGTTATTTTTTTCTATCATGGATCAGAGTGAACCTTTTGCTCTGTTCATTGCAGTGCAGTGGAGTACAGTACAGAGTACAGTGGAGTACAGTATACAGTACAGCATAAAGTACTGTACAGTATGTGCACTTTTACCCCAATTGATTCTAGTGACTAACTGCAAACGAAGGAGATAAAAAAACAGTTAAAGGGCTTTTGGTGTTGAAATGTTGCTACATTAAATAAATGACAATAATGGTTTTAAAATATCTCTGTTCGTTGTTTCAGATGGGAAGGAAACACTTACACCTTTATTTTCTTCTGTCATAGATGTTGACAGAAAATCCATGAAAGGTTTTGTTATTTTTAACAGTTTTGTAAATAAAATCACAACAAAACCTATACTGTTTTAAAACAATCAATTCAGATTAAAATGTTGATGAAAACTATGTTTGAACATAAGTGTCTGTTGATTTATTGGCTGTAAAGAAAGGGTTTCATGACCCCAACCACCTAAAACCAATTACTTTCCTATCAGCTGTATTTTGGTATTAGTGCTTATTAGGAAATGTTAGCTGGTTAGCATCTGCTAACATTAGCATGTTAGCTTTGTACTTGTTTCAGCAGTGACTGTGGTTAAAATAACTTGCATTACATTACATATTTACCAAAACTACTGAACTGCAACACTCCAATCTTAGTTTTTTTTCACTTTGGATGCTTAACAGAAGCACAAAGGTTTGGCCATAAATGCGCTCCACCTTGGTAAACTTCCCTGAAGTAATAGTAACACATTTTATTAATAATAAACATTAACAGGATAGACTGATAGTTGCTATAGTTACAGCATTTTGAGTAGGTATTGATGCTAATGGGCCTCACACTTTAGCGCTTGTGATAAATACATGTTTTTCCTTACTGTAGTTTTGCTATATTTTTGGAAGGATTTTGTCGTTTTTACTATTTATTGCAGCAGATATCCCTGCCAACTAAAATGATCTTAGCTGAGGATACACAGATTTGGAAGACTGATAATCCGTCTCTGATAACCACCATCCTTCACCCTGACTACAGTTAAACTATGTGTTTGTCATGTTGACGTTTAAAGCCTACATCACTCCTGTGGCATTAACCCCGCCGCAGTGTGTCCTGGCTGGAGGCCTGCAGGCTGACGAAGGCCTGCTCAGCATCAGTGCTGCAGCTGTGGCTGGGGGGACAGGGGACACCACACTGTGAGGGGCCTCTGATGATACATCCCATAAAGGATTAGGGTCACAACTACAGCTCTGCTCTGTCACTACATTTATTATCTGTCACGCAGTAAAGACTGTAATAATCTGCTGATGGAACCGACAAAGGATGGCACGTAACTACAATACATTTTTACCACAACTCAAGAACAATTTTTGAGGTACTTGCACTTTTATGCTACTTTAATTCAGGTTATAAATCCAAAATATAAATCAAATATTGAATTAAGATATTTTTTAAAGGTTATGCTACTAACAGTATATGTACTTTTGTTAAATCAATTTGTTTATCAATAATCGTAAACCAACGATTCTGAAATTGTAATAATAATAATAATTGAGTCTATTTAGACGCGCCTTTCAAAGCACCCAAGGACACCTTACAACTCATAAAAAATTCTAAGGGAAAGTTTAAAACAGTACAAAAGGACAGTAGCAGGAAACATGTAGGGAAACGGGACATGTAGCTCAACAGTCAGTAGATCTGAACAGGTGGGTTTTGAGGTGGGACTTGAATCTATTGATTGTGTCAGACGTCGGATCTGTTGGGGGAGGGAGTTCCAGAGTCTGGGGGAAAGTGTGGCTAAAACCCAGAGCAAACCATGGTGACTATAGGCGTGGGGTGGGGGCGGTTAGCAGGCCAGCAGAGGAAGAGCGGTCATAGCGAGAGGGGGTGTACTCCTGTAGGAGGTCAGCCAGATAGGTGGGGGCCAGGTTGTCGAGGGCTTTGTCGGTGAGCAGGAGGTTTTTGTAGTCTATCTGGTATTTTACAGGGCGAGTTCTGAATGATTTGGAGTTCATTGAGGAGTTTGATGGGAAGGGCCTGAGAAGATGGTATTACAGTAATTCTGCATAATGAGTAATTTCACCTCTGGTTCTTTAAGCATATTTTGACCATAACATGTAAGCAAGAATAATACTAATCCAAAGGAAGCACTTTTACTTGGTACAAAATATTTTTACTCAGTAGTATCGCTACTTAGGATCTGAATAGCCAATATTTCCTCCGGTATGTAGAATAAACACTTTTACTTTAGGTACATTATAAGGCTTATACGCTTCTACATTCGCTTAACTAAGATTTTAATGCAAGACTTTTACATGTAACCTTTTTCTACACTGCAGTACTACTGCAGTACTGCTGCCCAGGTGTTGGGCCTATAATGTATACCCTGTGGCGCCCTCGCGCGGCAGGAGTGAGTTGCCATGGTTTCCTCTGTTGCTTCATGTGTAACTCTGGCTCTGTAAAGTGGCGCCATTTGTTTCCGACTTGAAATCACGTTAATTGAAAGCAGCTGTGGGAATCTGCACAGTGACGCACGCGAGCAGCCACGTTAAGTTTCCTTCAAGTCCTGTAGGAAGAAATTGGATCTGAACTGAAATGAAAATACACAAAGTAAATAACAATGGTGGCTCCAGTGATAAGTTGTTGAGTTATTTTACAGTTGTAAGTTAATTGAGTGAGAACCTAGGCTGTACTGAACCTGTAACATAGTAGTACACATAACAAAAACAAACTTAGTTTGGAGAAAAGTCCACATAGTATTAAAGTAATGTCTGTCGCAGAACATTGTTTTCTCTTAGTTTATGCCCCATTTATCACCTTCCAGCTCTTAGAACATGTGTATTCAACTGATATAGATTTGATGGTGCTATATGATAATATAGTATCACTCACAAAGGCCATGGTTTTGTAGGATCCTTACTTTTACTTGTATGTAGGCTGAGTTTAGCTTATAATACTTTCGATGGTGGACTTCTACTTTTTTTTTGTATGGTTATTCCTCCATAGCATTGTGTACACAGCATTAAAGCAAAAGTGTGAAAGACAACTATGACAAGCAATAAAATCAAAGAAAAGTTCAGCAACATAAATAAACATAATTGAAAAAGGGAGGCCCTTAAACAAGCAATAATTAGATATGAGTGCAAAAATATGAAGTATAGACATTTCATTCCAAATACCATTTACGTTTCAGAAATAATAATAATAATAATAATAATAATAATAATAAGTATTATAATAATTATTATAATATTTAAAAATCAGACCATTTAAAAAACGTTCCCATACTACATTAAACTTCCAGTCACATATCCTAAAACAGTTCCATCGATCCACTGCAAACACAAAAATACGAGCTTTTTGAGGGAGACATGAATGCACCATATCCCGCTTTCCTGGAAACATTTGGAGCTTCTTTGGGAAGTAATAGAAAACTATAGCGTCCAAGAAGTTATGTGTGTGTGATTATTCTGCAATCCGGGCGTGAAATTTGATTCTAAGAACTAGAAAAAGGATAAAAAAATAATCCAAAACAAGAAAAAAGAAAAAACAACAACACCTGCAGCTGATCGCACACTTACAACCAGTGAATGAAGTATACGAAAGCCCCAACACTTCACAGAAACGTATACAAACTTTTATTTAAATGCAAAAACATCTTAATTTGTCTAACCTTGAAATGAAAAAGGTATTTAAAACAGTTCATACTGTCAGATCTGGATTTAGAGGAGTACAACATGTGAGTGTGTGTTACTGGGAGGAGTTTGGTGTTCCTGTATCCAGCTGCTGTGTGTGTACGAGGATCACTGCCATCAGGCTGCACACGGAACAGCCTCAGTGTGAGATGAAGGAACATCCTGAGGGGATCAATCGGCATCATATCTGTCATACTTTTGACAATGAAACCAGTCACAGCAGCTGATGCAGAGGAGCTCAGATCAGCAGCGACTTTGTACAACTTTCCCTCGAGGAGCTAAGATGAAGAGGAGAGCCTGAAGACTTTTTCCACGGAACAAACCATAGGTAGGACAACTCCCTTCACTGCACCTCTGCATGCAGATGTTCCTGAAGTAATGACAGTAATTGGGAAGTACTGGAAGAAACAAGCAGCTTTTGTACAGTAAAACCAGAGGAGACTAAAAAAATGGAAAAAGAAACTTCCCTGTTTGTTTGGTTTTAGTTGTGATAGTAGTTTCAACAAGTATAATAAATGATGGTCAGAATTTCCTGTGTGTTTAAATAAACCGACGGGAAGGAACATGCAATCTCTTTTTTTAAAAATGTATTTTCATTATTATTACTATTATTATTTTCTCAAACTGACAGGTGAATGGAATTGCAGGCAGCACTTTTATTTCAAGGTTTTTATGCAACAATAAATTAATCCAACAACAATTACATTTTCAATTAAGGCAATGACAGCTTCTCAAATTTAAGTATTTCTTACTGTGATTTAAAAAGGGTTTGTATAATTTTTCCACTTTGATAAACATTCCATCTTGACTTTGGAGAAAAAACTTAGGAGTAAATTAGTAGAAACTTGCCTTCAACACTTCATGGAATTATTGTCTATGGTCGCTTAATATTTTTTGTTTATTTTAAAGTGAATTCAACCATAAGATTGACTGAACACAAACCATATTAATTGTACAAAACTATCCTCAGTTTCTTATAGTCAGTTTGATGACTTGTTTTCCTTATGAGGTCTAAAACCAAACAATTTATTGATAAGTAAAGAATGTAACCCCAGATAATGAAAATAATGGAAATAATCATTGGTTGTTGCTTTTGACCTCTTCTTCAATACCAAAACCCTCTTAAGAGCTTTATGGCTTCAGTTCTGTGCTCAACATATTGTCGATACCACATCGTTACATCACATCAAGACCCCTTGGTGTTAGCTTAATGTCTGGATACCCATCTAGCAAAGCCTTTTTAACATGCAGGTTACTCCCAAAGACTTTAACGCAACATGCAGTCCAAGCTAATAATATAAGTCGAACCTCAAATTATTTGTTTTTAATGACTGCTACCCAGTGAACCTGAGCCCAGGTAATAGCTTGTAAAAGAGGGGCAGAAACAGGGGGCTAAGAGGAGCTCCCTCAGGCCCCTGGGTCCCCGGGCAGGTTAATGGGGGACAGTATGTTTAGGTGTTTTCATGGCTGCATTGTCTGCAGCTTAATTTATTCTGAGTAGATCAATCAGTAATGGTAAACGTACAGGGAGCTGGCAGCAGCCCATTGTCAGCGTATTGATCTTGTTGCATTCACACAGCACTCAACCACAATTGGTTTGATCACTGATCAAATTACATTGATCAGTGAGGCAAAATAAAACAACAAGTACATTTACTCATATACTGTTCTTATGTACAATTGTGAGGTCCTGATTCTTCACTTGAGTATACCAAATTTATGCTACTTTGTACCTCTGCTCCACAGGATTGAGTTTAATTTTACAAACGATGATTTTTTTTATAAAGTTCGACTATTATATAAGGTAGTAGCTCCAATCCACCAGCTGCTCAAAAGTGATGAAATATTCCATTGTACTTTTTTGATATTAGATTTTAGAGTGCTTTTACACTATCCAACAAGGGACAGCAACATTTTACATTTAAGAAGCTGAAACAAAAAATGTCAGTCATTATAGCTCATTAAATGTGTAAAATCATTGTTGGCTGTCCACATTTGTGTTTATGAAACAATGGATCAAGTAGTCTTATATTGCGATGTCCTAAAAGTGCATAACCAGATTATTATTGCTATTTATACTGATTAATGTGGTTTTAATATTGTTTTTGCCCTCTTCAGGTGGTTATCATGTCTCTGTGGACGATCCTCCCCATCAGCCTGCCTGTCTTCACCATCACTGGGATATGGGTTGTGTGAGTGCCTCAGAACTTGTGAAAATATACATAAACATTTGCTCCTTACAAGTCTTTTTGTAGACAAACTTGAACTCAGGTTATCTTTACATAAGTCTGGTTAGAGAGGCTACCTATTGTCCCTGCCGCGGTCATGATGACCTCAACTGTCTGTACAAAGTTCATGAATTTAAAACAGGCTCCTTCTTTGGAAAGAGACAGTATAACGTCCTTCTGTTTATTCTGCGATTGTGCCTGAGAAGAGTCACCCTTGAAATTCCTCTCGGCCTGTCTGGTCGGCGTGTCCCCTCATCTGCACTTATTCCCACTGCAGTCACATCTGTAGGCCTGCACGACAACAGCTTAAATTGAGAGCTGCTTTCCACGCTGCCAATAAACTGCTCTTGTGAGGGGAGTCAGTCAGTGTGTACCACAAATGTGTTTTTGACAGCGCAGAATCAACTATGTTGAAAGATAAGCTTGACAAGTTAAAAATACATTTATTTGCACTGTTGCTAAAAGTATGATGAGGAGAAGGATACCGCTCTCATGTTTGTATGTTAGATATGTAGCTAGAGCTAGCAGGGGTGAATTTAGCATAGCATAGAGACCGGAAACAGGGAGAAACAGATAGCCTGGCACTAAAAAGTTAGCAAAATCTGCCAACAAGCTCCTTTTAAAGCTCACTTATAAACATAGTATATTATTTTGATAACAAATCACAAAAACTGAGGTAGTTTTATGCTAAGCTAAGCTAACCACTTGCTGGTTTCAGCTTTATACTTCAAACGTTGTCATTTAACTGTTGCAAAAGAGTAAATATACATATTTCTCCCAAAAATGACCCCTCAAATTTTCTGTTGAAGAAAATCTAGTTTGCTATATAACTTTTTAAATTACAAACATGTTGCCATGCTCAGCTAGTGTTTCTCGCTCTGATGAAAGGGGGAAATTATTGTAATAGTTATTTACAACCAAACTTGTCAGTGTTGCAAGTCTCGTTGTTCTTCTTTTTTTAACCCGATAAATGTCAAATTGAAACCTTGTTTTTAGTTTTAGACCTGGTAGAGATAAAATTATGCAGTTAAGATGCTAGCCAATGTAGTTAAAACCATTTTAAACACATCCAGTTTCATCTTTACATTTATAAGAATGCAGAACACTGAGGCATCATGGATACAGAGTGAGAGTTCAGCTTCTGGAGTGATCTGTGTGTTTAACATTGAAGGTGTTAAATGGAGATTTAAGGGAGTTTACCAGCCCCTGAAAAGCTCACAAATTAACACTGGTTTGTTTAATCTGTACACATACCAGTAAGTGTAATAAAAACAACTTCTGGTTTAACAGTCTCTGCTGGTTGCCTGGCAGCCTCACAGTGATGACAACACACAGCCATGCTTGCTGTTTTTAATATTAATGTTAAACCAGGCTAAGCTGCAGGTTTATTTTTACTGTAAAGACATGAGAGTGGTGTTCATCGTTCTTCTTACTCTCTGCACTAAAGCAAATAAGTGGATTTGTAAAGTATAGAACTATTATTCCTAACTCAGTCTTGGCCCTCTTATGCCTCTAATTAAATGAATCAGATTTGTGACATTTGTTATACTAGTTTGCAGTAACCCTTTAATGAAACTTTTTCAGAAGTTACAGGTTTGCTTTCCTCCACAAAGTAGTGTAACATTTCGGCATTTGATCATTTTAATGAATTTCTATTCTAGATTTAGTTCACATTTAGAAGAAGAAATACTTTTTTATATCCCTCAACTGGAAATTCAATCCTCAGTTTGTTTTTTATTTTCCAAGCAGCACCGGAAATACAAACACATGCAGCAACAGGACCCATACATATGCATTAGTGGAGAGGTGTCAAAAGGACAGGGCTGCTAATGGTTAGGCATCAAGGGCAGTTGAAGATTTTGTGCCTCGCTCAAGAGCAGAATGAGAACACGTTACATATCCCAGGGGGAAATAGGGTTTGATACCACCTTGGCGGTGCCTTGGAGAATATACATTCAGTCGATGTCTTGCTCTTAAGTTATCATAGAATAAAAGCTGAGAAAAAATGTTAGAGAAACACAGATTTTTAACCTACAAGTGCATAATTCTCTGTTTTTACCCATTTTAATCCCTCGGTATGTATCTTTGGGAGGATAGGAGACCTCTGGATAATTTGGCTGATCTCACATGATCCAATGCTACTTTCAATGCCAACAAACTCTGTCTTTTTTTATTGTTTTCATTGATAAATCCCTAGTTGCAGAAAATGACATTGTGACATATAATGCCATTCCACAGAACATAAACACCACAAATCTGTGGTCAGTTGTGGTCAATTGTTTTGTCTTTAATCACCTTCATACACACTTTTGCTGCAGATTTAAGGATGTTGAGACGTTAAGTTTATTTCTACTCTGTGTGAATGTGTCTTTTGTCTCTGGTCTTCTTCTTCCTTTCTCCCCTCGGTGTGAGTGCATTGACACAGTCTCCTATTGTGAGAAGCCTTTCACACCTTGACAAAGTGGGGGGGGGGAGAATCTTTCACACCAGGTCTCCAAAGCTTTCTCCTGTCAGAGAGGAGTCTGTATCCCCCCTCGCTTTGTTTTTCCGACACGTTGACACCTGTTTGCTGGTGCCTTTGAATGCTCTGTTGCCCCAAAAACTCAACTGAAGCATGAACTGCAACTGAAGTTTTCATTGGAAACAATCAAGGAACATTGCTCTTTTTTACATTTTAACCAAAGCCATGTAAATTATTTCAGACCAAAAGCTCCTTTCAACAAGTTCATCACTCTTAGGTTAAGGCAAATCAATTCTCCCGACCTGTTCCTGTTATCAGCGTTCAATAGAGGCGCTGAAACTGTTACATGTCTAACCTTACGTTTCCCTACAGTAGCTTTTATCAGGGGCTTGTTTTGTTCTGTGTGTTCACTCAGTGTATCTTATCTGTGGCATGATGCGAGGGTTTCATAATTTGATCTCTTACATTTTGTCTTGATACATTTAAGCCTCAGATAACGTTGACAACATCAGAGAAACATTTCATTACATTACATTTCATTTGGCTGACGCTTTTATCCAAAGTGACTTACAATAAGTGCAAAAACATAGAGAATCAAACTCCTAACAACAAGGCAAGCGCAGATATATTCACTTCAAGCAAGTCATGCCGTTGTAAGTGATTAGTGAATTTGTTACAAGTCAGTCTACAGCCACGCAAGCAGCCTTGAACTTCTGAATTTCAGCCTTTACTGGTTGAGAAACATGAAATAACGAGTAAACTTTTCGTTAGGTTTCATTTTAGTTAACTTTTAACTTGCTCTTAGTCTTAGTGTGGGTGCTTATTGTAGAGTGAACACCTTTAAAGGATTTGAGAAGCAACAGCAGCTCCTATAACGTCAGAGTGCAGGTTAAAATCATAGCCTTAGTTAATAAACAGCCAGCTGCTTCTGTGTGTACATGTGTGACGAACACAAGTGGCCTCAGTGTGTAAATGCTACATTGTGGTAATTCATGTGACATATGTTTTGCTAGTACAAAAGTAAGTTGCACTTAAATGCCCTGAAAAGCATGAATGCTGCTCTATATTTTAGGTGCTTCATTTAAATGGGTGAAACAGAACTTTTTCCCCAAGTGGAAGATATTTATTGTTTTCTAAAGAAACATATAATAATGACAGTGATGTTTTAGGACTGGAGCTCTTGTTTGAATGATTGTATCTATTTTTAAGTTATTCATTTTGTGTCCTCCTGTTCAGTTCTTTGACCAAAGATTCTTCTATCCTTTTATTTTTACAGATATGCGATGTCCCTGTACAACCAGCATGTCTGTCCTGTCCATAACTGGTATGTACGAAACACACACATGCACACACATTGCTTCAGGATGTCAGTACTGGCAGTGATGCATTTAATATCATGGAACTTATTACTCACTACCGTGTACTGTACCTCTTTAGAAATTCAGTTGTAACAGGACATTCAAGCAGTGAGCCAGATAAAGCCAAGAATCAGATTGTAATGCTTGGAAAAGATCAACAACTATCTTATCACCTTAACATATTATCTTTATCTTAATTACATCTTGAGAGAAAAGTATTTCATAATTGTTTTGATATTCAATTGATTGTAAACGCTGTTTATTTTAATCCAAGCATGTCAGAAAATGCTGCTTTCAGCCCCTCAAATATGGAGATTTCCTTTTTTCTCTTTAAAATCCCATTAAAGTGAATATCTTTAGGTTATTGACTGACAAAACAAACATTTAAATACATCCGATTGGACATCCTTGGAGGAACTAGGACTGACATTTTTTTTTACAATTTTTACGACATTTTATAAACTAAACAGTTAATCAATATCAATCAAACTACATGTGAAAACATGGTGTCCATACCAGCGTTTTCAACATCTTTGATCTATTTTGGTAGGCAAAAAACCCCCCAAAGTTTAGTTTATGTATCTTTATGTTTCTTTGGTCAGATCAATCATAAAACACTGATTCACATCATGGTTCTAAAACGTTGTTTCCCTCATCTACCCCAAAACAGGATGCTAGCGTTTTGTATTCATTAAAGCTGGAGAAAAAGATCAGTTTCTGGGTCTGAAACACATCAGCTCAGTTTGGGTGAAGGGCCCAAATCAAGAGGGAAAAAAAGCTTTTTATAGAGTAGTGAGGAGTTATTCTCATTTCCTGTTAATGTGCCTCAAAACACACAAAAAGCAGTCGCTGATTGTGAATAAGTACTTGCAGATGCCCACTGGGAAAACTGTGAAAACTGTGGAAGGAAAATCTTTCTCAGCTGGCGAGTAAAGCAGCGTTGATTTAGGAATAAGGTCATTTATTGCAGGCTTGTTTTTGTGCCTCGCTCCCTGTTTCCTGTCAGTCTTAATTCAAACATAGTGAGGCATGAGATGGGGAGATGAAGATGTTGGGCTGGAGCTGAAGAAGATACAGTGCTGCAGGGGCAAATGTTGAGATGAGGGGAGAGACACACTGTGTGGGTGTATGAAGGGAGTTACAGTAAACTTAAGTTTCAGAATGCAAATGCATCAAAATGGGAAGAATCCAAACTCGAGTCAGGACAGATGCATTTAACTCCTAATAGTCTGTGGAATGTGAAACTTAAACATGGATTAAACGTACCTGTTTGGAATAAAACTACCTTCCCTGCTCCCACAGAAAAGGCATAAATATGCCAAAGGAAAATGTGTAAGGATTAGTTATCACATGTCAAGATGTTTTCAAAAACCTTATCAGCACAAATGCTTAAGTCAATATCTGCCCAACATTAGGCTGTTTGCAGTGCAGGTACCAAAATAAATGACTTCCATATGATAATATATACAGTAGCCGACAAGTGCTAACTAACTAACAAGCGTGTTACAACGGCCCAAAACACTTCCATTCGGGTTTGGGTTAATTTTATACAGTTGTTTACGTAGATCCTGAGTCATGAAGTTCCAAAAGTGCGTCTTAAGGCTCAAACATTTACAGACTTTGAACACATTTGCCTACATCAGATCCATTATGCACTATTGAAACTTGAAATAGGGATTTTTTTGTTTAACTTTTAGGTGAATTCAAAAATATTTTAGCTCAAAGTAAAGTAAACTTTCACCATGAGTTTTTGTGTGTGTTTACAGGCTGTACAATGAGTCATGTGAAGAGCAGCTTCCACTACAGAGGGGTCCAGTCCTGTGCTGCACCCTGGACAACATACCACTCATCAGGTCAGTGAACCCACCTCTGCACAAGTATTTTACTCATTCTGGTTTTGTGTAACTCCTCCTATATAGTGAAGATGTCAGTTTCCTATATGTGATCCTCATTGAACCGAACAATAGAACAGTGTTGACATCGAGACGGGTGGTTTCTTGAAGCCACAGTGACGAAACTGACCGAGGAGGACCTTTTTTCCTCTCTCAGCATAACAATAATAACACAACAATACACATGTTGTGTGCATCATGTGGCGGCGGGTATCCACTGATGGGGAAATAGCAGCTTGCCTCACTGTGGTCTGTGGTTTTCAACTAGTTACATTTATATGGTCTGTTTTTTTTTTCTTCTGACCATGATTGGTCGTTGTGCTTTTGCTTTTTTTTTGTTGCTTAAACTATTTTTTTGTTGAAGCACTTAACCTAAATAGAAAAACAAGAACATTGTGTTTTCTTTGGCACACAAGTCTGTGATAATGGGAAAAAAAACTAGTATGAGTAATGGACGAAATATGAAATAAAAGACATTTAAGTGGCTGCAAAAGAACATTCATCAGTCTGAATCTTATATATATATTTTTCCAGACCAAATACAGTAAGCACCATGGTTACTCTAAGTTGAAGTCTGAAGTGAAGGAGATCAAATTAGAGTCACATGTTTATATTTGTAACGGTACCAGCCTCACTGTTATTCATATGTTATCTTAATCTTCATCTCCTATACTCGTATACATTAAGTAATTAATACAATTAAGGAGACAAGTCAATGTAATCATTTTCTCATGTTGGTTCAGCCACCAGAAAAAAATACTTTTCTTTCCCATTGAGCATTGACTTCGGAATACCAGGTTATAAACTGTACTGTACTGTACTGAACCAAAGTGTTAATCTAAGCAACAGTGTTTCTCTTCCCCTTCCCTACTTCCCTTTAACTGCGTCAATTAGTTAATTAATATCCAGGAAAATGCTTTGCATGCAGTGCAACATGATATCTGAACCTTATGTAATCAGAGAAACTGCTTTATTGAGCATTTCTCCCAGCGTTATTCTGGTTTGTTTTGAAGAGGGGAAGACCTGGAGGATAATTCCTTCTAGTAAAATCCTGTTTTATGATACACTCTGAAGGAGCCCTTAACATAAGGAGCCAACTGAAATGGCAAATTCCCACGATCTGCTATGTCACCAAACTCTTCTAAACCAGCAAAGTTGTATCTCTTTAGATTTAGCTGATACTTTTGTCCAAAAGACTTGCAATAAGTGCATTCCACAACAAAAAAAAACAACACAATTGCAAAAAAATTCAATTTTATTTTCAATAAGCGAAAACATTTTAAAGCGCTATGAACAGAATTGTTATTTTTTGGGCCAAGGTGCAGCTAAAATAGCAAGGTATTCTGCTGTCCTAATTTCAATGGGGAGTTTGTTCCACCATTTTGGAAACAGAATAGCAAACAGGTGTTTCAGTTAAAGGGCACCTTGTTCAAACTGGCAGTGAGCACATGCTGGAGTGTAGGGTGTAACCACTTCCTGGATCAGGATGGGCCTGATCCATCATAGCATGGTAGGTCATTAGGGGACACAGCTTGGACCAGAGCGCTTGTTGACGTTCAATTGGAATTTACCTCTTATGTTTCTAAAGTTTGATTGGCTCATTTCAGCAATGTGATCACTTACTTCCAGTATTATTGCAGATCTGCTGTAAGCTAGCAGGCTCACAGGCTAACTGTGCCAACAGTGACAGTTGGCCAACTTTGGAATCCTGAACAACAACAAGCACTCCGGTTCCAGCTTGTTGCATCACTTTTTAGTGTCAGTGTTTCCAGTGTGTTTTATACAGCGCTTTTCGCAAACCATGCAGATGTTTAATCAAATATGTAAATGTTTTCTAAATCCAGTGCATTTGTTGTCAAGTTCATGAAGATGTTTCTTCATTTGCAAGTGTTTTGGAATTTTTTTATTTGGAACATTTGGAACGTTTTTATATCTGCTTTGTTTCTAAAGCTTCTGCTCATTTTTATCTGCTAATGGAAATGTTTTGGAACATTGTAGCACGTTTGCCCCCGTCAGCCATCGTAGAAATGGCTGATTATATATGTAACGTTATGCAAGCGATCATTAACACTTAAAGAAAAGCATATCAGCCAAAATACGGGGTAGTGCAGTTTTTTGCTCTAACAGAGCTGTGTTTGGTGCTCTAGTCGTCTTGGAGCAGCTGCGGGGCAGAGTTTGGGAGATAAGCCTACACTTGCCTGCCTGAGGCCTGCAGTCTTTAACCTCCTCACCTCGACAGGAAGAAGAGCTTTTTGTTTTGTGTAGTGGATCCTGCACCGCTCTTTGAAATGTCGCCACACTGAGACACAAAATGTAAACAAGAGATAGTTTTCCTCCCTCCCTGTCGACAGCAACTTCCAGATTAATGAACAGCAGGTTTAAGATTCCCACTGTTAGACACATATTCTGCATGTCTCCAATAGTTTAGTGGTGCTTTTTGATCTGTAGATAGAGATCTCAGTGTCATTCTTTCCTCAACCTCCCAGCATGTTTTCCATTTATAGACATGTTTTCCCTGTTAATCTCTTTCCAAGAAAACGTGCCACAGACTAAGTCAGAACACATATAAGGCCACGTTGCTTTTTTAGGAATATTTCTAAGGAATTCCAGAATCCAAAAAGTAATGGAAGGAACATGGAGGTCGCAGATATAATATTAACTCAGCAGGAACTTGATTGAACTTGCACTTTAGCCTTCTGAGTGTGTAAGCCAGCCCACACTAACAACCCCCCCACCTTTCTCCACTGTGTTTTCATTGCAGTAAATGTGGAACCCTGCCACCTGAAAGCTGCTTTTTCAGCCTCATATGCAGCACTGGATCCTTTATGGGTGAGTATCAACACACGGTTGTGCTCATAGAAATGTGGTTTATTTTTTTGCCTCCACACACATTTACCCAACATGCACTCTTGGTTAAACGGAGCTCTGTGCGCTCTGGCTTGTTTTCTCAGCTGCGACGTCTCCAGCTAAGTCTCTGTTCCCCACAATCCACTGCCAGGTCCCGCCTCACCCCCTCCATGTTTTTTTATTACCTATGAGCATTCACCCTCTGACTATGAGGGCAACTACTCCGCTCTGCTATGTGCCAAAACTATTTTAAAGCGTCTATATGGGTCATTTACTTCAGGGTGGTGCATGCATTTTTTGTATGTGCTTTTCTTAATTTTACGACTATATACCCTCTGTGAACTTTTGTCCACTGAAATCTTTTAATGTACAGGTTGACAACATGGAATTCTGACATTACGGAGGGCAAGAATGTTGTTTCCAATGGAGCGAGGGGGCTTCTCTCGGTATGCCAAGTTTTGCAGCCGCAGATCAGACTGAACTAGTTTGTAAGATCTGACCACATTGGAAAACAGAGTTTATTGCTTGTCTTAAGGGCCACACCTGAAGATCTGATGTCGTCTTATAATGCAGATTCAGGGAATCTCTTCTGGAAAGCGTTTATAGTGTTTCACTTGATTGTTTAGGAAAGGTAACAAATAACTTTCAAAAAAGAGGGCTGAGGGAAGTTCAAACCCGCTTTGAGATATTAAGCCAACTGAGAAACACTTCTGAGCAAGCATATTGGCAGCTTTAAACTCCAAATGCACTACTGCACCTTTTAAACAAAGCTTCCAATGGTATTCTGGCATTGATGGTATGCAGAAGGTACAACATGTTATAAAGTGTAATTCCATTTTACTCCCTGATACAACTGGGAGATGAAATAATAGAGAAAATAAACTAGATGACGTTGATATACTGTTACACACTGAAATATGTTGGTTATTTGGTGTTGTCTGTACAGTTAACTGTTTCATGGCCTGGTGCACACATTCTGCTAACTATTTGCTCTTCTGCATAGTCACCTGAATAGGATTTTCAGCTCTAATAACACTGTGAATGTTATTATTATACCTAATGCTAATAACAAATCCTAATACAAGGTTCCCCAGTAGTATAAAGACAAGGTCAAAATTTTTTTAACCAAGCTGTGATAGCACAAACTTGCACAAGCCTGTACTCACAGTATTGGGGTGACACACTGCTGCATCAGAAGTACAGTTTAATACTTGTAAGTCTTGAGCTTGATCTCTGCTCACACACAGTGTTTAGGAGCCTGTATGGGGTTTCCACACTCAGTTTAATATGCCTAGACTCTTAAATAACTTTTAAGGTCTTGTATTTGAACCTTGACATGTAGTAAAATGTATCAGGTAATGGTCAGACATTCCTTTTCCCAGAAAGAAAAGATAACACTTTTTTTTCTAACACAGTGTTTGTTTGAAAAGCGCTGCCCTTGCTTTTTGATGTAGCATTATAGAGGAACTGGGTTTGGTGTTTGAATGAAATGTTAAGTGCTGCTGATCACGTAGGCTTGTTACAGCACAATACACCGCTCTGTAAACTTCCATCAATACAACACAAGGTCCACACCGCACAATAAACTAAGAAAAAACATCATCCTCTTAAGAGTTGCCTTTAGCCCTGGAAGAAGCCTGAGCAAAAACATGATAACTATTGGATTACTTTAAAATTCAGATATTCATGACCCCTAGAGGATGAACCCCATTGACTTTGGTGGGTGTTTCTCTTGAGACACTGTGAGTTTCATACTAATAGTTTTAAGTGGATGAACGGTATTACCTTAAGTGATCTTTTCCTTTAGCGCCATCAGATCAGAATGTCCACCCATCCTCTGTAATGTTCTTATTAGTAAATGTTAGCATGCTAACACTCTAAACTAAGATGGTGAACATGGTAAACGTTACACCAGCACTAGTGTTAGCATAAAGCATTAGCATTCCAAGTTTGTGTCTGCCCAGTTTTCACTCTGGAAAATTCCCTAACATCAAAAGCTTTCCTCCTTTTTAAAAAAAATTGTGTTTCATAAACAATACTGCGTTTATGTTGGTGAGGCTGCTTGTTTTAACTCTGAGGTGTGGTGTGAGTGGACATGAGAAGATCAGAAAGCAGATCTTTATAGCTGCCTGCTGCTGGTTCCCTGCCCGAGTAACACTATGGACATCATAACAGTCGCTGTCTGTACTTTGCTGCGTGATGTGCACCAGATGTGAGCGGTATGAGCATCAGGTGGTCGTTTGGTAGAGCGACTTGAAGCTGCTGTGAGGCTTTGATGGAGCAGATTAATAAACATTCATCAGGAATCTGCTCACACTGAAATCTGCAGCATTGAAACTTAATGCATCAGATACAACATTGACCTTGTTCCTTTTTGTGCTGCATCCTGATACTGTCAGCAAATTTGTCATTTATTAAGTTTATATTTTACATTAACAGTACAGAAATTATACAGACACAAACCACACCATGGGCTTGTATCAGTTGAGTTTGTGCGAGCTTTTCTTTTTAAATATATATTTTTAAATGTAGACCTAGTAGTCAGTGATATGACACTAAACATTCAGTAGAAATACATTTCTACGCTGGGGAAACATATAAAGTTATTGAGTATGCAAAGATACTGCACAGTGGACAGTGTAACTATAAACATCTGAAATCTAGTTTGTCGATTGGCAAAGTTGCTGAAAGATTTAAGCCAGATGTGATCGCCAGACGGCAGGATGAGATTTATCTTTCTTATCTGTTTCTCTCTCCATCTGCTCCTGCAGTGATGCTGATTGCTCTGCTGCGTTACGCTCATGTGATCGAGAAGCACCAGAACTGCATTCTCAACACGGCCGGCCTCTCCACTGCATGGATCTGTGCTGCAGGGCTCATCATGGTGGGAAACTTCCAGGTAAGCTAACAATGTGGATTACCAACTTGTCTTGGCCCCCACACCTCTGGCGCACAATGGCTCCAGGTTCACAAATAAATCATGAAAAAATAGGGTTTTAAAAGCAGCTTCTTCATTGTTTTAAGCCTCAATAGCGATGTGGCTCTAGCTATGGCAGAGTTCATTTTTTGTGAATCCTCCTGTTTCTGTGTTCTGTATCAGTAGGTCCACTCCTTTGGTTCACATTGACATATTTCAACAACAATAGGACCCATTGCCAAGACATTTTGTTAAATGTGGCACTATGGACCCTGTTTTTTTAATGCTTAACCTAGATTAAAAAGAAGGAAAATACTTCAACATCAAACCATTTTTAATGACCTAAAGACTGGATGATGTTAGTCCTTCATTACAGTTTTTAGTGATCAGGGAGTCAAAGACATACAGAAAGAAGATCATGATTATGGTCTACATTTTCCAAATTTGGAAAAATAAGTTGGAGCATGCAATGGAAGAGCTGAAAAGAGAAGATTAAGAATCCATATTATAAAGACATTCAGGTGAGTTTATAAATAAATCTCCTTTCTGCAAAAAGTGCTGAATTTCCCAAAATGAGTTTCTTTCCTAATTTCCAAAAAGTGTTTTTTGAAACAAATGGGAAAAAATCGAGGTGGATCCTTGATCTTTTGGAGTAGACGAGGGGTATCCAATGACAGTCAGCGGGGCATTCTGTGGTCTTTATACTGTGAAAATACTAAGGTTAAAATACTTCTTTATTCCCCATGCAATGCTTTTTACTTGTGCCGAGACTTTATACACTTCGATATGACCTTGCTGCTGAGATAAGACTTGACATGATTTATGGGTCAGCGCCATGGCAACTGGAAGCAGAGGGACTCTGTGTAACCAGCATTGTGGAGTTAATAACAGTGCGGGGTCGCTCTGCTTCCCTTTAGCAAACATACAGGTACTCCGAGCTAATGGATAGAACCTTTGCACGTCTGAGCAAATCCTGGCTCCTTATAAAAGGAACACAAGGTTAAACATATTAAATATTTCCCGACACTTTTCACTATCCACCTGCTGCTGTGAACTCTTTGTGGCACAAACACAGTCATTTACAGATATTTCATCATTATTTCATGAACAGAACGACAGAAAAGGTATTTGTGTCAATTTGTGCCATAGGCATAAATGCTTTTCAACAGATAGCAAATTGTTTAAAAAATAACAGGATTTATCCCAACAGAGTAGAGGATTCAAATTGCACAACATGTGATTATGATTTGATACCAAGAAACACAGAGGATCATTTATTTTACCGCAAATATAAATATTTTTTGATTATGAAAAATCAATGATTATGTTCTGCAGATGGACCATTTCATGACTTCAAGGCATAATTAAGAGGTTTCTTAAATTGCCACTGAATAATTTTCCCCAACACTAAGTTTAGGCATTTATTTTATTAACGTTTTATGTTAATAACTTAATTCCATGAATGTTAAAACAGTAACAGTAACAGCAGTAACACTTGAATATTTATATCAATTATTTGAGCTGTCAATGTAATCAATGCATGCAAACAATGGCAGCAAAGAAGCAAAGAGTGAACTAAAACAGCTTTTCATTTGCATAAAACATGACCCAATGTTATATGGAATCAATCCAATTGATGACAATATCAATACTCAAAACTAGTCTTACTACTTGTATTAAAGTGTTACCTAAGGTATCAATCGATCCACGAACTAGCAGGCTGTTGAGTGCACACTGTATGTTGTGTTTCTGTTGGTTTTAAAGGCTTGGCTGAGCCTCTGATGTGTGCAGGCTCTCAGCATGTTGTAATCCTTCCAAAAAAACTCTTTTGATGTTCTCTTTGTTCTGTCGGGAAATTGTCTGGCAGGCCTCTCTGTGGTAGTATTCTTAAAAACAAGCCTTGTTTGTCTGTGTCTGTGTTCCTGTCCTCGGTACACTCAGAAGAAGTAGAGTTCAAGAAGACGCTCTCATGATAAACGCCCAGCATTTGTTTTGGAGGAAGCTCAGTATCAGGGTCGCCTTTTCTGCTGACTTGTACCTGCTGCTTTTAAAAAACTGTTGAGCTAAAGACAGAGAGAAGAGCTACAGCACATGTTCATGCACATGTTGCAACACACCTTCACACATCATCATGATGAGAGTTTTCCTAGCCTCAGGTGGGCTCTGTGTTAAATCTGCTGCTGAACATGTAACTGGGTATTTGCCATGTGTTCAGCATGTGAGAATAACAAGGGAATTATGTACATGCCAGTTGTGGGAAGAAACAAAGTACATTTACTCAAGTAATGCACTTAATAGTTGCAGCAGTTTATTTTCTTTCCACTGCATTTATTTGAAAGCTGTACAGCTGTTGTTTGTTGTAATGCAGACTCAGATTTTAGAGTTGACTATTTTGTTTAATGGATCTGAGTGAGCGTTCTGGCTACACAGGGTTCAAAATGATGGAAGAAGAGCGAGTCGGGGCAAACAAACAAGTTTATTCAAAATAGCCAGGTGGTAGCAACACAGCAATCGGAACCAACTTATCAGGTCTGAATCAACGGAAACATCCATTATTTTTACTCACGACAGCAGCTCTCTCTAAAATCTGACCTCTCAAAATACTCTCCTATTTTAGCGGGGTTTTTGTTCTCCACCATCTCTTTAGGGAAATAGTGTATAAAAAGCTTACCAAACCACTAAGCTTAGTGTTTATTCCCCCAGATGAATGATAAGGTAATACTCAGACATGTGAGTGTGGTCAGAGGTCTGTGCAATTCCACGCCCTCTCAGATTCCCCCCTGCTCTGTCTGCACACGTCTGGGCCCCTCTTATTAAGTTCTGGGGCACACACAGCACAGTTGAAACTACAGCTCCATCATCAAGCTCACCCTCTTGTGGTTAAGGGTGGTCTTCCTCCTCCTCCTTCTCTTCTTTGATTGGCTGCAGGGGCCCTCCTCCCGGCCCCTGCTCTCTTACATAATAAACCTCAGTGTTTCACTACAGAGTAAACATGGCAGGAGTCCTTGAGGAGTTATTTACTGTATCAATGTGCTCCATCCATCTGCGGAGCAATAAACAGCCACACACACATAGACACACACACATTAAGGGCCACTGTTTACATTAGGATGAAGTTTTTATGTTGAATCTGAGTCCCATGATATCTTGAATGAGATTTGCCAAAGATAGGCTGAAAAGAAGAACAGCATTAGATTTTGTTAGGTGTTAATTTGTCCACATCTTTAACCTCTTAAAATATAAGACCTTTTTATTTCCCTTAGTAGTAAATTGTGTTTTTTGTACAATGTCTGACAGTGTCATATTTATTCTGGATCATTGCCTGTATTTTATTTTTACCAACCCCGAGGAGGTCATGTTTTTTGAACCCATTTCATTTTGGAGCGTATCCAAATTAAGCAGGATACATACATTATTATTTTTCACTTTCATTAAGAGATGGAGTGTTTGTGATCCCTTTATGTGGTTTCGAAATAATTAGAAAAATTAGTCAGTGAAATGTTGTTAGAAGATTTATGTCATATTCCGCAGAAACACATCGGAAATAAGTTGATGAGCAATTACAAGACATGTTGTTCCTAATGTACATTTTATCCCCATATTATGATTTAAAGTTCATTTATGCACGATTTTCAGTAAACGACCTAGAAACTCTGGGAAATAAACCGTCCAAGGAGCATGTGAATGCACTATTGGCCTTGGTTGAGGTCTGGGCTCTCCGAGTGCAATCTAGTTATATTTGTCCGTCAAACGTTTTTAAAATGAGTCAGAATTCCCATAAACCAGTTTTCAAATGACTTGTTTTGTCTGATGAACAGTTTTAAAAAGACATTCAATTTCTGATCATACTGAACAAAGATACATGGACTTTCAGCATAAGTACAAACAAGACCCCATGTATTTAATAACTACCAGAAGCCTAGTTTTGCCCTTCACACTTTTATATTTTCAGTTTGATTTGCTCACTGTAATTTTCTGACTTCCGAGCTGTCAAAATCCATGAGAAAGAAAAAGAGGAGGTCATAATAATGATGCTTTATCTGCTCTCAGGCTGTGTACAGGCTGCCCACACATCTGAGAGGAAGGAGGCTAACCTGCAAGCTGAGAAAGGCCCCACTTTTGTGGAAAATCATAAAGTCTCTTACCACACATATTATGGTTTGGGTCATTAATATATATCATGTGTTGAAGGGACCATATTCCTGTAGTGTGTTGTATATGTTTTTGTATCAGGCAAAAACCACTGGCATCAGCAAGAAAATAAAGCACAACCAGACAAAAGGGGTCTTAGTCAAATCTTTTAATCAAAAAGGGCAAAAGAATGCAGACAAAGTCCCAAAAAGGCGAACAGAAGCAACAAAAACCCACTAACTAAGTTGGTAGAAAAATACTAATTTTATAAAACAAGAAAGGATCAACTAAGTCGGTTGGAAAAGGCAGCAAAATGCTACGACTGTGGCTAACACTGGGAATCCTCTTGGAGTACATCCTGGTTGACAGACAAGACAAACTGGCACTGACCAAGGCAACAGCACAGCTTATATACACTGGGGAAGAGGGATGATTAGGGACAGCTGAACCTCGTTGAGGCCAGGCAGGTGATTAACAAGCAGGGAAGCAACTCAGGGGAGGGTGAGGGGCGATTAGCCAGGACCAGGCTGTGACATTTTTGTGCATGGAAATGGACTGCCAAGGCTCCAGAGGGAGTTTCTCTCCCACATACTCCCCCATCTAAAACGCCTCCATTGGACTCCTTTGTTTACTTCCCTAATATGGTGACATCACTACAAAACACTAGTGCTCCTGTCGACTTGCGCTCCAACACATTGTACATGATAAACTAAGGGGCGGGATTTCTCTGAGGGTTGACCAACCAAAATACTAATCAGAACCTGAAAATGAGCATAATAGGGTCCCTTTAATGATACAGCAATATTAAATGTTTTTATTAAACTACCTTTCATTTGTAAAGTATGATGTGAATAATTAGTCAACTTGTTTTTTAAATAATTAATTTGTAAAAAAAAAAAAAAACGTGATATAGGGAATGGCATATATCATCCAAACAATTGCATTTTAAATTCTAAACCAATCTTACGCCTCCTTTGAGTCCTGAGCGTTTCCAGTCTGGTTTTGCTGGAAGCAGCCTGTGTAAATCAAGCGGAAGGTACATTTTCCTGCTCTTCCCTGCAATTACACAGCCTAAACAGCTGTGATGCCTTCCACAATCCACCTCTATCGTTCACCAAACCTGCAGTTCAGGCCATGTCATCCTCATACCAGCTGCTGCATATGAAAATAAATGTGTGCACTAAATTAAGAGACCACTTCAGCAATATCTTTTTTTTAAAAATTGTATTCTATAAACTACTGACCATTTTTCTCTGTGTTGGTATTCAACAGACACTGGAATGGTTGCAATACATGTAGAGATAAAGATTTAAGAAACATTTGGAGTGGTCTCTTATTTTTTCTGGCGCTGTATTTTAAAAAAAAATAGTGAATGAAGAAGAGATGTGCTCACATGTTTCTTATCAGCTCAAATCAACTCTGTGTCTTTGTGTGATGGATGACAATGAAGATCCTGTTGGCTCTGTAAATTCTCATTACAGTTTTTTCTTATCTTATTGTGCAAATTGTCTGATCTTGCTCCGTGACGTTCTTTGTCACATGATATTGAAGCAGTGATTACCCTGAGTGCTGTTCTTGGGTCACGGTGACCCTTTTTGTGTGTGTTTTTGTCATCAGTGTCTGTGTGTTCCCACAAGAGAGCCACAAAAAAAATGATACAGCCCACATAAGGCGTTTATCTCGGAAATATCAAAAAGAGAACAAAACTAAGAGTACAGTGGTGCTTTTAGCTAAATGCTAATGTTGTCATCCCTATGTACCTATTGTGAGAGATTGCTAATGGCTATCTTTTCAGTTTAGATTGCAAAAGAACAAAGAGAAGTGGTTGTTTTTAAATACTGTTTGAATGATTAACAAGTCATTCAGCTACTGTGGGGGTATCAATGTCCGATAATCAATGTCCTGCCATCACTGTTTGATTGGATGTGAAAACAAAGCACTATTTCAACAACAAAAACACATTTACAGCAGATTAGCATTCAGCGTCTGGGCACCATGAATGTGTTTAAAAGTTGTAGTGATATTTCGAAAAAGAAAAGAAAAATTGAACTGCATGGCGCTATAGGATAAATAAGAGGATTAATACACTCATAGAGATTCATCATCTGGGCATCCTGAATGTCTGAATAAAACGACATGGCAATGTATGTAATAGTGGTTGAGATGTTTCCAAGTGGGCAACTGACCAACATTTGTGAAGCCATGATGTTACTTAAAAGACAAAAGAAAGAATGTAAAAAAGAAAGAAATTAAGAATAGTGTAGCTCAGCTGACGAGAGAAACATAAGTAAGGGACGGAAAATCAAAGGCCGGGTATTGTTTGCATGAGTTTTTTCTGTCATTCCGCTTAAGAATACTAAGCAAAGTTGAAAGATAACACCTAGATTATAACACAGCATGTCTTGATTCTTCCCCAGATTATGATTTATAATACTAAAACAGTTTCCTTGAGGTTACATTGTTTCAGTGCAGGAGTTGAACTTGTCTTTTGTGTGTCTTTTTTTCAGGTGGATTTTGCCAAAGTCCTCCATTACGTCGGGGCTGGAGTGGCCTTCCCCTCCAGCATGTTGTTTGTGTGTCTGCAGTCGGCTCTGACCTACAGGCTGGCTAAGACCCAGGAGGAGTACCGGATAGGACACCTGCGAGTGGGGATGGCCCTGCTGGGCCTCATTGCTCTGGTGCTCAGTATCCTGCCCACATGAAGCCTATTCTGTGTTCCCTCTAACATTTTATATTTTTAGCTTGATTTTTAAACATTGAAGGTCTTTTTTCTTGAGTTTTTAGCTATGAGATCAGTTAAAAACATCATGATTAAAAGAAACAGAAATTGTAGATAGACATGAGTTTCAGAGAGGATTATTTCCCCTAAATGTCTAAAGATAGAGATATAGTAATACCACAGTGTTGAATAACTTCACTTTTTGTCACACCTTCAAAAGCAAAGTGCTTTTACAAGTAAAACAATAGCAGGGTACAGGAAATAAAAGAACACAAAAACTGATGGGGTTAAATCCATGTGCAGAGGACCCATGTACGAATCAGCCCTGGGACTATTTGCCATGTGTCAATACTTTCACTTCAATAAATGCACGGGTGGCCAAAATAAATCTTGGACAAAAAGTCAATCAGAAACACTAAACTAAAGCATTAATTAAATTAAAGACAAAGGAAGCAGAGCTAAAGTAGAGAGCAAACAAATTCTGATTAAAATCAAATGGTAAATAGAAAATGGCAATAAATATCAATAAAATAAATACAAATAAATTAAAATCACTACTTGATTAAATGTACTTAGTAACTTTCCACCAGTGGTCAGTGGTTATGTATGTAAATTGTGTGATGTGGCCCCCTGCTGGAGAATAAACAACAAGACTTACATCCCTTCCCTAAATCAAACGGTATAAAAAATAAGAAAGGAGATGCCTTAAGTTAAGACATTGATAAATCTTGTTTAGTGTTTGTATTCCTGAGAGAGAGAGAGATTTTACCTCCTGCTGTTTAGCCATTGTTCTCCTTAACCCTTGACTCTTCAGGTGGAGTTTTCTTTTGCCAGGAGAGCTTTGCCTTGCAGCATGCTTCCGCCATCTTTGAGTGGATCTACTGCATGCTCATCATGCTTTTCTACGGGACTTTTGCCTTCGAGTTCGGGGGCATGTCGGGGGACACGCTGATGGTGCTGTCCAGAGGAGGAGGAGGAGGAGGAGGGGTAAACAGCTTCTCCACCTCTGGACACAAGACGGAGGTGAGCAGCGGATCCAACCACCATCAGCCGGAGAGTTTATCAATGCTGTAACCAAAGTGCGAACAAGCTTCAGGATCCCTGGAGGTCAAAGGGCGACACATATGGAGGAGCTGATTATGGATGCTGCATCCTGCTGCACCTTCATGCTCACTCTTGCACACAGCAGTGACCAAAGACTTTTATCCTGCTTCTCTTTATTTAATAGCAGCCACAACTGCAGAACATTGCACAATAATGGAAGTGCCTTCTGAAAACTGACAGAAATCCACGTGCACACACTCACACACAGCCCTCGCTGTTTGTTTTAATTGTCTCAATGTAACAATGCCTCTCTGCATTCTTGGCTACAGTCGCGTGTTATCAGACCGGACCTCCTGAACTTCCTTCAGATGTAACAAATCTTTAGACGTGCAGACACCGAGCTCTGTGTTGTTTTTTTACTCAGGAAGTTTTGTTACATAAACCGCTTTTGCCTAATGTAAGGGAGAGTTTTCCAAAAGACAATAGATGGACTAAAGGTAACTATGTGCCGAAAATAATCATTTTAATGTGTTTTATAGCAGGTAGATCTGCCCTATGTTGAACAGTTTATTTTATAGTTTTTTATGATGTCCAAAGAAACATTTTGTGCAACTTTTTATGGGGATAATGCCCAAATAGCTCTCATATTAAAGCTCTGTTGTATATTTTGTTATATCAGATCTTTGCCAAATAATACGTATCATTGCTCTCAGTAACAATGACAGTTTTACAGTTTGAATGGGACCAAACTATCTGAATTTTGTTTAATAATATGCTGAAATATTTTAACAAGAATAATGTATGAAGAGAACAAAAGAATTAAAGCAAGGAAAATGTAATGCCTCTTGTTAAAATGTTTTATTGTTCAAAAGTCATATTTACATCATTTTCCAGGACAAATGACACAGTATTTGTTAAAGGATTGAGATTATGAATAAGAGGTGTGCCACACAAGGTCGCAGATTCACAGGATTATCTCAGGTTTTTTTACTTTTTAAAACAAGTATAGATAACATCTTATCTATTTTAGCAGATGTTTGAAGGTATTGGTGAAATTCTCAGTTTTTATTGTCAAATAATATAAAACAAACAATTGCTGTTCATTTCAAACAACACATGTAAAATGTGGTAATATGTTCAGAATGCAGGTATTGCATTTATTTCATACTAAAAATATGAAGACTTTAGAAAGAATGTAGTTATTTTGATTATCAACTATCTATCAACCTTTTAAAAAAGTATAGGAAGCATTTAGGATTTGTAAAACAGTAAAGTGATAAATCTCTGACATTTGAATCTTCATCTTATTCATCTCGGGATCTTTAATAGTGTCTGAATTCATGATGGCTTAGCACCAAATTACATGAAACCATACATGTACCTCGGAAAACCATGTTAAGGATAGAGGTTTGTGCGTTGATTCCTAAATAAAAAATAAAACAAGCAATGAAAACTATAAATTAAGACCTTTAGAGGCTTAAGATCATCCAGTTTACCGTTAAAACCTGCAGACAACCTACGAGCAAGCTATTTACCAAAACGGAATAATAATCAGCAACAATCTGTAATATCTCCAGCATTTGAAATGTCTTTGGGACATGAATGATGTTTCTCCTCCTCAAATCTCATTTTTGTTTTGTTGTCATTTTGATTAGATCCAGTGTCTGCATATCATTTGTTTGTTTTTTTACCAATAATGTACAAGTTAGAAATAGATATAAAGAAAACATTATCCTCTATTCAGAAGAGTTTAACTTTGTGAAGTCACTTCTTTAAGCTCTAAAGACTCTGAAGCTTTTAAGGCTTAAGACTATCCAACACTTTCAGAAACTGCTTAGAGCCAGCAAATACACGTCAAACTACTATAGTTAAAATATCTAAAGCAATGTTAAGATGCACGCAGCAAAGAAACCCCTCTGATTTACAACTTTTAACAGACTAACATTTTGAAGTTCTTTGGGATATTGCTGTATAACTTCTTTGATATCATCTTTGTTTGGTAGGGAGTGTACGGAAGCCCTGAAATGCAAGCGAGAGAAACAATTCTGGTGATCCAGTTCTTTTTCCTCATCTCAAATATTTTCTCTGCTGTGTTTATCCCTAAACATCAGATTTGGTGGATAAGTTTGGCAAGTTTTACATGCTAACACACTTTACGTATTTTAGGTTCAATGTATAGAAAATAAAACTATAAAATTAGATCAGACTTTAAGATCTGGTCACCGGAAACATTTTTTTCTCACTTGCTGAGGGCTGAGGGGCTTCCATTTGGATCTTGAAAATGGGCCAAAACAGTAAGTTCAGGGTACAGATTTGATTTTGTGCTGGAAAACACAACTTTTAGCACTTACAGTACAGGCTTTAGATCGTCCAGAGTAATACTAAAACCAGCATCGTAAGTATTAAGACATTAGAAGTGTTGAAAACATTTGCATGGCTGCTCTCCCTTCAAATTTGGTCATTCACTTATTCCTTGGCAGAAACAGTTGCAAGCAACCATTTTACGTGTGAAACAAACTGCAGGCATGTGACTGACACTGAATATATGGGACAAAAATACCAAATAGCCTGCTCATATTTCAGGATACTATTGAAGGGTCACAAAGTACAGATGAAACCTCTTCAGCTAGGCCAATCACAGGAGATCATCTGCACCCACCCTGACCCATCCCTCTGATTTTCTCTTACTGGGTTACAGGGTCACATGGACAGCTATCTATACCTCCCTTACACACTCAACCACTCACACACAGACCCACATAGACACAGATACTCTAGAAGTTGAGGTTTTTTGGGACCTCCCAGGGGAACTCCTTCCTGCCAAAATGTCCGTAGCAGGCTGTCTTCTGGTAGATTGGTCTCTTTAGGTCCAGATCTCTGCAAAACAATAAAGATATCATCAGATAATTAATGGTTTAACCCATTTGAAGAACAATCAGAGGTGGAAAGTAACTAAGCACAATAAATAACTGTGTGGAGCAAGGGTATAATGCACTAGCTGTAAAAAGGAGTCAGATTGTATAGAAGTTTAGGAAAGAATTACCTTACTTACTCTCTCGATTTATTAGTTTAGTAAACATTTCCTGACAAGTTAATAGTCTTGAGTACTATTTTAAATTAGGGTACACTATGAAACATGGCTACCTTGTGATCAACATAACTCTAACTTCTTGTTTCTAACTTAATCAAAGTTAATTTTAACACCTAAAAACTTAAACATTTATTTTTTAACAGTCGTTTTTTATTGGCTACACCTTCTCATGTCACTAGTTCATAAAAAACAAAATGTACCTGACTTCTTATGTCATGGTTACGGTACATGTTTAGCAGTTCCAATAAATATCTCCTCTAAACTCCTCAATTTTAATAACCAAAGACAAAAAATGATCAAATATTTCACAAAATAAAGCAGAATTACAGCAAAATCTATAAATTGTAATTTAAGGTTCTTCTTTCATCTCCCTTTAATGATCTCATGACTTTCAGGATTTTCCGTGACCCTTTGAATCCTTCTAATAGAATACTTCTACACTGTGGTATTGCTACATTTACTTCTTCCACAGTCTAGTTACATTTTTAACATCAATCACTTTGAATACACCAACAAAGCACTGTTATCCGTTAAATGCCGACCTGACGATGACGCCGGGTCTGAGGTCAAAGTTTTTCTTGACGATCTGCAGCAAGTCCTTCTCGCTCCGCTGAGAGGAGCCGTAGGTGAAGAGGGAGATGGAGAGAGGGTGGGCCACTCCGATCGCATATGCCACCTAAAAATACAGACAGGAGAAGAATAGATATCAAATCTAATTTTGTGATGGATAAAACATTTTTATGCCAATGATCTGTAGCGTAGATCATGTTCAGAATTAGTTAAGTAAGTTTGACCTTTAACAGCTGAATGGACCACAAGATATAATATTATAAGGACATCCGAACATTCACAACAATTAAGACACAATCACTCAACCAAGTGTAAGACTTTGAAGACTGTGTCCACATACAATACAGTATTCATGGGATTTATCAGCACATTAAATATCTTTCTGTGATTGTGTACTCTGCTCTGTTATTTCTTTTAAGCTTCATGAACAAAGACACGCATTCACTGGAAAAAAAAGCTCTTAGCATTTGGAAGGATTTGTAGTTCTCACCTGCACCAGCACCCTCCTGCAGAGTTTGGCCTTCACCAGAGATTGAGCCACCCAGCGGGCAGCGTAGGCAGCGGAGCGGTCCACTTTGGTGTAGTCCTTCCCAGAGAAAGCCCCTCCACCGTGAGCCCCCCAACCACCGTATGTGTCCACGATGATCTTCCTGCCCGTCACTCCAGCATCGCCCTGACAAAAAATCACCCACAATTTACATTTCCATGTCACACAAACTACTGTTTCCGATGCTCGTGCAAAAATTGTGTAACTGTTCTTCAATCCCAATGTGCAAATAAGTTACATGAATTTAATATGAGATAAGACAAATAAGAGCCTTAAATCCTTGTGCTTTGTAAAGTTCTGTATAGATCTTGTTGATAATATAAAATCTCCAACATTTTTGCCTGTTATATTAGAGTACGGATTTTTTCCCACCTTTTCCTACTTCCAAGGTGCATAAAGTAGAAAAATTGTCTAAAATTACCTCCAGCAGCACTTACAATGTAAACAGAAACATGTTTTGGCTTATGGTCTTCATCTAGACTCTTACCTGCGGGCCACCGATCACAAAGCGTCCGCTGGGCTGCAGGTGGTAGATGGTGTTCTCGTCCAGGTACTTCGAGGGGACCACAGCTTTGATGACCTTTTCCTTCAGGACCTCCTTCTGCTCCTCCAGGCTCACATAGTCGTCGTGCTGCACTGAGATCACCACAGTGTGAACCCTCCTGGGGATCACAGCACCGTTCTCTTGGGTGTAGTGCACGGTCACCTGGTTGGATAGGAGTGGACAGGCTTTAGTTTACTGGAGATATAAGAGAGAAATATAAAACCAACACCAGCTCCCTGCATTTTTTGATTTGGTTTAAGGTATTTTCTTGGCCTTGCACCCTGTTAAATGACACTATCTTTTTATGATCCTGAACCATATGATCCTCCACAGCTGCTTTTTGGGAATGCTATTTTTAGCCATTATGACCCAAAATATAGAAAATGCTTTGAATTGTGATCAGAAACCACATGGCCTTCAAATACTAGCTGTCTGTTTTTAATCTTTAATTTTTCTAAAATATTTCTTCCTTCCTCTTTGTATGTATGTATGTATGTATGTATGTTTTTTTTAAATTATATTTGGGGATTTTTAATGCTGAATTTTAAAGCAATTTCTGCTGGTTTCTTTGCATGAGTAAAACAGTTAATCTACTATACACTATACTATTGTGTCATGTTCATATCGGGATACAAGTCCAGTGTTAAGACATGTTAAGTCATTAGAAATGTCAGCTAGAAGCCAAAAAAAGAAAAGAAAATCTATTGATAACAATACTCTTTTTATATTTGAGACTTTCCAAATGGAGGACTGTACATCGTATGACTGCCAAAAGTGCAGTGAGTTCCAAAGAACCGATTTGATACACGCACAGGCTGAAGCTGGTGGAGGGGTTATTCGAAAGACAGCTCAGATGTTGCATACCAGCGTGCTCTGGTTGCAGCTTCTGGAGGTCACTACCACTGCCCCACCTACTAGTGAGATAAACAAAGTGAAAACCACCGGCTCGACTTACTCTTAAACCTGGATATCTCTTGGTAAGATGTCCAAATTTAACTCTGAATGCTTAGCTTATTTTTTGGAACAGCGTCTGAATTTTAAGAAGGTTATTTAGTGGAATTAGTATTCAGCAGTCAGAAATTATGCAAGAATGATGAGATAGAACTTGTGGAGTAGTTTCAGTAGGAGAGAATGCAAATGTAAAATATCAAAATGGTGCAAAACCAAAAATAAGTTTATGCTATGGTATAGTTTACCTAACAATTCAGACGACTTGGCAATGTTGTTGCACCCGGGTGCAAATAGCATTGTTGACTATAGACACCCGGGTGCAAATAGAATCTGCGTTTGAATAATTTTGCATTGTTTATTTTGGGAAGATAATCTTTACTGTGGAGAATACTTTTGTAGAGTTGGATGGACCGTTTTTGGTTTTACATGCAATGTATGACATTTTACTTATTCACTGATAATTGTTTCACTACTGCAAAAGTCATGGTCATTTTGTCCGTATGCATTTAGATCTTACCTGTGTCTTGGAGTCTGGACGGAGCCAAGGGACGGTCCCGTTACGTCTCAGTTCCGCCATCTTGGAGTTGAGTTTATGTGCGAGGACGACGGTGAGGGGCATGCACTCCTCTGTCTCATCTGTAGCGTACCCAAACATCAGACCCTGTCTCCAGAGGACAAAATATAATAAGTAATGTTGTCATCCATACCTTTGTCTTATCTAGAGTGGCAGAGATCTGTTAACCTAGTAATTCTGTTTACTAAGTATTGTATTTAAGTGTCAATATCTGTGAAAATCTCCATTATTAAAGTGTTTTAAAATAAAAACAAGAGAACCTACAGTATGTGAAAAAACTGACAACAGCATTTGTTCCAATGTTGTGTTGTGTATTTTTTTTTAAAATGTTTCAGATGACCTGGTCTCCAGCTCCAATGTCATTCTCCAGACGATCAATATGAACGCCCTGTGCGATGTCGGGCGACTGCTGCTCAAGGGCCACCAGCACGTTGCAGGTCTTATAGTCAAAGCCTATGAGGTTGACATGCAGAGTTAACTTGCTTAATGTATATATAAAACCTCCTGACGTAATAATATTAACAATGTTAATTTATTTAGGGACATGTGCAGAGATTAAACATTTGGTTCCACTCACCTTTGTCTGAGTTGTCATACCCAATGTTGAGGATGGTTTCTCTTACCACCTTCTGGTAGTCTACGTTGGCTCGGGATGTGATCTCACCACAAAGCAGCACCATGCCGGTTTTACACACTGTCTCTGTTTCAAAGCACAGATATTACAGTGCATTTACATCCTGATAGGATAGAACTGAGCAAATTGTGCTTTTTCCAGCAACATTAAAGTTCTGTTGACATGACAATTCATTTACTTTATCATGTTCAGTTTTTAATACCTATTGTTATTGTTTTGTTTTACTGTTGCCTATTTATCTGTACATTTTTGTAACTGGAACAAGTAACAACCATATTTAGTCAGCAGCAGAAAAGTAAAAGAATAATTTACACATAGGCTATAGTCATGTTGCTTGCTAACATTTGTAGTAAGATAATACTCATGTACTGATATGAGGAAATACAATCCTTTCGTTTTGTGCTTTACTTCCCTCCGCTCGAGAGAATCACATTGTTACTCACCACAGGCAACTTTGGCATCCGGGTCCTGCTTCAGGTGAGCATCCAGCACAGCATCACTGATCTGGTCGCATATCTTATCTGGAAAATAAGAGATTAATTTCATTACATGGATAATTGTTACTATGCTAGGTTGTTTCCTCGTGTGACCTTCTGCTGCACATGTCACACATTTATCATCTGGGCAGAGCCTGAAGTATCATATTTCACTTAACCAGAGGTCTACTCATCACTCCTGTTATGAGCTACAGCTCCAGGAATAGCCCCAGATTGGTGACATGCAAGACTGCAACTCCATTATATTATCAAAGCACTGCCACACTGTGACCAGCTGTACTGAAACACTACCTTTCTGTTACTTCTACTTCAACACATTGCATATTGTACTTTTCCTGCACCACATGTATCTGACAACTTCTTTTTTAACAGCTATTAGAGTTTTCCTTATATTATGTTATAAAATAGGATGCCTTGCTCAGTGCACTTCTGCTGGAATGTGAATTGTTTTAAAACATATTTCTTATATAAACATTATTTTCTAAAACAGTTTAATTTATAAAATATATTTCTAGTGCAGCAATCTGCCTTTATTCTTACCTAAATAAAGACACGTATTAAAGAATTATCTGTCGTTTTAGGATTTGGATTTACAGGACTTCAGAACTAAATTAGAGACATAAATGTCTTTATAATATATAAAACGACTAAGGCTTTTCCAGATTTAACAATAAACACTTCACTTTTTCTTTTTTTAAAGGATTATATTTACTTGGTGGTATTACTAAATCTACTTCAGTGAATAACTTCTGACACCACAGAAAGTTGCAAACATACACATATAAACCAGTGTTCGAAGTAGCCAAACAAATTACAGCAGGCTAAGGTTAAGATGTCGATCTTAACCAAATCTTATTTTGTGCATCTAAACTACAGTCTGTCTGTCTGTCTGTCTGTCTGCACCTATACAGTCCTTGGTTAGCACCTGAGGAGCATCACCTGGCGGGAAAGCAGTGACGCAATTCAAACGCACCGAAAATGACGCATAAGCAACAGGTGCAAGCTAGCGCTAGCTACATGCCCCTTGCTAACATGCTAATGTGCTCATGAAGGATGCTCCTGCACCCACCCCCTACATTTTCTTTGGAAGTTTACTTTCAGTGAGAGACATAATTTATCTTTTGTCACATTAATGTCGTTAATATAAAAATGTGTGACAACTTTAAGGAGCGCAAGGGGACAGAGCTAGCAGGACTTGTTGTATTTGTTTTGAGGATGAACGAGCTGAGAAGCTGAAGCTGGAGCAGAGTAAGGAGGACTTTAAGGTGGACAAGAGAACTACACGAGACAGGTAAGTCCAAATGCAAAGATGTGTGTTGTACTATGGGTGTGTGCAAACAGTGCAGCATATCATTTTTGATTTAATGTGTGCTTTTATGACTTCAGCAGCTGTCGAGTTATGTCTATGCATTTCTGTGTTGTTGACTTGTTGATGTTTAAGTCTGCTGTTAATGTGACAGTTGTATTACCATCTTGTGTCCTAGTTATACTTTGCTGTTATTTAATCCTTTTTTATTGTCAGTAATTATAGAATAAATACGTTTTTTTTCCTAGATTTATTTGTTTTGCTTCGGATATTAGGATTAATGTGGCTGATGCTGTCATGTGTCACCATCAGTTGATATGTTGAGGCACTTTATTTGGTAACCCTGAGAAATTAGTTATATCATAACATCCTTTAGCAGTAGGGTACATTTTACTGACAGTTTACTTTTGTCTTTTTACATAGTAACATATTCCAATACTACAGTTTCCTGTTTTAAAGTCACATGATGAAATGTGATGAGCTGAGTAAAGTTCAACAGTGCCATTCCTATGCAAGAGCTAAAATGATGGTGAGTCAATTAATGGATCAGTCACTGCATGTGTTGCAACAAAGTCCAATGAGACTTGTGGATTCAGCAGAATAGGATTGATATTAGTCCAGTCAATCAAACAGCTGCAGTTCTCTGTCTTTGCACTGGCTTCCTGTGTGTATAAACAGATTGTATGATACTAGTGAGTTCCTGAATGATATAGGACAAGTGCCACATGTTGTTTTGTAATAATTCTGGTTAAAACGTGACTCCTACATGAACAGCTGCAGTTCATCGTGTCAAATGACCAACTGACTCTTGACACTGAGCAAATCTGAACAGCAGGTTTTGTTGAGTCAACTTAATATACTTAGTTTAGTGATGATTAAGTTGAGGTTCAGTTAACTAAGAGTTGAAGCAAAGCGACATTTTAAAATTACCCACAGTTTGCACTTCTTGCAGTTTGATTAAATTCTAAATATCATACAGCTTCCGGTCAAGATTTATCTTTGTTAGAAACTGCAGCATGTTAGAGAATATAATTTAATAGCCACAAAGTCCAGGATCCATGCTCTAAATCAGAGTTGTCTGGCTCTTCAAACTATTTTTTTCCTGGTACATTGCCTCCATGCACCAGTCAGGCTTCTGCATTCCTCAGAGTCATCAATGATCAGTGAAACATAAAAGTGTCGAACACCACTACTCCTGATTCACATCCTGCAGCATCAGCACAGAGAGGGAGTCCTCTACTCACCAGGGTGCCCCTCTCCCACGGACTCCGACGTAAACATGAAGGACCCATCATTAGAATCACCGTGCTCATAGTTCCCATCAGTCGTGCCGTTCATTTTGACTCTTGTGAAAGCTGCCTGATGCGCTGCAGAATGGATAGAACTAGAAAGAGTGATGCTGTGGAGCAGAGAAGCTGTTCTTGTGCTTCTTATTCAAACAGGGGCTGAAAGACGGACAGATAGTGTTGCTGCACTCGAATCTCTCGGTCCCAAGGCAGAGCAGCTGGATAACTCTGCACTATATAAGGCAAAAACAACACACACACACACACACACACATGGGGGGGGGAGGGTGCCATGTGAACCAGTGGGTTAGTCCATTCAGAGGCGAGGAAGGGGAGGTGGGATTCCTTTTTTCTTCTTCTTCTTCTTCTTCTTGGAGAGTCTTTTTTTTTAACTCCTCCCATGCTAAGAGTCCCCACTTAGTCACTTAGTGGATTCATCAAACTCATATTTGTCTCTTTGCAAACTCCTTAATCTGACAATATAAAGTCCGGGTTTTACTTTGCTGCTCTTCCGCGGATTCATTCATGCCTATGCTTTGTTGCTTTATACCTGGGGGCCCCTGAGGTCTCTGATGGGGATCTGTGGCTAAGTACACATGGAGCTATCTGCCAATGGGATTACTCAGAAATGAACTCATACAGGATCAAGTAACTAAGTAGAATTACTCATGTACTGTTCTTAGGTACAGTTGAGAGCTTTAATTACTCTACAAATTTACATTTTTAATACAAAATCTTAATCAGCTGATGAATAATGATGTAATATTATAGATTAAGCTTCCCAGCCATGTTAACAATCATTACATTATATAACATTATTTCAGTAATAAGCCACTTTCCATAATGACTACTTTTTCTTTGGTAGTAGAAAGTATATTTGATGCTATTACTTAGATACTTTTACTTAGGTATGAGTTAGTATGCAGGACTTTAAGTAATATTGTAGTGCTAGTACTTTTATGCAAATAAAAGACCTGAGTATTTCTTTCACCACCGATAAGAACTTTTAATGCAGAACATTTGTTTTATACAAAAAGTATATGAAGTATAGTAGCTTTAGCTTGACTAGCAAAGCTAATGTACAGCTTGCATATAAAAACATAATTAATGACACACTATTTTAATAATATAGCACTGACAGTTAGCAATCTGCATAGTGGCTACTTTAACTTTTTGAAAAAAAAATGCTGCTGATACAACTTGTATTTTAAACATTTTTTGTTAAATTGTGTACTACTTATAATAGTACCTACAAAACCCATGTTTGTTGTTTACCTTCATGATGATATGTTTAAATGTATAATGATAATTATTTGAGTGTCCTGAATGGAAAGGCTGTGTTGCCAACTTGCTGATTCTCTTGCTGGATTCAGGGCCTTGATGATAGTGCAGCTACTTTCATTGGAAGACAGTATCCAGCATTAGGCTGTTTTTTTTTTTTAGTAAGATCAAGTTTACTCCTGCTTTTTTTTTTATGTCAGCTATAAAACGACAAACCCATTTTTGCTTGACATAATCACAGCCAGTAGCACAGAAGCACCCAAAAACAAGACCATAAAGAGGGGTGTATTAATGTTTGCTTTGTTGTGTTGTGCTCTGCTCTGAGAACTTAAATATAATCAGAACCGAAACAAACATTTCCCAAGACATTGAAACCTTCCATGGTCCTCTAATCTTTACGACTGCATGACCTCCTTCTGTTGACACACAGTTTAGCAACAGCTCAGAGTGAAAATAGTATAGATAAAAGTAAGTGCATCAAAAATAAAGCACCAAAAATAATCGTCATGCAGAATAGCCTACTTCAGAAATACATATATAATATTGCTGGATTATAATTATTCATGCATTACTGTATTCATCACTTTAATGTTGCTGCTGATAAAGGGCAAGCTCATTTTAAATGACTTATACTGTTGTGTAGTTTATCCCTAAAATAATGCATCATCATTTATATTTTATTTGATATGATCATCTGACTCAACAAAGTAAAGTAACATAAGCATAATTATAACCGTCAAATGAAGGTGTCGTTTGACCACTAGATGTGAGCCTGATGCTAAATCCCTGATTATGTTAACAGTACTTTGTCTTTGGTCATGAGTTACTCATCTTTGCACATGCTCAGTGCTAAATCAATAATAAAAACGAATGCGTATTTATATCTTGTTTATCATTAGTTGTATTTCAGCATACACAGACATCATAATCATATCCTAGCACATTCTGTGGCACTACTGAGGGCTGAACACATACGAGAGCCAACTGGTGCATGTGGAAACAACCAATATCTCTATACAACAAATGTAATATAAATGAATCAATATTTCATAAAAGAAAATCAGGAAAGACTGATAATGTTAAGGTGAATTAATAAATGGTTTATATGGAAAGAGACACTTTCAACAATTGAGAACTAATAAGCACCAAACAACATACAACATATACTTTAACTTCAGGGGACATATTCTTGTGTTGGAAGATTGATGGCGTTAGTTTCTGTCTCAGGCCACCATCTTCTCAGCATCCTCTGGACTTCTTTTTGGACCTGAAAGATAAAAATGATTCATAATTCTAACGCAGTTGATTCGACATTGAGATGTACAGTAGTTGAGTTGTGAGATTTTAGTTTTTTGAACAAACTTCTTACCTCTCCGTTTAGAAAGCAGTACAATAGAGCAACAATAAAACCCTGGAGCAACAGGAAAAAATCTAAGTTAGGAAAGTTATGTCATTACATGTTATTGTAGGGCTGCAACAAGAAGTATAATGATTGATACCAAATGCATCTCTGTTTGTTGATTATGATATGACAGTTAGTGTACGTAGGTGACAGTTGATAGGAGCCGCTAGCCGGACATAACAAGGCATTTTTAGTATTTTAAGATCAAACGATTTTTAACTATCAAAATGAAAAGAAACTGGTCAATACTGATGTTATCATTTCCCAGTTCATTGGCATGTCTTAACATGCCACGTTTTGTATGGCAAATGGTCCCGAGACAACTTCTGCCATTTTTTAGACCAAACTTTAATCAAGAAAATAATCAGAACAATTATTCAGACAACAAAATATATAATTAGTTGCAGCCCAAATATCTTTTACCAATAGTCCACACATACAGTTTGGTTGAATAGATATATATAATGGATCTGTTACCTGGAAGGAGCCTAAAACTAATTCAAAGTAGAGTCGAGGCCCGACACCCACATGCTCTGGGATCAGAGCAAACACCACGTAGTGAACCCCGAACAGAGGGATGAGCAGCAGGGTGGAGCGCAGCAGCGTCCTGCAGAGGACAGCAGAGGACGCTTTACACACTGACAGAGCAGAGGAAGAGATGTGAGGGTGGAGATTGTTACCTGTACAGCCGGGTCTCACTTTGGTTCACATGTGTGGCCTTTGTCTTCTGAACGATGATCCTACTGATGTTCAGGAAGATTCCGAGGTTTACCTGTGGAGCATTTTATCACACAGTTACTGTAGACTGAATAACGATACAATATTACTATTTTCTCATCATTACAGCAGCTCAATTTGCATCATTGACCATGAATTAGAATGTTAGACAAGAAACAAGGAAACAGGCATTTAAAATAACGTTACAATTACTGAAGACAACATGTTGGAGACCATTTCATGTATATTCAGTCTGAGATTCAGCTCTTTAAAGCTGTGAGACCTGTATCACTGATATTAAACAACATTTGTTTAGTATTTAATGTCTTCTTTAGGAATAATTTCTCCATAAGATCAATATATCCATTAAAAAAATCAGTCTGACAAATCAGCACATTTGATTAAAGGAATGGGTGAAATTTTTAGCCGAGAGTTTGATAAGATCATCGTTCCCACTTTCAGGTAGCTTTAAATATAGAGCTACAGCTAGCAGCCAGTTGCTTAGCATAAAGACTATTAAAAGGGGGAAACGGCTAGCATGGTTCTGTCCAAATATAACAATCCATCTCGAAAGCTCACTCGTTATTCATGTCTGTTTGTTTTGACTGTATATGTGTGATGCCTGTTTTATCTTTTAACATATTTAATAGACATACTGTATATGAATGTGGTATCCATGGGTAGATTCAAATTAAAATACCTATACTTTAACTACATTCAGAGGGAAATATAGGATGTTTTACTCCACTTCATTGAGCTTTATACGTTCTACAAACTAAGTTATGATGTATTTATATAGGTGAAGTTACTCAGCAGCATAACGAACATTTTCCAGCAGTGTTAGTGAATGATTGCATCAATTCATTCATAAAAGTCCAGCCATCCAATAGACAGTTCATACAGTACTGTATTATTCTGGAATGGGCAAACTCTTGAGTACTCCTTTCACCACAGGTGGTATCAATCTTTTCGTCTAGCTCTCGGGATGAAAGCATATAGTATTGTTTCCCCCCAAAATTGAGCTATTTGTTTAATAGGCGATAACTTCTCACTTCCACGCTGCAATAAGGAGACTGTTAAAGTAGGAAATGTTCATAGCTGATCCCTGAATGTAGTTCTTGCTAAAGATATGTGGGCTGAATATGTGCTTACAAAGATGGAGAGCAGGATGGGAATCTTGATTATCCACCATAAACGGCTCTCCAGGTTGTCCCAACACCTGCACATATACAGAAATGACCATCCATGAACATCAAATAATGACATGAAAATCTGAGAGATATTTCACAATACATACCCCTCATCATCAAGCTGATTTTTCAGCAGGGCCCAGATTACAAGAGTCACTGAGGGAGTACCTGTAAAGTCAGACTATCAATCAGCAATACAGGTGAACAAACATTAATACGATCAGGATAAATATAAATACTGCAAACCCCAGCCGATGATGGCGTAGATCCTGAAGAGCTTGGTGGTATGAGTGAAGGTGAAGAGCAGCAGGGACTGCAGGTACAGACCCTCCACCAGCAGCCAGCAGAAGTTAGACAGAACACAGAAGTGGAAGAACGTCACAGCCGCTTTACATCGGAGCTGAGGACAAATGGTGTTCAGAACTCCTTTCTTTGTCCCGCAACGGAGACATTTACAATTTTAGATTACAGAACACATTGTACACAGAACAATTTAAATTCAAATCTAAGCATTTATCTTTCTTTGAAAAAGTGTAATGTGCCTTACATAAATGTATTTTAGAATGTAGGCACATGGCATCTTCTGTTGTAGCATTAAGTATTAACGCACATAAGTATTTATGTTTTGTACATGATGGTTACAAATGATGATCTAATTGTTTTAGAATAGGACCGATTAAATGCAAACTAAATGTGCTTCTGTCAATCGACAACAAAATGATTAGAAACTATTATGACTTAACCCTTTTTTACCATTATGTCTTCTCTTTACATTGCACATATCATTTATACGTACTTTACACTGTGAGCTTTTGCACATATTTGACATATAACTACAAAAGGTAACAAAAAGTTGGCCATAAAAGAAAGATGAACCAATAATAAAAAATACTCTTCACAAAATAAATTAAAACTCCCCCCACTGTTCTTACTGTGGACACGGTGCAGTGGTCCGTGCTCTTGTCTGCAAACAACACGACATCTTTGATGAACACAGCGAGACTCCTGAGCATGAAGCTCACAAACAGGTGGAGGTGGATGTAGTTGCGCGTGCAGAGCAGCCTCCTGAGAGGGGAAATATTGTCACAAACATTTCATTATTAAACTTTAATCACTTGATTTTTCTTTGAGTTGTTCTGATGTGAAAAGGAATTCACCTGAAGCAGCAGAAGAGCAGGACAGCGATGAGGAGAGCAGCCAGAGACGCTCCGTATCCCACGCTGTAGATCAACCTCAGGGTATCAAAGTAGTGTTTCTGGAGCGAAATATGTAATATGTATTAATCAGAGACATAAAGGACTGAGCCTCTGGTTCCCTGCTGGCAAAAGGGATTTGAATAAGATCATCAGGTATACTGAACTCTCTGCACTGTACCTCTTTGCCCATGTCTTCATCTTCTTCCTCCTCTGCCCCCTCATAGTAACAGGCTGTGTAATACGGCACGCTCGCCCCACTCCATCCTCGCTCTGTACACTGCCTCGTGATGAGAACTGTGAGTAATAGGATTCAGGAGATTTTAGAGAGCTAAAAGTGTTGAATGAATAAAAAGTTTAGGCTATCAGGTAACAGAATGACATTACATGCAAGTAATTCAGAGAGAAATTGTGAACTCTTTTTTAAATGCAATATGTCTCTGCTTAAGATGACTGTTTTCAGGCTATATAATAATACTTTTTAAAGGAATACAATGTAAAGAATATTTCTCCAACACTGAATATTCTTCATATTCTTGAAATGAATAAAAATGTGGTATTGTGTGCGGATATAAAATATATAAATATTATACAAATGATTATAATTATCCCACGCAAAGCAGGGAGGACAGTATTCAGACTGTGTACAGAGCGACACCGTGACTCTACATTCAGTTGTTTTAATCATTGTTATTTTAATTACTGCATTATTTATGCCGAAAACGTGTCTTTAGGTTTACGTTTCATTAGTTTAACATCTTTTAACTGATTTTTAATTTCATTAATTGATGCCATTTTTTTTCCATTGTATGGTACTTGTTAGAAGAATTTTTGAAAGGTAAGCTAGACTCTACAGGCTGGATGGTGTCTGTGTGTGATATAGAATGTTTACCTGGAGGAGTTTCTGGCTTCCTTAAGGGCAGAGGACAGTGGACAGAGGCGATCTGTCCTTCAGAGGCAGACGGCCAACAACTCACTCCGTCCCACTCCGTCACACATCCTAAAATTCAAATACGTAATGATCACTGAGAAAATCTTCCTTTTATGCTTTGAATTAGATTTATTTGTATCCCTAGGATCAGTTACCTGCACTGGTATTACTCGGCTGAAGGGAAGCATCAGTGTTCATCTGAAGCTTACACTCATTTTCTTTATTTTGTAGATAAAGAACAATTAAACACTCTGGATGAGTTGACTTCACCTGATAGACAAAAATGTGGGTTAATGTAACTGATTCTCAGATTTCATTAAGATCTACAAAATGTTATCCACAGTAGATCTCATGGTAATACATGTTTCATCCCCCTGCATCACTTAATCCATGGTTGTGCTAAACTATAATTTAGGGACATTCCACAAATACATAAATAATGGTTTATAGTAACTGTTGCAGATTTTGAACAATATTTCCTTTTGAACGTTGCAAACTTACCATGTAGCGTGTGATGATCAGGAGGCAAACGGCAGCACTCAGGCTGAAGTTCATCTTTCAATCATTAAAAAGTGGGGTGAAAAACAAACTGTCGCTCTCCATTAAACAGAAAGTCTGTCGTCCATCATATAAAAACGATCTGCTAAAGGTTTAGTTTTCAAATGGGGTAAAGGGAAGCTGCTTCCTCTGCAGCTGCAGTGATGTGAAGCATTCTTAAACAAACATCTCTGTTAAAGGAGGATGACATCACCTGAGCAGCTTCAAACTGAACAGCAGGAGGAACCCCTGAAACAAGGTGACTTCAATTCACTGCAATATTGATTCTGCACACATGATAACAGACTGCTTTAGAAGAATAGGGTATACATATTTATGTGAAACTTCCCCAGGTGATTACTAAGACAAATGTTTTTTTGTTTTTATCCAAAGTTAACTTTTAGTGAATTAAGGAGAAATGTACAGACACATAGAGACAAAAAAATAAACACTTTATGTAATCAAAGTCTTCCTTCCCCAATTCTTAAAACTGACCATTGCATGACCAAAAGATGTCGGCCAAAGGTTTAAAATCTGCTTTAAATGTATTAGTGTATTCATCCACATGCCATGATTTGTAGTTTATGCAATATTTAAGAGAAAAACACATGCAGTACTACATAGCATGAGGAGTTGTACTGACAACTGATGGTTTTACTGTGAGTACGTATGGAAGACATAAACTGATTGTTTAGTCTGTCATATAACATTCAAACACTCACATTAAACATTTCCCTTTGGGGAACAATTACTTTTATTAATTAATTTGACAAATATTTTCTTGATTCCTCAATTGGTCTATACAATGTCAGGAAAAAGTCAAACACATTTTGTATTAGCATGCATGACACAGTATAGTAAACCATCTACAGAATTATGGGATGAATTCTTGCATCAGTGAGACTCAAACTCATGCTGCAATATCTCCCTCTAGTGTTTGATTGCATACTTGTTTCGGCAGTTTACTACACTTACAGTACTTAAGTTTACTTGAGTATTTTTCATTTGATGCCAATTTACTTCTGCAACATTTTTGTATTTCCCATCTCCATGTTTCTGAGCATCAATTGCTTTTAAATGTAAGTTATCAACCAAAGCATTTTGGTTGTAAGTATGAAAAGAAGTGTAAGTTCCAACATTATTTTGTACAAAACTGATAGTATAAATGCCATTGGATGAGTGGGGTATTTTGTAGTATGAGTTGCTAGGCTATGCTAACTGAGACGGATTCCCACGGCAGCACCTGGCCCACAGTGAACTCTCACCAGGATAAATCCAATCATCTTCAGCCACACAGCTCGTGGCAGCTGTTGCATTAGGCAACTTTCCAAAGAGGAGAAAGGGAGGGAAGGAGGAAAAAGAAAGAAAGAAGGAACAAAGAGCCTTGTCTTGATTATAGCTTCAACATTCCCAAACGACTCGGAGTGTCACTTATTCCACTGAGCCGGACGGTTTCTCGACTTGGTGTAAAAGTTTGCTGTGTGTGTGTGTGTGTGTGTGTGTGTGTGTGTGTGTGTGTGTGTGTGTGTGTGTGTGTGTGTGTGTGTGTGTGTGTGTGTGTGTGTGTGTGTGTGTGTGTGTGTGTGTGTGTGTGTGTGTGTGTGTGTGTGTGTGTGTGTGTGTGTGTGTGTGTGTGTGTGTGTGTGTGTGTGTGTGTGTGTGTGTGTGTGTGTGTGTGTGTGTGTGTGTGTGTGTGTGTGTGATAGTTAGAGGCCAAAGCAAGGCCGGTGAAAGAGCAGCGACACAAGGGTGCACTGTTTAGTCCCCCGCGCCTCCATGTTTTATATGCCAAGACTCGACCTTTGTGTGCCGACTACACCAATCTGGTACTGTAGCTACTGTTCAATGCAGAACTCTCACACCAATAAGTGCACATTTGTTTAAATCTAAAATAAAGCCATTACTTACCCTTTTTATTTCCCCTCACAGAAATAATACTTCACACAAAGTTACCAATGCATATCAGTTTCTCAGTACTTAGAGTGGTGAAGTATCCCAATGTTTTTGTTTTGTTTTTATTGGGGAAAACGTCTTTTAAATTATTGTCAATTATCTTTCTTGGCTTGAAGCAAAATTGAATAAATATGTTTTTATTTTAATTTTAAAAAGTTATGGGTGTTTGCGCATAGCTTTTTCAGACTGCTGCTAATTATTCAGATTTATTCAGATGCAGAAAGATACTTGATCATAGATGGAAAATGTATTCGAACAGCCCAATTCATGTAAAAATATCTGAATAAAAAGCACATTAAAAAATACAACTTCATAAAGTATTGTTAAACATTTGCTTATGTTTTGAAATGGCATATACAGACCATTTCACTAATAATAATATTCATATTATTATTCCCCAACAATGCTTTGACTTTACCTACTAATCACGAATGTCAATTAACAGTGTTTATAAAAACAAGCAAACAAAGCAGTGTCATTTTGCATTGTTTATTATTACTTGGCGCACATTCATCTTTGATGAAGAACACACATTTAATGTTGATTTGTTAAATTCAGCATAAAAGATGAGCTTATATAACTAGAGTTACAAGCCTTCAGCGGAGCCCTGGATTATACCACATATAGCATTTGTTTGTTTAGTTTGGTTTAGATTTTATTGTTGCATAGTCAATATTGTGTTAGTAGCAAAGTATGTCTAGTGTTTATTTGTGATTAATCCAGTTATTGTGTTTGTCCATCCTGTCTGTTAAATGGTTTACCCTGTCAGTATATACAGTACGTTCCTCTTATGTCTGAATTAGGTCGCTGTTCTGGTTTGTTTATGTCACTCACTTATGTTAGTTGCTTTTCAATGACATCATCTCTGTGCTGTGGCCATCTTTGCTTTACCTATTTTCATTTTGGGAATAAATAAAAACAAACTCTTATTTTGAAATCCCAAAAACCTGTGTGTTTCTCTTTGGTTCCTCTCAGGCTATTTTAGCCATATATCCTCCCATGTGCTGTTGGAATCTATTAATAACATCAAACATATTTGCTGTCAACTAATATCACAATTATTTTTAATTCAGACATGTGGTCCTGTAAAAACACAAAATACAAACAGTAAGGTAAGATAACAAATCGACACATTCTTAATATGCTGGAAACATTAAACACTAATAATAATAATAATAATAATAATATATCCTAATGTTCGTGTAATATAATGATAATAATAATAATAATAAATAAACAACATTAATACCAATACAAATATTATTATTATTCATTAATTGATATATCTCAATCCACCACAATGTATGTACAGAGTGTTCAGTGTTATCTAAAGGGAGCAACAGGAATATATATATTTCTATTTTAGTAAGCATTAATTATGCAACGTTGTTATGTTATTGCACATTCTTTCTTCTTATGTTTATGTAATTATTTATGTTTCATTTTTTATTTTATTCCAAAATATCACAAAACCCATGTACCCCCAGGATTAGTAAAGCTATGATTTAAAAAAAGAACGTTTTTTATTTTTATGCATGGACCTTGTTTAATAATTTTAAATGAACCTGGTTTAAAAAATACATAACATATGAACTTGCTGTTTTATTTTATTTTATTGTTGTATTTTAGAAATAAATGCAATGCTAAATAAGCACTGTTTTAAGAGCTTGTGTTGCAGCTCTTTGTGTGCAGCAGCAGGTTGCATTTCAGCACAGCCAGCCCTCTGCTACACAGCGCCCCCTCTGGCCAGCCGCTGCACCGCGAGGAGAAGCTGTGAGCCCGGTGAGCGACTGCTGCTGAAGACACAACACTGCTGTCTGCACTCAGGTAAGAATAACGCCGACATATTTCCTTTACTTCACCGACACAATGCCCGGCAACTACACCGTAACATCGCAGCGAGTCGCAGACCAACGCTGCTTCGTAATTCTCCATCGGCATTCGTCTTGTCACTTAATATTTTTTGCATGAGGTGGGAGAGGTTGGGCCTCTGAGCGTTTACACGTCTAGAAATATCATGCACTTGATTACAATGCATTTTTCTATCATCGTATGGCAGCAGACACCCTCCTGCAGTTGCTTATTTTGGTGGGTTTTTTCTTTCTTCACATTTTAATCATGTGCGATCTCCATCGATTCCCAATCTACAATAAACAGAGAAACGTGTTTTTGTTGCAGCCATCAAATCCCCAGGAGCCTCCTCCTGTTTTCCTCCTCATTCCGTGCAAAAACAAAAATGTCTCCATCATCCTCTTCTCGCAGGTCCTCCTCTCGCTCCAGCCGCACGGAGATCGCCTTTGCGCGCTGTTTCAAGACTGATCTGTCAGAATACTTATAATCTCATTATTTACGGATCCCAGGGGGACAGTAATGCAGTGTTATTTCTTTTTTATATAGTCAAATTCAGCTGCTTCGTTTCTTTGTGTCTCCTGGTTTGATCTGATTGTAGCTTGCTTTCTTTTCGCTCCCGTTTTTCTGGATCTTTCTCCTCTTTCTTGCATCTCAGGGCCTAAACGGTGTCTAGCATCGCTGTATGTGCACAAGACAGCCCTTTTTATGCTATAATCCGGAATCTAAAGCAATGCACAAACAACCCCCCTATGGTGTTTTGCAATCATGTATGTATGTTCATTTTACTACCTTTTTAATAGAGCAAATTCTGTTGGGAATTGGCAATGATGCTGCGCCTGTGCGCAAATGCCAAGCCCATTTTTCATTTGATCAACAGTGGAGAGTGCGCACAGCAGCGCAATGAGCCAGGCTGCTTATGTGCCACATATGGGCTCTTCGTTAATCCGTACGGGGTCAATGGACAGGATCTGATGGCATAGTAAGGTGCATAGGAAGCTTTTCACCATGAAAAACAATGAGGCTTAATGCTCTGTTTGCATGTGAGTGATAGCACTGTGCATGGATTTTGTTGGAGTGAGTCTCTTTCTTCGCCACAGACACACCTCTGTCCATCCTCATGGGAAGAGCCAGTTTCTTGTTACATTGATTTGTGCTAGAAGGAAGGGAGGGGTAAGTGGGCATGTCCTTGTGTGTAACCGCAGCTGAAAGCTATTCCAGCAGGCCAAATGAGGAATGAAAGATCTCAGAGTCATTTTGTTAATGTGTGGAGAGAATTGCTTTCTGCAAGTTTCTGCACCTCTTTGAAATGATTTGTTACTGGAAAGATGTGCTGGTGTGAGGTTGGACATCTACATGGACCCCTCCCTCCCTGCTGAAGTTGTAGTTTAAATTAAAGGATGGGTTCAGAGTCTTTCTAATGTGTCGCTTGCCTGTACAGTATGTACCCTGATAATTAATACTGGCCATGCAGGGTGTCAGAATATCTATACCGAAGGAGCCCGGTTATGCTTATTTTCAGGCTTCATATTAGTATTCTGTGCTTCTACTATGACATTTTTCCATGCTTTAATGTTCAAAAAGCTCTTTATTTTTCTCATACTGTCTGTGCTGCAGCACCTTTTTTCACCCTCTGTCTGAACCCAGTCTTCTCTGATTAGAGGAACTCCCTATGGAAGTCTTTTGCAAACCATTTATATGCACAAAATCCTATATAACACACTACAGGGAAGGGAAACCCAACCCCTTTTGGTTGGAAAGTTGAACACTTAGTATTGGTATTATAACATGTCATATAGCTTTTATACAGAGTAACTTATATACACATCAGTATCATAGCCAAACCAACAGGAGCAATTTGGGGTTAAGTGTCTTGCCCAAGGACACTTTGACATGTTTACTGCAGGGGCTGGGGATTGAACCACTGACCTCTGATTGGTAGATGCCCATTTATCCCACAAGCCACCCCTATCACCTGTCTCTAATAAATGTAAGAGCATTCTGAAAATCATGTCTCTCAGAATACATTAAAGATGCAGGTGCTTGTAAGTATTCCAGGCCTTTTAATTAAAACAATCCCTGTTCTGATTTTGGCCGCTGACTTCATCGAGTCATCAGCTTCAGAGACCTTTCCTGAGCGCCAGGCGTTGTGAAATGAGTCCAAACTGAAGAGCTCCATTTAGCAAAGACTGACGCGCTGCCTGCCTCGTGTTGGCCCGAGACCAGAGGTGACCTCAACCCGCCTGAGGAGCCTCGGCCTGAGGAGCCTTGGCCTGATGAGCTTATGCTGGCAAAACCAACAACATCACTCAAGTTACTTCTGTACATCCAGATTTTATAAAACAAAAAGGTTAGACTCAAATATCTGCTTCAGAGCATATCATTAAAAAAAGTATTCTTTTAAACAAAACTACAAAAAGGTGCTCATAGATGTTCAGATTTCCTGCTAGTCTTCTTATTAATTAATGTAAAGCAAATATATATTGAATTCTGAACAAACAAAGTAAAACAATTTCAAATCTTTGGAAATGTTGAAGCTATTTTCTGATTTGTTTGATTGTGAAAACAATACCTGATAATGAGTTCGCTGAATCTCAAATTTGCTTCCTCTGGGGTCTTTTTTTGGACTCATCATTATTCTCTTCATACAATGTTTTTTTAATCCCAGTTTTGTGAAGTCATGTGTATCTCCAACAAAACAAAACACTTCTCCTTTTTGCACAAGTTCATTCAGTCAGGTGTTCATTCAGAAAGAGGATGAGTGTGTCAGGGTTGTAAAAGTCTGCTGAAAGAAGCCGCTCTGACGTCTTTCCGATTGCACTGTCTTGTTAAGGAGAAGAAGAAATGCCACAGCTGGCTCTAAACCGCATTCTTCTTCGCAGTTAATTGGCACCATGCTGAGGGAGGATGGTTCATTTCCCAAGTAGACGAGTGTGTGTGTGTGTTTGTGTGAGTGTGTGTGTCTTGTATACATATTGAAGCATCCAGCAGCTGGAGATGAGTTAACGCTCTGCACCATGACAACCCAAGAATAATTGCGCATATTCTAAATTCCTTACCGAGGGATTTTAGTGTTGTGGTTTGTCTTTTACTAACTTGAAAGGAAAGTCTTGTTTTGATTTTGTTCCACGTGTCTTGTCTTCAGAGCCTGACAGGAGGATGTGTGGAAAGGTAGCAGGGTGTGGTTAACATCCTGGAGGTATGAAAACAAAGGTAGAAACTATATTGGCATTTGGTAAGCACACAGTCAGTCAAGGCCAACGATGCGTTAAATGCTTCTTGAATGGTCCAATTTTTGATTTGGGAATTCATTCTTCTGTCTTTAGTTTCTTTACGAGCTTGTGATGCGAAAACAACCTGGATGCTAAAAAGACGATGTGTAGTATAATTTCTTTGGAGCATTAAGTTGGGTATTCAAAGACATAAATCACCGAAAAAAGACAAAATCTATGAAAAACAACACCTTTGAACTCTAAACCGCACATTATCAATAAAGCAGCTCTGAAAAGGTGGTTATGGACAGATTGGTGTAGTCATGGCCATTTTGTATTATTCTGAAACCACATGAATGCAGCAAACATGTCTTATCTGGCAAAGATTACATTGATTAAACATAATGCATGTATAAAGATTTGGATCCTCTCCAAATTGTACTGGATTGGTCTTTGGTCCATGCTACACCCTTCCACCAAATTTCAGTTTTTAAATGATATTTGCAGTACCCAGCCAAAATAATAACCTTATTGGTTAATAAACAGAGAATTGGCGAGTTAGCAAGCGGCCATGTGCTTGCCGGTCCTGCAAGATGTTTCCCCTCCGGTGTTTAGAGATGGAGGGCAAAATGGAAACAGGCCCCACCTTCAGCCGCTCCGCCGCAGGCCCGGGCCCACATCATAGGAAGGTGGAGTCAGTCTGAGGCTGCTGGAGGCTGAGAACACAGAGAGAGGGAATGATGGAGGAAAGTAGGTCAGAGATACAGAAGCAGCCAAGCATGAGAGCAGCATCCTCGTCTCAGCTGAGCTACACGCAGCGCTGCACGGTGGCGGATGCCTTTGTTTCTGGGTTAGATCTGTTTTAGCACGGAAATAATTACATGATGAATAAATTGGCATGAAATGAATCGACAAAATGCTAAATATTCCCTCCTCCTAGCTGCTCAATGTGAGGATATGCTGCTTGTCTCTGTAATGTCGATGTAAATGCAGCATCTCAATTTTTCTGACTGCTGGTCAGACAGAATAAATTTCAAAGACCTCAACTAGTAATGGTTTTGACATTTAGTAAATCAACCCCCCTTCCCTTGGTTTCAGTTATGCCATACATGCAACGCCTGATTATAGATGACATTTTCAGGCATCTGGTTTGATCTGTCTGAAACCCCAAAGATATTTTGAGTTTCCAGTAATGTAAAATACAGGAAAAAAGCAGCTAGTTCTCCAATTCTAGAAGGGGAAATTACAGAATATTGGTCATTTTATTTGGTTTGATAGAATTAACAATCAATTACTAAAATGTATTGTCAATAAGTTAACTGTAAACTATTTTCAGTTCGGAATAAAGCGTTTAGCAAAAGGGTTTTGACAATAGATTAATAATTGTTATCATTTTTCAACCAAAAATACCCCAACTGTCTGTCTTTAGTCTCCGAAATGTAAGGATTTCCCTTTTTTCTCTTGTTAATCTGATAGTAAACTGAATTTCTTTGGGTTTTGGACTTTTTTGTTTAGCCTAACTAGCAATTTTGCAGACGCCACTTTTGAAATTGGGTTACTGTTGCTCTAGGGAATTGCAAAAGACAGATTTAAAAAAGGAAAAAAAAGGTTTTCAAACTGTAAGCACCACAGCCCAGGATTATTTTCTTTTTTAGCCCTAATTAGGGTCAAGCTACAGAAACAATGCTGGTTTGTCAGAAGACATTATACAGCATTTCCTTCTCAAACTACAAAACAAATGTGACGTGTAAAACTAGATTGTGTTAAATTAAAATGAGCATGCTAATTTCCTTTGGCATTTCTACTAGTACTTTTTACTGTCTGTTTGAATATCCTGTAGTCACCCTCTGTCTGAAATGCTTAATTTAAGCACTGTCTCTTTAAAATCCAGACACAACACACAGAGCACCTTTAGAATTTGTATAACTAGACTTCTTTTTAACTAGCTTTACTGAGGATTCACAAAGATGGCCAATTCATTGGAATGCTTTAGAAACCGGAGCTCTTAAAAACTTACATTTAAGTAAATACACTCCCAGTGGAATCACATTTCACAGGATAGTCAACATTATTCCTTTCAATACATTTTAAATACTTGACTTGATTCTCTACAGGGATTGTAAGGGCATTTCATATCTGTGAATGTTTGACAAGAGATTCCTCTTGAAGGTGAATATTTGGTGTATGGTTTTTACATGCCTTTCCCCTGAATATACACTCCTTTTTCGAAGAGTAATGCATTGAACAGCACATTAACTATAAGCACCTCTGAGCTCATAGCATGGCGCTATCTGTGTCAGTGCTTCCCCCGAGTATAAACAAGTCTGCTCTGATTGGCCAGTGTCCTCTGCGTTTCTGCACTGTCATTCGACCAGTAAATGACGCTGTTCCGGCACTTTCTACCTATAGATAGTAGAGTTGTGACATTACAACCTTGCAGAAATCCGAACGGTTCGTTTAAAGGCACGGTGTGTCTGCATGTCATCGTACATCGTGCATTTTGATACGTCCACAGTATTTCACTACCAGTCAAACCTGCTTTATATTAAAAAAGACACAAAAATCTTTAAGATACATCAACACTATGCCCCATTTCACTGCATAACAGCACACAGTTTCAGACTGCATGTCCTTCTGCATGCACTGTGCTCCTTGAGCTGTGTCAACATCCCTGTTGACCAAGCTCCTTGCAGAGCCTTCTTAGTGGGTTCGCTCGGGAGCCTTGGGCCTGTGCCAAGATTCCATTTTCACACGCCCCTGAGAGGAACAAGCTGCATCAGCAGACCTTCGAGCCTTTTCCCCCTCATGAAGCTGCGACAAAGACCGCTGTCATGTTCCCTTTCTGCAGCAGGTGAAATGTATGTGCTTGTTTTAACCTAGAGCAAATCATGACACAACGAGAGACGGACGTGTTGATTAAATACAAGCGTCAGTACATATCCCATAAAAAAGTCAACTCAGCGTAGTGTTTACCACCTGTCCCCTGTAATATAACCACACTTCAAATGGACCTAATTCACTGTGTACATATATTTATCTAAAGGATGGAGTTCCTATCCGCCTTGAGTTTGTTTGCTCTCGAACCGTCAGAGCTCCCGGATGCAGAGTGAGCGCTCCTCAGAGTGGATTGTCTTTGTTGGCAAGTGTGCAGCTTTCTTGTTGTTTGGATTCTGTCATGTGTAATGCTACAATGGCAGATTTGTCCTGGAGCACTGAGAGTACACTATTCATTTGGATTTCTAAGGCACACACAAACATCGCTCTAGCGTTTATAAGATATTGTAAGCTCTTTTTTAAAAAATGCATTTTTCAAGTTTAAGTTGATGTTTTTTTACTGTTTTCCTTATTGTCAATAAATCCCACTAAAAGACAAAAAACAGCAATTTCTCAGCTTGACCCCCCAATCTTATGTCACTCAGCTCTAAGCCAAGCCTTGTTCCAGACCGATGAATGGCTGCCTAGATCTCCGATTATTTCAGTGAATCAAGTAACTGTATGTCTGGTGTTTCAACCATTTAGAAAAACCAGCAGAGCCTATCAGAGCTTTGCGCGCAGGATTAAGAATGGGGACGTTGTGTTCCTGCGCCAGTGCCAGAAAAATTAGGAAGGGCACGGCCAAGAAAATGGGGGCAAGCAAGGAAGAGATCGATACAGCTGTACAGGTTGTGGGACATTATTTCTGCTATGCTACTAACAAGCACTGCTTCTCTGTCGACTGACAATGACGTTAGCGCGACAGATATGTAGCTTGCTTCTGATTGGATAGTTATTATCAAAAGAAAGAGACGTTTTTCTAGTCAGGTTGTCTGGTGGCCACTTTCTCCCATTCATACTGTTTGTGCTGCATGTGGGACATTGTTTAGACATCCAAGGTCAGGAGATATGAATGTACACAGAGGGAAGGTCACATAGCTGAGCCAAGTGTGCCTTTTGGAGTAGCTTTTACTGTGGGGAGTAACCACGGCAACAGTTGAGGCATTGCCGCCTGTAAAAAGGAAGTTGCATCACTGCATGGTGGCAAGCCTAAAGAAGGCCAATGGTGGGAAAAAGTACTCCTTTACATAAAGGAAAAGACCAATTCAACCCTGAAGTTAGAAATCCCGCATTTAAAATGAAGTATTATCACATGATATAATGTACTTTCAAAGTATATAAAGGTGCTGACATATTTCTGCTGTGACTTGCATGACATATTTACACCACTTTTAATGACTTTTGAAGCGTATTTGCAATCGATCTAAGGTAAGGCTATAGACGAACAACATCATCACTGCCAAGCTAAAGGTGGCTAATGTTCGACATGACGACGTTTGTAGTCTCAGTTAGTCACTTGTTAGCAACCGCCATTTTCCTGACACATAAAAGCTTCAGACATTCACAAGTCTGGGTATTTCCTGACAAAACTTGAAAATCTTTTAAGCTGAGCTGACCTTATTTCATGCATTCAACACGCTAAAAAATTAGCTGACTGAAAAATGAAAGGGAATTGTTAAAGTGATAACTCTTTCCTGTAAGACTCTTTTCTCCTTATAGGTGCCTCCCTCTTTAAGCCCCTCCTGTAATAACCCAGTGTGCTCTGATTGGCTTGCGAGACAATATAGCGCACATTTGCTGTAGTTCACAGCGATTAGGGAAATTAGTCAGATGAGGGGCGGAGAAACGCTAATAAGGTCTGGTTTTGTAACGTGTAACAAAGGTCATCTTTTGTAAACCAAACAGTTTTAACAATAGGTTTTGTTTTATAAACTCTTAATCTGTATAGTATCAAGTAACCAAAAGGGCCAAATTTTAAAGAAAAGCACATTGAATGGAAACACAGCTCTTTGAGAATGTTTCTGTACACTCTTGACTAAATCTATATTGTTACTATTTTCTAAAACATTATCTAAGAAACTTGCATTTAATCAATGATGAAGCATTGCCATAATATTGATCATGATTCTTCCGGAATAATTTTGCAGTAAACTACAAGTTAGGTGTGTAGTTTTTAAGCTGCTCTGCTAAAAGCTCGCACAAAGGGATGTTTATGACCAAAGTGATCATGTGGGTGGGGAATATTGATCGGAAGCCAGCAAATCAGATCATCATAAATGGAAAGAGCAGTTTGGATGTCGCCATAAGCTCTCTGCACTGCCTCTGTGTGTGTGTGTGTGTGTGTGTGTGTGTGTGTGTGTGTGTGTGTGTGTGTGTGTGTGTGTGTGTGTGTGTGTGTGTGTGTGTGTGTGTGTGTGTGTGTGTGTGTGTGTGTGTGTGTGTGTGTGTGTGTGTGTGTGTGTGTGTGTGTGTGTGTGTGTGTGATTGTGTAACAAGGCAGTGTGAAAAAAAAGTATAATTCAAACTGAAAACTGTTGATGTAACCAGAGGCTTGTGTTTAATCTGATATGTAATCCTCTTTTGATGAGATTTAATGCAATTCACATCTCGCCAGTTGAAGGATCATGTCTGGAATGTTAGGTTTACTTCCTGATGTACACTCAGCAGTATTGGAGGGGAGTGTATCTAAAGTACTGTACTTAAGTAGAGTACCTGAAATGTGTATTTCTGAGATATTGTATTCAATTCTCCACTACATTTATTTGACAGCTTTAGTTACATGCCACATTACATATATTAAGAGTTTATAAAGTTGCTTTATTATAAATGAATCAATTAGTTGATTGACAGTATAATTAATTTACACAATCATTTTATATTAAAACAACTTTTTTCTATTGTGCCCTTGATCCAGATTCACAAATGTTAAAATGTGAGTCTTTTTAAAATTATTTGAGTTGTTTCTATTTATTGTTCATTCTAATTTGTTTTATCATTCTTTATTTGGAGTCCAGTAATATTAATATTACGTTTTGCTCACTTTAACTCGTTTTCTTCTTGATTTTTACAAACCACACAGTCTATTAATGGAAATAATAATCATCAGATTATCCAGAATGATAATTTTAAAAATGATTGAATTTGGAGTTTGAGTCACAAAACACACTGAAGAACACTCGGTTTTCCTTTTAGTTCTTTATAGTTAAGTAGATTTTCATGATGATACTTCTGTAATTGAACTGAAGTAACACTGTCAACGCATCGCTATTATTTGTGCCTAAGCATTTTTACAGGTGGTACTTTTAGTAAGGCCATGGATCTGAATTGTCCCCCAGCGCAGACTGTTAGCATCTTAATGACGATGATAATGATAATGCTGAAACATTACATGAAACACATGCTGCACTTGTCCAGAGGAGGTTGTCTAGGAAGTGCAACTAATGACAGCAAGGACGGTGTTAGAAGGGACTATTTTTATCTGTCAGGCTGTAACATGAAGCACAGACCCCACGTCAGATGTATAAATAACCAATTTTTCACCGACTCAGTGTCTGTTTACATTTATTGGTGCTGCACACCGGAAGACAAAGTGTCCATGAAGTGCAACTTCATCATTTATAATCCTTAAAACCAGGTGGTCATCCGGGTCAGCTGCTTTTGTGAAGTGTGTGACTTGACATATGTTACGTTCCTCCTCCCGGACTAACCGTGTCCCCATCTGCGTTTGTTGCTCTTCTGCAGCCTGACCTGCGACTGGCAATGGACTACACGAACAACTCCTCCAACAGCTACAGCTCCGGAGACACCATGAGCTCCTCCTTAGCCAACATGACCATCAACGACCAGCACCCCCAGGAGAACGGGATCATGAAAGGTCAGACATAAGTCAAATGTATTTATATGTCTCAATATCACCAGGTTTACAGTCTGTACAGAAACAACCCTGTGTCTTACAGGCTTGATTTTAAAAAGGAAAAACAAGCCTTGATTTCACATTCATCTTCCTACATAGTACCAGTATTACTGCAAGCAGATTCACATATCTTTAAACACAATTTAAAAAACACATTTAGCAGTACAATAACCATTTACAACGTAGCTCTTTCACAGGTTTCTTTTTCCTTTTCTAATATTAGATTTATTTATTTACAATTGCACATGGTATGTGCACATGGATACAAAAAACAATAGGCTTCGCAGGGATTGAGATACGATAACATAAATTATATTATATAAACAATCTAAAACCTTTATGTACACCTTCCATAGTATATACTTGATTTATAATTGTTATGGTCATTCCTTACCAAATACTCTTTTAAAAAGGAACAAATTCCCCTAAAAATTAATGAACAGAACAGGGCTACTCAGTAAGGCAGTAGATGCCACTTGTACAGAATAGAGTAAACCTGCAGAGTCAATAAAGAAATGCTTCCTCGTTTAAATGAACGTTAATGGGTGAAATGCAGGGTTCGTGTAACCACAGAAAATGTCTGTTTGCACCCGTTTGATTGGCCAATGCTGCAGCTCGCCACATTGTGTCATCCTGCAGGAGCCTCCTCAAATCATTACCCCCATTCAAATGAATTAGCAGCTGAGCTATTTCACACACTGTTGTTGTCTGTCTGAGCATAATGACTAATCCTGCTGACATCATTCATATTATCTTCTCATCATTAATTCATGGGTCAGCTCCTATGTTCTGGCATCTAACACACCACCTTCACTCTGTCCGTGAGCTGTTAAAAATACAATATTGAACACGTGTGCATATATTAGCTTGAAAGAAAGAGCTCTCAAAGATTATAATAACTGCTTCAATGTAGTTTATTCATGTGCAGCGACAGCAAAAATGCCTGGATGAAAGATGTACTGCTCTAAAAAGATCATAATAAAAGCTGTCTAAGTGAAGAACAACTCAATGCCATTGTATGATACAGTATGTTTTTAAGCACCTATATAAATTAACATGTTAAATATTCATACTGTGCATACTTAACATTTAGCCACAAACAGATGTCGTTTTTATTAACACCATAAACATATTACAGATATTTGTTACATAAAACTATTATAGTAAAAATATAAAAGGTTTTGTAGAATGCTGAAATGAAATCATATTCTATCAAGATTAGACCCTGATTCTGTTATGCATAAATAATCAAAGAATTACGATTAAATATGATTTAATGGTTAAACTTATTTCATACGTTCATTATTTTAACACTCCAAAGGAGGAATTATAAATGTTTAAAATGAATTGTATTAAAAAATCCCTTCAAACTGTCTTTATATGTGCTTATAGCTACACTACAGTGTGTTATAAACCATGAATTACATGTCTATTATATGCCGATAGTTCCATGTTTCTCATCATGAGAACCAGCTTGTGGGTAATCTTTGTGGCCCCGAAGTTGGAGGTTAACTCAACCTGTTAGCGCTTTAATCTCAAAGCATATTCTTAAAAGTTCTCAAAGAGAGGGATTTAAAAAGATTGACGTCTCTGGCAGTTTCCTTAAAGTCTCTGTGATCAGTACAGATTTGGGGCGGAGGCCGAGCCCCGCAGTTTTAACTGTGCTTTGTTTTAATCCTGCTTTTACATAATGGATACAAGACATGCTCGAGTGCCTGACTGCAGCTGCACTGTGCTCTGTAATCCAGGCATCTGGGTCAGAACGAGCTCCTGTGTCACTGTACGCTACCAATTCAGTCTGTGAACAATCAGTCTTTTAATGCTGCACAGAGAAAAGGCACATTTTATCAATTAATAATGTCTAGTTCGTCAGTTGCAGAGTTATACAATACATAGTAACTATCCTGGCACATTGTTCAGTAGCTAATAATCAGTTTCAGTTTCCTCTTTCTCCTCCCTTATATCCAACGTATGGCCACTTAGTGCGTAGCCTAGCTTTCCCCAGTTTACAGCCCTCATTGGTGCAGACGTTCTCCCTCTTTCCACTTTCCATATTCTCACATGCAAACAGGAAGCAGCAGCACACACAGTCAGGTCCGTCTGTCAATGGTGAAACGTAGAGTGAGTATTATCAATCTGATAGAGCGGAAACGTAGTTGAAAAGTGTAGCACTTCTAGGATAAAGGTAGTCAAGTCGTTATAGTTGCAAAGAATTGCAAAACACAAAATCCCAATGATTTTGTGTGTGGATTTCTTTCTTCCCAGACAAAAGTTTCATTCCCACTTCAGCTTTTTTGTTGAGATTAGTTTTTTTGTGCTATGTCAAATATAGAAATAATCTAGATATAATACCACACATCTTTAATGAAGTGTTGAAGTCCTAGTTTCAATTGAATCAATAAGTTGTAATAAATGTCAGGATTTGTGTCTTTAAATGTTGTGTAATGGCAGAAAGATGTGGTCATTTCTAGATGCTTATGTGGCTGAGTGAACTTTAGAAAGAAAGCCTTAAATGTGTTTATTTTCAGAGTTTCTTGTACATGTTTATCATGTAACAACTGATTTAATCTTCCCCAACATACTGTTTTATTATTTAGAATGTAAACATTTGGCTAATTTTTTCATTTGAGACCTGGTTTATTGTGTTTTTATTGTTTGTTCTTGTCTTATTTCCTCATTTACAGGAATCTGGATTTAACAGCTAAATGACAGTGAATGTTGCAACGGTTTTAACCATTTTATTTCCATTGCACAGCTCACAACAGTTGTGGTCGAATTTAACGAATGTCTCACGTTTTTGTCTGTCATAACAACACTCCAGCCTGACCTCCAGTTAACCTTTATCCCTCAGAGCCTGAAGCAGCTGTCAGTGAAAACGGGCCTAAACCTGTGTCTGAGCTCTGTGACGAAAAGGTGCTCCCTGGTACGATCGCCTGCACGCCTCATGTCATGACACTCGAACGCCAGAGACTTTATTGACTAAACATAACCTTCATTAAGCACGTTTCAGTTCGTATGCCGCTTTTTTTTCTTCTTTTATAAATAACTTTTCCTTTTGTCAGAGATCTAATCGGAGGAATGTCCCAGCTTCTTGGTTTTCTCCCAACTTGTTCTTTTTATTTTTCAGCTCGTCTTGGTTTAAATCTACATTTTTCTGCTTGTTTGCTTATTTATTTTAAATTGTGTGCCTTAAACCTGCTTTTCTTGATTTCTACAGCCTACTATCACATGTATTGCCCCTTTACTCAAATAGTTGGCAGTACATTTTCTGTCAATGAGCTAAATGATTTATCAATGAATCTTCTCAGCTCTACCTGTTCCCTATGTTGCTCATTTAATCTATAACAAAAGATATTGTATAAAGTTCTTGTGTTTTCCGTGATTTTCTTTTTTTGAGTGAAGTAACTTGTAAAGCTGTCAGATAAATAAGTGAATTACAAATAACTGCAACTTCCCTCTGAATTGTAGGGGAATAAAAGTGGAAAGTGGTACCTCAGATTTGTACTTAACAACAGTGCTTCAGTAAATGCCCTTAGTTTCATTCCACAGTGCATGTAGCTGTGTCCTCAGTACAAACACAGTGCCATAAACTACACAGGGGACATGTTGAGTGTCTTCCACAGCCACACATAGCTGCCTAACATGGAAAGTAAAGTCTTTCTACGCCTGTGAGAATTAGCCACAGTAGCTGCACTTCAGCCTGGGTGGAGCATGCTTTGATCATAAATAGTGAGAGTGACAGCGACTCCTAAGATGTAGTGGAAAGCAGGGTCATCGGGTTGAAATAGTCCTTGATCTGTTAAACAGCTCCTGGCTGCAAATGTGAGAAATACCACAACATGAGGTCAGGAGGTGTCGTTTCAGAGCTAATTTAGCTTAAGGAAACCAGAAAAAAGTCTGTCAGATTAGAGAGATGTTTTGTGATGTTCTATTCCTATTTTTCTGACTGACTGACATCCATTTATCCTGCAGTGGAGACGTCTGAGAAGGCCGGTGTTGAAGCAGCAGTGCCTGAGCTCTCAGAAACACAGAGCACTTCATGTGGAGACGAGGGGCAGCTTGGTACGCCCCCAGTCTTTGAGCTCCTGCCTCTTTCAGCCGCTTGCGCATTTAGATTTTTGCGTCGTTTGACATTTTGGGAAATGTATTCTCATTCTTGCATGATTAGATTGATACCACTATCGAGTCTGCATGATTTAACAAAGGAAACTACAGCAAGCAGCCAGTTAGCTTAACGTAGATTAGTTTAGCTTAGCCTAGCTCGAAGACAGGAAACAGGGGAACTGCTAGCACAAATCTTTCCATATGTAACAAAATCCTTCTACCAGTAACACTAGAGTTCACTAGTTAACATTTTTGGGCAACTTAAGTTATGTTTTCAACTAATTGTACATAAAACACCAGAAGACACTGAATTGTCCCATGGCACAAAGTCAAGTCTTTAAATATCTAGATTTATCACTGTACTTAGCTAAAACCCCAAATACTACCCACTCTAAAATATTAATGCTTCCTCCTTAGCCCATGCTACACCATTTGTAGGCCAGTAGTTTTTCATGTTCTTGCTGACAAACGGTCAAACAAACCAACAGACCTGAAATATAATCATCATGCAGGGTTTATTATTAGAAAGCTTTTTTTTTTACCCTTGCTTGTGCTAAGCTAACCGGTTGCTCTAGCTGGTGGTATCAATTTTCTCATCTAACTCTAGGCAAGTTTGGGAATTTCCTAAAATGTGGAACTATTTCTTTAATTTGTATGTCCCGAAGCTGCTCTTGTGTTTGTTCTGATTAAAACATGGCTTACTATCTTTTTCTTTCAGCATCTTAAATGGAAACTGCTGTTTTTTTATTTTTGGTTTATCCTTTGGCTTCTTTTTGTTCTTCAAGCTTGCTTTGATGGTTGATGATTTGCTCCTTTTGGAACTACACTTGATCATAAACGGACATAAAATATGGTTACATGCTGGCTATTTCAGAATGGTGGGCATGCTCCAAACCTCAAGGCAGATTTACGCCTCCTGTGATCTGTTAAACAGATGCACCAGAATAATGTTAGAAACAGCTGAAGCACCACATGGAGCAGGCCCTTTGGTGTGGTACTGCTGCACAACGACACACTTTTACAAACATTATTTGCATATTAGTCTCTTGGTTTTGCGATGACAAATGTAACATTTGTTTGCTCTTTCTGCATTAACTGTAGACATGCTGTATGTGGGCTTTGTATGGATTTCTTTGCAGTGAGGAAGTGCATTGATGAATTATAATGACAGAAAGTCATTACTAATATGTTTTTCCATTTGTCTCATCATGTTTCAGCAGCGGCAGGAGGAGCAGCTTCAACAGGTAGGCTGTTAAGCATTTTATTGATCGCACTTGGACTGCATTTAATTACTGCCGGTGATGGATATGAACACAGTTAGAACTCCAGGACTGTTTAGTGTGATGCCTGAAATTGTTATAGACTTTGTCGGGGTTTAATTGGTACTTTGTTATAGATTAAAACATACAAAAAGGTCATTTTAGATGCATTTCATGTGTAGTTATTAGAGTAAAAGGAATATCATTACACTTGCCAAAAATAAAAATAATATCCCACCCTGTCTGAGATTTAAAACATAACAAATACAATTTAAAATATTGTTGGGGATGTTATGTCTGATCTCTCATTTGTGTAAAAAATAATGAATTGAATGAATAATTTAAGCTTTTAAAAGATCATGTTTACTTAAATCTGTCACGTAGTAAAAAGCAATATTTAAAATGTTTCTGTTAATGTTATGATTTAAAATGTAAAGGTCAGTAATGAATTGATAAGTCAATGGCAAAATAATTAAACATAATTAATCATTTGCAAAAGTAACGATATTTTTCCTCTTTGCTTATTAATGCATGCACATTCATTATAAATCAATGTATTTATTACTTAATTTCTTTAATAGTTTTTATTTTACACTGTAAAAGTCCAATCCAGACGGCATTCACTTATAGCTCTATATTGTTATTTACTTATTATTATGGAAAGGACTATGTTAGTAGTCTGTTGTTCATTCTGTTCACTCGAATGCATCATCTGTTGTCTGTCAGCCTGATGAGATGCATTAATGTCCATTTCCATTTTTTTTTCATGTGAAGTTTTTTTTTCCACCATTGATCACATCTTGCGTTCTCACCTTTATAGCTCTCTGTTCTTCTGTTTATGGAAATATCCAAATAAACTTTTTTTTATTTTCTTCATGGACATCAATTATCCAGTTCATTTCCCTTCTTTTGTTATATATTTTGTTTCTACGGGGAGATGGAAAACAAGTGCTGTGAATGTCATTATTAATCTCCTTTCCAAACAAATTAGCAAAGCCTGCTTCTGGAGACAGCAGTGACTTTGCGTTTGCGGGCGATGGAGACACTGGGGAGGGCATTGACTTCTTGGGAGATTCCTGCTCCATGGACCCAGGAAATGAGGCAGTGGGGGAATGTGGGAAGAGGCTAAGTGAGTCTTTATGGGCCTCTGAAGACCTCGGCCACGGGTCGGAGATGAGACGGGACGACATGGCAAGTCCTTCAGCCGCGGACTCTCAGAGGGCGATCAGCCTCGATGCCTCTGAGTGCCTGAATGAAACGAGCAACCTGCCCGGGATGTCTTTAATTCGCAGCTCAGCTTTGGAAGACCTGACCTCCATTGGGGACAAGCAGTTGTTGGTCAGTCAAGGAGAGGAGAACAGCTCTGAAAAAGATGAAGCAGTTTTAGTGTTAGAAAGCATCCCAACAGAAACTCAACAAGCTCAAAGTCTCTCACACTTTGACTCTCCTTCAGAAGATCTTAACAGCAGCAGGAACATTTCAGACACGGACAGCCTGTTAACCAAAATGCCATCCGATACGGCGACTGAAAACAACAGCAGTGACTCATGGTTACACAGAGCCGGCTATTCAAATCCTGACATTTCTAATGACTCAGACATAATGAGCATGAGTGCGACTCCGACCACTGGTACCGCTGAACTCCGCCAAACTTTCCCCCAAAGCTCTCCGGGCAGAAAGTCTATGGTGCCGGTCCCTATCTTCAAAGGTCTGTTTGCTGTCATAATCACCAGAGTCCTCCTCAGTTAACTCCTTCCACTTCTTTCTTTTACAACGCAGCTTCTACCGTATGCCATGCTGCACTCCCCCTCAGACTTTTTCTATTGGACGTAAACTTTTTTAACCCGAGGAGAAGCTTGTTGTCCTCCCTCCCCACTTTTTCTTTCATGGCTCCATCTTGGCTCACTCTGCTGGTTATGCGTCCCCCAATAAAATCCACTTTTTTGGTTTCTTTATGTCACCATGCATGCTGCATATCACCAACATTTGGTTTTTGTCTAATTTGAATGTGCACACACTTAATTTAGTTCACTGGGTGGAAATAAGACAGACCAAAGATGATAAACTTGTTTATTAAAGTCTGCCACTCTCTTTTCTGTCCATAGCTCAAGCAAAGACGGATAACGGCTCTGCAGATAAGGTATGTGACCAAGAATCATCATTACTTTTATTCAGGGGAATATTCTGGTTTCTTACAAATTGGATCACATATCGTAGCTCTGTCCAACTTCTCTGTCAGTTACTGTACCATTGATTCAGAAACATGGCAACACTGGAGAAAGAAATAATCAGTTAGATTGTAAATGGATTTCCAGGTTAGAAAATCTTGCGAGAACTCTCGACCTATCATACTCTTATATACACGAGCAATGCCTTACCTCAACCATCTTGTGAGAGTTCAGCTAATCGAGGGTTAGCATCTAGAAAAGACTATAATAACACAAGCTCTTCGTTTTTCATAGAGGTTAGGATGGATGCTTCTACAAAAGCCCTACCCTGGTGTTTATTTCAGTCAAAGGTTATTTGAACCATGACTACAATCCTTATCTGATCGGAACTTGACCAAAACCAATTTGGACCATTGACATTGACATGGCGTTAGCTTTTAAATAAATCAATTTAACTTGTTGGCTTTTTATTTGAACATCCATCAGTCACGGAAAAATATTATCGCACTTTTTCAGTCAAGCTTGATTTCACCTGATAATCTCAAGTCCAATATTCTCTCTGTTTTTGCTCTGTTTTTGGTCTCCATCAACCACATTTGGTCACCATTAGCTGTTTGTGTTTGCTATTTGCAGTGGAGTACAGTATATATATTTGTTTGTACTCCGTATTTCAGCTGCCTCATTGCAACTATTGTCATCCCAAAAACCAAATATGAAAGGACCTCAAAATACCTACAATAACTTGCTTAAAATAAAATGATTATATATATTTTTATGGTGTTGGAAGAATTAAATTAAAGAATATAATTTAGTTTGTCCTATAGTTTGGAGCATTTGTTTTGCTTTCTGCTTTTTGGTGTCGCTGTGCCCCCAGATCTCCCATCTCCCATCCTTTTCCATTACGTTTGTGAAATACATTCATTCCTTTCCATCATTTTTCATTTGTTCACTCATTCCTCTTTATGTTCATTATCATTAGAACTTTTGATTTTTTTATTCCTTTTTTCCTCCCCGTCACAAAGACCCCAACTGCCATCAAACCAACCTCTTCCCCTAAAAGACCATCCCCAGTCACCAGGGGCACCAAAACAAACTCTCCCTCCGGAAACGGCCCCAGCTCCATCCCCATTAAAACCAGCAGCCCGGGGCCCCGGCAGGCCGGAGTAAGTACAGCTCTGAATGAGCGGTGAAAGATGGTGGCTCAGTTTCCTTGTCTGGTTTGAGAAGCACCTGACATTAATTTGTTAGATTTTTAATCACCATTAAAACCAATTTTGACATTATTTTGGGTGATTTTTGTCTCCAATCATGTTTTGATTACTTGCACTTGAATAAAAGCAGCATCTCTGGTCTGTTTTTCAGGGTCCCGGTCTTGCTAAGTCTCAAACCCAAGGAGTCAAGACATCAGCTCAAGCAGGTACAGGACGAGGACTACACATCTGTGTTCTTTTCATTTTCATTTGTCCTTTTATAAGGTGTAAGATTTAAGAATGACTTATGATGTGTCATATTTTTTGTGATACAGCTAGTGCCAAGAAACCTCCCACTCCAAAAAATCAAAAAGGTAAAACAATAAATAAAAAAAGAAGCAAATCAATAGCAATCACTCTTAGCGTCCCATAGGCACACTGCCACAGTCTGATCCGGGGCTGGATCAAACTTGGTCAGCTTTTAGTCCGCAGAGCTCCTAATCTGATTATATTTTTATTTATTATTTCACTCCCATCCTCTACTGATGACTTTTTGCGAAACCCCTGACTCATTGCTTCTCTGATTGCTTAAGATGGGAGTGGACACAGCAGCCCCGGCACTAACTCTCCCAATAGCCAAGCACTTTCTGCCAAGGCTGCGGCGGAGGCCAACAAAGTGAAGAAAGTGGCCGTGGTGCGTTCTACGCCCAAATCCCCGGGCTCGCTGAAGACCCGCCCCCCCGCCCCTCTGGCTGCAGCGGCGCCGATGCCCGACCTGAAGAACGTCAGGTCCAAGATCGGCTCTACAGACAACCTGAAGCACCAGCCTGGTGGGGGAAAGGTAACTGAACTCTGTTAGCTGTTACACTGAGTGCACCTCATACTGCATGAAGATTAAAGAGTCCACTGCAATCTGCAGATCGAAGGTCTAGCTAGAGCCAGCTTTGGAGGTAGAAATGATCAGTTTGGAAGGTTCGAACCTCGATGAGGACGTCTGGGAAGATTTTAATACCTATTTATTAAGCTGAAATGCAAACTTAAAGGTGCTGTTTGAGGTCCAAATCCTTTTTCCTTTTTTTTACATTTGCAATGCTGTTTTTATTTTTCTATAAAACCTCAGAGAGTTCAATACCTGTGAACAGTATATTTCAGGAAAGCGGGGATGGAAATTTCGTCAAATCTGGCAAAAACATCCAATTAGACTGAAAGATTAAACTGCTAAAGATGATAATTTTGTGGTTAAAGGTCAAAGTCAAGCTCAACCCAAGCTTTCAAATTCATTTTATGATCATTTTAAAGAAATGTATTTTAGAAGCAAGGACATTTTAAGCAGAAATAAATATAAACTGTAACTCGACCAGTTGGCGGAGGTATACAGATTTGTTTTTAAATTAAGTAGAAAAATCCCTGTTTCAAACAGTATCTATGTATTGTAGGACTTATTTATTGTTAAAAAAGGTCCTTATTTCATTCTGGGTTTCAGTCTTGATCTGTTAAAAATAGGTGTAAAATCTGGCTCCACCCACTGAGGTTTGAATCAGCATGTTTCTGCTTCCAGCGTCTCTGAGAAATGTTTTTGGAACTACAACTCCAATCTGCCGTTTGATGTTGGAAATCCTGTCTGATCAACACAATGTACTTGTGTGTGTATGTGTGTATGTTTGGTTGTGTGTATGAGTGTGGGTGTCGTCCATTCTAGAAGGAAAAGCACTGCAAAGTATTTGTTCCAATTCAGTGTAGCTATGGTCACATGTCTAATGTTCTGTGTATCTATCAATATAATTTGTCTGCTAATATTGAAAGGATTTTTTGTTGTATATTTATGAACCAAAAATAATGAAGTTAAAGAGTCTTATCTTCCTGAAATTCAAATAAACAGAAGAGAGGATGTCACATATATTTTACTGATGGAATGAGGGGAAGAGTTTTAGCAGCATCTCCATCTATTACCAAGCTGCATGTTACACAAAGCACCACCATGGTTCACAGCATGGGTAACGGCATGGTCAACACGTCAGTCCTCTTTCTCACAGCACATGTTTCAAACCCAAAAATCTAAAAGCTGACATTTTCATTCTTCCAGGTACAAATCCTTGAACAGAAGTTGGATTTTAGTAATGTCCAGTCTAAGTGTGGCTCCAAAGGCAATATGAAACATGTACCCGGTGGCGGCAATGTGAGTAACTGAGGGATGAACTCAACACCAGACTCTTGAGTATCTCTGCAGTTATGATCACCAAAAAACAGCTTTTGGTAAAAGAAGGAAGTGCGCTCTCTTTTTTTTTGTGCTTTCCATTTTTGATTAGAAGATGGACCTCTGAATGGACTCACTGTCTGCTCAAGACACTGACATATGTTTTTTAATCCTTAGTTCACTAAAACATCAAGGTGCATTTAACCAAAAGTCCACTGCTTTAAAGTTGGCATCTGTAACAATACGGTCATTTTGTAGACTCACGTTATACTTTGATATTTAAAATATACTTTGTTGGTGTAATCTATCCCTATTTCATAACATGCAGTTAAGATATTAGTATGCCCCAGTAGTATCTGCAGTAAATGTGACAAACATACTAAGTTATGGATGGCAGCTTTAATGAAATGATTACTTTAATCTTCACCCCTTCAACATCTAATTTCTTCCATTTTGAGCTGATCCCCACTTGCAGTTATTCTCAATTTAATTTAGGACTGTTATCTCTTCTTCTCACACCTTTGCAGGTCCAGATCCTTGACAAGAAGCTGGAGTTACCCAATGTTTCATCTCGTTGTGGATCTAAGGACAACATAAAGCACACCCCTGGAGGAGGCAAGGTGAGGAAGCCTGGTTTTATTTCTTATATTCTTTAAATAATTCCCCTACGTCAGTCCTCTTTGAATAGACTGCTGTATCATTTGTACCGTACATATATGCAATACAGGTACACTATTTTGGATTCAGACACATTAAATGCAAGGCTGACCCTTTAATTAAGTAAAATGACTGATAGTACAAAGTGAAAAGTAGCATTTGTCTATTGTTTCCAACGGGTTTTGGATTTTTGGTTGCTGGGGAAATGGTTGAGACTCCATTTCCTTTCATTTTGATAAAAGGGCATAATTAAAAGCATGCTGAATCAGTTTGTAGCCGCTCCTGTTTGCAGTTTTTCCAAAGATGTTCACACAACTATCACTAGATTGCGTTGATACTGAAGAACTCTTACATACTGTGTATGATAAATCTAATGCGAGTTGTGCAGTGTTAAGGAGCATCTTTAAGGACGTTTATTCACTTATCATATCCTTTGAAAAAGTAGGATGGGATCTCCTCATAGAGTGAGAATTAAAATATCCATTTCCTACATTTAATCATTTACCCATCTCTGCAAGTGTTCATGCCAAAAAAACATGTATGGACATGTCTGCCCATAAAGACACCCAACGAAGATGATCAGTACAGTGTGGATATACTTTCAAAGCCAACTTGCATCTCTAATATATGCCTTGTTCACTCGCTCTCAGTCTGGATTAGCACTGAAAGCACTCGATAGCTATAGTAACAAAAAGAAAGGGCTCTATTTTTTAAATACTTGAAAAAGAAGATGGACTTTCAGATCTGCTGCTGTTCCTTCCTCCAGGATAACCGTCTTTCATATCAACTTTCCAGGTTCAAATTCTTGAAAAGAAGCTGGACTTAAGCAGTGTGCAGTCCCGGTGCGGCTCCAAAGATAATATAAAACATGTAGCGGGCGGTGGCAATGTGAGTAGATCGGGAGTTTGGCCCGTACCTGCAGCCGGCACCCCAAACCCTTCCTGTTACTCAGACTGCATCTTCACTGAGGAGGAAGTCAGCGTGCACCAAGCCTCCTGTGTGTGTTCCCTCCTCACCTCTATACTCAGACAGTGCTAACCCCTCCTCCTATTAACGGTTTTATCATTAATACTCAGGCATGAGCAGCGGTGACTACAGCAGACCCTAAGCTCAATACATTTCCCAGTGTGCAGTGCTATAGTACACAATCCATCTTTTTAATTATTGGTTGCCATTTTTATATTCTGTCTTACTACAATGATTTATTTAATAGCTTTATTTACTGTGCACTTGTTTAAGATATAACATAGAAAATATATGAAGCATATGATGAGTAGTTATAGATGAAATCAACCAACAGGTCATACAATTAGACTTCCAATTATTTGTCTATTGACAGAAATTTTAAACATAACAAAAACATTTGAATGCCTTTTTCAGAAGAGATTATCAGCTGCTTTAGTTGATTTTCTTTTTTACTGAGTGATCATTTGACAAAAAATGTGAGGATAGGTGACAACTACTACCGGAGAAACTCTTAAAATAGGATGATTCTCGACAAGTTCTGCAGTTCTAAGAAGTTTTCTAGAATCTTTTTGCTGATTAATGGATGCTTATTCCCATTTCACATGAAAGGAACTGATATCCTCCTGAATTTTAAGCAATTCAGGTTCAATTCATCAAGAAATTGTTGAGTAAAATGTTCCTGTCTTAAATGTAATCATTCACCCGTGTCGGCATGTGCACAATAGTTCGTATGAATGTGCCTGCCCATGAAGACACCAAATGAAGTATGATCCGTACTGTGCATTCTTTGATTCTTTTTCAGTTTTGGATTTGCCCCTTTAAAGGCCAACTTGCATATATGACATCTAGCTTTACACTCTGGATCGCAGTCAGAACTAAGAAACACTGCAAGGTTTTTCTTCCATTTCTTAATCCTTTATCACAACTAACTTTGGGTAAAGATTTCCTTTTAAAACACATGAGAAGAAGACGGACTAATGAATGGGATTTGTAAAGTCACACTCTGCCCAATAAAACCGTGTACCAAGTGACCCCCCTCCCCCTCTTCACTGAGCCCTGGTTCCCCCTCTCTCCAGATCTGCTGCTGTTCCTTCCTCCAGGATAACCGTCTTTCATATCAACTTTCCAGGTTCAAATTCTTGAAAAGAAGCTGGACTTAAGCAGTGTGCAGTCCCGGTGCGGCTCCAAAGATAATATAAAACATGTAGCGGGCGGTGGCAATGTGAGTAGATTGGGGGTTTGGCCCCTGGCAGACGGCAGGGGCCTCAAACCCTTCCTTCACTGAGGAGGATGTCCGCATGACGAAGCCTCCTGTGTGTGTTTTCTCCCGACCTCTATACTCAGACACTGCTAACCCCTCCTCCTATTAACGGTTTTATCATTAATACAGGCATGAGCAGAGTACACCTAAACCACCACCAGTGTAACAATAGCTGTTATATTTACATTTAGTTACTTTGAGATCTTTTGTTCCACTTTCCTGCATTCATCTGACAGCTATAGTTACTTTACACAATATGTTCTTTACATTTGAAACCTATGAAGATATTTTTTAAATGACAGTTTTTAAAATTAGAGAAAAAAGGATTTGTCAATTTAAATACAAAATGTAATATTTGAATCACCTATTTTATATTTAATTTATTTGAATGACAATTGAATATATTAAAGTCAGACTACTGCATTTTTATTTAAAATGTTGTCGATAGATTTCTTTTATATAAAAATGCACCTCAGCCAATTAAAACTGTGAAAATAATTATTCTTTAATTTACATTTATTTATATGAATTAACACTATTATTCTTTAATTTACATTTATTTATATGAATTAACACTATTATTCTTTAATTTACATTTATTTATATGAATTAACACTATCATTATTTCATTTACATTTATTTATATGAATTAACACTATCATTATTTCATTTACATTTATATTAATTTACATTTTTCTCTTAAATGAATTGCACCTATGGCATTAGTACTTTTTCTTCCTCCAGCCCTAGATCACTGACTACCAGTGGTGTTATCTGCTCTGAATCTCAGACGTGAACTAGTTCTGATGAACTCTAGTCTCTCTTGGGTCTCGCAGTGCTTCCTGGCAGCTCCCAGTGTTATGTAATGCTCATGCTCCTCTGTAAGCCTGATAACTGTTGGATCTGTGCTTGTCAGTTTGACTGTGATCAGAACCTCCCAAACTGGCCCCTCGACGAACATGCATGAATCCTGTGTGTGTTTCCGTTGTTTTCCACCTTAATCAGATGTGTCTTTAGCAAATGAACAGAAAAATGACTCGTAATTCCCTGGTGGGGAGCCACTAATTGTGTGACAGAGAAGAAGGAGTCGGTAACAAAGAGTCTCTGTCCGCACTGTGCCTGTTGTGGAGGGCGCTCAGATGACCTCAGCGCAGAGACTGAGCGCTTTGTGGTACGACACAATCGGCCATGACAGGAGAGATGAGACTCTGTGATGCACACAGAGAAATATGGCTTTATATCTACAACATGTGCAGAGCATGTGAAAGAATGCAGAGTATGATCCGTTTAACTTTACTCTTAACGTTTTAACTACAAACTGGATCATTTTCTGCATTTCTTTCATGAAAAGATTCCAGTACATGAAACTCTAACCCCGTTTGTCTTAACTTGTTTTTAGCAGCTGTTCCTCTGTAGTTGCATGTTCCCGGGGTAAGATATACTTGTTTTACTTTGAACTGAAAACCATTTGTCTGTGCTCTCTGTGTTTCCCCCTTCACAGGTTCAGATTGTGCACAAAAAGATCGATCTGACCAACGTTCAGTCGAAATGTGGATCCAAATCCAACCTCCATCATAAGCCAGGTACATTATCATCCATCAAAAACTTTAAATCTAGACATGGAATAAAATGATTTTTACTTTCTAGCTTTTAGAGCAGGCTTTACAGTCTTTATGGAGCAGGCTTTGTTTTGAATGTGTTTTGTGCACAAGTGCTTTTATGTTACACTTTTATAGAGGGAATATTATACTTTCTATTTCATCACAACGTTTATTCCTCAGCTATAGTTACTTCTTACTTTCCAGATTTATTGTTTAATATTAATATATTAAACAATAAGTCACTGTCTAGTTGCCGGTCAATTTCCTTCATTTCTTAGCTTTTCCACCAAAAGAGAGGAAAAATGATAAAATAATAATAATATGCAAAAAAGGCAAAGATTAGGGACAGGTCCAACAAACTCATATAAAGATGTGTATCAGAAGTTTTTCTTTCTCTCCCATTAATTGTCTCACGACTCCTGAGATGTATCAGGTGTCCCTCTGGAGGGGCCAGACCCCTAGTTTGGGAACCACTCAATATAATAATGCAATATATAATAATTTAACAGCCACAGGGACATTTTACTGCAGAACAAGTACTTTTACTAACATTATAAAGTGCATTTTGTTTTGGACAATTCTGTACTTTTACTTTGACTTTCACATTGTGGTATTTGTACTTTTACTCCCGTAAAACTTCTAGGTTATCTTCCATCACTTGTCTTGTGCTTCTGATAGAACTTGTTTTTATGAAACTGTCTCTTATTCATCTATTCACATTAAATATATTACATTTATGTTCGTAAATACTTCTTTATGTGGTTATTAATCTGTATTCTGTGTTCATTAGGTGGTGGGAACATTGAGATCAAGCATGAGAAGCTGGAGTTCAAAGTTCAGTCTAAGGTCGGCTCTCTCGATAACATCGGCCACGTCCCTGGAGGCGGAGGGAGAAGGGTAAACACACTCAACCAAGCTCCATGTTACAAACACTAGATCTCCTCTATCAGCGTGCTGTTACCCTGCTTCCTATTATCGTGTCCTGCTGTTCCATGGCCAAAGCTTTATCTGCATCACAGCTGCCTGCTAATGACCAACAGAACCACGGCCCCTGAACTCTGAGAGAGCAGTATATCCTGAAAGCAGAGAGAACGTGTTCTTTGTACTGATTAGTATTCATCATAATACAAATAAAATAATATCAGTTGTAAAGGAAACTAAATATATAGCGTTAGTAATCTAGCAATTAATATAGTATTTAAATAAAATAAAACAATCTATTTTCCCAGTTCACAATCTATTTGGTGTTGAAAGAGGATTGCACTCTATTGCTAAACTTTGAAATGCTTGGCAGAATTGACTAACCCACAATGCAACATGTGATTTTAGATTTAAAACTTTAGTTAAAAACAATTTTAAGAGCGGTAAGTCATCCTTCTCTCATCCCATCCTTCCCTGAGCTTGCTGCTTCTATCCTTGTTTTGTTCAAGCTTCCATCTTCTGCATCCTGTTGATTTCCTCACAGATTGTTGATTTGTTGTCTTGTATTTGGTTTCTTCATGTGGTTTCGTTGTGTTTTGATTTCTGTTGATGCCATCCCATTTTTTTTTTGTTGCATTCCTTGTCCTTCCCTGTGCTGGGGGTTCCTCTGTAGAGGGAGAAAGGGAAGGAAGCAGAGAGGAGTTCCTCAGGCAGCCCCTCAATCCCCTCCCCAGCTGTCACCCCCCCTCAGTCACCTCAGACTGTCCCTTCAACACCCATCACACCCATCCTGACGAACCCCCTCATAAAGATTGAGGACTCCCGTAAGTACTCGCCAGCTGTGTGTGGTCTGCAGCGCTCTGTTATCTGCCTCAAGGTGCTGAAGATGACTCAATCAGATAAACACATACATACTATCAAACTACGTGGAGCATCGCAGCGCTGTGTGATCGTTGAACGTGTCATTAGCAAAACCATGCCCATAAATGTGCTGCCATAAAAGCTGGCTCCTAAAATGATCATCAACACTGAAATCTACTGAGCCATAAAAAATGAGAAAAGTCATGGTGTAATGTGCCATCAAAATATCAAAAAAGGTCATACTGTAGCAGGTCACATAAAACTTGTAATAAAACATAGTATAGTATGTCGAAAGTGCAACAAAAAACGACATAGTATCGTGCAGGGGGTCCAAACTTTTTGAGGGCCACATACAGAACATCATACGAAGGGTGGACCTCACTAGAGGTGAGGTATATTGACTTGTAAGTTATAAGTTAACAAAATCCATCAAATGTAGGTAAATGATGCTTAAAAAAACTGTCTGGGCTTCATTTATTTGGTTACAAGAAGTGTTGGCATCTCATCCCTTCAAACAGAAGCCTCAGATTGCCCATAATAAGGGGAAATATGAAGGGTCTATTTCAAGGTTGTTATGGAAATTAGTTATTGGGCATTTATATCAACTTAGATTTGTTACAAAAGGTTTTAAACTTTGAATTGACAGAATTGATTTGATAAGTGGGCTTATTACTCATCAATGCTGCTGTGTAATATCTGTTTACATCGATTTACAGACCACATTGTTCTTAAATCTTTATCTGTACATTTATGGCAGCCATTCCAGTGTCTGTTGAATTCCAACACAGAGAAATATTGTCAGTAGTTTATAGAATACAATAAAAAACAAAACAAGAATCATTTAATTCAAAGACAAAACTATAAATAATAAAACAAGAGAAAATGATTATGCTGAAGCGGTCTCTTCATTTTTTCCGCTGCTGTATATTTAAGAAGTACAATATAAGAAAAGCACAAGTTTCATATGTGTGCCATATTCCATTATACTTTTTAAATTTGCTAGGGGCCAATTCAAAGTGGACAACGGGCCACATTTGGCCCCCGGGCTGTAGTTTGGTCTCCCCTGGTATAGTTTGTCGAAAATACGCAAAAAAACAACATAATAAATTAGAAAACATGGAAAAAAGTGGTATTAATATCAAAAATGTAGTATTTAATATCAAAAATATGCAAAAGTATAGTATGTCGAAAATATCAGAACAAAAGCTCAGAATAGTATGTAATAGAAAAGGTTACTACATATTATTGTGCCATAAAAGACCATTAAAAGCAGCATAGTAGTTTCTCATAGAAAAGTCATAGTTAAATATACCATTTAATACAAAGGAGACCATAGTATGCATGAACTCTACTATAGTTATTAAAAAAGTAATATCAAATTCAATTGGTAGATGTATGAAATAGTGATGTCTTCTAAAGTAACCGTGGTTACATTACATCCCATGCTTAATTCAAGTGTACACCTAAAAAGTCGTGAGCGAATAAGAGTTCAGAGAGTCTGCTCCAACACGCTGTTTCCCAGCAGAGGGCGCGCAACAGCACGTAACATAGCCCCGGCTTTATGTTTGACCTCCTGCTGTGACCCCCCCACCCCACCCCCCACAGATTGAGAGCCACAAGCTGAGCTTCCGTGAGTCCGCCAAGGCGCGCACCGACCACGGCGCTGAGATCGTCTCTCTGGAAGACTCCCCCCACCAGCTCAGCACCGTGTCCTCCTCCGGCAGCCTCAACATGGCCGACTCCCCGCAGCTCTCCACGCTGGCTGACCAGGTGTCCGCCTCCCTGGCCAAACAAGGCTTGTGAACGCCCCCCCCCCCACTTCCCTACACTTGGCTCCACCTCGACCACACGACCACGTAGAGGAGTTGTGATGCCCTCCTCATTATTATCACTGGACTTTTTTAGCTACCCATCACTGTTTATCCTTCACTAAACTGGCATTACGTAGAGAGAGAGAAACATGATTAACAATATGTATTTAATTTCTCTCTGTGGTCTCTTCATTTGCTATTTCTACCTTTTGTAAGTCTCCCTTTAAGAGTTAAAGCACCCCAGCAGAGCAAAATTCCCCCTGTGAATCCACAGATCTCCATACATATCCTGGTAATCATGTAACACTTGGTTTCCTGTCACATGACTGTGGGCCCTTTGGAGAGGTGTGTCTCTAACGTCCCCTTTTAGGGTGTCCCCTGACATTTCCTTTGGTACTGCTGGGGTCCGGTTTGTGCTAACGCAGAAGGAGCAGTTAACAGGGTACGGTGAAGGGTGTCGGAGGAAAACTGCTCAAAAGAAAAGTAGCAATTTAATTGTGCAAGGCAGAAAAAAGGCTTTCAGACCTCAGTGCTGTATTTTGCTTTGTGTAGTCCCGACATGACGGGGGTGTAACCTGGATTAAAAAAAAAAGAAAAAACAGAACTGCTAGCGTAGAAACTTTGGTTTGTGTTGGGCACAGTTTTATAATCGTTCTCTGTGGATATATGACATGTATTTGATATGAAGAAACATTTGTATCGTGCCTGCTACTGTCAGTGTTATTTTATTTTTTGTTATTGCTCTATCGGAAATGCGCTTGAGAAGAAATTAACTTTAAGGCATTTAAACTGTATCTCTCATGGCCAAATTATAAAGAGTAGAGACTCGAGCTAGTCATTGATAACAGCATTTAAACGGCTTTATGCACATTAAAGGTAGGTACAATAATCACCTCAATTACTGGAAGTTATTCTTAAAGCGAGACGATATGATCCGATAATGCTAAGCTAATAGTGTTAAGGAGCTAGGTATGAATTTGACTGAGGTTGTAGCTCCTCTTAAATGTTATATAGTCTCACTTTAAAAGTTGAAAAAGTAGTATTTGAGAATGTTCTCAACCATAATGAATATTGCTAAGCAGGTAGGCGGATGTTAATGGATGATGAAGATGGATGACGATAGGTTGACTGGGCCATGTTAGGTTGAGGGAAAACAGTACAGCAGTTCATCTGCGTCTCTGGACGGTTCAACGTGACACCAAGTTAGCTGGTTGCTTTTGATGATAAAATACTCTTGGGTAAAAAAAACACAACATAACATGGCCAAAAGTATGTGGACACCCGCACACCATGCAAATTAATTTATCTGAACCCTTTTCAGAGACCTGAAGTGGTCTAAAAAACTATTCTCGCTTGTTACACTCCGTAGTTTGACTGTGGTCCTTCTGACTGACATAATTCGTAATTTGAAATATTATATGATAATTCCCAGGCTCAAAATCCTGGTAATAATCCCATGGCCCATTTAAGATTATCTTGCGGCCCTGAATGGGGTCTCGACCCTTAGGTTGGAAACCACAGTGAAAAACAGCCTGCTGGAAAGCCTGAAGATTTCAGGTCCAGCAAACGTCACAAAAGAATACTTGTGTAAAGTCTGCAGGGTTGTCCACATTGTGTTGGCCCCCCATGGAGAGACAGATCCACAGATCAGAGTAATATGAGTATTTAGTGTTTTGTAAAGAAGCAACCAGCTGTTTTCCTCAATTTGTAACGAGAACCATGTTCCTTAAAAATATAACACTCCGTTCATGTGCTCAAACACGTCCTAATGTTGATGGATATTCCCAGTGACTCATCACTATTACTCGCATTAATATGAAGTGAACAACTTCTTGCATGCACCTCCTGTAGGAGTCTGCCTGTTGCCTCCCCCCTCACAAAGTGGTCTCTTTGTTCTTCCTGTTTAATGAACATATTATGGATATGGAAAGACCTACTGATCTAAAAAAAAAAAAAAAAGTGGTTTTAAAGAGTCCTAACAGTCCCAGCTGTGTGTATTTAACATGTTGCCAACATAGATTTAAAGGTGTTTTATCTCTATGATCGCAAAGGTGGGACCTGAGAGTGCTTGCACCTTTCTCTGCATGCTGAGTTCTCAGACCACATGGTCGGTGTGCAGGAGGAGAGGAGAGGCGTGCAGTAACATGCTTTTGGTGGGTCGGTTTTTCTGCAGTAACAAAACTCATCACCCCTTTTTTCGTTTGGTTGCTTCTGACGCTGTACAGTTGTGGAAATGTGATTGTTCTCGTTATTGTGCATTTGATCAATAACTGGTTTATGATGATTCTTGTTGCTGTATATGTGTATTTGAAAATAAATGCTATGAAGTCACCGTCGTCGTGGATCATTATATCACAAGTACGGAAATCACTCCCTATGTTTCACGTAGTGCACCATCTTCCGTTTGTTTTATGTCAAAAATACACAAAATAGGTTCACGATAGCACGTTTGCAGATGTTGTATTGATACAGATTAAACCGAAATGTGTAACTATTAAACACTAACAGTGACCGAGTGAAAGTGGGAGTGATTTCTGACACTAAAAGGACTTGAGGCCAGAACAATAACGCCAAGTTAAACATAAATGTTTTAATGGTTCTATTTACAAAAAGAAAAACAATTCTGCTTTTTGATTAGGTTAACTGCTGCAACAATCAAACAGGTACATTGACATCTTGCTTAAACTACAAAAGAAAAGAACAGTGATTGAATGGCTGTGGCATTAAAAGGAGGTGTAAAATTAAAAACAACCAGTTTTTTTTTGCATAGCAATTAGTTACTTAAGGTGAGGGAGGAGAAGGGGGGGGTGGGGGGGGGAAGAAGAGTGTGGTTATGGTGGGGGTGGCATAAAAGAATTACCCATCTGGCAATGGAGTAGTCTAGATCTGATCAGAGTGAAAGTATCACACAGCAGAAAACTAATCCCTTAAATTGAAAAAACCTGAGCTGGGGGGGGGGGGCTTCTAGCTGCTACATTTCAGATGTTCACAAGAGGAAAACAAAAGAGGAGGGGGGGTTGTGTTATTTCTTTATTATGCCACAATTTTCTAATACAGCAACCACTGTACGCAGTGAAACCAGCAGGTGGTACAATCCTCCCCCGCCCTTTGGTTCTTTAGGGTGGGAATCTTACTGTGATAAGACTAACATTAGCATGTTTTCTTTTAGCATGCAGCAGCGCTTTATTCTGTAAGGGCAAGTGCTCAAAACACACCCCAGTCCTCTCTATGCCACCACCCTTTTTAAAAAATAAAAAGAACAGAGACAGCGGGGAGACGAGGAGCCGGAACACTCTCTCCAAAACAAAAAAAAGAGACCGTAGAAAGGAATGATTTACTATTTCAAAAAACACAAAGAATGTGTTACACAGGAACAGACAGAACACGTACAAATAAAACATGTCAGGAATGAAAAAACAAACAAGGAAAAAAAAGCAAAAACCAACAAAACTAGACTTGGCAGTTGGAGAAGTGCTCTGGTGATTTCAGGCGACCTCTAGTGGGAGAAGAGGGGAACCACATCTCAAATGTACCTGTTTATTTGGATGAGGAGGAGAAAGGAGGAGGGGGGGGATTTTTTCTTGTTTTGTAATTTGTCACTCCACTAAAAATGTACATGGGAAATACAAGCAAACTAGTCAATAGAAAACACCCTTTGGCCATATTTTGAGGAGTCCGCTACATAGTGCGCTACAAGTGTACACGCGACATATGAAACACCACTAAGCCCCCATGTACATTGTTCAGCCTACTACAGAAAACATTTTGTAACGTGTTGTTTTATACTTTTTTTTTTTTACATTTATCCTTTTTTTTCCTGTGACAAAAACAAGTGTAGGGAAAGGCTTCTATCTCCATAATGTTCACTAAAAACTGTGAAAAGTATTAGACTGATGTTTGAATATCAAACAACAGGAACCCATTTAATATCTTTTATTCTGCTTTGAGGTTCTGCTTGTTAATGCCAGAGAGGAGCTGTGGGGCGGGTAGGAGGGCGGGACCTCAGCCTATCAGTCATTCATCGGTGTGTGGCGGAGGACGCCGCCTTGTGTTTGGAGCCGCCGTCCTCGTCGCAGGGCGGCTCCGTGTCGTCCGAATCCAGCCGCCCGTAGGCTGTCGCTCGGCAACCTGAGATGGTGCGGACTCGGGGCCTGAAGTGTTCGTTCTCTGGCTCCGGCTCCGGGTCCGCCGCCAGGGGGAAGCCGCGACGCTCCCACGGCGCCACCGTCTGCAAACAGCAACATCGTTCATTAAACTTCGATGATTTGTTTAAAGCCACATTGGTTCAATACTTTAATACATCACCAGTAGGGGTGGCACGGATCACAAAACTCACGGTTCACGGTGTATCACGGTTTGAGGTCCACGGTTTACGGTTTTGTACGGTTCTTGGTGTTTTTTTTACTTTTTTATCGTAGCCCCATAATACACGCCGTTACACCAGTGGAACACTGTAATAGTCACTGAAAAGATTTTACTACCACAGCACAACACTTCTATGACATTACACAGTGCCTTTAGCAATGCATTACAACTTGGTCCTTGCCATTCTGGTAACAGCCAGTTTATAACAGGAGCCCTGTCTCTGAGAATATTCTTAGGCAGATGCTATTACTAACCATAGTTTAGGATACAGCATTTAAAAGGGTATAAAATTATAGTTATAATGTAACAATAATGCACAAACTTGAATTTCAATTGACTCTAAGCACACTGTTTTAACAATCTCAGAAAGGTAGTATTTTGATAGAGCAAGAGGGAAGACATGTATGATTTCAACATGTTTTACTTTATTACTCAAAATAAGTGTCAGGAATGTTTGCTGTCCTTTGAACAGGCGAACACAATTGCCTATGAGAACATGAGGCCGTAAACATAATATGAGCCCACCATCCAACCAGCCTAACAGAAAACAAAATCAACAACTCTTCTAATCCCTGAGAGTGAGGATGTATTTTTTTCACTTGAAATTAAAGTGCAGTGCTTTGAAACATATGGCTGGATTTGGTATCTAAACTTAAAGTGCCAGTGCCACTGTTATATTAACAAAATTTCGAACAAAATACACACAGACACAATCAGTATAAAATATTGCAATAGAACCAAACACTGCACTGTTTAAAACAGCCTTCCCCCTTTCACTTAATTCTCATATTCTTCTGCATGAAAATGAGTTTGTCAACATTTTCTGGCAAGAGACGAGACCTACTTGCAGTTACAATGTCCCCTGCTGTGGAAAAAACCCGCTCACTTGACACAGATGTACCTGGGACAGCCAGGTCACGTTGTGCCAACTTTGCTACATGGGGATACGTGCGTTGGTCTTCCACCATGCGAGGGGATTTTCATCCACAGAGATGCAGCCTGTTTCCTTGTATGAAGTGACCTCTTCACGAATTATATCTTGGAAAGGCTTTGTGCTTCTTGCCTGTGTTGTAAAAAAATCGTAGCTTTTTGGAAAGAAATTCGCTTGTGTGGCTGTCGTATATTGGGCGCGTTTGTAATACGCAGCTTCGTAACTCCCATTGGGGATTAATGTGGTGGGCAGTCACTGTCTGGTAACTTTCCGTGGACCTAGAAGTCCATCCATCCGTCGTCAGAGCTACGTGGCATGCCAAAGACAACTCCGTCACTATTTCCTCCCTTGTCTCGTCATATAACTTGGGTATCACATTGGTGCCAAAGTATCTGCGAGAGGGCATGACGTACCGCGGCTCCCGGATCATCCTCTATCTCCGGCCTGGGCGGCCCGCCTTCTCCACTCCCACTTGCCATGTTTGTACAGCTGACACACCTCGACCTCTTAGCTTTCGCTTCTTTCGCGCGAATGAAAACCACGTGGTAACATACGGGCATTAGGCTACAATGCAACGTCGAACGTCTGGAGAAAAAAAAAACAAAAAAAAAACCGTGGACTCCGTACGGTGCACAGACGCACCGCACCGTGGCAAGCAAACCGTACGGTTCGGTTTTTTCACCAAAACCGTGCCATGCCTAATCACCAGTAGTCAACCCAACTTTATCGCAATATCGATATCAGGGCAGGGGTTTTTCTACAAAAATAAAGTGTGAGGGCGTCAACGTCACTTCCGGGCCAAATTACGGCCCCGCCCACTTTCCATGGAAAACAATACATTAGAGCGAAGCAGAAAATAACAGTTCCTAGTCATGCATTGCACCTCAAACAACAAATAGATCCAGAGCTTCTCCTATTTCTGGAATAATTGTACCGTTTTTGATGAACAGAAATCTTGTTTTCTGGCATCACTAACATTTTACAGGGAATATCTGCATTTTGGGATGAGGGTGCAGCGCCCCCGTTACCCACTTGAGACAAAACCCTGCATGCTAAGAGGTAGAAATACCCTGATATCCTTATTTTCTCCATATCACCCCTCCCTTTATGATCGCCATTCACAGTAGGGGGAAACTATGACACCCTAATTTGAATCCACTGCAGATGGTCCAATCCTAGTCTAAACATTCCCTTTGCACCCACCTTTAATCCTCACATGATGAGAAACAGTATTTGTGGCGTACAGGCAGCAGAGGATTATATCATACACAAACTATTTAGGGAGTGGATCATTTGGTAGCCCTTCTAGCATGAAGCGGATTCCTGACCCCTGCTGGAGCTGAGGTACGTACCCTCTCTTCGAAGGTGAAGTCGGGCGTTGAGCAGCGCGTGTCCTCGCTCGACAGCAGCCGGTGGGAGTCCCTGGAGCAGGGTGTGTGGGGGTTGGAGGCGGTGTCGGGGCTGGCGGGGCTCATGGGGGAGGGCACGTAGCTGTAGTCGTGGAGCATGGGGCATTGGCCAGGGTCCGGGGACGCCGGCTGGGGGGTGGGAGGGTTGGTCCCGCACAGCAGAGGGGTTGTGCGCCCGTCAACAGACTTGTACGACCTGAGGGAAGAGACGGAGAGGTTACGTCACACAGACAGGGAGAGGAGTAAATCGCTGCAGGACTGAAGCACATTTTCCTTTTGCACTTCAGAAGCTTCTGAGAGGAGTTTGGATAAAAGCCTACGACATCATCGCCTTGAAATTAAAACATTTCTTGAACAAATCCTCAGTTTGAAGAAAGTGTTTCATCCCATTAAATGATTTATTGAATTATGTTGTACGCTGCCTGACTGGAGATTTGTCTACCAGCCTTCCACAGTCATCACAATCTTTGATAATGACCTTTTTAAAATGACCTTTTCTGTACGTCTTCAGCTATTGTGGTTATATAAATGTCTTTGTTTCTGTTACACTGACATACAACACAGCCTGAATGAAGCTTAGGACTATTGGGTGTGGGTGTGTGTGTGTGTGTGGTCTGTGTCTTGTGTGTGTGTGTGTGTGTGTGTGTGTGTGTGTGTGTGTGTGTGTGTGTGTGTGTGTGTGGTGTGGTGTTAGTGGTACTGACCTGCTGCCTCTCCTCTTCGCCGGAGCCAGGGCCATCCATGTCCAGCGGGATCGCTCCTGGTCCTCGTGGGGCTGGTGGAGCAGAGTGAAGGCGGCATCAGTCAGGTCCTCCACCTGGACACACACACACACCATCAGGACACGGACCATGTGGTAAAACGTTTAAAGACCGTATGGCAAACATCAGAACATTTAGCCTTGCCCTATGTCTGCAAGGAAGTTCGACTCAACTCTTGAATAGTCGTGTTGGAATAATATTTCACAGGTAAGTTTGTCAAAAGTATACAAGAAAGAAAACTAGTCGGGATAATGAGAAAGTATTTTAATTTATTTCTAATTAAAATGAGCACTGCATTTCCTAGGCGTTGATAGCAATAATTTATATTTTTAATTAAAGTGAAAGTTACACCCTGCAGCTAAAAGTATTTCACACCTTTGTTCTTCTTTTGAGGAACTGATGAATGCTTTTAAGACGTCAAACTGACTAGTTGTGTTTTTAAGACTCTTTTAAGAGCGAATTGACCTTCTTTTTTTGATCATTGTAGAACACAGATTGGTATTTTACCTAGTTACCCATTTTTGAGAAAAACATACATACAACATTTTCATTATTTATTAAAAACATTTAACTGCTTTGACTTCAGAAAGCCTGAGACTTCTGATGGTGTTCCTTCCATACAAATGTAATAAGATATTTCAGATAGACCTTGAAACAGTTTTGATCTGACCACCAGGTGTCTCTGTTTCCTCGCTGCCACACTGTGTTTAAGTGAAAGGCTGCTGTGTATTAATGGAGAATTCATCATTATTTCTCAGAAAGCATCTGCAGATGTTTAACCCTCTGAACCCTGGATAGAAAAGATCTACCATTGACTTTTTCTATATTTTTGTGACATCGTTTCTAAGATCTTAAAATACTTTATATAACTAAAATGAATGTACAACCTAGGCCAAAATAATGGATGAGTTTTAAACCATTATTATGGATTGAGAATGTATCAAAATAAAACAGATATATGTTTTCCTTAACAATTCTGAATGTGTCAACATGGTTTGAAATATCTAAATAATTAATGCCTGAGCTCTTGTTTTTTAAATAGTTTTGAAAGAATCGTGCAAACTAGCTCCCATGGTTCCTTCGCTTATGGGATACGTTTTCCAGTGGTGGTAATATGGCATGAGGAAACAGATGTCTAATGAAGGATCCCGCTGAACAAACATCACAGAGAGACAGGAGTGGACACTCACCTCCCGCTCGTCCTCCTCGTCAGTGATGGGCTGAGAGAAGATGTCCACTGATCGCCACCTAAGCAAACAGAGGAATAACTGTGAGTGCAGGGAAGCCAGCGGTGTATAAAGCACTGGAAGAGGAAGTCGAGCGGGGAGTTAGGAAGGGTTTGTGTCAGAGCAAACAGAGCAGCGGACATCCTGCAGACAGGTACCTGGGTGTGAGGATCTCTTTGTACTGCAGCTTCTCCACCCTGGTGGTGGCAGCCACGGACATGGGGATTACGATGTTGTTGATGTCGAAGGAGCTTTCCCCTCGCCTCCTCTTGATTGGCTGCTGCTGGGAAACAAAGGAGGACATATAGTAAGAGGATACAAAATAAATATAACACTTGTATGACCACAGGGCGAAAATCAGCCTTTCTGTGACAATTTCAACTAAAATATATTTGTGTTCTCATCATTTCCCAAATGTTCTGATAAAGAGGAGGCCATTTACAGACATTTTGTTAAAGTGTTTTAAAGCTTCATATTTCTATGTATTGTCTCTGGGACATGTCTCCATGCTTTAATGTTCAAAAAGCTCTTTATTTTCCTCATTCTGCCTGTGCTGCAGCACCTCTTTTGACCCTCTGTCTGAAACCAGAGCCCAGTCTGTTCTGATTGGTTAGCTGCCCAGCTCTTTTCTGATTGGCTATCCACTTAGAGATGTCCCTCCCATTTGCCTATCACAAACAATTTGTTGGAGCGCTAGCCTATAGAAGCACAGGGGGGGGAATTAACTCCCTCTGGGGGGGATTTGGGGATTTTAGCAGACCATTTACATGCACTAAAACCTACATAACACACTACAGGATAGGAAAACCCCACAAACATAATAGGGGAACGTTAACTTCAAATATGAGCAGACAGTATCAACTCTTAGGATCTAAAAACTAAGATTTCTAGAATTAAAAACAACAAAAACTGTATAGATACAAAACGCAAGTGAAACAAAACGCAATGACTTTGTTTAACCTGTACATTATTGTCTGGATCAGCCTCTCTACAGCGTTACAGCTTCTGTTACAGGTTAACATGTTGTTGTTGTTGTTGTCACTGGCAGGTCTGTTTGAGCGGAAGTCAACCTCTCAGTAGCCTCTGAGTATCTGACAGTTTTCCCGCTACTGTAACCGCAAAGGAGTTTCAGTTTCGTTTGACTTTCAAACTTACTCCCTCATATGTCTGGTAATACTGCATGTTGACAGGGGTTATGATATCAGGCTGCGTTCTTTAACTTGGTCATATTCTGACTTGTGAAAACACCAGATTTTCACAAGCAAAGAATTCAAAAAACGCTGTGTCATGATGCTCTGCTAGTTTGGGTGATTTTGAAACTGAAAAACGGAGACCTCGTGATGTCCCGCTTCATATCAGATAAGAGTAAAATAAAAGTGTTTGCTTACAGGCGTGCTCTGGATGCCCGGGCCCAGCGGCGTGGAGTTCTCTGAGGATGTGGACAGCTGCCGTGTGAGGGGGCTGTGGAGGGACGAGTGCATGTTGGCCAGAGTCGGGCAGGTGCTGCTCGAGTCCAGAAAGAGTTTAGGGGAGGCTGGAGGACAGAGAGACAAAGAGTTTAGAGGAGTCAAAGTCAAAATGTATTACAAAAGATGGTCATCATTTTCAAAACTTTAAATAAAATATTAAGGTTCAAAAAAGCTGCATTTGTTGGTGTTTACTCTTTCATTCAGATTTTTAAAATCTTTATATGTATGCCCTTCGGCACTAAAAATGATGGTTGTGTAAACACAATAATAATAATAATAATAATAATAATAATAATAATAATAATAATAGGTTCAATAAATATTATGGTGAATTATTAGAAAATGTATATTTTAATGTTACTACATTTCTATTTGGGAAAGGTCATTACAAGTTGAGTCGTATTAATAAAAAAGTTGGTTCAATAGAAAAAAAGATTAATTAATTGAATCCGATAAATCACTTTGTAAAAATTAAGGACTTTTTCCAAAGGTTTTTAATTTGATTTAAGGATTTAAACATCATAAAACATGAGAGTAGAGCTTCATACAAATCCTGAATATAAGCTTAGGATGTAAAAAGTCATTTGGTAGAGCCCTACTTAAATTGATTAATGCCACTGATATAATACCGCGTGTTATACAGGGGCTTCATTTGTTAGAGACTCACTGTCGGTCCTGTCCAGAGAGTGCTCTCTTAATCTCTTGCGGCTGTAGTTCTTGTCGTAGGGCCCTAAGGGGGTGGTGAGGCCCTGCAGACGCTCCGTCTTGTACATCGCCTGGCCCTCGAGCCGGGCTGCGTTCAGCACCGCACTGCTGCTGCTGCCTACACTGCTGTCCACCGGCCTCAGCTTCTCAGCACGGTTCTTATAGTGGCCCAGTCCTGCAACACCAGGAGACACGCACACATCATCATTAGACAGAGCAAACCGGAGCCCCAGATTCATGAGGTACTCTCCTCTGGGTATGAAATGTGTGTTTGTTAGAGCCCTTCAAAAGAAAATACAAATAAAGCTACAGCAGACCTGTAAGAACATAGGTTGCTAGTACTGGAGCTGGCTAACCAAAGCAACAACCAACCACATAACTGCCTCTGCCATGTGCCCTTGTGAAATAGTGACCGGGAAAAAGGCCATTATGTACTCAAACAGCTGGGATCAAATTAAAACAACCTTTGATTCACTCTGTTATTGTGCAGAGAAGAACCTTTCATCATTATGATTCCAGTTTGGAGAATTTCAATTTTGTGGCGATATATATTGTCTCTATAAATGATTTTAAAAATAATTTCAAAACATTTTTAGAAGGTCCCTTAGGTCCTAGTGTTGTTAAATGTGTGTCTGTTCTAAGGAATTAAAATCCTGTCTGGCTCTACTTAGGTGATTTAATATCAGAGGCATTTAACCCGGGTTAAATGTGTGTCTTTTCTTAATAAAAACATAACATTGCCATCAGCGGATATCTGTGACTCGTCCTCATTTGTACTTACTGACTGCCATGAGTGAGTTGGTGAACTTGTGCTTCTCTTTGGACGAGGACAGCTTGTGTTTGAGGGAGAGCTTCTTCAGTGGTTTGCTCCTCTCCAGCGACTTGGTCTGCCACTGGCTCTTCATCACCTGCTGCAGACGTAGGCCTATACAAACGTCTGAGGGATAGGTAAACAGAAGAGAGTTAGTACAAAAACAAGGAGTTAGGAGATCCATCCATTACAAACGAGTTCACAGTGGATACTTCAGATTTGCCATCTGTAGCTCAACATTAGCAATTCACCAAGGCATGCAACATTTATATTTAACCATGGGCAATCTACTCTGAGCTAATGACAAACGCACTATGGTGTTGTGGTTGCAAAAACAACTTTATATAAATTATTTATCAACAAGGCAAACCACAACAAATTCCTCAATAATTATATAGACGCTTTGATTTAATTCAGACTGATATAAGGAAGATGATGTTCTTCTGGGAGTGAAGATACAGTCCTGACAATACACCAATGATGGGGGGGATATGGCATCCATTTCAGATTTTTAGGAAATGTAGTTTTTTCTAGACACTCCCTGAGGAGCAGTTTCTCTACGGCCACTCCCTGTATGTCTTCCCCTCGAGATGTAAAGAAGGAAATGACAGCGTAAACTCTTTTGAGGCGAGGAGCCCAGCACTGACCGTCAGGGAAGGAGAGGATGGGGTGGACGCCAAGATCCAGTCTCGACAGGCGGTCCAGGGTGGGCTGATCGTACTGAGGGTCCTCTCTGGGGGTGGGCCAGCCACCACACATCGCACAGCTGCCGGGGTTCACCCTGCAGCTACACTGGACACAGCTGCTTCTCTGCGCCTGGAAACCATGTCGCAGATCATGTAAGGCTCAGCAGTAAACTTTAGGTACAACAAGTAGGATTAGTCATTTGCAGTTTGTATACACAACAGTGAAAGCTGGCGATGGTCTATGCAGATACAGACATCGGTACACACTTCTGCTGGGTCATGAGCGACGGCTGAGAGAACGTATGAGTCTGTACACTGTTCCTAAGGAAATCCTACTCCATGAACCTTAAACACACCTCTCAAAGGTACGTATTATTCAGTGAGACACCTTTTTAAGGATGCTTTCAGAATACAACATGCACAATTTGGACCGTTCCCAAACTAAGCGCTGTTAGATTATACCGTTTGGATATTAAGAGCAGCACAATACATTTTGAATAAAACATTTAGCTAGCTAACTAGCTTCAAATCAAACGCATCCAATGTAAAACACTACAGGAGTCATAAGCGTCATGGTGACAGCATAGTTGTATTTACAAGAAATGTTTCTAATTTTAGTTCTCTACTTGCTATTAACAGGCAGACTAGTTTAGGACTTCCTGTCCTAAAACTATGAACTACTGTACAACTGGAAAAATGAGATTGCTTAAGGTTGAAACAATCAGCACACACAACACATTTGTACACTAATACATTTCCTTATTTGATGTCCCAGAGACCCCTAGGCCACGCTTGTGTTCCGGGGGAACAGCATGAACAATCGGTCCATGTTTCGTTTTTCATCTTCTGAAACTTGTGAGTCGTCACAAGGGTTATTTCCCTTCTTTGTTGTTTGCCCTAGTTTTTCATAAATAAGTCAGCCGGCTCTTGTTTACTCAGCTATTGGGTTACAAACCAAGGAACCAATCAGTGAGTGCCTAACACACGAGAATAAAAGCCATTCCATTGCTCTCTGCAGCTAAATATTTAACATCTTCACTTCAGTTTTAGTAACAATCCTATTTATAAAAACACATCCTCTCCGTTTCTTTAGGGTGAAAGCATTGCGCAATCTCATGACAAGGAATTTGCTGCAAGCTCTGAATCTATCCGAGTGTGGACTATTGAAGAATCCCATTGCAGTATCAAGTCTCGACCAACAAATGGTATTCTACTTCGAATAAAATCTCCTTGTTTGGTAAACATTCTCCTAATCACATCATGATCAGTTTAATATGTTTTTCAATGATAAAGTGAGTCACGTTTCCAAAATTAATTCCCTCTGATATTGCAAATCACGTCACGATTGCAATACGAGTCAAATGAATCCCCTTTGGTTATCCTTGTGTGTGAACGGACAGTGAGGCTCACCTTGCCGTTGAGGTTGGGCACCGTGTTGGGCTGAATGAGCCTCCGTCGCCGGCAGCTGACGAGCGGTCGTGTACGCGCAGCCACACACGAGCTGTCGTAGGCTGACGGCGGCTTGGTGTCTGCACTCTCTGCCATCCTGAACCAAGGACAACAAACGGAGAGGAATTAGGACACAAATCTGACACATTCAATATTAGATAGAAACAAATTTGTCTGAAGTGACAAGACAGTTAATCAAATATATTAGCATACATCAATGTACGTCTCTTTCAAAAGCATCAGCGCTATGTAGTGAGCATCTTAAAGTGAATTGATATAGTTATTTAAGTACGTACATGCCTGTGTGAGGGGGGGATTGAATATTGTGTGATGATAACCATCTGTTTTGTTTGTTTGCTGATTTAATAATTGTTCATATTTTGTTTGGTTTTTTTGGAAGACATTTTGAATATTTAACATAATGAAATGAACTTAGGTGAGAATACAATATATATTTAAAATCTCCAACAGACCCTTACATATCTCAGTAGCAACAGTAACGTCACTTGATTATCTTCATGATTGATTTGTTTCAGAAGTGTTTTGTCCATGTAAAAAGAATAGTGTAACATTTCCAACAGCTTTGCTCATTCTTTTCAACAACCAGTCATTCATTTCACTACCACAAACAAGAGCATTAATCCTCACATTTGTGAATGTTGAAAAGGGCCATATGTAGAATATTATAATAAATGAAAAGCATTCTGTTGCAATACTCAATTAATTATTAATTAAAAAACAGCATGTCATAATTAGAAACTCCTAAAATACTTATTATTATCAGCTGTACCTGCTGAGGACGCCATTAACGGGCTGCGCGCTTTGACCTTTCCACTGGCCGGCCTCTGTGTTGGAGATGTGGGCGACGCCTGTGTGCTCCAGCCGTTCTGAACCCACATCCTGCGAGGACAGATAAGACAGAGGCAGTGAGACAACACCTCCTGTTCACTGGCACAGCAGCACGGGCAGAGCGGCAGCACTTAAGCACAGCCGGGATATTTAAGGGAACCACATTACTGAATCATCTCAGTCGTGTAGCCTTGAATTATTAATTCTGGATTTGTGATAAGGGCTTGGCTCTCACACAAACTAAAACCCTTTTTTTGCCCAGAGCTACTACAGATTAACACAATTCATTCTTTCATTCAAACTTTTCTAAAAATTCCACACCTGAATGTTGCCAATTTTTCTGAATGACATTTTGTTTTGTTGTTAAAGCACATTATTTGACAGTAGGCCTCAGAAAACAGAAAATCCTTCAATTCAACCAGGATGAAGTGAAAACGGACTGTGAGATTAATGAAAACAGTTGTTCGAAAAGATTAGAGCCACACCCGCAGTTGCCGTAGCTTGAAGAAACAGCATAAACATATCCAGAGAAACAGGCTCATCCTGTAATACATTATTCCTCAATTGTTTTGGTATAAATGGTGTTGTCGAAGGTGTTTATTACACAAAAGCTGCAACTCATTTCAGGCCTGAGGGACAAATAAATAGAAATCATTTCCTGAGCACATCTCACACTTCATTTCCTGCAGGTGCTTTGATTGACCAAAACATGTTGAATGCTTTAATGATTATCATGCGTCTTTAAATCAACAAAAAACAGCCCCTTTCAACTTCCAATCAAACATCCAGTGCTCAGAATTCCAAAGTGCTGAATGAATGCTGGTTTAATTAAATACCTGCTGAATACCTACCTTTTCAAATTGAAAAGTGATTCATGTCATTTCAGAGGTAACGCGCATCTTTATTATTCTTCACACTTCAATGGTTAACTTGAATGTTATTCAAACAGCATTTTGAAGTATGTTTAAAGCTTTAACAATTTTGTTTTTTGAGCTTTTGTTGAAAAAACATCACTTATTGAATTCTTAAGGCAATACAACAGCAGATCCCTTTAAAAAAGGACAAACTTGTTAGGGATGTTTGCCTCAATAACCATACAAAACTTCACTAGATTTAGATTAAACAGTTTGCCAGGGTGTAGCACAAAATGCTAAATAAGCAACTGCATTTGAGAGCCAGATTTAAGAACTTTACGCTGTGAATCAATCTTAAATGACAAGTATCCCAAGAGGCTACTCATTTGGTTTAGCCCCAGGAGACAGGATATGGCTAAAACAGCGCTGTAGAGGAACAAAACCTCCTGCTAAGGTTCCCCAATTACACTCACCGGAGTATTTACAGGCTCTGTCTTCACTTCTGTCCCCCCTGCAGGCACTCCACTGGGGGAAATTCCTCCCAGCTCCACTGAGCCCTGTAGAAGGATTTACACGAGGAGCATATTTATAGTAAAAGTGTTTTTCTGCGCATAAACCATTGTATATTCTATTATTTATCAGCCCCCAACAGACAAATCTAACATGAGAGTGAGTGCTGACCTTGCTGGCGCGGATCTGTCTGTAGATGTCGGTCTGCTGTCGGATGCGGTACTCCAGGTCTGAGATGTGGGCCTGGAGCCAGTTCCAGTGGCTGATGATGGCCGCTCTCTCCACCGTGTAGCGGCTCTCGGCTCGCTTCCATCTTAGGGACAAATAGAGGGTGTGAGTGCTAATTTTATAAAACGCACATGAAGGAGATTTTGGATTAACTTTTGCGACAAAAAGCCTTTCCTTCCTTAAAAACGCTGCAAGAACAAAGTCATTTTTAAATTGATGTAATTGCGTTGGAAACACAACAGCAGTGTTTAGCCTCTCAACTTGGGGTGGTTGTGCTTTACCTTGAATTTTATCATTTTAAAAGGGTTATCATTGTGTTATAAACTCCTGGTCTGATAAAACAAGACATTTGAAGACATCACCTAGTATATGGGATGGTCAATTATTTTCTAAAGATAGTAATCATTAGGGGCATCTTGGGCTGGGTGATGATTCACTATTGTAATGCAGCTGTGCACTTAAGTTCTCAATAAATGAAGAAATACTGTATTTTCAGTTTGTCAAGTATTCAATTCATACAAGTATAGAAAAATAGGTTTTACCATAAAGACTACTTTATTGAATTACTATGACATACTATATGGTCATGAAGATATGAATACCAGGACACAAGTTCATGGCCATACTGCTCAGCCCTAGTTGCAGCCCCAGTTTCAGTCATTTAAAATCCATTAATTTACAACAGAAATGTTATTTGGTTGTCAGTAGAGTATGGGCATGTATCGTGAATGTCTGTTCTGTCCTGAATCATTCTACAACACATTACATTATAATATCAATGAATGGTAAATAGATCAGTGAGAGCATTCAGTGAGCCTCTGAGCATTTCCCCAGTCAGTCTGCAGAGGTCAGTGAATCAGCATTACACTAAGCTCCCAGCAATGGCAACTGCAGGCACCCTGGAAAATCCTCCTAATCAAAAAACAACATGACAAGGGATGCTTCAGAAGCGAGGGAGAAACATAAAAATGTGGATTTTCCTCGCCCTGAGTTGCTTAATGGCGAACCATGAGTGCCAGCTGAGAGCAGAGCACTCCATTTTACCAGTATGACACACAGAATGGGCATTTCAAAAGGCAGACATGAGAGGAAAATGTCTGCTCTTGCACCGTGTGGCAGCCGCCACAGAGGGCGCTGTTTTATCAAAATATAGGCTGCATTGACCGTGGCGGAACAATGAAGGAAAAAAATGACTCAGATGGCAGACAAAGATAGACCTTGCACTCCTCTGCGCTCTCCCCTCTCCACACCCGTCTCTGTTTTCAATTTTCAGATCTACTACAGGACGGAGGAAGTTGAGAAAGGGCTATGGCCTAGGGGGGGAGGAGGAGAAGGGGAGGAGTAAAAAGAGGGACAACAAGGACTGGGAAAGCTCTGGCAGCCTGGGGAAGAACAGACGGCGTTAAAGTGCAATCTACAGGCCACAGGGTGCTGGAGGGGGTGGGGCTGGGTCAGGGAACAGTGCGGCAGACTCTGGGATAACCAATAATCCAAGCAAGCATCCTGTATTATTGTGGAGCTGAGTGGAAGGGGAGTCACTGTGGCTTTGACGCAGATATCAGACACCAATCAGTGGCATGACAGACATCTTGACTCTTGCTTTACTTTCCTACAACAAGCATGGTCACTGCAATACAGCATCAAGGACACTACTGCAGACACAGCTGCAGTGGTACCTGCTCCTAACACTTCCTGTTGTGACTCTACACACTCAACCCTGTCCTGCACAATAAACAAATATGCACTGGTGAATGCTCTCTAAACACTGCAACACTCTTGAACACGCCCTACTGCTGGTGCATCAGATCAATGCTCTGGCAAGTCATTTGCATCCGGGAGTCCCCGTGGAGACTGGTCTCAAAACAACACTGGAGGTGGTGGCCCTAAGAGTGTCACACAGTATACTGCACAAATGAGTCCGGAGCCTGTATGCTGTGATTCACCAGGGTGTGGGGGTGGACAGCTGATCTACATTTATTCGATAACAGCTGTTTTTGGATTAAGATTAAAAATACAGTCAAAAAATAAATAATGATATTCTATGAATAAGGCTTTACTGATCCTGAGTTGGAAATTCACCTGAAACTTAGCAGTTTATAAAGTAATATAAAGAAAATATAGAAAGAAATACATGTAAATTAATAGACAAGCCCCACATTTAAAAGCTGCTGTAAAGTGACATACAAATTAAGGCCTTCACACTCATACAACAAATGTAGACATTACTGTGAGTTTTAAGTTAGGAAGGATTTATTGCTCTTTCTTTCATATTTGTTTTTATTTCAATGCTTGACATCTACTTAAAAAAGGTATTCCTGCACGGTATTGTTCTTTTAAAATATACGAGTACATATTAGTAAAATATTTGAGTATGTTTCTACAGCCGCCAGAAACTGATCAAAACAGAATGAATAAAGGTTGGAGTAGAATAAATTGCCCACCTCAAATTCTCTAGCTCTGTCTTAAGGGCTGATTCAGACTCTATATACCAGGTGAATTAATTAAAATTAATGAAGAAAACTAATTAATTAATGATTTCTCAGGGTCCAATAGACAAGAGCTGGCCCCCACTCATGTGGATAATCATGAAAAGGAAGCAGGAAGAGCTAAAACTGTACTTTAGTAAAACATAAACACACAGGGGCCATTACAAGTGCAATGACCTTAATCGTCAGCGTGACGAAGGAGGATGGGTTGGTATGCAGCGTGGAGAAATCCCTCCCCCCCCTTCCACGAGATGCTCCGTCTCCCCTTCTAACCAGGACATACTTTCCTCCCCCTCTACTCCCAAACACAAAAGCACCGGCGGCAATCTGTACAGCCGTGGTTTTGTGTCTGTCAGCACATTCTCCTTTGTGGTGCTTCTCTGGATGCAGCACATATGTTGCGTGGTGCACCCCTGTGCCATGACATCCCTACCAAAACCAACACCATGCTCGAAAAAACCCCACCGGGCTTCTGGGCGGAGAGCGGGGGTCACTGAGGCAGCAGACTCATTTACACCTGATCTACCTTTCCACTGGATCAGTACCATCACTGGGGAAGATGTATGCTGCTCCCTCAGGCTAAGAGAAGCCGTTTCAAAGACCTTTGGTATTGTGCAAGAAGTGACGAACACGGAAACTATTTCTATCGCCGTTGATACCAACCATTGTAACACTTTTCTCTCCTCTACTTTATTGTGTGCCTTTGTTCATACTGGAGGGGGGGGGAGGGGCGGGGGTGCACTTCCTCTCCATATGGTTACACAAGTGGCTGGTGGAAGGAGATTAACTTTCTATTTGCTTGATGCTTCTATTATGCTGTACACCTGATATGGTCTCTATTTTTTCTCATCGTTTTATCCATTAACCCATTTAGGCCTAAAACGCCTGCTAAAAAAGGCCTTTTTATGCCTAAGTACCTTTCTGTAAACCCCCTCTCAAAACCTGAGGGTTTTCAGAAAAATATTCAAAATGTGTCAACGCCTACTAAAACCTTAACTTCTCAGGCTCTATAGCAGATAAAAACACGAAATAAAAAGCATTCGAGAGCTTACTTCTTTGGCGTTCAACTTGACTGACTTGCTTGGCTATAATCTTCAACTGCATTTTTTTTTTTTTTTTTTTTTTTTTTAATGGTACATCTAAATGATCTGGGATATCATTTAAATCTGGTCCTGTGTCATCCTCCATATTTCATTAAAATCCAAATCAATTACTTCCTCAATATCACTTCCTTCACTTGAGTCAGCCATGACGGATCGCTAGCACGGTGTTTAAATTTTCGACCAAAACATACTCCACGTGTAGGCTTATTTCGACCAATCACAGCGCATTTTATTAGTCACATGAGTTTAAAAAAAATCCCTAAGCATCTCTGTCACTCACCCCAAGAGTATTTCAGCAAATCACAGGGCATATAATTGGCCACGTGCCTGGGAAAAAAAAAATACGACACCGCTCAAAATGACACAGACGTGTTTGCCGGCCTTAATGGGAACTACGAATAGATGCGTGAGCCGGTCTGAATGGGTTAACACTATGAGCAGTCAGTGGAGTGAAAACATGCAAGTCTTTTGTATAAAGGTTGATAAAAACAAGGAAACAAGGGCCCTGACCTTATGGCAGATGGACTGCAGTTATATAGCACATTTTCACCTCTACACATTCTCTCTCATTCACCCAATCATACACACATTTATACCCCAATGGTAGCAATGCAGCCGTACAAGGCTTTGGCCGGCACATCAGAACAACCTGGGGTTCAGCGTCTTGCTCAAACATCATTTAACATCGAATCAAACTGGAAATCCTATGATTAAAAAGGACCGTCCTAGCTCGGCCTCCCGGCTAACAGCCAACCCCTCTTTATCGCTCTATTTTAACAGTTTTATCGCAATATACGGCCTCCACAGATATCAAACTACAGTAGTCCAATCTCCCAAAGCATGCAGCTGAATTAAAAATCTCCCCCACAAGTTTTTTAGATTGTTCCGTTTAAGATATGTCATATGGTTATACATACAGTAACTATACATTATACAACTGTGAAAACGTTATCTGATATCTGTTTAAAATCACCATAAATAAAGTGAAAAAGAAAGAAAAAGATGTCATATGAATCCTCACTTTCATAAGATCAATGTATACACCCACTACATATAAAGCATAGACCACAACAAATAACAGTGACCTATTTTTAAAAGACAATCTCAATAGACATTGTTAAAAGGGTGTTTTATTCATTTCATTCTGAATGGCATTTATATTTATTTTAGACAGAATATAGGTCAAGAAGTGTGTGCTCATTTGTAAATTATTATCCACAATTTAAAAAAAGGTTCTCAATTTATGGTGCGTTACTGCATCAGAGGGCTTTTATCTTAAAACAGACAGGAAGTATTTTTGCACACCATGACATATAGACCCTATAGAGTAATATTACTATTAGTATGATATCTATAAACTACAAAAAGATTTTACTGTTGCCGTCTATTTTTGCTTTGAAACAAGCCCAACACGCTGGAAAAATAGGCAAGGCCACGAACCTCAAATGAACACAGCAGGCACAAGAAATGCTGTGTGGCTACCTGTTAACATGAGCGCTGTGATAAAAGAGGGGTTCCACAACGCAGCCTGTAGGTGAGGGCAATTAATGCAACAGTGTTGTACTTTCAGGAAATAAAATGAGTGCTAGACTTGCTAATACAAGGTCCATTCTTATATCACAATATTGATAATATAATCTGATATTTCCCAGTTTTATAAACATAAATATAATACAGTCAGCTTAGTTTGGAGAGCAGCTTGCCTCAGTCCCACTTTTGTTGTTTCAGCGAGGTTTTGTAGATGTACAACAACTACAACTGATATTAATTGAAAACAGGATTTAAAAGATCAACATTTTCTCAGGCGCAATGAAGAAAGGATAAGTGTCTCCAAACGTGGCATGCTAGCTCTCCAAATCATCCTGTCAGTATTGTTTGACACCAGTAGTCAGTGGTTGATGACAGGCAGCCATGGATTTTAAATGATGGCATTGTTCAACCAATCCCTAAACTGCATCCTACAAAACTCCATCTGCAGACAAAAACAACAGAGCTGTGATTAAAGCTATATTTTCTAAATGCAGATATTGGGCCATCAAACATATCTGACTCAAACAAATGTTGGCTTAATTTGGGGGGGGGGGGGGAACTTCTGTATTGGGAAAAATGACACACTTAACATACACTTCAATTGTGGGGACAGAAATTACACTTGAATTGAGGCCGTTTGAATTACACAAGTCAGTAATGTCGTTTATGTCCATTAGGGGACAAGTCCCTCGTTTTTACTTTACACACCCAAGTTCACATAAGGAAACCGGGGCTCCTTGTACTATAATCTTCCATAGAAACATGGTCAGGATGAGAGGTAAAGTATAATACAAAAAGGCCTACACACGTTTTACTTTTCCATATGGAACAAAACAAAGCAGGCCTCACAAGCCGTTCAGTTATTATTACTCATACTGCAACAAGGACGAGGGAAATCAAAGCAGCAGCTGTCATTTCACTCCTTTCTTCTCTAGAGTCAAACATTTTCAAAGCCAACTGAAAGGGTTGAAAAGGATCCAGACATTTCAAATGTACAACAATATTTTTCAGGTTTATTCTGATGTGCTGGGATGGCGTGCAGGGCAGCTGGTTAAACTCATGTTACAGGAAGAAACAGCTCGGGATGCGGGACTGATCGAGGAAGGCCAACAGGGTGTGGGGCAGGAAAAACTAGTGAGGGCAAATTCAGCTACAAAGCTGCAGCAGTCATTACATAAAAGAAGGGGCTTATGTAATGCCTGTGGGTTTGTGTTGAGGAACTTGGGCCGAGCGAAAACACATCCAGATGTGTGAAACGGGACAGCAACCTATACAGGCACTCTCATACATACATGAATACACACACACACACACACACACACACACACACACACACACACACACACACACACACACACACACACACACACACACACACACACACACACACACACACACACACACACACACACACACACACACACACACACACACACACACACACACACACACACACACACACACACACACACACACACACACACACACACACACACACACACACACACACACACACACAGCAGAGTAATGCTGAGCCATAAGCATGAAAGGCACGCTGTGGCAGACAGACACTTTTACTGCCTAACTGCATAAAGATCACACAAACATGGACTCTGGATCATCCAGGTCTCCTTTTATCATCAGACAGACAAAAAGTATGCCAACATTGGTACGATTTAGTGCTGGAGAGATAACAAAAACTCCCGACATTTTCCATGTTCTGTCTATGAGCGATTATGTAAGCTCTGAGATTTCCTGATGAGCGTTTTGTTACCTCAGAAACAAGAAACTGTGCCCACTTGTTTAACACAGAACAACCCATGCTCCACGTAACATGCCTAAATAAACACATTCTATGCAGGTGCAGCTCTATTGCATTAACTGTCCTTGTCATTTTTTAGCTAGTATAAAAGCATTTTGAAACTAGCAGCACCCACACCCTGTTAAAGGACCATTGTGGACGTCACATTCACAGACAGACACTGGCTAGGGCAGAAAAGCCCTGCAGCATAAGCACGACAACAGATGTTGGCTTGCCCTGCAATCCTCTCTAAGATACGGGAAACCACGTCTACGGCAGGGACAGGGATGACAGGATTAGATGTAAGCAACTCACTACATCCAAACAAGCTGCTCAAATAGGTTATTTTCCACTCTGCTGTCAACTCAGCTGTGGGTAAATAATTGAAGTGCTGCCGCCTAAAGAAGACATTACATTGTCTGTACTGTTGACTGGTGGTAAGGGTGTAAGCCATTAATTGGTAACAGACAAAATGTCAGCTGGGAAAATGTGGCGTTATGGTTATATATATACACACACACACACACACACACACACACACCCTATTTCCTGAACAAATATCGTGTTCACCAAGAGGCAATAATGTCTTTTGCTAGGTTGAGAGCTGAGAACCTGTTTGCGTGCTATGAATGATTCTACAATGTGCATGAGACGTCTGCTTATGAACGCATAACAGACAAGCAGTTTTTTGTTTCCAAAGCAGCTTTCACTCTGTGTACACAGAAATGATTAGGCGTACATGTGCTACCATTTAGCAAACATTATCAAACCTGTTAAGTGATGGGTGCTTCTGTGACAGCAAAACAAAAACCCTCAATTGTGACTTTTTCCAAGAACATCTGAGCAAATTAACTGTGCAGCAAAAAATACAGGCCAGCAAGCTTTTGTGCTCTTATAATAAGGGTACAAATTGTCATGTGCGCTCAGGTCAGTATTATTTTTCTGAGTGTAAGATGACATTGGGTGCCTGTCTCCTGCAGGGAGGGCAACGTCTCAGTTTCTACTTTAGCAGGCTGTTATGTGGGTCATCATCGAAGGATTATAGTAGGCCTAACTTGATTAATTTATGATTAATGATTATAAATTGAATTTAAAGCCAACTGAGACATTGGCTTCATACAGCATTTAAACAGCTTTTTTAACATATGGACACTCGCAATGCAAAAAGGCCAGTCTGATTTCTTTTACGGGGTATAGGGAGAAACAAAGAGGTAATGTAGTTATTGACCATGTGAGCAAGATTGCAGTTTATACATGAACAGCTTTATTAATAAAGGCTCAGAAAAACATGCCTGTGTCTGCCGTTGCAGAAGATTTTATCAAAATGACACCCTATAATATTAAATACTGATCCACTGACAAAGTAAAAGCACTTAAAATGTTTTAAAAAGGTACAGAGACCTTATTCTTTTCACGCACAAAGGACTAAGCAGTTAACAACAGTGACTAAGGTTGCAAGAAGCTGAAGCTGCTTCACAATAAAAATAAGGTTGGCTTTCACGGTAAGGCAGGAAACAAGATATGTCATGTTTCTGTAACGGCAGATAAACTGCAGCCGAGCATTTTTTGTGTTACCAGTCATTTTCCTTGGTTGTTTAAGGACATTAGAGGGAGCTCGGTCAAGACTAGGGAAAACACAGTGAACTGGGTTAGGCAGGAGTCATATTACCATTTTACTGTGGGAGCTACCTTATCCCTGCTGGTAAATCTAAATAATGTCTCAGCATTTTTCAGATACTTTCTCATGTATGGAACTACATGTAGGTGGTACTCAATGTGCTGTTTGAAGACTACAATAAATATGGTTCATGCTTGAGCTCAGCAAACAACTAGGGATTGCTTTTCACCCGAGCAGGGAGATGATTGTGAAGAGAGAATGAAAACACAATTAGGCTTGCTTTGTCAAAAGAAAAAAAGAACCATGATAAAGTACAATAAAGTCTGCGGCAGTACAACAAAAGGAATAAATACTACGTCTAACGACAAAATGAACCCTCTTTCCATGAACACCTTGATGGCCACGGCTGTAGACTAAATACATTCTTAGAAGAGTATCACCAAAGTTTTAATATAAAACCAACAAATATTTAACAACGCATCATGTAAAAGCACTCTGAAGCATTTCTGATGGCTGGTTATGAATGCAGCATTTAACCTAATTCTCCTCAATATGGAATGTATATTTATGGCAATTAAATATTTGTGGTCCAAGTCAAATTTTAGAATTACAATGCATGAATATACTAAAATATATAATCTTATCGTTTTTGTTAAACCAATTTTCTGTTTCTAGAATCATGATCATAAGTAGCAGGGGCCTGAGGAAATCTCATTCACTATTCAAAATAAAAAAGGGCTTAATTTAATATTCTACTATACATTCAAATTGTGGAAAACACCGTCAACTTCCAGAGGTCTCCATTTTCCAAAAAGCGTAATGGTACATTGCCTACCTTCATTACATAAATATAGAATATTCATAATTGTAATAATAAGGATGCACGTAACATAAAATATGGAGGATCATTCAGTTACAAAGTAGTTAATAAGCAAACCATATATAAATACAAATGGATCTGACTGACTTGCCAAAACACAAGAATTTCATTTGATCATTTCTGACTTAAGTAGATGTGAATACTAAATATACTAATCTTTGATTATTTTGTACATCTTATTCAGTCTTCATGGTAAAAATGCGACAGCTGGCCATATTCAAATGCAGTCATGCTATGTTGTTATCAGCAGAAAGAGTTATTGCCTCAAGGTGTCATTTTATGACTAAAGAACAAAAGACAACTATTTCAAAGAAGATGACTTTGCATAATAACTGTGTATGTCAAGTCAAAGTAGTGGTGTGGTTTTGACAATGGAAGATCTTAAACAACAAGCAGACAGGGAATTTACCAGCTCAAACTAATTCTATTTGCTTCCTTATTTAACTTTGATATTCATGATGACATAATCACTCTCATTCCCACAAACTCAAGCCGCATAGTAGGGTCCAAAAGTTCACTCTCCTTGACCATGACGTGCTATAATTTTGCACAAACACCTCTTTTGACCCTTGATTGGACACATATGAATAAATTACAAGCAGTTCTACTTTTGGGTCATTCTTGCAACACGCACAACCTTCCTGTTAGGTTATGAAGATATTTAGGTCAAAGGTCTAAAGTCAACACATGAAAGGAGCATAAAAATCAAGTGTTCTCAGCAACATTGTTAATAATCTACCCGATCCTACACAGGTCAGTAAGTCCATTAGCGCTGCTGACCCTCCTGCTTTATTTCCCCCCCCTTCCAACCACTAATGACACAAACGACTATGTGAACTTCCCATGGAATATATTTGCAAGCTCCTCCTGAGGAAAATCTAAGATCACAATAGGCAGCATGTAAAAACATAAAACCCACACCTTCTGTTAAAAACGACCCGACTTCTGTTTCCTCTTTGGTTTCAGTTTGAATCAAAACATTAACGGCTCTGTGGGTGCTTGCTTGTTCGCTCTGCAGATAAACAGAACTTTCATTTTCAGCCTAGGCCCCACTCAGGAGGAAACATTGTGTGACGAGAGAGCTTTTTACTTTGAGCCCAATCCAGCCTGTGCATTCTCCACAGGATGATTCCACCCACACAACTACACTCACTCGAATAGCAAATGGTATCTCTACCCCTCCCTGGAGTTTGACCCAACCACTACTGAGCCAGTTATAATTGTCATTAGCACCTGCTAGCATATTGCAGGGCCCAGAAATACAGGGACTTTCACAGCAGAGCTGAAGGGCGACAAGCACCATAGAAATGTGAATATTAAACAGGTAATGTGCATGGGGGATGTGTAACGTCTATAAAACTTTTTGTTTCCATTTCTCACATAAATGATGCCTTTAAAAAGGTCAACTTTACCTCAGTAATTCGTTTTCTGTTAATGGACAATCATTTATTTATGTACAACACTAAATAAGTTTGATGTCTCAGCGGGTGTGGAAGGCTTTACTTACATTTTGACATGTCGCTGCTCAATGTCCACCCTGGTCAGCTCCTCCTCCTCTAGGTCAGAGTCCCCTCCAGAACTACTTTCTGTTACATCTGAGTCAAAGGCGCTTTCTGCTGAATGAAGGTTAGCCGTTCCGCTCAAATACAGCCTCTCAAGTTCCAAGGGCATGGAGCCGCTTTTAAGGAAGCGACCGAGGCCGTCTCTGTTGCTTGAGGAAGAGTGTCGTCCAGTCCTCCATGTAGCTGTAGGGGTTGCCGTTTCTGCTTTGCGGTTACCGACCAAAAGCCGGTTGAGAGCCGAGTCCAAGAAGCCACCCAGCTGCTGCTGAATGTGCCGCTCCACCTGCTTGGCCTGTACAACCTGAAGACGTTTGCGCAGGCGACGCAGCCGGTTATCAATCTCAGATTGCCGGCTGTTGTTGAGAAGGGAACGCTCCTTAACGTGAGCATCAAGGCTGTCCGAGGAAGAAGTGCAGGGTAGAGGAGGCTGTGGTGCAGATGTGCAGGACGGGGAGCCCTGCTGGCTGCTACCTGGTCTCTCCCTATCAGAACCCTGTGGCTGACCAGCAGGCGTGTGTGAATCAGCCTCCTCCAAATTCACTTGTTCAGTGGGGTTAGGGTTGTTAAGGGTATAAGGGGAAAGGGCAGCAGACTGGAGCACTGGTGGTTCACAGTTTTTTCCATCTGTATTTTTAGAAACCCCAGAGGAATGCTTCTGTTTGAGGGTTCCTTTCACCTGGATATGACCTGATAAGGTAGCTGTCAAGGTCTCAGAGTCCAAGGGCAGTTTCTGGGACTGAGTGTCTGTGGTGGCAGGCGGCTTGTCACCGTTCACTGCCACCACGCAGCCAGGGCCAGTGATGGTGGCCAGCTTTTTGGCCAGGCCATTGACAGGTGCCATTGGCTGGCCACCTCCGTTAGTGCTGCCACTCATGAGGCTCTTGAGTTGGCCACCAGATAGTTCGATCTGCTGCCTCTTCCTCGACAGGAAGTCTCCTCCGCCGTTGAGCAGAGAGTTGGGCAGTATTCTGTGACCTTTCAACACAGACTGTTTAATGAGGACTCCTTGCAGCGTGATTGATTCCTTAGTTGAAGGGACAGTTGTCACATCAGAGCATAGGTAAGAAGCCACCAGTGGCTGGAACTTTCCCAGGGCCGAAGCCTGGGCCACAGAGTCGACTTGGGGCTGCTGTTGCTGCTGCTCCTGGTCGCCACCACAAAAGTCGATAGGGCAATCTTCAGACACGACCTTACACTTAGCGGGGCCACTGCTATGGATGAGGATGTTGCTGGCGTTACCGTTGTTCTCTGCACTGGCTGGTGAGAGACTTGAGGATGGGGCAGCCAGTTTGAAGCGGATGTGGTGAGCTTCGGCTGGGGCGTCGGTGAGAGCGGGCGCCATCGCAGCCATGCAGTGCAGAGGGACGGGCACCTCGGCCTGCTCCACACCACCCGCTTACTGCCCCACCTGAGGACAGCCTGTATATGATAAAATAAGACAGGAGGGGAGACAAGAAATAATGTTAAAGTAGTCTCATTATCCCAAGCACACATAAAACCCATACACACTTCACCAAATTCTAATCTTAGTACGTATAGAAGGATGTTGGGTGAATCAACAATTACAACATTCACAGCATTGTACAAATATTGGCCCAAAACCACCTAATGAACACATTTACAGACATTGGGTTTAAATGTTCACTTAACACTTAAACTGGCCACTCTACAATAATGTTATCTGTTAGAAGTATTCAGAAGGCCATCAAGTAACGAATGATGCTCAATTTGATTCCCATAACTATTTATTTTAAACAGATAATGAAAATGCTATGGAGAAGTGGAGTCCAAAACTTACTTTAAATTAAATAAATAAAACTAAAGAATATATATAAAGAATATATACACTTGTATTTCCATTTGACATATTTTGTTCACTAGAAAGCAACATAAAATGCAGGCTGTTCATATACATAGGGAAACATAAAACTGAAATACCTGCCCTACAGGTTCTGTGACACTTCAGAGTGGAAAACAAAAAACCAAAGTTCCACCCAAAAACAATGGTGCATTTCTTAAATATATAAAACCAGATGTGATGAAGGAAAATGCACCAAAACCATCGCTTCAATATCAAGTGTAACTTAAAAACAAACCTACAGTTTAATTTAGATGTTTACCACAAATCAAGTTAAAAAGGGGGGCCATCTAATCAACCGGTTTCTCATTGACAATTTGTCGTCCTACTAGTGGGAAGTGTTGCTAAATATGGTTGGACCTCAAAAAACACTACAGATGAGGAGGAGGAACATATGAGATTATCAAATTCACTCTCGTTTTCCTGGCCAATTGGCTCTCACAAAATTCCAGAAAAAATACTAGATTCCATTGTAATCAAAATAATGCTTTGATTACAATGCCTTCATGTCATCATTTACTACTCCCTACAGACAGAAAAATGACAAAATACAGTGCCTCAAGTGCAATACACATACAACATATATGCCTAAAGAAAGAAAAGCAATTTCATATATTAAAAAAGCAATAATTACAGTAAATAGTTACAATTTACAATTGAAGCCTAAAGTGTGTTTATATGGATTAATCTACAGAGTTCTTCAAAGACTTGAAGTACATATCAAAGAATTAATGATATGCACTGACCTTGGCAAGAGGGATACTAACAATACAGGTAGAATAACAGCAGACATCTGAGCTACTTCTTCCAAGGCCAATAAATAATTCCCACTACACCCATGCTTGTGTGAACAGGCCTTCATTGTCATTTACTTACAAGGCTGCTCTTAAAGAATAAGCTTTGGAATTCAATTCTGGAGAGGGAAGAAACAGGCAAAGCCAATGCAAATTGTTCAAACCCCACTGCCCTACATGTACCCTGTGCAGCACACAGGCAGTGTAAGTAGGTGGATTTAGGCCCCAGCATTAGTCCAAAGCACATGATGTCATCCTGACTAGGTTCCTGTGTCAATTTCAGAAGCAGTTATTTACTAAAATGTCAACAAATTGATTTAAAAAATGTAATATTTAAAGAGAACCTCAATATTCTGATCATGTTGGCGAATTGGTTTAGTGTTTAACATGTCATTCATACAGACTGGCTGCATATCTAGATCACACTTTAAAGGAAAGAGCCTCAATTCACGTAAAACAAGAGATAAAAGCGAGCTGCATCTCCGCGTATCGTCTGCAGGGTCAGATGAATGGGGGCTCAGTATTTCACCGCAGTTTCTAGTCAGCGCGCACTACGCCATGTTGGTATTTCCGAAGCAGATTATGCAATGCAATTCATCTACCCAAAACCGCCCATTCCGCTCAAAACACACCGAACTTGTTAATGCTGTAAGGCGAGATTAAACATCCATCATAAATCAATGCATCGCTTTAATGAACATGCACTACAATACCAGTATATATGTAGTGTCAGCCTAGATATGCGACAAAAAATCCCCACATCAAACGTTAGCCAACCATAACGTAATCACCAAAATGTCTTCCTGATGTTTACAAAAAGACTTATACATTTTAAAATAAAACCTTGCGCCTCGCTCCTAGATGCATGCGAGTGTTATAACGTTATTTCGTTATCTTGATTTCTACAATAGCTTCCGCTGAAAATAAGACCAGTGTGTTTGTATCACCGAGCCATGCCATAAAAAAAAAAAACCACCACCCGATCTCCACATAAACCGATCTCCCGAGAACCAAAAGATAAATATCTCACTATTAAAACCCATGTCACTGTATCCACTGCGTGCACATTACTGCGCTTCGCGTCCGGCTAACGTTAGCTCGGGAAAGCTGCTGATGCAAGAAACACAACCTGCTCGCAAAGCTAGCGTGCGGATCCATAAGCCAACTGCAGTGAAACGTTAACGTAACCTACGCTCATCAAATTATAGATCATTTGTGAGGCTTTTGTTTTATTAGCACATGCCTGCGGGGTCTAGATTTTCGGCAAAAGCACCAGGGCTTTAACGATACGCAAGACTCGTTAAGACAAGTAAATATTTTAGTCACAGAATACTCAACATACGCTCACATTAGTGGTAGTTTTTGAGCCAATAACGCCCAATGTAATATTAAACAAGCCACGGTAGCACATGCATTAACATCAGGGTTATATCTGGTTGCTGCAACATAATAACAAGACAACCCCACTCCTTGTAGATCACAACTTATCTTTAGGACCTATTGCAGAGTGGAGACATGGTGTGCATTGCAATTAGACTAAGGAAATAAAAACAGACAGGCCTGTTGTTGTACATCAACGGCGGCCTTCATTTGATACACTCGCTGTAGAGAAATCCATTTGTATGAAACGTTAATGCACACATGTCAAAAACTGAGAAGTTGGGAGTAGACCCTGCCAGTCTAGCTAGCTCGCTAACAAAGAAAAAGGAGGAACCTACCACGTGACGAGTTTGCACTATCCGAGGGAATTTCGGCAACAATCCCCTGCAGTTTTAGTGGAAAAAAACCAAGGGTTCTAACACAAAAAACGCGACCTGAATCGATCAGTCTGCCATTAATAAATCCAACAAAAATGCAACCACATTGCCCCAAAAAGGCCCAGTTCACAGAGCCGCTCGGATCTCGTTCCGGATTCAGGCGAATGGGCGAATCAACGATCTACACCTTGCTCGACCAGCTAGCTCGCCTCGCCGCTAACACTCAGCGAATATAAAGACAAGGCCGTGAAACATTCCTTTCCAATCCGGTTTACTTCATATGTAGGCGATTTTGCAGCAATATTTTACCGAAAAATCCAATTCTCAGTAAACGAAAGGTAATCCAGATGGCAGTTTTGTCGCGAGTCCTTTTCTCTCGTTTTAGGGAGAGACGCTTAGAAAATGGCGGCTAGCTCCTCTCCCTCGGATTTGAGTCTGACAAACATAGGAGGGCTGTGTGTGTGTTTGTGTGTGCGCGGGCGCGCGCGTGTGTGTGTTGCTTGCTGGTAGGCGGGAGACATTTCTCATACTCACCACTAGAGTAAAGGGCAGATAAGAAACGACATAAAAGCTCAAAAGAAGATACCACAGGAGGGCATTGTCTTCCAAAAACATAGTGCAATGTCATTTTAGCACTTAAGACATAAAGGCCGCGATAAAAAGCTGCTGGTTAAACTGGATATCTTACCACAGCTATGTGCGACTCTTCTCCACCACATGTATAGTAAATAAATCATGCGTTCAGTTTAACCACCTGTATTTTATCCACATAAAGCACACACTTAACCATTTACTGATATATGTATACATTAAGGGTTTTATTTACCCTTCAAAATACCTAAAGATGATAATAATAAGGGTTCTTTAAACCTACATAATTACAACAGGGAAACTAAACCCAGTCCAGACTGCCTGGCTCTTAAGTCACTTTTAACAGGAACTAGATCGCCCACCACTACACAAACACCTCTCTGAATGTACAGCCAGTGGCCACACGAAGGAGCTCTACAGCACAGGACTGTTAATACAGCCATAGCCCAAAATACAACACCACACAACATATATAGTACAGTTCATAAGAACAAAATACACCAGAAAAGAGGAAATGTGTACAATCTGCACTAAAAAAATATATGGCACCTACACTACACAAATCACAAACCTTCACAGACAAGTCCCCACTTTGGATTAATCGTTTAAGTAATTTTTAATGCAAAATCATGGGAGATTAGGAAGCCTCTCAAGCATTATCATGGATTTTGAAATTAGGATGCACATTTTTCACCAAACATTTAATCAGGAATCTAGAGAATATAATTATATTATATCTAATATCATATATTTAACTATAATGCAATGTAACAAACTTGCCTTTAAGATGTTGTTTTTGTTTCGTCTGTGTCCGAGTTTTGTAATTGGTCATGTGATGCTTTAGCTAGTTGATTGTATAGAAGTAGATTCAATTAAATAATAATATTTCCTATTGCAGTACACTACAACCACAAACTGCAGTCTCTGTTATGTTAAACACCTTTCTCAAAGTCTCAAACAGGAAGCAAAAGCATCAAGTAAGACATACTTACAATGATTACTGAAAAAATACAGGGGTATAAAATGTAAAGCCGATTATATTGTATTCCTATTCATATCTACGGTTACTGATTATTCTATATGTAACGCATTGTACATGCATGTTGCACTGCACTTCCTGTTAGATGCCCAACCGCATTTTGTGGTCTTAGTATTTGTACATGTGCAATGATAGTAAATTTAAATCTGCAATTCAATACATAACGCACTTAACATTAAGTGGGTTCTTTTGGTTTGTAAACAGTAATTCAAGGCTGTAGTTTGTTGGGTGTGTCGTAGTGGACTAAGATGATATAACAAATACAAATATTATATTTTATAATGGAGTAAAACAACAAAGAGAAAAGTTTTTTTTTTAATCTGAAACATCAAAAACTGTACATAAAAGCATTAAAAAGGGCTGTGTATTGTTTTTGTATCTGTGATTTAGTATTTTGCTTTTACTTAAGATCGGTTTTATAATTTTGAAAAGAAGGTAACGTTAAATAATGCCTATAATCAAGCATCCGTGTAATATTTTGCTTAAAAAAAGATAGCGATTCAAATTGGAACTATATGTTTCTAAACCACAAAACAGTTAAGATTACACATTTTACCAAATATTCAGATGCCAGTACTTGTATTTCAGAGTTTGCAATACATAGCTACAAAAAAGCAGGTTCAAAAACCATTACCAGCTTTATATATATATATATATATATTTATTCCATTGGACTGAATAACATTGTGCAGTACCTAGAGTGTACACTGTATATATTTTTTATTTTTAAATATATATAATTTTAGATGAGTAACTGTTGCTGTTTCAGTGTGTACAGTACTGATATCCCTTATCTTTTTTTCTGTTGAGAAAGTTCCCATTTATGTGGTTACTTGCCTATCTCCACTTTTTCAATTTACTGTTTCTCTTGCTTATCTGGGGGATCTTCTATGACTCTAAATAAACAACTGTTATTGTCACTTCCTTTGCACTACATGATTTTCCAAGCGAAATTCAGTGCTATGTTGCATCCTTGTTTAATTAATGCTAATTATTGCATACCACTTGCTTCCTACAACATTTGCATGGACTCTGAGTATTATCAGACTACCATTTATAATAAGCAAGTCATTACCAATGAGTGATCCTATGTGTAAATGAGGAACCTTCCATATCTGCATGTTCTGAATATTATTTCAAATTCTACATACAAGTCTCAGGAGAAAAACTATAAATGCCACGATCTATGTGATAACTTGGATAGTTATCCTAAATGTGTCCTTGTCTACTAAAATTCTATTCCAGGTCACACAAGCAACAGCCTAAAAATGTTGCCTACACTTCCAGCCTCTGAAACTGCATCCTCAACCTCCTCATGGGATTTAAGAGGCGTTCTCCCACTTTGCTGCGATGTGTGATCCATCCATCAAAAAGACAGTTATTTCGGGATAAAGTGTCCACAATTTTATCCAAGTTGTTGTCAGCAGTAAGTCCATGAACACATGTGATGACTGGTTGAGAGGAGCGAAAGGTCTCCGTCAGAATCAATACAAAAGTATAAATTATATATTTATAAATACCTTAAGCTCCATTGTTAAATCGCTCCATTCAATACTCCTTGACACCATAATTCCAGTTTCCGCACATGGAAATAACATGACACCTAAAAGGATACGAAAACATGAAAAATATTAGTTTATTCGTATTTTATGTCAGAGCATCACTCAGTAAACCAAGTTCTTAACAGACTCTGAAGGGTATTTTTTCTTACGTTCAACTGGCAAGCTAGCGCTAGCTGGGCTAATGTTAACCTACGGGAACGTTATCATTGCACATTTATAATGAAAAAGTTTTACATGTTGAATAATATTAACACTGGGCTCGGGAATGTAAAAGTAACTTATGAGTGGGGTTCTTTACTGGCTTATCGTGTCAATGAATTAAATGCCAGTGATATTGTGACACAATTAACTGTACTTTCTCCGAGCACTAGATGATAAGCTAATGTTAGCCATGCTAATGTTGACGTAGTGAGCTAACGGCCAATAACAGCCAACTTAGCTAGCAGACTCAGCTAGCTAGCTTGTTTGCTTCCCGATCCCCATACTGACTTCTCAATGACTACCGTTTTATTGCACGTTTGGCATGAAAGTGCAAGAAAAAAATCCAACCTTCTCAAATCGAACAGTTGATAGTTTAACCAATTTAATGTTTTTTCCTGACAAGCGGTGCGTTCGTTAATTTTGAGAAAAATAACAAGAATCTTACTTACCTGCTTGTCCTGTTACTAACCGTTTACGACTTGATAACAACCATCCCCCCTGTGTTCCTATTGGTCAAAACTCTCATTCGTGGCTCTTTATTGGCTCCCCACCAGTGTCAGTCAGAGCAAATGCCCGTACAGCGGAAATGTGGGACGGAAAGTTCATAGCACGAAACTTCATTATCCAGAAAATATTGTTTTCATTTCAAAAATGTCTTTGCAACATTTACACTACTTTCTAATGGCTCACAAAAATGCACCATAACATGAGTGTTGTTTACCCCTCATCCCATGCTAGCTACTCATTGTGTGTTTTCACTCATTGTAACTCCAATATCTAATATTTCTCCGGTTTTGTCTTTGGGTCTTTACTTATAAATGAACCACTGGTTTTCACAGCCCAAAACAAACCACATGCAGTTTAGGTTGATTGCTGCAAATTCGTTACTTCATTCTGTTGGATTTTATTTGATTGCTTGCATCAAATGCTAAACCGACTATGCTGCTGGTGGTTGGATGAGATTTGAATGATTTTGGTCTATCAATTCTTTACCCCAAAATAAGACATGAGACTTTGAGAGAAGACAGTCCCTTTTTAAAGAGTTAAGTTTAAGCTGGAGCTGGTAAAACAGGAGACAATGCACATTGGATTGATACAAATATAGATGAGTGAGGCAATGTTGGGTGGTTTGAATATGTAGCTTTGCAAGAGGTGGAATGTAAGTAGTAAGTGCATTTCATGTTTTATATGTCTTCATTTTGTCACCTTTTACATTGACAAATGCAAATGCTGGAAATAACTTTTTATGAATTATGTAGATCATTACATGGATCCATAATTTACCATACAGCTTGTGTTGTCGCTTGTTATGTAAGATCATATCTGCAGGCTTGATATATTTTAACAGTGTCCTCTTCAGCTTCTGTGTGAAAAATTGAAACTATTACCTGCCTGACAGAGATTAAGACTTCCAAAGGCCAATCATTCATTTATTATGATGAATGTTCCTTTATAATAATGAATAATTACTTTATTTCTAAGGCAACCAAGCTGTTAGATGACCCAGCTGATATTTGGTTTTCAGTTGAACTATTTTAGGCTGATGTTGTTTTTTTTACTCGATGTATTGATGTAATTTATTTGCAAAACTAATTCCCTCTCAAAACAATGAGGTTGAAGATGAAGAGTCCATAAATTTGTATTCAACTTGTGATCATTTTTTAATACACTTCCATGTGTCAGGTGCTTAAATCGAAGACCCCAAATATAAACACAACACACACAAGTTAGGTTCTTTATTGTTATCAACAACAAAGACAGCAAATCAGTCTTAGACAATGAAATTCATAGATCTTAGAAATGGACATAAACTTAAATAAAAAAAGTCACATAATTAAAATTGTTTTTGGATCTACAATACTGTAGCAGTTAAAATGTAAGTATGACATTTAGATATAAATGCTTGAGTACTGTAGATGTTCAATATATTTAATTTGACATTAAATTGTATTCATATCATACAATTTATTATACTTAAATGCACTATTCCTGTACACTGCATAGTTGGTCTATCATACTATATAACATTTACTTTGCTGCTACAAACCAAATCACATGTCTCTTTTCCTGAGACATAAAGATACATTATTATACTAACCAGAGTTTAAGCTAATAAGACACCACACAATTAAGAGGTGGGAGGTCGTCTTAAATATAGTGTATTTACTACATTTAATCGAGTACCGCACTTACAATTTCAGGTTTATTTGTAATTTAAACTCAGTAAAACACATTCCACCCAAACATCCTCTATGTTTACTTTAATGTACACTATAACAGATGACCTTCTTCCTTAATAAGTTTCTGTCTTGTGGCTTGGTTATCCCTACAGTTCACAGTCTTATGTCTTTGGATCCATTGCTCTAATGTAGGTGGGTGAGGCTTAAGCTAGTTGATTGTAATGATATTATGGGCTCTTACCCACAAATTCCAATTTATAATTGGTTTTCCCCAACCCCATTAGATACACATTCTCTACAATCAATTGATGTGGTTTAAATGGTCCGTTTAGGTTGGGAATTTCTCACATTAATAATGTCTTACCTTGCCCCATCAATGTGTGCGACAATAAAAATATGTTATTTAAGACTCCTTTATGATTAATGATGGCCTTTAAGTTGAGCTACATATGTCAGGAGTACCAGGACCTCTCCCATTCATCCTCTTCAATTATGTGATTGACCTGCAAATCCCATTAACTCCTTACATCCAATGTATTGTCTGTTGTCCATGCAAATCCTTCCGTATAGACAATATATTATTTCCTAAACTGTAGTCGTTCATTGTAAATATTAATTCACAGTTGGTCGTTACTTCTTCAATCTTGTCTCATGCATTGTGGTTCTCTAAGAAATATTTTTAAAAAACAGATGATCAACTTATTGTAGCTTATATATATCACATCTGAAGCTTTCATCCACATATTTCTCTACCTGTGGCCTCTTCCTTATGCCTTTTCATTAACCTTAGTTTACAAGTTAACCTTTTTTTTATTTGCCATGAGGTAGGAGCACTTCATTATATGTCCCATTCTATGAGAGTGGTGTTAAGAGGACTCAAATCAAATGGAGGTTTCCAAGAATGGCATCTGTCACACATTATCACAGTTTTGCACAAACAGTAAATGTAACCCATCCCAAGTAGTATGCGGAGCAGTGTGTAGCTAGATATGTTATATACAGCGCCCATGTAGGTATCAGTTCTGGATTTGTTTGGGGACTTACAAACTCTTTGAGCTTCCTTGGCCCCTTTCAAGTGTTCAGACCTTACTTGTTTCCCAGGCTTCACACCTCATCCGCACCCTCTAAATGTGTATTTGTTTTGCAAAAAGCTGAAAACGCTGCGGAAACACTAAATTGTAGTTGTAATTAATCAACACTAGATGGCACTGAGACCTCACTCTCAACATCAGGATGCATACGAGCCTCATAACACAGCTTGCCCTCACTTTGCTTACTGTGGAGAAATTGAGTTATTGTATTTGACTTATAATATATACTTCTAATATTCACTTTCATTCAGGTTCGGCACTGTGCAATTATTAGTTCATAACCAGCAATTGAATGTTTCTAACTTTTAGTACAAATGGCGTTTTTTCATTATCAGCAGTGCACACAGGAAAAGGCTGGAAACGTCACATTTACGGGCCGTGTTCTTTATTGTCTGTGGGTAACAGTTGTTTTTTCATCTCCACAACACGAGTGGCAAATACAACAAGGGATCTCATTAGCATGATCATTTATTCATGAAAGCAGCCTCTTCCCTTTTGTTCATCATATTGAATACATTTTTGCTGTTATTCTAAACCATGTAAAGAATTTAAATGTGTTTTTTTATTTTTCCACACCAGGAGTTTAGTGATTGATGTGGCTAAGAGTCCAGGATGGGGGTGGCTGTTATTATGTTATTATTCTGATTAAGCTGTCATCATCAGTTTCCTTTTGTCTCCCAGTGGAGAGTATGTTCATTCATTGATTTTATTTTGCTCAAAACACATATACAACATGTATACATAGAGCTGAAACTATTAGTCGATGGGCCAGACATTAATTGGTAATAAATTAAAGGCTTATGTCATTTTTCATTAAAAAAAAATCATGGTTCCCATTTTGCAAATGTTAAGCTCTGCTGTTTATCCTTTGAATTCATTTAATAACCTTAAGGTTGAGGTTTGGATTAAAACAAACTGGGTATGGATCATTTTACACTTTCTTCACTATTTCTTAAAAACACTTAATGTAGAAAATAATCAGAAGATTAATCGATAATAACATTCTTATAAATAATCTTATACATAAATAGATGAATTAATAAATAAATAATACGTGAGGTTCACTTTAAATAAATAAAACAATATAATCCTGATATTAAGGCATGGGTAAATATATTCTAACATGTAGAAAATAGTATAACAGTCACAGTTTTTAACTTTTGGTTTATCTTTCTAGTTATACTTAAATACTCCAACAACATTTTCAATGCAGGATTTCAACTTGTAGCCAAATATGGTATAAATATTGCTAGTACTTAGGCAAGAGTTCTGAATACTTCCTCCACAACTGATTTCTCCCTTGAACTAAAAAACTAATTAAAAATAATGTCTATCGGTTGTGTCTGCCCCCACATCACAGCCAAGAAATGTGACTTGTTAGTGGGCAAAAGTAATATGTTTTTGTGCATCAATAAGCCTTTTAATATCCTCCAAAGCCAGACTCATCCACACTGGAGAAACACGAGCTAGACTGGGTTATTCCTAACAGAGTTGTGTTGTTTACATGTGGAGAGGTTACTTGAGTAACCATGTTATGAGCTGAGCTCTCATGCATTTAAACGCAACATTGTGTCAGTTAGTGTGGCAGCTCCCTGCTGAGACCTCCACATCCTCAGCACGGCCTTTCATTATTAAAGCTGCTCACTTACAGATGGCCCTTTAGCTTCACTGTTATTACACTCATTGTATAACACAGTCACATCTTTTATATGCTGTATTGGCTTCTGTCAGATTTCCCCTGAATAAATAATGGCCAATACCTTTTATTTTGTTTATGGCTGCTCCATTCAGTCAAAATCGAAATGTCGTGCGTCATCATATACACATTACATTTAACGTTTTTGCAGTATTGAATTGAAAATAAAGTACTGTGCATTTGAACAATGTTTGAAAGCGTAACAGGATGCAGAAATGGGAGAATTATTTTTCATTTACTTAAATAAAGCTAGCAATATCGTTCTGTCGGTTCTATGTTGCAAACGGAAAAAAAGTATTAGGAGCTAAATTATTATTTTTTTATTTACAGGGCGGAATGATCCCAGGCCATAAACATTTGTATATTTAAATATAAACATCGTGCAATATTACTTTTAAGTTTATTATTTTTATATTTAAATAAATATTTAAAAATATTATATATGTTATATTTATTCTTTTATTTTTTACTTGATTCTTCTGTTCATTTTGAGCAATTGCAAACATTTCCTTTGACATTTTTAGTTTTGTATCTCACCTTATACCATCGTATATTATTGAAATATTGTGACTAATGCTTTCACACACAAGCAGCATTTGAATTTCACAGCTGGTGGATGTGGAGCACAAGTCTATGCTGGAGAGTTAAATCTACAGCACTGTGTCAAATTTAAATATTCATACATTTAATTCATATTTTATCTGTAAGAAACTATGGTGGAAGAAATACAGAATACAGATTGTCTAGGTAGCATAAGTCAAATTACAGTAAAAGTAAAAACCTATTACCATCATAATACACTTAAAGTACCCTCCCCAATACAGAATTGTCTATTTTAGAATTGTATATATCAAATTAAGGATTATAATGGAGTATTAATGTTTTATGTACTTAGATTTGGCAGCTGGTAAAGATAGACACAATTTTTATTCATTACTATGCAGCTCGGTGACTTGTTTTATCTTCCATTATAAGAGTACTTCATAATTTACCTTTCTGAAACTGCAAAGTAACTTAAGTTATCAATTAAATGGAGTGGAAATATGGTATTTGCCTCTGAAATGTAAGGGAATAGAAGTTCAACAAAGAAGACTATAATTAAAAATCTTATGTAAACTAAAAGGACTTTGAAATCAAATTCAAGTAGCTCTCCATAAGATTTAGTCCAGTTGTATTTATTAATTCTATTTGACTGAAAACAATGGAGCTGGCTGTCTAGAGTTTTCTTGTTGATACCAGGGGCGTCACTAGGTTTTAAGGACAGGGGGGGCTAAGCCTCCAGGAGATGCACAGGATGTGAGCGAACGTTTAATTTCACAAACAGCTAACAAAAACTGAGAAATTGCCTTACACTTTTTGGACAGATTTAACAGATCCTTTACTGTGTAAATGTTTCGGGCCACCATTACATCTTTAATACAGTACAACAACAAACACAGGAAGTACTGTATGTTGACAGCATTAACAACAACAAAAAAAGAAAAATCACATAGTTACAGTGCCGTATTCAACCAATGCTTCTTATAAAGCTCTATGGCAAATGCATCTGTGCGTTTTCCCTTAAGTGTGTCACACACTGCTTGTTTGCAGATCAAAGCTTCTGCCAGGTCTAAAGTCTCTTTCTGAAGGAGCTTGTGGAGTCCTTCGGTTACAGACAGAAGGGCCTGAAACATCAGTAGTGCATAGACTGCTGAGAACTTATAGAGCTTTGCTCTGAGACCAACAGTCATGGGGGATCTAATAGCAGAAAGGCACTCCAAAATGGCAGACAACGTGTCAAGAGCTGCACTGATTGACCGCAACTGACAAGCCCAGCAAGTGTTTGAAAGTTGGACAAGCTCAACTGTTCTCAATCCAAGCCTTGTCTGAGTCTCCATGAACTTCTGATGATTCACTAGGGAGGTGCTGAAAAAAGAGTAAACACACTCCAACAAGCTGAAAAGCTCCACAGCCTCTGGGATGGCCTTGCAAGTATGGCACAACACCAGGTTGAGTTTGTGAGCGTAACAATGCACATAGATAGCTTCAGGGTGGAGCCTTCTAAAATGTGCTTGTACACCTCCAGTGGTCCCACTCATGACAGCTGCACCATCATAAGTTTGTGCTACACACTTAAGCTCTGCAAGACCATTTTTTTGAATCTGCTGCTGCAGCTCCTTTGCAATGGACTGGGCATCAAATGACTTAATCTCCGCAAGCGCTAGGAAACGTTCCTTCACTGCCCCGTCTGACACATACCTGACGCAAACAGCTTACTGCTCTGATTTGACATCTCTTGCTTCATCTGCCATTTTGGCATAGATTTTGGACTTTGTCATTTCAGATACAATGACACTTGTCACTTCCTGGGCACAACAGTCAATCATCTCATTCTGGGAGGTTGCTGAGGTATACTGAGCATTTGATGGGGGGTTATGTTTTTGCAGAAAAGGATCAAATTCCTTCAAAAGCTCCATGCACGCAAGAAAGTTCCCTCTGTTTGTGCTGTCTTTTCCTTCATCATGGCCACGAAAAGGGAGTCCCTGTCTCCCTAACATAGAAGTGACTGCAACAATTCGCCTGAGATATTCTCTTCTCTCTTCTATCTCACTCACATTTGCTGAAGCTATCATCTGTGCAACATTTCCCTGTTTTCTAGTTGCCTGATAGGTCTTCCATGCAACAACACTGTCTTTATGTGTTTGTGCAATCTGAAGCCCCCCTAAAATAGGCCTAATGACGCCACTGGTTGACAATTGTGTACATAGTTCAAGTTTTTGTGTGCATAAAATTCAGAATAACCTTAATGAAGTTCTTTGCCATAGGCACCCAGTTTGTAATTTTGCAAAAAATATAAATATTGCAATAATTTCATCTTTGGGCCATAAATAATGGATAAAAAAACCTGAAGGGCAACACCCAAAGACAACTTACAATTCATAAAATAGTTTAAAACGTGACAAAAACACAAACCCAGTATAGTACTCACTGTAAGTTCATGTACTTAAATACATTTCTACTTTAAATGCATTGATTTTCTTCCAACTTCTTTGTTAAATGGTTGTTAAGATTGATCACGATGCAGCCTCTCTACTACAGAGTGCATCACGCTGGCACAATACTCATACTGTTCCAGACAAACCTTTAGTCATTATGAAATCATCTCCAACAGCTCCGACTGTTAAGTTAATGACATAAGAATTGAGTCATGCTGAGTAGACGCTAATCAGAGCTCCAGTCCCAGAGCTAAACGCTGATTGCATCAATGACTCTGTAAACTGGCAGTAACAGTCCGCCTCAAGCTGCTCTGCAGGCAGCCACTAACCTTGTTGGTCACTTTAAGTGTTTGCATGGAATTTCACAACCAATTTACTGTTCGTATGTTTTTATCCTTTGAGAATCAACATGAATACTGTCACAGTCAATATCTGCAACTCTCATACCCACCCTCCCGCTCACTGTTGTGCACTTGCACAACATCTATGATTAAAAGCAGGAGAGGCTTCCCTCTTGTTCACGAGAGGAAATGGTGAATGTTTACTTCATCATTTACAGATTACTCCAGAGCTTTACAGTTCATAAACTCATCTTATTCTATGCAGGCTGACAAGTCGGCTTCTTCCAGATCTGTATTGAAGCCACATGATGGCTCCGTGTGATTCATGGCTGCACTATTCAATCAGATGGAAATGTTGCAGATGATTTTTTGTTTCTGTAAACATTTAACCAAATCGCAGCCAAACACATTTGGGCTTTTTGAAGACTAAGGCTTAAAAATAAAGTTCTGAGAGCGATGTTTGCTTACAAAACATCCAGAGATGGAAAATGATGCTACTCATGTGTTTTATTCATGTAAAAGTACAATTTTGACTCAGTAAAAATACTCTGTTGCAAGTAAAAATAAAGACACAGGTCTTTTACCTCAGTAAAAGTAGCAATACCACAGTAAAGATATACAATTGAAGCTCATTTTCAGATTCATACTTGTATTTACAGTTGTTGCTAGAACAATTTTACAAGCTTTAAAGATAAAAAGCACGTACATTTTCTCATATTCTCTGTCTAAATATACAGCATTGTCTGAAACGCTCTGTTTTAGCAGTTTAACATTGGGTTGCTTGTTGACAGTTTGGGTCCATGTATACTTCCTGTTAGTTGATGTCATTTACATACACTGTAACAGGACTAAAACTAGATTTAGAATCTTTAAATTTAAAACTGTGACTTGATGGGGGTGTTTGTATTTTCAATCTGACGATCTATGCGAAAATGAGAGCGTAAAACAACGTGTTCTATTTTACATGAATTAACCAATGGGCTAATTAAAATCCATTAAAGGAAAACTTTCATATTGATATGTAGAATACAAAATAAAGTGCCTCCGCTAGTCAGTGAGGATGACAATGTAACAGATGGTTATGATAACATGTGATGATCTGTAACAGTATGCCTAAGGAAATAAATAAAAAAATGTAGGTGAAAGCTAATAGGAGTATAAGAGATAATGTATAGCTAGCTTTTAATCCATTGTAAACTTTGAGTGCTTTTGAAACATGCCGTAAGGTTATTTAGAGCAAGCTAGTAGCTCATAAACTGGCTAACTAAGTAGCTCTAAATGTTCCAACAGCGTTCTGAATTTGCGAACGGTCTAGTTACCAAAAGAGTAATCTCCACCATTTGTTGTGAAATTGGGGACATTACGACCTTATTGAAGTCCGATTTCAATATACTCTCCAAGTATTTATATCACACTTAGACCTGCTTTATATAAACATGAATATCTTTTAACAATTTGGGATCTTTAAACAAAAGTACAAAATAATTAATACCAAAGTATAGTTACCGATAAAAGGACCAATACTATATGCAAAATAATCAAACAAATCACTGGATTACAATAATAATAATGATAATAATAATAATTAGTGTTCATCAGTTCACAAGTTGAAACTGATAGTGGTGAAGCTCACTTTAATTACCTTATATACTAGCTTAATCGATATTAATTCATTGATATTTAATCAGTGGTTTATATTTTGTATTCATAATCTGAATTTTTAAAGCAAAACATGTTAAAGTAAATGTGGTGAAGTAAAAAGAATAATATATCCCTAATAATATAAGAAGTAGAAAATGGAAACACTGAAAGTGCAAATACCTCTGAATTGTCACACGCACGCACGCACGCACGCACGCACGCACGCACGCACGCACACACACACACACACACACACACACACACACACACACACACACACACACACACACACACACACACACACACACACACACACACACACACACACACACACACACACACACACACACACACACACACACACACACACACACACACACACACACACACACACACACACACACACACACATACACACAGGGCTTAAAAGGATCACACGATGCTCAAGATGCATTCCTTGTTTGCATTTGTCTCAGGGGACCGTGGAGACGATTGCCACAGTGAGTCTGAGCCTTTTAAGTGGGTTAAAAAAAAAAGCGGTACCCCATAACGTTAGCTGAATGTGTATATGTGTGGTGCTATATAAATAAAACTTGACTTCACATTGTTAAATATTTCATTCAGTCAAATGCAGTACCGTTTATTATCTCTTCACATTTTTTCCAGTATGAAAATAACAACATTGAAAATAAATAACAATAAATAAGAACGTGAACTTCATTGTAATTCTGTTTAACATGTTATGTACCACATCACTGTGAAGACATCATTAAATATCTTCGGATGCTTTTTACGTGTCACCAACATCCTCTGCTGCTCATGTCTGACATTTTAAATGTTCTTTTTGGTAAATTTCACTAACATCATATGATTACTAAACTTTTCTTACACACAAAAAAACCCAATACTGTTCAAAAGTGTGTAATCTCCTGCGACCAAAGCTTGATTGTCTCCAGTTATGTCTGAGGGGAATACTCTTATGTGTTTGAGCCTTCATGTTTTTAGATTTTAGAAAGTTTTCTTAAAAGGTTTGTTTTGTAGATGGAGAACTGTAGATGATTGAACCAGATACACGATTGAAATTGCAGAAGAATCCCTCTGGGCATCACTCCAATAAGAACAGAGCAAATCAATAGTTATTGGTAAAATAAACTGTGCACAAAGCATCAGCATATGTTTGCAGGTTTAGAGAGCAACAGCTTTCAGTGTCAAGTGCACATGAAAGCTCGTACAAACAGCAAATATGTTGCTTAAGCAAGCTCTTTGTGAAACTCTGCAGCAGAAATAAAAGGTTAGCATTAACACAATTGGAACTGGATCAGGAACATCCTCTGAGCATACTGTTCTCACAAACCCTAGTTTAAACCTCTTCAATCTAAGTACTCAATGGACTGTAGAGGGCCCAAAGAAAAATACTTTGCGTTTTTGAGAGCTGAATTGCAACGTAGGGGTTAAGTAATGATCATTGGTTCTTTAACGCATGCCAATTTCTTGAGTGATTTAGCCTGTTATTCCTGTGCATTTCTGCTTTTCACATGTCATTTCATGGCGAGTCAGTTTTTGAGGCAACTTCTCCATGAGTAAGGCGACATGAAAGTCTGCATAGAGAGGAGGGATGGGTCAAACTGCAGGATCTTCTCAGGAGACATTTCTTATGCAAAACCCCAAATCAACCATTGAATTAATACCAATGACTACTCACCTTACTTATGAATAACTTCATTTACGTAACATACAACATTTTTCACACAAACCATGATTTTTTCTTAACCTGACCAATTAGTTATGTTGCTTCAACATAACCATGTAGTTTTCTTTGAATTAACAGCAGTGTTTAAAACTGCCGATATGTGTCCATATGAGATGAGCTGGGACTGAGAATGGGGCTCAAAATGACGCGCTAAAAGCTTTAAATTGCGTGAAATGACATCAAAATGCCCTTTGAAGCAGCATGATAATTAAACACCTTCCCATGAGATAACTTTGGAGAAAAAGAATAAGGTATTCCCCCATCATGCCACACTGTAGGGAAATTGATTAAAATATAAGTACAAAAATGTTCATTCGGTTTCTTTCGGGGCAAAAACTATTTCAAATGTCAGTAATACATTTAGTGTCTGCATTATACGGTTATTATCTCAGTTAAAATAGACATTATGGAAAGAAAATATGACAGCTTAATTAAAAACAGTTCAACCATAGTGTAATCTTGCATTATGTTACCCCCATACACTGTACATCCAATTACTCATGATGCAGTTTTACTGCTCAGCTGATCAATACTAGAAAAAGACACATCACAGCGGCATGTGAATTCCTGTTACCTTAAACATTTTTGACATTTCATCACAACCAGAGCTCACACTTCTATTGGGTATTAGTGCCATCGTAGGTTACTAGCAAACATTTCATTATGGAGCCTTGAGAGGTGGGTTTCATGAAAGTTGCGATAATAAAGGAGAAGAAAGACATTTAAAAAAAAAAAAGGTCAATAAAATATCAAATACAAAAAAAAAAATCCCTTGTAGGAAGATGGGTACAATTTTGGACAATGTAATTCAAATATAAACAACTTAGCTGGACTACTGTCTTTATAAAAATGGAATGTAATATACAGGGTAAAATTTCAGAATTTTTATTTTGTTGAAAATTTGTGACTTCAATCCCAAAGATTTTAAGGATTTTTTTCGTGCAAATTTTATGATTGTGGCAATTGTACACTTTTTTCTTTCACTAATACCCCAATCCAATGGCTCTACAATGACACAAATCTACAATGGCCCTAATTTGGTATTCACATAAATTGAGAGGGAAAACATAAATTGATTTTAGAACAAAATGATGATGTTCAAATACAATTTGACATAAACAGCAGTAGATAAAAATGCACAGGTGCTAGGCATACTGGTATAGTAGGAATGTGGACTGTGACTTGCTGATCACATGGATGATGTGCCCATATGATTCACAGTGTGTGGTTTGTGTTTTGGTTTATATTTGTGACTTAAACCCCCTGTTTATATTATATTTATATATTTACAATAAATTGGTAAACAGAGTTACTGCGAAGCTTGCTCCCATAATGTTTCAAGTCAAACCACCACCGTGGAAAGTCATTTGATGAGATACAAGAATAAACTCCTTCATGGTAAAATAAACGGTATAGTCACTGGTTTGCTGGTAGAGAGGAAACAATAATAAGTCTCTTTATTCAGCTGAAGAGTTTTGTTCCAAAAAGATCTTTCAAAGTCCATTCTTGACCTTATGGAAAGAAATTTGACACTCAAAATCTAGTTACTAGCTTTTTTATTAGCTTTCAATTGCAACATACAAAGTATTCAAGTCCTTCACTTCAGAAACATTACTGATATTACATAGTTAATGTGTTTTAATTCAGTATGTAAGAATAATCAGGAAAATGTAGACTATGTAATAAAAGTATAGCAATTTTCCCTGTGAAAGAATACTATTAAATCATTAGAGTATTATGATGTATCCATTCATGCAAAAGCAGGATATTACTGTTGTATTGATGGAAGTTGAGGTAATTTCAACTTAGTGTATTACTATTATTGAACCATAAAACTTTTAAATACAATAATTAAAATACTTGCTGATTAATTTTTCTATCAATCAAGTCCTTATTTGTACTTAAATATATAAATAAAAATACTATAACCTGTTTAACTTAATATAACATCATACTTTATAAACTCTTCATAATATTTTGTTTGCAAGTACCTGAAACACAGTACTTGAGTAATTGTACTCCACCATGATTTTTGTACATTGGAGTAAGACCCCTGGTTCCCCCTGATTCAAGTCTTTATACTAAGCTAGGCTAATCGCCTACTGCCTCTGGTTTTTCTTCATGATCGATGTATTACTTTAGAACAAAACTCTTCAGGTATAAAATGATGGAATGCGTTCAACTTTCTGGAAAAATTATAAAAAGAGCATGAATGCACTGAACAGAGGAAGATAGCACAACACCAAATCAACAAACACCATGATCAGACAATTGTCTGTGACAACAGAATAAAAATAACTGAAAATAAATTCATTTTAATAACTTAGTTTAAGTCCAGTGTCCGCAGCGGTGGAATCCAGTTCAGTGCAGTCCAAGCGGCCAAAGCTCTGAGTTTTCACAGATAGCAAAACAAATAAATAAAAGTATGCAAGCAGGAATACAACAGAGACTTTCTATGGCAGGCAAACATTGAAGAATATGGAGTGCTGTACATTCACACCCTGATTCAAAGTCCCCCAGCCTGGTCACGTGCATCACTTGATCCACTAACCTCTTGTTTTTCCAAAGTCTGCAGTGTCCTTTTTCTCCTTCCTCATCCATTTTCACGACTGTGTAATGTCTCTCTGGAGGTTTAGGGGACTGATGCAGTCCCTCTCTGTGGCCCTGCCCCAGCTTACAAAGTGGTTCAGTGTAGTCCAGTGATGTGGCAGAAAAACGATGACGACAGCTCAAAAAACTGTATCCAGGTTGGCGCCGGCCTTCTGTCTCATAGTGACGTGGACTGCTTAATGCTGTGAAAGCTGACCCGTGAAGGAGAGGTGGGGATGGACATGGCCTGGGTCATCCGGGCCCGGATGGAGTGCTGCTCCTGCCATCGGTGGAACCGCTTTCTCACAGCCGACCGCACCTGGTGACAACAAAACAGGAAGAATCATAAACAGTCAGCTGATGGTCATTGTGTTACCCTGGGGCTCTATTATGCTTTTTGGCGTTTTCCCTTTCCTGTAGTGTGTTATATAGGTTTTTGTGCATGTGAATAGTCTGCAAATGCTAAAATCCCAAAGTTCCTTCCAACACTCCCCCCCAAGCCTGAAACGCCTCCATTGGACTCTTTTGTTTACTTCTGTGACATAAAGACATCACTATGTAACAGTTGCGCTTCTTTATCTAGAATCTTCAGTTATTAATAACTTCGCAGACCTAGATTAATAGTACAAAATGTAATCAGTAAATATTATGATATTGGGTGATATCACTGGAGGTTCAGTAGTTCAGTTCTTACAGCCAGCGGTCAACATGTTGAAGTGTCATTTGGAGAGACACTGATCCCCAGAGGTGCTTTGTAAGTCACTTCGGATAAAAGTGTCAGCTAAATCAAATGTAAGATGATATTATATGAGTAAGACATTATTGATCCACAGGGGGAAATCTAAAACATCTTAAAAGTCTCTATGGCTGACCTACCTTCAGTGTTAATTTATTTATTTAACTATGACAAAATAGGTTCAGCTATTACCATTTTTTTCCATGGCTAAGATGAAATGATGATAACATGGCAACGATTTCATTAAACACTATTCCCAAGTTGACAAAAACGATGAGAGTAAATGTTGAAAATTATAACGATACCAAAATCTCCTTTCATTTCCGTCACATTCAACCGTGTCTCAGTTCTTGTGTCAGTCTTCGTAATTTTGGCTACCATAAAATATAATAATTCATTTGGCATTTTGTTGGGTCAGGTCAGGTTCATGTTGATTTATAATGGCATAGTTGGGCATGTTGGGTGGAGCAGATTCTCTAATAATGGGGAGGGGGGGTGGGGGGGTTTGGATGGGACTGACCTACACACTATTAATGAGTTCAGTCTGGAGGACCCGGCCTAGCAGAGCTGTATATGTAGTTACTCAATCTGGGTTTTCTTTTCATCATGATATGTGAAATAAGTTTGATTCAAATTCAAATATGTTTGTTTTGGCCTATCTGAAATGTATAATATATAAATGTATATATATATATATATATATACAGTATATATATATATAAGCAAAATATAGCTGAATAAAATGAAGAGAGAGAAAACCTTTTGCCTAATAAGGACTTGAGGTTGACCATATGTTGACTTACACTTGAATCAAAATATATTTTGACTATCATTGACTAAATATTTTTTTTTTAAAACAGACTAAAATAAGACTAAAGCTTATAAGATTTAATTTTTTTTAAGATGAATACTTAACCTTAAAAAAATCTAAAATAATTTTTTCTTGGCATGAGTGGGCTTCCATACCTATCAGTCTCTGCATTTTAAAATCAAATTTGCGCCTGCAATTACACTAAATTCCATTTATTTTGTAACCACGATCTATTGCAACATCTTACAGTAAATCATTTTAATGATGATTAAAAAGAGTTCCTCCTCCTCTCCTCTCTCAGGTCCAAACCAAAATCAATCGTCCCATGTGTCCCACTTCTCTACATCCCTGCCTTTAGTAATCATTATCCAAAAAAGAGCTTTAATCTTAAAAAAAGCTGATCCCCCACAATCACTCTAACACACTATGATATTTTACATCTCAATTCATCAGCTTGCTAACCAGTGTTGTGTTGGCTGCTGTCCTCTGTGAACAGGATGTAATCCTCCCCGCACATGTTATGGAACAAAATGTTTCCCCCTTCTATCAAGTCCTTTGTTCATCTGTCTCATTTATTTTTTGCTATTCTCGGCCTGAAACAAAACCCTAAATCAATATCCTCTGTAAACTACACACGCTGGTTAATCTCCTTGTTGGTCAGTGATGAGACATCCATTCATCATCTACCCAGCTCTCAGAGAGTGGGACGTTGACCAAAGGCCAGCAGTCAGCTGATATCACATCCATGTGCCGCTCCTCGAGGAACACCTTGTAAAGTGATGATTATTCTGCAGTGGACTGTATCACCAGATTATGATTCAACCGACGAACCAGCAGGCTTTCCTGATTAAAGTCAAGATCTCACATAATCCTCATTATCACACAAAAAGGTCAGGTGATACTATATCTTAATTCTTATTTCATCTTCCTCCTGCAGGTTTTAGCTGAAGCCAGAAGGATATTGATTGGGAGAGCACGATGTGGAAGTTAATTTACACTTTTAAGTGGAAAGCTGTCCTTTTCAGATAAAACCTTTACAGGCTCTAAAAATTGATTTTCTCTGTCAGCTTCTACTATAACTGATGTTTTGGCCTTTTTTTTAGTCGTTTTTATTGCTGAAAAACATTAGAGAACAATTAGAACTTGCAGAGTTTAAAAGGTCGCTATTTAATTTTGTAAGATTTTTCGTATTTTTTCTGACATTGAAGTGAGAGAGAAAAGGTGTCGGTTGTCAGTCAAAACACCTGCTCAACTTACATTCCCTTCATTTTGAATATACTGTTTGTATACTTTACACTTTATAAGTACGTATTTACACCATTCTTGTTTACATTACTGAAATTACTGTACACCTGTCAAACACAGTTATATATATAATATTAAAGAGGCCATATCATGCTCATTTTCAGGATCAAATTTGTATTGTGTGCCTCTACTGTGCCATATTTTATATATTTTTTAATAAAATACTGCCTGTGCTACAGCACCTCTTTTCACCCTCTGAAACCAGAGCCCAGTCAGTCAGAGCTGGCCGGCTCTATTGTGATTTGTCAACCACAAAGAGATGTCCAGCCCCTTAGTCTATCAAGTACAACTTGTTGAAGATCTAACCAATAGAAGTGTGAGTGTTACATAGTTATGTCAGTATTTTACGAAAGTAAACAAAGGAGTCCAGGGGGGGGGGGGGGGGAGTGTGTGGGAGAGAAACTCCCTCTGGAGGGAACACAGGGATTTTAGCTTTTGCAGACCATTTACATGCACAAAAATCTATGTAACACACGACAGAAAAGGGAAAACCCTAAAAAGCATAATAGGGTCCCTTTATGTTATATTTTATATATGTCAAACTGTATTTCTATATTCTGTAAAAATGTGCCAGATATGCTCTTATTTTATGTCTTTTTTGTTACTTACATGATTTTATTCATATTCATATTTAATGAGCATCGTTGAAGGGAGCCAAAAACTCTTTTTCTTCTGTGTTCTATAAATATAACAAATAACTTCGTATGAAAAAACATGTCTTTCAGTGGCTTTTCAAAACCTTTTCAGATATGTAGCAAGAAAGAGAAAACTAAGCAACAGGGACAATGAGTTACAGGATGAACTCACGGGAACAATAGAGCTATTGTTTATTATACGGCTACGAAGTGATCTGTCAGGACAGCCTTGTGCTTTATTTTGAAAGTCAGTCAGTTGGTCTTTCACTATGGCCCAAATATGTCGATAGTTCTTGGATGGATTGCCATTCGAAATAATTATTTGTGTTAGTGTGCTTGTTATTGCTTGGAAACATCTGCAGAGATTGTGAAGGATGGGAGGAGGGACAGATAAGGTCGAGGACAGGAGAGTTGTGATTTTTGGAAGAAGAAAAAAAGATTGATGCATATTTTTTAATGGATTTTTCTTTAACTTGTGCAATGCTGTGCTTTGGTAAATTATCTCTGTTTTGGGGCATGAAAACAATGCATATCCCACATGTATGCAAATAGAAATCATATGACAAAAATACTCAATACAATAACAAGTAAAAAGTAAGAATAATAAATCATTTGTCAAGATCAGTGTATTTAATTCCATTTCCATAAAAATGTAATACATAAATCCTATAGCTTGAAGTAGGAGAGTGTGCAACATGTAAATAGGTTTCAAGATTATTATCTCTTATAAAAAAGGACACATACATAAGAGATAGATGACGTGCCATCTACCCATAAGTCTTATAGTTATTATTTCTAAAAACCTGTGTCCGGCAATGTGGCTATAAATAGGTTGACAGCCTTTTGGATTACTCAACTAAACAGAGTACAAAAAACAGGATTTGGGGAGGAGCCATCACTGACTTGGTCTTCAAAAGTACATTTTGTTTTGATTCACTTAAATGAACCTAGTATCCCAATGTTATGTTATTGTATACATTTCCTTTTCACTCTTTGTTGCTGTATAGTGGTGAACTCTTCCCACAAGCAGCATATTGTGCCCTCCCAGTTATTCAGCCTGTGCAGAGTTACTTCCTGATTATGGGAGTTTTTATTTTTATTTTTTATCTGATCTCTGCACTAGGACTCTGATAAATACACACCTGGTGTTTGCAATACCAACTGTGCTGATTTCATTTACACCTGGCAGGTCCTATAGTCAAGCCAGAAGGGTATTCATCATGACGTTAGAGAGCACAGTGTGGAAGGTAATTTACACTTTTAGGTGCAAAATTGCCCTTAAAAAAACTTTAAAGGCTCTAAAATGGATTCTCCCTATACTATAACTGATGAAGTCATTTATTAACAGTTTGGGTTTCTTCCTTTTCTGAGTTTTTCTGAGATTCAAGTGGCCAGGGTTTATTAAAAAAAGGTGAAATTTAGCAATATACTAGTGACAATGTAACAACAGCTGTTGGATTGTTAATCAAACCACGTGATAGCGTTTGCGATATCTTCTTTCATAATTTGTTAATATTAATGCATGCTGCTGGGAAACAACTGGTTATATGTTAACTAACTCTGATACCACTTCTACTTTTTATATACTTTGGATCTGTACTTTTTTAAAGGGGCCCTATTGTGCATTTTTCCCTTTCCTTAGTGTGTTATATAGGTTTTTGTGCATGAAATGGTCTGCAAAGTCTAAAATCCCAGAAACCAGATTTCTGGTTCTAATTCTGTGTCAAAATGTTGGTCTTTAAACAAGTGCTATTAATATTAGTTTTAATTACATAACACATTAAATGTAGCATCTCCGCATGCATATTCATATTTCAGCGCTATTTTGAGAGGGTTTCACCCCCGATTTCTCAGTGAGACCAAGTTAAGGCTGACACTGTCATGAGGAGTAGAAATTGATGTCACTTACACATGACAAGTCTTAATTGTGCCCTAAATAAAAATGCTTCCAGCGTTATCACTGAACAACAACAACAGCCACCAAAAGGGAGAGTGGAAGCGCCTGAAGATGGATAATACAAATAAATGTTGAAAGCATGGGGGAATGTGAAATGTTAGATCAATATCCAGATGTGAATGTGCTTACCTCGCTGTTTAGGAAGCAGTAAAACACAGACACAAAGAAGCCCTGTGTGGAGAGGAAACAAAACATCGTATAAAAAGGAGGGCATTCAAAACATCAACGCCCTGATCCGGTTTTCATAGCGTGCACAGCAGCTTATCACACATTACACTCATTCAATCATCTCCGGAGATGAACAATTCATCCGTCCACCACTTTTTATTCCAAAATACACCCATGCAGAAGATAATATTACGCCCTGAGAGCATTTAGGACGTCTACACGTACCTGGAAGGACTCCAAAACAGAGTTGAAATATATAAAGACGATTTGAGAGATCTCATCTTCCCCCGGGTTGACAAAGAACAGCATATAGGTGATTCCCAGGAGAGGAAGAAGTACCAGCGTAGCCTTCACAGCTTTCCTACAGACGATCAGAAAAACAAAAAGTAGACAGCAAAGCTGTTATAAAACTTTTACACACTGTACAGCTGTATCCCATCACCACACTCTACAGAGCCAAGTATAAAACATGAATTATTTATGGTGTGCACATTCAGGAGAAGCTCAAACGTTTTTTCCCATGCAGGGTCACCTGAGCATTGCACGGGAAAGTAAACGTACCTGTATTGGATTGTCTCTGATGTGGTGGAGGCCCGCAGTTTGGTCATCAGGATTCTCACGATGTTGAAAAGGAAAATGAAGTTGATCTGTTGGGAAAACCAAACTCAGCAATTAAAATGATACTCTTCAAGTAATTATAGAGTCTAGAGAAAGGCTGGGATCACTGTTTCAGACGGGTGGAAAGCAAACAATGGAGGATGGTTGTCTGGCATCAGTGGGGCACAAAACTCATCAGAGTGTACGGACAACAAAGCCCGGAGCACAGGTCTCTCACCTGTGGATTTAACTCCCTCCAAAACAGGAAAGCCCTGAGGAACTCTAGTGTTGTGAACCACAAAGATGACGTCCATAAATGCATCACGTGTCTAACTATCATCAGGTTTTAAAAAACACCTTTGGTGTTACTTGAAAAAATGGCTTTTAATTTAGTTTTGAAAGATATAAATATGGAAGCCCATTTGTGACAGGAAAAGGGAAACATTAATTCAAATGTAACAATTAAAAGTACTTAAAATTAGATTTAAGGTCAAAATGTACGTGTGCTAAGTCAACAACTTTTATCAAGTTAAGTCTATTAAAAGTAAAAAAATGTTTTTTACGAATGTATAATTTTAAAGGAATCATTTGTAACAGACTATTTTACATGATAGTATTGCAACATAAAAGTAAAATGACGGTTGTTATTTAATTATTAATTGGATTATTTTTTAGTTAGGTCTACATTGCAAAAAAAAGTTAACTTTTTGTATCTAAGTCCCAGGTAATGTCTTTAAGATTTTCACTTGAATATGATATAAAACAGAAAACAGTAAATCTCCATATGTAAGAGGCTAAAGAGGCTTTTTAGTCTTTTTCATTAATAAAAAATGACTTTTAAATTTAAAACAGTTAGCATTGTTTTCCTGTTTTCCTGATCTATAAATGCAGAGCTTCCTCCATCACTGTTGATGGCAGCAGGATTGTGTATCTGGGTTTGATTTCCTCTTTTTTGTGATTGAAAAAATACAAAATAACGCCAGCCTTCTCCTTTACCGATGCTATAACCTGTAACTGCTATCTAAACTGCACCTTGAGATTAATATTCCCCACAATGGGATGAATGACAAAATCAATACCTTGCACAATAGGTGTGGATTGTGTAACAATGGAGCAAAAATAGCTGTAGAAACACTTCCCAGTGCCAGATGACCTGACCTTGGCCTGAACAGATGGATGGCAATCTTTCAAGAACCATCCATTTCAATAGTGCTCAATAACCTCATGCATTATATTAGCATGTTAAATAAGATACTTATTTAATACCTTATCCCAGTACATCACCTAATGCCTGACATTAACTGCCTCCAATAGTAAAAGGCACTGATGGTTCACCACCGCAGCAACCTGACAGTTACCTAAAATATACTGGTGTCCTGAAGATGATCCTGGAGGATCAAGTGCTCAGCAAAAGAGATAAAAGCCTGAGAGGGAAATATGCTATTGTAAGCAAGACAATCTTCGGTGAAAGTAGCAGAGGGATATTGAATGAGGCAGCTGTGTGCTTTAGGGGGAGAGTAAGGCAGGAGAGACAGAAAAGTGCCTCTTTGAGAGATGCCTTTTTCAACTAGTGAGAGAAGATCAGGGAATGTTCTGTTCAAGCAGGGATGGGAAGGTCAGTCCTCCACTGGAGACCTGGCAGGGAGAAAATAGATCAAACTGAGCAGAGAAATGGTCAATCCACCACAGCGAGGGGAGGTAGGGTTTAAAAAGTCAGGGCGTCCATGTGGATCGGGACAGGAGGTGGAACAAGGACTCTGAACTTTTAAATTGGCTAGCAATACCACAAGGTACCATATGATGTAAAACACCAAAGTGGAAGAGCTTGTTATCCTAAGAAAGGGTTAAAAGTTACTGTCATGACATTTATATCAGGATGTCACTCTATTTCTTGATGTGTATTTTTTTTAATTTTATCTCCACTAGTGTATTGCCCATTCTGGATGTGGTGGTGCCACTGCTTCTTCGGTTTCAACATGAGAGTTTTCAGGCGTTAACAGTGACCAGGAGTGAATAAACGACGAAGTCAAGTCTGCAACGTGTTTGATGGAGGCTTTTGAAGAAAGTTGAATTCCAGACCTGCTTAGCGCAGGTGATAACCGATGTCCATAGAGAATCGGGCTTTCGCATTTTTCTGCAGAACCACTGATCCAAGTAACTTCATACGCAGAACTGCACATCCCCGGGTCCTCACCAGCACACATGCCAAGCATAGAGTTGTTCGGTCAGTGGGTCGGCGAAATAATCAAACCCCAGATACACACACACACAAACACATCTGTCATTACGGTTGAGTAAGCTTAGTCTTCTTTCTTCATAATATTTCTCTTTTTTCTATGTTTTTGTTTTCTGCTTAAGTTGAAAGGAGGTCCTTTGTATTAGCCTGTGGCTTATCAACCTCTCCTGTCACATTTGTTATGATTCAATTCTTTATTTCACAAGGGATTTTATGCAGTCTCATGTGTGTTTATAAAAAAGGAGATATTCTGTTGCAAGTAAAAGTCCTTTTGTGGTGGTAGTTTGATCTAAACAAAATTGAAAATAGTTGTCAAATTTACTGGATCATGAGCATTTAAGTATAAATGTTTAGGAATCTTTTTAATGTTGAAACTGATAGAAGTGAAGCCAATTTTAACTACTTATATCATGCTCGGAGAATTTAGGAATTTATAAAAATACATCCTCTTTTTGATTACATTCTGAATTAAGCACAGAATTACCAGCATCTCATAAATGCACTTGAGTACAGGGCTTGAGTAAATGTACTTTCCAGCCCTGGCCCTCGGCCAGTATTTTGGGAGCGCAGCCAGGAGGGAGTTACTGCAGTCCAGACGAGAGATGACTAAATCTTGTAAGTTGCCGCGCTGAGTCCCTTGACAATCTGCCAAATCTGCAGGATCGTTCAACATGAGCCCTGCTGGAGGCCTAAGTGTCTGGCTACACATAGAGTGAGGAAGAGTCACAATAACACACAGCTTTGCTCTGAATTTAAAGGAGAGGTCCTGCAGGGGCTTAATGTCCTGTTTAAAGAGTTAGCCCGGATTCACCAAAGTCACACAATAACACCTAAGAACTAATCGATGGAGGCGGCAGTAGAGCAGAAACCCCCGCGTTCTGTGAGGTAAAATGACTGTCTTTGTCGAAGGAGCGTGGTGGCTTTGAAGAGGGGATAGATAACGGCTTCAGTTCCCCGTAGGAAAGGGTTGACTGACAGCAAGGTTAGGCGGTGAAAAGATTCTAAATATAGCGTGCACTTAAACTGATATTGATTTTTTTGGTGGGCCTTTCTTTTAGATGTCTTGTACACGTTTTGCTGATGTCCACAGCAATACATTTCTCAGCTTCTGTGCTGGTACTCTGCCTTCTCTCCTAAGTGGGGGTGTGCCGTCACCATCTATTGTATGTAACACACTAAATATGGGTAAAGTACCTCTAGAACCACACTTCAAAAGATCAGAACTATCGCTCTAGGACAGGGGTTTTCAACTGGTTTTGTCCCAGGGACCACCATTCGGACTAGAAAGCAATCCGCGGCCCACTGATGTGCCTGCGCGTGCGCGTGTGTATTTGGTGTTACATGCATAGCTCAATGCATGAAACATGAAAGAGAGGCCACGCAGATTTTATAATAATAAAAGTAGATTTATTAAATTAAATTAAATTAAAGATTATTTTAAAGAAAGAATAAAGAATAATAAAGTGTTGTGCAATTCAGTATTGGGAAAAGTAACTAAAAATGTCATGCAAAGTCAGTCTAGGTGTGTGACAAAACAACAACGGAGAACAAAAATCCAACAACACCGGAGAACCAAAATCCAACAAATGAAGACCAAGGCAGCCTCAACTGCTGGCTGGTCAGGGCTTTTATAACCCAGCCAGGACAGACCTGTCACCAATCACCTGCTGTAGAGACAGAGAGATTGAGAAAAGCAGAGAGAGATTGAGAAAAGCAGGGAGAGAGAACAGGCTTACCATTAACACAGGGCGGGGCCTAAACCCGCCAGGGTCGTAACAGTGAAAACATGGGAGAATTAGGCCTACCTGTCAGTGTGATATCTGAGCGTGGTGAAGTCCACACAGCCTGTCTATTCGTGGCGAAATGGTAGACAGAGACAGTCTCATGTCATTCTCTGGATCAAGCCTAGCCCTGTACTTATTCTTTAAGTACGCCAGTGTAGAAAAACCACTCTCACACAGGTATGTGGTTGGAAAGGGCAAAAGACACCTCATTGCTTTTGCAGCAAGCTGTGGAAATTCTGTCTGGCAACTTATCCAGAATTTAACAAGGGGCTGTGTGTCGTACATATGCCTCCTGACAGAGTCTGTGGACATCTCAATCAGCTTATCCTCTTCCACAGCCGTCAGACTTGACCCTACTGATGCATCGTCACTGAATGGGAGCAGGATCCACTTGCTGTCACGGCGCCACTCTTCCGAATCAGTGAAGTACTTTGCGAATTGACGCACAAGCTTCCTCAAATGCTCACATATAGTGTCGTTGATGTCAGTGCTGTCAGGGTATTCCTCAACTGAAGGAAACATCGCCAAGTTATTGCTCTCCACTCGTTCGATCCACTTTGACATTTTTTTCACAAATGCGTCGAGCTTCTCGTAGAGCTGCATGACGTTTGCATCTCTCCCTTGCATGGAGCTGTTCAACTTGTTCAGCTCTGCAAAAACATCTGTGAGGTACGCCAGCTTAGTTAACCAGTAACTATCGTTGAAATTGGAAGCCAGATCAGAATGCTTCTCGCACAAGAACTCGTAGATAGCTCCGCGTAGTTCAAACACACGGGCGAGCACAGCGCCGCGAGACAGCCAACGCACCTCTGAATGATAAAGGAGAGAGCTGTGTTCACTTCCCAAGTCATGGCATAGGGATGAAAACAGGCGTGTATTCAATGCGTTTCGTTTTATGAAGTTGACCGTCTTGACAACGACATCAAACACACCACTGAGCTCAACACTGAGATCTTTGGAGGCGAGAGCCTCTCTATGAATCAGGCAGTGTGTCCAAATTACCCCCGGAGCCACCCTCCTTACATGCGCAAACAGTCCAGTCTTGCTGCCACTCATGGCTCGGGCCCCATCGCTGCATAATGCAACGCACCTCTGCCACGAGATATTGTGCTCCGTGAAAAAATCGTCCAGTGCTTTAAATATTTCTACACCGGTAGTTCGCCCGGGCAGTGGTTTGCAAAAAAGAAATTCCTCGCACATAGTGCCACTGTCCTCGTATCGCACAAATGTTAACAGTTGCGCATCATTAGTAACATCTGTCGTCTCGTCGATTTGAAGGGAAAACAGAACTGTCTGAAGTTTTGCCATCAGCTGGTCTTTGACATCATTTGCCATTTCCCCAATTCGTCTTCCGATTGTGTTGTCTGACAACGGAATAGTTTTTAATTTGTTGGCACATTCTTCGCTTACCATAGCTCTGCACATATCTATGGCTGCTGGCAATATAAGCTGCTCTGCAATGGTATGGGGCTTCTTACTTTTTGCAACCCTGAGAGCGACCAGATACGATGCTTTCAGTGCGTTTTCATTTATTTTTGCACTCATCCTCATGGTAGCCTGCTGTCCTTTGAAATCACGCAACATCTGTTGCATGTACTCAACGGGTTTGGCCTTCAAGTGGACGTGATGCGTCTCCATATGCCGCGTAAGTTTCGACGGCTTCATAGCTTCATTACAGAGAATTGTTGAACATACGAAACACAGTGGTACCTCCTCTCCTGCTCTGTCTGTCGTCACTGTGAATCCATATTTAACATATTCCTCATTGTATTTTCTTTTTCGTCTTTTTTGCGAAGTTGACGCTTCGGAAGCCTGTCCTTGCCCTATCGTGGCGGCCTGTCCCTCTGTCGTGGCAGCCTGACCCTCTGTCATGGCAGCCTGTCCCTCTGGCACTTTCCTCACTACAAAACGATCCATTGGTGCTAGATATATAGCTAGACTAGTACATATGTAACAAATGTTTGCTGTACTACAACCTATCTTAAAATACTCTCGTCGGCTATGCTTATAAATGTGTGTCAACTTTGCTCGCAAGACTGTACGTAATGAATAATAAGTGAGGTTAGCGACGCAACTCATTACCATTAGCGAATCACAGGCTACCATAGACTGGATAGGCGCAAGGCTACATTCTGTCAGCTTGAATTTCCTTTATATTATTTTAAACATATTTTTCACGATATGTAACGGTATTCTGGAAATGTGTTGAAATATCAAAGCGAATTTATATTAAAAAAAAACAATGGTGAACTGATCAACATAGGCTCTTGTCACGGACCACATGCAATGCCGCCGCGGACCACCAGGGGTCCGCGGACCACCGGTTGAAAACCCCTGCTCTAGGATGTGTAGCTGCTGAATCAGGGGCCTGAGAGAGACAGCATGGACTCACAATAGTCAACACCTAATGAAATAAAGAAAAAAAAAGTCTGGAAAATGTTCCCTCAGACGCTGGAAATAACAAGATCATTCATAAGTACAGACAAGAATGAAGACAACTTTGGACATCACTCTCGTTTTCCATCAGGATTCTAATATTTCTAACAATGTGCCAAGCAGTAGAGATTTAAACGTCACGCTCGACAGGTAAATTGTTAGAACCTCACATTCATCATTTTGTAACGTGAAAAATGTGTTGCAGTTTTTAACATTTCACGCCTGTCAGGCATTTTAAAAGACATAATAAAGACTAATTGTATCAGTGAGGTATGTGAAGTGTGGCTGCCTCAGGATAAAAACAAAAGACTCTCACCACTAAGACGAGGATCATGGGACCTTGGTAGATGTAGTCTGTGTAAACACCAGCTTGCTTTCCAAACCAGCACCTGCAATTAAACAGAAAAATCAGAAATGCTTACTTCTAGGCAGGTGTGATTATATTGTCACTCACTTTATAAAGAATTCCGAATTTTCATTTATTTTGTGCTTAGGGTGTTTAAACACTTTTCTGGTCAGAGAAAACGCATTTCCTTTAAAAATAGATAATTTTGAAACATGAAGAACGTCGCTGCATTGAAAATCTGAAAAAAAATACTTTATTTAAGATACAATATTAAATTAATATATTTGAAATATAAAAACTGAATCTTAACTTACTTATACTACTCAAACTTATTCTAAAACATCATGGATCTTAGATGAACAACAAATGCCTGACTGAGTTTGATTTCTTCTACCAACAAAATGTTTTTGATTTTGATCACTGAAAAGCTATTTAAAAAATGCTCTATTTGAGATAAAATATTTGATATAGATAAGAGGATAAGGCTGGTGTTCTATATTCTTTTCTCGTCAACAGATTCAATGGCAAAAGCCCAAAAGGCGTCAATTTCTGACGTCCCTGCCCTTTCTGTGACACTCAGCCCCGAGCCCATCGCTTCCTACTGAAGACATAAATGTTTAAAAATGGGTCACAAATTCAGTTATTTCAAAATGGAAAAATAATATACTTAGATGGTCACTGTTTTGGTGCAGAGGTATTCCTCTAAACTTCTGGGACGAAATTAAAATGTGCAAAGAGAAACCCTTTAATGTGTCAGCGCTTCTATTGCACACCCTCAGAATGTAAATGAGGATGTCATAATTTGAAGGAGAGGACAAAAGAAATAATATAATTCAACATTGCCATGATGAGTGAAAAATTCTGGGTGAGACCTCACCCCCCCCCCCCCCCCCCCCCCCCCTCTGATGATGCTTATCATTTAAACGGGCTAATAACGCTGACCTTTTGAATAGGGCTGTTTTGCAATGAGGCTAATTTGCCTAGAAAGGGGTACATCTCCCACCAAAAGTAAGGCATATTATTTAATGTAAAAATGTCCAAAAGTTTGTTTGCATGGCATTGCAGTTAGTATTGCATTTCAACCATGTAAGTTCTTTAAAAAGTATGCTGTTTATTTTTGTCATTTCAGTCATGTTTTTTTTCTGGGATTTTGACGGTAAGAAAAACATGAAACACTGACATCCTTTCAGTCCTTAATGACACGCTTTAGGGGTTTTAATTTGATGTTTTTCAGCGTACATATGAAATGCAGAATCCATTTTCACCTGTGTCAGTGCAAAAAGAGACCACTTTATATCAATTTATATCCCTCTCAAAATGGCCAGAGGGATAATATGTAATTAAGAATATTGTACAATGAAAATGTGATTACGGCAGGTTAATAATAGACATTAGTCTCCTTAATGCAATACAGTTTGACTTTGCCCTTGTCCTTTTATTAGCTGGTTTGGTTTCTCAGGCACAACAAAGGGCTTACTTTTCATTGTCGTAGTACAGCTTCCCAATCGCCCATGCCACAATTATAGGGAATGGTATACCTGTGAAGGAAAAGAAAGGACACATAACAGATACTTTCATCTTTCTCTGCTATTCAGATAACAAAATATGCCTTCATGGATTTCACGCTGCAATAACAAATCCTTGTATATTTTTTTCACTAGCGCCTGCCAAGCTCTGTCAGAAGCAATTGTTCCTGTTACTGTGATCCACTGATTCAAGCCAAGACATGTCACCATGTGAACTTTTTGTGAATGAATGAGTAGCTGGACTCTGCTTGACGATAATGCAGAATGATCATCTGATTTATTGACTTAAGGAAGTATGATAGAGCAGACAAACAGCCATTACTTCACCATGTCGGTCTGGAAATGTTCCACTGCATTAGCAATATAGAGCTCCTGCGGTCACGTGACTTTTGGTTGGGAGCCACCATTTTGGCAGTCAACATGACCACCGGTGCCAGTGTTTTCTTACCGAGCGAGTATACTTCTCATTTTAATTCAAGTGAAATTCGGCTTTATAGTACAAAATTAGAGAGATTAAATATAAGCGACCCATATAATTCACCCGGTGTGCTTTTCAAGAGCATAACCTCCTGCTCTGAAGACGATGTACCCGACTTGCGCTACGCAGACATCCACAGCTATCTTGTAAGCTTTCCATCAGTGTACTCAGGAGACTCCCTCAGAGCGTACAAAAGCTTGGAGGCTTACAAATGGTGTCAGTCCGGCTTCGTAAACAACATTCAACTGTGGAGTCTTACATCCAAAAACTTCGGCATCATCACTGCAAGGGTAAGTATTAAATTATTCCAGTTTGATAGGCAGTGTCACGTTAGCAGATATCTTTGCCTGCTCTACTTTGTGCAGTTTAGCCTTCTGCCTTCTGTTAAAAACCTCCAGTCTCGTTTTATGTCTCCTCTTCTCTGGAGATGGAAGGTAATCGAAAATTGAGGGGATAAAATCCGGACTCAACGGATTATCACTCTTTCTCCCTACAAAATAAGAAGGAATATTTCAACACGGGTTTGTTTACCACTAGCTTGCTACAAGCTAACTTGCTAACTGGCTAGGCTGCGCCAGAGCCACACTTGTTGAGTTAAAAAGGGACATCACAGTGTCCGTTAGCTATAATAACTGGGTGCTACTTCTTAAATTAAACTAATTAAATTTAATTAAACTGACCAGAAACTTTTTGTAGCATTGTACTGTATTCCTTCACCCACCTGATATGAAGTGATCACTGCATAAGCGAAAGCCAACGGCCGGGGGGTCCCATCTTTCAGTCTTTTTCTGAAGGCTCCTGGCTCTTTTAATCGCTCCAATCCACTTCTCCCTCCTCTCCGCGTCTTTAGGAATGCGATAATACGATACACCTTTCTTTTTCCCACGCCTATTTGTGCAACCTGGTGCACAGCAGTTATCCACCATCCTTGACAGTCTGCCAGTGCCTGTCAATTTACTGCCGCGATGACTGCCAAAATGGCTGCCCCTGTCGTATCTCGTCACGTGACCAGCATATATGACATCATCTGCAGGAGCTCTATACTGCCATTATTGTAATGGTAAACCTCTAGAAAAAATATACTCTCACACTCTCAGATTACTTGAAATATTTAATTTGTCTTGATGTAATCTTGTGTCTATGCCCATCTGCTTTAATAATAATCTCTGCTCTTGAAGCCTGAGTTGAAGATAAGCGAAGCAAATACAATTTGATCTTAAAAATGTTTGCACGGCCGCCCTGAAATGTGCTGCCATATCTCCCTTCACACGGAGGCTTCACGCGGCCCTGGGGTAAATGTAATCCAGATGGCACCATACACCTAATCTCAGCAGCACAAAGTTGAGTTAGACAGTGTGAAACGGGGTGTTAGGGAACTCCACACCAAGATGTTTCCGAGCTGCCACAGCAAATCCTGGTATCTCCATCAAGTCATCTGCTCCCATTGTTGGCTAAATGTGTGTCTGTCCCTCAGTGTGGTCTGTTAAAGCGAAATATATCAAAACTGACTGGAGTTAAACAAGTAGTTTAACATGTTTTAAATACAATTACTCTCTTTCTCCGCTGATGAAATTGATACTGCTCAAGAGCCAGGAGCGAATTAGCTTAGCTTAGCAATAGCACTAGAAGCAGGGGAAAACAGCTAGCCTGGAAAATACTCCCATATAAAAAACAAATTGTTGCTAAACTATTCTCTTTGTGAACATTTAATATGTTGGAGGGAGCTTTAGAGGTGTTAGTAGGTGTATTTTTTAACATTGGTAAGAGCAAAGATAGCCTTTCCCCCATGCTACAAGTCTTTATGTAAGCTAAACTAAGCTAACTGTTCCTGGCTCTTGATCTATACTTAACATAGCCATTAGAGTGATATCAATCCTAGATTTGAAAGAAAATAAATAGGTGTATTTCCCCAAGAACTAAAACAATACTAACTAAAGTTTATTCAAACTGGAATGTTTAGTCTACTGATTAGTTAGTCGCCAACTATAATGATTCATCAATTAAATCATCTTCATGCAAAAATTGCAGAACATGCTGTTTTCAGGCCCTTAAGTAAGGATACATCTAGATTTCTTTCTGTTTCATATTAAAGTCTAACAAAACAAGACATTTAAATATCAACTTGGACTGAGAAAAACTATGATGGACGACTGATCACTTATTTCGGTCATTTTATAGACTGATTAATGTAGTTAGTTAGTCACATTCAAAGCCCCAAAGGTTTATTATTCAGCTGTAGGGAGGTTTTGTATCATTGTACGTACACCAGCCAATGCAGATGAACATCCACTTGCGCAGCTTGTCGGTGGAGTAGGTGAGGACAATGGCGGTGTGGAGATAGCAGCCCTCGCCAAACATCCAGAAGAAGTTGGTGGAGTGGAAATAGTTGAAGGAGGCTGTGACGAGGCGGCACCAAATCTACAAGGCAAGGAAAGCAAGGCAAGTTTATTTATATAGCACCTTTCAACACACGGCAATTCAAAGTGCTTTACAAAAAAATAAAGACATTAAGAAAAAATGCAACAGAAACACATAAAATGGCATTTAAAATAAACACAACAGGTATAAAATACATGGCTAAAATACTGATTATTTATATTTTTAGTGATTATTTATGTTCATAGTCCAACTGTATATATATATATACATATATATATATATATATATATATATATATATAATACTGGTTTATTTTTATTTATTTATTATTTATTTTATTTCTAATTCTGCAATGACTTGTATCGTATTGTACTGCTGCAACACAACATTTCCCAGTCTGGGATTAATAAATAATTATTATCTTATCTTATTTTATTCTAATCTTATCTTGTTTTATTCTAATCTTATCTTATTTTATTCTAATCTTATCTTATCTTAAAAGCCACACTGCAGTGTGACATATCAACAGCTCAATCCAAAGCTGTACAAAACAAATTATTCGGTCAAACATTTCACAGCCCTACTGCAACACATTGCTAAGCACATCACTTGCTCTTTGAGTTACATTATTATCATTTCATCAAGAAACTGTAGCTAAATGGTCTGTCAAGGAAATCTCTGTTTGAGATTCAACGGTTTTTAATACAAGAAACATGCTCTTCTTTATGAGCGCCGTATCCGCCAGTCATTTGTCGTACAAGTTTTATTTCCCAGAAATACACAGGGGATTTGAGAGGATTTTGGATCCGTCCAATCGAGTTACTGGACTTAAAGAATAAATGACCAGGAGTATTCAAACTCCTCTGCTGGTTAAAGGACACCCAAAACCTCACTATAAAGACACATTATGATGTGAAGCTCATGAATACAGCCGCTGTTTCTTAAAACTCAGTGGGTGAACCGTCCTTGAAGACGCTAACATGAAAGAATTCTAGAAATTGACTCAATTCGAAAAACATTTTGTGTAAAGCAGAGAAGGAACAGCTTAATAATTAAAGGATGATTTTTAGCACAAAGTCAGACATATGCAAATACATGCAGGATGTCATAAACTATTTAAAGAAAAAAGGCTGTTTCTTTGATGTGTTTATGTCTCATGAAAAGCCCCAACCCTAACACTAAACCAACAAGGTGTACGTCCAACTCGAAGGGTTGCTGTCAATAATCCTACTGCAGATATAACCATACAAAGAGTTCCCAAATACAGTTTAATAATAATAACAAATAAAAAAAAGGCTATATGTGTGTTTATAAAACAGCAGATCATTGCAGTTTTTATCAAACATTGCAAACAGAAGAAAAGAGCCCATTTGTTCGGGACTATTTAAAGCATAAGATTAATCCACATTTGGTGCTCTTCTTAGTATTATGTGCCAGCAGCATGGTGTATGTAAGAATAAGTCCAGAATAACCTGCACCATTTGTGTTCATAATAATTGATGGGTTAATAAAACACCAAAAATAAAGCTGCAGTGGGCAAACATTTCATTCTAATCCAAAATTACAAGCTATTTAACCTCTCTATCTAGTTTTTTTGTAGTCTTTTTATTGAACTTCTTTCACCATATGCTTTAACGCAACACAAGTAATAGCAATCAACATCAAAGCTTGCAAAAATACAAACAATACATTACAATACAATAAAAACAGACATAGACTAGAAGGAACAAAACAGTAACACCAAAACAAAAGCAAAAAACGATAAAGACTGTATATTATATATTTGGATGCAAAATATTGTTCCAAGTAGGTGAGAAAAGGTTTCCAGACATTGTGTTTACCGAGCCGAATTTTAGGTTCTTCAAATTGAGCTGTGACAAATCACTTTCCGCCCATTTAAAGTGCACTGACAGTTTGGCAGTGAATAAACACCAAACTGTCAACTGTCATGCTAATGATGTGTACCTGAAGGTGCAAACACTTTGGGAGTTACTCCAAATTATGAAATTACTGGATCAGGTCCAATCTCCTAATACAAATATTAGAGAATATCACAAATGACCGACAAGATGATATATGTTTTGGGCAGCTCCAAAACAAATGTTACAGTGTTTCAATGACGTTTATCCAATCCTGGAAACATCTTTGCTAGTCTGCTGCTGCTAATGTGTCATCTATCTATTCCAGCTTGGATTCGAATGAAATATTCTGCCTTTACTCCCATGTTTGGCTGACTAAATTTGAAAAACAAATGGTATTTTCCATTTTTCAAAGCCATCCAGCCACATAAAATAACCTAAATGTATGTTTACCCACCAAAAGTACATCCCTTATGCAAATCTGATGAAGAAAACCCCCAGTGCAACAGTGTGGCGTGTTTAGACAATAATGGCAAAGAGAAAGAGATATATGACGCTTACACACTATACTTTCTTCTTTGCTTTTATACATTTGTGTGATTTGTGAATAAAAAGAAAATATATAATATCACTAGACTTGTTGTTTAGTTCCAAAGCAAACGTGTTACTTGTCAAAGATCAACAGAAGCAGCGGTACGTACCACGTTACTTTCGTGTACTGCGGGACTCATAGTCATTTGGACGATAAACCATGTCGCGTTTCTCAGGATGAAGGCGGTGATGAGGTTCCAGTGGATGATGTTCCTCAGGCAGCGGATGCTCCTGCGAGGGAAACAGAGATTAACAAACTCAGATTAAATAATTCAACTCAGGTATTTTTGCCCTTTTTTCAACTCTTCTCCTGCAATGCCCATAAAAAAGAATATGCTTTGTACGTAAATGTGACAAAACTGGTGGGAATTTTCCTCTTTTGTAGCATATTTTAAACCGAGATGGTACACTTACATTGAAATGAAATATACCCTAAACTGACTGTAATTAAAGAAATTGTTCAACATTTTGGGAAGTACAATCAAACAATCTTTCTTTCTAAAAGTTTAACATAAAAATGTATACCAATTAAGTGGCAAAAATGCAGGTACAGCCAGGGGATGATTAGCATAGCTTAGCATAAAGAGACTGGATATGGGGGGAAAACAGCGAGCCCCACACATAACAAAATCTTGAAACAAATAGCCTAAATGCAACAGGCGATACATTTCTCTGCATTTTGAGAAATGAAATATTGTATTGAGTTTTTCCATGAAAATGTAATAATACAATTTACAATTTTATAATTGAACCAACCAAACTGAATGTCTTTGTTCTTAAAAGCTTTATAACATTATAACAAATGTGCTTTTTTTTATGTATACTGGTTCGCCTAAAAGATACATTTATTTAGATTATCTTGACTCATTGACCAAAACTACATTAAGTGTCACATTTTGCCTTAGCTTTCTTAACAAAAAAAAAAGAACAGATTAAAGCATCTATTTTGGTTTGTATTATTATTGTAATATAATTGTACGTATTATTACTTTTTTCTAGGGAAAATTGCAACTCCCACATTATGTATTAACCCCCTTTAAGATGTAAAAATTCATTGCAAATAAATGAGATTTTGCATTCAAGCTGTTTATAACAAAGTGCAGAAGATAATTATAAAATGTGGGTCTTACTACATAATGAAGTGAACATTTATCACATAATGTGTTGTTACAGGCCTGTTAATTAGAGGTGTTGGTAGATGTGTTTCTGAACTTTGGACCGAGGCGGTGGATGTAAATTCATATTTACAGACATGAAAGAGCAAACTGATAGAAAATATGTTCATTAAAAATCTTTTTGTACTGAATTTGAATCAAATACATTGAACAAATGATATAACCCTTTAAGTAATCTTGGAGGAATACAGAAATAATGAAGAGATGTAGCCTCAACATGTCTCCTTACCCCTAACATAACATGATGTAACATTTCCACTGTTTGAACTCCTGTTTGTGTCATCGCCTGAACATTTGATGTCTTACATTTATGCAAATGAATCGACCTTAGGATACAATTAAAAAATCTGCCTCAGAGTTAGAGGTCGAAAATAGAAGCACACATACTAACGGATGTAACAAAACGACCCCGGTCACAGCACTGACAGCCCCGCTTGTTTTCACCAGCTGACGGCGTCATCAGCCAGCAACCATGAATCACATGATTTATTTTTTTAAGCATGCATCAATTATTAATAAGTGCCACTTGCACTGGCTTGTTGATGACTGAGCAGCCGCACAGGAGCAAGATTTTTCCATTGACACTGCATTACTGTTCGCTTTCACTTTAATTTATATTAATCATGGAGCTATTAAAGGAAATAACGACCTCATTAACAGAATAACATGCACAGAAATGGTGCTGCAGTTCGGAATAAGTACAATATTACAAAGAAGTAAAACATAAGTAAACCTAATGGGTACAAAAATAAGTATTATCAATCGCTTTGTCCCCAAAGTAAGCGGGTAATCTGACTCCTTTTGACAATGATAGCTCATGGCAGCGACTGTCATGAAAAGAGGTTTTATATTTCAACAACTGATTCATTACCTAGTGTGATCTCACTCCCTTTGGCATCCTGTCAGTGAATCAGCTCTGCCTGGTGGGTATTCATTATCGACATCGACTCTTACGTCTGAAAACACCTGTTTTCTGTCAATTTATCTCATTCTGTCTTTCAGTACCAGTGGATCTTATCTCCAGAGTATAACTTTACACTATAAATGAGATTGAGTATGACAATGTGTCAATGCCAGGGATTTGTATTGATCTGGTGCAACAACAAATATTAATGTAGCTTGTTTCTTGGCCATAAAAAGCCCCCATTTGGGGACTTCTGGCAAAAGAAATCCATCAAATACACTCATCATAATTATTGTATATTTTAATGAGCCGGGGGGTGAATTCATGTATAACTTTCTCATTGTTATGTGGCTCTTGTTGTGTGTTTGTAATGACTTGACCTGCTGACAATCGGCTCCATTTATGTTTAATCAAGCCCAGGATGATTGGCTCGGTGCTCCCAGAGAGTAACCCACACACAGGGTGACTCATCACGCACTGAGGAACCTTCAATAAGGACGTTTTTTTTTTTTCACCGTCTGTGAAGCCTTTTAATTGATCAAAAACAAACATGTAAAATCCATATTTTATTTTGTGTCTCTTTTTTTGTTCTCTGTGTGTGATACCCCCTGCTGCATTGTTAATTTAGTGGAAGTATTTGTGCATTAAACCCCCTTTTTACCATTATATAAGTTATATCATTATATTAAGAAAAACAATAACAGTAATAGTAACTTGCTGCTTTATTTTATTCCCACTTTCTATATTATATTATATTGTATGCTTTATCTTGGTATCCTCTCTCATTTTTGAACGATACAATAGTTCTGTTTTGTGTTATTTTGTGTACTCTTTAAAGTACCCTATTATGTATTTATGAAAACATAAGATGAGATAAGATAAGATGAGAATTTATTCATCCCTGAGGGAAACCTTTAGTTGTGGGCTGAAAGGTAAGAAGGCAGATAAAGGACAATGAAACAACTACTAATACAATTGAATAAATAGAAATTAAGAAACACATAAACAATACATTCATTAAAAGGCATTATATGAGTCTGGGAGTGAATTTATGTGAATTAAAGTTTCAAAAACAATAAAAATACAAATATGATACAGTATAAAGTTTTAGACATGTATGTGAATTATAGAAACACTACAAATGAATGACATACTGCAATGGACTATAGAAAATAGTATAAACAAATAATTTATAATATTATTATGTAGAAGTACAATTGTTCATTATCCTTCACATTTATAGCTATATACATATAAATTACATTAAGTTCCCAAATTACGGATTAAGAATAATTTACCAATAGTTTAATGTATTGTATATTTTCCAGAGGCTTAAATCAGGCTTAAGTTTCATTATGATAACATATTATACCAATTCCTCGGACAACAATACGATTTAATTAAATTCAGAGGCCTGCAATCGATACGAGGAGTACCAAACAGCCATTTAACACTATCAGTTAAGTTAGATCAACTTTATGAATATAATCAATAATCATTTTAACAATTGCATTACTGGGATCTGAGGGGAGGAGGTGCACTTGGCTGAAAATGGGGACACAACTGTGCCATGGGTATTATAGAAAATAGAGTATCTTTAAGATGTGTCAATGTTTTCAGTTTGCATTGATGCTATTGGATCATTGAGCCAGATTCATGTATCGTTACCATTTTAATGTGTTAATTTCACTTTGCTCAAATAGCTCTTCATTTGTGTTCTAACCTCTTCCTTCCTGCCTGTCATTGTGCTGCTATAACAAAGTATTCTTAAATGAAGTGTTGAAAGCATGTCAGTAGAAGGAATTCTTGAGTACTTAGTATTTCTTTCTCTGGCTGAGAAACATTTCAGATGACTCATTCTGCAGTCCCCCTCCCATCGTATTAAACTGGCTTCGTTAGCGTGAGTGTGACGGTAGTTGCTGCTGCGATTTAACAGGTCAGAGGTGCGCGTTTGAATATCCGTTGGCAAAAACCTTGTTTACATTTCCAAAAGAGGTTGTCCACGGTCTAATTTATTAATGCCTTCATTTCCCTGGTCTAACATCGCGGGCGTGGGAGGTGTGGAACTGTGAACAGCTTGTCTTCTTGCTCGCTAAATCAGATCCCCTCAACAATTTGATCAATTTCCTCTCTATGTTATGCACTGACTGCAGACAGAGAGATGAGTTGATTCTAGCTTCCAGGGCAACGTGTATATAAAAGTCTCATTTATTTTCATGCACATTAAGTGTTAGTTGACTGACAGTTGGAGCGCTTCGAGGCTTGAGATGGACACACTTTGACTGTGCTGGGTGAATCATCAAATAAAAAGCTGTGCTAGAAAACATCTGAATGGTGGTCACTGACTGTCGTTAGCTTGTTTTTCTCGGCTAAGCTATCATGTCATCTGTTCACTGTCACCACACCAAATGGTTCAAACGTTTTCAGTGCAGTAGGTTCAGTCTTATGTTCAAACTGCAAAAGACTGTGATAATAAGTATTTACTGTTTCTCATCCTATATAACAACATTTATGCAACGTGAATATTATTGTGCCTTCTGCAGCCTTTTAGAGGGTTCTGGCTAGAAAGGGTCCGTCTTGAGAAAATACATGGTTCTCACCACTGCTCAGAGACACTGGTGTCCAAGTATACCCAGTTTAACTTGAGGATTCTGTGTTAAAGATTTCAACACCTCTACTGGCGGAAACATCGAAAACACAGAGCTTAAAAAACTATTAGATGATTAAACATTTAAGAGTTTGAATTATTCACTTTTAGATTGGATCAGTTTTGGATGTGACTCAATAAAATATGAAGACAGCTCACATGTATCGTAGTATTTTAAGCCCTCAGTAGACTGTTAAGGGTTTTTTTCTTCGACTATTTTCAGGTTTGGTTATTCGATCCCTGAATCCTCATGTCAAAGTGTCTTTGCTTTTGCACTTTCCTGCACAAAACTTGTAAAAGGGTGTACCATGGGCCACAGAGGAATCCGCTACTTATCAGAGCAGATCCAAATCCCAAGGCAAATGTTTCACTTAGAATTGCAGCATTTGTGCGGCATTCGGAATAATTGAAAAACAAACTAGGTATATTTATGTAAACATCTCGAGTTGGAAAAACAACTCAGGAACAGCGGCTCATGGTAGCGTTGTTCCATTGCTCTGAGCGATAACATACAACACATCTTCGGTTTTAGTGTCCACTTTGTGTCCACATTAAGATTTAAAGCTCATGAATGAATTAAAGTCTCTGGAAATGGGACCATCTGAGGAGCACATGAATGTCCCTTTGGACCGAGTGGACATCTTTCTAGTTATAACTGAGTTTTGTTTTGTCACGTTGGAGTCCATGATTTTTTATTTTATTTTTTAACTTTGGATACAAAGCGGTTGAGAGCGGATATAAAAGCAGTTCATTTCCAAGTTATTTAATTTGAACAACATTGGAAATAAAAGATCTATATGTTTAAGATTATCCAGGAGAGTCCTGTCTTTCTGTGTGGAGGACCTTGTTAAAAAGTGAACTCTGAAATTGTAACTCACAGTTCAATTTCTATTCTGTCTCACTGTTCAAACTCCCATTTCAGTGTTTTTTTAGCCCATCTCTTCTCTCTGCTGTAATTTTTTCCACTCTCTGGTTCCAGTTCCACAACACTGAGCAGAAGTGTCAACCTTCTCTCCATCACACTGTCAGGGGCAAGCTTCCCTTAAATGGCTCTCGATCTCATTAAAAAGAGTATAAGGTGAGGAATAAATGCCAAACTCCCTCACTACCTTGATGCCATTTTTAGCCGGCTGACACTTGTCCTCACCTCTCCCTCCCTATCCGAGCCAGGCAACATGATTTGTTCATAAACGCTGTCCTGTAGAGCTTCTATTTATTGTGTCTCTCTGTGGCCTTTCATGCTTTTCTCACCCCCCGGGGGTGTCTCGGGGATCAATAACAGCACCGGCTGTTGAGGGTGCTAAGACCTTTTTGTCGTTTACGCTCGACTTATTTTGGTTTGTCAGAGAAACCCACTCCATCTCCACCGATTGTCCCAGCAGGCCTATGCAAGAGTGTTTTGGTTTTCTCCCTGAGATTGGTCTATTATTCCCATTTGACGGGGAAATGTGCCCTAGTTTTTGCGGGCTTCTAAACCCCTTTACATCTGCGGGATTGAGATAAGGAAGGTTTCATCCCATGACCAAACGGTTTTTCAATAAGAACGAGAAGCGCTTTGAAACGAGGGATCTCGGGAATTCTGACGTTTCTGTCACATCAAAGATGTCTTTAGGATTATCAGCGGAATGGTGGCAGTGGGACCAACCAACACTTACCTCAGACACAAGAAGAGGAAGAAGGCTACCAGCAGAGCCACCATGGAGATGCAGTGACCTAGGAAGTTGATGATCACAGCTATCTGGTAGTGCATCTTGCCTTTTTTCTGCAGGGAGAGAAGAAACACAGCTGGATTCTTTTGGGGGTATTTCTGATTTACAGAAACAATATTCTCAGAATAAGAGAAGAGACTTCAAAGGCTGAAAAATCTTTTTCTGTCTATTTTTGTTCTTAAATAGTGGACCCCTGCTGTGGTTTTAAACACAGGCGGATTTAGAAACTTGAGTAAAAATGTGTTACTTATGAAGCTCTGGGTTTCAATTTCCATTACATTATTAATAACTACACTGTCTATATTGTGTAACAGATTATATAAATAGGCCACTAAAATTTGAAATAGTAGCAGGAAAATTGGCCCCTGGACAGACACGTAATAGGCCCCCAACTTGAAATTTGTAGACAATTTGTGTGTCTTTGCGGTTGCTTTGTATTTATAGGTGATTTAATTTAATTTGTTATCACCAGTTGGCTTCTATAGGTTCCAAGGGTTTGCTCAGAGCTGTGGAAAAGAATCTTTTTCTACTTCTTGGACTTGGAATTATCTGTACAGCATACTATATCAATCTACTCCTTTTGATAAATGTAAAGCCATGTGATAAATCCATGAAACTGAGAAATGCAACTGTTTATTTGAGCTGGATTAGGTCTCCTCCTTGTGTGTTTGATGATTTTATTTCCTGATGTGTTTTATTTCTATTTAAACTGTTACTGTTGTGCTGCCTCGGCTAGAACTCCCTGTGGAAAAATAGATTCCCATATCAAGGGACTTCTTAGTAAAATAAACATTGAATACAAGTTAGAAGTGGTCATTTTGTGGTCATTTTACATGTATTTGTTGATCTTTGTGTGACTGTTTTTTATTCTCTATAATTGTGCTTGTGTCTTTTCTGTCATTATGTATCTGTTAACAGTCATTTTTCATCTATTTGGAGTACCTTTTCATCCCTTTGTGTTAATTTTACGAGTCTTTGTGGATGTTTTTCCTCCCTTTAATATCTGTTTTTCTTTTTTGGTTGTTTTTTCGTGTTTTATGATTGGTTTGCACATCTTTATGGTCGCTCTGTGTCTCTAAGGGCTTGTTCAGTGTCTCTTTATGGTCGTTTTTTTAATCTCTTTGTTGATTTTCCTATAAGAAAAGATAAGAGCACACACTCACATACATTATCCACATGTTTGGTAATGCTGCTGTTAAGGAATGTTTTACATAGAACACAACTTCCTAGGAATTGGAGCTAAAAAAAACTCGCTGTCTGTTACTCAGATAGCCATTGTGATCGGATTTCCCCCACACTACCAACAGTAATCTGTGATGTAAGTGGATTTACATAACCTAGTGGTGTCTACGCCCAGATTAAATTTGGACATGTTTAATCCCTGCCTCTCCCACCCTGCAACAAATTCTCCTATTCACTTTGTTTTGGAGCAGCGACTAAAATCTTTAATTCTTTCACTGATATTAAGTGGAAAAATGGCTTGGTATTAAAACTGAATCATTAATTATTGCATTTTATTTCATGACTGCGCATCAATCTCTGTATAATCTTAGATTAGTGGAATTGAAAAACAAGTCCTCATGCTAATAGGTTGTTTGTTCCTTTCAAAAAGACCACATGACCACTACAAAATCAGCCTTGTGAGAGTTTCCCATCTGCAACCTCTGTGGGTAGGGTTTCACTGATTTTGGCAAAATACTTTGTCGTGGTTACGGAAATATTGCGGTCATGCTTAATGATTTTCGACAGAATAATCCTGCACTCTCTCGGAATGCGAAATGAAAGGATTGGTACGGATTTGGTCAAGTCTGTTTTAATACACTTCTCACTTGTCATATGAGGCTGTAACTAACAACTTCAAAAAGTGATTGGCAAGATACAAGGAGCTAGGGTTTGATACTTAGAAGTCTTTTACTTCATCCAATTTCATGACAGTTTATTCATCCATTTCAACACATTTCAGAATAATTTTTCATTTTTAAATCCACAACATTTATCTGAAATCTTTAGAAACACTAGAAATGATTTCATAAACAAAGAACTTTTAAAATATGAAAAACTGTGAAAAATCCGTCTAACAAACAGTGCAAATGATCTACTATACATGTTTGTTGAATCAGCCACTGTTTTTCAAAGATGAATTTTCAATGTCATGGTGTCAGCCTTTTAAATGTGACAAATTGCTGCGTTTCCTCATCTTACATGAAAATAAACTGAATACCACTGAAGTTTGTGAAACTAAACAGGAAATCTCCCCCCCTTGGGTGTAACAAACTGTATATAGTGCAGTGTGCTTTAGAGTGCTTTGCAGATGTCCAGAGGTAAGGAAGGGAATTAATACCGTTACAAAAAATGTCTTTATCTGTATTGGCCTTCAAAAAGATATTAAGGTGGCAGTTGTTATTTAAATATGTCAGAGCTGGAGTACACTAACCGGCTGGGGATTCCCAAATAAGATACTCTCTAAAATGAATTTAATCTAAACCATTATTTATCTGTATAAATGTTTTGGGATAAGATACATTTAGTTTTTAGGGTATTTGGTTAATGTCACAGTGTTTTCAATGTATAAATGTTTCTGTATAATACATGAAGTCTCACCAATTCTAGTAAGACATTATTAAAAAAACATGCTGTCTAGTGTCTAGGTCTCTACTCTCAAGCTTTACAGTATTCTTTCAGGTTGTTATATGTTATATATCCTAAAGAGGTCCTATTATGCTTTTTGGGTTTTTCCTTTCCTGTAGTGTGGGTTTTTGTGCATGTAAATGGTCTGCAAAGGCTTAATTCCCAAAGCTCCCCCCAGAGGGAGGTTCTCTCCCACACAAATGATGGCTTGTTATTGTTATTTGGATGTGGACAGTGTGATTTCAGAAACATTTCCGAGAAAGATGACAAATCCAATCCAACCAAACAAAATTGTTTGTTTATTGCATTGTGATCCACAGTCCACATCGCAATGTTAAAATGAGGCGGTTGGGTATTCCTGTCATGGGAGTTCCATATGTGTATTGTCCCAGTAATACAAACTAAATAAAACTACTGACATTTCCGTCTGCTGCTGCATAATGCATTTTTTTACCAAACAAGGGATGTAGAATTTGTACTCTGTGTCTTCCAGCAGAATCACGCTATAAAAGGATAATTTCAAGGGTAGAACGACAGGAGGGTGATTACAATGATTAGTGACTACAATTTGAATGAATTCAATGTATATATGAATGAGGGTGCTGTAACATAGACCAGAAAAGAGAAAATGTGAGTCGGTCCTTTAAGAGACACTGCAAGACTGGCTAACACATCAGGACATAAATCAAGCCAACAGGAGGTTTTAAAATGGATAGAAGGGCTCAGAGAGGAGGGGGTGGACGACAACAGGATAATATAAGACCCAACCTACCACTCGCCTCAGGTCTCTGAGAAAATGTGTGGGCTACAAGAGTCAAACCTAAACCTGAATCACTCTCTTTCCATGAGACAAAACAAAGACACTTATTGTGTATTTGAGAAAATAACCTTGAGACAATCCCAAACGAGGATTTTTTTTCTTTTCCTCAAACTAACTTTCTATTAAGGCTTTGATCCACAGACTTTCTCTTCCCAGCGGGAGCACTGAACATCCAGTTCAATTCAGGCTGAACTTTAAAGAGAGACTTCCTAATGCCTCCCCTCCTTTTCTTCTACTGATGTCAATCACGCCAGCGCTACCACCTGGTGATTTATTTCATGGCCGCAAAAAGAAAAAAATCAAACACATATTCAAAAAGGTCAGACAGTCCATATCCATCTTCTGCAGGGATCGATTGGACATCAGACCTAAAGTCTCTCTCGGAAAACACAAAATGAAGAGCCTCGTTCCACAACATGTTCACAGATCTATAAAGTTCGACTGAAACAACTGTAATGCACCTGATTGACAAAATTGAGCGTCAAAAAGGAAGCTATTTAAGTCATAATATAGAAATAACTCTAAGAAGAGAAATAAACATTTTTAGAAAAAAGCCTTTATGCTTTTGTGTAAAGGGTTCGATGAGAAGATTGATTTCATTCACAAGTCTGTGTTTAAATGAGTGTGAGCTGAAAGGTAATGAGCTTACATTAGCATAAAGAATATAAGCAGGAGGAAGCTAACTTGTTGGTTTACACTGCTGTTGGCGTACAGAATAAACAAATATGGTCAAATGCAGTGGCGGGCCGTGCATTTCACACCTAGGCCTTCAGTGATGTCCTACACAGTCCTACCTGAATTATTCCACCTCTTAATACCATCATTATGACGCCATGGCTCTAGAAACTATACATTTAGACAGAAACGCAGTATAACCGGGCGTTGCATCACCTTAACATAGTCAAGTACAACAGAGTTATATTAATATTTCTGAAGCATTTATAATCAATACATCAGCATTTACAGTTAACTTAATTAATCAGATTATCTGACAAACCGCTCCTTGACACCTGTGTCCGTCACATAACGCAGGACAAGTGCCAGCTGTGCTACATTACCCACATCTGACGTCTCGTCCACCATAACAGCGACAAAGGGTGCTTTTTTAATCTTCATTTTGATCTCTTCTCCCATCACTTCAGCAATAGCATAAATCAGGTCGTTTTGTATTTGGCCTGACGTCCCAGTAAACATGTTGTTTGTGTACAGGTGGTAATGCAAATCTGTGTTGTTCTCAGCAAGAACAGAAAGAAGCTCCACGTAGTTTCCTCTGTTTCTGGACTCGGCGCTTTCATCGTGTCCCCTAAATGAAAGTTCCTGTTTACCCAAAAACAGGACACAATCAATCAGTCTTTCAATAATTCCCTATTTTTGTTCACCCTTTCGTTGTGGAGCTCCGTTTCCCTGCGCACTTGTTCGTTGAGCTGTAGATCCACTCGGGTGTCCCCAAAGGTTTTCAAAAGCACCAGTGCTTCCAAGTGCCCAGCCGTGCTTTGGTGTCTCGTTGCTGCCTTGGTTAGACAACTCAAGTTTGCAAGTTTAGTGTGGCTCCAAACACCAAATCGATCAGTTGCAAATACCAGGCATTCCCGGCAGTACAATTTGCAGTGCCTCTCGGAGGCTGTGAGCCAGGGGTACCGCTCGTAGTTTCCCTGCTGTGCTAGGCTCGCTAGCGTTGGAGTTGGTCGTTCCCTTTTCAAGATGTGTAGCTTTACTTGAAAAGTTCGTTTTGAAAATGGCGTTGTAATTATATCTTCGACCAAATTGATCTCTTCTCCTCCTTCAGCCATTGTGGGTTGAAAAAATAGCTTGTAGAAATCTACACAAATTAGCTCGCTCAAGTTCTAGTGCTGTTTGCTAGCTTTGCCCATAGACTGTATGGCTCTGCCTACTGCCTAGCTCTGCCTCTCAATATTGCTTATCCAATCAGAAGATGTGCACGTGCTAACGTTAGCGTACGCCTGCTAGCTGGCCCGTTGTCGCCACCTCGAAATCTGATTGGTTAACGCCACAATTTTGTTTGCGTTCACTTTAAACTACAGCCGCCCGCACTGTTGATTCTGAAGGCCTAAGGGCAGATTTCTTTGACCCTAGCAACACATTATGGCTGAAATATGATTGGATAAAAGCTCTAACATAAAGGCCAGCCCTCCAAATCTCGTTCTGAGGCTGGAAGCAGCGCAGCCAAGACGAACGCTATAAAATGAAGAGAATAGACTATGGGGAATAATTTAATACGTATTTGTGGAAAAAATATATCAAAATTTAATTTATATTCTGATGATGTTTAGGCCAGCAGAGAAGGCCTTGCTGGCCCTGACGGCCCACCACTGGTCAAATGTGTTAATAGTGAGTTTATAGGTATTTAATTTACTTTCACACTGCTTACAGTCCTCAGCTAAGCTAAGCTAAACTAAGCTAACCACCTCTTAGTTAAAGCTTTATAGGTTAGACTACTTAACAGACAGGCATCAGAGTGTTATCATTCCTCTAATATAACTCTTAGCAAGAAAGAAAGTAAAAGTAGATTAAAATCACAATCTATCTTTAAATTTGAAGGCTGTGAAAAATGTAGCAAGTGCTTACACAGCTAGCTTCTCAGTCTAATTACAATGTCCTTAACCATACAAGATTTGTGAGGAGTTAGAAATTGGTTAAGGACAGATGAAACAAATATCCTCTCCTGCCAAACAAACAATGACAAAAGGGGATATGTAAAGCTAAATAATTGCATATATTTTCAGTGTAACAAATGTGGCAAAAGTCAGGACAGGGAGATTAATTTTAAAGTATTAAATTACAGATGAACTGATACTGATTTTGATCATGTTGATAATAAGAGCTATATAGAATATTGAAGGCTTCAACCTTTTGAGTGCAGGTCAAGGAGATAGAAATTGGATTGAAATCAGGGAAAGGAAAACACAACAGAGCTTATTGAACCATGGTAATAATGTCGATGGAAACTCAACTGTTGCATATTCAGTTCAGTCTCAGCAGATGGTCAGGTCAGGCAAAACAAACATGTCGTGTCCCATCTTTCCATCAAGTCATTTTATATTTCACTTACATTACCTGAAATGTCTACTTGCCACAGCCTAATTTGGGTTAGTGTGTTCTGTCTGAAGGCTTTGTCGTCAGTTCACTCCTAATTAAGACGAGTGCTCAGCACCACATCTGCACATCACAAAACACCATGCAGGTGGAGGATAAGAGCATGCAAAAAAGAACACATGAATGGATAACAAACTAGAGCACAGCAGGACCTAAAAAGGCAGCATGCTGTTGCTTTCAACCAAAGCCAACCCATTGTTTTTTCTTGCTGTCATTGCCAGAGGACAATGCTGTTTAGAAGAATCTTGGTTGTGACTGCCATTTCTTTTGAGGAATTTACTACAAGAAACTCATTTTTGTTTGGGTGCATTCAAAAGAGAAATAGCTGCAGGTTGATTTGCAGATTATATATTTATAAAATCCGACAAGATGACATTAAAGCTGCAGTGCGTGTGAAATGCAAAACATTCTTTGTGCTCCTGAAGCCTGCAAGGGATGCTTTTGGGCATTTCATAGTACAGTCATGGTAGTTGTATTCAGTTAGGCTGCAGGCTCTGAGGAACCAAACTTGGAATCTATATTTACTATAAATAAGCTCAGAGCAAACCTGCAGCATTCATCTTCCCCTGCTAACCTTGCTTTTGTTGTTGGTGTTTCATTATGTTTCATGCTGCACGAAAAGCTTCATTAATCAGAAAACATGCACACAAACAACACACACTGTGACCTCTTACCTCCTCGTGAAGTATTGCCTTACACATGGAGTAGTTCCCCTTCAGTGCCCATGTCCCATTTGCAAGACATTTCCTATAGACATTATCTGTACAGAGAGCAAGAGAACAAAAAAAACTGTTGTTATAGAAGATCTTTCTTACGTGTTCTGCATTTAATGATTGAATACTTCTTGTGTTTTCGTGTTGTATCCCTGGAAATGGACAGAATGTGAATTCCTGCATAATAACTAGTGGCACCGTGACCTTTTCTTTCGCTTTGAGACTAATAGGTAGAGATATCATTAGAGGTAGTCTCACAAGCTGTGAGTTTTCACACGTTCTCTGTCAAAACAGTCTACCACCCTCTGCCTAAGCATCATATCTTTCCTTACATTTTGACCCCCAATTTTTTAATGCAAATGCATTTTTTAAACTATTTTACACAAAACTAGTTTTCTTTGAGTCCTGCTGTTCATATGCAATGAGCAAATACTATTTTGTTACAAGCTGTGATTAAACTACAAGGCATATTTTTCACAATTTCAATCTGTATCGCTTCTGTTAAATCAAAAGAAAGACTCAGACTGGAGCCTAGACAGAGTGACCCAGTGATTTTTTTCTATATAAAAAACACAATTTCTGTAGTAGTAGGGGGTCGGCATGAAAACCCTGACAAATGATAAGTAAAATTATATTTTTCCATGCAGGCTCGCTCTATCACAGCACACATTTCTTGCCGCAATCTCGAGCCAAAAATAAAGTAATCTCCAACAAATGTTACGTTTATTATTTTCTTAAGATGAAGGAAATGAAATCGTCAGGCAGGACCCTGTGGAGTTGAAATACTGCATTGAGGCAATTTAAAGTTGAAAGTGGAGATAAATATTTTAAATTCTATATTTATTTTGACATCAGCAGCTCTCCGCAGGTGAAGCCTGAAAGCTTGAGGTTGCATTAATTTAAAGTGATAAGCACATATGAAATGAAGTTGTGGTGCTCGCCACAAATTGATGTAAACAAGTTGAAATATAAAAATAATAAATGAATGATTGTTTACTTCCTCGAAGAAAAGCTTTCTGTCATTTTCGAGACATTCAGCAGCAGGAGCACGTACCAATGTGTCAGACAGCAAAACCCTCCTCCGGTAACAAAGCATATTTCACTCAATAATATGGACAGATCTGACCCTGATCTCGAGACGGGGGCGACTCGGGTCATTAGAAACCTTTCCCAGTGACAGATTTCAGAAGTGGGTGTAGAAAAGTGAAGTTGCTGAGCAGTCACCGACACGGTTAGAGCTACGTTGGTTTACTCTGCAATACGAAAGTTGTCAACATCCATAAATAGTGAGACACAACATCAATAAAATTGAAGTGCTTGTCTGCTTCTATTTTGGGAGTCGGTTTTGCTCCGAGGTTACATCAACCAAACGTTTAGACAAATAGTAAATATATAGACCGTCTACACTGTAGGTAACCTGGGTGCATACCCCTGAATTACAGTCCACATGTCAGTGCTTATTAATGGCTGTTTCCCATGGAAGGAAAACTGACCAATGTAAAGCGTTATGTACAGTATTTTTATAGTCATTATGGTTTATATGATGATAGAATTTGAACCCGCTTCTGCAGTTCACCTTAGCTTAAGGACACGTTTTATCATCTTTCAGCGATTTGTTTTGAGACCGCATATGGAATGAGAAAATGTACCCAAAATACGCTGTATTGCTTAAGCAATTTATTAACTATGTTGCTTTATCTTTGGCAAAATTGCATATTATTCTACTGTAAGAGCAAACAATTTTATTCATTTTGAAGCTAAAAATGATTTCCAGAGGACATATAATGCACATTTTCAGGATCATATTTGTATTTGGTGCCTCTACTCCTGTCCTTTAATGTTCAAAAGCTCTTTTTTTTTTTCATTCTGCCTGTGCTGCAGCGCCTCTTTTCACCTTCTGTCTGAAACAATATGGATAATATCCAGAATGTCATAGATGAGAAAACTCCCAACAAAACCGTGGACCTTAACATTATATTATCTCGTAAATAATTTCTACATATCAAAAAGTTGAAGACATTAATCTACAGTTTATGTCGCCCATTGTACCAACAATATTGAATACCAAAAAAACGACAATATTCCCTCCATACTTAAGCCAACAGGTCATTCTAGTCAAAATAACATACAATAAATGTAAGAAGTCAGATTCACATTACAAAATAACATGTGTTCTTTCTTCTTACTCATTTCTTACAATACCACAAGAGAGACATTTTCAAAGTTGTCAAGAGATGAGCTCTGCGTTATTCTAAAAGAGTATATGAAATGCGACCACATCAGTTTAAATATGGCCTGCGATAGAGGCTAATTACTTTTTGCATGTTTAAATGATGAGAGATTTTGAAGAGGGTAAGAGATGAGATGGGATTTGGTTGCCTCAGGGCAATAATGTGAAATGAGTGGGGTAAAAATAGCATGTTGACACTGGAAGGGGACTGTCATGCCCAATCAAGATTACCTCGCCTGTGATATTCCGTAAACCCCAAACGCAATATCCTAGAGAGACTGAAATCTGTCCATGGAGAATTATTTCAAAGTCAAAATGTCTCTCTGCATGGACATGTAGAATCCAAGAATAAATACTTGTATTGAGTTCTTAATGGAGAACCTTCAACAGTACATTCCACTTATATTACTTTCTTTTCTTTAGAAAACCTTAGTGTACTAGCAAAAATCTGACATATGTAGGAGAGTTCCCATAATTCTCTGCTTTTATTTTAATCAAATAACAATGCATGAGTGGCTTCAGAAAGCAAACAGAATTGAGGAAAAGCAGAGAAAACAACCAAAAACAGGACCACACAGAGACATCACAGTCGAGGTGTTATGTGATCGGTAGAGCCTTCAAATCAAGTGCTCTGACCTTGTAATAAATTCTTTCTGGCACTGGACCACACAGTGATTTATGGCCGCTAAACCGCTTCATAGAAATAGACCATATATGTCAAACATATCGCACCGAAGACTGAAAGTCATTGAAATCTTCATCTTTATTTTATAAATTCAGTACGAAGCAATTTATTAATTATTTTAAGTTATACAGCTGAAGCAAAATAAGGTGGATTTCCCGCATTACTCACTATCAGTGGTGGACAGAAACAAAGCACATTTACTTGAGCACTGTTCTTTGTGAGTTTACTTGCATTTTTTGGTAACTGATTACTTTTACTCAACTGAAAGACAGATATTGCATTTTTGGCTGCACTACATTTATATAAAGGCCCCTGTTAGTTGTTACTTTAAAGCATAGCTTTGAAGTCAGCTTTATAATCTTCTTCTCTTAAATGCAATACTATTGGGTAGTCCTACTTATATGCACTCAGACTCCAGTAGTTTTCCAACAATGAATTGCTTAATCGTGGGCTTAAAACTCTATGAAACCTCATGAGGTATGGTGAGGCTGTCTGACCCACATCGTTTAATTTCAAGTAAAAAAATAATTCAACATAAACGGTTGACTTTCCAGTCAAAAAGTTAATCCGATGTTTTTGTCAGAATGAGGTGTCAACAGTAATGCCCTATATAATGTGGTGTATCATGTTAAATAAGTTGAAAAAAGTATGGTTAGAAAACTGTAGGTCTTCTGCTATTTAACCCTAACCCCACAATTGTTTTGTCCATTTAAAGAGTCCCTATTGTGCTTTTTGGGGTTTCCCCCTTCCTGTAGTGTTTTATATCAGTTTTTGTGCATGTAAATGGTCTGCAAAGGCTAAAATCTCAAAGTTCTCTCCCACACTCAGCAGTAAATAAAGTAATAAAGAGAGCATATCAATTCTGATCTAATCCTTTAACCCGCAAATGGGTAAACAGGTTGAATTTTATTATTGTAAATCCCAATTCTGAACTGTTGCAGCACAACATGTTTAATTACACACCGACCTTAAACTTTGACAGAAGAATGGTGATATACTGCTAAACTGCTTTATAAAAATAGATGGTGTATACTCTGCCACTTTATGACTAAGAATAAATGTCAAGAATGTCTCGGTCATTTCTTCTGTTTGCTGTCAGTATGCATGAGGGTGTTTTACAGCTGAAGCACATGAAAGTGGATTTAACGCCTAGGGAACATAGTGGCAGTATTACATTTGCTGTTAGTTGTTTCCAGCTGTGGCAGAAAGCAAAGCCAGTGACCTTTGGGGCTAAAACACGTTAGACAATTGAAAGCAGATCGCCTGGCTCCAAAGCAGATAATCACAACTCTGAAGCTCAATAAATATGAACACGCTTTGGCTCATTCATCTAACCTGACTGTCCACTGGAAACATTTTCAACTCAACACACCTGTTTTGTGACTGCGCCATGGTCCGATGCCATTGCGGTGAGAAAATCTGTCCACAGAAATATCAATATTTGTACTGAAAACCTCCTCGGTGGCAGTTTGTGCTACAGTATGTGTCTCCAGGACATTTTGCCACAACAACACACACATACACACACAGACCCACAAGGTGGAAACACACTTTCTCGGCTGGCAACAATTACTGGTTTTAAGGGGTGTTATGCTGGAACTATTTCGTGGCGAACTGAATAACTACTGTGTACAGCTTTGTGAAGTCCTCCACAGAGACCTCCATCCGTCCAAGTATCCTTCCAATTTTACAATATATATAATTTCCAGTAAATTGGCACAAGAGGATAATGATTATTAATGCACACTTTCCCCTCGGCCGTACCGCAGCCAGGTGCCTGTACAGAAGAAGAGGGTGCCATGGGATGACATCAGTAACCAAGCTCCGGTCAGTTTTAAAATGATGAAAACCAGGTGGAAATCATTGTGAAAATGTGACATTTCTGTTGGTGTCATGTATGTGAGGAAAGTTAAAGTCACCACCTTATTCCACACACACTTGATGTTTTCAGCGCCTTTCAGTGGATGCTCAAGGTTTCTGTATGCTGTGTGATACGATCATTTGACCACTGTGTAACATGGGTGTAATATAATTGTAATATGGATGTAAAACTGGTGTAATAATGGGGTAATATGGGTGTAACATTGATGTTGTAATGGTGTAATATTGGAGCTATTGGCGTGTAAATAAGGTGAAATAATGTTGTAATAACTGTGTAATATGGGTGTGATATAGGACAATGTGATAATATACAAATGTATAACCTAACCTAAATGGGAAATGTATTTCAGAAGATACAGAGTGTAAGCTGAAAAATAAAAGTCATAGTTTGAAGAAAAATCTAGAAATGTTTTTTTTGTTTGTTGACAAAACACGAAAATCACAATTCACATGCTTTTGGTAATTTGATTTTTTCTTTGGAATTTCCTGCATTTTTTTTTGTACAAATTGAAAATGATTTAACATTAAGGTTTACATACGGTTGAAGAGCACAACGATTAGTGAGCTTTAGCAGCGCAGGTAAGTTGTTCCCTTTGAAGATACATGTTTTATCTCCCTGCTTTCAGTCTTGAATCTAAACTGCTTCTTGGCTCCAGCTCTGTTCTTAACGAAGCAAATAACCTTCCTTTAATGAATGACCTAAGCCGACACAAAAACGTGACTTTCACTCAGTGAACGAGATGAATTCAGTACTCATTCATTTGGGACGAGTGCCAGTTTCTGGTTTCTTAGGTTTCTTTCTCTCTCACTTCAAAGTGCTCCTGTCCTGTAAACGTTCCTACATAAACATTCCCAGAAAGTGTTGCAGGACACCTCACGCAGACTGCAGTGGCATAAATTAGCATTCTTCTGCAGTCTTCATGCAGGTATAGCGGGTAGCCTCTGACAAAATCGTAAAATTTGCATTGGTGAGGAGCTCAAGGTCCCTAAAATATGTCATGAATTCATTTACTCTCCGCTGCCAAACTGGTGATTTGCCAGGAGTCATATAAAAGCAGAGGACAGAAAGCATCCTTAGAAGGGTGTTTTTTCAGGCTCAGCGAGTAACTGATTACATGTAAAGGATTACTATTCAGGATACAAACAAAAGGTAACTGTATTCCCTTAGAGCTGCATAAAAGAAAGACGTTATCAGATTACTGTAACATTTCTGAAAATAGGCGATTACTAGCAGGATTACAATGTTACTAAAAACTTTTAAAGAGCATGATGCAAAATAATCGGATTTTCTTTCTTCTTTGTAAACTGTATGGCCCCTAGTGGGCCGCGAAGGCATTGCAAGTGCAACTCCAAATAATTTGCAAAACATTATTTTTATTTTTATTTTTATTTTTTTCAAAACTTAAATTGAAAGTCGATGGTAGGAACTTTCCCGTGGGACCACATTGATAATGCAGCTGATGCGAAACGACGCAAAGCGATCTCTTGCTCCTGGCTGAGCCTACATGCTGCATTTACAGCATTTTTTTTAGGCCTATTAATTTAATGCAGTTGTTTTGACTTGTGTTGATGTTTGGGTTTTTTCTGCACCATCACTAAATCTGATGATGCATGTGTGCAATTGTTATGTATAAGAATGCATTTCTCAATTTGTGAATGAAATTGTTATTCATTTGCCTACTGCAGACCGCCCCTCGCGTTTTAGTTTCTTGTTTCTGTTTATTACTGATGGGCAGCTCCTTTTATAAATGAAATAAAAAGTCATTTGAGAACTTCTTTTAGCACCGTATTGTTTATGGTTGAATGTAGGACAGAGGACAGATTTTTGATTCTTAAGTGGGCCCTGAGTCGAAAAAGGTTGGGAACCACTGCTGTAGCTAATACAAGTGTGAATCCATACGCCTACTGCCTGAATTACCTTAATGGTTTTCACTTTCTTTGGTGCATTTCTTCTTTTTTTATTCAGTAGGTGTTTATACAGTAGTGTGTGTGAGCTTAATTCATGTATTATGTAAAAAACTGAACATTTTCTGTTTGGCTTTTTTATATGTATAAAACATATATAATATGGGTTTAATACTGATTTTTTACGTATGTTTATTGGGTGTACTTATGGTGTAATAATTGTTCAATATAGGTGTAATTTTGGTGTTATTTGCGTGTAATTTGGGGGTAATAATGTCCTAAATGTGAAATATGGGTATAATATGCATTTAATATGTGTGTAATATTGATGTTATGAGTGTCATATGGGTGTACTAATGGGATAATAATGGTGTAATATGGATGTAATATCGGTGTGTAATTTGTGTGTAATATAGGTTTAATAATATATTTTTAAATCTTAAACTGTAGTACGTGCTCATGTGTTTCATCATTGGTGTATAGGCTATTGCCTGAATATACTTAATTCAGGCAGGTTTTCTACACATAACATCACTAAAAGGAGGTTTATTTGTAATAATATATTGCTTTCCTCTTTCGTTATGATAAAGTATTCTGTTGTCTTTCAGAATAGATTTAAGTAAAATACATTTTTACAGGTAACTGGTATTTGTATCGGAATATATTTCTTAATGTAACCCTCCCATGGTAATTTCATTGCTGCAGGGTACAAATATAGGATTAATTTCTGCTCAGTGACTGGCCATTGTTGCTTTTGAATTGATGTTAAAAACAGCATCGGACCTGTGCCTGGTGCTTAATCCTCCCCCTGGAAACAGGAGCTCTCTAGGTACATGGGATGGAATTGGGGCACCCCTTCTAGCCCTGGAGCTAAATGATCCTCTTTTAATTTCATATCCAAACAGTACCGGCCTTGCAAATATGCTGCTTAGTAACAAAGATCCGTCCTCAGAGGGTCCTCTCAGTGGCAAAAATAAATAAGAAAAATCGCAGAGCGGAGCAGAAACGCTGCAGTCTTTTCGGGCCCTGCACGAGCAAATTTGCTGACCTAAATTTAGTCACACCTACTTAGCAACTCGACACATTGGATCAATTGCTGGAGCTAAGAACCATCTTCCTCCTCTGTGCATTCTGAGAGCAATTAAAACCAGGACCAGCAGGGAACAAAACAGATATTATTCAAACTAAATGAGGTGTTTGGGTTTTTATGCACCACTGTAAAGAAAAACAGACTGAGCTGTAACGTGATGTGTTAACTTGTTTATGCAGTGAAAAGCTACATTAAAAGTTCTGTGCTGGCGTAGGAGCGCCCTGTTTTACGATGTAATACTTGTTTAAATTCTATTTATGATCTGTTTCAAAAGGGGTGAAGCACTTTAGATATGTTTACAGCTGAATATTCTTGCCAGTGCTTGTAACATTTTGTTTTGTATTTTCTATATGTGTTTGCAGTGAAGTCGGGATAGAATCAAGATGCAAACTATTCAACCTCAGCACAAAACATTGTACGCTTCATCAGCAGGATTGCAAATGGAAAGAAATGTTCAAAGTAGATTACATTTGCTCAAGCACTCAGTCCAGTGTGTGGGAGAGAAACTCCCTCTGAAAGAACCTTTGGGATTTTAGCCTTTGAAGACCATGCGGTTATTGTGACAGCATTTCAGTTATTTTAACCAATCAAACAATCAATGGATTAATGTAGAACAAATTCTGCAGATTAATCCATTTAAAAAAAAATGTTTTTGTTGCAATCTAATTTAAATTACTTGAAAATGAGCTTCACATCAGCAAAATCAAATTACATCAATGTACGAGTAATACAATTACAAATATATATCAATAATATTAGAGTTACAGGGGATATCTTTCTTCTTTCAACACTTTAAGTAAATTTTTCTGATTTTCATTTGCCTACCAAGCTCCCTTTCTTTGGGACCAACTTCCTGTTTTTATCAGAGGCAGAGAGTGTCCAAACTTTTAAGAGTGCGTTGAAGATCTACATTTTTTACAAAGCCTTTAGTTCGAGCTCATGGTCTTTTCATTTTGCTGTAATCTTATTGTTTACAGTGTGTTTTGCGATATTGGGCTATATAATTAAACTGTGATTTGATTTGATATGACTTGACTTGACTTACATATTTTTACATGAGTTATGTTATAATTTCCTGATTCATACTTGATTATATAGTGTGGCATTAGTATTTTTCTTAAGTTAAGGGCTTCAAGACTTCCTTCTCCACTTCTTCCTGCATTGTGAGCCTACACTGAAAAAACTGAAACCTTGACTTTAATTAAATGTATTATGTCAACAGATTTCACTTAACTGTATTAAGTTGAACCTATTTAAACTTAATATTATTGAACTAACTTAATACAGTTATGTGAAATCTGGTGACATAATACATTTAATTAAAGTCAAGGTTTCAGTTTTTTCAGGGCAGGTTCGACCCTGACTTTCTCCTGTAATCCCAGGACGGATTTGACCACTACCTTGGTGTAACGGCACACCTAATCCATGTCCTCTGCTTCTTTCAGTTCAGAGAGAATGATAATACTGTAACATCCAGGTAAAGCGAAATAAATCCTGCTGAATTCTGACTCTTCCCCTAGCAAATGTATTCACTAACACCTCGTAAATGCTGAGCGTTTCTGACACCTGACATATTACTGCAACTTTCCACATCTCCCCCACACTTCCACACAAATAATCAGGAGGGTTCAGGTAAGTAGTACCTGCACTCTGGAAAACATTGGAAAGTTTCTGCCACCTCATTTTCATTTGAAAGAAAAACTTGTTAAATGATCCAAAGTAGAAATTGGAGCAACTCCTGAGACATTGCAGGCAGTACACACTGAGGGGGGGGGGGGGGGCGCTGCCAGTTTTCACATTGGGTGTGTGTTCTGGCTAACTTCAGTTTGCTTCTGCAGCAGGAGACACCTCAAGGGTTTCCAGAGGCCTGCACAGTGTGTCTGGAATGAGGTTTAAAGAGAGGAAAATAATCTACTTTTTTGTCCGACTTACTGCAGGGAAAAAAACCAAAAACCTGCCCATCACTTTTATATCTTCCTGTTTTGTCTTTTCTGTCTCTGATGCTTCCCGTCTACACGCCCTCATGCATGAGCAGTGGTGGAATGTAGTAAAGCACATCTACTCAAGTTCCTTAACTATCATTTTAAAGTACTTGTACTTGCAATATTTCATTTTATGCAACTTCATACTAACATCCTACATCAGATTATAAGCTAATGCAAAGTAAAAATGTACTAATAAATTAACATACAATTAGTTTAAAATATCCAACAGCAGTGTACAAAGGAATTAAATCCACCGTTAACCTTGAAATGATTAACACATAAATGATTCAATATTCATAATTTACTTTTGATACTTATTTTATATATATTTTGATGCAAATACTTTTTAACTTTTACTGAAAGAGGCCATATTATTTGAATTTTCATGTTTAATTTTGTATTATAAGCCTCTATTGTGACATTTTAACATGCTTTAATGATCAAAACTGTCCTCTTTTCACCCTCTGAAACCAGAGGCCAGTCTGCTATGATTGGTTAGCTGGCCGGCTCAGTTGTGATTAGTCAACTGCTAAGAGATGCGTCAGAAAGTCCCGCCCCTTAACCTATCAAGTACAATGTGTTGCAGCACTAGCCAATAAAAGTGCGAGTGTTACATAGTGATGTCATTATGTAAAGGAAGTAAACAAAGGAGTTCAATTGAGGCGTTTCAAGCAGGGGGGGAGTGTGGGAAAGAAACTCCCTCTAGAGGGATTTTAGCCTTTGCAGACCATTAACATGCACAAACACATATAATGCACACTACAGGAGAGGGAAAACCCCCAAAAGGTAATAGGGCCTCTTCAATATTATGATTCCTAAATGGGCTATTAAACATAACGTTTATTTTTTACTTTTGGGACTAAGGTATATCTTGATGCAATTTTTTTTACTTAAGTAAGATTTTGAATGCAGCACATTTAATTGTAACAAAGTATTTTTTACAATTTGGTAAAGCTACTTTTACCTATTTGAGTATACTTTTTCCACTACTCTTAGTATTAATCAAATTCTGCGTGGCTTTCAAGCTCATTCAACAAAACGATGGATTGCATTCCGCATGAGCTAACACGAGAGTGAGGTAGGGTGAGGATTTTGCCACCACACTGACCGAGAGCACTACTCTAAATAAAACTAAACCCCCCTCCCCCCTATCCACTTTGACTGGCACAAGATCCGACAACTCACAGCCAGTCGGTGAAATGTGCACACACACACACACACACACACACACACACACACACACACACACACACACACACACACACACACACACACACACACACACACACACACACACACACACACACACACACACACACACACACACACACACACTAAGTCTGCTGGCCTCCCTCTGGGGACCATTAAGGGAAAGTCAAGCTTGGTGAACAAACGGTGAAGGGGTTTCCGGGTGGGGCAAGAAACGTGCAACAACAAAGAGCAGTATGCCAGGCTGAGTCACAAAAACCAGAGGAGGGCGTGCAGCGCCGGGGGCGCCAATCACGAAACAGTCGCTGAGTGGTCTGGACAACGCCCCCTGGATGTACGTCATCCCCTCGGTGCATATGTTTGACAACATGCTGTAAAAATCTCAGAGAGCAGACATAACAAGGAGCTTCGGATGATTAACACATGTTGATCGCTCCAATTAAAGACGCTCTATTCTGCTTTTTAAGGTTTTCTCTTGTGTTATACGTTTTTGTGCAAGTAGATGGTCTGCAAAGGCTCAAATCCCAAAGATCCCAGAGTTTCTCCCCCACACTCTCCCACACACTCCCCGCCTGAATCACCTTAATTGGACTAATGTCTTTACTTCAGTATCATAGTGACATCACAAGTAACACTCCAGCTTTTTTGACTAGCGCTCCAAAGAATTGTTTGTGACTTAGGGGCAAGACATCTCTAAGTAGATGACCAATCACAACAGAGACGGCCAGCTAACCAATCAGAGCATACTGGGCTGTGGTTTCAGACAGATGGTGGAAAGAGGTGCTGCAGCACAGGCAGTATGAGAAAAATAAAGAGCTTTTTGAACATTAAAGCATGGATTCATTTACAGTAGAGGCACAAAATACAGATATGAACCTGAAAATGAGCATAAAAGGGCTTCTTTAAAATTCTCGCTTGATCCATATAGCAAAATGATTTAAAAAGTAATTTCATTTTTTTCAATTCATTGTAAATAATAGCATATGCAGATGATCAAGCCATTACTATTTAACTATTTATTATTTATAATTGTTACATTTGCCTTTTTCCTATTTATTGCCTTGACAATACTCGTGTTCCCTAAACATAACATTCACTTACATTTCAATTATTTATATTTGAGGTGGGGAAATAGAGATTGCTACTGCCCCTATCCGCAGCAGCACATTGCTTCCATGCCATTTTCGTCTCTGCTTCTATGGGAGCATGTCCACCGCTTCTACTTTAGGTAAAACATTGACTATAAAAGGTACCTCACACAACCCGCTTTAAAACATCCAAACTATCCCTTTAAGTCGAGGATTTGTCACAATCTAATTTTAGAAGGCTGGCCTGGCACCTAGTAACCTACTTCATGGAAGTGCTGTTTCACAATACTGCTACTGCAGGCATGGAGTCTTTCAATCCTCGGACACAATAGACTGCTGAAGGAATGAGTCGTAAAACTTGGAAATTAGTCAGCACTTTAGCACTTCCAGTTCCCTTGTTTCAAAGTCAATGGGTTACTTAAATGGCTTTTAGGTTAGAGGCTGAAATGAAGCTTAATGTCAGTTCAAACAGGAGGAAAATCTTTACGTTTATTCATTGTTTTCTCTCACTCCTCCAGCAGCCACGATCCCCAACAGCCAGTCGTGCTGCTGTCAAAGTTTAATTCTGTTTTCCTCAATACTGCTGTCAGCTGTCTTTTCAGGTGTTGTCACTTTCCTCTTCACCCTTTCATCATCACCACCAGTGTTTAGACCCCAGTGGGGTTTATCCCTTTCTATCTACAGCTGCAAGTCCCCTAAAGCACTAAACCACTGAATTTCCCCACAGGGATTAATAAAGGTACATCTTATTTTATCTTATCTTATCTTAACTTAAAGGTAAGTGATATCACGAAGGAGTGGCTAAAAACAATACACAATTCTATCATCTTGTGCACATCAAAAATCTTCTTTAATCAAAAGAGTGAGTCTGAATGAAATAGAGCTGTGGTTAAAACAAGCTTAAGAGATTTTCACGTTTTGACAGAAAGTATGTCAGCTTATACAACTCCTATATTTCTAAAGCTTCTATGTGTCTTTAAAGAAACATTTGCTAACATGTGGCTAACTGAGACTCCTAGACATCATAATGCGAAAGACTTGTCTGTCTTTAGCTAATGGGTAGTGCTGTGAAGTAATGCACCCGCAATGTGTTTCATTTGTCGCCTAAAGCTTGCTTGTTTGCAATCACAGATTTAGTCCCTAGTTGACATATAAAGACTTTATAAAATATGCTGTTATGTTGTAAATAAATCACCCAACGGGAAATATGAGTACAGCTTAAATGAATAGTCAATAAATTAATCTGGAAAATTAATTGTCAATTATTTGTATAAAATGTCTTTTTTTAAAATAATGCGATACATTTCATGGTTCAGCTTATCTTCTTTTTAATTATTAGAATAATTGTAATGTTTGCTATAATTATGAGGTTTAGAAAACAAAACAAAGACATGCAAACATGTATGGGTGGAGAAAAAAGATCAGTGGATTAGTTCATATCAGCACCACCTAAACCAATTACAAAGTAAAATCAAGAGTTTACATACACGCACGAGTTATAATAATCTAAAATGTTCTTTTTTTGCAGTTCACAATGAGGGTAGGTCTGTGGCTTTGCAGATTTGATATTTCTGGTTTTCAGTTGAGTTCAGGATCCATGCTATCTGTAACTGGAGCAGAAACAAGCAATTTACATCGCTCTCCTTCTTCTTTTCAGAATCCAATTTAAGATCCTTTTTTACTCCGAAATCTTTTCATGGATTTTTTTTCTTTGCAATGAAATTGATCTGCTGCGGAGATACATCTCAGATCTCTGGCTTATTTCCGTACTGACAGCTCGGAATAATAAGGGAAGCTGGCTTTTGCTCTCTGGGCACTTGAACTCTGCAATAATCTCCCTCTGGATCTGAAGACAGCAGCATCCACTCAGCCTTTAAGTGCCCACTCTGTTCTCACCGTGCTCCCCTATCTTCCTCTAAAGCCACTTATTGTCCGGATATAACTTACTCTTCTAATACAACTACTACTAGTCCCCTTTACTTTATTGAGATCAGCACTGACACCTTGTTTGTCTGGGGATAAAACAATCGTCACTTATTTTTTATTGTTTCTTTACATAATTAAAATATAGGACTTATTCTTAGAATCATTAATATAGAAAAACACTTGTTTCTTAATGATTTCACATATGTAGACGTAGAATATCCAACAAACATGTTTCTATATGTCAGTGTGCATACAAGTGTTCTAATCGTAGTTCTAGTTGTTGTGTAAATAAGATTCAGATTCATATTCTGAAACAAATCTCCGGGGGATCATTTCTCCCATGCGGCTTCACTGCCAGCGGCTTTGTGCATGCTCTGTTTTCCCACACTCGGGGCACTTGACATTGCGAGCAATGCAGATTTGAAAGACCAGTTTACAACTATAAATAGCCTATAAATAGCAGCAGGAACCGGGATGGTTTATTTCATGCATAAATCGAGAGTTATTATTTTGTTTCTAAAAATGTCATTACCAATAAAAACACACATTTGTTTTCCGCTGGAGGCAGTTGGCGCTTTATCCAAATAACTCCTGTAGTAGTCCCCGTGGATGGAAATACGGTGAGCCTGCCATTGACTTTGTCAATTTTGGGAGCCATTTTCTTCCCTTTATGCAATCTCTGCTACCTATTTTGTGATAATATGATTATAGGTGGAGTCAGCTCCGACCCACTGCTCTGGACATGGGTCAGGTTGCGTAAGACTATTGTTAAAAGCAGCAGTAGTGATTTTAAAATACTCTGGTTCATATTTAAAGCTCTTAATGATCTAGCATTTAACACATTGCTTTCAACCCATTACCTATACAACCATTAGGCTTTGTGGCACTGGCCTTTAAGGTATGCCTAAAGTGAAAACAAAGCCCCGCGGTGAGGCGTCTTTTTATTATTATTAGGCTCATGATTGTGGAACACCCTGACAGAAGACTTACGGCGGCAGAGGACGTTCATTCTGTTTTGTTCTTTTGTATCACCAGTGACTTTATTGAAGTGACAGTTTTGAAAGGGGGAGACAGAGGAGATAACACACGGTCCCAGGCAAGATTCAAAACAGGGTCCACCAGGGAATTGAGCCCTAGTTCATGGGAGCTATACGGTGGCCCTCTCCATACTGTGAAGAGACTACTCAAAACTATTCTTGTTTTTTTTCAGTTCTGTGTTTATTGACTTAGGTGGTTAATGTTTAACTCAAAAGCTGAGTGTAGATTTTATATGAACTGAGGGGGTTGTATTACTTTTAATTTAGTCTATGGGTTTTGTTTGTAGTTTGTGAAGCACTATATGTTACTATGTGTGTATGAAAAGTGCATGTATATAAAGTTTGAGTTTTAGATAGTACTACTAGTACTAGTAGTACTAGTAGTACTACTAGTAGTAGTAGTAGTAGTAGTAGTAGTAGTAGTAATAGCAGTATTAGTAGTAGAAGCAGTATTAGTAGTAGAAGAATACCCAGGATATAGTTATACACGTCAGCCTCCAAGATATGGTTGGTTTCTGAAATATCTTAAGTGCATACAGATGATTTTTACCCAGGATAAATATGAATGAATGTATATTTTCAGATCTGTCTTTGTAGCTGCAACCTTATCGTAGTGCAGTGTGATGTGAACTCCAAAGACTGAACAAGCTGCGTTAATGCTCTTACAGATAGAAAGACCCTTTGAGAGCAGATATTCCTCCACACTAGTTACAACTCTGTCTGCATGGTGCGTCAAAACACTTTTATTCATGAAGAGTAACACCCAAACTCCAGTTTAGAGCTGTGTCATCTACTAAATAAGAACACCTTTAACCCTTAGATGCACGAGTGACTGGACCCTACACTCTTCCATAAGTGGGTCAAAAATGACCCATATTAGAATCAATGTGTTTTTATGCCATTTTTGTCAATTTGGTTAAGAATAATCACTTGTATAAGTTTTTTAGTATTATGTTTAGGACCACACAAGAATGATTTCATGATTGAAATATCTTTATTTTTCACTTTTTAACATTTTTGAAAAAGAAATTTACCCAGAACAGCAATAGAAAAATGTGAACATCCATTGTGTGTGTGTGTGTGTGTGTGTGTGTGTGTGTGTGTGTGTGTGTGTGTGTGTGTGTGTGTGTGTGTGTGTGTGTGTGTGTGTGTGTGTGTGTGTGTCTGTGTCTGTGTGTGTGTGTCTGTTTGTCTGTCTGTGTGTGTGTTTGTGTGTATGTATGTGTAACTGTCCAGTCATTGACAGTTCCTCTCTCTTTTCCCTGTTTTGCCTTCTTGTCTCATCACTGTATGCAGTTCAGACAAACTACCTGTTTCTGGCTGTGATCATTGCACACAAGTACATTGCATTTCCCACACCTATTGTTGACTTTGCGAAATTTGCTACTTGGGCAGATCTGACACCTCTTTCTCTTTGGTTGGCCCGGTCTGCTTCGTTCCTGTGGCTGGGTTGTGGCTTTTGTCACCCCATATCTTTCCATTGCTTCAATAATCGGGGTTTGCAGTTGGGGACAGCCTTCCAGTCGACTCCTCATGTGTGGTGTGACAAGCTCCTTTGACAGCTCTTTGAGGAAGAGCCGTCGTGCATTGGTGAAGCCGCTCTTGAATTCTGGGTGCTGGTCCTCTTATCATCGAAGCACAAGGTACGGCGAATGTCTTCAAATCTTCCAACAGCCATAGTGGCCTTGTACATGGAATTATGTAGAGGACTCCCAAACAGCTCACGGACTGATACATCCCAGTTCTTCTCACTTCCTGCAAGCAGGGTCAATCCAATGAAGGCCATGAATTCATCTTTGGTGACATTTTTCCATTCTTTTCCTCTAGCTGTTGCTACTCTCCATCCTTCCAAGTTTGTGCACTTCATCACCTCTTGTATTATATCATCAGTGATAAAGAGCTCCCATGCATCTTTTGGTGACACAGTGGTGCTAAGCTCTTGTGCAGGCCCTGACCGACTTCTGAGGATATTGTGGCTCTGTGTTCTGCCCTGGGTGGGAGGTAACTCGCTCCAGTAAGAGCCCTTCCGACTCATTCGGTTGGACATGATTTGGACACTTTTTTCTTCAGAAGACACAGAAGAGGAATCTTCTGAGTCAGATTGATCCTGTTCAGTTGGATTTCCAGGTGGACGACTGCCACTGCCACCTGGACAATAGTCTGGGTCCTCATCATCAGAAATTTGAGACTCGGAGTCCAACCCCGTTACTGCCTCTCCATCATCCAGCATCTGTAGGACCATTTCAGCTGTGTATCTAGCAGCCATGACACCTTGGATGAGGAAACATAAGAGTAATGTTTTCAATAGATCAATATGTAGCTATATAAATGAATACACACACACACACACACACACACACACACACACACACACACACACACACACACACACACACACACACACACACACACACACACACACACACACACACACACACACACACACACACACACACACACACACACACACACACACACACACACACACACACACACACACACACACACACACACACACACGCACACGCACACGCACACGCACACACAATACATATAGTAATGTTAGCTATCTTAGTTAGCTAGCTAGTGTTAGCTAGTTATAAAGTAGGCTAATTTGTTGATACATAATAATAACAGTCATGAAAGACACACACACAATATTATATGAAGATAATACTTACACGTATCAGCTCTTGCTGTGTAAAATAATCTTCCTGAGGTGTGACACTTCTGATATAGTCTGTGTGGTCCACAGTTAATGTATTCCTGACAGCCACAGTTGATGAGAATCATAGGTTCCCATTGGATTCCATAGAAAATGCATTTTTGACCCACTTATGGAAGCTTGGGGTAGTAATACAAAAACTACAATTTCTTAAAATGTATAAAAGGTAAGTTAAAAATTTAAATGGCATGATATCAAAAACATGTTTTTTGAGGAATACCTGGAATATGAAATGATAACAATTTTTCATTACGAAGATATTTCAAGAAAACAACGTCACCGGGTCATTTTTGACCCACTTATGCATCTAAGGGTTAAAATGGATCAGCTCAGTACAATAAAACACAGGGATTAATGGTAACCTTGTCTCCTGGTGGCGGTGAATTAGTTAGAAACTAAATGGAGTGGAAACTAATTGGTCATCGCCTATTCAGCCTGATCCCTACATTCTTTGTGGAGACGACTCTGGCCTGTCAAGCTATTTTTTTTTATTTAACGGCTTTCAACACCTCAACAAAACATCGACTTATAACAGTGAAATGAACTGGAATATTTTCCTATAAGAAATTATAGTATCATCACAATAACATGTGCGTCTGTTTAAATCTTGTTTGCAGGTCAGAATGTGCTGCAATGAGCAGAGAAGAAGACAGTGGTGCTCATTTTTCAATTGTATTTTTCTTTAGTTACTTGCAGTTGGTCAAGTAATTTGGGGTGAATACACAATTAATCATTATATAAATGAGCTTTATAAATGAGTGTAGTGTAATAATTATTATAGTCATTCTTATTATTATTATAACTATTTATTTAGTTATTATATTATTAATATAAAATGGCTTTCTTTCTTTATGTATTTATTTATATTATTTCGATTTTTCTTTATATATTTAAGGATCATGGCAATGTGTTTTGTTATCTTTAACAATATTTCATAAAAAGTAAAAGAAAAAAACCTATATTAATAACACAAAAGAAACTCTGATACATTTTCTCAAGAACTGTTTAAATAATTTGAATTTGTAGGTACTTTACATGACTATTTGCATCTTCTGCTACTCACTACATTTCAAAGGAAAATACACAGTCTGGCCAAAAAAAAGGTCACACTCTAATATTAGTTGGACCGCCTTTAGCTTTGATTATGGCACGCATTCGCTGTGGCATCGCTTCCACAAGCTTCTGCAATGTCACAACATTTATTTTCTGTCTTGCATTAATTGTTTTTTGATCTTGTATTGATGACGGGAGATTCGGACCCTTGCGCAAGTCTTCTCCAGCACATCCCAAAGACTCTCAATCGGGTTCAGGTCTGGACTCTGTGAGGGCCGTTCCATGTATGAAAATGATGTCTCATGCTCCCTGAACCACTCTTTCACAATTTGAGCCCGCTGGATCCTGGCATCGTCATCTTGGAACATGCCCGTGCCATCAGGGAAGACAAAATCCATTGATGGAATAACCTGGTCATTCAGTATATTCAGGTAGTCAGCTGACCTCATTCTTTGGGCACATTGCTGAACCTAGACCAGACCAACTGCAGCAACCCCAGATCATAGCACTGCCCCCCACAGGCTTGTGACCTTTTTTTGGGCCGGGCACTGTATGATGCTTTTTATTCCATAAAAAATACGTTATAACTTTACACATTAAAATGTTGAGATTCTACATGTAAAACAATTAATCACCTCTGATTATAATGTATTTGTCCCATGCAAAGTCAATTTATCTGTTATTAAATCACTTTGAATAATTCATCCTGCATATGTTGAGATAACCCACAGAGCTACGGTGTGAGAATGGCTAAAAGTGAAAAGTAATACAAATATAAACTGATGGAGAATGTGTTTTTCATCAGACCCATTAGTGCTGTTACTTGTTTGCTGCATTGCATTATTGTGAATCAGAACTCTCACAAGCTTATGATGTGTTCACATTAGGTGTCCTTATAACAACTAGTGCTTTCAGCTCAGGGACGAATTCTCTGAAGTCACAATGATTTTCAATGCATTTGGCATGGACAGTCCTTTGTGCAGAAAATTTACCATTTAGCTAATGAAATGCCAGCAAACATTAAATTCTACTTTTTGCCTCTCCTGACATCATCTGTAAGAAAATATTTAATGCTTCAGAATGATTAATTATGAAGTTGTTCTAAAAACACACCTTAAAGTAAATAATTTATATAACCTCAAGTGATTTGGAGTTTTATCTTCATAAAGTGAACATTACATCATCTTGTATCCTGAACCATTTTCCCCTATTGACCTAGGGGTGGTAATGTCAGCAGGGAGGGAGTCCTTTTTTAGGGCTTTTAGACAGCGCTCAAATGGAGATTATGTTAATCCTGAAGGTGAATTGAACCTTGCAGTCAACTAAATTATTACCTGGCTCTCATTCTCTCTCTCTCTTTCTCTCTCTCAAGTGGATACTCGGGGTCCTTTGGTTTTTTTTAATACTTTAAATTACTAGGTAACACATTTGCTTTTATCTCCTAAATGTACTGTTTACCGTGCTGTGTTTGTTAGACCTTCAGAGTGCTGCAGTGCCGCAAGTGAATTCACATGACTATAGATCCATATTTGATCAGGCTGGTGATGTATGGTGGCCGACAGGTGAACATTTGTTACAACGGCCGGAAGTCTTTCATTAGGAGAACCGCGTTACACTTTCGAAAACGATGCAAATGGCCCCGGCCATGGCGCAACTGGCTGGGGCACCTGCACCCCACGCCGGCGACCCTGGTTCGATTCCCGACCCGTGGTCCTTTCCGGATCCCACCCCGACTCTCTCTCCCACTTTCCTGTCCCTCTCCACTGTCCTATCCGATTAAAGGCAAAAAGCCCCCAAAAAATAACTTAAAAAAACAAAAACAAAAAACACAAATGTGCCAAAACACGTGCAAATGATTGAACATCTTTATCAATTTGACTAAACATAAGTTGTGTTGACTAAAATAGCTGCATAACCAAAACGCAGAAAAATTCAAAACTAAAATATGCTGCAAGTGTCATGATCCTTGTTTTGTGTCTGTTGTTTCCCGTTTTATTTTGGAATGTTTTCCCCTCTTGTTGTGTCATGTTTAGCTTCACTTCCTGTCTGCATTTCCCTCCTGTGCCTGATTGTGTCATTGTGTTCACATGTTGCCCCTGTGTTTCTGCTCCCCTCTCCAGCTGTGTCTTGTCTTGTGATTACCCTTGTGTATTTAGTTTTAGTTCCCTTTTGTCTCTTGTCCGGTCGTCATCTTTCATATCAAGTCAAGTCTTTTTCATGTCCTGGATTTCCCTGGCTTACCCTCCTGCGTCCTCCTGCGTCCTTGGGCTTGTCACAGTTTTCATTTGCTACTTTTCTGTTTTGTTGTACCTAGCCTTTTTGTGTTTTGTTAACAGCTTTTATTTAATAAAGCTCGTTTCTAGTTCGAACCCCCATACCTGCCCCTCCTTGTTTCTCTGCATTTGGGTCCTGTTACCACAACCGTGACAGCAAGAAGCTCAAAACACAACAGAAAAGGGGACACTAAAAAGCCAAATTTCACTGTCACTGGAAATATACCTACAGTATAATGTAAGTTAAGTTGGCTCATTTTACCAATACGATGGCATGATTCCTACCGATATTACTAGAGATCTGCTGTAAACTAGCTAGCTAACTCAGCTAACCATGTATTTCGCACATTTTTGGTTTTATATTTGAACTGTTTTTAAAGTGCAGCTTGTTTCTGTTAATGTAAGACTTTAGGCCATTTTAGCAGGATTGATTTGATAACCCCCACCCTACAGTGGCGGTTATCAAATCAAGGGCCCCGAGTTCGCCCCGAATTGTCAAACTTTTTTTTTTTCTGCATTCTGATGAATTTCTTTGCAAATTTTTGGGTAAAAATGTTTGTATGCTGTATGTATGTAAAGGATAAATGGAATTGTGGCGCCAGATCACACATTATTTTTTTATGAATTGTTCTCATTTATGTTAACTATTCCAGGTCAACACACATGTACACACTATTAATTCTTCCCTTCACCTTATGTGTCTTTTCTTTTGTGTGTGCAAGAAGCACCTATTCACATCAAGGACACATTTAGACCCTGTACATAATAGTTTGTGTTCAAAACTTTTTACACATTCATAACCATTATTCAACATATCTGGTTCTTTAAGAAGTCGTAAATAAAGTTGTATTATTTACAAGAATAAAGTCCTAATATTAAAAAAATATCGATCTGCCCTGTTGTCTACTGTGCATTATGCTATTATATAAAAATACCCCCCCAAAAAAGCTTTTGTACAGATCCACATTGCTGTCACGAAAGTAAGGAATCCACATGACCTTATTTTGTCTTCTGTTTGTCATAATTCTGATTCATATACAACAGAACAGGAAAAGGTTAGGTGGTCATCTGTCAATAATTGCCGTTTGAGACAACGCAGACATGACAACGCTACCTGATTCAGTTTGCTTTTATTTTACCCCGAGATAAAAATGTCACAGTTTAATGTGATGATATTATCACTAGTATGTTCACATTTTGCTTGAAAATGTTTCATGGCCACAGGGAGACGCATCAGAAATGCATCCAAGTTGGCGTTATGGTGATAAAGTTTGAAATAAAGTGTGAAGAAAATGTTTGAAGTGTCAATAGGTCTGAAATCCTTTTACGGAATAGAAAGGTGCCCTTGACCCAGGCGTTGGTTACACAACACTGCTATCCCAATGGTGTGAAGTAGCTGCAGGAGGCTGTGCTGTGGGGTGCGTGTGAAAATAATACGTTGAATTGATTGTTTCCACCAAATAAAGACAAGCAATTACAAAAATCTAAATTAGGAGTTAGGAGTTTTTTTTGTTTGTTATACATGATAGTAATTGTTTTGTATACCCCTTTTTACCCCCCACACTTTTTTTTCTACACTCTTATCTTTTTATGTTATATGTTGTTTTATATTTGCACTGTGGGTCTGCCAGAAACGGTATTTCAATTTTCTGTATGTATAACACATGTGGAAACTTCGACAATAAAATGGACTTTGACTTTGATAATATTTTAGGCTCGAGGATATGCATATCTTAGCCAGAATAATCTTGAGGAATCCAAAGTTGATTAAATAAATACTGTTTGGCAAAAAGTATCAATGTTGTACTTGAACATTTGAAGCTACATACTAATGCTTAATACTGACATTCTCCCAGTGTCAATAGCATATGTTGAACATAGAATTGACCAAGTTCAACATCTTTGTTTAGCATGTTAGCATGCTAGCATTTACTTTTAAGTTGTAAACATAGAGTAGAGCGGAAGCTAGGCAGAAGTGCTACCCCTGGCGTTGCCCATCGCTCAAAAACATTTCTGAGCACTGCGCTCAACGTATTTCAACACTGACCTCTCGACGGGCAACCAATCGGATAACAGATAAAGTGGCGCAAGCTAGCAGCGGACTTAACAATACAATTGAAACTAACTAGTTATTTTCACCGCAAGGTCTTTGCCAAATTCCAAAATTAGCAATCAAATAGCTTTTGAGATATTTCACTGTAAATCACAAATATTGACCTTATGGTGGGACAAGTAATTTCATCATTTAAGTCAGTAAGATTCATCCTCTGGGGACTATGAATATCTGTAGGAAATTTCATAACAAACCATGATTTTGTTGCTGATGCAGTATATTTAGTCAGGAGAAAGTGGTGAAAAGACTTACTGCAATCCCTAGAGCCTTGTCTCAAGAATGGCTATAACAATATTAATTTCCCCCTGTTGAGAACCGATTTCTTTGTAAAACATAGCACCAAGCATTTAATCTACAGAGCAGAACCCTTTGCTGCAGTGATTTGATGTCAGTTGTACTTTAAGCGTTTGACCTTAGAAGAAATTGTGGTGCAGAGGCGTTTACCACCAGAACAGAAATCTGAACCACTTTATCCTTCCACTGTTTAAAAAGGTGATTTATAAAATATTTACAGACAAACTGCACATAGAAATGGGTCCGATTTTTTTTATTGAGATCATGTTTCAATAACTAGTTTTGAATGGTAGTGCTGCTAACGTTAGGAATAAACACCAGTAGAGAGGTTTCTCTCCTGTTTCAATCATTTTAACGGGCTTAAGCTTCTCAGTTGGCAGCTTTTATTTTGTAACATTATCCCAGCTTTCTATTTCTATTCAGACCCTGACACACACATTTCTCACAGCGGGTGCACTGCTTTTCTTCTTTTCGGTGCATCAACACTCCTTTTCTTCTCGCACTTCACGGTGAATTATCTGCAGCAGTCCTACTTTACACGTGTTGTTTTTATTCTGTGTCTCCTGCTAATTTGTATGCTCATGGTAATTTCTGTATAAACAATTACGTAAACAGGATTTGCCCATGGGGAAGCTGAGTAAAAAGGGGGAAGGGGGTGCAGTCTAATTAAATCTGACTTTAAACCTATTGTTTTTCTGTTTTGCTGGCAGGAGATGACAATGAGGACTTACTGGTGGTGTTGTATCTGACACCGTAGAAAATCGAAGGGCAGGGTCGTGACACCATCTGGCCCGCGCTGCTTCGGGGCCAGCAGGTGCCGATGCCATCGATGGAGGTGTCACAGGAGGGCCCCGAGCCTGGAGCGCGAGGACAGAAATGTAAAGACACAAACACACATTCCTGACATGGCTGGGGATTACATATAGACCATGGTGAAATCCTGAAAATCCTCCAATGATCTTGGCAATAAATCCTGAATAAGCTGTTTGTATGTGCACAGATTTTAATGATTACTCCTGAGCATAGTCTCCTGCTGAGAGTCGCCAAATCTATCTCAAGCCCTGTTCAGCTCTTTGATGTAAGTACTTATAATCTGAGTTTGGATCAAACTTGTTCCCCTCGTGGGGTAGAACACAGCAATTGTGCTTTGTACTGTAGTAGCTGCATAAGTAATCAGTTTCACACACTCACCGCTCCACTGGCTTGTGGCGTTGCTCAGGGTTTGGTTCCAGGAGGCGCCCAGGGACTGTACTGCAACCCAAGAGGAGGAATCATCAATAACCTCAATCTCTGTTTGCTCACTATACAGGAGAGCTATGAAAGTCTCATTAGATGCAGCTTAACAGCAACAAAAGGCTGAGCATTAAAGGGCAACGGTAAACACTGGTGACAGACCTTTCCCTGGGCAATATCGAGGCGGTAGCAACATGTATGTATGAAGACATGCACCCAGGGGGAAGGCTATTCATTCTGTAATTACTCAAGCGGATTTATATGAAAAAAGATCCGGAAATAAGGATGTTCTGGGGGGTAAAGTTGACCCCTCAGTCTCATGCTTTCACATTCCTTTGCACTTGTGGTGAGAAATTATCGAACGAAAAATATTCGTTTAAGAAACATCCCCACAAGCAAACGCACAACATTGGTTTGCTTGAATGATTAAAAGGACATGTTTTAAGGTTTTTTGACAAAGACTTAGTGAATTTTTTTTTCTCTAAATGATTATAAGTTTGCTCTTTTTTAAGCCAAGCAATTATGCCTCCGTGAATCAAGTTGTTATTCTTTTAACAATGACCTTTAATGGAGAATTCCTACCAAATTTGCTAATGAAATTAATAGTTTTATGACCGGTGTTGGGCAGTAGATTTCATTACGCGAGTACTGTTAGGGATTACATTTCCATTTCACTAATCCATATGGGAGTTTTATATCTAGTAACTATGACTCAGCCTGTGAAAATGGTTTAATTATATCCTCTGTAGTTTTGGAGGAGCTTTCGTCACTCAGAAAATAGCTCTTGGCCTACGCTTGAGTTTCAAATACGTTGGCCTTTACCAGAAACGTTTTTTGTGTTATTACTTTTCTGTTTTTACACTCAATTCCAGTGCCAACTGACAGCGGCGCTTGTTTTTTTTTCATTTACAACTTGTGCTCAATGTAGAGTTTAATAAAGACCTTTGTTTAAATGAAACAGATACTAAAGATTGAGGAGTCCCCTTATTTGAATCAGGAAATACCTGATCAAGGAAGTAGTTATCGAGCTGCAGAATCGGATTCTATTTCAAAGCCAACTAATGATACTTAATTAAAACTATAACAACGTAGGCCCCGGCCGTGGCGCAACTGGCTGGGGCACCTGCACCGTACGCCGGTGACCCGGGTAAGATTCCCGACCCGTGGTCCTTTCCGGATCCCACCCCGACTCTCTCTCCCACTTTCCTGTCACTCTCCACTGTCCTATCCGGTTAAAGGCAAAAAGCCCCCAAAAAATAACTTTAAAATTAAAAAAAAAAACTGTAACAACGCACACCAAGAGAAGCTATTCAACTATGACAGCTATTTAAATCTATTTAAAAATGGCAAACTGTGGTTGAAGCTTCTCCAATGGGAGGATTTTCTGCCATAAGGCTTTGAACGCAGGCACTTTTCACTTTAACCAAGACATTAAAGGACAGAAGAATGACATCTGGCTGCGTCATGACACAGCAATGGGACAGGATAATACCAACATTGTGAGTATGAAACCCGGAGGCAAATAAAAACAGGAAGATCAGTACTGCATTTGCATATCTCTCTGGGTGTGTGCCTTTCAGTATGTTAAAATAACAAACATATGCTGTACTGTACTACAAAATAATATAAATAGACATGTTGTCAACAAACATAAGGAAAGAGTTGGCATTTAGTGGTCGTATAACTGAGAAGACTGAAAATCAATTGATCACCAGTAGTACCAGTGGAGCAACTTCAAACACGCAGGTTGTAATTGCCAGCCATTTTAAAAGCTTGTAACAGTTGCTGACGTCGTAAACATTGACTTACATGAGACATTTCCTGACAGCATGAGCAAAGATTCACATGTCAGTTTCTCCAAGGAGCCTGAAGGCAGCAGGCTCATGATGGCACACACCTGCAGACAGAGAACACACATCAATCAGAAATACCACAACATGATGTAACATAAAGCTATTATACTCTCTTAAACATACAATATGTACATTTGTGCTGCTGGGTGTGCCTATAAAAGAACAAAATTAAAGACCGAGTGTGGTGGTCTCGTGAAGAGACGTGGGTTCATTGGATTTGTTGTCTTCACCATCATTAACATCATCACAGTCTGCTTCCTCCAGTGTTCATTGTTCAGAAAGTTTTTACCGGGAGCCGAATTATCCGCAGATGTCTCCTCTCCAAAACAAACGCACCCACTGATTAAAAGTGGTAAAAACACTGAGTAAAGCAGTTTCACATTAAAAATCAGCGTTTTTCCGACACCGCTCGACAGAAGACAGATGTCCCGGAGAGGCTGGGGCCTGACTTGCCATGAATGTTTGCTCAGTTTGTTTCTCTGAATAAGTGAGATCCAAATGTTGAGGATGATTTCACTGGGAGACGAGTTATCCACAGAAGTCTCCCCTTTTAACAAAATAAGGAGACCAATTGATGAAAAACTGTAAAAACAGAGAATAAAGCAATTTGAGTTTAGAATTCTGTCTTTCTCAATGTGGTTTCTTTATTCACATTGTTTCACTGATAACCTGAGATCTAAATGTTGAGGATAGTTTTAATGGAAGCCGAATTATCCACAGAGGTAGAGCAGTAAAAACACAGAATAGAGCAATTTAACACTAACTTTCAGTCTTTATGAGTGTGGTTCCTTTATTCACATTGGATCTCTCAATACGTTAGGTATAAATGTTTAGGAGTACTTCACTGGAAATCTAAGAATCCACAGAGGTCAAATGTTTTACAAATAAATGGATCAGGTGAAAAAAAAGGCAGTAAAGACACAAAATAAAGAAATGTTCCCTCAACAATGTGTCTTTTTTCCAATGCGGTGCCTTGGATGACATTGTTTCGCTGATAACCTGAGATTCAAAAGTTGAGGACGATTTGAATAGAAGCTGAGTTACAGTAACCACAGAGCTCACCTCTTTTACAAAAAACCGTGACCAGGTGAAAAATCAGTAATGACACCAGAAAAAGCAATTAAAATCCAGTCTTTCCCCAATGGGGTTTGTTTGCTCAGCTTGTTTCTCTGATAAATAAAGATCGAAACACCCATGACTAAAACCCTATCCTAGGTGTGGAAGTGACTTGTAAAAATAAGGCTCAAAATGAAATAAAAAGTGAATTCATGACAACCAAAACACATGCACAACAGGGATGCGTAGCCATTAGATTCGAACAAATGAAACGTACTGTTATCTCTTAAAATTACCTATATATCTAGGTCTGATGGAAAAATGTTGGGATACTATAGCACACAAATCATCTAAATATAAAACATAGGTCTAGTGATTACTGACCAAGCTGCTATTTGCTCTACACAGAGCCCACACTAATCTCTTCATCAGCCCCCGTCTCTACCAGAGTTGAAGGGTCAATTCACTTACAATTCAAGATTTGAGACATATTAAAAGCAGAATAGTTGCATATACAGTACTTTTATTCCCTCACGTGCAGCCAGTGCCCTTGAGCAGAGGATGCATGCATTAACAACCCCTATCGCCGAATTTGGAGCACTTTGTAGTGTATAATCTCCCCCCCTTATCAGCACTCTTTCATGTTTACAGATACAAGGATTTAATAAAAAAGTAGGCTCGGAAGTTCCTGATTTTGCTTTCTTCACTAAATTAAAAATATTTCTGTGTGTGGTTGCAGTCAGCCTACTTATTTGTGTGCAGAGGGGGGAAAACATTTAAATTATGCACATAATTTTAAAACTACAGTACAGGGGAGGGCTTCTGTGCATGTATCTGCTGCGTCTCCAGTGTGTTTGTGCTTGTTCCCTTCACAATAACAATGTAAGCTAGCAAATCATACATTTACACAGCATAGAGGATAAACCTGTATTTAAGGTATTTTGGAGGACAGCACAATGGATTCATTTTTCATCCACACTTTGATCTTCACTTGATGCTTTGTGACTGCTCTAGGAAAAAGTAAAATCATCCTGTGAATGTGTGCATTGTGCTGCATGGAAACCATGATCGCTACTGGCAGCTTCTGTCGGTGCCACTTCATGAGGGACAAGAAACACCACAAAAGACTGAAAAATGTAATTCCTTTAGTTTTCATGCGCTTCTCTACAGTAGTTGGCCCCCATCTGGGTTACATGTCGGTGCAGCTGTCCTTGAGTACGGGCCTGCTCCCTGCGGACAGCTACTATTACCCATATACTGTAGCCAATGTTTCTTTCCCTGCTTAAATAAAACATTCCGCCTCAATAATGCAGCATCTGAAACGGTATACATAAAGATGGAACATAAAGGAGAAGTCTAAATAATTCAAATTCCTGACTTTTTTTGTTTGTGTCGTTATTAAATATGTTGCTCTGGAGTGTAAAACAAAAAAAGGCATTCATATCTCATAGCTATGGCAGCATGAAATGTGAAATACCAGCAGCGGGGTCTGGTCACATAGTGCAGAAAGCTACACTGCCCCAGAGTGTAAAGACGTGCTCCTGATGGGTCGCTGCGTCTGTTGCACGCTCAGTGAATTCTGCGCAGGGATCAGAGTACACTAACATACTGTGCTGCGGTTATTAAAGCTCAGCCGCTGATTGACAGGCAGGAAGCAAACAAGGATCACATTAACTACTGTTTAATCAGCGGGCGTTATTTTCTGCTGTGGAACGACACACTCATCATAGAAAAGATAATAAAACCCTTATGAACATATACAAGTTACTTAAGTCATGCCTTTAAAATTATAATTAAGATTAAGTGTAGGAGTATAGTCAACAGAAAGAGATGTCCCACCCCTTAGCCAATCAGGTATAATTTGTTGGAGCACTAGTGTTTCATGGTGATGTCACTACAGTAGGTTACAGAAGTAAACAAAGGAGTACAATGGAGGCATTTCAGGAAGGAAGGGAAGTGTAGGAGAGAAACTCCCTCTGGAGGGAACTTTGCGCTTTTATCCTTTGCAGACCATTTACATGCACTATAGCCTATATAATACACTACAGAAAAGGGAAATCACATAAAAGCATAATAGGACCCCTTTAAATATTTAATTTTGTGAAAGATAAACAAGTCACGCAACTTAATTGTATTACCAAGCAAGACTATTTAGCAACGATTTTTGCCGTTATTATTAAAGTGTGGTTTCTTGGAAAGAGTCCAACCACACACAGTTTATTTTGTAACTGATTAAACTTTTAATTGCTATTACCACATTGTTAAAGCTTTTAATATTTCCTTGATCCAACGGTTTCTTGTTCATTAAATGGTACGATAAATCTTTCCCCCCTAAAACCCCACTTTCTGGTTTAACAGTTTAGCCTAGACCCGTGGAAATTAAATTCTCCGGTCTTTGGCTTTGGCAAATTTATGAAAGGACCAGGGTTTTTTTGGTGCAGCGAAACCAGCCACACAAACCTGCGGTTAATTATTATATTGGAAAAGACAAACAAGCACCATCCATGGTTAGTGTAACATTTGCTGGGATTACACAAATGCATTGTGGTCAGAAACAAATGCATTATGTGCTTTGCTCAATTGCAGATTCATTGAAAGCTAAATATAATAATGGGAGGATACAAACTGAGTTTTAAATTGTTATTTATTGTGCTACATTTCAGTCCTTTCAGATATTTGGTTCAGTGTGTTTGAGCAACATTTTTCATGCCATTGGTTGAGATGAAGCCAAGTGGCTCAAAAACCATTCATAAATTACATTTACATCAACAATCAAGACACAACTTAATTCTGCAATACGCAATATTATTTCACTTCTATTAATTGACATCAAGTTGTCTGTATTCACTGCTGTTTCTTAACATTTTGCATTCTGGAGGAAACATCCACATGCCCACCCAGAGGGGAGTATAACATCCATTATAATATTCAATAAGAATCAGTAGATTAAGATGATAATCTTATTATTTCAGATTTATCTTCTTCATCTACATTTACATCTATGTATCTAAACTACTCCATGTTCCCTGGTTTAGGGATGTTATGGGTGTTAAATAAAACATAACCCGGTTAAAAATATTGCTGTATGATTAAAATATGATCAGCTTAAAGTGCTGATGCATTAGTGGTAATATGACACTTTCCCTTATGGGGTTCCTAATCCTAGTTAATGGTTTAGTATTTGTTTTAATTCTATTTTTGTATATTAATTAAACAGTTTATAGAGGTACTTTTAAAATCAGTGAAGCACTTTGGATAGGTCTGCATTTGTTTTCTATGACATCCATAGTGTCAATGTGTTGCAGACTCTTTAGCTTTAAACTGAAGAGTGGTTCACCTGCAAAGGCCACTGAAACAAATGACATGCTTTGAAACACGTAAGAACAAAGCAGCACTTTAAAAAGGCAGATCTGAAGAATATTCTTGAAACAAGTTAATTTGCATTGAAAGCAGGTTGAAATATTCTGTCAGATTCTATTTTAGCTTTTACTTTTTCTCCAGATGGAAATGCTTCAATAAGAGGTAGATCATTATACTAAACGATGAGTCATGTTTAGTTGATCATATGTTCCCGATGCGAAAAATATGCCAAAAAAAAGTGCAGAACGTTGAACTGATAATTGCCTACAGCTGCAGGTAGATGAGAAAAGGCCTCATCATTAAGACATGAAACACACCACCCACTGGACCACTTCCATTCATGTCACAACAGACAATAACCTCCATTTCGATCCATGCATCAATAGAGAAGGCCAGCAAAGACTAAACTGAGAGTCCCCCTAGCTCATGCCTAATATGAATTTAAATCATCTCTCCAAAACAGTTTTCTAAAACAGACCTCTGATTCGAGCCATCACACGCACAATATCAAATCACTTTAAGACGACTAATCGTTTGGTCGATTTACTATATTGATAATCGTAATGCAAAAAAGGCAGAAAATGCTTTTAAATATAAACATTTCTGGCTTTTCTCTGACATAACTAGACAGCACTTGGATTTGAGGAACCGGGGTGGACATATTTCACTGTTTTCTGACATTTCATAGACCAAATAAACAAATAACCAGCAGATGTATGAATATTGTAATATACCTGTTAACTTTCTGCTGCTGGGAAGAGTAAAGTATCTAATCTAAACTCAGACGGGAATAATTTGTCATTTTATAATGATATTAAATATTTGATCGCTTTTTTGGTGTCTTGTAAAGCTTAGGGCGCTGGTGTGCATGACAAGAAAATTAAGAAATCAATAATTAAAATCTAAATACATGTTTTGATACATTTCTGTCTTTGCTCTGACATAAACCTTGGACTTTGAGAAACCGGGGTGGACGTGTTTGTGTATTTTCTGACATTTCATAGACCATATCAAACTAGAAAATAACAGAAAGATGATTCAATAATGAAAAAGCCCAACACCTCACATCACTTCCATCTGTGGGGGAAACAGGATTTGTAAATGGAGAGGCGCTCCAGAAGGAGTTATTTTCTCCTGCATGAGCAGCCTTTAACAATCTGCCTCGCTGACACAGCTGGCATAATTTAATGAATGCATACATGAAGATTTGATGCACTCTACTATGTCGGTATGTGGCCGTTGTGCTCCTATGTGTACATCCATCTGTGTGTTTCTGTGCACTAGCTGTGAAAAGAAATATCTCTCTGGAACAAAAATCTGAAAATGAGCTAGGAGAAGTTGAGAATAGGGTTCAATTTCTTATTTACTGTCCTGTCTGTGAGGATGAATTATGAAAGTAAAATGACCTCCATTTACTGTATGCTGATTTCCTTTGACTGGGTATCAGATGAGTAACTTCTTCTACATCTTTTTTGTAGCAGAATTTATCTGCAAATCTCTAGGTAGAATACTCCGAAGTATATAATGTCTATATTTTTCTGTTTTTGTATTTGACTGGTCTATTACTATAGTAATTTATTCTGTATTTTCTATGTTGAGGATTCTTTTTTAGAGACTTTTGTAGTGTTAAATGTAGTGAACTAGAGCTGTAATGGAAAGCCTATCGATTAATTGATTAATTATTTTGATAGTCATTTTTTATACAAAAGTGGCAGAAAGTGCAGTTTTCAGCCATACATACAGTATTTCACTATCTTCTGACAATTCATAGATTAGATCAAGTAAAAAATATTTCTTCTTTTTATTCTACTTTCAATTGCTGCTGTGACACACCAATCTCTGTAAATTGGGATAAGTAAAGTATATTTCATTTATCAAATCCAAAGCGGGGCAGTAAAACAACCTGTCGTTTTGTAACGAAAATAATTGTTTTTGTGTCTTGTAATCTCATGAGGTTTGGGCGGTTTTGTGCATGACACGATAATAAAGAAATCATTCATTCCATTATGCTCTATGAGGTTAAGATAAGACTTTATTCATCCCTGGGATCAAGAAGAACTTTTGGTCTTAGTATTTATTACTTCTGCACTTAAAATGTGCAGAGTATGTGTATGCTGGGGCTGCAGAGTAAAAGATAAAAAGTATTTTGATGATTTGATTAATTATTATCATTAGAATTGTTTTCATTTTTATTAATAGGACTGTTTCTTTGTCTTTTCACATAAGGTTTGTTTACGTGGAAAAGAAGCATAGCCACAGCATTTTTGTTATCTTTGAAAATCACAAATATTTGAAAATGTAAGACATACTGAGGTAGGGACACAAGCTTCACAACTGAATCTCACATGCATTCAATTTAGTTTTTGACACCATCCCAGCAGACAAGTGATATGTGAGTGAAGGGGCCCTGCGTGGCCCTAAATAACAACACAGGGTGGGGGCTCTTGACTATTCTTAGTGCGGCTGCTCTCCTCACCCACAATAGGTAGGAGGAATGTGATTCACCTCAGGCTGTCATCCTTAACAACATCAGCATCTGCACCACAAGTCCAGAACATAATAATGACTGTCAGGGAAACATTTCTCAACACTTAAAAATGTTAATTAGACTTTGCTTTGAGAGATCAAACATGAGAACAGGAAGTGGAGCAATGCACTTGCTGCACTAACACTTTTAATCTCCAGTGTCACAAATCCGAGGTTTTTAGCACCAGCATTTGAGCCCTGGTCCCATGAAGAGGGAGGCATCATGTCACTTGGGATGTTTTTCTCATGCAATGTAAAACCCATACAGCTCGGTGTCTCTGTGCTTACACGGAATCTCAGCCCTCCTATTCCAAAAGCTTTTAGTTCAGAACAGTTAAAGGGTAGGCCTATTATCATTTTTAAATAGCTGCGAGATGGAGACAATATCCAAAAACTAACATCTGGATGTGATGCTGATAAATCCCTTAGCATTAAGATTACACTCTGCTGAAATCCTGCGAGAAGAAGACAGATTCACTTGCTTTTATTAAGCTATTTTAATTCAACCACAGGCTGGGGTTTTAGGATAAACCAAAATAACTTACCTCAAGCAGACCGAAGCATTTGCGACGCATTTCCACTCCTGTATTTTTCACATAATGTTCATGTGGGACGTTAAATGTCTTCTTGTCACTTTAAAAACAATGTTTCTTCACTATCCCCTCAGTCAATTGTGAAAGTAGCACGAAGTGTGCACTGAATGTGATGCTGCTTCTGTTGAAATGTCACTTCTGTCAACAGAGAGAGGCGCGTGGTCAGAAAGAAACCAATCAGGTCTCCAAATGAGCAGCATAGATGATCCATTCAGATAATTCCTTTACAGGTGAGCAGCTTACTTCTTTTCATGTCAGTTTTTCTTGAATTTAAGTCGCTTCTTCAGGGTGTGTTACAGGACAGGAAACAGAATCCAGCTTTGGAGAGACAAACGCACCATCACACAGAAACCACGGTGCCCTTCACGGCTGGCCCCGGACCAAAAACTCCCTTTGCATGCGTTTTTCTGTACTGCCGGCTACACCATCGTGTTCCACCGCTTTCTATCCGGTTTGTGAGTGCCGGCTGCGCTCGGTGCTTCAGATCATGTCGTCGATGCACCGCCCACGTTGTGCCATTTAAACCGGGGTGTGCGACGCGACTGCGAAATAACTCAATTCCTCGTCCCGGGTTAATTACGCAACGTCTCTACGCGGTTCCACATTCTAATCCATAATCCCTTTGCAATCTAGACGTCACTGCTGTGAAAGTTAAACGACTGGGCCTGGGTAAACTGATTTTGTAAAGAGGAAAGGATCCGCGCGCATTACAGAAAATAAGAGAGGCTTACACAGGGAAGACACCCCGGTTTTCCAGCTGAATTAGTGCCAAAATCAGAGTTGACTGATTTGGCCGTGAGCAAGCTGGACAGATGGTCCCACTGTGTCAACACAGTTAAGAATTCCCCCCCGAAGAGATCATTTTAAATAAAAAATCTAATATAAATCATAATTCAACAAAGAAACTTGTTAAAAATAGATTTCGAGAATAAATGCTTTCAGGTTAGTGCTGAATCAATCGATCAATCAATCAATCAATCAATCAATCAGTCAATCAGTCAATCAATTAGTTAATGACAGTCCGGAAGCTCTGTGTGGTCCCACATTAGATCTGGTGGGTTACAAACTGATTAAAGGCATGAGAAAGAATAATGTACATTTTCTAATTTGGTCTCTTTAAAGAGAACTACATTTTGATTGTTTTGGCCGCTAGGGGCAGCAAAAACAATCTGTAAACGTAACATTAACATATTACTTTTTAAGTTGATAGATGAACTTTTATCAAACAAATGCTTGTGTATACATTAAGCCCATACGTCATAACAGTGTACTCTATCTCTATCTGTGTATGTCTGCTGTTTAGTGTAAAGGTATTTCATCAGGGATTATCAGAGTTTTTCTCGGATAACACGTCTGATCAACCCTGTCTCCAACAAAATAACATTCCGATACATTTACTTTGTGTTCTCATTTACGATTGCAGTTTTCAAATTGATTTCCGTTGTAAATTACAAGAAAACAAAAAAAGGTGAACAACTTGTAAGGTTCAGACAAAAAGTTTATGGTTTAGCTTGAAAAACAAATACAAAATACAATTTTAGTTACAAATGTATATATATTTTTTCTAAAATCAGCTTTGACTTATCCCATAGGGATACAACCAATGATATCCATGGACAACTGCTATGTTTGTTCAACCCATCCACCTATATGAAGGCAGTCCATTTATTTTCCATTTACCATCCACCCCTTTCTTCTCCAATGTTGACTGATAAGAAACACATCTGTGATAATTGCATAGTGAGAGCTATAAGAATAAATAAAACAGCACATTTGTTTGATCTAAAACCAAAACAATTAGCTGAAAGACAGTAAAGAGCTTAATAGAGCTGAGGGGAACTACACATTTCAGTTACAGTTAATCATTTGGAGCCAGACCTTTGTTGTTGGACTATGATCTATTGATCTTATTTAAACAAAAGCATTGATTATAGCAGCGTTGGCCCCTCCAAGGCTCTACAAATATGTTTCTGTCATTCTCATGCTCACTCATTTCAAGTTTCATTTTAAGCAAAAAGGTTGGGAAAAAAATGCTAACATCCTCTTATTCATATTTCTGGGTTTGCCCTCTTTGAAAGTGAATATCTTTACATTTTGAACTGTTCATCACTTAAAACGAGTTTGAAGGCGTCTACTTGGTGTCTTCGAAGTTGTGTATTGCCATCATAGTTGTCATTGATAGCAAATGAGGACTTCTGTCCCCATGGTATTCCCGTTCTTCGTGTTTTCCTTCCTAAATTAACATTTTACATCATATTATCATACGTGATATTCTGCTGGATGACGGATGGCTGGCGTCTAATATCCATACCAGCGATGCTTTGAGTACGCAAAATGCAATTTATGCACGCTGCACTAAAGCTTTCTTTAGACCCAGTGACGTGCAAAGAGGGGCATTATTCAGAAGATGCTTTAATCCAAGGTGACAGTGCCCTCCCATGAGAGTGCCATCTCAGGAAGTGTCAAGTCTGGCAACAGGGAGACCATGGCAAACTGTGTTATGTGGTAAAGATTGGACCTATTAGTTTGCTCAGTCTAGGACACTCTGTACCTTACATACTGTATACGCACCTGTGTGGGACTAGCATTCAGGTGGAGAAACACAGTACATTTTAATTGAACTTTCATGGATGCTTTAGTGGAATTTGTTTTGGTATTGATGAGGATTTTCTAAGAGGCCACCTGGGCTTGTGTAAAACGGTCTTTCTAATCCCTTTTTCCTGGAGCTGTTGGAGTTTCCCGCCCTCCTCCTCCCCCCACCTCCTCCTCCATCTAATCTGAAACACAATTTATCTTCAATCTAGACATGTCACATCCCCGGGACTGGAAACTCTATATATACTCTCCATGGCATCGAATGCTAGCTCTGTGTTTCTTTTAGGGCCAAGGGTCATTCCAGATGCATGATCGATGACAAAGCAGGCGTTTGCTGCATGTCAGGGTGTCGCACATTTATGTGATGAACATGCGCGCTGCCCATGCAAAGGTCCAGATAAAGTTGCTATTCTGTTCATATGAGTGCATTCTGGGAGGAAAATGGGTAACCTAGTGTCTCGTGCAGGATGAGTTCATACGCTTGGGTGGGAGGGGAGGAAAAAAGGGTCTGTTCTCACTTGCTTTAACACATTTTAGGGCACAGTAACTGAAACCATAAGTCAATAATATGATCAATCGACAGACAGATAATGTAATCTGCAGCCATTTAAAAAAAGTATTAATCATTTGAGTCATTCATAGTGGAGAGAAACATTTTCAGGTTCCAGTTTCTTAAATGTGAGGTTTTGCTGATTTTTTTTTCCTTTATATTTCATTAATACTTCGGAATTTTGGGCTGTTTCTCAAACCAAACAGGCTAGGTCTGGGAACTTGTGTTGGGAAATTTCTTTTGCTATTTTCTGACATTTTATAGACAAGTCAATTAATCAAGAAAAGTATACAGGGATAAATCAACATTGAAACATAACCCTTAAATACTTTAAAACATGTTCATTTTTGTCTTGGAAACTGCGGTTAAACAAATCTCAACTGAAGGCAAGGATTTTACTACTTGTAGCTAAACTGGTACAATGAGCTTTGCTGGAAAAGGCGAAACTCATTCTCATAGAATTTAGAGAAGCATCACTGTGAAATTCCCTTAAAGAAACACACACACATATACAGTACAGGAACATATAAATGTTGTGTGTGATACAAAAAATAAATCACATAAGGAGGAGGTTGGGGTGGTGGCGGGAGCTCCAGAGTAACAGTGAGAAGTGTCAGTTCTTGATGTACGTGCTGTACGTCTGCATGATTATGAGTTCACGGTGCTTGTCAGCTAGTAGCTACAGCTGATGAAGTGATTGTGAAGCACGAATGAAACAGCCGACACCAATCAGCTAATGCAAGCGGGACTTCAGTGTTCATCAGCAGATTGACTGCTCTCTGTTAGTTGAAAGACACATTTCAACACTTATTTTTCTCATAATTTTTTATGTGTGTTATTAAATTATTTGAAATCCTTTTTTTTGTATCTCTGCAGCTGAACACGCCCTAACCCCGGACGAGAGAGTTCATATAAGGCAGATCTGCGAAACCCTGAAGTAACATTGAAAATCATGTAGTTGTTTTTTTATGGTGGCCCTGAGGTTCCAAACACAACAACATTTGAACAATGACATTTAAAAACAAATGAGAGGCATTTCCTTAAACACCACATTTTAAAAACAATATTCATAAAACCTAAAAATTATAACAAAATACAAATAAAAAAGGTTTTGTTAAATATATCTGGGTTCTGTGAAAAGTTTAGTTTGGACCATCATGGCCACCATAGATTTGTATCACACAGTGACACCATTTTAAACCCTTAGTTTCTTCATTATGAACAACTTAAAACTTCAGTATAATTAAAGTTAAAAACATGTTTCTGGCAAATGAATTATGGGTGTTTGGGATTACAAAAATTAAACTCTTGGTTGAGGTTGGGGAAAGATCATTATTGCAGTTACTAAAAAGGTGAAGCTCTGTGTTGGCCCACAGTGCGTCAGTGCTGGATTCCCTCCATAGACATAAATCATGAGGTTTAGAGATGTCTAATGTTGAATTTCGAGGGAATGGTGGGCTGACAAAGATAGAGCGACAGAGTAAAAAAGCACCACAACAAGCAAGTGCTTGGACTTTGAGTTGAGATTATTTACCCAACTTCTGTTCCTAAAGCCAATGAACTGTTAACGTCACATTTTAAACCATAAGTCAAATAGGTGAACAAAGTCTACATTTCCATTTCAATTAGTAAATAAAAACAACTATAATTATAGTAAAAAAACTCAATCTGCTGACGTAGACTGTCTCTTCTGGACAGCTCCAAAAATAGCATGTAGTGGACCTTGAGTTCAGGAAGATTTGACAACTGCTGTTTCCAAAGTCATCAACTTTTATGTAGACATGGAAAAGACGTATAATGTGACTGATTTAGTTGTTGAAAAAAATAGTGAGCTCCAGGACAACAAAAAAAGTGCATCTTGGGTATTTTGTCAACTGCTGTCAAGGTCAATGTTCAATCCAAATGTTGTACAGGGTGCACAAATACATTTTCACAACTATCGAGCAAACTGAAATGGCTAATTAAGTTTAGTTATGATTAAAACCAAGCCTGAGGAAAAAGTGAGTAAGTGGACGTTGAGTGGAGATTGGTTTGTCAACTGCCATTTCTAAAGACAATAACTTTTAAGCCAACATAGAAAGGAACATCCCAGAAAGTTTGAATGTCTGTATTTCCGCGATACAAGCAAACTCAATTTGAAACAGTCAAAAGCTCTAGAACAAGGAGGAAATGGACTTTATAGCTGTTTCCAAGGTCAATTACTCACTTTTAAGATCAGACATTTTTGACGAGAAATCCCTCTAAGTCTATTTAAATAACAAGCAAAATGTAAAGAAGAAGGTCGTGTAATATGGATCAAAGCCTAAGAATTACCAAAGAAGTAGACCTGGAGATGACATTGTTTTGTTAAGGTTCTGTTTCCGTATTCAAGAACTTTCAAGCAGCCAGAATTTTTGGTTTTGACAACCATGGAACATTTACATTTCTGTGACAGAGCGAACTTAGTTTGCAACTTCAACCCTGTTTGTGCAATCAAATGTTGCTCGTGTCTTACTCTCGCCAATGGGAGAACCGAGCGGAGGAGGGGTAGAAGAGATTTGAGGAGAGAGGAATCAAGGCAACAGGCATTTAACAAAATGAGACATCCTTGCCTCGGAGCAATAATTTTAAAAACAACCTCAATTAAGTATGGCATTTGGCAGTGTCATTGTTTTGTTATGGCCCATCGCTATATTTTACGATCTCTTTCAGATCAACATAACACTGTTCATGACAAATGATATATTTACTTCAAATTCAAGTCACAACACTGCATGTGACAAGAATGCACAGATAAGAAAGGCATTCTTTTTGTATTATTATTTAAAACAAAGACAGCTCTTATGTATTTTTGTTTGTGAAGCTCTACAAACATTCATATGAAAAGTGAAATATATTATCTATATGATGCATATGCATGTTACGCAACACACTTCCGTCCATCTGTATGACAACATAAGGATACAAGATATTAGTCTTATTGACATACTCATTTGAAATGAGCAGTTTTTAGCCCTCAACCTCATGTAAAGATTATAGCAGTTGAAGTGGGTGTCTTACATGATAAAATGTGAGTAATTTTAAAATGAAATGTCGTTAAGGAATGCAATTTAAAAAAGCCACTTATAAGGGACTACACATATGGTGATGGTAAGGCAGTTTGAGCGCACCTCTGATCATCTTAAACAAGAAATAAAACTCATAGGAAAGAAACATTTAGCTTTGTTTGCAAAGAGTTCCGTAAAGATCTTTGTTTCAGTGTCAAGATCAATTTCTGTGTCACATGCTGAAGTAGGGAGGACGCAAATTGCTGTTCGTTAGGTCAATGACCTATCAAGCTTTCTACTTTTAAGCCAAAGTCACTTTAATCTGATAATGAAGACAGTTGGATATGGTAGAGAACTGCAGAAAAAAGTGGACAAAATACTATTTCTAAAATCAAGAGCATTTGCGTTAATAAGAACCCTAGAAGTACTCAGAACATTGGTAAGTTTGAACGTCTACAATTCCATGATGAAAAAACAAACACATGCTAATGTTTGTTAAAGTTAGAAGTTCCAGACGAAGCTAAGTGGACTTGAGTATTTTTGGTGTGTTTAAGGTCAACTATGGTCCAGTTTTTTGGTGTTTTTGAGTTCAACTACGGTCGAGTTAACTGTTTAAAATTGTCAGCATGGAAAAGTTGCATTATCATAAATGCATTCATGTAATCACTGTAGCAAACTTCAAACACTTTGTGAGATAGGAAAAACTTGTCAAGTCACTCAAGTGGGATGGTGACCTAGAAAAATGCATCAGCTCCACAATAAAGGAGTCAGCGTGTGTTTGTGTGTGTGAGGAGTGCGTGCTCGTGCGGATTCTTGTTTTGAGTTTTCGCCACATCTGTGCTCTGTCTTAACGGCACATTCATAGCAGCACTTGAAGAGCTCTCCCAACAATAACAAACACAAAGCGGCCTAAAACACACTCGGCTCTGCAGAATAATCTGCAGGCGTAATCAGGACGGATATGTTAGGGAGAAACAAAGACAGCAGAGAACAAGGAACACTGGTTCTGCTTATGTACCAAGGGAGAATGACGTAGTGTATATTTATGATGCACATGTTTCCTAACTACTACATCTTCTCTCCTCTCGCTCAAATATTTCACCTGGTAAACAATTTTAAGAGTCAGACCTTGAACCGGGTTTGTGACAAAGCCAATATGAGTTATTGGTGAAGCCTTCGGAAAATGGTGTATTGATTTTATGACAGGGGTGGATGTAGTAGCACCTTCACAACATGAAAGTACTGTGTGCATGCTAATAAGGTTGCCTGACGAACACGGCCTTTGTGCTAACAACCGCTAACCTTCGAAAGACACATGTAGGTACATTTACAAAGCCATCCTGCTTTTATTCAACACGGGTAAGTAGCTTTGTTTGGATTCCTCATCAACATGCAAAGCAGCCTTGACATTTACGCTCTGCACTGTCAAACAACACAGGATTACTGTGATCTGATCACACAAAAAAAGTGTAGTGGTTTTTCAGGGGAGCATTTCATTTCCGTTACGTTAGCGGATTACTTCCTGACAATCATATTTGGGTCGAAAAGAACATTTGGTTTTATCAATTTATCTGACATCATCACTTCACACTCCTGACATTTATGAGGATATAAGTGGGCATTGTGTAAGATGATAACAACAAACATTAAATTGCAATCTGTTTGTCGGAAACGTTGTTATTGTGTAACTGTACGGAGTTGTCCATGTAACAGTAAAAATCCAATGTTGAGGCAGTGTAACACACCAGGAGTAAACACAAGGATTAACAAAATCCTTGATAAAGATACAAATATAAAAGACAAATAGACTCTTAAAATATTTAACATTTAATCCAATTATATACATATACAAATATGAATAATAATACAAACAGGACCAATGAATAATTTATTTTAATAAAGAAGCAAATTAAAAAATATATCCTAATATCAGTGAGATAAAATAAAATTGAAAATAAAAAACACCAATAATAAAAATATATATAAATAAAAGTAACATTTAAATAACTAAATTAATTAACAAATAAACTTCAAATACATTATAATATAAAGGTGCAAATAAATGTTCACATTATGCAATACTAAAAATACAAATATAATAAGTAAGATCAAAACATTTACAAGAAACAAAAATATTTTTGTTGAAGTTAATAGATAAAATAAAAGTGTAAAAATAAAGGTAAAAAAAAAGAAAATACAATATTTACAATTACTTCCCTTCACCTTGTAGTGATCTATTCTGGCATTTAATCTTTATCAGTTGATCCATGAAAAGAAAAAAGGCAGATTTATTAAATTAATGTTGTAAAAAAGCAAAACATGATAACCTCTTAAAATCCCTGTACAGCTGAACAACATAAACAAACAAATAATAAACAGATGAATATGCACACTCACAAAATGACAAATGTGCCCATGGGAATTGAAGTGGCTCTGGCCTTAATTTATCAGGACACCCAAAGAGTGTTTATGTCCTACATTCATCCATTACGGTAATGAAGCCCCCAACGAATGGACGACAAGGTGCAGCAGGTCAGTCTCCTTGAACCTTTTCTAACAGATCTGCGCCATTTTTTCATCCATCTATCATCTGTCAATTACTCTTTCTATCTGTGCCGATCAATATCTATCCGTTCATCCATCTGCTGTCTTTCTCTTCCTGCCTCACTGCCTGTGTTTATCCTAGGAAACAAACAAACTGAGTCCGAAATCACTCGCTCGTTGCTCCCTGGCTCAGTGGTTTACTCAATAGTGAACAGTGAATTGAGGTTTGGGACACATATTTATCATCATTTTCAAATTACATTTTGAGATTGTTACTCATTGTGGAGGTTTTGATGGCACAACAAGGTAGATACATCACACACTGAGAATTTAGACACACAAATAAAATGTAGAATGGAGTATAATTTCAGTTGCAGCCTAATGCTAGCAGCTCTGTGAGCTTTGTTCGTTAAGATTCCCATTAACTGCTTTAACAGTTTAGCCTTTAATGTTGGGTCCACATAATATAGAAACAACAACACATGAACTGACCTGAAACATCTTACATTCATACAAGACACAACAATGCTCATAACAAACACTAAGCTAAAACAACACAATAATTAAAAAGTAATCTCGTACAGCAGATAGCTCTACATATTACTATTATGTCTTAGATATCTAAAGTAATCAACAAGTATACCTCCTCTAATAACAAATACATAAGGAACAAGAATAAGTATTAAGGCACAGCACTGATTTGGACTAAATGCCAACAATAGCATGGTAACGTGAACAATGTTCAGCGTACAAAGTTAGCATGCTAACATAGCTACCCGTGTTTATAAGTACTGCAGTTAGAAGTACTTTTGAAGTGCTTGTTTTACTTGTATGTACTTCTAAATAGATATACATTTCTATGCAACTGTATTACTACCATCAAGCTGCTGCAACACATGCGTCCCCCCTCTAAGGATAAACAGCTTATCTAATGTTATCTTATCATGTGTAATCTTATCTCATCTTAAATTGTTGTAAACACAAGCACAGCTGAGGATAATGGGAATTAGTTTACAGATGTTTGGTTATGGCACTATAGATGACAGGGCTAGGGATCACATAACAACAAATGTCGAAGTTGACGTTAATGCTAACAAAATCATTCCAGACATTTCCTTTGAAATACAGTTGTCTACCTGCTAGTGACTCCAGTGGCGAAATCAGGTTAACACCAAATCCATTCAGATGTATCATCAGGGAATTGATTCTGGTGCCCAGATTATTCTATGGCAATCGATCAAAAGGTTATCCTGATTTGTCACTGAAAGCCAAACACATACAGCATGCTGTGCCAATACTGCAGATGTTTAGAAAAGTGACTAAAAGCTCAAGATGTTAACCTCATGGTGGAGCTGAAAGAAATAAATCAATCACACTATTGGGGACCATGAACATTTGTATAAAATATTTCCTGATCCATCCATTATTATATTTTGAGACATTTTCAGCAATGACAGACATCCCTAAAGATTTGCCGCTGGCATTTTAAAAAGAGGGATAAAATGAGCCTCTCACATATGCAGTGTGAGGTGACAGATATGCAACATGGGATATATTAGCATGAAAGGATGTGTGCTTTCCTCCAGCAGCGTGACAGAGACCATGCAGGACTGGCCCATATTGTGGAGAATTGATTATGCCTTGTCAGTGGTTTCGGTGGCAGCTCAAGTGGTCATGTTCCAGTGGACCTGGCAGAGCTGCAGCAGGTGTGAAGGTCAGAAACAGAGTCATATTTTAATCAAAGACCAGATAGCTAAAAATAAAACTCCCCCAGCAGGCAGCACGCTGAGAGACTCAAGGAGATGTGAAAAGGCTCTACGGTGCACACCTTTTAATTATCACGCACACACCGGGGTTGTTGTTATGCATAAATGTCAGTTGGACAGGTTTGCTGCTAAGGATGCCATTAGTGGTGAGGAATGTTCCGCAATGCACCTGGAGTCTGAGCTGGAGCCAAGACTGGCAGCAGGAAGTCCACGACTGAAGAGACCGTCATGGAGAGAACACACAGAGCGCAATTACTGATCCTGTGTGTGTGTGTGTGTGTGTGTGTGTGTGTGTGTGTGTGTGTGTGTGTGTGTGTGTGTGTGTGTGTGTGTGTGTGTGTGTGTGTGTGTGTGTGTGTGTGTGTGTGTGTGTGTGTGTGTGTGTGTGTGTGTGTGTGTGTGTGTGTGTGAGAGAATCTATTTTTTCATTCAACGTACTGTCATGATTGTGGTTAGAATGATGGCCTAATTATCCCTTTGCATGTGTATATGTTTTGTCAGGGCGTTTTATTTGCAGTGGAGCTACTTCAGATGAAAGTAAGGTTGTTAATTTAGCCCTTGGGTTAATTGGAGAACGCCCTTGGAAAATAAGCATTCATGTCAATAAATACTGCACAAAGAGGAAGAGAAAAAAAGATGGAAACAAAAGAGGACCTGCTTTTATATGTGGTGAAGAGTCAAATGTACAGCTAATGTTTCAGGCAAAATGTTTCCATACAACATCTATTAGCTGCTTTAAATATTAGCAAGAACTGGGACTGTATTTCTTGTAACAAAAAAACTGCTATATACAGCTCCGGAAGAACATAGGAGACCACTTCAGCATCATCAGTTTCTCCGGTTTTATTATTTATAGGTTTGAGTTAAAGGATTTTTATTTGGTTTTCTTATATTCTATAAACTACTGACAACATTTCTCTGTGTTGGAATTCAACAGACACTGGAATGGCTGCCAAACATGTGGAGATTGAGATTTAAGAAAGATTTGGAGTGGATTTTTTTCCGGGGCTGTATGTTTAATTAGATGATTCAAATGATGCTGTGCTTATTTTATTGATTTAAATAAGACACATCTTTATTTTTTCAGACACTGTCCATTACACATTTCAATTCAGTTCAAATAAGCTTTCCCTTCACATAAAAAAGTCAAAGTCAAAAGTCAGGCTCTTTAAATGTACAATTTCTGCACACATATGTTTTATTACAACAACAGGTAGCAATAGACCACATGTTTTTATTAAAACACACAAGTGTATTGCAATAAGCTTGAGACAGTATTTATTATAAAAAGATTTAAGCATTATGCAATGCCTAATTTGCATCATTACATTTTAGAAAACTTGTTGTACAGTATGTTACAGGTAAATGAATGTGGCTTAGCAACAAAACTTAACTTAGCAATTAAAGGTAATAAGTACAGCTATTAACACATTCTGTACCTTGAGTTTATTAAATACCTGCTGCCACCACACAGGAGATGGATCAATGTGTCTCCGCAGTCATTGCAGTGTGAGAGTGGCAGTACTTTCCCTCACTTCAAATGGGGAAACTGTCTATTCCTGACAACCCTGGCTTTATTAAACTCACCTGGGCCCTTGGGTTATTAAAGCTGGCCCTTGTGCTCACCACATCTCATTTCCAGCAGCTAGCATGCACCCTGCAATACTTCCTTTTATTATTATGTTTTATTAATATCTTTATGGTATTTTTGATTTTTCATATTCAAAGTCTTATTGTGGTGTTATTTTGAGCTTGGATGCATTTCGACAAACAGGTTGCTGCCTCTCTCATCATTAAGACAAATAACTAAATATGGCAACATCCCATAAAACATGTTTTCTCATTCTATCATATGTTGTAGATTATTTTAATTGTTCTTATTATTAAAAATATACTTGTTGTGTTACTGTGTTGTGGGACTTGATTCTTCAAATCCAACACCATCTTACACACAATTACATTTTCAATAGGCATGGTATTTTCCACCTCCACTGTCTCTCACTGGCTTTCCTGCCATTTAAAGGTCACCTATTACGCAAAATGCACTTTTTGCTGTCTTTTATACATTAATATGTCCCCGGTGTGTAAGGACACTCACAAAGTGTCAGAAAATACACCCCTCTCTCTTTTCCTCCTTACCCACATCTCTAAAAACGGGGGTACAAACGAGCTGACCAAGATTTGCTGCGGACTTGACTTCATATCGGAAATTTGGGCTGGCTTTACATTGAACTCCTGGCAACGTCCCCCCCTACGTCCCACTCCCAACCTATCATCCCCAATATATAGTCGGCTAGCTGAATCCCCCCGAACTGTGTGTTTGTGTATTCAGCAGGATGTCTGCAGGAGGGACTTAGAGTAAAGTTGTTATATATATATATATGTATATATATATATGTATATACATAATACATATAATGGCACTGTTCTAGCGGTAAACACTGGAGAAAGAACATGTCAAGCTATGTGCTGTATCAGAAACAATGCGATTAGCAAGCATCGCTAACACTCAGAGCTAACGCTGTACTGGAGAGACTTAACATGGCTGAACTAGATGGGTATGAGGCATGCTACAATGGGTGATCTGTTTAATATTTTGAGCAAAACACTTCAGAGACAAGTTTCTTATAGATATAAGACCTATAATATATTGTTCAAAAATAGTATAATACGGGACCTTTAAAACTAAAATGGTATTCATATTCTTGCTGAACTTTACAATACTTGGGAATCCGGCTTGATGTTCAACACTAACCAATCCAGCTGGCTTTCTTGTATAGAATTAATGGATGTTTTTCTCCTTCCAGCCGCAAACCATTGTGCAGTCAACCTTGAAGTCTGTCCTTGACTATGGAGATACTGTGCCATTCTGCCCCATCAACACTTCCGTTGTTAAACCCTGTGTATCATAGCGCATTATGCTCTATCACAAACGTCACATTTCAGACCCCTCAGTGTTCTCTGAATCTCATGGTTCAATGGACCTCCTACAGTGAAGAACGGACAGCCATCTCGTGTAAATCATTTATAGAGCTTTATTGCTGAAGCTCCCAAGCTATCTCACATCCAATCTACAGCACACCATATTGTCCAGATATACAACCCTGCATGATTTAAAATCTCATTCTGTTTTAGTAAGATGGACATGGTGTTCTGGATCATTTTTCTGCTCCACTTAGGAGCTCATGATCTGCTCTAAACTCAGCCTAAACATCCCACTGAGGCGGACTGCCTTCGCACAATCTGCTTTTTCATTTACGGCAACCAAGCATAGGAAAATGCTTCCAGCTGAGCGTGCAAAGCCGCTCTCTCTTTTACTCCCATGTAGCAGAGAAAAAAGATCTTATTCATTTGATAATTATCACGGTTATTTAATGTTTTTTGATGAAATGTAATTTAATAAATGTACTGGATAATGGTATCTCTATGTTGATGGAAAATTAGGTTGAAGACTATGTAATGGTGTTTCTTTTAAATTAAATGTTTGTAGAGTCTGACCCAAGGAGTGCAGATGGAAATCAGATAATTGCTCAAAGTAGCATAAATCAATCAGACTCTTCTTTTGGAGATGAATGTTTTTTCTGGTCACTGTTTATCCGTGACGATGGCTTTACCTTGTGTGTGCGTGTCCCCATGTGTTCCTGTATACGTGGCCCTTGCTCCCTCCTGGCTCTGGGTTACCACTGATTACTCACACCTGCCTCCATCAGGCTCCTCACACTGCATTACATCAAGCTGGTTGGACATCCACTCTCCTCCATATTGTTCCATCAGTGGCTGGTCCTAGTGGGCAAGTTTATTCTCCTTCGATATCATGACCATCTACAACCACCTGCCAATTCATCTGTCTGCCTTTCTTTATCAAGCGTTCCCAGCCACCTGAGATAACCTCGGTTTCCCCCCTACTCAATCCCTCACCCCGCCACATCATCTCCGGTCATTGCTCAACGCTCCCAGCCTCGGTCAGCAATCTTTCTCATGAATTCCATTTCCCACTTTTTCCCTTACCATAAATCCCTTTTACTATCACTTCAGTATCACACTGTGCCTGTGTCCGTGCCTGGGTCTTCTGTAAAAATCATAACAGGTCCTTGTTATAACTAATACTATCTGCCATACACACAAATGGTGGAATGAATTGTTTCAAGTGCTTTGCTTTTTTTGAAATGGAAACAACTTCAAATTGACATCAATGAGAATGTAACCTTGCCCTTTTGTTTAATAAGCTTCATTTTATATTTTTTCTTTTCATCTCTGTTTTGTTTTAAGGGTTTTGTTGTGCTCAGGTTTCTTCAAAGCCAAGATATTTTTTTTTTAAAGAATGCATTTAAAAAAAATCTCAATAACCTTTAGAGGCATCCACCTATCCACAAAGTATCCACATAGAAGTAAATATTATTTTCTGAATCAGTGCATCAAACACAGTGGAGCAAAAAAGTGAAAACAATGAATTAAAGGAACAATTTGTAAAATATGCCAAAATCTGAACGTTAAACATTCAATGTATGAAAAACATTACAAGCAGAATGTAACAGCGCTAAATTATGTCAAAGAGATACCAAGTGAAATTAGCATGATAACTTACTAGCCTTCTGCAGGCAGTAGCTCACTCCATTGTGGCTTGGCAACCTAATAGTCACCAGATGGTCCCTGGACACATAAGAAAAAATTGAAAAATAAATATACATATATACGGCCCTGGAAAAAATTAAGAGACCACTCCACAATTCTCTTAAATCTTTATCTCTACATGTACTGCAGCCATTCCAGTGTCTGTTGAATTCCAACTCAGAGAACAATTGTCAGTAGCGTATATAATAAAATGTAATGTAATTTAACTCAACAACATATCTATAAATAATAAAACAAGAGAAAATGATAATGCTGAAGTGGTCTCTTGTTTTTTTCTGGGGCTGTATATCCGTTGCATGGACTGGTAGCTGCCGAGGTGGTGGATTACTTTCTGGTCATGCATGTCCTAATGTCCTATGCATCCTATAGTGTCCCTTCCCCCTTCTTCGTGTGTGTGTGTGTGTGTGTGTGTGTGTGTGTGTGTGTGTGTGTGTGTGTGTGTGTGTGTGTGTGTGTGTGTGTGTGTGTGTGTGTGTGTGTGTGTGTGTGTGTGTGTGTGTGTGTGTGTGTGTGTGTGTGTGTTAGTGTGTGTGTGTGTGTGTGTGTGTGTGTGTGTGTGTGTGTGTGTGTGTGTGTGTGTGTGTGTGTGTGTGTGTGTGTGTGTGTGTGTGTGTGGGTGTGTGTGTGTGTGTGTGTGTGTGTGTGTGCTTGATTGCAAGGTTGGCAGCAGGTGTGCAGGAGTCAGGTACCAGCCTCTGCAGCTGTCAGCAATCCCCTGCTCTCTACTGAAACCAGGCTCAACCTTCAAGATGCCAGCAGATAGTAAACTCTGTTCACACTGTCAGGTACTTTCACACTTCTTTATCTCTTTGCAGTTCCTCTCCGTCTCTGATTTTTTCCTGTTTCCTTCTGCAACAGTTACCCTGACCTGACTCCGGCCATCACTTCTAGCCCTTTGTTGCAACCTCACACACCTGGATCCCCTTACCTGCCAGCCCTCTGTTCCTCCTGGACTCCCCTCTTTGCCCCTCTGCATTCCCTTGCCTGCACTGTTTTTCTGCCTTTGTTCTGGACTCCACACTACTCAAACAAACAGCCCTTGAATGCAATGTTCTTTCTCGGATTGTGTCTCTGCCTCTGAGTCCTACCAACCAGACATAACTCTGCGATGAAGTCCTTGAACTCCAGGGCGCAAAACTATAGCGGCCCCTTACACTGACACTTTTTCCCTTTTAGTTGCATGGTTGGGGGACCCTGGAACTTGACGATTTTAGTTGCCTAAACAAGACTGAAGCTATTGTGCATATTACAATAAAGCCTTTCAATATTTTAATCTAATATGTATGGGACTTATGCAGGTATTTCAACTGCAGGAGTGAATATACCCTGGGGGATTGATAAAGTATGTCTCCTTATTCTTGTTTTAATACCACATGTATAGGCTATAGTGGGTCAGTGTAGTGCCAGTTTGACCTCACTCCAGAGAGAGAAGAGTTAGAGCTCCTCTGTTGGGATTTGATAGCTTGTGTAAGTCGTTGCTACCCCTGCTTGGAGGCTGCTGTACTGGGAGTTGACTTTTCTGCAGTTGCAAGATGCATGGAGCGTCTGTTAGCAGTTAGCATTTAGCTCACCTTACACCAGAACTCCCTGAGGGAAGGGGTCTGATCCCTGGGGAAGATGACTGCCCTGACTCCCTGCTGGTTTGTAAAACTTTCCCAGTTAGTTCCACAGTAAACACACTGATGGCTTAACCCCACGCAAATTAGAAAGTAGCAGTGATATTTTGACGGCTCTTAGAGTTCCGGCTGTTTGGGGAAATTGTGGGCATTCTATCAGACTGACAGGCTGCTTTACATAGAAAAAAATAAGAAAGGCAGGCAAGGCCATTTTTGTTATTAACCACATTTCAACACAACGCAATTTAAAGTGCTGTAAATATATCAACGCTAAAATGGACTTAGAAATGAATCAATCTGCTACAACAAAAAAATCAAGCGCAAGTTGACATATTGTCGTAGGCTCTTTTAAGAACAGATGACAGTAAATTGAAATTCTATCGAGCCAGCAGAGGTGAAATACTGCCCCCCATTTCTTTGTGTCACCAAACATCTTGCATGTTTAACTGTGTACAATTTTCATGGGACTGTGTTCTGCCGAAGAGGCAAGTTTGATATAGCTGTTCAGTCAAGTATGTTTTTGCATCCTTTAAACATCAACACACAGGAGAGGCTGTGGTTGAGTGTGGATGCCACATCCTGACCTTCCCCATTGCTAATTACATTAGCACAGCGTAAGTCTTGTCCTACTGGTGGATGGACTTCATTTTATTGGTTGTGCTGTGTTCATCCCTGACTATATTGAGTTCAGTTATTATTCAACACACGCTGTAAAATTATTTCTTACTTTTTTCTGTTTTCTGCTCTGTTTAGTTTGCTTTTACAGCACGTCCTCCCTGTTTATAGAAGTGAAACATATTCTGCTAAATTACTATGCAGTGTAGCATTAGTCTAAAGCAAGATACAGAAGAGTAGTGCAGTTAGGCTCTTCAAACTAATTTTTGATTGGATCTTAGTTCGTTGGTGTCACTTAAAATCAGGATTTCACACTCATGGGAAATACTGAGAAACACTTTTCGTTATTTCTTTTTAAAAGTGAGACAGTAGGACAAAGGTTATTGTAATGCTTTTATCTGTTCCTTTTGTTTTGAGCACTCAAATCATTTAAGATCTGTTTAGAAAATCACAATAGGACAGATGAATGTTTCCTTTGGTTTCGTTTGTTGTATAATTGTATTTTTACTGAGTGAGTGGGGGTCTGAATACTCTACCGTCAGCATTTGAACATGTTTCAAAGTTTTGTTTTCTTCGCTTGTTTCATTTAAGCATTTATTTTGACCAAGTTTTAGTTTTAAAAAATGTGCAAGGGATTGATTTTTAGGGAAAAGAAAGTTGACAGAAATAGAAACCCCTAAAACATTTTGAGAATTTAGAACCATAGTTACAATTAGAGACAGTGAAGTTGCACAATAACTGATTACAAACAACACTTATATGTAATCAATGGTGGTTTAAATATTCAGATAAGTTCAAGTATAATAACATCACATTTTAAACACTCTGTTACAAAACATCCTGCTTCAAAAATCTTATTTGAAGTAAATAAAATTACCAAAACAAACCTAGAGTCTCGCTGTTATGCAGGATTTCTGAATAATGTATATTATTATAAAGCAGCTTACCTTTTAATGCACTAAGGTCAAGTTCTAGTTCACTATCATATAGATTCAAAAGCTCAAATGCAATGAAATTCATCTGCCCTGACTCAAAAACAACAATAATAACAGATCCTACAATAATAAATCTGTGAGTGATTTAAAGGGCATGCTGTACAGAAGTCTAACCGCCTGGAGGAAAAACAGTCCGACCTCTGATGCTCTATGTATTTTCCTGAGGAAGGAATGAGAATAAAGCACGTAACTTCCTATGAATTATGGAGCCGTGTTTACTGCCCTACTCACTTTTCGTGTTCAGCCAGGTTACCAAACATCATCTACCAGTAAGATGACTCTCTATTTTAACTAAAAATGAACCAGGGATTCTAGGACATTGCAGAAAGTAAAACCTGCTGAATAAATAAAGTTCAAAGGAGAAGAGTCTAAGAGTGCTTTATGCCTGATAATCTGATGGCATACATGTGATGGGAATTATTTTTGGAGAAATAACTTTAAAAAAACAACTTAACAATAAACACTTTCAACAGGATCATCTAGGTAGACAGTATTTTATTTGTTTATTCAACATTAAAGGAGCGGTTGTGATGAATAGTTCATTTACTTAAGGCAGCATGCTATCTGCACCCGTGTCTCCATAGCTAACGATACTATCAGACCCGGCGCCATCGAAGACTGTGGCCTTTCCAGGAGAAATCAACGTTATTATTGTCAGTGTGTAGGCCATGGATGTTTATTAAAGGAACCTGTAGGTCCAAACATACACTTTAAATGTAAGATGATGTGTACAAAATAAACGTGTGTGAATGTGAGATAGTCGTCACATAGTCCCAGGTCTCTGAACTAACTCAGTCAGCCCTGAGCGACACAGGCAGAAGAGGCGATACGGCAGAGCATGCATATTTTTACATCACAATTCATATTTAATCTTCAGAATAAACATGCTAATGTGTGGTAATGTTACACATTTCTATTTTTTAATGACTGAGATGTTCTTTGCATGTCAATGACTAACCAGAACGCATATAAAAGCATCAAAATGAGCTTGTTTATCAAAAACATTTGCTCTGCTGGGCTGAAACCAGGTCAACATATTGGCAATGCCCTTGATAATGGGGGTTTCATTTCTTAAATATATGTGTTTAACTACAGTATGTTGTTTACAGGTCAGTGCAATTCATAAGCATATATGTAACCTATATATAAGGAGATATGCTTGTAATTAATCAGCATGATCAATAAACTTATGTTCCAGCACCATCTATCATTTTTACCTTGTGACCCCCTTCAGAAAATACATGCCCCCCTCTGGGTCTGGAGGTTCTGGATGATAATTGCACCTTGGCGTAAATGGACGCTCTTTTTATTCAGGTGTTCACTTTAATATTACAGCTGTATATGTATAGCTAATTTCATTTACTTTTCACCGATAACATTACTGTACATCATTATTAATTAATTGATTTATATTATGTATTAAGTTCAATCCATCAATCAGCTGTCAATTTAATGTAATGTAGTAAAAAGTATTGCCTTCAAAATACATGGAAATACAGAAGAACGTATACAGTTTGTGTAAATGACATCCTACTACTGGGTGTCTTGAATTTATACTTCAAAACAAACAAACTGTTTTGATCATTAAGTCTATGAGGAGTGAAGGATTTCTATTTTTCCCTTGGAGCAGAATCAACATTTTTGCTGTTTGATAAATACAGAACATGAATTTCAAACTCTGCACCACATGAAGACAGTGTTTAATCTATGTTTAAAGTGCTAATAACCTTCCAGGCTAACAGCACTATAACTATCAATTAGCGTTCAGCAGATCAGAGGATAACAGCAGGTGAATTTCAACATATGCATCCCACACAAACAGTAGGGGGGGGACATTGAAAGCCTGGTGTCCATCAAGTCTCCCTGCATAGCTTACAGAAATCCAGTCACACTGTGATAACCACAGCTTACGTCAATACCAAATCCCTTAATCTTGACGTGAGATTTCATCTCCTAAGGTATTTAATCATGACATGATTTCAACATGTGTACTGTCTCAAAGACAGGTCTACTGTGACAAAGGTCACTGTCAGCAGGAAGTGACTGTCAAGCCTACCTCTGCCCCCTGCTGGTGGATATCTCCCCGTGCAGTCACGTCATGGCAGCAGCTTTAGGCTTCACTAATGACCTAAAACAGCAACAACAAAAAAAGTATATAGGAGAGGAAGTGCTCTCTCACGCCCGCACCATCTGGTATGAAGGTACTTGTTTGTGTGCATAGGTCTCAGAAATTAAACTCCTTTGATGAGGTCATTAATATATGTGTTGACACCGGAGAAGGTTTTAAAAAGTAGAAGTTAATTAAAAAAGAAGTGGAAAATAAATATATTAAACCAGTTTGCAAATATGACTTGTAGGTGTTGCACCATGGGCCAAATGGTTTAATTATTAGTTATCTGGCCAGTAGGCTTTTTTTTCTCAAAGAATTAAAGGCAAGGAAAATATGAAAAAGGGAAACAAAAAAGCAGAAAAACAAACACACAACAACTAACAACCCATATGGCTATATGGCCATTTAGGTAATTATTTTTTAATCCAGTAAATTCACATTAAAACCACATCAATTAGACAGACAAGAAGGGAAAATAGTGTCTTGATGAAATGATCATTACATCCTTTAGCACATTTTTAAAAATGTAAAAAGATTCAAGACAACATCCTTTCACCAGGAAGACAGAGATGATAACAATGGAGATTTCCAGGCAAAGTGTTTTCTAGGAAGCACTAAAAGCATGGTAATAAATCCCTTTACTCCAGTCATGTGTTTGAGGAGAACCACATAGATTGTACCTAGAGTTGTGATCTGGGAAAATATAAACTAACCCTAGAAAGACTTAATGTTGAAATTAGTGGAAATGCTGTGTTTAGCAAAAGCAAGTCCCTGTAGCTTCACAACTTCAAACATAACTGTAATTGTTTTAGGTGGCCAATAACTCGACTGCAAGTCCTTGATTAATGCAGGTATTACTTAATAATATTTCTATATTTACACACGCAGTAGTATTTCACTTTATATGTATTTTTAATTCAATTACATCTTGCTGGGGTCTTAAGGGCCTTCCCTCACATACAGATCCGAATCAATTCAACTCATAGTTATTTTCTTCTTGAAGGGAAACCTCGTAATTAATCAGGTAAATAATTAATTCAACACAGTAAGTCATGTTTGATCTTATTTGCATTTTAATAAGCTACTTGCTGCAGGTCAACATGTGACAAGCTAGCAGACTTTCACATGCATAAAATAGTGGGGTGTGTTTTTGATGTAAATGCATATTTCTCTAATCATTTCCTCAATAACAGCAACAGATTGATTTCAAACTGGAAATTATTCTCAATTTCTAGTGACACTATTCTTAAGTTGTAACGGTTTACTAACACAAAGGTATTAAAAGTGAAGGTCATTCTGTTGTGTATTTGCTTATTTACATGGAGTTTGCTCCCCCACTGTCCCTCCCCCCTGCCCGAAAGGCGTCTATTGTAGTCCTTTGTTTACTTCCATTACATAGTGACATCACTATGCAACACTCGTGCTTCTATTGGCTCGCGCTCCAACACATTGTAGATGAAAAACTCTTAAGTGGTTGACTAATCACAACAGAGCCAACTGGCTTTACAGTTGCGCACCTGAAGTATATGTTAATTATTTATGACCAAAATAAATGATTATTGCTCATGTGATCTTTCCTCTAGTAGTTCATTTAACATGCTATTGTGCTACTTACATGTAAACCAACATGCTTTAGTATAAATGTCCAACTCTTCCTTTGAGATACTTCATGCCAGCGCCACATTACAAAAAAGAAAACTAATATTTTATCTCGCACAAATGTAGTCCAACACTGATAAACAGCATTTTCTTCCACGTGTAAACTAATGCTCCAGCGTTATTTAGTGAAAAAGTGCTTAAAGTCCATAAGAAATATATCTTTAATATATATATAGGTATCAGAAGTAGTACAGTATGTTACTACAACCGCAAATATTGTAATATTTTTGTCCCATTTTTCAACTTGATACCAGTATATTTAATGAGACAGTTCTTGTACAGTGAATTCCTCATATCGTTACCAGTTTATAAGTGAACCCATCTTTTACTCTTTTCAAAAAAGTGTCCTTGTATTTAGTCTGTCTCTTTCCACAGAGGATTTAGTTTTTTTTTTCTCATGATCCTCCCACAGTTGACCCCACGCACTCAGCCTCATGATTCCCGTTCTGAGGTCTTTAAAACATCTGGTTGAAAGGAGACAGTTATGTTCTCTGAACCCGAACAGAGCGCCTGACTTTGCAAACGATAATAAAAACCTTAAAGTCTGAATGGGATGCTTGTTATTATGCAACATAATCCAGTATGACTGTAAATTCAGTCCTGAAACAAACCCTAATGTCTGCTGGTTACTGATGAACTCTTGCCATCAGACTTTCTTTCTCATTATGTACCTCACTCTGAGTTTGACCCTGAATTATACTGAGTAATAACTCTCCTTTGAGTTAGTACATTTTATGTTCTGTTATTTTTTATCTCTTTTGATCCTGATCACATTTCATAAAGTTATGTTGTTAAGACCACCTAAACTAAGACCATGTCATGACTAACACCTAGTGTGAAGACAACAGGACAAGACCAATACTTTAAAGTGTTCATGTTGAGTCCATACCCAGACCAGTGCCACTCCCACAACGGCCCAACTTGTCCAAAAGAGAATTTTTCGTAATGATCAGTAAGATCCACATTCCCATAAAATCACAAATGAGAAACAAATGAAGGTTTCTGTTCATTGACCTCAATTTTTTTGCCATATTATATATATTTGTGCCATGAAAAAGGTCTTGAAAAAGTGACCAAGATGAATTGCAGAGGTGTTCGCCATTTTTTTCTAATTTAGACATAACCCAGCAGTTGTGGTCTTAACCGGTCTTTAACAAATGAGTCTGAGACAGAACCTGTGAAGAGACCAAAACCTTTAAAAAGTGGTTTTGAGACCAAGACCTCAGCCCTTAAAATTAAAAGTCAACTTGACTTCCAAAGAGTTGTGAAAATTGAAGGTGTACTGCCTTCCTACTTATTGGGACATTGTGTTGTGGAGGGTAGCGCCTTGCTAAGCTAACATAAAGCTATCAGTTCTGAATCTCCCCCAGTTAAGGTGGAGACTTGGGAAGGTGGCGAAAACCCAGACATTGCTTTCGTTGATTACAAATGATGCTTTTGATTGCACAAGTTAAACACGAGCAGTTACCACACGTTATAATACCTTTGTTATTTGTTAAAGGAGGCCTGTTTAAACTGAAAAGCAGATTTCAGTTACTCTTTAATGTTTCATTCAGATTTCAGATTTTTCAAGCGAATAGCATTCAAATATTTTCATCAATACTATATATGAATTTATGTGGTTCCAATTTTAAGAGAAACCGTATTTGACTGAGTTCAGATCGACCCTATTCAATTTAAAACTTGGTACAGTATGTAAATAACGTTACATTTTTGGCCCTATTTTGCTTCCATACCCACTGTCTCTTTAGATAAACATTGTTATTATTTCTGAAGCCCAACAAACATCTGCTTTTGATGAATTGTACCTAATCCTTATAATTATAGTAGTTGAGATGCCAGAGGTAATACTTTCCTTACATGACATATAATCTCTGCTCATGTTTTCCACAAGATTGTTCTGCTTTGAATTCATGGCATGTTTCTGCTGCCCATTGCTCAATTTTGATGAGGTGTTTTCTGGAACATAACAAGTACTTTTTTTTTACAAAATGAAGCAACTACAATCATGTGAAGAGGCCTTCCATGAGAACAACGCTTGATTGTCCGAGGAGGGGGTTTCAAAAACTCCAATGAGTGCATGTCACGCACAAAAACCCCTCTAATTATGGTTTCATTTTCAGTTGGCATATACATTTATCCCTTTATAAATGTAAATCTATGTTACTATTAGTATTAGTAACTATCAAAGCCCATTATTCTTTTGAAGACATTACATTACCTGCAAGCAGTATGGCTCTAGAAATGTAGATACCAATAGTTAATTCCAGATAAACAATTACTTAGTAATAGTCAACTACTATTGACTCGATTGTCATACAATATGGTGCAAATGTCCCCAAAGATTGAACCCTAATGACTTTAGTGATTTCTCTGCTTTTTATAAATGCCTTAATTATGTTAATATGTCTGATTTTAAGAACAAAGTCTCAACTATTAGATTGGAGTGCCATTCAATTTAGTTAAAACATGCATGTTCCCATAAGGATAATTTGGTGTAATAGTTGTGTTCTTTAAACCTTGAAATATTCACCATGTCGGAGCCAAAATGCTGAGGTAGCCTGTGTTTGTATTAATATTAACTTCATTATTTGTTAACACCAAACACACACTTGTAATTGGTCGTTTCCGGTAAATGTTACATGGGTGTGGTTAATAGTATTTAGGGCACCTTGTGTGTGTGGAGTTGACGATGGGGGTGAGCTTAGCTTGGATACTTTTTGTTGGCAAATGTGGCGGCTATATTCCCATTGAATCAGCTGCTCTGAGGCTAAACTTCGCTCATTGTTGTGACGCGTATAAATAATAATGTCTGTACTTTGGTGAATGTTTTAAGGATATTTAATAAGGTAAATCAAAACAATAAACAAACAGAATCATATGGTCAACAAAAAGTATCCAAGTTAAGCTCAACAACATCTTCATACTAGAAATCTCCACACACACCAGGTGCCCAAAATACCAATAACCACACCCATGTGACAATTACCGGAAACAACCAATTACAAGTGTGTTGGTGTTTACCAATAATGAAGATAATATTACTTCACAGGCTACCTCAGCATTTTGTCTCCTACACCCATCATCAGGACCCCATTTCAGGCTGTCCAATGACTGAATACTTTCAGAACTAATGACATTCCTGTCAGCTTCAGCTAAGATGATGAACATACACTGCCCGACCAAAAAAAAGTTCACACTCTAATATTCGTTGGACCGCCTTTAGCTTTGATTACGGCACGCATTCGCTGTGGCATCGTTTCCACAAGCTTCTGCAATGTCACAACATTTATTTCAGTCTTGCATTCATTTTTCCCCAAGATCTTGTGTTGATGACGGGAGATTCGGACCACTGCGCAAGGTCTTCTCCAGCACATCCCAAAGATTCTCAATCGGGTTCAGGTCTGGACTCTGTGGGGGCCAATCCATGTGTGAAAATGATGCTCATGCTCCCTGAACCACTCTTTCACATTTTGAGCCCGATGGATCCTGGCATCGTCATCTTGGAACATGCCCGTGCCATCAGGGAAGACAAAATCCATTGATGGAATAACCTGGTCCTTCAATATATTCAGGTAGTCAGCTGACCTCATTCTTTTGGCACGTTGCTGAACCTAGACCAGACCAACTGCAGCAACCCCAGATCATAGCACTGCCACCACAGGCTTTTGACCTTTTTTTTGGCCAGGCAGTGTATTAAACACTTTAGCAGCTCAACATCAGCATGTGTCTACATGCAGCTTTATAGAACTGCTAGAACGGCTAAAATGATTCACAAAAACGATATTATTGCAATATGAACTTTGCTTATTGTGTGTTTTGTCTCTTTTTTTAACTCTTAACACAAGCGGCGGAAAGTTAATTACCATAAATGTTTGAAATGGTAATTGGATGGTATTTATATAGCACTTTATCCAGTGTTTACGACCCCCCAAAGCGCTTAACATTTACAAGTCATCATTCACCCATTCGCACCCCATTTATAAAGAGAAATGTACCACTTGTTCAAGGAAGCTAACATTCACACACATTCACACACCATTGGCTGTGCCATCGGGAGCAGCTCTGGGTTAACTATCCTGCCCAAGGATACATCGACATTATATCTATTATTTATGATGATTTAATGATACTGGATCCTTACCACAGTATCATTAGAGTCGGAGGATGAAACCCAATGGATTTCTCCCACACATGTACATGCACACACAGTGAAATTGGACCTCTTCATTTAACCCATTCCAATATAAGGAGCAGTGGGCAGCTATTGTACAGGGGGGGTTGGGTTGTCCGGTGCATTGGAGGTGAACTCGGTGCTCTCAAAGTACCAGTCCACACTCCATATTTAGGTCTGTTCGGGGACTTGAACCAGCGACCCTACTTTTCCCACGCCAGGTCCCTACAGACTGAGTCACTGTCAGACCATGTGTACATTATTCATTTTTTATCAGAATCAGAAATCCTGTGTTAGTCCCACAGCGGGGAATTCATCTATACTGGTAAATCGCACCTTAAGTAGCTTCTTAGTCTTGATTGAATTCATAAAACAATGTTGATGTGTTGAAAAGTATGCACATACATGTACTTACATCTGCTCATAACCACACTATGCTTGTATATCTGGCTTGGGTTTGAAACCAGATTACATTTTCACCTTCCAGTTGCTTTGTGCTGGAGCTTGACAACACATTTTCAAATTCTTTTTTTTTTTTAATGTCAGTAAAGCTGTCTTACTTGCAGGGCGGTAAATCTGCAAACACCTCTTCACAGTGCAAAGATTGAAATACTTGTGCAATATTACTTTTTAATGTAATACTTGGAATGACAAATATGGCTACCAGCTGTCGAGCGGTGAAAGTAGGCAGAAGGAATCCTGGACTCTGCTCTGCTCTCAGTTTCAGCTCTGATATGAGAAACAGACACAGCTCACAAAGTTTGAGCCCAAATGAACTCTGACTGCTGAGCTGCTTCACTTCCTCAAGCTGCCAAAACAACAACAGGAAACTTTTTCCATAAACAAACACAAAATAAAAAATGTTTAAGATCCTGTTGAAAATATACTAGTAATTAAAGTGGCAATACCTTTATTAGAATACTCCACAAGCATAAATGCTATTTTAGACATTGTGCAGGCAGAATCGCCCCCTGCATATTATTGTTGGAACACAAGTAAGTACTGGAGTACAATTTGGAAGAACTTGAACTGAAGTATTCACATCTTATGCTACTTCGTACTTTCTCTTCACTTATTTAAAACAAATAATCAGCATCATAAATAGAAGACTTTATTCATTTCTAAAATAGTCCAACACTATATAAAATAACTTATAATTGCGTTCGAGACTTTACGTTACCCCTACATGAACAGCAACACATTGTCTCTCTGCTGACAACGTAAACATTTGAAACATTGATTTATTTTTTGTCATATTTTGAGAAAACCAGGCTGTAGTAGCTCACTCTGTATGGACTTGGCTTGGGAACTGAGGGTTGCGGTTCCAGCCCTGATCGGACAAAAATAATATGGAGTGTGGTGGCTGAAGAGGTGCTAGTTCCCATCTTGGGCCAAGGAGCAAGGCTTCGACCCCCAACTGCTCCCTGGAGCCTGTTCGGTCCGGTCCTGTGCATGTGTGTGTGTATTGTACTGTGTGTGAAAACAACTGAGTGAACAACAAAAAAAGATTATTGGGGATACATAAAGAGTCTTGTGCTTCTTAAACCAATCAAAGGTATTATATTTAAAAGATAACTGTTGCTTTAATGCGTTCATACTGTTAAAGAAATTAATTGTGGACCATGTCTGGCTCAAAGAAATACTTTTAAAAAACCTATAATAATTCAGTCTTTCTTTATTTTACATGTTTTTTCTCCAGACATAAACGTCTAAATGTTGTTTCAATAAAAGCTTCACTGCCAGGGAAAATGAATCAGTTCTGAAAACTGTTAACTAAGTTATTTGATATCTGATCTTACAGAATTAAAATTTAAAATACTTTGACTATAAAAAATACAGTAAATAATACAGTAATACATCCACACCCATGTCGAGATACAACCTCAGCTCTCTTGGTTGCACTAGTGGTAGATAATATGTTATGGAGTGGACTCTTGGGATGCTCTTCTGTGGAGAAAACCTGATAACGGGCCCAAGAGTGTTCCCTTGCGGTGTAGAGAAAGAGAGGCAGTGCCCTCTAGAGTGTTGTTTTTAAATTGAGAAATGATTTATGATGCCATAAAGTCCGTCCCAAATGCTAAAACCAGTTTCCCTAGCTTGTACCCCAACACATGCTGGTGCCCATTTTAATAATATCGCTATGAATTCATTGTTGAATCAGTACAATATACTAATTCCAGCCCATCAGATGCTAATAATTCCTACCTTTTGTTTTTTTCCAGTAGTTTTTATTTGAATAATAAATATAAATCAACTAATAAATAAGCATTGACAAATCAAATTATAGAACAGATATCCAGCTGCAGTATATAAAGCTATGAGATTCCATAGATTATCATGTGTACTTTCACTTTTTATACTTTAAGTGTTTCTTGATGCCAATACTTCAGTACTTAAAATAATGTAATATTGTGAATGTAGGATTTTTGGCCTTGAACCTTGGCGTTAAGTCCAAAATTCTCCCCGAAGTTCTCATAAGCTGCAACTTCTCCTTTTTGAACATAACCAGATCCAATGATCCATATCAGAGTTTTCCCGTTGTTGTCGAGGAGCTTGGTAGCCTGGTAGTGTCTTTCTCCTGTGTAATTACGATATTCTTCAATCTCTTTATGTTCGGTGTAGATATCTGTTAGCTGTGTTTGCTGCCATTTGACATCTCAACAGAAGGCCTTTTCAGAGGAGGTGTGACTTCCCAGATTGCCTTTTCTGGTGATGGGAACTTTGGGATTGTGGAGTCCAGCATTGAGGAGGTGCCCTGGCATTTCACCCTGAGTCTGTGTTATCTTGCACATCATGTCATATTCACAGGTCCCGGGGTACAGCGCAGCTCCCAGGAAGAGCTCAACAGCAATTCAGCCCAGGGACCACATGTCTATGTGCTTGAAACAGAGGGGACCCAGAATGGCCTCTGGAGCCATGCACCAACTGTGCTGAATAGATGGCCCCTGCTCTGCTTCTGTGGCATCGCAGGCAGAGCCAAAGTCGATAAGTTTGACCTGCAATGGCTGCCGTACGTGGTCCACTAGCATAATATTCTCTGATCTGAGATCTGTGTGAGTGATCCCCAAGCCTTTCAGGACTTTCAGAGCTGTTGCCACCTGAGGTACAATAGGACGGATGTCTTTCTGGTGTAGAGATGAGGTCTTTCCCATATCCACAAACTCCTTCAGATTCATATCCAGCACCTCAAATTCTTGACAGAGATTGTCTTTGTAGAGGAATGAGGTGTCCCACCTTACAAAGTTCCCCCTATCCAATTTGTCTTCATAGCAACTTGTGGTAAAGTACTTGTGCTGTAGAACAGCTAAACAGATTTAAATTGTATTAAGCACATTGACAATAATATCTCTATTTTTTCCATATTCAGAGATGTATAGGCTTATTGTCATATGAACACCAGCTACAAATGAGTTGTTGGCAATACAAATCTTAAGTCTTAAGTGATGAAACAATGCAATTAAATAGTGCGAGTGACATAATGGTGCTACTAATATGCAGTTATAAGTCAACTTTATTAATGTTAATACAAGCAGATTGAGAATTGTGAAAAATAGAGATAAAACAGATTAAACAAATTAAACACAACTACTTTTTAAAATTATTCTCTAGCTTCCATCATTCGGTAATACAGTCCTACACTGTTGCTAATACAGTAATTTATAGTATTAAAATCCCATTTAAAAATCGTGTTTTTATGGCAGAGGGAGGGCGAAATATGTCTTACATTTTATTGTAAATGACACCAAACAGTTTGACTTTGAAACCTGCAATATGTTCTGCCATCATGATATGTACCCATCATGACAGAGGAATGTTTAAGTATGGAACATCTTGAGTGGAGAAATAAATATAAAGCTGTAAATGTGATTAAGTTGGGCATTTTCTCTAACATGCCGTTCCTCTAAATGGGGTACCTTGACTTATGATATTATAATATAATGTGTGTGGATTTATATTTTGTATAAATAACCAAAATCTGCAAAGTCACTAGTATCTAAAGCTTTTAAATAAATGTAGTGGAGTTAAAAAGTACAAAATGTGCCTTTAAGTAGTGAAGTCAAAGTATAAAGTACCTCCATGTTTTACTTAAGTACAGTACTTAGTTACATTGCCCCACTGGATATAAAAGAGGTGGTGCATTATAAACAGGACTGATCTCATTCAGTTATAGTTGTCTGTACATTCATGTGTATACTGGGGCTGCTGTTAGCATACTTTTAATGGCACCAATGCCTTGCTCGGGGACACGTTGGTCTTGGTCTTTTGGGGACTTGAACCGGGGACCTTCCGGATCCCAAGTCAATGAAAGATGAGTTTGACGATTAAAAAGGAATTTGTAGAATCCATCATTTCCACTTCCATGTTGACATGTTCTCTCCAGAGATCAGAGCAGTTTAGTGGAGAACAAGAAGCTGCTGTCCCGCTTTTGCCCAACAGAGGGAAACCGTGGCCCCTTTCCCTCTTCATGCCCTCAGACAATAAAAACAAGGCGAAGCCCACACAGGCAGACGGCAGCATCTCAGCGAGCATCCGAAGCTAAATGGTCTGAGGAGTGATCCGCTGCTGCTTCCTGGGAGAAGAAGTATGGATACATGGCCGCCGAGCTGGGATTAGAGATGTAGGAGCCAGGATGCCGGCCAGCTTCATCTCTCGTGTGCTCTTCTTCGTCTCGATCTGCACGGCCAAATCTCTTCCAGATCAGGGAGCATTTGGTAAGCTCGCCGTACGGGGGATGCAGCACAATGAGGAGATGGGAGTGGTTGCATTTTTATGGCTTTTGTCGACAAAGCGTCGGTTTCTTTGCAGCGATGCACTCCCTGATCGTGCAGCCTGAAAATGGATGGTTGCAGGGGTTGCTTTTTAAGGTTGCATCCACTTTGTGATGTTAGTTTGGTGGTATGGGTTTATTAAAATATGAGGTAATATTATACAGAGGGCCACATCAGAGTGTGTACTCTAATACTGTACAGATGTTTGTATAAAGGCCTTAAATATAGTCTGCTGTAATGTCAGGCCTCACCTGCTGTAACATAGGCCTGTGTGTTATTTTGCTGCTTTGCACAGCATTGACAGTGTGTTTATATCCGTGTGTTACTAAAACACAGGACACGATTATGAATTCAAAAGCCCAGAATGAATTTGCATGACTACAAAAATATGAATGTCGATGCAGCAGCAGCATTAAAAGCACCAGTGTTTGTGTTTTGGTGTTTTATTTTGAAGGACATTATGTCATTACATTGCATTATTTATGCTTCAAGCTATTTTGAGCTGCATGAATGGACACAGACATGCTGGATTGTAACTAAGTACATTTACTCCACTAAATTTGTGATATTATACTTTTTACTCCACAGCATTTGTGTTTTGACAGCTAAAGTTACTGTTCAGAGTAATATTTTACAAAGCATATCATCAACTGATAAAATATGATGCATGGTATATAATAACATAACCAACATATTACAAAGGAGTCAAATCTACTGCAACATTTAAATTCTATTTAGCATTAGTATGAAATATATCAGTATAAATAATCATATAATAGTCAAAAAGAGGTGTATTGCATACTAAATGATAATAAAAGTACCTCTTATTATCTTTAATCTTACTTGTAATGGAGTTTTGTACCTCATATGCTGCTTTATTTACGTCAAAGTAACCACATCTTATTGGTTTTCAAAACATAACATGTTGTCCATTTATAATATGTCACTTTTTTAAGGATTGAAATACAAAATGTTTATTAACTTTCTCAAATGAAGTCCCTCTGTATGACAAATAGAGGTATTCTGATTCTGATCTTTTTAGCTCCATCTGCTAGCTACAATGTTAGCAAGCTGCTAACACACTATTAATCTGACAGTAATACACGTTACAGTGAAGGTATTCTTCAAGACTTCCACCGGTCTTGTACTCTTAGGTATAAGATTATTTCTGCATTGCCGTATTTAAACTTTTATTTAAGTAAAGCTTTTTTTAATACTTCTTCCAGCATTGGCTTAACAGACACATTCTTGAACCTATAAATTGGGATTTTCCTGTCCTTTGTTTGTCTGTTGGGGCCTATTTACTGATTACATTGTAAATTAATTGATACCACAGAGGTGTTGGGGGACAGCTCAGCACATCTCCTCTCCTGAGCGGCTGCAACAATTCACAAGAGGTTGTGAAGCAATTATCGTCTGAAGAAATCTACATGATTTCTCCCTGCCTTAGAAGTGTTAACACTCTAATAATTCTCAGTTGAATTTGTATTCAAGCACTCTTGAGTGGTTGAAAATTCCCAGACTCTTGAAGTGACACTGTGACTCTCAGTGTTCGGTCAATGGAGCTTCTTCAAGCCCAGATTGAGGAAGTCCTCTGGACACACAAACAAGGGAGCTTTTATTGAACCAATTATGGTAATAGTTGAGCCTTTACTCATGCACAATGGATAAAGACACACACATACGGGCTGTTTATGATGTGAATGCAGCCAGTAGTGAGACTGAGGGAGTTTCTGCATGGAGGGGTTTGTCACTAGAGGCCTGGGGGGGAGTTAGAAGACGACAGCTCTTAGCACAGCATGTATCCATGGAAACCTCCCCCAGCGTTGACCCACATACACGCTTTCCAAGAGGCGGGATGATAAACAAAATGTTCTGGGGCTGAAAACACGGGAGGAACCGTCACATGATGGATTTGTGATGGCTGCGTCTGTAATAACTACAGATATTATAATCATAATCCGTCTCTGCTGGGAATGATGAGTCTGCACCATAGGTTCATGATGCTTAGATACTGAGTGATGTGAAAGGGACAAGTGTAGGCAGGTGCTCTGAAAACTACAGGAATTTTTTTTGTAGTTTTTGTTTTTAGCGCCCAATTGCCGTATTTTGCATCAAAATTGTTACTCAAAATAGTCATAAATCAGTTAAACCTGAACCCAAAGACATGTTATATACATTTTTAAATTTAAACTGACTTACACTGTCATAAATCACCATCTCCTATTTCCATTTTGAATAGACATCTTTAAATGTGCTTAGAAATCACACAAACATGGGGAGGGGGCTGTCTCCGTGCTGCTGGTTGTTTCATGCTAAATTCCCTACAGTTTGAAGGTCATTGTACATGACTTGGATCTTCGCCCTGCTGCATAATGATGCTGTCCTTGTAAGACAGCCAAGGATACTAAATCATTGAGCCAAACCCAGGTGTAATTTCTGCTTTTATACTGCAGTATTAGCTGACTGCACAGTGTCTTTTTCTACTCACTTTTGTTTGAATTAAATAACAAATGTATGACAGAGCAGCAAATAGTGTTTGATGTTTGAACTGATAGTGCTTCGCATTTAATTGAATTTTAATGAATGGCAATATGGGCTTGTGCATAGAAGCAATATACGTCAAAGTCACAAAATATGTGTAAATATTATTTTAAACTAAGTATTATGGTGATACATTGATGGCCTACAAAACATCACCATGATCATTTATTCATCTTTCAATTATAATAAGAATAGCCTAGTCATGCAAAAATGATCAATCCCTCCAATGTCATGAATCATATAAATATTGTAATATCAGCCAAAAATAATTGCAGTTTTTTTTCCATATCCTGTAGCCCTAATTGCGAAACAAATACAATTTCCCACAGAAGAGATATTTAGCGTGTTATTTGTGTGCTGAAACATGTTTAATATCAGATAATAACTAAGTAATTTGTTATGCAAAATAGTCAAGTGCTCACTGGTTCCAGCTTGCATATTTGACAATATCCAGTAAAATTGTGTCGCTTGATTAAGATATCATCACATTTCCTGTCTATCGCTAATCATAAGAATCTGTCTCTATGTTCTTACAGAGGTGCAAATAAAAGTCCAGGTGTTCGACAACAGCGATCTGTCACCCCTGGCGGGCGCTCAGGTGGAAGTGCACGGAAACCAAACCATCTTGGCGTCGAGCAGGGCTGGCAGCGATGGCGTCCTGAGAGTCAGCTTCCTGTACCGCACCGGCACATGGGTCATCATCACAGCCTCCAAACAAGACTACGTCACCAACTCCGTGCCTTGGCACTCCAGCCGCATCCCCCGTAAGTCTCCTAGGAAGAAAGCGCAGTTAACTTTATTAAGCATGAAGAGCACTTTCCCCGCCTCTTGTTTCAACGCCTGATGAGTATCGAGCTCTGAAATCTGCCTCCCAGCAATTATCTCAATGAACATCTGTGCAGCTATTTACTCTCACTGCACATCTGCACGGCTTTAAGAGTCTTACATGTACAAATAGTTTACTCAAAAAGGTCTTAGAAGGTACTTAACGTTTTTTCTTTTTAAATGTGATCGCACGCTTTTGGTACATTTTGTACAACTATAATGAAAAGTGAGATTGCATTGCTACAGGACGTTGTTTTTAATCTTTTTTGTTTTAGTTCATTGAGAACTATTAGACCCGAAGCAAACACTGTTTTCTATAAGTGTAAGTGTTTATTTAGCAAAAAACGATGGATGAATAATTTTATCTTAACAGGGTCCAGGTCATATGACTTAGATTAATTCAATCAGGAATTATCTTCATATATTACTGAAAAGTACTACCAAAAAAATGAGATATATAATATATTTATTTTAATAGTATATATATTTTTTAAATGTCCCCCTTTCCATTTTAACGATATCTATTTTTTAAAATCTATTATCGTGTGAGGGTTGTTCAATGAGGAATAATTTGCAATAAATCAATAAAATGTTTGTCTCTTGCATAACCCTGTCTGAGCATTGTTGTTGCACCTGGAATTCTGCTGTGTTAATATTTCTCTTTCCCTTTTTTAGTGTATGCATCAGTCAGCCTGTACCTCCTGGTCCAGAGGCCAGGAACACTTATTCTGTACGATGACGTCCTGCAGGTGCTGTCTGGGTCACCAGGTAAAGAAAATAAAATCTCCAAAAAACCCGCAATAAATGATGATGAAGTTGTTAACGAGAACTAATTCTGTCATACCTTGAATTTATAAATCTTTGTTAGCCTTCTCCAAAGATTCACATCAATCAACCTTTTTTGTTACGGTTTTCCTATTTTGGGTTCTAGGAAAAGGGAATTTCACACATCAACAGTTACCCTGTCAACACATCTTAGATTAGTGTGTCTCCTGCAGAGAGTGAAGACACATTCACACTCCGCTTCTCTCCAATGTGTCTGCTCAGGCCTCCTTATATTTTACTGCTTAACATTTACATGACCCCATGCCATTTGTGCTGCTATCACCATAGCAACAGCTGTAGCAGAATACTTTTTTAAACAATTTTTACAAATAAGCTCAGTCACGTCCACCTCTCTATTAAAAAAAAGCATGCAGGTTCTTTCATATAAATACTTAGGTGTAATGATAGACCTTATTCTATTGTCTAAAAATCTTATTTTCTATGCGAGTGTTTTAAAGTATTTGCCACTTCAAAGTCAAAACTGCTCCACCAATTGAAAATGTTTCTGTTAAAAGTATGTTTTCTTGTATCCTATTTAAATATTTTTCCTTCTATCATATTGTATCGTATCTTATCTTATCTTATCACATCTTATCGTATTCTAACACTCCGCATCGTACTGCATCGCATTGTACCGCATCGCATCGTACCGCATCGTACCGCATCGTACCGCATCGTACCGCATCGTAGCGCATCGTATCGCATCGTAGCGCATCGCATCGTAGCGCATCGTAGCGCATCGCATCGTACCGCATCGTAGGGCATCGCATCGTACCGCATGGCATGGTACCGCATCGTACCGCATCGCATCGTACCGCATCGCATCGTACCGCATCGTAGCGCATCGTAGCGCATCGTAGCGCATCGCATCGTAGCGCATCGCATCGTAGCGCATCGCATCGTAGCGCATCGTAGCGCATCGCATCGTACCGCATCGTAGCGCATCGCATCGTACCGCATGGCATGGTACCGCATCGTACCGCATCGCATCGTACCGCATCGCATCGTACCGCATCGCATCGTACCGCATCGCATCGTACCGCATCGCATCGTACCGCATCGCATCGTACCTCGTACCGCATCGCATCGTACCGCATCGCATCGTACCGCATCGCATCGTACCGCATCGCATGGTACCGCATCGTACCGTATCGCATTGTACCATTTCACATTGTACCATTTCACATTGTACCATTTCACATTGTACCATTTCACATTGTACCGTTACATATTGTATCACATCACATCTTATCATATTGTACTGTATGGTATCGATAAAACACTATAAAGAAACCTATGTTTACGCCTTATTTAGAGGTATCAAGACATGAACTGGTTGCAAGGTTTACACACTGATGTGTTTCTCTGCAGGAGGTCGTAACCAGCCGCTGGTGCAGCTCCAGAGGAAGTCCCTCCAGCTGCCGTCAGACTCCAACTACACAGCGCTGTCTGCTGCTCTGACCACAGCCAGGACTCAGTATGAAATCGGTGGCTTCCCGTTTCTGCTGGGCCAAGAGACCAACAGCTCAGGTGGGAGCATCCTGGTGTCCTTAAAATATCTTTCCCTTCTCTTGAAACATGTTTTATGGAGGACCTGTTTATTTAAATATCTTTCTTATTGTTTTTCAGGTGTTAAAGACAAAGTTAGTTATATTTCAGTTCAAGGCCTCCTTGCCAAAAGAAAATGAAATATATTTACAATGAATTTTTCTCAAAAGTCAACATACACTATGTCTAGAAAAATACCCAATGCTAGCTAGTGCACTCTATCAACATGGCAACATATAACAGATTGCAGATAAAAGAAGAATTAATGCTGATATTGTAAATTTTTTCTCTTCAGGTGCAGAAACAGGATGGACAGACTTAACAGCTTTGGCCTTGGTCAGCATTCATCTCTTTGACAAAGATGGCCATGAGATCCATGTCTCAGATCCAATCCACGTCTCTGTGCCGCTGCCGTCTGACACCCGCAACAGGATGGCCACGAGCGTGCCTGCTTGGCTGTATCAGCCGAAGACAGGTAATGGAGGCACAACAGTTGTATTTGCCTTATTTTCCTAAATTTTAGATTTTCATTTTCTTGTGAATGAAGATAACAGTGATGATAATGTACATTCCTGCAGGACTGTGGGTTCGGAACGGGACGGGTTACATCAAAAAGGACGGCCAACAGTTTGTGTGGAACGTTGTGGTTCCTCAGACGGGATACTGGTTAGCAGCCTTCCCTTCATCTTCAGGTACAGTAACCCATCTACACCATATACTCTGCTGTTTGTGCTGCTTTCATCTTTAGTGTGGCTGCTTTGCCAGCAGATGTTGCTTTCTGTCTCTTGGGATGATAGAAAAAAGGGAACTCAGACTGTAATGTCTGTAACAACATATTCAAATTGATACAGGGAAAGAGAGAAGCATTACTTTTAGAACATTTTGTCCAAGTTCAATCACGTAACAATAAAAACATCCCACTTAAAACGATGAGGCTGGGGATTTTCTTGTACATGTATCTTCTAGTAATGTGTGTGTTTAGGGACATGTCACACTGTTGCCCTGGCTAACCAGTTTCATCATTACCATAAACACACTGTAGTTTATTGTGGCCGTGGTGGATAAGTATGTTTTGCTTAAAAAGGTTACTATGTGAGTAAAATACCCAGGAAGTATCACATTTTCAGCTAAAAGTGGGTTCTCTAAATGCTAAGGATGATACTACAATGCTTTTTTTCTTATCTCCTTCACTAAACGGTACACTGGACCATACTTTACCAAAGATAATGCTGTCCCACAATTTAAATGAACGCACCATTTTGCATGCCTTCCAAGTGTGATTCTGTTTGATTCTGTACCGTCTGTCTGATTGTGTAGTAAATTAAGTTGCTAAAATGTATTTAGTATTGAGTATTGAGAAGGAAGGGAGATATCAATGCACCATTTGGCCATCAATAACATCCACGGTCTCCGCTTAATTGTACATTAAGGATAAATTGATAACACCCTTCTTAGTATCAAAGCCCTCACATAATTCTTGTTGTCTGCATTAGGATTTATTTTACCTTGACACACTCCAATGAGGTCACAGGAAAATTGTTAGATACATACAAGTAATGTTTTTTGACTATCTGCTGAAGAAAAGATGCTTGAAGGCTTTATTTCTTATCTCTACACTAGGTACACTAGACCATACCTTTAATAAAAAAAGGACCTATTTAAATCCCACAATTTCTTAGGGCTGCAACATTTGAAGCATTGTTAAATCATCTGTCATTGAATAATAAAGTAGACTAGTGTAAGTGCAGTCACTTTGTATAAGTTCTCCTTTATATCTAATTCATGATTTTAATCAATGTCAAAGAAAAGTTGCTAGGAAAATACATCATATTTTGTACTATCAAACGTCAGCAGTATTGAGAAAACACAATGAGTGATTCTTGAACTTATTTCTGCCTTTAATTGTGTTTCAGGAATGGGTTTGTCTCATCCAGGCCTGAGGGACATCACCACCTACCACACCCTGTTCCTGCTCTCCATCCTGGGCTCGCTGGCCCTGCTGGTGCTCATCCTGCTCTGTGTGCTGCTCTACTACTGCAGGTGTGGGGAGCGTAGGCGCAGGTCTCAGATTTAGGTTTCTATTAATAGCAAAAATCACAGAATCTTGGTGCTGATAATTGAAAATATTGAACCCTGGTTAAATATTAGATTAGATCTTGTAATCCCCAAAAGATAACAGGTGTTCTTTCATTTCTGACCTACAATGTCTGTTTACCTTATAGGCGGAAGTGTTTAAAACCTCGTCGCCAGCAAGGGAAACCCCATGCAGCGAATCTAAACGGTGCAAAAAGAGACCAAGGAACATCTACTTCACGTTTAAATCTGATCTGTGGAAGCCATGTTGAGTCTGGCCCCTCTAATGACAAATCTGAAATGTCCCCATCTCGAGACTACCAGAGTTCAAGAGAGGACTTAACCAAGCATGTTCCAGCTCACATGCTGCGACACGCAAAGGGAAAAAATGCTTCAGGTCCCCAACGAGGTGAAAGCTTCCCCATGAAGGTTACTCGTGCCACAGAGACCAACAACCTGGACAACCCTTTGCTGCATGAAGACTACAACCGGAGCTATAGCCCCATGGAGAGCAAGGAGTCTGAATATCACCGACACCACAACGCCAACGACAATCGAGGTTACGCCTCTGATCCCCCGTCCCCACCTCGCTTCCAAGGGTACGTGCCAAACCAGAGTGACAAACCCCCGGAATATTCGGCAGCAGCTGCAGACAGCCTTGCTAGACCCACGTCCCTTAACACGCAACCGGGCCAGATCATTTTCTGCAGCTCCATCGACCAGATGAAGGAGAACATGTACCGGAGCATGGTGCCAACCCTGGTCATCCCTGCACACTACATGCGCCTGCCCTCTGAGTTCTCCAAAGACGGCAAAGACCAGAAGGACCAAGACAAAGATGGTGCACAGATGGGAGGAGGGCAGCAGCACCATCACCACCACTCCCAGAAACAGCAGCAGCAAGGTGGATCCCAAGGTGACGACTCTGAAGACCCGAGCTGGGCGTCCGACTCCTCTGGTGGGCCTGTGACCATCCCTGTGCTCTTCAATGACTCCACCATGGCTCAGATGAATGGAGAACTGCAGGCTCTGACTGAGAAGAAGCTTCTGGAGCTTGGTGTCAAGCAGCACCCAAGGGCATGGTTCATCTCCCTGGATGGACGTAATAACGCTCATGTGCGCCACTCCTACATAGATGCTGGGAATGACCTCGGTGGCGGCGGTGGTGGTGTTGCTGGATTCTTAGGTGGCCCCAGCTGCGTTGTGCGTGACATCAACTTTGAAACACCTTTGGAGTCCCAAGAACGGAAGTCAGCAATGAACCGGAAGGGAAAAGACGAGCGCTGGGGGACTGGAGGAAGGAAGGGCCACGGTGTCAGCAGCAGTGGGGGGAAGTGTTACTCCAAGCTGGCGTATCCCGATCACAGCGAACCTAGCAGCAGCGAGGGACGCCCAGTGTCACCTGAGGAAAACTCCCTCACCCCTCTTCTGGATGAAGGTCCGTCCTCCCGAGGGTCCACCATCCCCAGGAGAGGACGCAGTCGCGTGAACAGCAGCCGCAGTAGCAACAGCGAGAACCGCCGCGACTCCATGACAAGCCCCGAAGACGATCCCGACGACAAAGACGAGAACAAGAAGAGCCCCTGGCAGAAGATTGAAGACAGGCCTCTCATGGTGTTCCACCCCAGGAAGTGAGCTGTTCAAGTTTGCTGACACTTTTAACAATCTTCCCACAAGGGGGAATCTTTCCACAAAAAACTTGGAACAGGATGTTTTCACAGAGAGAGATCATAAAAAGCACAACCATGCTTCACTGGTCCATTTAAAGGTTGCTGTTTGTATTTTTGCTGAGTGCTTTTGCACTTTCCGATTGCTCTCTTAGTCTCACTGTCAGTTAATCTCACTGGTTTCCACTGAGATGATCAATCGTATACTGAAATGTATCCAGTTTATTGTGAAATGTGTCACCTATCACATTACTGAATCGTCGTCTGAGCCATTGCATATACTGATTGTGGAAATAGCCATTTTGTAGAGCAAAATATAAGAATGAAGCACTTACTAATTATTTGATAAATTAGTGATTGAAAGTATTAGGAAGTGGATGACATTGTTATGGTATTGGTGGGTAAAATATATTACCTTCACAATACAAATGCTCATATTGGAGGTGGAAGATGTGCGCCTCTGTTTCCCTAACCTCCCCCCTGCCCTAAACTGTAATACGTTTTCTTTAAAAGAAACAGCATCCTAATATTTGAATATGTAGGGAATCAAAGTCAAAGTGCGACTTGCATTTTGCTCCTTCAGGGAAGTACTTGATTTCCTCTTCCTCCTGTGTTGTGTTCATATCTACAAATTACTTCTTTGGATAATAATGATTTTGAAATGTTGAACATCACGTTTGAGTCTTCATGTCACCCTCTCTCGTTGATTTATTGCCAAAATGTGGACTTTCTGCCTTTCTTCTCTTAGATCAACAGAGAATTCTTAGCGATTTCTGCTGTGTAAATAGATTCCCAGACATTTGAAAGAGCATTTGGCTCCGAAAGTTGCATGCATATGAATGTATGAAATAAACAGAAGGCACCAAAAAGCCCCCCATTGTTCCTCGGGCTCCTGCATAGACAACCCCTATTTGCCAAGAATCGTGTGTGCTAAACAGCATAAACATCACTTTACTTGAAGTCTTACCTATTTAATATTCCACTAAGATCTACAGGGGTAGTTTTCAGACAGGGCCTGTACCACTTTTCTCCTGTAAGTGCCTTCTTTCACATAGGATCGAGTGATAGGCATGCAGGTCCCGTTTCAAAATGCAGTTAGTAGTCATCACCAGGCACTATTAAGCACACTGCATTGTGGTAACAACAACACGCGTCACTTTGGGGAGCATGCCTGCCAAAACTAACTACTACGTCCTTTTAATATCTTAATTTCTTTTATCTATCCTCTTTTTCACCAAACTTGTAAATGGTATGAACTATATGAGATTTTATGTCTATACGATGTGCATGTAACATGTAGAATAGGGTGTTTTTAATGAAACCTTTTTTTCGGATATCGATCCAGGCTGTTTGGCACAGAAATGTGATGCACTGACGCATTGAAACATGTTGCCAAAAATGAACTTGATTATATGAAGAAACACTGACTTCTCCCTTGATCCAGTTCTAACAAAAATTCACTTCCGGTCGTAAATGTTTACAACATACTGACAACACGCGCCCGCTAATATTAGCATCACCACTGCCTACGAAGCATCAACAACTGTGAACTTAATTATATCATCTAGCACATGAAAGCTCACCAGTTTAGAAGACTTGAAGATGTTTTTTGTTTTGTTTTATATTTTGATTATGAAGTATAGGCTGTTCAAAGGTCACGCTGACTTGTTGGTCCTTTTTCCCACATTTGCTTGCTGTTCATAAGCCTGTGTCAGTAGCCTACAGTACAAACTGAAAATGTGATGTAATTCAAAGTCTGAAGAAAACCCATGAAGCCATGAAATGATTCCTACTGAATTGTCGTGTCCACTGCTGTAAATGTACATTTTTGGGGGGGACCAGCTGTGGATTTTTTATTATGAGTTGTGCAATTGTGGCTTCCTTTTTTTGTTTTTTCATCATGACATAATCTGATTTGTCAGTGGATTTTTGTGACCTTGTGTTTTTGGCTGAATCCACATTAAACCTGTTATTGAACCATTTGGTTGGGTTTGTGATAGTACACATACTCATGAGGGTGAGGAGGATTGGACTGTAGGCCTCCATCCTGTGCAGTACATCATATGCTTCATAAACCTGGTCAGTTGTTTGTAAACTGTAAATTGGTTATTTCTGTACATGAGACAAAATGAAAAATAAATTTGTTCCCACAGTCATTCGGCGTGTGTGATTCTATTTTTTACAAAGAAATACTTAAGTTTTCTGTTGAAGAGTAGACCAATAAGGAAAAAGTTAAGACTAAACAAACATTTTAATTGACAGTAGTACAAAAGCTGAGAGGTATTATTACCAAAGAATGAATGGAAGTTTGGAGTTTAATATTCCATGGTTATGTATGCTAAATTACAAAAAGGCAATTAAGATCCACATACTGGATAATGTGGAGAAAATTAAAAAAAGATGATTAGAAGTATTTATAAAATTGATAATAATACAAATTGAAACTAGGAGCAATTAAACAAGACAATTACAAGACAAGCAGTATTTCAATTGTTTATACAACTCTGAATTGCTTGTGAATTACCATTGGGGATCAGCAAAGTTTGATAGAACAGCATCATGATGTATTTGAATTTGGAAAATACCTCAAGTTATTAAGTTTAAAAAAATACTCCAGTAAAAATAAATTACCTTAAATATTGTGCTTACATACAGTGATTAAGTAAATGTAGACAGGGTTACTTTATACCTCTACCCTTTAAATGTGATGCCTATTTAGTTAAATTACCATATTCAATATTTTCACTTTGTGATTAGGCTATTCATTGAAATGCAGAGGACCAGCTTTTGGGAAATACCTCCATCTCATAGATTATTATGCTGTACAACACACGCACAACTTTCAAACGTAACAAGTTGGGTCGATTATACATGTCTTGCATTTTATGTATAACTGCTTAGTCTTGACAGGGAGATATTTTTAGAATATATTATTATTACAGTTTGTTATACTTGTGTAAATGTGCGAACAAATAAATATAAACACGTCCTCCAGGGGATTTAAAGGTGGAGTGCAATATCCCTTTAACACAAAACTGCACAGTCACGTGTGAGTGTGTCATGTGATTAATGAATTGTGAATCAAAAACAGCTTCTGTCTGTCCTTTGTACTCTGAATGTTTGTGCAGCCTATGCATGCACCTATATTAACGAGTTGACATATTGCACTGAACGTACCAGGTAAGACAAAAACTCAACTTCTCTCTGTTATTCGCTTCAAGTCATTCACCGGCTAGCTTTAAGGTTAGCCACCTAACATGCTAAGCTAACTTGTTTTTCTCATAGGCTTTACATGTATTTTTCCAGCTACTCGTCTGATGTTAGCGATAGCGAGATATTTTTGCTGTTAAGTTGTTGTATGTTAAGCACGGTTCTTGAATACACTGTTGAGTATTTTATGGCAGAATGACAGTGAATAATTGTGTTTTGTTGTTTTACAGGTTGTAAGAGGAGTATGCTGCACAGTGCTGATTGTTAAATACTGAACTCATTCTCCAAGTCCTCTACTAATAATGGTAAAGTACTCTAACTACTATATTGATAATTATTATATATTACATACAGTGGTGGAAAGTAACTACATAAATTAACTCAAATAATTTACTAATTACATTTTTTTTTACTTTCTTTTCTACTACCTTATACTTGTTCTCTACCTGCATTTATCTTAAAGCTTTATTAACTGTAAAGAGTCAGGTTAGCAATGCTGAATATAATTAACAAAAATACATTTGGTGTATTATTTTCAATGATTAAGATGGGACTTTATTGATTTCTGAGATAAATATCCAAGCTAGCAGCATACAGCTGCAAAATCCCTTTAACTATTTAAAGTGATTTTCTTCAAATATTAATGAACATTTGTGATTGCATATTATAAACGTAATTACCCTGAAGTGGCTCTGCAAAATTACTTTTAGTGTTTATAATTTGATGCTGATACTTTTACATACTTTACCTTGTTCCTGAGGGTTTTTTTCAACAATTTATTATTGATTCTGTCGCTGTAGTGCAAAAGTTAGTCAAAAACAATAACTAAGGATTTAAACAGCATATTATTGTTCACATACCTGATTGAGCTTGTGACACAGTGAAGGTGTTTTACTTTCGTTCTTTTAAGGTGTGTTTATATCACATACCACATCTTCTCGGCTGTATCCAAGCAGATAACTCAACATTTGTGCAGTTTTTACTAATGAGAATGAATAATCCAGTTAAATATAAGTAGCCGTTTTCATGAGTCTTTCATTTATTTAATGCAAAATAATCCCTTTGTCTTCTCAAATTGTACATGGTTCTGCTTATCAGAAATAGTGACTCAATTGACTTACTTTCAACACAATATGGTGACTCGACAAACATACAACAGCCGCAATGATTAGTCAATTTGTTGATTATTCAATCAAGAAACCAAGCAGCTGTTTTGATAAACGATTAATTGTTTCAAACATTTATCCAGCCAAAAATGCTAAAACTTCCCTGATTCCAGCTTCAAAATACAACTATTTTATTGTGTCAATTATGACAGAAAATAAATAAATGTCAAGGTTTTAATTTTGTCGTTGCGTTGGGGTTTTTGAAAACAATTATTTTCACTAATCCCTCAATAAAGATAATAATAATAAATAATCATTATTTGCATCTCTAAAATCAACCAAATGAGCAATTTTCCGCTGAAGGGAAAACACATTTCATTAAGATATGAGTGCTTTACTTAAATAAATAAAAAAGGACATGTGCGTTAGTAGATTAAGGAAATAGGGTTTTTGAATGAGTAAGAATTCTTGCTGAGCTCTAACACATACTTCTTTCTTTCTAATCCTTTTTCACAAAGGTTAAAAAATACAGAAACTGAAGATTAAATAGAAGTTTTTGACAATAGTTCATGAACTTTGTAAAGTGTTAAACCCATAGCCTGTAGGTAGCATACTGCTATGTTGCTAACGTTCCTCTCCTCTCCTGTTTGTGTTCAGACGCTGCAGCTAAGGATCCTGTTCCTGGCTCTGCTGGGCCTGAGCTCAGCGCTGGTCTGTCCAGATGGAGGCATGTGTGAGGACAACGACACCTGCTGCATGAACGCCGAGGGCGGATACGGATGCTGCCCACTACCCCACGTGAGTTACTTTTCAGTAACACAGGGTTGAGCTATGAAAGCCAACCACTTAGAGATGTCCCGCCCCTTAGGCAGGGGGGGTGAATTTGTTGGACAATGACATGCACACAAACCTATATAACAAAGTACAGGAAAGGGGAAACTCAAAATAGCATAATCGAGTCCCTTTTAAAAAAAAGTTATTAATGGTCACTTGGTAATGATACATTCAAAATTTCAAGTTACTTGTTTACAGGTACAATATTGTGATATTTGTATGGCCGAAGCTAATGAATACTTTCTCTTCTGAGTATTAGTTTTGTCTAAAATGTCATAAACTACTAAGAAAATATCTATACAAGTACTTAAAAGCCAGTAATCATATATTTAAATGTCTTGTTTTGCCCAAAACCCAAATATATTTACTTTAAAATTATAGAAAAACAAAGAAAAAGTGTTTGATGGTGATTAGATTTTAAAATACTAAATTTTCGGGCTGCACGATTTGGTGAAAGTCATATTGCGATTATTGTGGAAAATATTGCGATTTAATCAACAAAGTGTAATATTTACTTGCTTGGTCAGGAAATGGAAAGAGCACAGACAAATGATCATTTTGAAGTCAGTATTTGTCAAAGAATCATAAACAAATACAATAACAAAAATATCTTAGTATTGAAAGGAATTTTAAACCATCACTTCCAGATATACTGTGACCTAGACTCTTTAGACTAGACTCGTCGGTCGGTTTTTCTGAGTCTATTAAGCTTTTAAAGAATGTAAGGTATGCACAAAGTGAACTCTTGGTCCTACACATCATTCTCTGCTGATGTGTGTTTCATTAAACCGTAATCATATTTCCCCATATTTGTTTTTGATCCACCTGCAGGCTGAGTGTTGTTCAGACCACCTCCACTGCTGCTTTGAGGGAACCGTTTGTGATCTGGTTCACTCCAAGTGTGTTAATAAGACCGTTTCCCTGCCATTGATGAGGCGACTCCCTGCCAAACAGGCCCTACTCGTCCCTCAGGTAACTGTAACAAAAGTTTTTGAACACGAGATGTTGTTTTGTATCAAGGTCGCGCTGTAGAGCATAACATTCTGGCAGCCATTGATTGTTTTCTAGACTTCCATCTTTAGAATGGCGAATGTAAATTTTTGAAGAATGTAGGTAAAAATGACACACAATAAGTTTAATTTACTACGTTTGTTATAAGAGAAGGAATGATGGTACATACATTAGCAGTTGATGTGCTTTTTCATTCATTGGTATGCATGGGCTGTAATGTGTGATGTCGCAGCTCGAGGAGAGGGTCAAAGCAATCACTTGTCCAGATGGGGAGTCTGAATGTCCCGATGACACCACTTGCTGCCAGCTTCTTGACGACTCCTGGGGCTGCTGTCCGTTAGCTAAGGTGATATACAGCAGCTCACACAAACATACTAAAACACTGTCGCCTCAAACCGCTTGCTCAGCACAAACCCCACAACAAGTAACATATCGGATGGTCTGATGGTCAGTGTTAGATTCTGCCAGCTGCTCTTTCAGCTGCATCAGAAAATGCTATATTATCCAAGGCTCATTTTCTCAGTTATGTTTAAGTTTTTTGAGCAGTTGAATTACATATTCTCTCGGTCAAAGTTGCTTACAAATACAAACACCTACAGAAACACAAGACCAGAGCACAATCAAAAGACAACTTCATATATAGACATAATGTACAGTATGTATAACTAAGACATTCTTATGGGGATTTGCAGAACTACAAAATGTCCCAAATTGCAAATCTTCGAAAAATTTTCTTTGATATTTTATTCTTATTTGTCTGGTTAAAAATAAAAACAAATCCAGTAAAACAACCCTGAAAAATATACATTTGCTATATTATAGCTGGTATTTCTGCTTCCCTTATCTTAAAAAAAGAAGAAGCGTTTCCTGGCTTTCTGAATTCCTTTGATCCTCTTCTACAGGCGGTGTGTTGTGAGGATAAACTCCACTGTTGCCCTGAGAACACAAAGTGTGATATCGCTCACTCAAAGTGTGTGTCTTCCTCCCTGGCGTCTTTCCCCATGCTGGAGAAACTGCCTGCCAGGAGGAAGAACAATCCAGGTGGGCAATTCCTCATGCACATATTAAATGCTGAAGATGAGCATAATAAGCCCTTTACCTGGCTGAAACGTTTTTATGTCCCTCTGGTGTTATATGCTGATGACTTGTGATAATAACTCATTTCTCCGGTTTTTGTTTCTGTATATGATGATGACACTGTTTCTTTCTTCATGTTTTTTAGCTCCTTCAGCCGGTGCAGTGACATGTCCTGGTGGAAAAAGCAGCTGCCCAGATAGTTATACGTGTTGCCTGCTAACCTCCGGAGACTACGGCTGCTGCCCCTACCCACAGGTACTTTATGAGTCTGTCGAAAATATATTGAATGATTTGTTGATTAAGTGATTTGCTCCTGGACAGAAATGAAGCACCAGCTGTTTTCATAATCAGTTGTTTGACAAAGTCATGCTAAATTAGCTTTTCAAATGGGAGGTTTGCTGCTTTTATATTAGTATACATTTGACCATGGCAATTTACACTGTTTGTATCATGTAAGTGACCAAATATTAGACTGTTAATTTGTTTTGATTAGTTAGAGGCAGCTTTTTGAATAATATGTATGATGTCTTACCCTGCCTTTGTGTGCTTTATGTTTCACCTCTTGGTAATTACTGTATAAATAGCTTGTCATTGTTGTATACATACACACACTTTAACTAGGGATTTTAAAAGCTACTTAAAGTACTGCGGCATAATTATGTAAAAAGATGAACCAGTGACTTTTGTGACTATTCTTAAAAGAATTCAAGTAAATCTTTTCATTTGTATTTTTAAAAAATACACAACAACATACATTTTGAACACATAGTACTTTAATAAGAAGATTTTAAATCGTACACATGATTCACACATCTCATCATATCTGTCCTTAGCTGTAAGAAAACAAACAAAAAGCACATCTTTTTATTTTCTCCCTGACTGTGTGTCTGATACTTGAATCATGTGCAGGCGAGTTGCTGCAATGATCATATCCACTGTTGCCCTAGCAACACAATATGTGACCTGGTGCATGGGGTCTGCCAGTCTGGTGAGACGAGCGTACCCATGCTGAAGAAGATTGCTGCTCTACCTAATGATGGTGAGCAGATATGACAATAATGATCTGAATATGTTTTTACCGTTCATTTAAGGTAAGCAAACACGTATTGATCATTTGTCTCGTCTGACTTCTCTTCCTGTCAGTTCAATGTCCAGACCAGATATCAGCTTGTCCTGAACAGACCACATGCTGCATGTTGACCAACGGGACATATGGCTGCTGTCCTATGCCTGATGTGAGTAACCTGGACCAGAACCAGAACCTGCCGTGTCTTTATTTTCTTAGGATATCTGCAGGAGTCTAGTTTACACGAGTGTGTGTGGAAGCTGTGTGGAAAGCTGTCGACTACTAATCATTAAACAGAAAGAGTTTTGCATTGACATTTTGAACCGAATATAACACAGTCATTACCACATCTTTTTGGAGGAAGAGCTCACCCTTTTATGTGGTACTTTTCATTTGAAAGGGAAAAAAAATATGTTTAATGTCTTTCTGAAAAATTAAAGGCAAGAGAAAAAGGTCATAGAGACATTTGAACGATCCCCTCATCTGTTGATAATTCAGGTGCATTTATCACCTATCAATAGGCTAGTAAATATGCCGATGTGGCAAGAAAAGTTAGCTAAAAAAATATATATATTCAAATTAAAAATAGCAATAAAATTGAAGGAAAACTATAAAAGAATAAAGGACAGCTTCCACATTCACAACTTGATAACATGTTGGACATATAAGAAAGAAAGGTGTCAACTAGTTTCTTATTTAGTGATTATTCTTTACTCTCCTCTCCTCTTCCAGGCTGTCTGCTGCTCAGATCACATCCACTGTTGTCCTGAAGGCAGCCAGTGTGACCTCGTCCACAGCACCTGTTTGGACGCCCGGGGAGAGAGCCCCATGCCCTTGAAGATCCCCGCTGCTGAGACACAGCTGGTGGGAGTCCAGAGCACAGGTCAGAGAGGGATGGTTTTCATCACCAGAGGAAATCCATCTTAAAGACAAACTTGTGTTTCCACGGTCCGAGGGGCTTGTGATATTAAGTGTTTCCTTTCCTGTACTGTGTTATAGGTTTTTGTACATGTACTCCAAATATTCAATAAAGACTACATATCCAAAGTACCCTCCAGAGGGTAATTATGTAATCTTAAAAATATCCATAAAACAAATTTCCCAACCTAAGGCCAACTGGAATCAAATCAAACTCTATTTGTATAGCTCAATATCACAAAACACGTTTGTCTCAGTGGGCTTTACAGATTAAAAACAAACAACATTGTAAATGATGGAGTTAAAGCAAAATGAGAAGACAAGATAGTGTATGTAATACAAATAGAAATAAAATAACAACAAAAGACATTAAAAATAAATAAGAAATTCAAATTATTTAAATGAAGTGTCAGCTAAATAAAATAAAATGAATGCCATAAAATGCCAGCTGTAACCAAAGGCTTTGTTAACAATGTAGGTCTTCAACGCGCTCTTTACAGTTTGGACAGTTATCTTATCACACATCTTATCTAGTGACACAATGTTTGGTTCTCCTAACCTCAGACATTCATCTGCAATGAAATAGTGCATTGTGGGCAATTTAAGAAGCAGGAGTTGACAAGTAAGAAGAATGTGTGGAATGAAAAGATGATATCTCAGATTCTGCTGCATAGATTTTAATTACTCCTTATAAAAAAAAAAATGTCCATCACGAGTCCAAAGATGATGTCCTAGGAATGCAATGCTCTTCAGATAGGGTCTTCCTGCGTGTGCACTGATAAGGATGTTTGTGTTTCAGTCGGTGCTGTTCCCTGCAACGGCTCTGTGGCCTGCGCTGACGGATCCACCTGCTGTAAAACGTTGCAGGGAGAATGGGCCTGTTGTCCGCTACCTAAGGTACCCACATACTGATGTGTGTGTGAGTCAAACACACACTGACTTTGTTTGGCTTGCTGTCCAGCTGCACTGAATTACTCAACACACAGATTCATCTCCGGTCTGCAGGGTTTTGTTTTTCAGTGGTGTCAATAAAATGGCTTCTCTACTAATCTCAGTTAGACTCAGGGACATTTTTGTATTCGTTTCAGCAAACATGTAGAAATATCATTGTTCAATAATAATAATAATAATAATAATAATAATAAGTTGATTTTGTGTATAAAACCTGTAAACTTGTGACTTTGTAGTTGTTTTGTCCCTTTTTTTGTAGTCAGTGTGTCTCTCTGGTAATTATGTTCCTTTTTGTGTTGTGTTTGTGATGCTCAGCTAGGCGAAAGAGGACAGTTGGCCTTCAAATATGTCCATTATTTCATTTGATTAGATTTTTTTCTATAAAAGCACAACATCTTGAAAGCATTTCATGATTCAAACATCCCAGAGGATAGTAATTTAAAAATGTTTTCTAACACTCAATTTCAAGATATTCCCCAGTGGAAAGAGTTGACACAAAAAGGACAGATGTCCTAGTCCCTTTGCTACTCCTCCTGTAAAAGTGAACCATCAGCACAAAGCACTCTTAAATGTGCTTTTAAAAAATGGCTTTTATTTGACGTTGTTTGATATGTAGAGGCAGGTTTTCCCATAAGTTGATCATAATGTAGAATAATGAGCTTCCTGCTTTTCTAATGGTAACATTGCAGGACATTGACAGTTGGATTTATATTCTGGGTTTGTGAATTTAATCAGACGTATGGTTGAGTTTCAATTGTTTGACTCTATCTTTAACTGCTTTAAGTGTTTTGTTTCTGCTGCCTGTAGGCCACGTGTTGCGAGGACCACCTGCACTGCTGTCCCCACGGCACCACCTGTAACCTGGCAGCCTCCACGTGTGACGGTCTGTCGGGCAGCCCCGTGATGCCCTGGCTCAGCAAAATGCCCACCTTCCCCTTAGTGAGCGACAACAGCAAATGTGACAAATCCACGTCGTGCCCTGGAAAATCCACCTGCTGCAAGACGGAGGCTGGAGGCTGGGCCTGCTGTCCGCTGACTCAGGTAAAAATGGGACCATGGCTTTGATAACTCTGCTTATTGTCAGTCTCTGGAAAGGTTTTGACAAGCTTGTAAACTCATGAGTTAAACACAGAAAGAGAATGCTTCCTCCCTAACCGCAACATAACAAGATATTCATTTTTTCATTACATGTCTTTACATTCAGAGGCTAGTTTACCAGCTTCCCCTGTAATAAATCCTCCTCCATGAAGGTTATTTAACTGCTTGTTGGAGGCTTTAGTCTGTGATGTGTATTCTATTGCATGATTCTTGTATGATACATGCATTTAAATTAGCTGTGACCTATACACTGGCAACTGAGTGTTTATATGTGTAAAATGTTATTGTCTATATTCATTTTTTTTCTTCTGCTTTTAACCTGTACTCTTCTGGGAGGATCCCACAATCCCCTCTTTATTTTTCACGACTCCTACTACTTGACAAAAGACAACTCATGGCTTATAAATATATGCTTTTTATTCTACATTCTACCATAAATAGAACTAGTTTCTGGACTGCAACCCCCAGTAGAATCATCAACGTTAATTTTAAACTTCTTACACTAGCACTAAGTATAGTTTAAAATAAATGAAAGTGCAGCATGTGTTTTTATTTGTGACTAAAAAGGGTAAGAATACAAAAATCCCAATCTTTCTTAATTTAAGATGAGGTTCTATTCTAACATGTGCTTTCCAAACCTTTTTAGTGCCATACAGTTCACTTTAAAACATTTGCAACAATCACAGATCATAATGATGGTTTAAAGAAGCATGAAAAATAAAGCCACATTTATTATCATATATTATTAATATTCAAGTTTTAGCTCAAAAAACAGTATGCCCACACACACTCACTGGGTGTGTATCCTGTGTTCCTGCCAGGCTGTGTGCTGTGACGACCACACCCACTGCTGCCCTCACGGCACAGTCTGCAACCTGGAGGCTGAAACCTGCGACGACCCTGCGGGGGCCTCGCCCTCCCATCGCTGGGTGGAGAAGGTCCCGGCTCTGACCTCAGAGGTGGAGGCGGAGAAATGTGACAAGCAGACCATGTGTCCGGGAGACACCAGCTGCTGTAAGAGCTACTCCGGGCAGTGGGCCTGCTGCCCCCTACCTCAGGTCAGTGTCTGCTTCTTACAGTGTCAGAGCTTAGTGGGGGGGGGTCAGGTCAGTGCTGAGGCTGAGGGTTTGTTTGTTCTTCAGTATAATAAACGGTATCATATGGAAATGGTTATTACTGACTTCTAGACCTCAAATATTACGGATAAATAAGTGAAAACTCTTAAACGAACAAAATATAAATCTCAAGTCTCAAGGTAGGAATCCGACAGTCCCCCACATTAGCCAAAAATGACAACACAACAACAAAAGATTAAAGGATGAAAGATAAGTGGTGTAAAGCTACTAAATACTTTTACTTAAGTACTGTACTTGGGTGCATTTCTGAGGTACTTGTACTTTGCCCGGGTATTGTCTCGTTTTCCCCATTCTGTTCATCTGTAAATCATGCTGCTGATATGAGTAGGAAAAAGTGACACAAATTAAAATGGAACCTTTTTAAATACACATGTTGTTATTATTATGAAATCAAACAGGAAAATGTTGTTTCTGTGTTATGGAACATTTTAGAAAAGATTAAAATAATACTGTAAAATGAGAATTCATTGATTCTTGAAACGGCAGCTTTTTGTACCTTTATCACATGATAAAATGACGCTGATAAGCAAACCAGAGACATTGCTATCTGATTACTGGACTATCCAAACAGCTGAGTTTTTAGACAAAATACCAGCAGAAATGATTCAGATCTGCGTGACATTCTTTGGCTTCTATGTCATTTTTTGGAAGTCATGATGCATAAAATCCCTTCCATCTGTGGAACTGATGTGACACTAACGGGGATGTCAGGCAGCATTAACACCCCCTTCTTCTCTCAAGGCTGTGTGCTGTAACGATCATGAGCACTGCTGCCCTAAAGGCTACAAATGTAACGTGGCTGAGCAGACGTGTGATAAGCCCGGCGCCCTCAGCCTGCCCTGGCTGCAGAAGATCCCCGCCCTGCAGAGGGAACCCAGCCGGGCCGTCACCGGTTCATCTCCGTCGGCCAGGAACATGTGTGACGCTCAAACCAGCTGCCCCAAAGACACTACTTGCTGCTTCATGGACAGGACACAAAAATGGGGCTGCTGCCCTCTGCCGCAGGTCCATCACCATTAAAACACCCTCACACTGAAACTCATCAGGTCTGATTCTTTTATTTATAGAGGTTTCATTAACGGTTTCTGCTCTTCAGGCGGTGTGCTGTAGGGATGGAAACCACTGCTGCCCCAGCGGTCACACCTGTGAGCCTCACCGCTCTTCCTGCTCTAAGGGCCCCAGTGTTGCTATTCCGTGGTTCACCAAACAGAGCGCCCAGACCGAGCTGAGCGCAGTCACAGACATTAAATGTGACGACAAGAGTAGCTGCCCCTCGGGAACCACCTGCTGCCAGCTGCAGACGGGAGAGTGGGGCTGCTGCCCGCTCATCAAGGTGTGCTAGTCCGTTAATCATTTCATTGCAGGTTATAGCAGTGAAACAAAAACTAAATCAAATGAAAGAACCACAATATCAATAAGAGGCAGATAAACAGCAACAAAACAAATCATAATTGTATGTCATATTTCAGGGCTGGTCAAAATAAAGTGTAACAACCTAAAACCAATACAGCCCAAAACCCAGTTATGTTTGCCTGTTAATTAGATGTAAGGTCATATAGTTCATTCACTGTGTGAAGCTCAATTGGGTTTAAAAATGCACGAACAAGCACATTAAAATGTTTAGTCAATTACAAAAAACACTTTGATACCATTAAGAAAGAACTAGGGCCAGGGTCTCTTCAGGCATCTTTAAATAAGATGGGCAGTTGTGACCCTAATGTTTCACAGCATGAGTTAATATGGAGCTCATGAACACACCCACATTTGAAGACAACTTTCCAACTTTGGTAATGGCACCATCCGAAGAGCATTTGAATGCAGCATTGGCTGTGGTAGATGACTAGTTTACTTCAGGATTGGTATTACACCTGACTTTTTATTTGAAAAAACACCAAAATACTTGTTTATTAAGTATGAGAAGTCAGTTTGGAAATATGGAAAGCCTTTCTAAATGTTAGCATTATGAGCGCAGTGATAGTATGATCTGTTTGAGCAGATAATAAACTCTTCTTCTGTCTCCTGCAGGCGGTTTGCTGTGCAGACCGCGAGCACTGCTGTCCTCAGGGCTACTCCTGCAACATGCAAACTGGGACATGCGAGAAGAAGAACCACAACGTGCTCACCCTCACCCTCCCTCAGAGCAAAGTGGTGCAGTCCGAGCCTAGAGACCCAGAGAACGACGCAGACGTACCATGTGACAGCACGGGGGAGTTCCACTGCCCAAAGCAGGAAACGTGCTGTAAAGTGTCCAACTCGGCTTGGGCCTGCTGCCCCTCACCCAGGGTACGCTCACACTCTAATCACATGTGCACTGCAGATTCTATTTCCTAGGAAAATTTGATTTAGTGAGCATGTTTTATAGTGGGGCCAGGTCTGGTTCAGGCCTCTGGAGTGTGGATAATGTGACCAGTGAACAATAGGTCACATGATCAAAGAACCTCTGCAGCTTGCCTGTTTTCTGCCTCATTAAACATGCTGTGTCCCGTTTGTTTGTTTTAGTTTGTTCCAAGTCTAAATATTACCTTTGGGGAACAATGTTCTCCACATGCATGAAGGGAAACTGGCAGCAACTCAGATATGATTTAAATATTTTAATATCTATCTAAAGCACGGAAACATGTCACAGTAGAGGCACAAAATACAATTATGAGTCTGAAAATGTATATAATAGGGCGCCTTTAAAATTAGATTACATTTTTGGGGGATCTGTGGATCTCTTCTAGAAAAGTGGGAGTGCTTGAAATGAGTATAATAGGGCCTCTTTTTAGCCTTTGCTCCCCATTTCCATGCACAAAACCTATACAGAGCACTTCAGGAAAGGGAAAACCCCAAGAAGCATTATAGGGCACATTTTTTGAAAAAATATCAGGTGTTTTATCCAGTTAGAGGAAGAAAGGGGGATTAGGGGATTTCTATTCTAAAGTTCCGCAACGAGCTTATTACAATGCATTTGCCACTTTATCAGCTTGTCTGCCTGCAGCGTTTTTGCCAATAGGAATCCGACTTGTTTCAACTGCTGGTTTTGTTCTCCTGACAGGCGGTGTGCTGCACTGACTCGAAGCACTGCTGTCCTGCGGGCTTCTTGTGTGACCTAAAGGATGGAGGCTGCGTCCCACACTCTCAGCTGACCTGGGACTTTTTGATCGGCAACAGGAAGAAAGACTTTGTCCCACATGGACTTTAATGCCAAACAAAGATGCACTGATCTTCTTTATAAAATCCATCTACTGCTGACGCTGTATATGGGCAACACTTCCTGTTTGCTTATTCAATGAGGTGTATTTATGACCAACTGTGTGCACTCCTAGGTTTGTTTTTTTGGTGGTTGGTGTGGAAATGTAAAATGAAGTAGAAGCACTTTGCTACAGAGCTCAACAGGTGACACGACAGCCTCTCATTCACTATAATGTTTAATTGTTTCAACTTGAAGTGAAAAACAGCAAAAGGGGAGTCCTTTCATGATTTTCACCAGGCAGAAAAGCCTAATTTTCTGGAATTCAACATGTTAATGTAACGGCAATAACAATCAGACTTGGGATTTACTGTGTCTCTTTAAGGATGATGTTGCTGTTATTCTGTATTCATCTTATTGTCAACAAATCCCATGCAAACTCCAAACCAGAATAAGATTTTAAAAATGACTCAAATGTATCGTTTCTTATTTTCTCATTGTTTCTCATACCTGGGATATAAAGTTGGAGAGGCAGTTTTTATATGTTTTAAAACATACCTTTTTTAATTCTGTTTCAGCTGTTATTCAACACATAAACAAGCCTTGATTTTGTTTAGAAAATATCTAGCTAGTGTCAACATGCCACATCCTTTATTCAGTTTGTGTTTCATTGGGCTTTTGTACTTAAATAAATAAAATACAGATGGATAAAGGTTATGGTGGTGCTGGACTGGTTACCTCGGGATGTAAAAGGGAATTATGGGGAAAATGTAAATAGAGTTTACACTTTTTTGTTCCTTGCAATCAGGTTTCTATGACCTGGTACCTCTCTGCAGCCAAGCGATTAAGGATTTTTTTTCCTGAGTTTGTCATGGTGTTTCCCATATAAAATATATTACACAACCTTATGCTAAAATATATTGTTCTAAAGGAAATGGTGTATTTGTTGCGGACTATTTTCTGTGGCGGATTAATCCACATTTGGTGCTCTAGGGAATATTGGGGGCAGCAGGACAGTGTTTGGGACAGAAAAAGAGCCTAGAACCAGCAGTCCAGCTAGGCAGAAAAAAACAGGATGTGAAAAAGAGACCAGCATCCAGATAATCAATTAAAAATACACTGAAGTCAGCTTGATGATTTGATTCCTATATAATTTCTCCTATTAAGAGAGAAAGCTAGCCTGATTTTGGACAACATTTGATAAGATACAAAAGACAATAGGCTGAAGGTGTTTCTAAGAATAGTAATCTGCCTCTGTATTGGCCCGACTCTGTGAGGAAGCAGTGTTTCCTGCTTTCATGAGCTCAATTGTTGACTGTTATTCTGCTTATCAGTGGGGGCAACACACCGATACATTGCAGCTGTAGATAGTTTCCAATCGCTGAAAGATTGTAAAACTATCTCGTAGAGGAATTCAGAGGATATTTGAAGGACTTTCTAAGTAATGAGATTATTGTAATTGGATGAATAAAGATGGGACCCAGATTGAACATCATGTCTCTGCTTTGTTCAGATACTTGTTGTGGTTAATTATCCCAATTTTCTTTTTCTTTTTTTCAGCCTTTCAAAGAAAATTTAACTCCCAGCAAGGGGAAATAAGGTTCTTCCAAATATAATTCTGGTTTATGTGATAATTAAATTCAGCGAGGTCATCCTTGAAGTATTATCACACTCTCCCACACACTTCCTCTGGCCTTGCCCTTCCATATCCTCTTACCCCCACCCCCTCCTCCATCTTCCCTAGTCATCAGAAAGTTGTTATGACGACCAGAGTAAATATTGGATAGATGGGTGGAGACACAGCTGCGTGTGTGTGGAGGGGAGGGGGGAGTTTGTGTCCCACTTTGCTGTCAGCTTTTCTTTATTGTGTGCCCTCTGGTGGTCAGAAACAAACATGGCGGCTCTCCTGCGTGAGTGGAAAACAATGAGCAACACATGCTGCATGAGCTCTAAATGAGGTCAGATGCTGTGAGGCCCCATTGTTAAAGATCTACAGGACGGTTACTTATTAAAGCCCTCAAACACACACTGATGTCTTTGTGGAGTCGAGATAAAGAGGAGGGCTGGCTGGGTTTCCCTTTTAAAGGAACATAAGGGTTCTAATTGAAATTAGTTTTTTTTTTTAAAGGGAGGAAATACAGGTTTGTTTGAAAAACTGAAGTCCTACAGGGCAGGCTCTTTCATGCAGCCCTCTTTAAAACCTGTTCTCATCCTCTAAATGTTAATGATTAATGTTATAGTTGTTCATTACAGGAAGTTCTCTCTGGTTTATATGATAATGTGTTGAACAGTATGTTGTTTAGTTCAAATAGTAAAAGAATATAATATTGAATATGTGTGAATTAATGAGTAACCCTGCTAGTTGCAATTGTTTAGTATTACTATGGACAATGTTAAAAGGAAAGTACTCTTTTGCAAGTTGCAATAAAGTAACCCGCCCAGTGACGGTATGAATGTAAAACTGAAGATGAATATTTTGTAAATTATTTAAGGCTCCCTCTAAAGATGAGTCAAGCTAGGTGTTTCACCTGTTACTAGTACTTATGCTAAGCCAAAAGTAAACAATTGAATTCTACAAATTGATCAGAACAATGTTTAGTGCCCAGTTGGATTTTTACTTAGAAGGACTGAACAAGGTGACTGACGAGCGATAACCCTAATTAGAATGCAGAGAACATAGAAAAGAAAAAAATCAAATCAAATATATGAACAACATTCAATAACATAAAAAAGTATTTTGTAATATGTTCGTTACAACTTTTTTACAAAGAGAGAGATTCAATTGTTGGTGCAGAATGCTTGCAAAAAGAATGATCAGGGTGTGTGCGAAGATTGGCTGTAAAGAAAATAATGATAATGTTTAGGTTTTAAAAATGTTCTATCAAAATTCCAAGTCTCTTAAATCATTCTAGTTTTGAAATTGTCGATGACTTATTATTTTTTCCCACATCCGCCACCTACTGATCTACCATCACAGAGGAGAGGGGCTTGAGTGAAGTCCACCAATTTCTTCCTTTCAACGTCCAATGCTAACAAAATCCCCCTACCAGACATGTCACATTGTGTTTATTTAATCTGTGCAGAAATAGCAATACAAGGATACATTAATTAATTTACTGGAAGTTGCGCGTTTTAAGGAGGGCTATTTCCTTCCCCTCGTTAAGATAATGCTTACCTAAGCTAAGCTAACCAACTGTTGGCTTTACAGCGTTATATTTAACAAATAAACATGAGTGGCATTGATCTTCTAATCTAACTCATACTTCCAAAATGTCAAACTTTCCCACTAAACAGTGAGTCAACAGGAGGAATTTGGGCTTATGTGCATTGAAAAAAAACCTCATCAACATTTATTAATCTAGCTACTGTTTATTGAATAATCCCTTTCTCTAAGTAAATAAGGTGGGAAGAAGCCCAGTATAACCTCTGTGAAGCTTTTCAGTTCTATGTATAGCAGACTTGACCTACCAACAGCAGAGAGGACCAAAGTGACAAAAAGCCTTTGACGTGTGAGCAAACTTTCTTCTCAGCCTCACTATTGGTCAGCTGCTGATCCCATTCAGATGTTGCCGGGGAAAGGGACCCTCCACCCAAAAACACAGACACACACACACACACACACACACACACACACCCTCCTCTGGTATTTTGTTAATTCCCACAGGAATGTACAGATTCTCACCATCTCAATTTGGACAGCAAATGTGTCAGCGGGAGGATGCTATATTAAAAAGTGCTAAGGGCAGATGTAGCGATAATTACTTTGTTATTTTCTTTCTTAGTGGAGTAAACTTTAAACTTGTGTGTGAACATTTCATGTATCACATTTTGGTTGGTTGAGTGCATACTAAATATACTCTATTTTAATATACTTACTGAAATGGAACAGCCTTATTTGCCTTTATGTAGTTGTAATAATGTTGAGTAGTTTTATTTTTTCTAAAACAAAGGATGACCTAAATAGCACATTTTGAGTATAGATATCATACATGTTGTCTGATGATTAACAAAACACCATATTTTACAAATGTAAGCGTGAGGTATTCTTTGACAATCTGTTGGTTTTATCTGAATTGATTTGATAAATTTATATCATTTGGTATCATCCGCATACAGTACACTATGTTAACTGAATGTTTCCTAATAACACCTGAATGAATAGGTCCAAGTACAGAACCCTGCGGGACTCCACTACTAACAGCACTAAGATCTAACATGACAAGTCCATTATCTGATGCAATTATAATGCTACTGTATGTGTAATATTCCCCTGTGCAGTCTCTCTGCTATGATGCACTTGAATTCAACTGAAAAAATTCAAATTAACTATAGTGATGTAAAAAAAATCATACCATTGTTTTGTGATTGCTTTCTTAAATATATTATAGAAAAAGGGAAGGTTTCATATCAGTCTAGTTTTCTTTACCCTCTGGATCTCGACTTGGATTTTTAACAAAAGCTACTTTAAAAGATCAGGGTACATTGACTGATAATAAAGACGGATTGATCTTATCTAATAAATAAGTGTTAACTAAGGGTAAAACTGATATAATCAGGCTAATTGGTATGGGATCTAAGAGACTTAGGAGAAGAAAAATAATTGGGGTGAGTTGAAGGTTGATGGGAAAAAACAGTCTAAATATATATCAGGTTTCACAGCTGTTTCTGACTTTTCTATGTTTTAACATTACAGCTTGTTAAAACAATATTTCATTTGAAGTTTTCTCCATGTTCCATTAAGTTTGCATTGGTTTGGTAGTTTTGGGGTTATACCATGGAGTTTAAATTGCTTTCATTTTATTCTCTTCTTTTTTAAAGGGGAGACAGAGTTATTGCTATTGCTATTGTTATTATTGTTATTATTATTGTTGTTGTTATTATTATTACGTTTATTGTTATTATAATATTAACAACAATTATTATTTGTATCACTACAGATATGCAGAAACCATCTGTAATTTGTAGAGGCTGTTATGTGTGGGTGGTGTTGGGTGTGTTGGGGGGCTGGGCTGGTGGCTGGGGTGTCCGAGGTGTAAGAGCTTGTAACTCACACACATGGTGGACCAATCAGCAGAGGCTGCGGGGGCAGAAAGCCGGTAGGTTACACTTGGACATTACCACACAGGACGAACAGAGAGTCAGACAGTCTGGAAACCCTCGTCTTCTTCTTCTTCTCTCTGTCCAGGATCTCACCTGAACCTGAGACAGGAAGTGGAGCCACAGATCGACACTGACTGAGGTAATGTGCACCTGGAAGGAAACTTTAAACCACTCTGACTTTTGTTCTATCGGACGTGTTTTCAGTCTCAGGTCACAAAAGGAGGCAAGCAGTGTATCAGACAGGAAGTGTAGCTAGCAGTGACCAATGGGAAGAGCTTGCCGTTGTTATGGGATCAATGATTTTGCATGTGATGGAAGATTTGATGAGTATATTGTGTTTAACTTAATACCAATACGTTTAAATTATTGTGTTCCTCTTTACAATGCAGTTCCTTCATGTAAATGCTGAGGTATAGTTCTATATGTCTGTACGTCCATCTTTGTGCTTATTTTTATTTTATATTATCTGATCTTAGTGTATTTTATCCTGTTTTACTTACTTTGTGAACTTCCACAACTCAGGTGATCTTTTTATCATACCTATTCTCAATTATTTTTAAACAATCTGCTCAGATTTTCATTTTGGTTTTCCACATGATATACAGTAACGTCTTTCTCATTCATACATATTTCATTGGCATATTTGGTGGGAATTAAGAGACTTGAGACTATTATCGCTAATGACTGCTTCTGTGTAATCGTTGTGCATATGATAGGAATTAGAACTTAAAACACTTTTTTAGACTAGTTTGAACTGTAGGTCAAAACAACAAGAATAAAGCATACAATATCTCCAGCCCCCTTCAGGCTCTGTGTCTGAGGACATCAGGACTGTCTCTGTGTGTGGTAGAGTGTGTGTGTTGTGATCCCCTCCAGTATTCGCTGTCAACATGGCGAGTGTTTGAGGAAGAGAGACTTGGACAGCTGTCTCGGCAGTGGAAGGCATGCGGCCGCCCTCCTGCGTGCCAAATCTCTGCGTGCTATTTATACTCACCTTGCCAGGATCACTTCTGGTGTCTATTCATTCACGCCCGGCCACGGCAAATGCCACCACATTCAAAGGAGTGCCAATTACAAATTTGCTGTTGCTGCTATTCCATTAGTGTGGAAAAGCATCTAATGTTATCAATTGACACGTACAATCTAGAGTACTGACAACCAGGGCGGAAACATTCTGCAGTCAGGGTGTGATGCTGGTTCTTAAGTTTTACATAGTGACCATGACAAATACATGTACATAAAGTACTTTATATTGCCTTAATTGAAGATGGCTTGTTCTAGCTGGTATTGTACATGTCTTTTCGCCACTCTTGGTAGGTCAAACCCTTGGTCAAGAGTCCAATATTTGGCGAGGTATTCATGATCTCCTGAGGATGAACCCTAATGACTTCACATAGCCAGTGAAATATCTCATCTACTAAATCGCCTTAGTTAATTGGCACAACTTTCTGGGCAGAATCTTGGAGGTAGAGTGATGCGTCATTCGAAATAGGCTTGCCACAGCAGCATTACATGGATGAATGACACGGTCCAAAGTATAGTGCAAAATGACTGCAAACACTACTTAGCAAACTAAACATGCTCTCCGAAAACGTTTTTGGTCTGAAATATATCACATAAATAATCAAAAGTTAGTATTGCCTGAGAAAAGAAGGAGAATTATGATGGAAATGTCTGGTTTACTATTGTAGTTGTCAGTATCTCAAGTTGATTGTTTCATTATGTGGAGAACAATGTACTCTTTAGTTATTAATCCTTCCTGATGCAGGAAGCTGAAATCAGGTGCAATCTCTTGTCTTTCTGTTTCCTTTTGATTTTGATATAACGTAAAAAGCATGACTGCTCTCTGCTTCCGTAGATTTATGACCTAATACACTACATTTCTATCAGCCTTAGATGCACTTTGTTTAGTGCCAATAAGCAAATGTTAGCATGCTAACATGCTAAATCAGGACTTTGTATATTGTAAATCAGCATGTTAGCATTGTCAATGAGTATGTTAGCAGGTTATTGTTAGCATTTAGCTCTATTTATGATGTTTTTTTGTATATATTCGGCTAAAAGAGTAGTTTAAACTTAAGTTGCACAGTGGAAAATGCTTTCTAACTCTATGTCTTGTATTTAATTAATTGTAAAGGGTGGTAAAAGTATTGATGAAGAAACTAACATTGAACACTTTAAAACGTCCCCAGATTGTAGGTGATTTCCACAAAGCAATATACTGATGTGTCTGTTCATCTTCTCTCCAGTTCTCACAGCGTAGATGCACAGCGACAGAGAAATGGCCATACCGCGGATGTTGAACTCCAACACGTCGTTCATCATCGTGAGCGGAGGATCTGAAATCTCCTTTCTCGGCAAGGAGGAGAGCAGCCAGGGGTGTGAGGAGGTGAAGGATTCGCTGGTCCTAGCCATGACCCCCCATCTGAGCCGAGTGATGCAGCACGGCACCGCCAAACATGTGGTCACTGAGGAGGGGCCGGAATGGGCCGAGGAGGACGTCTGTGTCTCCATAGTGGCACAGGCAGAGAGTAAGTCCTGCAATATGCATCTATGAATGCTGCATGGGATTGATCATGCATCATAGTATCAGCCTTCTTGTGTTACTGCTTTTTTTTGCTTTAAAATCCATGCTTCCTCTTTGGAATAATTATCAGAGTGTATTTCAAACGGCAGCGATTATAACATTAACTTTTATCTGTCCCAGGAGAAGACTTCCAGGAGTTCAGCCCTTCCAACACACAGTGCCCTTACACCAGAGCTCAGCTCCTCAAAAAGCACAGGTACCTCCCAACATACAGTCCCCCATTAGTATGTCTCAAACTTAACAAAACAGCTGCAAGAGTTAAAACGTGTAGGATTTAGAAAAATCCTCAATACTCCAGCATGATTCTGATACTTGTGGCTGGAGAGACATAGAACATCAAGGTGACTTAAAGATATGATATCATGTTAAGCCTAAACATAAATATTGAGTACTGAAAGTAGCAGGCTTTCTTTACTTATTCCCAAATCTTGGGCATTCGTTTCATAGAAGAGATCAGATTGGACTGAGAAATGTTTCATACATTTCCTGAGTTCCTACTTTTTCCCAAACTATACTGAATTCCTCTTTATTCAGCTTTTTTCTTCATCTATTGTTCGGTCTGTTTTGTTTTTTAGTTCTTCTTAAAAATATGGAACCAAGGTTTTGGTAGATCTAATACCATAGTCTTCAAAGGAAATACATTTTTAAACTATAACTAGGCTTACATTTTATTAAAAATGTCTGAAATCAATCTTTTAAAAGTCTTAGTATTGCTAGGACATGGGAAGTAGGATTATTTTTTTATCCAAATGCCTCTTGCATTAACGCCATGCAGTTTCAAAAAGTGGAAAAACTGCACGTACACTTTTTTCTTGCATTTCTTTCCGACTGGCTTTTAAAAAGTCTTAACTCTAATCTACCTGAATCTGTAGCAACCCTGGAAATCAAATGTTTTGTTACTTTGCATACTATGTTTGTACCACTAATTGAGATACTTTGGGGAAAAAAGAAGACTTGTGTTGTGCCATTGATATAATTAGGAATATTAGCTATAATGACATACTGTATATACTGTATGTATATGCAAACTTTAAGCTGTCTATGTTGAAACTGCACAGCTTCAGTTCTTAAATCTCAGTTTTCCTCTATCTTTTGCAGGCTTCTCAGCAAAGACACTTCCCTGCTGACTGACACGGAGGACGAGGACTTTGATGGCAAACTCCCGCGGCACCACCTCCAGAGGAAACAGCGGAGGAAAACCAGGAGACAGAGCCAGGAGGACGGGGAAGAGCCTCCCATCATCCGGGGCCTCTGGGTGCAGGAGATCGATTGGCTGAAATTGGCAAGCAGAGAGATGATGTCGTCATCCGCTGAGATCATACCGCCGCCTCCGCAGTTCACTGACTGCAGCCCTGGAGACTCTGAGGGCTGTGCAGATGTGTGTGTCCGAGGATCAGAGTGTGTGATACTATCAGAGGAGTGCTACAGATCAGCGGATACAGACGACACCTCCAGCACTGAGGGAGGAGCAGACTCTGAATCTGTTTACACTCTTGAGTCAGACTCATCCTGTGCTGCAGAAGATGGCATAGAGAGTTTCGAAGTAGAAGCCAAAATGTCAAATTTAACCTTTGACTTGATGCAAGTGTCCGGTTTTAACTCCTCTGCTCATGCTGAGTGGGATTCTGACTCTACAGAGGGTGTGCATAGCCTGCTGGGAGTTTCAGACTACACTGTGAATACACCTCAGTGCGCCTTTGGTTTTAATGACTTGAGTGACACAGTTTTGGACGACCTCAGAGGCAGAGTGACACTGCTGCCAAAGCTCTTCGTTTCACCTTTATTTCGAGATTTGATAAAACAGACAGTCAACGACTGGAAGACCAGCGCACCTGTCAATGAAGGACTCATATTTCATCATGTAAGAAAAATTACATCCACACTGTCTAATTACATGAAGGAATACTTAGTGAATTATTACACAGCTTTGTTGAATACTCTATTATGTTGGTCCTTTTGGACACTTCAGAGGTTGTTAAAACTCAATAACACTGCTAAGCAATAAGGAGCGTTGCTAAGGAGGTTCAAAGGGAAAGAAAGAATGAGGTTAAAAGACAGAGCGTTGGACATCAGAGAATTCAACAGTAGAAGACAGACAGCCCTCCTCGATAAACAAAGAATCTCATTCAAATAAAAGTCTTGATGAATTAAATTAAATGACGACAGAAAACTATATCAAAGATCCTTTTACAAACTCTTATATAACTATTGCAGTACAATATAAGTACAAATTAGTCATTGCCATATAACTGCTAACTTATTTTTTGATAAACCTTACTATTTAAAAAAATGTTCATAAAAACTCTCACGCTTGCCCAAGTGTGTGATTTTTAATGCAAAAGTTTATTTAATAAATGTGTTTGTAAAGTAGTTAGTATAATACTGGATACATTTGACTTTAGTAGACTATACTGCATGAATTTTCTGAGTTTGTATACGGATGTTTTGATAAAATGTTGCTATCTTTAAACGTTGTATTTAGTACACTGAATTTATTATTTTCTCCATGTTTGTATTCGTCATTCACTGTGGATAAATGCGAGAAAAACAAGTGAGTTATTGAAATAGCATGATGAAATTGCGGTTGAAGCTTTATGTATTGTACTTTTGTAAATGCACTTTAGAGCAAGAATTTGTCCTTTAATTTAAGACAGGAAACACCTGCAGTGACATCACAGATTGGGGTGTGACCAAACTGCATCTGACTTTCTGATTGTTTTAACGTGCCAGCTGTTTTGTCCTTTTGAACTTCTGTATCCTTCAGCAACTCCAGCCAGAGAGCTGTCAGTACAGGGAGGGAGAGGAGTACTGCGTCCTCAACCACATTCAAAACGGCTCATACGGGGACGTGTTTTGTGTGCGGGACAAAAGGACCAGATTCCAGTGTGCAGCCAAGAGGGTAAGCCAAGAAAGTGTGTGACTCATATATTCATCACCCAAAATGTCCTCCTCCTCAGCACTGAAATGATTTTAGGTTTATTGGAATACAATTCAGCACATTGTAATCCACTGATCTTAGATTCCACTGAGTCACTTCAGCGGGGAGGAGGTGAGCACGTGGAGCGCTCTCAACTCTCCTCGTGTGGTGGAGCTCTTTGGGGCTGTGAGGGACGGGCCAAACATTGTCCTCTTCATGGACTTGAAGCCAGGTATTCTATTGCCTCCATTGTACTCCTTTGTTTACTTCTGTAACACAATGACATCACTATGAAACACTCGCACTTCTATTGGCTAGTGCTCAAACACATTGTACTTGACATTTTTGACACATCTCTAAAAGGTTGACCAATCACAACAGAGCCGGCCAGCTAACCACCTCTTCATAATGAATGACATAATTCCTTTACTGTTTATTTGTAAGTTGATATTTGTTTCTTCAGCATGTCTGGCCCAGCTTCTCAAAGAGATGAACTCCATCCCTGAGGATTTGGCCATGCACTACCTTCATCAGACACTAGGGGCACTAGAGCACCTGCACCACAGGAAGGTCCTCCACCTGGACGTCAAAGGTATGTTTAGGTTTTAGACAATATAGTAGGTCTGGTTGGAGCACCAGTGTATACAGCATTTGGACATGTCAGGTCAGGCAAGTGTGTATGGAAATGCACCACATTTACTCAAACACTGTAATTTTACTTGAGTATTTTCATTTGATGCTACTTTAAACTTCTACTCCATTGCATTTATTTGACAGCTCATTAGATTCATATTTTAAAAACAAAAGATATGAAGTACTAACCAAAAGAATATAACCAAGCTCCTGTGCATTGAACAATAAAGCAATGTTTACATGAACATTTATTGATGGAACAATGTGGTGGAAGAACAATGGACCAACTGTCCATTGATATAATGATACACTAACTGAAATGAAGAATACTTTTTTTGTTACTTTTCTATAGTATCTCTTTCTTAAATGTGATTTGAACACTTGCACGATTGGTCATGCTTGTGTTATATATGACAGTGGTGGAAGGTAACTTAAGTCCTGTGGTTAAAGCTGCACTCATCAATATTTGAATGTGAGCAATGGGTCAAATGTTTAATGTGAAAGGCGACACTCATAGTGACGAACACACAGAAAATAATTCAAGACTTCTCTTTAGTGGCATTTTAGCATTTTGTTTGTGATTACTGGTGATTGGTTTAAACCAGTGTTTATTATATCAAAAAACTCATTAACAAAGGAGACTGACTCAATTAGAGACTTGCTGTTGAACAGAGAGGAGCAAAAGCAGTTAAACAGACACATATTTGGTTACCAGAAACATGACTCCAAATGAATGACAACGGTGTTTCATGTCTGCTGTACGGGCAACTGTTTGCTCACATCAACATTTTGTAGGTAAACATATGTTGATGTTGTGTACAAATGGTTTTGCTGACCCTAAGTGGTAAAAAGCATTTCACTTACACTTGAATATTTGCATTTTATTTTATATACTTCCTCGAGTAGATAAAAAAGGGACTTATTATAATGTTATACCATTACACTTATTTCTATGTTACTTTACAAATTAAAATATTAAAAACCAATACACTTTGGGGTTCTAGTGTCTCCATTTCAGAAACGCTGGTTGATTTATATAATAAATACATTAGAGTATATGACAATAGCCTATAAATAAATATAAAAAATAGTTGATGAATTGATGCTCTACTTTTGTTATGTGTACTTCGGCTTTTACCTTTATATTTACTTTTAAATGATCGGATCTTTCATCACTGTTTTCTACATTATTTTGATGGTTCCTTTTGCGTTTAGCGTTAGCTTGAAATAGCCATGATAGTAGATGTGACATTTTCAGCAGTACTCACAGGGATGGGGGGAGCCCGGTAAGCCTGTAGCTGCTGGTTCTACTGTCAGGTGGCATCCCCAGTGTTGGTACTTAATCCTTGACTGACACCTAAACCCTCAGTAATCCCCACTGAGAGGATTGAAGAGGAGGGGGCTCGCTCAAAATGAGGTCCCTGTGCGTTCACTGCAGCCAACAACAGGTTTCAACATATCAGATCTTCAACAGGAGGTGCATACGCTATACGCTACCTCCAGACCACGATTGGGGTGTAACCCGATGTAGGGGGATTACATTATTAGGATAAAAAAGTAATTATGAATGAGTTTAAATGCACACATTTTATTTTAGCTTTCTCAACTTTTAGACGTCTTTGCCGTGAGTACTTTCATTGTTGGTCCTCGTTGGTGGTCACCAACTGGTCAATCGCAGTCCGAAGCTATGGGCCGGACTATAAAGCACTCACAGAGAGCAGTCACTCACAGCCATCACACTGACTTGAGTTACTAACATGACTGTTTTACCTTTCAATGTAATTGTATGCGTTAAAGGGATGCTACATAATTGAACTTACTGCACTTAACTTTATTGCACTGACAGAGAATGTAGTTAGCATGCAGTACAACACTACTTTCAGAAATGCTAACGTTAATTGTAATAACTTGCATGAAGCTAACAGTTAAAATGTTACTTTTCTGCTCACTGCAAGATATGTTACGTTTTTCTTTGTTGTTGTGGCTGTGGTTTGTGGCCATATGCATCCTCAGGGTTGGAATGAAATTAAAGAATTAAACTGAGAATTATAGGGAGGATGTAAATATATAAGTCTATTATTTGACATGTTAGTTGTTTTTTTACTGGGTTGCATCAACTTTAAAGTTAAACCAAAGGATTTCCTGTAATTCAAATACAATTAGCCTGAATAAATGGCCTTTAGTTTAGATCCAGCCTTTCACTAAGGCTTGATGTATTCGAAACATAACAGAAAGTAACCAGGTTTAATCACTTTAATGATGTCACACATAGGTTAATGTTAACATTTTTAACAGGTAATAAGTAATAGTAACGGAAAACATTTTTTCCCAACCCTGGTCACCACAGCTTTGACCCCCCGTGAACCCATCACTCCCGATTTCTCACTCATCTGTTTATTTATGAGCACCAAATGAAAGCAAGCTGTCAAACTAAATCCTGTGTGTTGATTTTATTTCAGTTGACAATGTGCTGCTGTCTGCAGACTGCAGAGACACATTCCTCTGTGACTTTGGTCTCTCAGAGACTTTGGATGACAATGGATGGAGCACCAACACATTCAGGGGTGAGTAAGGTTTAAAATGTCAGCATACATTGTGGCAAATTTGTGTACATTATAAAAACCATATCATTCAACTAATCATGACCACGTTATTGCATTTGGTTCAACAAGTTACACTTAGATATATTAGGGATATAGTTTACTTTAGGAATGGAAATGTATCAAATTTCACTTTTTGACTGAAAGAAATAAGCAGAAGGTTATTATTATTATTATTTCAGCATTTAAAGTCTGCAAGTATAAAGTCACAAAGTTAGAAAACAGGCCCATGTTAATGTAAATTGTAAATCAACTTTAGCCCCCATGAGCTTCTGTTCATACTAGACTAAGTGAGACTGGCTGTAGCACCAAAATAACTGAATGTATTTAGCAATAATCTGTTTCACTGCCTACAAATGCTTACAAATTGTTCTGAATAACACAAAAACTATAAACAAAATTGAAAGAAAGAAAAAGAAAAGGTACCCTTTTTTCCTGTTCAGATCAATTTACTGTAGATCAGACTTGGATCACCAAAACTTTTTTTTCCCACTTGCCTCCCAGGGCTTCTGTAGAATTTGTAAACACAGAAAACAAAAATAACATTAAATAATGCTGCCTGCCTACAGCCTAAGAAAAAAGTAGGCCAAAATGTATAAAAAACAGCAGCACAATCCTGAAGATGAGGTCATTAAGAGATAAAATAGGGAGAGATAAAAATGAATGTATTGTTTGTGGATGTAGGAGCAGCATTCCCCGGCACAGAGACCCACATGGCCCCCGAGGTGGCCCAAGGGGATCAACTGTGTGCCAAGGCTGACGTGTGGAGCAGTTGTTGTATGCTGCTGCACATGCTCAACGGATGCCACCCTTGGATACGCTACTACTCCCATCCTCTGTGTCTGCAGGTCAGAGTCTTATTTTTTATTCATTTGAAAGGGTGAGGTTTACATTCTCAAGCAAAAACACATGCGTGAAGATTTCTTGCTGTGTGTTTGTCAGATTGTCAATGAGCCACCGCCTCTATGGGAGGTGCCGTCCAACTGCAACAACTTTACAGCCAAAGTGTTCAGAGCTGGACTCCAGAAAGACCCCGACAGACGAGCATCTGCAAAAGAGCTCAGGAGGAAAACCACCAAGGCCCTCAGAGCAGGTCAATGTGATACATATTTCAGAATCATTGTTATATTTTATAAAATGAAACTTAGTCTATTGAACTGATTTTTTATCAAAGATTAAGTTCTCTACATTATCAAAACAATACAAAGGACTCAACAACATAAAACCAGATTACAAAACAGTTTGCGAAACAGTTTAGTACAAACAAAACATGGCAACAATAAAAACACAAAGATTTTGATAAAACAAAGCTTATTTGAGTCAGTGAAGGCTATGTTATAGCTCAGTGAAGTAGCTAAGGTATCTGGCTATGCAATGTTTTAAAAGTTAGAAGTACATTATAAGAAATAAAGATAAAAAGGCACCAATAAAAGAACAAAAAATAAAAGGACAAACACATGGTGATTAAAATGTCTCTCAATTTAGAATCTTTTAAATACACGGTCAAAAATATGTTACATATAAAGGTCTGCAGGATTTATTTAACAAGTATAGATGGGCCCCATCAGCATTAAAATGAAGGGAAGGCCATGGCAGAGAATAATATCCCCAGGAAGGAGCAAGTTTAGGACAATTAAATAGGACCCAGGATTGAGCCTTGAGGCACCTCAGACCTAGTTTTTTTGACAGGATTGTCAAAAAACTCAGATTTGTTTATTTATTAAGTAGGAAAACAATGTGTCAACCCTACAAATCGATCTTCTCCAGTATCTTATTATTGTTGTGACATGATCTGTGTCACTGACCACTCTTAATGTGTTCAGCAGTTGGGGGTTTGAGTCCCTGGTCCGTCAAAAATGCCTGTGAGAAGCTGCATCATAGCAAGAGCCAGAATGAAGACACTCCCTGCTCCTTGTCACCTGATGTCAACCCAACTAAAGCATCAGATACTATGTATTGGGTGAGCCCCTGGAGGACTACAGCAGTGGACGAGGACAGCAATGACTCAAGAGATGGTGTGTCTGATCAAGACTCTGAAGCGGACACAGATTTCTTAATTAAGGAGTGGGAATCCCGGCCAAAATCACTCCAGGACGATTACACCACAGATGGAAGAGACTGGGACAGCTGTTCTGACTCAGAGGTTGATATATACATGGCAGAGGAGGAATGTGTTCAGGAGAAGTGGCTGAGAAGTGACAGGGACTATGAGGGGGATTGGGAAGAGGAAGGAGATGAAGAGGAGGAAGAGGAGGAAGAGGAAGAGTGGGAATCTTCCAAGTCAGAGTATCTCCGTGCTCTTCGGGATATTTTCCCTGTGCTGCAAAAAGGCCAACAGACAAATGACAATTCATGGGGATCAGAGCCAGAGCTGGAATACCTCCGAGACGGTGAGTCAGAAAACCTCTGTGTCATGAGGACAGCCTAAGAGAGGTAATACACGCTAGAATACTGCATCTCACAGTGATTACAGAGATTTTCCTCTGTGTTGCATATTTAAATGAACAGGAGGTTTTTTTCCCAGGTTGTCTTAAGGAGGAAGTTTACCAAATTGAATCATCAGAAAAATGTTATATAAAACCTCAGCGGCGCCAGAGAGAGTTGTCTGAAGCATTAAAAAATCACCTCAAGTGATGTCACATGAGTCGTTGGTTGGGTCTGACAAGATTGCAAATGCAAAAATTCCGGAGGTATGCTATTAGCAAGCTCAGGTCTTTGTTGCCTGCTGCTCATACCTGCTGCAGGCTAAGAGGCTCCAAGCTACATTAGCTGCTCCTAGTGTGATGAAATTGCGTTGTGGGGGAATGCAGGCACAAGGTTTACATAAGGAAATATTATGCTTGTATGAAAGAATGAAATCTTTGGTTTTGCTGCTTTGATTTTAGCCCTTTTTTAAAACCAACTTATAGGAGTGCTTTGTGAGTACTTTTGCAATACAGTAGTCGAATGCCATATTAATGCTGAATGCGTATTCTGTTGATGTATGTGTTACTCCAGTCCAAATGTTCAAGCCATTCTTTAAGTTACATCAGGTGTGAAAGCTCATTTAAGTTGAGTTTTTTTTTTAAGGAGTTACACAGAAGAATTGCCCATCCAAACAATTTTATAAACAAACACCACCTTGAGTTACTGAGCCAGACTTTCTAAGATTTAATTTGGACAATATTTAAGTAATTGATTAGTATCCGGATTTCTGGTGAAAGCACTTGAATCTGAGAAAAAAACACTGCTGTTGTCCCTTTAGTTGGAAGGAAGGTATGCTGCTAACAGAGACTGCTGATTTGTTATCTATCACTAGATGTAGCTATCGGCACAACAATCCAGACCCCATCCCCTGAACCCCGAGATGACCCTCCTTCCTGTTTCAGCTGCTCGGACACCTCGCCGATGGATGCCTCAGAAAAGGTATGTGTCTTTAGGTGTAGGCACACAGATGTGTATGTGCAGGTGGGGTTGCTCCTAAAAAACAAATGTTTCCTTTGTGTTTAAGGACTCTGACCATTCGTCTGATGATCTGAGCTCTGGAGTGTTTTCCTCCTGCAACAGTCAGACAGACGGACATTTGGAGTGGTTGGCCTCAGCCAGTCAGCCCTCCTCCTGCTGCTTCGAGGGTAAGATCCCCGGGCTCTTGTAATCTAGTTTTAATGCTGGGTGATTTTTTGATATTTTTTCATTGATATTCTCTTCTCTGTCTCTCCAGGTGTTGACATCTGGATCGAGAACATCATGGGCGAGTGTCTGCGGATCCGTGAGCGTCGGCAGGTCAAAGTGGGACATGTTGCTATAGGAATAAGCGACCAGGTAAGAGGACTAAAAAAAGACAATATTTCCCATTTAAATATAGTGTACTTGGAGCATAAGAACCTCAAAATTGTAGTTGTATTAACATTTTATTTGAACCACATTAAAGAAAAAAGCCACATTTCTCAGATGTTAAATGTTGGCTGAAACCATTACTGTAAGTGATAGGCCAATTTTAGTAGCCAGTTGAAGTTTGATACCCACCCAACTGAAATCCACATGAACAATCTCATCTATCATTAACAGATCTCAGGGAAAGCCTTCACACTGGAGACCTTGGACAGGAAGACAGTGTCCTTTGAGCAAGAGATCAGAGAGTCCTGTCTGTGGCTGCGCTGCGTTCCTGCTCCTGACAGATGTCAGCGCTGGAGGTGGAGGGTCAGAGACGGGAAGCTGGAACTTCGAGAATGATACTTTAGTTATTTTTGTGTTGTCATTTGCACTTCTTTATGAATACATTGATCTAAAGATGTCAGGACGTAAACATGCGTACTAAAGATGTGCTACTGTTATGACTGAATTCCCTGGATGAAATAGCCTGTGCGTGAGGAATTATATTAATCTCATCAACAAGATGAGTCTTTAAAGAGGATTTTCTATTTATAAAGATGTTGTTTTTTATATTCTTGAATTGCTTTACCTTTATTTGCAGGCAAAAGAGATCAATGTTTTAGTATACTTTATGTTTCATCTGTGATCTGGAAACCAGTGTCATGTTTCTTGGTGCTTTTTAACTGCCGTTTAGTCTGAGTAAAGGTGCTTAAAACATATTACAATATTAGCTCGCAAGACATTAATCCTTGAAGTTTACTGACACTTTATATATTAATAAAACATGACATCAGCGGCAAAAAAGCTTGTCTCTTCTGCTTGTTTTACAATTATTGTCCCTTTCATTCATAGTGTGGCCCATGCAGGTTCAGTCCTCATGCAGGAGAGCAGAAGAGATACACTCAACACACACTGCTGCTGTAAGGTCTCTCAGGCTACCATAGACTTAGACCGGAGCTGTAGCCTATAGAACATTTACAACACTAATAAAATAAAGAACGCTCATCTGACTTCATCACATGTAAACGAAAGTTTCACACGTGATCAGATCACATGACTCAGCCTCAAGATGTTAATGACTTTTCCTCCCAATGTCAACTACAGAAAATAGGATTAATTACAAGTATGGGACTTTTTTTCCCTTTTAGGAGACGGGGTGGTATTTTTCTTTATGTGACAATTAAAACATTTTGGTGGATATTTTATGGCCGATTTCTTTATTTTGTAAGACTAGATTAAGATTTTTTGTTATGAAATTGCATTAAAAACCAAATAAAAGTTTGATTTTAGTTTTACTAAATGTTTTGTCGTGGAGTATTTGGCCAATATTTGTTAAAATTTTGGATGTTCTTTTCAAATTAGGTATGATGTTTGAGGAATGTGAAGCTAACAGGGTCGCTGAAGCAGCTCCTCCTATAGTAAATATTTAAACATGGCCTACCGCCTTTTGAATGGCTTTACTGAAAAGTGTTACTCTTCCTTCTTTTTAGCCACAACATGATAAATAGCATTTAGCTCTTCAACATGATACTTCATGTGAGGATAAGAATGCTTATTCCTTCTGGCCTGAATAATCTAACAGTGCTCAGGGACTTGAGGCCACCTGGTTAGAATAGAAAGGGCTCTTTGTTGACATTCAGCAGGTGTCCAGTAGCTCAGAAATTACAAATGTCAACACAAAAGTTAATAGAAAATGGATTTTGCCTTTAAACTTCAGCTTAAACCACGGAGGGGAAAGTACATTAAGCACGTAAAAAAAGAATTTCACATTTAAGTAAAATCAGTTGTATTAAACTCTCTAAATTACAAAAAAATACTTAGGTAAGTCTGTACTTCGACACTAGATTTGGATAAGGGGAAAAAACAACATCAGGCAAGAGGGAAATAAACCTGAGTAAAAGAAACTGAAGGATCCTGTTCTCTGGGATGATGTAGTTGATGTAAAAGTACTAACTCCCAACAGTGTAAACATCTTCAAATTCAAGGTAAAGAAGTATTGATTGTGCAGTAAAATTTTCCCTGTCAGTGTTTTAGACTTATATATTATATTTTTGGATTAATATTACTGCTTTATAAGTGTTAGTGTGTATTTTAATAGTTGTGTTAAAAGGGTTGTGCTCATTTTAATTGTTTGGCGAGTTAAATGTAAAAAAACCCCATTACATTCCAGAAGATCATTATATATTTATCCCTGTCCTGAGTAAACCTTTCAGAAGCTCAGAAAAACGACCCTGTTTTCAGCTTTTTGCCGATGCATTTTCCAGATGACCGAACAGACATAAAGAAACATTTCATTGTTCAGGTTATCATAATCATATAAAAAAACACATATTGAGATACATGGTTTTCAATGGTCAGAGAGGGGATAAGAAAATGTAATTGTAATTTAAAAAGTTCATTAAGGTGTCAGAAGCAGGCCAGTCAAGTTCTTTCAAACTGGAAAAAAACTTGGAAATGTCTTCATGGAGCTGGCTCTGTGCTGGGATACATTGTCATGTTGAAACAGGAAAGAGGCAAACACAGTCTCTTGCCACAGTTGGAAACACACCATTGTCTTTTGTATTATTGAACTAAGTGTCCAGGCCCAAGCCATGATCTTTAGTCTATAAGAAATGATCCAGAATACCATTTTGACAAGCTGGATTTTTGAACAAATGCAAGAAAAGCCAGACAGAATCAAGTGAGTCAGTCAGTTTTGTTGATGGCTTGATGAACATGCATGTTGAGGGTCTCTTTTGAAAATACAACAAGTTAATGGTGTTAATCAAAAGTTTATCAAGCCTGCACAGCTTTATCTAGATATGTCAATACAGCTTGGTTTGGTTACCTTGGGTTTAGTGTATGTTGTTTGTGTGTAGGCAATTCAGACCAGGGTTGGTAAAGTGGGGGCCAACAGCCCCTTTTCTTCCTTGGTTAACTCTTATATTAAAACTTGACCTGATTTAAACTACATATTGATATATATATATACATACTTAGTTTTTTGTATACCCCTTTATCTCGGCCCTTACTCCCCCTTTTTTTCTAGGCCCTTATCTTTTTATGTTATATGTCCATGTTTATATTCACACTGTGGGACTGCAAGAAACGGTATTTCAGTTTTCTGTATGTATAACACATGTGGAAATTTTGACAATAAAGTGGACTTGGACTTTGACATACCTACATAGGTTTCTGGGACATAAGATTTTCATTGCCAACACATACGTTGTATATGCTGTGCATATGACCAATAAAACCTTGAAACCTTGAAACCTTGAAACCATAGGTGTAAAGCTTGTGTCGGTCTCTTGCATGCTTACAATGCTATTTGTGTGACAAAAACAATATCCAGGACATGTACACAGACTCAAAAGGTGAAAACAATACCAGCATTAATGGAAGTTAAAATAATGCTTAGTATCTGCCCTTTGGACAAAATCAAAAATGTAATGGGTTATTTATTGGACCATGCTACACCCTCCCACCAAATTTTTAAAAAATCTGGCCAAAATTGTGCTTCTGTAATTTTGTTGACTATCAGAAAAACAAAGGGCACTCTGTAAGTATTGAAATGTTAATTGTGTAATAACTTTTTCCTGCTACTCCATTTCACCAAGATTAATGAAAACATCCTTGGAAAAAGGTAATAAGGATGTATTCCGAAACCAACATACAGTAGGTCATTGTTACTTACGATGATTGACAATGATCTATAAGCAGCACATTTTAAAGGATTTAACCTTTTAAGCATCAGCGTATGTTTTATCATTATATTCCTGAATACATTTATTGTTTCCTGTAGCTGCATGAATGCCAATGTGGAATGTGTTTTATGGATGTAGCATGGGTTGAAACCCATACCAAATGTCCTACAATGTGGGACAATAAAATGAATCCTTATCTTTGTTATTCACTTTGTCTGAAACTTGAATAAACTTGTGTGCGGTTCACTTCCTCGACATTTTGTGCAATGTGCAGACATGGATCTGTCGACGCTGTGATTGGCCAGCAGGACAACAGAGGGAGGGTTATTAGTTACACCATTTGCACTGTGATTGGAGCAGGTTTTATACTGGGAAGTGCCTGTACGCCGGTGTCTCCCTGGTTGCGCAAGACGCCATTTTGAAGTAACAGTGAAGATAACGGAAAGATCGAGAAGCTGTATTTCTAAAGGTAATAACCCACACTAATGCGCTGTTTGTGTGCCCTTAAATGATACATTGTGTGAACTTAACGTTTCTCTGTGTGAAAGGCTATTTTTCTCCCGCGTTAAACCCGACGTCACGATTTTCTGTCTTTACTGTGACGCGGCATTTAGCTAACTGCAGCTAACGTTAGCCTTTTCGCTAAAGGCAGTTCCTGTAACAGTAACAGACGGATCAAAGAGCTGTCACTGTCAGTTTAACAAAACACTTGACCTAAATGTCGCTGGCCAATTTTACAAAATATGTCGAGGTTAAATATACCAGTAAACGTCACCCAATTATCTAAACGGCGGAGCTCTTTCGACTGTTCACGTCCGCAAAATTGTGTCGCTCCCGCTAGCACCAAGCTAACGTACTCTAGCAAGCTAACAAGCTGAAGCATCCGCCCTTAGTTAAGATAACGGTCATCTGCTTCGAGTTTTACAATTAAAGATTATGCTACCCGTTTTCGGTTATCAACATATCTATAATATTTAAAGATTCCTAACTTCTTAACTTGCACATTTGATCTGCATTGACATACACGTAGTTGGATCGTAGGCCTTTAGTCAAGGTGTTGTTAGCCAGCTAGTGTCTTGTGACGGCTTTCACATACAGTAACATTATCCCTGCTGCTAGTGCACATAGGGAGGGATAGAGTTGGCCAGCTGGAACAGGCCTTTCTTATCTGGTGATCAGCTAGCCATTCAGTTTATCCGGGATAACAATCTAGCTGCTTTGGCTGTGTTTTTTTTATCGTATAATTATCAAGATTGCTGTACAAATCACGCGACGTCGTGAAAATAATTCAGGGAAACGTCAAATAATGTTTGATGTTGACGGTGTGAGCTGGCTGCTAACGTTAACCGTACATTAACGTTTAACCATTAGCTTAAGCAAACATGTCATTTTAGTTACCACCGTGTTATATTTATTTTGCCACCTTTGGGGTCGGCGACAATTGACCTTTTTACTTTGCCAAATATATTATTGCTGTCATCGATCTGCAGTGCTGGAAGCGGTTATTTTAATAGAAAAGGTGACTGAACCAAAGGGTAAAATTCCTCAGTTACAAGCAGATAAAAACGTCCATTCAAAATATAAAGGAAAAACTCAAAGCACTGGACTGAAGATATACTTTATGTACCAAACAGAAACGTGTTCATCATGCAGAATGGCTAATTGGGGAATTATTGCTGGATTTTAATCATTTAAAAAACAAACAAATGTTTGAAATTGTAAACTGTCAATCAACAATAATATATTATGTTTACCACCAGTATACAGTTTCACTGATCTTGTTGGAACCGTTTTGTTTCCTCCTTTCCTCTTGGTGTATATTACACTGCAAATGTTTTTCTCCTAACCCTGTTTCCTTCTCTACTTTGACAGCTTCGTCACCATGGGGAATGTATTCGCAAGCTTATTCAAAGGCCTGTTTGGCAAAAAAGAAATGAGGATTCTTATGGTTGGGCTCGATGCTGCTGGAAAGACAACCATCCTTTATAAACTGAAGCTTGGAGAGATAGTCACCACCATTCCTACCATTGGTATGGATATCTTTAATAGTATTAATCCATTTTGCTCACAATGAAATGTATTTTTTCAAATTTTGTGTTGTATAGTTCTGGATATATCTTTTATATTTTTGATACTTATGTCAATACAATTTGTGGACTGATACCATCACTTCACTTTTCCCCCAATTTTTTTTACATTTAACAAAATGTTTTTTTCTAGAACTTTTAGCAAATGAAATACAGTAAAACCTACAATAATCACGAACTATCTAATAAAAACACTTCGAAGACATTTGATGCCAGTCTTCCAAACTTGAACTAATTGCATTAGATTGGAGCTGTTTAATATCAGACATGGTAGACATGTAGACACATTTTTTGATATTTACCTGTGACTCATCCATGTTTCTCTTTTTCTGTCCAGGTTTTAATGTTGAAACTGTAGAATACAAGAACATCAGCTTCACAGTGTGGGATGTGGGCGGTCAGGACAAAATCAGGCCGCTGTGGCGCCACTACTTCCAGAACACTCAAGGTGAGGGGGACTTTATATTAGCATGCAGTACTGTCAGGGAACATAACTGCCCATAGGTGGCCTCATTGGTGCATAAAAAAGATGATCTTACTATTATTCAACCAGTGATTCAGACACTATTGTCCAATCACAAAGGGCTTATCTATTTCCTGGAATTGAATTAATCAGAAAATGCGAAGAAACTATGGTAATACTGCCAAGTGTCTCCTACTGATGCAACATGCGTGTACATTCTCAACTGGACTGGTAGTTTGTTATAGTCTTAAAACAAGTGGTTTCTTTCCGAAATATTTTTTTGATTTCAGCACTTGGTACTGCTTTAGCTTTTCCCCATTTTCCTTGAATGCACCACACAAACATCCAGCTGCAACACACATCACCATCCACATGCTGAGCATCAGAGTGTGAAATTGAACATGTGAATCCCGGTTGTAATGACAATTAAATACAGCATCATTAATCAAAAGAAGTCCCAAAGTATAATCAAAAAACTGCTTTCCTTACCGCTGAATATTTGAGTGTTTTCTCGAGCACAAAAAGATGCTTAATGCTTCTTTCAGCATAATTACACAGGCTCATTGACAGCCTTCAGGATTTTCCAGCATGGAGATGCCCAAATAAGTCTCTCCCAACAAAGTATGGTTAAGATGATAAGAAAAGGAACCTTTATAGTTTCTGACCTTCTAGCTGTTACGGGATACCTTCAAACAATATCACAGTTTTTCTAAACCCGAAGTGAGAAACTCCTTGGTGTTTAACCTCTTGCATTAAGGGACTATTGATTCTTTTGTTGAGTGATATCTTGAGCACAGCACAGGGTCTGCCATTTAATAAAGTGCTGCTGCGTTCAGATGGCTAGTGTTGCCTAAGTGATGACTGCGTCTATATTAATAACTTGTTTGCTTTTAGTAATCTACAAGATGACAAAATATTAAGCAAACATGTTGCCTCATAAATCAGGGAGAGCGTGTAAACAACACTTCCATGGTCCTTAATTGCTTCAGAGCTGCAAAGATATATGGATTTTTCTTCAAGTGTTTAATTAATCTTAAACTATGAATTTCACTTTTAAAAGAAATTGTCTCCTGTGTCTTAAATTACAATATTGACTTGTTTGATTTGATACTATCAGTCTCCTTAAATGTAAAATTATAAGCTCTGTTTTTTTAAATGCTGCATTCACAATACTTGTAGGCGTAAGTCTGAAGTTGTCAGATCCAATGATTCATGTTTTCTGTTTGATAAAATGGTCACACTCAACAGACTTGCTGTTACGTGATACATTTTGAGATGATTTATTTTTTTCCCCTACTCTTCACTACAATGCAGGCAACTTGATACCTGTATAAGCATCGTGTTTGAGCCACACCGTTTGGAAATGCACTCAACTCTTACAATGTTATTAGTTTTAAAGGCTTTTTTGGGACAAACGGACTTGTGAAGCAGCGGGAACAATTTGTACCAAATGCATTATCAAATGAACAAAGTCACAGGATTTCGAACTGTGAGAAGAAGATGCCTTAGATCCAGAAGATAAATAATGGCATTGCAACTTTTTATATGCATACGTTTGTACTGGTCTTAACGGTTGATTTTTATTTTTGCTTGCAGGGCTTATCTTTGTGGTGGACAGCAATGACAGGGAGAGAGTGAACGAGGCGAGGGAGGAGTTGTCCAGAATGCTCGCTGAGGACGAGCTCAGAGACGCTGTGCTGCTCGTTTTTGCAAACAAACAGGTGTGCTCACGTTTTTGTTTCTTGGAGTATCTTCTATATTTCACTATTAACCTGAGATTGAGGGTCTGAAATTGTCTGAAAGCAGAGGTTCTTACTAATTCTTAAAAGATTTACAAATGTTTAACCTCTGCCGTTTTAATTTCAATATTAATACTGTTTGTGTAGGTACCCTAAATGCCAAAGATGCTTGAATTTTGCTCTGTAAAAGCGTTGTTTCTAGCCTTTTACTTTTGGAGGTATCTTCTTTTGTACCCTGTGTAATGACAGTCCGTTTCTCCTCCTCCCAGGATCTCCCTAACGCTATGAACGCCGCAGAGATCACAGACAAGCTGGGCCTGCATGCCCTGCGTCAGCGCAGCTGGTACATCCAGGCCACCTGCGCCACCAGCGGGGACGGCCTGTACGAGGGCCTGGACTGGCTCTCCAACCAGCTGAAGAACCAGAAATGATCCATTCCACCAGTTTTGATTTTTTTGTTTGTTGTTTATTTTTCTGTTTCAACACAGCGGCAGCACCGGATCCAGGCCCCCCTTCGCTCCCATCTAACCCACTCTTCAAACCTCAGCTCTTTCTTTCAAGAACTTCCTTCATTCCCTCCCTCCCCGCTTTCCTGCCCTCGTCAGTACTCTTGGGGCTCTAGCCTGTGCTGCTTGTGTGTGGGCGTGCGTGTGTGTGTACCTTGTGTGTTCAGCGAGTGAGTGCGCGTGTGTGTGCGTGGGTGTGAAGGCGTCTCTGTGTATGTTGGCTGGGATTGGGAGTAACCCTGGCGTGCCTTTTACACACCTCCTGTGGAATCAGCAGTCTGGTTTTCAAGCCCCCTTTCTCCATCCACCAAACTCAGCCTCTGCCCCACTCAGCCTACCCCCACTCCAAGTCTTGCACGGCCCCCTTCTCCCCACCCTTACTCTCCAGAGGAAGCATGGTTTTCATACGGCAAAGAAAGAGCAAGGGTGCAAGCTCTCCTCCCCCCTCCCCCTGTAGTATATATCTATGTTAACTAGAAATGTTCACCTAATGTAGACTGAATGCTAAATGTTCATTTTAACCTCTTTGATTTTGAAACCTCAAACCCACCAGTAAGAGATTCAGTAAATTGCATCTTAACCTGTATCAGGTCGAAGCAAGTCTAAAAATAGAAGAAAAAAACACGCCCATCCTCGATCATTCTGGTGTCATTTGAAAATCATGCTGTTTTTTGTTTTATTATTATTATTATTATTATTATTATTATATTGGAATATTACAGATTATTCTTAGCAATGGTTCTCCAATGAACACTACCTTTCTTCCCCCTACCGAGTGAGACCGTGAAGCACAAAGCAAGCCAACGATTTTAACAAATTTAAAATGTACCTTAAAATAAAGATTTCAAATTTATGCAAGTATCGTCAAATTTATCGGGTAGCTAGCAGTTGATTCCTGGATGTAATTGGATTTTGAAGATGACTTTCAGTACAATGTATCATTCTGACAGTGTTTCTACTTCATGTAGGTCAAAATCAAGGCGTTGGGCATTTCACAAACTTCAGCCGGTTGACTGAGACATTCACACGCTTCACATGTTATTCCTTTGAGATGTTACATGTGGTTTTTTTTGTGACTAGTTTTAGCATTTCTATTTGTTCTTTGACTGCTGAACCAAATGCATTTGAGCAGTATGACAAATCCTGTATATGAAAGTAGTGTATCCTTGAGGGCCTGAAGAGGGTTTTTTTTTTCTCACCAACGGTTGGCAGTTGTAAAATCTTGGGATGAAGGATTGGCACCAAATATGAAGGCTCTTTAACTGTGAATGGTTCAGACGTAAAGAGAGGAAACCTAGTTTAATGAATGAGCTTTTGACAGGCTACTACACATTATAGCGCTGCAGCATATTCATGACTGAAAAAAAACAACATACTCAACGAGAGGCTCGCCAGTGAGCTGAAGGACTTGGTGGTAGACCTGTTAAAGGGCAATGGGTGTGCAGTTATCTGGCCGTGAGATTCAGCAGGCGTTCTCAGTGTCGCACCGCGGGGGTTAAGCTGGCACTTCTGTCGAGACTGATTGTAAATCTGTACGTTCCCCTGTAAACTGTTTCTGTGGGGATTTCCTGAACACATTAATAAACATGATTTGATCCAACTGTTTGTGCTTAAGTGTTTTATTTTTTCAGTTGTATCAACACTTTGCTCCACTCCAAATACCTTCATGACGAATGACATTTTGGGTGGCAACTACTAGTGGTGGAATAAGTACATTTACTTAAAGTAAAATAGTAGGTAAGACTGTAGAAATATGTAACTGCGTTCCAATTGTTACTTAAAGAGGCCCTGTTGGTTCCTCCCTTTCCTGTAGTGGAAATGTTTAAATTAATCTATGTTGTTTAAAACTACATCTTCATAGAGCCACATTCTTCTTCAAATGTACTGAGTGAGACCAAAACAATAAGTTCATTACTGTACATATGACTGAACCGTATTGGAGTACAATTATAGTAAGTAACATGATGCAGAATACTCAAAACAAAAAATTGCAATTAAGATATATTTCACTGAATTAATAATCTTAGTGGTATTACAACTTTATATTTTGAGATCTGGTAATTGACTGAAAGAAGAGGTCAGCATGTTTTCCTCCCTGTCCTGCATAAACACTGATGGACACTTAAATATTGCATCTGGGTTAAATTCATCAGTAGTTATAATAATAAAAATTGCATCATTGAACGTGACTGATCTAATGTGTCTGTCCTTTCTTCCAGAGCTTCACAGGTCTGTAAACATTAACCCAGTTTAAGCTTGTAGTAAAACTCGGGTCTGAGAGAAACACACATGTCAAGTAAAGAAAAACAAATGGGGCACCTCTCTCTCCAGTCAAACAATCTACCACGGGGAGTGGACAAGTAGCTTTTATCACGTCTACATATTATTTTGTTCCTGGTCAAAGCAAAATATGACTGATGTTAGATCATGCCAGTAAAGTATTCATTGTGTAGAATGGAGTTTGCATAATCCAGTTACAATGTGTGTTAATAGGTCTTGAAGATTAAATCATCACTAACGCTTATGTAATGCAAGAAAGCCAACATTGTGAAGGCATGGAGATCATTAGATTAAATGTAACATTTGCCATACCTTAAAAAATCTGCCAGTGAAGCCTTTCCTCAGCATATTGCATGATGGAGCCCCTGCTACAAAGGTATGTTGTAAGGTATGTTTAAAGGCGCACTATTATGCTCATTTTCAGGTTCATATTTGTATTTGTTGCCTTTACTGTGACGTTTACATACTTAAAAGTGCTTTATTTTTTCGCATCTTGCCTTCAGCACCTCTTTTACAATTTGTTATCATAGTGTAGTTTTTGATACAGTTAATAAATGATTTGAGCATTTGCATCACTGTTAAATTTGCATGGAAACCATTTGGAAGGTTAGCATAGGCCATTTGGGAGAGGCCATCATACTTGTAGCACTGCTAGTGAATCTGTTGTATGTTATATAAAAAGTCTATAACGTTGTAACACTGCCATCATGTGGGGTTTCACAGATGACACTCTCCATTCCACATTGTTATTCTATATAAATTGTTAATTAATTACAGACTGATAAAACAAGTTACCACTCAGTGCAACTCAAGTTTATGAAACAAATGTAGTTCTAATGCAGTAAAAAGTACAAGAATGGCCTCTGAATGTAGGAGAGTTGAAGTAAAAAGCCTAAAAGGGTAAACTGTAAATAAAGTACACGTTACTCAAAACAGTTTTTGACGAAATGTAGGACAATTTAATTACTGGCAATAAAATATAATAGAAGCCCCAATGGTGCACACCATAAACATTATGGTTTAAACCCGTTCACCTGAAAACGGTGTCAGCGGCTCGGTGAGGGAGGGGGTCGAGTTCACTGTGCACACCTGACGGACAGACTCCGCCTTCCCTCCGCCTCTAAACTCAGATAATGTTGTTGGCATTTTAGTAGTGGCGCGCCATCCTGTTTTTGTGTGCCACACATAAGAACAAACACAAAGTCCTGCATCACGTTTTGGCATTAATGCAATGGCGGACAGCTGAAAACCTGCCGTCTGATAACGCACAGTGTACAGGTAAGTGGTGCTTTGTCCGGAGATGCTAACAAGCTAGCCCAAACAGGTGCAGGCTGTTTTTAACCTCAAATATAAAGTTTATTTAAATATATGTTGTAGCCGAAGGTAACCGTATTGGTCCTTAACCTAGTGTCATTTTAATTAAATTGTTTTTACCCCAAAGGAGGATTAATGAGAAAAGGTGAGTACTTTTTTTTTCAGTTTCTGTATTAGGCTTTGGCGCTGTGACTACACCTGTGTTAGCAGAGACTAGAGTTTAGGCTTTTAGAACTAGCAGTAGTTTATTCTCTTCCACCTTCTGTTTACAGATATATTCAACGTTTTTTATCTTTATCTCTAGGGCTACTAACACATTTCAAGTTGTTCTGCAACATGTCCAAAATAGGGAAAACCACCTGACCCAGTTTCCCTAAGTCCTAGGTGATGTCTTCTAGTATCTGATTTTTGTTGTTGTCCAAAACCAACAATATTTAGTTTGATAAGAAATAAAACAGTGACATCTCCTTATTTAAGATGTTTGAGATGTGTGGTTAGTAATAATTTTTCTTTTGATCGGTTAATCGATAACAGTTTTGTGTTTTTAATGAAAATAATTTAATGTCTTTTAATGTCTGCATTTTGAGGACATTTGTGTGCCTGTCTTTAAACATGCATCCTGTGTTTGTATCATAGATGGCATTTGAAATAGGGCTGAGTGATATGAATAAATAATAATTCACTTATCATTAAGATCAATTTTAAAAGTCCTCTTGTGTCAAACTTGGTGAATTTGACTCGGTAGTTGATCATCTTGAGTGAATATTTATGGTTTTTAAGGTTGGTGCTGCCTCAGTCAAAATACACACCTATGGCTGTTCGTGATAACTCCAATTACATCAACAATAAAAAAACACATTGATCACATGAACACACATAGCTACGATAAAAACAACACGGTTGAGTCACACTATCGTTACTGAAAATAGACTTTGATGGCGCAGAGCCAGAGAAATATTACAAACCAGAATTGCAACACACACTACTGCTGTGGGTGTATGTGTCACTGGAAAATAAATAAAGACTTTATTCTTGTCTAAAAGCCATAAAGGGTTTGTATACATTGCTATTATTTATCAGCTATCAAAACTGCAAATGCAGTTCAAATTCTGGTGAGTTAATAGTTTGAACATTTGATATGTCACTGTAGAAAAGGAAATTCACAAACTGACAGGTTTCAACATGACAAGTCTTCCACGTAAAAGTGATTAATGATAAAGTATGTAAATTGAGTTAAACATGACCATCATTCGGTTTTTTTCTGACAAAAATCAGCTGCAAATGAATATGTAATGGGTTTGGATTTATTTAGTTTGGAGCTGATATTACATGCAATTCAATAATAAGTCATGCATGCAGGTCCTCTTAAAAAATCACACCATAATTATTCAATATATATTTCAATGTGAGCTATTAAATATATATCGCGATTGAAATATCAGTCAAGGTAATGGCAATAAGTTATTTTTCCAAATCGTGCAGCCCTAGCTGGGTATCAAGTAAACATTGAAAAACACATAGACAAAGGCATACATTTATTAAAATGTAATATCTTTTCATTTAACTCCTTCTGGTTTATAATTGATAGGGGAAAATATTCTTAGTTTCAACCCTTATGATAGGTTGCTTATGTTAGTATATCATAGGTCTAAAATAATGACTTTTCCATCCCTCAGGCAACATGATGGAAGTGGCAGGCCACTGGACAGAAGTGTTTGAGCGCTCAGAGATGAAGGACATGTCCGACGGAGCAGAGATGTTACTGGGGAGCTCCACCCTGACCCTGGCTCCTCTGGTAGCTGAGTCTCCTTCCATACGGCGCTCCCAACCCATCCTGATCACCGGAAACAGGTACAACCAGCAGCTGTGTGCACACAGGCAGAAAGCATTACTCCCTGGTTACTCAATATGCACCGTGCCTGCAGGAAGTAAGTCAATAGTCTTCTGAACGTGCGTATTGACCCAAGTTGGTGACTCAACTTCAGGCCAAAAGTCCTATGACGTGTACAGCAGTTTCTGTTAAGACAACTCAAGGGAGAGTATCAGGGCAGGGCATTAGCAAAACATTGAAAGTAGGAAAACAAATTTTCATGGACATTTCGAAGAAAGTCAGGACTACAATTGAAAATGAAGTGGCATTCCTTCAATTTGAGATAAAGCAATGATGAAAATAAAGTTGAAATAATATTTTTCAAAATGTCAAGTCATAGTTGAACATTTAGGGAATACATCATTCCACTAGTCTTAGTACACATACTTAAGTTTGCCTTTATTCTACACATTTTGACACTGTTAAGAGGCTTTGTTTCTGTTTCACTTCTATGTGTCTTTACATAATGCCTTTTTATAACAGATTATTGTCTAGTGACTGGCTTGTTCTCTCATAATATAACCAAATGCTGTATTTAGCCAAAGCAAGCCAAGATAGGGAAGTTTTGTTACTCTGTTTAAAGTCAGAATACTCATTAGATCTCTAATGTGGACTAGTGCAAGGAAACACACATATACCTTCAAGGAGGAGGCTTTCTTATTGTTAAATAAAAATCCAAATCAAGCCAAATCAAAAATATGTTACCCCATCCCATTGGTTCCTCCCAAAGAAATTAATGTGTAAAGCTGCAATTATCAATATTTCTTATTATGCATCTTTGAAATTCAGCTCAAATGGATGTAGTTAGTTTTGCTGTAATGATTTTTAACATGCGTCACTCCGACCAGAAGAAAAAGTGCTTTTGTTGGGGCTATTTTCAGTGGCGGATGAATCCACCTTTTTCAGGATGGGACGATGCATGCTGAATTGGGACATAATAAACTACAGTGTGTGTGTTCATGGATTCATATGGTGTTTCTCATTGAGAACAACACTTGTTAGTACATATGCTTTTAGTTTCCTCATGGGAATTGTCAACAATAAGAGAAATACAGAATACTACCACCACCTGTAAATCATGTGGCTGTCTGGTAAAATCATTTGACAGTTTCTTGGTAAATTATCTTGGCTGCTTCTGACCTTTTTTTGTGTTCTTTTGTTCATTTTAACTTTGTTTCCAGGGCCAAAGGCATAGAGCGATTCTCTTCCTCGATACCCAACCCCTTCCCAGAGCTCTGCAGCCCCTCCAAGTCTCCAGTGCTCAATAATTCACTTCCACAACTGTCCAGTAACAAACATGTAAGTTCAAAGCAAGTCTTTTGCATCTCTAATGGTTTTATATTTTCACACTCTGCAGTTTGACTCAGGATTAAGGTGTCTAAATAGTCTGCCTAAATTAAATGCTGCAAATACAAACCATGCAAGAATATCAAATCACCCTGGAAATGGACTTAGTAAAAAGTGATGCACACAGCTGGGACCGGAGCGCTGGTTGAATGTTGGCCAGCTGTCACTATCGCAGAGTTAGCTTACAACATCTGCACGGTGTTTTGTTTCCTTGTCTCCAATATCTAGCCAACAAGTCACTTCCTCTCCTGCTTTTATAAAGTATCGCTCCTTTGCTTTGATTACTTATTTGTGCTAGTATTTATTAGTTTGACTTAAGCTGTTTATGGAAATTACTGTTCTTTTCTATTTTAAACTATATATTTGTGAGCTATTTTTAAAGATTCAAAGGTATTCGTACAATAAATGGACATTAAGAAAATAGGATAACGTCAGATTTGATCCTCTAACTGTTTTGTTTGGACTCAGAGCTACAGGGTTAATCCCATCACACCTGCCTGCAGGGCCTGGCAGCTGGATCTCTTTAATGTGTCTTAACCTGTTTTCCAATAGTGCAGAAGAAGTTCGGTTATGATTTTGATTGACAGGACGGCCGTGTTGCCATGCCTGCACTGTCTTATTTTGACACACATGCACTGCCAGAATAAACATGTCTAATTACAGCGGCGTGCCACACTGTCTCCTGTGTGTCACGAACTGAAATGGAAGCAAACACATCAGCATTGGTATTTATGATGCTTTAATGATGCTCATACGCACCTGTATTATATAAGTACAAGTGTATTGTTTAATGGCGCTTCAATTATTAAAATTCAGAGACATATGACCCAAGAAGATGCTTACACAATAAGACTTGTTTTAACTTTATTTAAGAATTACATACACATGATCAGTGCACTGCAGAATTGCACCTCAGGTAACACTAATGAATTAACAATATAAAATAAAATACAGTAATGATAATATTAAGGATTCAAAAACAAGAACATTTTTGAGAAATTAAGAAATACAGCTCCAGAAAAAAATAAGAGACCACTCCAAATTGTTCTTAAATCTTTATCTCTACATGTATGGCAGCCATACAGTGTCTGTTGAATTCCAACACAGAGAAAAATTGTCTAGTTTATAGAATACAATAAAAACAAACTCAGACATACCTATAAATAATAAAAAAAGAGCAAATGATAATGCTGAAGTGAATTTTCTCTATACAAACTAATTATTTCAATATAGGGCTAACTGTAACTTATTAAGTTAGCTAACGTAATGTTAACACACAAGTAACTGGTATGAACCTTATAAGTTTGCTGGTGTTGGCTAACATCAGTTAGATGCTAATGTCATTAGCAAACCAACATTAGCATAATAACAGGAAAACAATGGACAAAGCCTCATATAATCATGTAAGCTAACATTAGCAAATGTTTATAATGGGTTATTTTTTATGTTACCTCAATTAGAGTTTGATCAAAAATGTAGGTTGTGTTGTTTATCTCACTTATTATCTTGTTATAAGTGGAGCTAGTGTGGCTTAGCGTTATTCAAACCAATGAAGGCATGCTGTCATGTCTCTGTCGTACAAAACCTTTCATTTATTTATTTGTGTGGCTTTGGAGGGTGATAACATGGTATTTAGCAGAAACATGACTTTCTCCAGCATTTTAGATTGCATGCACAACATGAAATGCTTTTATAGTATGTAAGACTATTGTTTTTGAATATCTGCTCTCCACTGTTCAGTCTGAAGCAAAGGTAAAGGGGAACATATGTTCTGCTTTTTAATAAATCCTGCTGGGGAGTCGAAGTAGACTGACCGGATATTGAACTGAAGGAATGTTCCTCCCCTGTAATCCTCCCCCGGTTGATACTCAGCCATTATCTGTCCTGACTGACGTCAGCACTAGCCCAACCAGTCAGGACTTGCTGATTGACAGCCGCAGGTTTCTGGTCAGGCAGGTTTGTTTTCTTAAGGCTTGCAGGATCCAGACGTTGTGTCAGACACAGCACACTCTGAGGAACATCCTGACCCATGAATAACCTGCACCCATTTCACCTCAGCAGCACAAACACAGGCGCTCAGCAAGCATGGCTGCTCCTATCATCTGGAATTCTATCAGAGTTATGAGATCTTCTAAGAATTCCCCTTTATATCATAGACCAGATCATGGTAGAGATAAGTTATTTCCAAGCATCTAAGAGCTAAAAAAGTTAGGAAAAGAGAAAAGGAGTTTAAAAAGGTTTTCTTAAGCAGAGGAGAAAATGGCTTCTGCTGGTTGATGGTTCCTATACCAACAACTAGGGCTGCACAGTTAATCGATATTATACAGAATCGCAATATCAGCTTGTGCCATATTTAAATTGCGGTAAGCACAATATTTTTTAAAGGCTAATTTAGTTTTAAAATACCATTTTTAATAGTATTGTGGAGCTGCTGAGATGTCCCAGCCTACAAACCATATGCTAAAGGCTTGACAACCTTTTATTTTTTAAATCACACCATGTCCATTATAATACGTTTTAAATCATAAGGATAATTATTATTTAAAAATGGTCATCCATTCAAAATCCTAATACATATGGCAATTGCAGTCAAAAATAATCGCAATTAGTTTGTTTTTCACAATTGTGCAGCCCTACAAACAACACCGAAACAGACAGGAATCCAGATTTCATCGTTTTTTTATTCAGTGTAAAGTTTTCGCTCGCAACAGAAAGACATACAATACCAGGAGTGGTGTTTGTTTTAGTAACATAATTAGTTTGTTCAATTACTTGACTGGAAAAACAAAAAGATTTCTCTTATTTTTCGACCCAAGTAACAGCACAGCCTTCGATGCATAAATATCACACATTGTATTATCATAACATTTTCTTTGGAGTGGGGGCCACACGGGGGGTCCAAGCTCAGTGTTTCAGGGGCATTGGCCCCACACTAATAGCGCTTGTGTTCCTGTAGTCTCTCAACAGCCTGTTTTGTGATAGCAGTTAACTTTATGACTTTATGACAGTTCTTTCTGTAAGGGTGAAGGACTGTCTCTTATCAGAGCCAGTTACTGTCTGCCTCTGCACTACTGCTGACAGATTATTGGCTTCCCATTTTGGCTTCATGTCTCAAGATTACATGCATTGCCAAAGCCAGGTGTGAGAAGTGTTATCACTGTTATCAAGAAACCAAACAACCAAACCAATCAAAAATGTTGTGGTATTGGATTTTCTTGTTGGTGACCAATAAGTCATGTGAAACTAGATAGTCTAAGATATGACATATCGCAATAAGTCTAGTGTTTTCCTGGTTTAATGGCTAAAGTACAATGAATACATGTCATTTTCTGAATGTTCTAGCTGTTCATATCCAATGATTATTTATCAAAATTCCCCTGTGTAATAATTTCAAATTCAAAAGCATCAATTGTCAACCAAACAATATCGAGGTATTTGTTAAAATATATTGTGATATTTGATTTTAATTCATAAGACCGCACCCTCGTCTGAAAAACCTTCATCATTTGGATAGATTACCTTCGGTAAACACCCTGTGCTTGTGAAGGCAAATTGAATTATGAGTTGGTTTGACTCTATAACTTTTTCTTTTTTTATATTGCTACCTTTGGCTAATGATCTGAATATGTGTTCCTCCTCTCCATCAGTTGGTGAAGGTATATGGAGAGGACAGCCACAGCAGGTCGGTGTGGGTTTCTCGGGGAGCGACGGCCAGAGAGGTGTGTCACATGTTGGTGCAGACGGCGCACTGCAGCGATCAGGAGAACTGGGCTCTGCTGGAGCTCCATCCCACTCTGAGCCTGGGTACGACTGAGATTTAGAATGAACAGAAACCTTAAAGGCATACTTCACCCCCAGAATTGCAATTTGTATACCAATTACTCACCCTGGGTTAGTTTGAATTCATGGAGAAAATGAAAGGTAACAGGTTCTTGCATGTCTCCATGGTTGGCGAAGAATCAATAAACTTAATGAATTGAAGTTAGGGAACATCAAAACAACACAAATCTCAAACTACTCTTGCCGTTTAATCCACGTTCTTCCTGAACACATGGTTTTAATTACTTTATTTAAAAAAAACAATATCTAATATTTATTACATTTTGTTTTCGTATGTTTTACAAATACAAATAATGACACTCGCATACAGACAGTGACAATAACGAATGGCCTTACAGTCAGACAGTTATTAATGTATATAAAATTCCATTTACTTTACACTCAAATAAAATACACATAAATCAATCAAATTTAAATAAATTAGTAAAATGACAAACATAAAACAATTTTATCCCAGCTTTGTAATTTGGTGTTGAAGACATTTTAGTAAGGGATACAAACGCTTTCAAATCATTTTGATTCATTAAATGTAATTAATTGACACCAGTTTAAATAGAGAGATTTTAAACGGGCGCTTTTATGCTCGTATGCCAAAGCACAACTGTTACCAAGTGATGTCATTGTGTTATGGAAGTCAAAAAAAGAGTCCATTGGACAAGGCAAGGGGGGAGTGTGAAATGTATTTGTGGGGTGAAGTATTCCTTTCCTAAATGGTAAAAAATGCCTTATGAAATGTTCTCCTGTGTACTCAGAGAGATGCCTGGAGGACCACGAGGTCGTGGTGGAGGTTCAGGCCACCTGGTCTCTCAAAGGCGACACAAGGCTCGTATTCTGCAAGAACTACGCCAAGTACGAGTTCTTCAGGAAGCCAGTGGTAAGCAGCCCTCAGTCTTTTTTCAAAGCTCCATATTTACCAATGCAAACTCTGAGAATAGAAAAAAAAAAAAACCCAAGACAATACATTGACATCCCTTGCTTTTATATAACTATGAAAAAACAACGTAATTGGCGGGTTGCGTGCTGCTGCAGACGCGCTGACTTAATGCCTCGGGTATTTCCAGACATCTGCTCTGTCGCCTGTGCTGTTAAACAAAGGTGACACTTTAAAAACTGGTTTAGATGATCCTCCCACTGGTTCTCTGTATTTTAGTATGCCTCACTGCCTCCAAAGTGAATTTACTCATGGACTCACTGCATCTCACTCATAAAATGTGTCCTACACTGTGACCATGTGTCCTGGAGCGCACAGCTGCCTCATGCACACAGCATACAAGAGTCATTCGTAGCTGCTAATGATTTTGTAACTTCTTTCAATATAAAATAATCTGCTTATTTTCCTGATTTATCAATTGATTGCCAGTCTAGTTAATGTTAAAAATATTTAATAAATACGTAACAAAATCAGTTGGATGTGATAGATGTTCAGTTTACATTTACTAAAGATGGAGAAATGCAGCACATTCCAAAAGCTGTTGTGACAAACAAATTCAATTGTTGTTTATCTTCTGAAAGAGATCAACCTTTATTTTTAGATGCTTGATAAAGAGATTTTATTAATTTATTGCTTGCAAAATAATTAAACATTTACTTGATTATTAAAATAGGCACTTTATAAATTGAAATGATTATTATTATTATTATTATTATCATCATCACAATCGTGCTTCTATTGGCTAGCACTCCAATGCATTTACATGATTTGCTAAGTGGCGGGACATCTCTAAGAGGTTGACCAATCACAACAGAGCCGGCCAGTTGACCAATCAAAGCAGACTGGGGTCTTGTTTCAGACAGAGGGTGAAAAGAGGCAGTATGAGAAAAATAGAGAGCTTTTTGAACCTTAAAGCATGGAGACATGTCCCAGTGGAGGCAGAAAATACAAATATGAACCTGACCATTTGTATAATATGTCTTCTTAAAGCTATACAGTCATTTAAGCACATCCAGGTGCATACAGTATGCAAACAAGGACACCAGAAGGACTTTGTGTTTCCCTCGTGAGCACATTTGAAATTTGACGCCTGTTGGTTTTACGCACCTGCGGCTAACACTGCGCGACTGCTCATTTATTAAAGGCTTTGTCCGAACGGTATGTTATGATGTTTCATGTCCCTAACAAAGGAGCATGTGTTTAATCTGCATATTCAAGACAATCCCTGTCCAAAGCAGAATCCTGCAGCTTCTTTGTCTTCAATGAGGGTTTTATGATGTCACCCTTCTTCTCCCTTTCTCAGCTCTTCTTCCCGGAGAACATGATCTCAGACAGCGCTGATGTCAGCAAGGACATGACGTCCTCAGAGCTCATTCAGGTAAACCTGCTGGAATCACACCGATTCATGTACAGACACTGGTAATCATGAGTAGACCTGTCAAGTGTCTTTGATTGTATTTATTCAGACACAAAGGCTGGTAAAGCAAAGATATATCATTTTAAATACATTTTATAACTTCCCATAATCATTTATTTATAAAAAATGTGATGAACTTAACTGATTTCTTACGACAGAGAAGAAAGTAATAAATCCTCACATTCTCTAAGCTCGGGACAGAGACTTTTTTGCAATTTTTTGAAGAATAAATCAATAACCAAAAATTACTCACAATATAATTTTTGATCGGTTCAAACTGTTAATCATGCCTATTTTATTTCCCTACTCATACAAACATATAAGCAAAATAGTGTCATTTACAAAAAACGAGGTCCTCTTGCAATGATCAAACATTAGGAAATCATTTATTTTCAGGTTAAAAAAACAAATCAAGGGCTTATATTGTGAAATAATTGTTTTGCAACTGTTTTATTTTTAAATATGCACACATACATGTACTTATTATTCACTTAATCACTTATCGTCCACATATTATATCATAGAATATTGTGTTCATACATTTTATTTGCTGCAGTATGTCTTTTACGTCTTGAGTTTACATTCATGATTTCCCTTTTTTATACGTCACTCTTTTTGCATTAAGAGCCTGAGAACAACGACAGCTCCCTCTAACTGTTATGATCCTGTGTGTCCCTCAGAACCTGCTGAGGTCGGGGACGTGTCCGGAGATTCAGGGCTTCCTGCAGGTCAAAGAGTCCAGCCGTAAGGCCTGGAAGAAGGTCTACTTTTTCCTCCGCCGCTCAGGACTCTACTGCTCCACCAAAGGCTCCTCTAAGGTCAGAGTCTAACATAATGTAAAAACAAGCGCAGACTAAATGGATAAATGACACTTTAAAAAACAAAAAGTGTCATTTATGAAAACCCACGACCCGGCCATTCATCATAGTCTGAATGTGACAAAAAAAGCAAATAAGGACAAATCATGTGAGGAACACTTCTGCAGCAACTAAATATAAGCTTCAAATTATTACAAAAGTATTTAAAAATAACTTGTTCCAAATTATTTTGACTGATATTGCCATTTCAGTATGATTCAGCATATTGAAGGGACTTTTTTAAATCATAATTCTCATCTGCTTATGGTGTGCTCTATACCAAACAAATATGTGTTATATTATATATTATTATTTGTAGGCTGGGATATATTTGCTTCTCCACAATATTGCGTCAAAATGGTATTTTCAGAAATGTTTAACCTTGAACAAATGTTGTGCTTCCCTTGATTTGTAAATTGTATTAATACAATTTTAGATTTATTGTGCAGCCCTAATTAAAATAGTGATATTGAATCAATAGTTCTGTGTCTCAAAACAAAGCATTTGCAATTAGAGGCTCACTGAGTGTGTTTGTCTTTGTGCCACCAGGAGCCTCGCCACCTGCAGTATGTGGCTGATCTGGACGATCTGAACGTGTACACGGTGGTGAACAGCCGTAAACTGTACGGAGCGCCTGCAGACTTCACCTTCTGCATCAAGGTACACACTCAAAGAGATATGTCTAACAATAGCAGAAATGCAAAATAGCCGAGTAGGAACAGGCAAAACAGGACTGAAATAACAACATACAGACAACAAATGATAATAATAACAAAATAAGAACAACATGTGAAGTATGTGATGGACTAAGCATTTAATGACGAATGTGAAAACCATATTTCAAAGGAGTTTTGTGTACTGTGTGTGTATTTGTACAGCCCTCCAAAAACCCTGTGCGTACTCAGGACCTGAAGATCCTCTGCGCTGAGAGCGAACAGACACGAACGTGCTGGACGTCTGCTTTCAGACTCTTCAAGGTGTCCTGTCTTTTTCCTCCTTAAACACCCTGTATTTACTGGAGTATTTGAAAAAAACTTAACACTGTGGTAGAATATCATCCTTGAGTACAGCAGTAACCTTTATTTGGTGTGCTTGTGTGTGCGCAGTATGGGAAGCAGCTTCAGTGCAACTACCAGTTATCCAAGTCGGCCCCGCAAATCCTGGAAGGAAGCAAGCTGGCAGATGTCAAAGTGAGATCATCAGACATGTCACATGATAGGATTAAGAAGTCATTGTGTAGTGTCCTCTCAAGTTTCTCTTCTCATACTTGCTGTTTCTCTGTGTGAGCAGTCAAAGTCCGAGGCAAGCCTGGTGGCCATGGATTTCTCAGGGAAGGCCGGCGGGCGGGTCATCCAGAACCCGACTGAAGCCCAGAGCGCAGAGAGGGAGGAGGGGCAAGCCTGGAGGGTGAGGACATGAGGGGAGGGACATGGCTGCAGAGCAATGCAATAAAAAGAGTGATAAAGACTGATATGGAGGCAGTAATCACGCATGGGTAGACCTCCGTCCAGCCGAGACTCACTTAAGTCTTTAAAGTTAAATTATGTTTCAACGATGAATACCCGAAGGTAAACGGGTCATACACGCATATATCTTTTGAAAAGAGTACTACATCACTTCAATCTGGCCATGTCAAACTAAAACGTTAGCATGTTTTAGCCTGGTGTAAAGAAAAATGGCATTCATGTCGTTTTTATACAGGAGCATAAAGTAAGTATGGCAGGTATCACATGGTAACTTACTTCCTTTTTCACCAAATGATAAAACTGTCAGAATTGATCAGAGGTAGAGGCTCTATATTTCTATATTGTGATAGAAGGCACGCACTAGCTGGTGAGGAAAAATATCCTTTTTAGACTCTGCTCAGATATTATTGATCATAAGCTGACTGGTCTTGAGTGACATTAATTATTGGTTGCAGGCTTTGATATTAATAAAATATATAAAGTAGTTTCATAATTCCTCTATGACACTTAAAGTGTTTTAATATTGGATTGTGGACGAAACAACACAGACTTTTGAAGACGTCATCCCGTCCTCCCAATTTTTCTGATAATTTTTAGATCAAACAACTAATTGATTAATAGTATGTATGTATAAATCCTCCACAAATATCTGACACTGTGACTCTTTCTCTTGTTTCTGCTTCTTCCACCCATGAAGAGGAGAGAAGCCCTGAGGTGCAGTCTGCCCAACTCCAACGCCGCCGCCCGCCCATCCTGTAAGTCCACATGAGACGACACAGAGCCTAGCCTCTACATCTCCAATACATCACACCATGTCCTCGCTCACTTTTCTTATGTTTACCGTCTCTGTGTTTGTCTGTAGCCATCCACAAGTCCCAGCCATGGTTTCACGGAGGCGTCTCCAGAAAGGATACACAGCGGCTGATAGAGAAGCAGGGCCTGGTGGACGGGTGAGTGGAGAGACTGCAGGGAAGAATATTTTACTAAACACTGTGTGGTCTCATAAATGATCTTATGGATCCAAAACCCACGTTGTATACATTTCAATTCACAGTATGAGATTTCACTGCTCAGTTTGGGCGGGGAGAGGGAGACGCCTGGTTAATATCTGTACTCCACTGAGGGACCTTTTCTAGTTTTACGTAATAAACCCTGCCCAGTGCATTAAAGGATGTTGGTATCTGATCTGTTTCTCCGCACGTGTGTTTCTGTGCAGGATGTTCCTGATCCGTGAGAGCCAGCAGCACGCCCAGTGCTTCGTCCTCTCGCTGTGCTACAAGCTGAAGACCAAACATTACCTGGTGATCCCTGTGAGTCCCCTTCAAAGAAACGCCATGGATGAAACGCACTTTTATTTGTAATTACAAAGTGTGTTGAATAATTACTTTATTGTAACTGTCTTTGTATTATCGGCAGTGCGAGGAGGGAGGCAGGAAGTACTTCACCATGGACGACGGGCTGACTCTCTTCATAGACCTCCTGCAGCTGGTGGATTTCCACCAAATCAACAAGGGCATCCTCCCCGTGTGCCTCAAACACCCCTGCGTCTGTGTAGCGCTGTGAAGCCTTTACAGCTTCTGACCTCTGCCCCGTTGATCATATTACCTCGGCCTCAAAAGCATGTGTGTCAGTCATCGGATTTTATTGACTCCATAAGCACAGCTGATAAAGAGTAGACTGATTTCCATAGAACAGCAGTGCAAAGTGTAGCCTGTGTGATTACGCTATCAGGTTTCTAAGACTTCTGGGAAGCATGTTGTCTGCCCCTCTTCCTCTCTTTAGTTTTTTAAATATTCCGGCTACACCTCCTGACAGTGGTTGGTTTTTTATTTTTAATAACCCAGCCATGTTGGACAGACTTTTAGTGCAGATTGATGAGAGGTGGAGTGCTGCAGGAGGACGTTTTATCGACAAACTGAGAGAACGTGGCCACCAGAGGGCGCTCCGAGTCAACGCTCAGAAGAGGAATTCATTTTTTTCAGCTGTTTCATGTAACCCATGTATTGTGGTACTACAATCATGAAAAAGCCCCAGGTTGCAATCATGTAGCATGTAAATTCTCATTCCCCTGACTCTGTGAAGTTTTGTACAGTTTCTTATTTGTGCCTTAAACACAATCGATGTTTTAATTAGAACAACTTTAAGTACTTTCATTGCTATGTTTGCACGATGTCGGTGAAGGGGAACTGCAGTTTCTTGTGTTTAAACAACCAAACATATAACGTACAAGGGATTTATCAGGGCACATTTAATGTGTTTTACCCCTGGAGAAAGCTTTAATGAAGACTTTAGGACGGCGCTTTATTTAGAAATATCTTAATCATTTTTAGGATTTTCTGGGGTGATATAGGCTAAAATGGTGAGCAAGTTTTACCTTTTAAAGTCTTATTATAGTCAGCATAGCGGAAGTCTAGTCAAACATACAGTAGAACAAAGTTAGCAGCCAAAAGATGATTTTCATGTATTTAATACAGAATTACAGATGTCATACCAGATAACTCCTTGGGAAATGACAGTTGTAAAAATCCGGCATTTCTGACCTTTTTGTTTATTGGTGGTTGTTTGAACATATTTTCTTTTAGTTTAAATATTTGCACTTACTGTTTGCTTTTTATCATGAAGATCCATTTCTTAAAACGTCAGCCTGAATACACATGTTTATATGCATTACTCATCCAGTACTAGGCTAACTGTTTTCAGCCTTTTAGTTAGTTTTATACACTTAAAATGTTTGTGCCTTTTCCAGACCTGTTTTATATGTTGAATAAATATTTTTTCTTAAATTGTAAATATTGTCTTTAACTCTATACCAAGACTATATATGGAGATGGATCCAGGCCAACAGGTCTGATTAAATTAAAAAAAAAAAACAATAGCTCAAGGTTACATTTTGAAAAATCCAGAAATGTAAAATCTGCAAACTGAAATAAAAACACCTTGAATTTCCAATTACGTGCAATAACGTTTAAAATGAAAAAATATATTCATAAGAGTTTCAGAAATTCAATATTAGTTGAGCCCTGAGCTGCTGCTCTTTTTGAGTGAAGACATTGTTGTATAATTCAAAGTTCAGTACTTTAAACTGGAACTCTCAATCAAAACGAATGGCAAGGGAATCTGTCCATAGTCAACCCCTCTACACTTCTAAGATGGTTTTATTCCTTAAAGGTAAAAAAATCTGCAACAAAATGGCTAGCTCAACAAAGACACTATGTAAATGTGTGATGTTTTTCCTCATGCCTCTCCCTTAATTCTAAAGGCTAAATGCACGTCAATGCCCTGTGAAGCTAACTGTATATGAATGTTTCAGTTACTGTATATCATTTATGTGCTCAAGTATAGTACGAGTGCCCTAAAACTGCTGGTACCTGTGTTGAGTTCCATTTCACCAATACATTATCTCAACAGTGCTGCTCGGTCTGATGCAAAGAAGATGATTATAAAACCATTATCAGCCTAAAACTAGAATAACTGAAAAAAAGCTGGCCTGCATCCTTGCGATCTGATTGGTGGAGCCACATACAATTCAGCCGGGGGTTACAGTGTCCTGGCAGTGTGCACAGATCCTCTGCTGGAGGCACAGAGCCTGCGCCACAGCTTCAGAGGCTAAAGAGCTGATGTCTCCGCTGACCTACTCTGAGAGTGTGTGTGAGGGTGTGTGTGGTTAAATACCAGTGTGCTTGGTAACCCTTACTTTTCACTGCAGACCTTCTCTTAAGAGGGGTTGCTATGGAAACACTTTGTCCTAGATGGCCAGGTAAATGAAGGGGGGTGAAATGAAGATGGACAGAAGGGATATAGGTCAGGAAGCTTTGAAATATGAACGGAAATGAAGGATGTATGTTCACTGTGGATATCATCCTTCTCTGTTCAAAGTGGGATGCTACAATCTAGGTTTGTCATTTTTTAGGTTAACATTCGCAATTATCCATATCTATTTATGTTAACACTTAATTTGAATTTATCCTGTTGCTTATGTTATATATTTGACTTCTACTCAAATACAGTTGGAAATAATTGTATTAAAGTTATACACGTTAAGCTTCCCAGCAATCTAACTGAAATAACCAAATAGCTACACATTTATACTGACTCAAAGTATGGACAATACAATATCATTTAGCTTTGACCACCAGAAATACTTACCTGCCAGTAGAGAAAGCTTATTGTAAATCGTGAAACAATTTTTTTTTTAAAATAACAGTATTATCTCAAAATGACATATAGGCTTATTCAGAATGTGTATAAGGAATCTAAACATCTCACATATTTATAAAAAAGGACAGGCTGAATGCTACATGATACGGATACAATTATCAGAAAGGGTTAGTTATAATAATATGCTTGATGAAGACAAACACACATGAAGCGTGTATAACGTTTGGTAGCCCATTAATCACCGCCCGTCTCGCAACCGGGTGACCCAAATCGAACTCTGACACAACTATGACATTATAACCCGTGCGAACCTTTTTTGGAAGAAACTAGAGAAATGGAGCACTAAAACGTTACAATTGCTGTCGAAAGTGGACACAAAGATAACAACGAGGAAAATGTTACCAAAGCCTAGGAAAGTGTTTGTTTCGAACCTCCTTCAGGATGAGAGAGCTATCAAGCTAATGGTAAGTTTAGCACTGTTGATAATGTTTTTAGCTAGCTGCATGCTATTCAATTAAGTTTACAGCATTGTATTTTATTAAGCCTGTTATTGAATTAAGCTGATAAATACTTAGTCAAAGATTACAAAAAAATCTGTATTATTCACAAATGTTTATTTATTAAGAATGGTTGTATTCAATATTGTCAACATGGCTTTAAATACCCTTTAAGTATATGTATTTTTGATTTATGAATGTGTTGTTGAGTCTATCAAATATAGTTTAATGTATTGGGGATTTGGGAATTAGCCTTATAACTTGTGATTTGTTGTCCAACACTAGCCTTTGAATAACATAAATATTTAAAGTAGTATTGGAAGAAGCATTAAGATATTTTAATTGTAAAAGTTGCAATACTACTGAGTGAAGATGCTATTCGAAGCCCTGTATTCAAAGGTGTAGGCTACACAATCAGATGTACAAAAATGGCAACAAAACTGTAACTGTACTGAAGACTGAAGATATTTCAAAACTAATAAACATGATAATATTCTGTGTATAGACCTGTTGACTGTAATGTTGCAACTGGTAAAGGTAGGGCTCTGAAAAATGTAATTCATTTAACATGTTTTGATTCATAAAACAGTTGTTGAGTCATTTTTAAGCACCAAGTCTTTTAAAATGTTAATCTTTAGCTTGTGGACTCTAGGTTGGATAAAACAAGACATCAAAAGATGTCACATTTGGGGCCCCATGAACCAGAGATAAAACAATGAATCGTGGAAATAATGTCCACATTATTAATGGAAATAACCAATAGATCCAGAGTTAGCCTCCAGCTGCTGCAGCCTGTACCTTTTTCCCAGCAGCTGCTCTCAGGGAGGCAGGAGAAGGTGATCCTACTTGAACTCTTTTAAAGTGTTTTTTTATTTGATGGAAAGACTTCTTGTTCTGGTGTGAATCATGACCTCGGCCCTCTTTATCAGCAGCTGCTGTATTCTCACCTTGGTTTCCTTCACAGTAAAAGAGACGTGTAGCTCTCGGGTGAAGGGGAAGCTGAATAGTCCAGAGATGAATATGTGAATCAGCCCGCTCAAGTGTGGAGTGTTTCTTTAGCTTCTGCAAAAGGCATGCTCGGAGAGGTATGAGGGCCCCTGGGATCTTGAACAAGCAGCTGTAGAGAATGGATGAATGAACTTCACCTACCTTTATGACACATGTGACTTTAATTCATTGCCATACTCTAGTAAAAATAAGAATAAACCACAAAGAAAAAGCTAAGGCATATAAGAATAGGGCAAAAGTACGGCGGTATTAATTATCAATCATTATCAAAATGAACCTAAAGTACCCAGTGAAAGTATTTATTATGAGGCCCATTGCAGATGGATATTATCACTGTATTCTTTTTGATTAATTATTTGGACATCCTCATATCGCGGAACCTGGTAAATGTGGAGCAAATTTGATCTACTTTACAGAGAATACTATTTATTATCATTTATTTATCTTAAATGGCTCGATTGTACATGTTTTCTGTTTATATTTTCAGAAAATGTTGCAATTTCTCCAGTGTTTAATTATATTCTTGACTTTTGCATTACTGTTGTTTCTCACAGGTACTTTATTCTATTATTCCAAATGTTCATGACTTTTTCAATCAATTTGTTGCTGAAGAGTTCAAGTATCAATACATGAATTACATGGTATTTTTAAAAAGCACCATGCCGTTTGATAGATAGAGGAAATGGAAGCATCTTCTGAGTTTGTTTGCTATGGTTTTACATGATATGCACCAAACACCGAGGCAATTTCTTGTAAGTGAATAAACTACATAGCAATTAACCTCTATTTGATTACAAGTCGAGTACATCAACGTTGTAATGAGAATAGTTTATCCTAACCTCAGTAAGGTTAGCTAATGCAAGCTAACAGTACCTCCATACTGCCAAACAACAAAGAAGAGGAAGCATTTATGGGATGCAAAGATGTCGGCATTCATAACATTTTGCTGAAATGACTTGCAGGTTGACAAAGATTTCAGTAAAGAAAATGCTTCTAATGTCAGCAGAATAAAAATTCAGAAATTCTAAAAAATACAGTTTTATTTTTTATATGAGCTACTACTAATTTGTGTCATCTTGAATGCAGCTTCAACATCTTCCACGTATTTCAATCACTTGGTGTACTTGGGCACGGCTGGCAGTTAGAATCACACTCTTGCAAATACTGTGTTGGTGTTAGGACAGACCATGATAACGCTGAGAAACTAACTGGTTAGTAACTGTGTCCCATATGTTTACCAGTGACTGCAGGTCGTAGTTTACCCTGGGCTCTAATGGTCTCACTGGAATGCAAAATGCAGCTTCTGCCATTTGTTGATTTTGTTTTGCGGCCTCCTTCATCCAACCCAACTGGAAGGAAATGCCTTTGACAGCTCAATTAGGCTGCTTGTGAAGTTTCTCTTTGGACCAAAATTGTCTTGATCTGCCAAACCATAATGGGAGTTCTGCCATTATGAGGGGTGAAAGTGCACAGAGCAATCAAAAACATATCAAAGCACAAATGGCACTACGCTACAAACGGTCTCTGAATATTCTTTTAAAATAAAAGAATATTCAAGAAGTCAAGAAGAGATTTGAAAGTCTAGAAATGTATCTGAACAGCATGGTGTTTACCTGACCTACTTTCACCTCCCTGCGTTAAAAACATCAAAGTGTGATTGTTTATTAGAGAAAATAGAACAACTCTATTACCGCTTAACAGCAGAATCCAGACACACACCAGCTCATTTACAGACTCGGCTCATATGGAAAGAGGCATATGGGAGATTGCAGTACCTATACCAGATTGATAGATTCATTCGGGTTTCACTGCTCTAAAGACAAGGTGTTTCAGCAGGAGATCTTCATGCTGTTGTTAATTAAATATATCAAGGTGTGAATGCAATTACTATGAAGTTCACTTTAATTTGATTTTCTTTGAAGCGCCCCCCCCCTCTGCGGTGTGATCCATGCACCTGTCTGTCTGACTATTCACACATGCTTAATGTCTGTTTGGAAACATGTCCTCCTCTGGTTCCTTTTCCTCTTCCACTTTCCAAATGTCTGTCATTCGTTTATGGTGTGCATTTCCTCACACTCTGTGTCCTCTCTCCTCCAGTGACCTCCAAATTGTTTCCTCCTCGGCCATCATGGAGGCTCCTCTGATCCCTTAAATGCACCTCAAGGAGAAAAGGAGAGAGGACCCTGTTGGGGGAGCTCCCACATGACACAATCAAGTTGTGATGGCACAGTTTGAAGCAGATCTACAGGTGGTAAGTAGAACCTGAGTTACATGCTGAGATGCAAAGTAATGTTGGGGTTTGGAATATATAGGACCAGTTGTTTCCAAATTGTTGTGGTATCACACAAAGCAGCATTGTTGTTTTATTTACAAGACACTGGACGTACGAGCTTCTATGTGGTGTGTAGCAGAGTACACCACAGAATTAGATTATTTTTTAGGGTTTTTAGGGTTTGGATCCACCTTTAGAGTCAAACTTAACTGATCGGAGCCGAGGTTGACTCTGACTTGTAGGCTGTCCTGCTTCGGCAATACATGAGGTGTTGTTGCCTTAATACCCAGACAATTAAGCCTTAAACACTCTGAACTAAAACTCTGACAGTTGTGTGGTGTGTTTATCCAAGACTAGTCAATCTATCAGGGATGGAATCATTCCTCGAACAGACACAAAAATGAAAATGCTAAAATGAGTGGCCAAATATAAGATAACATGGCTTCCCATCCAATAAAAGTTTGAGGGAAAACACAAGATTTTTTGGTCATATAAAAAAGGCCATTAAGTAATCAAAACAAAGAAACATTGATTTGTTCATGAAAAGTCTTAAAAGGAATATTAAATGATTTTTAAATTAGAAGCAATAACAGTACAACAGTTATAATCCAGATGTTGAGCGATTTTCATTTCTAAATCAATATAAACCCTAGCAGTCAGTTTCTCAGGTAGTACAGCTATGCAGCATTTCACAAGTATTCTGCAGTGGAGATTCTTATGTGGCAGCTTCAGCTCTCATCTTTGCTTCTCTTCCTCACGTCCTCACCAGAGGGGAGGAAGAGATGCAAGGGAGAAACGAGGAAAGCGTTAGCATAGTAAAAGCCCCTGCATGTAGGATGTAAACCCTGCAATGTATCCAGGCTCAAAGCTCAGCACTGTAACCAACCTGTCATCTACAGATACATCTGACACTTGACTCTGTACAAGACCCGCCCCGACCCGTTTGTCTCAGACCCACTACCTGAATCACACACGTTATGCAACAAGCTCAAGGCTGGCTGCTGCTGTAGGCCCGGGTTAGGGCCACACATTGCTGGGACACTCTGGGAATAATTAAATCTGTGGAAACATTTACACAAGATTGTGATGTGATTGCCAAGGCACAAATCACAAATAAATATATAAATATAAAAGTGCAGTGACTGACAAAAAGGTGTGTTGGCGCCGTCTGAAATCAATCACCAGCTCCTTGGTCCTCCCTGAGCTGGAGGTGGTTCCTCTGGCACCAAAGAGTGAAGTCCTTGGTCAGTTCTCTGTAGGCCGACGTTAGTAGAGTCATCACAGAATCCACATTTCCCAAGCAGTGTTTGTTTTCAACCGTTACAAGCACTTGCTCGTTGGTTTTAGCACCAACACATGATCTGGTCACATTTTTTCTGGTAAAGCATAATACTAATGCTCAAACATTCCTGACGTCATGTGGTCGACCGCAGTACGGCTGCTCTGTATTCCTTTAATGACAAATTGGCCCTGCTTTGGATTAACCGCAGAATGCATTCTGTGTCACTAGCATGTCAGTGGGTGCAGCAGTCCACTGTATTGGGATGATTGGAGTGCAGCAGGGCGTGATTCCACCCAGGTCAGCTTAGGCAGCGTCATGCCACAACAAGCATCGATCCCAGGGGGAGTCTTTGTCTGGAACACATGCTGAAAAAGGCAAATGCTAAAATGGATTGCCCCCCCCACACCCCCATGTTAACACAATAGCGGTAAACACTTCTCTCACTGTTGCTTTTACATGGTGGTGCATGGGGATATTTTGGTTGAGTAGGGAAACTCCTAATGTGACACTAGAGAGAAAGGCGAGCCATGCTGTTGTCCTGGTGGACCCTTTGTATGTGGGAAAAGTTATCTGGTACCCTCTTATTGTAATCACCCTCCCCCAGAGAGCCTGTGCACGTCTCTGCTGTCGCCTAGCTGGCGCTGTGTCCCTCTTCTTGACATCTGGAAATGTCCAGGAACACTACATGGGTCTCTTGGAAGTCCAATGCACCTGCCCTCTCCTCTCTGTCTGTGGGTAATGGCTGCTCCTCTGTGTGATGTATGTCCTGTTACTGTACGTGTCTGCAGAACAGCTGCATGCAGAATTCATTACTGGGCTCCCCCAGCCAGGCGCAGCGAGAGAGGATTTGTTCTCGCTGTCACCGGTCAACCAGGAACATCCATGAGTCTGTAATTATCCTGTCATCTGTCTGTTGCCTTTCTGTCCTGGGTCTGTATTTATTCCTTCTATCTTCACCTGTGTGTGTCTCAGTTTAGTCTGTCATTCACTCAGCCTGTCAGCCTCCCGTCCTCCCACTCTTTATTTGGAAAGGCTTTTTTAAACTACCATCCTGTTCCTTCCTTTGCTGCTGTTCCTGTTCTCCACATCTAAAGGGAATACGTATATTTAAAATCCTGCCATCAACAGATAACTGATGCTACCTCAGGTGAATATTGAGTAAACTTCCCAGCCATACTTTCTCTTTCCCTCCTCTCTCTCCCTATCCTTCCCACCTGTCCCACTTCTCTTCCTAATTACATCCCCTCTCGTCTCTCCTCAGGGTGCGTTTGGTCTCTCGCTGAGCTGTGACTTAGTGTGTTAATTACTTCACAACCTACATGGAAAGGTGCCGAGGCACGCAAACGATTCTCAATAAGATTCCCGAAGAGAGAAACCAAGGCTGAGCGTATATCAAACTGATATATTTCCCTGTCACCCACCTGTGGCAGGGGCTGTGTATATGTGTGTGTGTGTGTGTGTGTGTGCAGCAAAGTGGGGGCGAGCCCCTCAAGGGCAGAGAGCTCTGGAGCATTATGAACACTGGAGCATCCGCGCTCCCAAGGCCCAGCAAGCGCTATCTTTAATTTATCGCTATGTTTTATTAAGCAGCAACTCGATTCAGGCCACCGAGCCACAAACGAGGCTCTGTGTGGACCAGAGTGCAGCATCCGGTCTACTGTGTAGGGCTGCCTCTAGGGCGGGGTTTGTAAATAATATCTGAAATGTTTTGACGATGTATAGGATATTGTTCATCGCAATATTTTGAAATCCCTTTCCTTAACCATCACATCAATATCAGCATCCTAGTAGTACTCATTAAAAATGTATTTTGTATATTGATTAATGGCATCTATTGGAACAGTTTTTAACTTGCATGCAAAAATATTTTGATATGAAGACATCCAGGTGCAGAGAGCCACCTCTGCCAGCTGACCGACTATAGCAGGTCCGTGAAGATGACTCGACAAAAGGGAAGTAAATGCCTCCCGGCTGCTGGCTGCTGTCTTGATTTAATATGCAGCAGGGTTTTCTTTGTATGCATCTTTGCCCAATTCAACTCATGCTGTAACTAGGCGGGCAAGTGTGTGCAACGTATACGTGAGAGGAGCAAACGGCAAGTCAGATGTCCCAAAAAAGTACGAGACAATTTATGTTAAATGTATGGAATATAGTCATTTCATGTATCCTACGCAGAACAAATGTAATCACATTTGAGTGTCATAAAGATGTTCATCCCTGTTCTTAAATGGGATGTCTTATTTTGTCATCATAATATCCAAAGATAATGACTTTAATGTGACATAAACAGAGACAAAAGCTTTAAAGTTTGAGAAGAGCATTTTTTGTTACTTTTTTTCAGAAAAAAAACCCTAATTGATTATTAAAACAGTAAGAGATCATTTTTGTCAGCAACTTAGTTGATAAATGAGTAACTAATTCTCGCAGCTCTATCAGGAGGCTGAGCTCAGGTCCTGCTGGTTCATTGTTTTATTATTTTTTTTACCAGGATAGAGTTGAGGTCAGGGTGTCACCATGTTTTGTGGTGACCAAATACATCGTAACTCCTCTCTCAGGGCATCCTATTATCAAGTGTCATAGTGTGTATGACATACTGCCCCTGTGACCCTGAACACACACTCTCTGTCTCATTAATTCATGGCCTTCAACTCAGGATTGAATAACAGCTGCTGCTGGTGCAGGATTCACTTTGATAATGTCCTTTGTTGTGGACACACACTCTAAGATCAGCTTCATTCCACAGGCATATACCATAGTCTTCATGATGTCCTCTCAGTGTTTGCTATTCCACACTTTGCTTGCCGGTATTCATAATTCATCTCGACTGCTGAAAAGTGTCAGAGATGTATCTGTATATACTTTTTTTTCTGGATTCCTTTTCATCCCTCCATCACTTGTTTCCTTTCCTCAGCTGCATGGGGACAAGTGTCTAGCACACACAGTGATATTGAATTACTGATGTCCTCTCAGGTATATTCCCACAGACGCGTCATTAAAATCCAATGCGCATGGCATCCGGCGAGATCAAAGGCAGCAGGATTGGCCCTTTAAGAGCGGCAGAGTGTGTGGGGGGGGGGCTCTGCATCCATAAAACATGAGTTTATTCAGTGGCCGCGCTGAGACATGGTTAGGAGCGCCTCTGCACTTCAGCGTGCTCTCACCACAGGCAGAGCATCCCCGTCCGAAAACGCGCTCCACACACACGCTGAGGCATGGACGCGCAGGGAAGAAAGAGATAACACCGGAGCTTTGGGGGCGGCAGGAGAAGAAGCAACAGCCGAAGAGTGAATACGGAAGAAAGAAGAGCTTCTGAACAAGATCACAGAGAAAGTGACGGCGCGGTAGAGGACAGGACACAGGTGCATCCAGGCGGAGAATGGGCAATTCCTCCTTCCCAGGCATGTCCCCTCTCTCTCCGTCCATTCTGTAGTTGCAGGTATTTCTAACTTGAGTGCCCTTCTCTGACGCGCTGGGGGTGCTGGGAAACTACTGCTGTGTGCCTCCGCTTTCTTCTTCAGTGTGATGCTGTGTGTGTTTGCTGCACATCTGTCTTTGCCTGCATGATTCTCAAACATGCATCACTTTGCAGAGTTAAAGTACATATGTGGCACTCCCCCCCCCCCTCAAAGCTGAATATATAACATGTAGAAGTTTATGTTTTTTGATTTGAAATAAAGCCTCTATCCCGTTGGAAGGATCAGTTGTAAGTGCTACAGCACATTTGAAGTGTGTTTTTCAAATGCATTTTAGTGCAGATATTGACAGGACTGAGTGTGTGATAGGTCCGGGGGGTGTGAGTGTGTTATGGTGTCAGTTGTGTCTGGCAGCCGCGCTTGTTTACTGCCTGTGCGGGGGGGAGACGGTTGATGTTCTGGCTCTCTGCGGCTGGCATCTGGGGCAGCATGAAAGGGAGCTATTGAAGGATTTCCAGAAGTGCTGTTGGTCAGAGAGATGGAAAGAGTGAGGCAGACAATGAGGCCAGTTTATAGCCTGTTTACTGGCTGCAGCAGCAGTCTGAAATATAGAAGCTCTGATAAAGACAGCTGCAACATCAAAAACTAATTTGCATCGGAAACATGGAACTCAAATTTTCCTCTTTTTTTTTTTAAGTGGGTGGAACATCTATGGGTGGGGTTGTCCTCCTTAAAATCTGCAGTTCTTGAATATTTATATAACTACCGTTTTTTTAGATAAGGACATGGAGAGCGAAGCATTTCTGTTTTTCTGAAAACTAAATCAACAACGAACAAATCAAAACATTTTTTTATCTATTCCCCTTTTTAGATGTGATCAATAAATGTAAAATATTTGGAGTCAGGACATTCTTTTAACTCTGGCAGGTGCAGTAGTTTTTATAATGGAGATCTTTGAAACAATTAATATCATAAATACATAAATACATATTAATATATAAATAATGACCCTGAAGAGAAAAGCAAAGGACTACAGCAACTCCATTATGGCAAAATCCTAATCATGATATTTCGGTCACGATTACTCATTGACTTTAACCTCATGCATTTATTGATTTGCCATTTCTCCTTTCTTTAATGTTGTAAACAGTATATGGAGTGATAGTTGTTGTACCTCATCAGACACCTTCAAACCAAAATGTTTCCAGACAGCTCAAGTGCTTTTAACCTTCCCTGTTGGCCGACAGCTGTCTTTCTCACACACACACACACACACACACACACACACACACACACACACACACACACACACACACACACACACACACACACACACACACACACACACACACACACACACACACACACACACTCAGTGGGGCTGTAATGTGGTCGCAGCTCACCACAAAGAAGGCGCACCTTGCTCTGTAGACGGAAAGCTGCTAGACGGCTTGACCCAGGGGAGAGTCAGATGTGCCGTCCTACACTGTGACAAGTGTTCAGCTTCAGTCATTTATTCTGGCTCTTAATGCTTTGTTTTGTTTCTACTCCACTGACTCTCTTATCCTCTTCTTAAGTGCAAAACCTCACCCCAGTGAGTCTGTTAGTCTGTTTAGTTAATAGTGCAGTTAGCCTGCTACAAAGGCCCTTACCTGAGTTGATTTCATTGGGAATGAGTCCTAAAAGCAGGAAATGACTCAGCATTGGAGCACTTCTGGTTTGTTCATCTCAATGACTTTTTGAATGACCTTTTGGTTAGATGCCTGAAATAAGGTATTTAGTTAACACAAGCTGTCATAAAAGTGTATGAGTAAATACCCCGATGGTGAATGCCACCGTGATTCAGCCTACGTTAGCTTTATAGCTGCCTTTAGCTGAGTAGTTGACTTTTTGTGCAGGGAAACCTTGCAATGCTTACAGGTTGGCCTAAAATATTTCATCTCTGCATCACTATAATGCTTGTAAAAAGACAAGCGACCACATATGATTTTACCTGCTACCACATTTGTATTTGATTTCTCAATATAGTTAAAACTTGGAACTCAGTTGCAGGAGGCTGTGGTTAAGTGGGATAGTGCGCTGATCTTCGGATCAGGAGAGCGCTGGTTCCATCCCACTTCAGTCAGCATGTCGTTGTGTCCCTGGGCAAGACCCTTCACTCCCAAATGGCTGCTGTGGGGATTGCCCACGGTATTGAATGTTTGTAAGTTGCTTTGGATAAAAGCGTGTAATAAGTGACATGTAATTTAGTTTGCATCGTTCCACCATATACAGCGATGAATATATTTCATTCAGAAGCAAAGAAGTATGAGGATTCTGCAAGTACTTAAAAAATGCCTGGTAGTTAAACAACCTTCTGGGTTTTTCAAAGTTCTCCTGGATTGTATCTCTTCTCCTGAGAGATGCTGCTGCTGCAGACGTGACTGACAGCAGGCTGCTGAGCGGGAAATGCTGTTCACTATCTGTAATCGGTATTGATTTAAATGATACACTCGTCTCTTCACACTCCAACACGCTGCTCTTTGTCAGAGCAAGAAAAGACTCTGGTGTCTTGATCACGTTGGGGAAGAAATACCAGCTATCTCAAAGTTCTACATCGAGCCGATATGAGGCTTGTCACATCCTTCGTGCCGTCTCCCCCGGAAAATGCTGAGGGTATTAACTCTGAACGGAGCGTTTTGAAACACAGAATGTAGAGTCACCCTTGAACATCTCAAACTTATCTTCTTTTTGCCGCATGAATGTGTGAGTCATGTCACCTCTATGACATGACAGAGCCCTCCCCCGCTCCCTAGGGGGGTGTCAGAGGGGGCGGGTGTTGGTGGTGCAACAGATCAAGCATGTTGGAATCACAAGTGACTGGGGAGAAGAAGAGAAAAGAAGAGGCAGGGTGGAGGATCAGTCAGAGCAGCAGCCAACGGCAGTTTTCCCATGTCAGTCTGATCAAACTTGTTGACACGTGGAAGGAGATGGAAGGGAAACAGAGAGGAAGATATGGAGGCTAGAGAGAGGAAGAGATGAAGGGCAGCTAGGAAGCTGCAGAGCGCAGTATGTCGACATCACAGGGCTGATTGATGCCGAGCCACCAGGTGAGGGCCACTATAATATTGACTCAGGAATGTCTTTTCCCCCAGAGAAGCTGCTCCGTACTCTGACATTTAGAGACTCTAATGCCGCTTGACTTCTATTAGAAGTCAAAACAACATTTCCCAGAAATGTTGTTCCAAGCAGCGAGACTGCAGGGACCCAAACGCAGCTTTCCACACCAGAGACTTCTTTATTTCTGTAGGATGTAAAAGAAAGTGGGAAGGCTTCAACTGACAATGATTTCACAGTAAAAGTTTAAAATCTTCCACTCTGCTCAACCTTCTACTATTTAAAGACAAACTGCTGACAATTTTAACCCCCTTCATATCAGTAATCAATTATCCAGATGGTCAACCAGTTTATTGTTTCAGTACACATTCTTCTCAATGTGTTGAAGAAAAACACCTAGATATTTTAAGAGAGTCCCCATTATGCTTTTGGGGTTTTCCCTCTCCTGTAGTGTGTTATATGGGTTTGTGTGCATGTGAATGGTCTGTAAAGTTCAAAATCCCAAAGTTTCTTTTAAACATTAAAGCGTGTAGCCATGTCGCAGTAGAGGCACAAAATACCAACATGAACCTGACGAATCAGCATAATATGACTGATCCAGTGATACAGTCATTGTTTTTTATTGAGTCCTCTGGTGCCATAAGAATGGGTATTTTTATGATTCTAACCCTTGGTAAGATGTCACAAATAATAGCGCAACAGACACAGTATCAGGAATAATTGCATTTCTTTAGCTTTGGGCCATTACCATATCTTTTTTATTGTGTATTGTTTTACAATCAGAGGACATGTTTTCTCTTTATATGAGATGATGCAGTTTTCATCCCTTTTTTATCTGTCTACAGATGGGACTAATATTTATATTATCCAGTGTTACCTGGGACACAGCTGCAGTATAGATCCTCCTGTCTGAAGGAGATGTCCCGAGTCCTGGGGCGATTGGGTTCTGAGTAGATTGCAGGCTGAAAGCACCTGTGCAACAGCGGAGATTCAGTTTCCTGCTCCAAGGACACACCAGTAGTTCTGCTCATCCCGTCAACACATTATGAGTTTACAGTTTGAAAGATGTGATACTTCCCTTTTCTTACAATCTTTTGTTTGTGTTAGGCAAAATATGTCACATATCATGATGACCGTAACGATTATGAGAAAAATGTTTTGCAAGTATGCAGTACATTTCTGCAGTCAAAAAGAAATGTATTTGTCTGAATATGCGAAGAGTTTGAAATTCTGAAAACCTCTTGGTTTCGTTCATCGTTGTTTAAAATCAACCAAAACTACGGCCGACAGGTGCAAACATGTAGGCCACCAAAGTAGGCCAACTGTCACAGTCATTAAAAACAAACGTAACATTTCATTTTTATTGACTTATTTCAACAATGTAATCTGCTGTAAGCTAGCTAGCTAACCTCGTCATTTCAAATGTAATTACAAAACAACAATGTAACTGACTATCTATGCCGAAAGTGACAGTCAGCCGACTTTATATTATCCAGTCACAGCTGTGTGCGTCACTCTTTAGTGTCCCCTTTTACGTTGTGTTTTGAGCTTGTTGCAGCTTCCTTTGTCTTCAGCGTTTATGCAGTGCTTTTTATTAAACGCTTTTTGGTGTTGTTGAAGATGTTTCTTCATTTGCATGTGTTTTGGGCCGCTGGCAGCCACTGAACAAAAACCCAGAATGAACATAACACAAGTTTTTGATATAAATCTTGAATGTTAATCTGGAAATGAACCGTTGCAACATCAGAGTGATTATGATAGAGCGGGTCATAAATGTGATGGCATGAAAACCTTTGATATAAAATAAGATAAATGTAGTTGTGTTTACTTGGATGATATTATCATTGGACCTTGAGGGCTTCGGGAAAGAAATGGGGATAGAGGAGAGTATTAGTGTATTTTTAAACATCCTTGGCCATCCCTATCCCACAAAGCAGTACAACATTTACAGCCCATCGCAGCACAGACTTATTAACTATAAATCTCCGTTAATTTGTTTCTCGCTGGCTCTGTTAAGCTGACCGAGGATAATGTTGGCAGTCTGTTAACAGATGTAGTTAAATTTATTCAGGGTACTGATGTCAGGTGCTTTGAGATGTTTCGCCCCTGGGTTAAAAATCATGATGAGGACAGTCACTCTCACCGGCTCTCAACTTTCAGAATAAAAATGTATGAAGAATCTCCCCACATGTTTTTTTCTAGGGCACTCAAAGCATCTTCCAATCCACTTTGAAATGTTCCTGACTCGACCTGCTCTCGCCCTGAGTGCACCGTACTCATCTCTACAGGCAGATTCTGCTAACATGCAGCAACACATGCATGGCTTAAAAACCTCTTTTAACCTAAACTCATCTTTTTCTCTCACATTGAGAAACATGTGAGGACTTTAAGAGAATAGAGGATAGTTTTAAAATAGAATATGCCGTTTGTTGTTGTTGTTGTTCTTGACGACTGTCATACAGCACTGCTTGCAAAGGGAGATCTTCTTCTCTAAAAATCATGTCTGATGTCTTTATAGGCAAAGCCCTCTGTCTGAAGACAAATGATATGCAATAGGCTTTCAGCGACAATATAAAGTAAGATAAAAAAAGTGAAGCAGCCTTTTATGCTTTTGTCATCAGTATTTTTGTATCCCAGCCTCCTGAAGCTGTGTACAAGGGGAAGAGAAATGGAGAGAATAAGCAGAGAGAGAAGCCTCTCCTCAGAAGGGACGCTGCTTTGCTTTCTGCTGTAAATCAGCTTAATTGCGGAGCACTGCGTCACATTTTTCTCAGTAGCAGCCGTTCCCATTTTCTTTTCCCATCGACAGTTGCTGGACATAAAGTGCTGATAATGACCCCTGGTCTGCTAATGTGGGCACAGTGACGTGTGCTCGTTTCATCTCCTCTGCAGCAGAGCCAGGCTGGATGCTGGACAACATATCTATCACAGTCTCACACCAATCATGCATCATTTTGAACAAGCTGCACACATGGTCCCTAACATCAGCTACACAATAGATTTCTGCAGGAGTGACATCACTGACTGTGTGGTTGTGTGTGTGTGTGGTTGGCATGATGGCTCTACACTTGTGTGTGTGTACTTGTGTGTGCTTTATCCATTGATGTTTGAATGTGATCTTATTGTGTTCTTACATTACCAGACAAAAACATGGTTGGGCCAGGCAGAGCGGGTTCATTTCCAACATCATAGGTACAAATTAAAAGCAAGAACACGTCTGCATCATGTCCTGCTACCTGCACCAGTTACACAAAGGACTGTAGAGTGCATGAAATGAAGGTCTTAAAGGTCTCCTATTATGCTATATTTGAACAACATATTGTCGGGCAATATCTATACAAAACATGTCTGTGAAGTGTTTTGCTCAAAAAAACAGACAGATCACCCATTGTAGCATGCCTCATCCCCCTCTATTTCAGCCCTGTTCCTGAAGTGCTGATTCTGTGACTGTCGCTTTAAATTTGAGCTGAGCTGAAGCTGGCCACGCCCCTTTGGAGCGTCATGCAGCTCTCTCTTCTCTGTGAACGTTTTCTACCGGGAGAAACTCAGCTAGATGCTGCGGTGATTAAATGCCATATTATGTTCCAAACCACATAAAGCATTATTTCTTTTTTTTTTTTTTAACAGATTTTTATTGGTTTTCAACAGAAACACAAAATATACATTTTGCCATCATATCAGTAACAGAGATAAATAAAATAAAATAAAATGTTGCCATCCATCTATCCTTAGCAGGCACAACTTCCAGTTAACTGCCCCCCATCTGCCCCCGCAGTGTAAGCAGGCACCCTCCTCATATTGCTCTATACACACATCTCCCATTAATGTAGACCCAGTCACATCAGCATCCCACAATAAACAGTGATACATCAAGTAAACAGTAAACAGTGATACATCAAGCAGTAAGTGCCACACTGTAAGAAAAGACCCTTACGGATTGATATCAGGTGGGCGTGGCCATTGTAAGGAAGACTGGCCCCTCATCACTAGATGAGTCAATTTGTCAGGTAGATAGTTGTGCAGAGGAGCCCACACTTCACTAAAGGACCCCTCATTACCCTTCACAACTGCACTAAGTCGTTCATGGGGGAGGACCCGGAATATTTCCCTATACCATAAGGTGGCAGTAGGTGGTTTGTCATTGATCCAGTTAATTAAAATACATTTTCTGGCCAATAGTAGTAATTTGTCGCATAGTTTGAACTTCAAACGGGTTAGAGTCACCTCCTTTGAGGGGAGGCCGAGGATGAAAAGGCCAGGGTCCCTCTTCACCTTTGCTTGAAAGATGACACTCAGTTCCTGTGAGATTGTTCCCCAAAATCTTTTTATCAATTTGCATTGCCAGAAGTAATGGTAATATGTTCCTACCCCTCTATGACACTTGTTACACAGAGGTGAAACCTGACAGCCCATCTTATTTAGTATGTAAGGAGTCAGGTGTAGACGGTGTAATATTTTATACTGTGTCTCTCTCAATCTATTACATGTAAAGGTGGATTTAAATACTACAATGGCCTCCTGCCAGTCATCCTCAATATACTCTGTGTCAAGATCTTTCTCCCATTTCTGTGCAATGCTTGTGATATCACCTGGACTAAGAGAGTATAGCAGTGCATAGAAGGAAGAGATAAAACGGGTGAGGCCTTTACGGGAAATAAGGAACCTCTCAACATCACTGTACATGACTGGGTCAAGAGAGAGTAAGGTCCTGGATCCAACAAAGTGCCTGACCTGGAGAAAGCCAAAATGATGTTTTGTGGGAATACTGAATTTGGACTGCAGTTGTTGGAAAGTCATTAACATCCTATTGTCGTATAGGTCTCCAATCACACACGCCCCATTGCCATGCCACATGTCAAAAATATTGGGAAGGAGACCTGGGGGGAAATCCTGGTTCCTCGTAAGAGGGGTCAGGAATGAGGTATGACCTCCTCTGCCTATACATTTACAGATTTCCTGCCACACTCTAATTGTGTTGTATATAATTGGGTTATTCTTGACATCCCTATGTAGCTTTTTCTTATCACCCATGACCAAGCTCCAAAGTGAGGACGGCAAAGCGGACCACGAATCTAGACAGGGCTTGGATTCGAGATGAGCATGTAACCATTCCCATAGGAAGCGAGCGTGACATGCCCAGTTATAGAGAGTTATGTTCGGCAGGCCCAGGCCTCCCCTATCTGAGGGTAGCTGTAATGTTTTCATTTTCTGTCTGGGCCTCTTGCCATGCCATATGAACCTAGAGAATGCCCTCTCTATATCAAGAGCAACCTTCTTGGAGATCCACAGGGGTTGCATTTGTAGGGGATATAATAACCTGGGGAATACATTCATTTTGATTAGTCTAATGCGCCCCATAAGGGATAAGGGAAGATCGTGCCATCTATCTATGTCCTTCTTTATTTTACTTGCTATGGGAGAGAAGTTAAGCTTCCATAGCTCTGTCAGGTCTGGTGAGAATTTTATCCCAAGGTAGGTGAAGCCTGTGGGAGACAATTTAAAGGGACAGTTGGTGAGTGAGGCCAGATCAAATGAGCTACCCTATGGCATGGCCTCTGATTTGCCATAGTTTATCTTGTAGCCTGCGAAGGAACTGAACTCCTGAATAATAGAGAGAATGGTTGGTATCGATATGTCAGGCTTTGTCAGGAACAACAGAATGTCATCAGCATAAAGTGCAATTTTATGGGTTGTCCCCCCTACCGTCATCCCATGCACATCTTTGTGTTGTCTAATAGCCTCCGCTAGGGGCTCAAGTGCTAGCGCAAAGAGCAACGGAGACAGAGGACAACCTTGTCTCGTCCCCCTACACAGCGGGAAGGGCGACGACTGTGTGCCATTAGTTACAACGCTGGCCTGTGGAGAGTAGTAGAGTATCTTAATCCATTTAAGAAATTCCCCTCCCAACCCAAACCTCCCCAGTACATCAAATAAATATTCCCACTCTACCCTGTCGAACGCCTTTTCAGCGTCTAAAGATACAGCAAGTCCTCTATGATTTGTTTGACTTGAGTACTGTATGATGTTCAATAGTCTCCTCACATTTGTGAGGGAGAGCCTGTTCTGTATAAATCCGGTTTGGTCGGGATTTATTAGAGACGGCAGGAACTTTTCCAGTCTTGCTGCAAGCAGTTTGGATAACAACTTACTATCCACATTAATAAGACTAATGGGCCTAAATGAGCCACAAACATCAGGTGGCTTAAGCATTATTTCTGAAACACTTCTCAGTGTTTACCACTAGAACAGTCTCATCATAGACTACCCAGCCAAAAGAAAAAGGTCACAAGCCTGTGGGGGGGCAGTGCTATGATCTGGGGTTGCTGCAGTTGGTCTGGTCTAGGTTCAGCAACGTTATGTGCCCAAAGAATGAGGTCAGCTGACTACCTGAATATACTGAAGGACCAGGTTATTCCATAGACGGATTTTGTCTTCCTTGATGGCACGGGCATGTTCCAAGATGACAATGCCAGGATCCATCGGGCTCAAATTGTGAAAGAGTGGTTCAGGGAGCATGAGAAGTCATTTTCACACATGGACTGGCCCCCACAGAGTCCAGACCTGAACCCGATGGAGAATCTTTGGGATGTGCTGGAGAAGACTTTGCGCAGTGGTCCGAATCTCCCGTCATCAACACAAGATCTTGGGGAAAAATTAATGCAAGACAGAAATAAATGTTGTGACATTGCAGAAGCTTGTGGAAACGATGCCACGGCGAATGTGTGCCGTAATCAGAGATAAAGGCAGTCCAACGAATATTAGAGTGTGAACTTTTTTTTGGCTGGGTGTATGTATTATATATACAACAACTCTAAGTCCCTCCTGCGGACATCCTGCTGAACACTCAGACACACAGAGGTGCTGCAGAGGGGATTCAGCTCGCCACTGTATATGGGGGAAGATAGGTCGGGACATGTCACGTGGGTGAGACGTTGCCAGGAGTTCAATGTAAAGCCAGCCCACATTTCCGATATGACGTCATAACCGAAGCAAATCTGGATCAGCTCATTTGTTCCCCCATTTTTAGAGATGTGGGTAAGGAGGAAAAGACAGAGGGTTGTATTTCCTGACACTTTGTGAGTCTCCTTACACACCGGGGACATATTAATGTATAAAAGACAGCAAAAAGTTCATTTTGTATAATAGGGGACCTTTTAAAGTTGTGTGATTTGAGTAAATGCAAGTTGGGAAATAGGACTGTGGCATATCTTGATGAGGTGACTTGTCAATACACAGCCTGTATATTGATTAGGTGTGCCTCTAGGGCTGTGCAATTAGTCACATTGCTATTTCAGTGACAATGTTGGCTTCCAAAGATTATTAAAAGTACATAATACCTTACGATTTGAACATACTTTATTGTCAGATCAAGTCTGAAATGTTTCTTTCATCACCGCATCTCCATTTGCAACATCAAACAAGGACAAATATTTAAGAGAGGACTCAAGGGAAACATGTTCAAGACCCTCTAACACACATGTGACCTAGGATTTAACTCTTTAATCGACATAAAATGGTTATTGTGCCAAATTCCTTCTGCAATGGTGCTATTCTTTGGTCTCTGTGTGTAGATTTCATTCAGTTGCTGCCACCTTTTATCAGACCACACATGTTTCTCTGACATTATCAGGTTTTCTGAAATATTAATTCCAATGGGATTTTGCTCTTCGCCGTCATCTTGTCGGTCAACTCTCTTTACTCCCGTCACGTGATGAGTGAAATCTGACTCCTATGTGCTGTGAATCTGCCTGGCTATTACAGTTAGTTGTTACATTCAGCTTTGAACACACACACTTAGGGTTAGGGTTAGGGTTACAAATTGAAGTTTTTATTACAAATATATTACAAATTGAAGTTTTATCATTCTATGGACGTGTGCTGATGGGTTAAAATGAACTTAATGGGTTTCATTTATTTAGAAAAAAATGCAAAGCGACATTGGGAAAGCAATGTAAACGGTGTACTATGTGTCCAAACATCTACTTCTGCCATAAGTCTAATATTGTTTTTAAGTGTCATGGTTTTCCTGCCTTTTTTGGATCTTCAGATTCCTTTTCTGGTTGTTTGGACAGAAGTAATTAGCTGTTTCAGGTTTCAGTGACAGGATTCAGCTAGTCCACTCCGAGTGACACTTTTACATTAGTTTGAAACACCGCTCATTGGTTTTATAATATTATGAGGAAGGGTGTTTCTGCCGTGGAAAGCTATCATCATATTATATTTTATTGTGATGACGGCGAGGTAAACCAGAGTGTTTAGAATTCAAAATAAACCACCTGGAGTGTGTGCTTCTGGCGCGAAAAAAGCTGGATGACAAAAGAAGGGCGGGTTGTCTTTTTGCAGGCAGGGTTAAATGTGTGAGCCAGGCTCTATCTGTCCATGACAAAGGTATAGGGGTAAATCCTACCTGTAGGAACTTGTACTCCAGCTGCATGGTGTACTCTTCAGGCTGTGGAGATATCAGATAAACTGAAATGATCCCACAAGGACTTTCTTTGACATGACTGATCACTGATCCTTTTCAAATTGGAAAATAGAGCACCAAAAATCTGTTAGCTGTACATATAATGATAAGACTTCTGGCATTCCAGTGGTTTCTGTGATTTCCTATAGCCTTGAAGGAAACCAAAAAGCCAAAATGGAATGGGAAATGATAGAGGTAAACATTTCTTTAATTTGTGTTTTCATCAAACTAAATATTCTGCTTTAATCTGTTTTTTCAAAAACAAAATGTTCAGTGCAGTTAAAAGGCACACTGACTGTATTCATTAAAAGAAGTTATTTCAAAACATGTCTGACTCATTGAATATGCATTATTCAAATATAGGGATTTAATTTTAGGCTATGACATCAACAAAACCTCTAAGAAGTTTGAATGAAAATACAGACATTCAGTACAGCACTATTATTTTTACACCGTCCATGCCTGGGAAAACTCAATCCTCCCCCAAGTTTATATACCAAGGCTTTATTTAAACTAATCTCTTCAAACGGAGGTAAAGAGAGCTATTTTCTTAGGCAGAATAGTGCTTACCGTGACCGGTAAACTGACTTTGACTGGACAAATTGGTGAAGTGCCTCTTTAAATCCCACCAGGGACTTGTTACATTAGCACAGCCGATAAATCTTTCTCACAGCCGACATTTTTATCCGTCTCACACAGGTGTTACTATTAATATTAATAAAAGCTTCATTCTATTTAGCAGTCCAGGGTCTTGCTATTGGCATATAGAGCTTACTAATGTAATGGTATCAGTTAAACCTTGCTTTCTGCTTAATAACTAAAAATGACTGGGTTTCTGAACAGGGTACATGACTTCTCTCTCAGGTTGCTGGATTGGAATGAGGCTGTTCATGATTTAGTTTTGTAATAAAGCTCCCAACAGATTCCGCAGCACAAAGGGAATTCATTCAATCACAGTAACTCTTGACAGAATGTCTGAGGAATCCATTGTTCACACATCCCTCTGCAGAAGGTCTCATTGCTCTTGCATCTTTCTGTGAGCGTGTCTGGTATTGCAACAGGGATCTCTGGATAAATGTTTGCCATATAAAAGCACAGTCTGATTTTCACAACAGAAGACATGCCTCTAATGGCCTTTGTTGTAGTTTTTAAGGTTCCGTAGGAAAAGCATTTACAATCGTCATGGGGTGTGTGTGAGGGGTTACCTCAAGGTCTTCCTGCTGCTATCCCAATGTCTGGCATGTTTGGTGCACTGGGAAATGCATTCAGAGTCTAATTCGACAGCTTTCCCTGAAATACTGAATCATAGATATTCATCAACTTGTGTTTTCCTCCAGCTCTACCGTTCCGTCCTTGATAAGGGATTGATATTCAGTGACATCTCTAGGGGAGAACAGCTTATCACATGGCATTACTGTGGCACAAATATGAACAAAGTGCAGAAAGGAATGGGCACTGGTAAAAAGCGTATTTCTGTAAAAGAAGAGAGACGTTAGAAGATGAAAAAAGTACCTCTGTGTGCTTTATTTGTTTTATGTAGCAGATTTACCAGTGTGAGATTGGTTTGTGCTGCAGGCACGGCACCACATTGTTTCACACATCAGCCATTGACATGCTGGATGTGTAGCCAGAAGGGCTCAGACATCATTCATCAGGGAGATCAAGTCTTATTTGTACAAATCACTCATCATTATATATATATATATATGTAGAATTGGGACTCCGGTTTGTAACTTGAACCACATACAAATTGACTTAGGTTTTTGGTCAGTGTTCAGAGCCTAGCAGACATCAGGTAGAACTGTAATTTGTGAAGTGTGACACCCTGGAATACAGTTCTGCATCACTGCAGCAAGGAGAGAGGTTTCCCACAGAAGGGAAGGGAGAGCAACCTGTTCACCTGCTGCTGAGCTCCATGTTAGTGCCTGGCTCTTAAGATGGCAGTGTTGCTCTGTCGCTCGCTCCACCACTTCAGGGAGAGCTGTTAGGATGAATGTTTAACACTTCATTTTGTCTGATACGTGCAATACTAATCATCAGCATCTGTTGTACTTTTTCCTGTTGTAAATCTTGCTCATGCTAACACACTACACTAAGATAATGGCACCTGGTAAACGTTTAACCTGCTAAACATTGAAGCATTTTGATGTTAGCTCTATATGCTTTATTAAGGAACAGGGGTGTCTTGTTAAAAAGCTTAGTTGACGTTTTAACACAGATTAACCCAGTGGTTCCCAACATGGGGGGCGGGCCCCCCTAGTGGGGCGCGGAGGTACTGTGTGAAGCTTGGGAGGAAGTTGTAAAGAAAAATGGGTTTCTCTTTGTTATAATTTAACAAATGTATAAAATAGATTTCTTATCTTGCACATGTTATCGAACCAACTACGTACAATTGGATGTTCTGTCCATAAAAGAATATAAAAATGTAGTTGGATCTTTGCTTCTTGATATTATTAGCAGAGAAAATGTAATGTTTATACAGTTATATACAATTAATCCTACAAATGTAGGTCTGAACCGGGTTAGGGGGCGCTCGAAAATATTTCCAATTACCCAAGGGGGGTCTGACTGAAAAAGTTTGGGAACCACTGGATGTGGTTGGACAATGTGATTGGACTCTCGTCCTACCAACGTGTATAACAAACAAAAACTATCCTCTAGGGACCCCCAGAGTAAGTGCTAAGATGAATAAGTAGTATAGCGAAATGTTCACTTATTTCTAATGGAATCATTATTAGTTTTGTCACTTTCATCCAAAGAACAACATATTATTATTTAAGAAGATAACAGTTCATTTGCATATAGTGTTTTTTCGTGTTTGATTGAAAAAAGACAGACTGCATGAAGATATCTGCATCTGCTGAATCTATTTCGGTCTCCTTCAATATCAAATCATTGGGAACAAATTGATTGACCAAGATATACAAAAATGTTTATACTCTGGGGTCTGCGGAGTCCTCAGTTGGTAGGATTCAAGTAAACATTCAGAATCTGATGTGTTTTAATGTGTCTCCGTATTAAACCAACGTGTTACTCATGGATATTAATTTATAGTGATGAATTTAGTATTTGTAGGCACTGCAATATCAGAACATACCTGCTAGCCTGCCGCTAACACTGCCTCCCTAACCATCTTAACTTTAGGCTCTCTGAACTTATTTACAGAACACAATATTAGATTAGAGTCAACTTTATTGTCACTGCACAGTGTACACATGCTCAGACAGCAAAATGCAGTTAGTTGTATATTACTGTGATTAATGTAAATATAGAAACACACCACCTCCACTTCTCTAAAGGTTTACACACACATGCCGGCATTCCTTCTGTGTGTTTGTTGGCATCATGTTTGTGAGCTGCTTCTATTTCCACATGAGCTATGTGACAGCTCTTTGTTTTCTCATAAGCCGGTGTGAAAGCTCTGACACGTGTCACCCTGAAAGCATCCATAACACACGCAGCCAGGCAGCGCTGACGTCTAAATTACAGTGAACAACATTTAACAAGCTACTCATTTGCTGATTAAACAGAATGGTCCTTCTGAAACCACGATTAGACTCTCAAATAAAAAGCTTCTGTCGAGTGGAATAATAGGGGCTCTGAAATGAGGAAGGGGGGGGGGGGGGGGGGGGGGGGGGGGTGTATACGATTAGAAAGTTAATGAAATTGCTTGGAAATATAGAAAAAATGTGTTGATAAATTTATATTAGGAAATAAAATCTATTTAATATTTCTGTTCATGTCAATATGACATGTTGCCTTTTTTATTTACAGAGGAAATTCATTTTCAATAAAATGATAATAAATAGAATGAATTTAGGTAAAAATGTAATTCAATAACCTCTATCCGCCTGCCTCCCACATTTGTTCCAGTGTGTGTTGGTGTGATGTGTAAGAGTGTAAGCTCTGTGAGAACCACATAGTCAAATCTGTCAGTTTTTTATCTGAGTGTCTCTGTTTGTTACGGTAGATGGGTTTCACTCCTACACTCTCGCATGCTTTATTTCATGCTTCAGGTAATAAGCGAGGTTTGTGGAAACTCCCATTGTTGTTGGCCTGGTGGACTGATAGTAGGCGGAGTACGAATCACAGGCATGTTGTTACCGCTTTTGTATGTGACTAAGTACAAGGTTTTTGCCGGTGTTTGGCAGGACCAAGTGAAGGGGCTCTGGTTAGCCCCGAAGCTACCACGGAAAAATCGACTGAAGCTTTATGTGGGCTGATTTTTATAAGGTGGACCATCTATTCACATGTGACAAGCCACTCACTCGCAGAAGCGCAACCCCCCCCCAATTTGAAGCACAGGGAGCACAGGGAAATAATTTTCCTTCTCAAAGTGGATGCCACTCCAATTTTTAAATCAACTAACTGATTAATTGTCTAATTGTACCAGCTCAGAGGCTACTACTCACAATCATTTGCGGGAGTTTAAGAGGCCACTTTATTGATTCGCACACCCGAACAACAGTAAGTACACTTGAGTAGATTATTTGTTATACTCATACAGATTTCAGTGTAATGCCCGGTTGTTTTATCCCATTTAAGCTGGGAAAGCGTTGCCGCATTTCTACCATTAAAACCGGGGGCGCTGTTTGTCATTCTACCATTGAAGCCGGGAAAGCAGATACGTCATTTTCTGGTACAAGAGCTCTTTGGTATTATTTTGCATTAATTATCGGCCTCTTAGTCAATGAAATGCATCAGAATATACACGTGGCATCGTTTGGATTTTTTTCGAGCAATCATGGCAGACTTAGTCTACTGCGGAGGGAATTCTGAAGTTAGTGAGGTAGCTGATAACATTATTGCCGACGACTTTGAACCCGTCGAACCAATCGACCGGGATTTATGGTTAAGACATATGTTTGAAGACGGCGAAAATGATGACCATGAGTTCGAAGGTTTGAAACCGAGTGGAGGACGGAGAATTACCACTCTAATCCACAGAGTTTTTTCAACCGCACTCCAGGGGTGAAAGTCGATTTACCTGGAGAGGCCACTCATGAAAGCCACAGCTGTAAACTCTCAAATACTTTTTTGAATTTTGTTTCTATCTGCTACAGAGGCTGAGAAATCAATTATCTAGTAGGCGTTGACTCAATTGCTGAATTTCCAGAAAAACTACAGGTTTTAGGGGTTCTTCTAAAATTGCCCATACGTTTTTTTCCAGGCGGTTTAGGCCTAAATGGGTTATAGATCATTGGGGTGAATACCGACATGCCGACACAAATCTTGTCCGGTTGTTTGTGGTGTTATGAGAAGCAGGAAGCAGATTTAAGAGCGAGACAAATCGGCAGGCTCTTGAGTGTAAGAGAGGAAAGATACCTATAACAAGCAAAGTGCGATATAATCTGCAAACCGTTTTTTGGTCTTAGTTTTCTGTCTCTTCCACTTGTTTTGCTTTATGTCTTACACATTCACAGGCTGTAGAATCTCATCTCTGTGCAGCTTTCCTCAGCAGCCTTGGAGAATGATTTCATTGGGATGACAAGTGTTCCTATCCCTCCATATTTCTGCACCCGGGCCCCTAGCCTGGATCCAAAGCAGTCAGCTAGAATATAGGCTGTTTTCTTTTCCGTTTTTTCCCTCCTCTACCCTTATTTTATCTCTCTCTACCCAATCTGATTTAGCTGTGCTGAAAGTAGCATTTTCTTCCTATCATAACATCGCTAATGCTTACTTTCCTTCCCCTCTCAATCCCTCTTCATTCCTCTCCGTCCACTAAGCAGAAAATGGGTCCAGTTTGCCGTTGAAGGCTATTATCTGTGCGAGCTATCTATCTTGATAATTGACTTGTGGGGGTAAATGTGAGCGTGATCGGTGTGACGCTAATACATTCTGCCAATTTGACACGCTCATAATCCGCCGGGCTCGCGTCGGTTCTTCCACCCCGCAGCCATGGCGGAGAAGGCGAAAGGTTTGACGCGTTGGAGCACAGGATACACACGGTATAGGCCGAGTGCGTGGGTGGAGAGAAACACTCGGTCTAAATTAGGAACCGGGAGCTTTTGAGTGGGCATGGAGGAAGAGGAAATTGGTCTAAACATGCAAAGGCGCACGTGATAGAAGCAGACGCGTACAGATGGATATATCTGTCACAATGTGGATTTGTAAGCCAAACTGGAGCGCATCCTAACATCACAACCAATTTGTTCTGTGTGCTGCTGATTGCTCTTCAGAAGGAAGTCGCAGTGAGAGTGAATGACATGAATAGGAGGCATACTGTATATCCGGAGCACAAGCACTGATATCTTAGACTAATTCCACCTGGCATGACATCCTTATTTGGCACCAGGAACAAATAACATCCTGGTATATTTAGAAGAACATCCCAGATCGCACATTAAAGGTTATGTTTTTAGATATTTAAAACTTTTGCTGCTACACCAGTAGAGTGGATGCAAATGGATTAGTGCAGTGGCCACAAAACAAAAATGTTTTTAATATTCTGCCAGTGGAAGGATTGAATAATTGCCAACATTTTTCCACTGGTTCCAGCTTCTCAAAATGTGAGCGTTTGCTGGGTTTAGTACTATGATTAAGTGTTTTTTATGGTCATTTAAAGGCAAGAGTAAAGGTCAGTCATATTTCCCAAAAGATGATCCTCAGCGCTTCTTTGAAGAAGATGTTGATGAAGACTGCAAGCTTTGATTGCTCATGGAGTCCCTCAAGTCTCTGGGCAAGGCACACAAAGGTTTTTATGACTATAATAAAATATAATCGCCTAATCTGACCATCATTACAGACAAAAAAACTAGTCAAACCCTGGCATGAAAAATGAAAGCAGGTACACTGTTTTATCCCTGGTAACAGAAATGTGTCTTTCAAATAAATAATGTCCTGGTAACTCTGAATATACTTCACTGTGGACAGATTTACAACTCTATAGAAACAAGTGTGTAAACTTCATTGGTAAGAAAAGTTTCTGTCGTTTTAGATTTTTAAAAATGTATCTTTATTTGTTTCTATAAGCAGGTAACATTTGATTATATATACATTACATGTATACATTGTGTGGTGGAGGTAACATATGCACAAAATGGCCCCAAAAAAACCCCTATGTGATTGTTGAAGAGGTATTGTATAGATAACTCCTCATTTCAACTTCTCAAAATATCTGTTTCTCATCCTTTGCTGCACCGTGAGCAATAGGAATAAATAGAAACAGGATGCCTGACGAATAAAGTGTCACACTGTGCCAATTAGGACATTGTAAATAGAACACAATGCAATCTAATGTAGACTTTGTCACTGTTTGAAATGCGTCAAATTATGTTGGACTTTCTTGGACATAAGATGCAAAATAATTTTATAAATATTCCTTCTAAAAAACCTAGACATCCTTTTTTGCCAATTTTGATGCCAATGATTGAGTACTATCTTACTAAAATGAGAAAATACTTACAATGAAAAAACTGAAACGTTAACATTAATTAAATGTATTATGTCAACAAATTGCACTGAACTGTTTTAGGTTATTTAAAGCAATTTTATTTAGTTGGAAAAAAAAAAATTAGATTAAACTTAATATTATTGCTTTCATCTTACCTAATATATTTATGTGCAGTTTGTTGACATAATACATTTAATTAAAGTCAACGTTTCAGTTTTTCAGTGTAATTGAGCTGGCCAAAAGCCCAAATGTGTTTACATTACAACAAAAAAAATTAAAAAAACTACTTTGATTGGAAATAATTGGAGAAATGTCCTGTAGATTCAAACATATAGTTTTTTCTTGGAAAATCAACCCCGTACAAATATGGCACCAAAAATATGTATACACGCGGTTACAGTGCAAAAACAAATATATTTCTGTAATTTGCCTGAACCAGCCCTATGTTATGAGGGGATTGTAGAACAGCAGTATGAACACATTAAAAGGCTAGAAGCATGGAAGCTCTAATTACAAGTATAGAAAGAGAAAATCTCCACAAACATTCAGCCTGTGTGTGTATATTGCCAGACATTCCCTGATGGAATAAAGGATAGTCTGAGTCACTAACAGCATTTGCACATAGGGCATCTGAAAGTGTTGCCAGAAACGAGTACACCAAACTTCAAATTCATCTGAAAGCCTATGCACCAACAAGCCCAACTCACAGTGAGAGGAAATGCCACTGAGGTATTATCGCACCCTTAGTGCTTGTATAAACAATAAAGTTGCACGTCTAAATAGCACAGCTGGAGAGACGGCGTAATCGCAGCGAGGAGCCACTGCGACACAACTCCGACGCGCTTTTAAGGACCCGAGTTAGAAAAACAAAAGGACTTTATAGAGTTGTAGCAGTCATTAACGGCAAGACTGCTCTCTGCAATTCTGCCTTATCTACGGCAAGGTGGAAGCATGGGGAGGGTAATTCTGCTCGGGGCTCATGTGCAAAGCCGAGATACAGAGCAAGAGGGAAGTGGAGGGAGAGAGGGAGAGATAGAGCTGGTTCATTTGCAGCTCGTCCCCGTAGACTGTGGAAAGGATTATACTCACACAGAGAGAGACAGGGAGAGAGAGAGAAGAGAGGGTGGGAGATGCACAGCTCTGTCTTAGCACACACTGAGTACCCATCTTGCACTCTCAACAGCTGCTCTCTCTCTCTCCTCCACACACACACACACACACACACACACACACACACACACACATGTGCAGACACAAACACACCAGTGCCATGTAGAGTCTCGGGCCAAGAGAGGGGGACACCAACCTGCACAGGACCACGAGCCAGGTACGCTCCTTCGTTCCTTTCCTTTTTTTTTTTTTTTTCCCGCTCACATCATGCAGCAGCACATTTTTTGGGGTTGTCGCTGTGTAAGAGAGCCAGCCACTCACTCTCTCTGCAGAAGACTCTCGCAGGGCTGCATGCACCAAGATTATCCGGCTTCTTTTTGCATAGCCCCGAGAGAACCAAAAAAGAAAGATAAGAGAGGAGCCAGAGAGGAGTGGGGGGGGGGGGGGGGGGATGAAAGGACAGTGAAGACAAAAGCCAAACTCTTAGCAGTGTTTTCTCATGTAGGGCAGAGGAAAGTATGCAGCAGGCGGCCAGCTAACCTGGGCTGACCTTCACATGGAAAGTATTGATTTTACTACCTACCTATCCCAAAATAAGTGCCCACAAAGACCCACACCCCCTACCCACAACCTCTTAATATCTTCTCTCTCTCTCTCCAGGGTCCATATTAATAATCATATGCACTACATCCCAGGGGACTTGCTGTGATTGGTTGAAATGCAAATGGACATGCAAGCTGATTATTGCTTCTTGTGAAATGTGTCTGCTCTGTCCTCGGATGGTAGCTCTTGCTCTGACTCTCTCTACAGCCCCTTTAAATTCTTAAAAGGTCTATACTTGTCTCATAAACGATTGTATAGCTGTTAAAAGTAATGCTCCACTGTTGTGTTTGCTGCTAATAATGAAGAGGGTTCATAGAATTGTTCCCACTTGGTCTGAATTCCCCCCATGAAGCACATTGTCACATTCCCGTTGTGACTCCAATGCTGACCTATCAGCTTCTTAAGATTAAATGTAGCTATATTTGGGTTCTGCTTCACTTTGCTGCAATGGGGAAGTGCAAATTCAACCAGCCATGGATGGATACTCTAGTTCATATTTGACTGAGTTCAGAGCATCATAGTAATTCAAGACTTTTTCAGACAGCATATAAATGGGAATTACATGTAATTCAATGTGTATTCGTAAGCGTAGAATTTGACCTGCAGAAACTAAAGTAGACAACCTTGTGAGAGAAACACCGCTGACTCCCAATCAATTTCAAGCTTTTTGAAGTGGCTGTACAAATGAGGTTTCTTTTTTTCACTCTGGTAGGGACTCAGAATCTGGGGTTTCAGATTTCACTTTGATGCTGGTTTGATATCAGTTTGTACATCTCCAGACTGCAGGGGCCTTCCTGCTTTCAGGAATATGTTGGAATGATGTCGTGCTGGCAAAGACAGGGAAAGAAGAGCAGCTCCAAATGAAGTTTTTAATCTGAGTCATTGCTGACGTTTTCCTTTCGGATTTCTTTGATCTGTCTCTTACCGAGTCAGTGCTGTCTGAAAAACAGCTCCAAGCCAGAAAAAGGTCCCAGTGTTGTGATGCAGCCTTTAAAACTACAGCAGCATTTTTCTGTGTTGGGCGTTTGTTACGTAAGTCTTTATGATTAAATCACCGGCCTAGTTACATCAGTCCTGCCAAAGATCTGTTGTATAATTATTTTTCAAAACTGTCAAATCTCCTCTTTAAAAAGATCCTGAATAAATAAGAAGTGGCAGCACGCCATAAAGAAAGTAATAGTCTACACACAAGCTGATCATGTCTGTCGTGGGAACTTGAGAAAAACCTGCAGTAAACTCCTCTTGTTGCTAAGAAACCATCCATCAAGCGTCACTACTTTGCTAAGAAACAAAACGCTAACTAAATATTTGTGCATGTTCTGCTCGCCCTGACCATGAATCTCTCAGTTTTTTTTGGCCTTTTATTGAACTCGCCCACTGGTGCAGAGCTTTACAACACACACTGTTAACAACCGAGGCACACACTCAGCCTGACCTCTCATGCTGTCTGAGGTGTGAACGTGTTACTTTTCCTGGAGGGTTGCCCAAAACTCTATATAAAGCTCACAAACTGTGTTGATCGACACATTACTATACATTTTCGTTTGATTGTAACTTCAATTTCAAATTAAAGGGTATTCAAACAAACCTCAACCATAGACTAACTTTGATTAAGACACTATAAGTCTGTCCATATTCTATTTTGTTGTTATTGTCAATACATCCAATGACCAACAGTAAATGTATCTCCTTTTTTCCTTTTGTACCATTGATCTTTATTTGTTGCCCTAAAGGAAAAATTAAACAGTTAGTCACACTGTTGCACCGGGTGACATTTTACTTTATTACCATAAACAGACATACAGTCATTTAGTTTGACTCACAAAATGTTCATTAATCTGCTGCTGTAAATAGCCCCCAACAAAGCACTATTTAATAACGGCTTTAATCAAGTTTCATCAGGATAAAATATCACCATATTCTTTTCACAAACAATACCATATTTGCTAATATCACAAAATCTGACACAATATGATTTTCAATTCTGTGATGGATATGTGACTTTATCATACACACATTTAACACATACACGTATATAAACCCTCAAAAATGAATTGAATATGATTCTTGGCGGTTGACATTAATGGGCTCTGAAAACGATAAACGATATATTCTTTAAGAACATTTATTTATATTAATTAGTTCCACTTCTTATTTAGACTTTAATCACAAACTGTTAAGGACAGAAATTGGGCTATATCGAATTACACAGAAGTATGCTTTGCTTTTGAAAATAAAAGGCGGTGGTGGCGAATTCCATAGGGACTTGGCTTGGGATCCAGAAGGTCACCGGTTCAAGTCCCCGAAAGTGGACTGAAGGCGCTGTTTACACTGCTACCCGGGCGCCGTACATATGGCAGCCCACTGCTCCTAACACTAGGATGGGTAGAATGCAGAATGTCAATTTCCCCCGCTACTTCAAGATGATGATGGTGATATGAAAAGCCGATGTATGCTAAAAACTGCAGTGACTAGCTGCTTTAAGACAGGATGAATAATTTTTTTAACTGGCTCCTTCATGCATTCACAGTCACATCCTCAGAAACACTTGGCCTCCATGCCAAATGTCAGCCTCCATGGGGAAAAACTGTGAGTAGCTGATGGTGCTGCTTAAAGTGAAACTTTGCTTCAATAGATTTTCTTCTTATGAATGTCTGTCCCTAGGGCTGAGAGCCACAGACAGGATGGGTAAATCATAAAGTAAGGTCCTTATAGTGTATGAAAAATATAGAATAACAGCAATCTTTTCCTTAGAAATATAGAAATTATTTAGCTCAGTTTAAAAACACTCACCACGGCGACCGCACAATTCCCCGAGCCCAGCCTCCCAAACACTTATGGTTTGGATGCTAAAGACTATCCCCTAGTATACTGTACACACCCGGCATTAGGTGTTCCTGCTTTAGGAGCGTTTGGCAGCATGGTAGAGCCTCTGAGTTCTTTTATCATACCCAGACGTGATATCCTCAGTGCTGCAGGAACATGACCCTCAGAGCTACCAGGGCACAACCTCCTGTTAAACGTATTGTGATAGCATGTTTGATCCCCCGCCCCCCCAACCCCCGGAGGGAGGCTGACCTACAATAGACAGTAGTATCAGCTCTGGCTCCGAGCCCACTGAACTGTCAGCCTCACGTGCCGGGCTAAGAGGAGACGGGGGACATGAACAGTACGGAGGGGACGGGGATAACAAGCAGTCTGAGTCTGCTGCCGGTACTGATGCTGCGAGAAGCTGGAGCCGCACTGAACTGAATTATTCTGTGGGTTTGAGCTGGAGGAGTGAGAGCAGTATCCAGTTCCAGGAAATGGTGTGAGGTTTTTCCTTAATATGTACTTCCAGATAGTCTGGACATGGGGAGATTTTAAGTGGAATTTTAAATATTCTTCCTCTCTTTATAATATTAGGAAAGAATTATGATAAATATATTTTATTCCACACTAATTCCCAATGCTGCTCAGAATAATCTCAGTCCACGGCTTTTTCAGCAGGGGCTCTCTCCCTCTCCTCTTGGGGGTCTCTTCTTTGCTGCAACGACACAAACTCTACAATCTATGCAAATGAATACGAAATGACGTCACCAGTAAGCAAATGTGCATGCCAACTACTTTTCATTTGTAACAATTTAGCTTTTGCCTTCTCTTGGCTATAAATGACCAGTTTTGAAGTGTACTTCTTAGGTTTTGTAAGTCAATGACATTTGTTGTTGCCTTTGTATTGTATAGTTCTTACAAATTGTCTAGTGTATGCAAAGATCGGTGAATAAAATGGACTCAAAAGGACCAAGGAATGGCATGACTGCACAAGACACATGGCATTTTATTTTCCAGTTACTTTGGTTCTTCCAACCTCTTCCATTTTTGTTCAAAGACCATAGTGCAAAGGTCTTACATTGATACGGTTTGGTACCTCAGAAAAATCCTGGGGAGAAAAAAAGGCGGTGTCCTCCTCGGGTGACACACTTAATTTGCGCTGTTAAGGGAGGCTTTATTTCCTATTGAGTGAACATTTATTAAATTACTGTACAGTGTATTTAAATAATTTCAATTCATTCTACATATGTATATATTTTACATCTTTACATCTTATTGTTGTTATTGTATATATTTTCTTGTCTAATTTTTGCACTTTTTTATTTATCTTATTTGCACTATGTATGTTGAGTTGTTGGAGGAGCCTGGGATATAAGATTTTCATTGCCAACATTTACGCTGTATCTGCTGTGCATATGACAACTAAAACCTTTGAACCTTTGAAAAGGGGGTTTATAAGGAACCAATCTAAACCCCAATGGTGTCATTATTCTAAATCCATGATGATAAGCTAAAGCAGAAAAGATGTCCGTTGCCACTCTGGGAACAGAGTTGTGCTGGGTACACCGTGACATTAAACAGCCTTCGGGTCACGGTGCCAAGGTTTAAAACGACTCCCTTGCGCTTCACGTGGTTTGACAGATGAAAGGATTTTGAAAATTCCAGGTAGAAAAACGTTCCCACTAAGTGTTGGAATGAGTTTTGGGATATCAGGCTTCATGGTTATTTCAGGATTTGTGTATTATTTGTATAAGCGGTTGGCACTTACTGTGATGGGATTTCATTATCAGCAAGGGAAGTTGCAGCTTTGAAATATGCATATATACGAACAGGCAGGCAGAGGCAGACACACACTCCTTTGAAAGTGCCTTCTCAGCTGGAGTGGATTTCCCTCCTGCTTCACTTTTCCTCCGAGCACATCAGTCTTGTTAATTGCCTGGCCAACTCCATGTTACCCATAGCGATTGACTTATGACCACTGATGTAACATGCATCCAGTTTGAAAGATTCTAATCTCCAAATGATGCAAGCGCACCATCTGCACAGAAAGCATATTTTTAGACAGTATGATAGGAAAGTACCAGTTAACGTGACTTATTTTGATAAAGAACACCATCTGCTTATAAATGACTTACTTTACGACGCTTTACCCTTACACCAGCTGCTAGATAAATGGAAAAAGAAAGACATTTGTATACATATAGTATGTTTTTATTTTTCGCCTTGCTGCTAAATGAGCAGCTCTTAAGCTTTCTTGTCGGTCCATAGACTTTTCCCATCTTTTGGGGGCCACAGTTTTAGCCCTTAGAGGCTTTAATGCATTATGGAAGTTCAATATTTGTTAGTTTGTGTGTGAATGAATTATCTCGTGGTGGATGCATGTGTGTAAGTGTTTGCAGCTATAGGGAATTCATGCAGGTTTTACAGCAGACAGGTCACTACATAACCAGTAGTTCATATTTTGATTTATGTGCTTGTGTTCATTCAGTTTCCTCTAAGGCAACGAAGGACTATTCCACCAAATGTGGGTTCCAACCCTTAGATAATTCAAAATGGATTAAGTAGAGACAGAAATAAACCTAGATAAGTCCAGTTTAAGTCCATGTCAAGTTTCTACTATTGCTCCTGAATCTGGTCAGGACCATTGGATTAGGAAGGTTTGAATTTTAAAAAGAACAGTGGAGAATGTACATTTGCGTAAATATTACACCATTCACAGAAGTTGATCTCTACAAATGTGTTGCTTGGTGGCCTTACAGCTCCGGAAAAAATGAAGAGACCACTGCAGCAGTATCAGTTTCTCCGGTTTTACTGTTTATAGGTTTGTATTTTGACTTGTTTTCTTTGTTTTTTATTGTATTCTACAAACTACTGACAACATTTCTCTGTGTTGGAATTCAACAGATGTGGAGTGGTCTCAATTTTTTCTGGGGCTGTATGTGAACGATATACGGTGTAAAAGATGCCGGTCAAAAGAAAGCTTGGCGATAATAATAATTTGCAGGACTTGAGTTCTGCAGATGTGGTTTTTCTGTTTGCACACTGCCTAACAAACAAACCTGTCCCTGCCTGTGATGAAGTGGAAAGAGAATGTCCTCTGCAAATGAACATTGCCGCTAAATTTATTATCCTACAAGCCTTCCCTAAACAACATATTTATCTACTGAGTTCTTGGAGCGTATTTTACAACAGCGTTTCACAATTAGTGCCTTTAGCAGATAAGTTTCATGCTGCCAGTTCCACTCCACTCGATGGCTCTTTATTTCTGTTTGACACATGGTGGTAACTTCTCTCTGTGTGTAATGTCTCAAACTAACTCTTCCTGTGACATACCACTGGGTAGTTATTATAGGATATGTATTAAGTGAGAAGTTACTTTTTTAGTGAAGAATATGAATATGTTCCTTCCAATTTACATGAACCAAAAATTGTGCTATTTTTAAGTCATCTCCTGTGCTCTCCGTGGATCAAATCTAAATATTACCTCTAAACCGTCCTGCAGGAAAAACACTTTAATCCCACGCGTCATGTGTCTGAAAAGAGACCCTGAGGGATATTTTCTCCTCTTTGCATTAAAACTTAAAACAATTGTTGTATTTCAATTCATCTTTGTTTCAGCAGTAATTTGGCTCTGTCGTTGATATTTATACATGTATTTATTTGATGAATGAATCATGCTCGTCACATTTCAAAGTCTCAGATGCCCTAGTTGCGGCTCAAATGTTTCGTGTTGCATATATTAATACCAAAGAGCTTCCTTTTAAAGTGAGATCTCCTCAGTTTGATAAGAGTGGCAGTCAGTCAGATCAAATCATTGTAGAAATTAAATACTATAAACTCACCCAGTTCACTGGTTGACTTTTGAAAGTGATGGAAGAAGCCCTTATTTTATTGAGTAAAATATCAATACTGCAGCTTTGAAATACTCTCTACCTGGTAAAACAAATCATTTTTAAAGCACAAAAGGTATCAAATATAGTATACCAACAGCAAAAGTACTGATTTCTGAAATTATGGATGCATTACTGACTCATTGCAGCTGGTAAAAGTGGAGCCATTTCAATGTGTTTGTATCTGTTAAACTTTATACTGATGGTTAGCTTGTAGATTTCCTTTTTCCGAACGCACCTTCATTTCCGTGATGCCACTCCCTGCAGTTCTAGTTGAACAAATCTAATTTGCACAAAAGAGCTGGTGACTTATTTCTGGCTGTCTTTCCAGATCTTAATATGTCAGACACAAACTATCATTACAAAGACAGAAGAGCCCATTAGTGGGAGCTGATCGGCCGAGCGGACAGTGAATGTTGCTGCCGGTGAGTTTTGTACTTTTATCGCTGTTCATCGATGGTCCTCTTTGAACTACAGCTGTCAGATTGAGTGTGAAGGCAAGCATCTTCCGGGTGTTGTTCGTGGTGAAAAAGCAATATCAAACGAATAGATAGTAGCACAAATAGATAAGGGGGCAGTGTCTGTCTGTCGTAAAATGGCGGGAAGAGTTGTCATACGTTGTCAAGAAGATGTTGTTGTCATAGAAATATTTGATTATTTTTTGGGGGATGAAAAGCAGAAATAAGGCTCTCCCCAGCACCCTGCCAGAAAGAGACACTCTGTCGACACAGGACATTATTTATACAAACAAGCCTTATAGCAGAATTGATTTGTTGGTTAATCTGGAAAGTAAGAAGTACAAAGAAGCAGAAGCAAGATTATAGTTGTTTGCAGTACTGTCAAAGTGATATATAAACACAGTATTTTTAGAGTCACTTCTAAACTTTAGGATGTATAATTGTAGTGTAATGTGTGTGAAATGTATGGTGAGTATGGTTGCCAAAGATACATTTCCATTTCATAGGAATTTGTTGGGCAATAAAGTAATATGAATCTGGATCTGAGGATAGCACTGAAGTAAACTTTACTTCCCACCACTGCGTTTTGATTGGCTGCAATAAAACGTACTTCAAATACAGTTTATCCAGTAGTGCATTTAGCATAGTTTCCCAGTCTTGTGACACAGCATTCCTCTTGCTGGCTGCCTCCCAGAGCCCGGTGTGAGACTCTGATTAGTGGCCACTTATAGATCTCCGTCCCTGACTCATCCTGTCCCACTGTTCACTCAATGATACCAATTACTCACCTTCAGGACGGGTCGCAGGCTCAGAGCAGCCAAAAATATCACTTTGTAATTACCACCACTTCCTCTCGGAGCTGGAATTGATGTCTGACCTTCCGACCAGGTCCTGTCCTGTCATCGGGAGAGGGGTTGAGGAGAGGGCCGACTGAGCATGGTGACGTTACTGTGCATTCACAGTCGGCTCTTCAGGGGCTGATTTCAATCACACATATGTGGTGGTGGACACACCCACTACTCTTTTCATCTAACATCCTCATCATGCAGCCTCTCATCACACTTTAACGGCATCAAGGAGGGACCACCTGCCAAGTGCTAGTATATATGTCCCACAGCGTGATACTTGGACGAGGATGAGCTCATGTGAGTGTTTTTTTTGTTTAAAGGAAGGAAGAAATAGCTGCATATTCACTGAGCATGCAGGTTTGTCAGTTAGAGGATCAGAGTGGAGGGGAAAGTGAAAGAGGATTGAAACTCACATGTCCCCGCCTCTCGTCACGAGGGCACGTCCTAAATTATTACTCCCTTTGAAGATGGATCATCACATTTCTGATCTGCTCCCAGTGATGTTGGGAAATGTGCACAGTGGTTTGTCCTTGGCTGGCACAAATCCGCAGAGATGACACCCAAAAGAGAGAGGCGGCGTTTGCGCAAGGCAAATGTTGATACAGTGATAAATGTCAGTGTTTACTGACCGCGTAACGGCATCAGCGCGCTGGATAAATGTCACAGGGAGGCATCACGTGGGATTAGTTGTGCTAAAAATGTACCTGGCTTTATTATAGCCATCATTCCTCATTCCATTTCCTGTCATGACTCTGCCTTCCACAAGATCTAAAGAAATGTGAGGGGTGTGAGGCAGGCTCTTAAAACTGGAAGACAACTGCGTAAATTATACACAGTTATTTACTTCCACAGAAGGGAGGTGTGTAGCTATCTCTCAGGCTTGTGAAACATTACAGGTTACAAGGCGTACTAAATGAAGGGAAAACCTCTTGATGGAGCGCCCAGATCATTGAGACACTTCATTTACTCATGAGTCATCGTGGTTATTTACATTTAATTTATGGAGCTGTGAGATTGCTGCGGTCGCCTCGTTAATACAGATGCATGCCTAACTTTGTGAGCAACAAGAAAAAAAATGGAATAAAGCAGATTATTTATTGGGATAAAACATGTTGACGTATGGACTTTAGTATGAATCTGGTTGCTTCATATATAACCCTGATGAATTTGTGCTTTATATTCATACTCAGCTCTCATTGCATTCAAAGAAAAATATGCAAAAAATACCTTCAACTACTTTGCAAACTTGTCTAATTTACATATATATTTCCATTTTTAGATTTTAGTTGTAGTTGATATATTGAGTGTTATGTTTACATTTACCATCAATTCTTTACTCCAGTGCATCAAGCCTGCTTCTTTTTCACCATAATTTCACTATTTTAGATTTTCATAATCTTGGAGCAGAAATACCGGTTTTATTGGAATAAAAAGACAAAAAAGGAAGAAGCTGCGCAGCATTCAAGTGACGATTAAGAATAAGGCATTCAAACTTTTGAACGCAGCTCGAAGTGTTCACTACAGCCCTAAAAAATAATAAGTAAAGGAATCTACTGTTAGTTGATGGTGGTACACCACTTTGGTCCTAATCTTCAAATATTGGATAAACTGCCATGAAGTTTGGTACAGAAACTGACGCCAGGAGGATTAGACACTTTGGAGATCTTCTGCTTTTTCACGGCTCTGTTTTACCTTCAGATCCTGATGTGCGTTTAGTGTTGAGATCTGAGGTGACTTGTATACTGTGATAGCTGTTACCAAAGACTGTCAGGGTTTGATTTAAATTTCACCAAACATACACTATATACCTGCCAGCTTTTCCCCCTTTTTACTTTTTGTTTGTTGTTGTTGATAGCAGCTTCAGAAGATCAAAAACTGGAAAATATTTACAGCACTTTAATGCACTTATGTAAGAGTGGAGTTGGAAAATCGTATCAAACCTCAATCAAAGTACGGTGATGGAGATTTTTTTAAGTTGAGTAACGATGTAATATGAAAATTCACACATTTTGGTATCCATTATGGCCAAGTTGAATATTTTTGCCATAAATGTGGCTCTATGAAATTCACATGTGACATGGTAAGATATAGTTGCTACACACATTATGCTTTGTGGTTAGAAATGGAGGGGTGGGGGGGAACAGACGTGCCCAGCAGAGCAGAGGACATTACGTTCCCATGGTGCACTGATGTTTATCTCCAGGATAACCAGTTAGACTGGGAAGCACACACAAAGTGAGGGGCAGCGTTTTAAAGAACTTGAACAGTGTTGAATCCATTTCTGGATCAATGATAAAATATGTGATTGCCTCTGGTTTAGGCGAATTTGGGTTTTTTATGAAGCTAAAACTGGATACAATAAAATACTCTCATTCCTGGATATGGAATAATAGTCTTATTTGTTTATGATATTAAGGAAAAAATTAATGACCTCTAAAAAAATATAATAAATAGTTATAGATGACGAAACCAGGTGTCTGTTTAGTAAAAGATTCCACAAATGAATCGAACACGCTTAACAATATCTACCACAGTTTACTGGACATTGGGTTCATCTTGGAGACATGAAAACAAGTTGTTCATAATGAACCTAATTTAGCTGGGTAAATAATGTGCTTACACATAATATTTACAAATAATGAAATAAAATAAAAATAGAAATAGTTACCATTCCCATGTTTTAGCCCCTTCTAATAATATCTTCAGGTATTCTTTGGACAAAACACGCTGTTATATGACATGGATTTGATTTCTAACAAACTGTGATGTGCACTGATAATATATAATGAGTCAGTTAATCAAAAAGAGATGTGCAGATGAATGGCTGATGAAAATAATTGCAGCCCCACAGTGCATCCCCTCATGGTGTCGCCCCCCCCTTCACATGCTTTTACCCAGATGGGTCAGTTCATTTAAAAGTGCTTCAAAAAACAAAGTACATTCAATAGTCAGTGTGACTCTCTTCTTCCAAACCTCCCCTCCTGACTGAGTGAGGTGTTGCTCGAGGCTTTACAGAGGCTCCATGTTGAGGGTCAGGTGTCCTTCAGGCCTGCTTACACTGCACCTGCAGGCTGCAGATTAACGGGGCAGGACTGGGTGACATACATTGTTAATTTAGGGACTCTGAACTGAGCCCGCTCTCCTACCGGGAGGGATTTTAGAAAGTCACTCTGTTTTTTTTTTTTACAGACTCCCCATAACTCTTTTATCAATCTCCAAAGCTGTAAATTAATTATGAAGGACTCTCAGAAGTGAAATTTGAACTGGAGGTCAAAGAAAGAAGTGGAGGCTTTCTTTAAATAAGTAACGTGGTACAGTCAGTGTTCTCCCACAGCAGGAACACTACACCTTTTAACCGTTAATAATTACTGTTATTAAGGGGCCCAACTCTGAGAATAGTAACGCTGTGAAATGAAGGAGAGGCTAATGTACATGCTACCTTAGGGGGAGACACAGTCAGTTCTTAACACCGGTGATTGTAACATTTTAAACCGTAACAATTGGTTCACTGTGATCATGAAATCCAGTTCCTCCCTGCCGGCAATAGTTTGGAGAAAATTTGTATTCAGGGAAGACAGACGCTTATTCCAAATATAGCCCGCTCGGTGTTCTCATTCAGATCTTGTTTGGGTTTTATTTTAATTTTCGAGTGCCCTGGAGAGCCGGATATTATAATTTGTGGAAAGAGGAGCGCCGTATTTTTATTATTTTTTCCCCCCTCAATCCTGCCACAGAGCCTTCACTTCTTAATGAATGGTCTCTGATGAGCGCAGAGGATTTCTAGGGGAGAGATTGGGAGGAAAGACTGAGCTAGAAGTTGCAGCTGGTGGAAGGAAGCCACTGGCTGGAGCTTGTGATATGATTGAAATGGGGGGGGGGGGAGGAATGAATATATGAATAAATGGATGGGTTTGTTGCAAAGAAGAAGGAGCAACAAGAGACAAGTGGTCAAAGGAGGAGGGTAGTGAGAAAGTTTTCACTGTTTAACGGACTTAATGAGAATGACTGAATATTGTGGGAGATGTAAATCTTTAAACATCAATGTACATTTCTAACAAGTTGCAGGTTTTGCTCATACTGTGACCACACTAAGTTCTTAGAATGCCTTTTTATCTCGCAAAAAAATATTTTCTGAAAGCATGATAGCCTAGTGACTACTCAGTACTCAGACTGTAACAGGCAAGCCAGTTGCTAACGTGCTAACGCCATTCAGTCAAGATCCTTTTGACTTTTTCCTGTACTTTTTGTCACTGCTGTTTACTCCATAGTAACATTTACTTTCTCAGATTTAATTTCATTCAAGTTTTTGAATATCTGAGCTAATTAGACAAAAAACTGATGTTTATCTGAAGGATATCCTACCTTTGACCACAGCATCAAAACTGTGTGAAACACATCCCCCCTTCGTTGAGCAGTGAGCACTCTGGTGGAGGAGAATTTACATTTCCTCAAACTAATTCACAGCAGTTCTGTTGGCATGCATTGATTTTTTATCAAAATGTCATATTTTTTATGCTAGTGTGACCAGCTTTCTACGCTAGAGGAATGTGTCGGTGCCTACTAAACGATCGTTTTGTTGTAGAACACAATTATTATGCTGCTTTATTCATCATTTGTTCAATAATTTAGTCGGTTCAATACAAAATGTCAGAAAAGACATGAAAGTAATTCAATATAAAACGTCAGAAATCTGAAAAATAACCCCACACAAAGGAGAACAGATCTGTAATAAGGAAAAATGTAATAAACATGAGAAAAGACACAAAATATACTATGTATTATAATAACTAAAGCATTTTATAAACATGTTAGCAGGACTATAGAGTGTTGAATCAACAACTAAATAAAAAACAACATCAGCTGTGAGCTTTTAAAATAACATTTTCTGAATATTAGCAATCAACACATAACGTCATTGTTCATCCTCTCACTTTGGTATTAGCAAATGTACGCTGTATAATTAGTGTCATTTTTTTTAACATTGAAACCTAACACCTAATGCCCAACATGTCTTGTTGTAGTAATTATTTATGGCCGACTAAGATTTAAAGACCCAAAGGAATTCGGTTAACATGATATACACATTTATAACTTAATATGATTACATACAAAAGCTGTAATTAATAGTAAGATAGGATTATTAATTGTCAAAATAGGTATCAATAATTTTTCTGTTGATTTAAACGATTAATCAACATGTTGTCTGTCATTTATAAATGTATCTGTCATCCCTGCACTAGATACCGACGAAAACTAATTCAATCCCCACTATAGACGGGTTCATGCTGCGTGACAGTACATACAGTCATCAGCAGGCTGCACTGTGCTCCCGCAGGCACATAAAAACAAACCACAGCTCAGACACTCAGGAGGAAAATAATTTGAAGTAAATTTGAGTGAAGCACAGGCGAGTGCAAATTATTAGACCTCAGTGTGATAAAACCATAAAACTAACAAACGGCCTCTGTCAGGCAGCAGCCAACAGTGGCCAAGGTTGTACCAACAACACACACATAGACACTGACACAAACGCACACTTGTAATGAGAAATGTTTGGACGTGGCCTTGAGAAGCCTTTTGGAATGAGTCCCGGACAGCTGAAATATGGTATCAGCGGCACAATGACAATTACTCACTTGTTTTTCAGTCTCCCCCCCCCCCCCCCCCCAACTATAATGAACACAGAATGATGAATCAATCGGGCAGGCCGGCGTGGCAGCGTCTTAAAATACACACACATTTTATTCTGTGTTGGAAATATTAGAAGCAATAAATAAAAACTGATTTAGTTTCAGTTCAAATTGTAGTATGATGAGGTCAACAACAACAAAAAGTTTAGTTAGCATTTAAGCACTTCCAGTTCCCTCATCTCGAAGTCTACGTGTTTAAGACACCCAAAGTAAGATCTGTGGTTAACACATTTCAAAAGCTTTTCACGTCTGGTTCGACCACATATAATTCATCAGTACAGACCCTACATGTGAATTTCCATAAGGTATGTGTCATGAAAAATGGCGTCTGCCCTCAAGTGACAAAATGAGACAAAATGTCATCAGGTCGAACATTAGCCACTTTTAGCTTAGCGGTGGTGATTAGCAGAAATGCAATTGGGAAGTAGTTTGTTTTTAGCCTAGCGTTAGCTTTTCACTGCGGCTATGCTTTTACTCTTTAAAAATCATAAACGTGTTGTTAATATATGGCGATTATCCTGCTGAACTAAACATAGATTATTTTAAACGTGTGTTTGCCGTCATCTTAATTTCTACAATAAAGAGTGGTGCAGTGAGGACATATTTTGTTAAGCCAAACAGGAAGTTGGCATCACAAGGTGTCCCTTGACATAAAGCAATTTCTCTATTGGATTTCTGTATATTGCAGAAAATACGCTTTATGGCCAGCACACATTTATGATACTTAACACATTATGTTCAGCAGGATAATTCCAACATATAACAGGAGTTTTGGATTTTAAAAGGCAATCAGAAGAATGCTAATGTACTGCTTTAAATGAACTACATCATGGCCGCTTCATCAGACTCGTGTTGGGGTGATGATGCGTAGAAGTCTTATTTAGTCAACTGCTAGCTACCATTATTTTGATGACACACATTTCCAGACATTCACAAGTGGCATAATTACTGACACATTTTATGTCTTAGAACAAAACGTGAACATTTCTTCAGCTTGTGTTAACCAGATACCTTATTTCAGGCTTCTAACCTCAAATACGTTCAAAAAAACATTGACTTTGAGACAGCGAACTAGCAGTGGCAAAATGCTCAATCATGAACTGGTTTTAGGATTCATTTCTGCTCAACTCCATTAAAGTCCAAAGGAAAAATCCCAGAGCTATTTGTAGAGGAACCTTTTGTTTTGCAGGTCGGCTTATATCCATCACATGTATGCTAATTGCATTCCTTGTGGGCTTCCATACATGTTTGCATAGCAGTATTAATGTGTATAAAGTTTCACATGCATGTGAGTGAAGCTGATATATTACATCTTCCCCATGGCGACAACATCACAGTTAAATATTCAACAATGTGAGCTAAGTAAGACAATTAAAGGGCAATCCATCAGCCGGAGCTGGTAGCGCTGTTAGCTGTTAGCGCGGCCATAATAACAGAGGAGGTGCCAGGAGCATGCTGGGAGGAGGTGGCAGCCCATTAACTAGCACCATGAGGAATAATGACAGGCTAGAGTTAAGACAAAATAGAGCACTGTCGCTGCTTTCACACATGGATGAGTAATGTCATGATTTGAATAATATGTGCTGGTGTTGGCTTTATGTGCACAGTGTATGTGCCTCTAGTTGAACACACAGTATATATTAGACCACACATTGCAGGCCTGAATATGATCGAATACAATACATATGGATGCAAGGGACAACCGCACTTTTCTCTATGTGATGTGTCTCGAATAAACAAAATCAACAGGGATTTGGAAAAGTATTGTGGTTTACTGTAATAAGATACAAAACATGCAGTTAAAATGCTCCCTTCAATGCCAGCATACTCCTCAGAACACTCAGTCCAACTCGCTAAATCATCATTTGAACAAAATAAAACTCATCAAAACCGTCCTTAATAGACTTTCCACCGTTACAACAATCACCACCTCTGATTTGAAAGTTTGAAAGAAAGACTGAACAACAACAAATATAAATAAAAGAAGCTGCTATATATTATATACTGGCAATTTGGACCTTTCGTCTGACCTTTGCAGATTTTACCATGTCATAAAGACCTGTACATACAATAAAATTGTATTAGTTGAGTTTTTACATTTTAAGTGAATTAATTCTGCATATTAACTATACATTTGTAAAATATTAAACTGTTCAGTCGGTTCCCAGGTCTGACTGGGGGAAAATCAAAATGGTAAGGTTGTTGACAGGCGAAACATAAATAAATACAAATGAAACCATTTCAAATAAATGAATACTGAAAGAACATTTGCCTAAGTTTCAACATGTCGATTCTGGAAAACAATGTGGAACATTTCTAATAATAAATACAAATAATGTCTATATTTAGCAAGATATTTTGCTTATTTTTTACCCCCAAAAAACTTGGTTTAATATAAGATAGAAAAAAAAAGAAGGTATAATTCATCACAACCCAGTGAGCAAGATGTAGTTAGTAAGCACTGGTTGTACTGGAAAGTTCCCTCTGTGATTATATTTAATGCTGTGATTAAATGTATTTCTATGAATATAAATGACACACTTAGGGATACTCTGAATACATCCAGTGGAATGTAGGAAGGATGTTCTGGATCAACATCGTTTTTTCAGAAGCGGACCTTAAAGGCACTACATGCTTCTTATGGTAAAATATAGCATCTCTTTGTCCCACATACCGTACATACACCCCCTCCTCCCAATATGGTAGGGGTTTGCTCAAGGCGCCACATAAATTAAAGTGACAAGCTCTTGTCTAGATGCTCTGTTTTATAAGAGCTTTTCTTTTTCTCTTTTCCCTACCATGGAAACACACTGGCATGCTGCTGTGCTCCTGTTGGAATATTTACATCTGTGGCCAACTAAACACTCTCCTTTAGACACTTTGCAGATTCAAATATTGCTGTTGTTAGGCTGAACCCCCCCGAGGAGACACCTCAGGGTCCCAGGGTTGAATAGAAATGAAACTCCCCATGTAGGGTATGATGTGTGATGGGAATATTCTCCACTCCACTTTTAAACATCGCAGTTTTGCACATTTTTGTTGGTTGAGGAACCCTTGTTTTTCACTCTTCCATATCTGATACCAAACTTTTCTTGCGCTTTTAATAAATAAATAATAAAACATTAAAAAAGTCAAATTCCTGATCCTGCAAAAGGGCCCATTTCATTATGTTATTGGATGAAAGTTATTGGTGTATTTATGTGTTCTTCACTTTATTGTTCAAGCTGGCAATATTGGGGCTAATACTATTGATTATGTGTTTAGTTGATTTGTGTCATTTTATAGGGTTGGGTATAATTTGGATCTTAACGATTCCGGTTCCCACTTAGGTTCTGCTTTTCAATTTCTTCTGAGATCTTGGAGTTTGGTTTGAGAGGGTCAGCTGAAAGGAAATGCCTGTATAGAAACGTATTTATGAAAACCTTCCATTTATATGAATATTGATGGATGTTTGGGGCACCCCGCCTGTTATGAACCCTGCCATAGTGCCCAGACAAGATATTTTCTTTGGGTACCCGGTGTTGGGCAGTTTGCATCGGTTCTTGCTCAGAATAGAGTTTTGATTCCCGCCCTAGTTTTGTATTAAAGAATGTAGTTTTCCTCACATTGTTGTATTCATAGTTTTTAATAGCCAAGTACAATTCTGAGAAGTATACCATCTCTTCCTGGGCGCCTAAAATCCCCATAGCTCGCGGCAATCGGTGAACGTCACGCTTCAGCTCACCGTGGCAGTTTGGCAAGCAAATCATAATGCCGAAGATGTGTGGAAACACTTTAACTGAATGACGACACAACAGAGGCAGTGAGGCAAATATGTCATTTTAAAATGTCCTGCCATGTGGCACTACAAGCTGGAAAACCCCCTGATCGCTGTCAGGGAACACTGCCAACTGCTTAGCATACATTTCATTCAATTTCCTTTTGTTGTTTGCAATAACTTTGAAATAGCAATAAATAAATAGGTTGATAGATGTATATCTCAGAAATAAATATCTCAAATTGTTTGGATTCAGAGTCTATTATAATGAGCAAGATGGAGGTCTTTAATTTATGCATGATAAAAAGCTGTATTCTCAACGGGTTTGGTTAGACAAAAATAATTAATATGCAAATAATTAAACACAAACTAAACCGTTTGGAACATTGTTCCATTTTATACTATTAAAAAAGAAAATGTTGTGGAAGATTTGACTTCCAATTTTACATACAGCCAAAGCTCCGGAGTTCAAATAGCCCTACTGTTCCCCTAGTGTTCCTTTATTATGTATTTATATTAAAAATATAATACAGTAACCTCTGCCTTCAGTTGCTGTAGTCTGCTGTAAAGTTGTATTAAGTGCAAGCTAAGGAGGTTTGAGTTCTTGCTTCAGTGCAGCTTTTGTCGCACAGCAGTCCGATTAAGAGGACCTTATAGCACAGATCAATAATGTGTACAGAATTTATAGTTTACTGTACGCCAACAAGAAGTTAGGAGCTTGTAGTACACAGCCTCTGAGTGTACACTCTTTGTATTAAGTGTATCAAGACATCTTTTTTTAGTTTAGTTACACTGTATATATATTTGAGGGAAAGTTCCTAGAAAGTCTCTCTGGTGGGACTGGAAATTCAAAAGGAAAGATATCACATCTTCAACAGATCAAGTCTTCAAAATAAGAAAAAAGACTTGATTTATTAGTTAAAAAACCTTTTAATCCTAAAACTTCTGTTTGAGATAACTAACAGATGGGGAGGCTGTTAGAATGTAGCCTAATCTCTTTTTATAATTAGTGAAGTCTCAATTTTTTGTGTTCGTACCATATCCTAACCCTTTGACATGGACATCATGTGCAGTAGTATTGGAAAGGGCTTTTTCTAAATCCCTAATTAAAATCTTTACTGCTTCACCTCATCATCATACTTTATTTCTCAATATGTCTGATTTTACTGTCACTTTCTGTACAAGATACCATTTAAAGACACATATCTTTCCAATGAAATCTATTATTTACTAAGGGGCAGGACTTCTCTAACCCATCACAACCAGCTAACCAATCAGAGCAGACTGGGCTCTGGTTTCAGACAGAGGTTGAAAAGAGGTGCTGCAGCACAGGCAGTATGAGAACAATAAAGAGCTTTTTGAACATTAAAGCATGGAGACATGTCAGAATAGAGACACAAAATACAGATATGAAGCTGAAATTAATCACAATACTTACATTTACTTACATTTCTCAAAACAAACAATTTGAAAATATGAATAGGTTCCTTTATTATTCAGGAATCAATTTCTATCCAGTTGTATTTGAGTAATATACCTAGAGCAAAAGAAATCCAGCGCTGAATACACTTTTATATCTGTTTATTGATAAATAAATAAGTAAATGTCGTCACACTTAACGTTATTGCATCATTTCCTCATGTTGTGCAGTCTATAATCTAATCATCATCTTCCAAAATCTCTCAATATTCGAGTTCAACTTGTAAAACTAGACAAAACAAGTCATTTTATTTTATAACCTCTAAACCTCTAAAGTATGGAAAATGCTCTCTTCTATCCTTATTTCCTCACCTTTCGTTTTTGGAAACAAACATAAAGTTGTGTATTCTGTAAACTCAGGTGTAAGCGATCACCTCCACATGCTGAGCCCTGCTTTGTGTACCTCTGGTCACAAGAGGGCACTAGAAGCTGTCCCCGCTCAGGAGGACATCCTCTCCACTTGTGTCACTTTCCCTTCACTGCGCTTGACAACGCTGTGAAACATTCCTGCTGTCACATCCCAGAGAGGACGCTGCTGCCGTGCAACAGTTTTTTCTCTTCCTGCTCCTGGGCTCCGAGGACAGTTGTTGGAACAGACAGATGTTGCAGCTGTTTTCACAAAGGCTATACTGCTAGAGGTGTGTTTGTGTTTTGTTCTAGTGTGTGTGTAGAACAATATGATTGATTGTTTTCTGTCCCCCCCACCCTCCCTAAACAAATGCTCAGTGTTTCTTCTCCACATGAACGTGCGGTGCAGGTTGCTCGGGGACAGACGGAGTGCATGGATGCATTGTGGGTCGTCACATTAACACTCACTGCTGCTCTCTTCACGTGCCTTAAGGTCTAACTTCGTAACTACTGTTTGTTTACCCTGTGCACTGTTTGCTGCGTGTCTCCATTAACCAGATCATTTTCTTGCAGGGTAATGACCCATACTTTTGGAAGTAGACGTATGTTATTGCTGACGGTTTTATTTTGGATCTCCACTTTTCAGGCAGCCATTGTTTGTTAATGTTGCTCCTATCTTTAAGACTTGAGGAAGTGGTAGACCTAACCTTTTTTTAACTCTCCTGAGACAAATATTGATTTATATTTTGTATGTATATTTTCTTTATAACAATAATGTGATTTTTGTGTAACCTGAGCTCAGTCAATCTTTGGAAGCAGCATTTTACTTTTTTAATTTAAAAGACATTAAGCTGACTATTTGTAAACTCTTAATTAGTCCGGGCTCCAGTCTCTGCATATTGTTTCATTTTAAAAAGAACCAACAGGCTACTGGAAAGTAAGAAGGTCTACAAACTTGGATATTTGCTGCATTGTATCATATGACATAGTGGCGTCCCCTTATCATGAGTAGTTGTGTCGCTGCTCACTCCTTCACTCTCTACCCCCCTACTCTTGAACCCCCCCCCTCCCGAAAATCTGCTGCAGGTCGCGAGAAGAGAAAGGGTCCCATGATCTCTGCCGGTGATGCCGAGTTCCCGCGGGATTACCACACCCTGGCCGCCGGCGGAGGCCGCGGGGCCCGGCGTTTCCCCGACAACACCAATGGGGGGTTCACGTCGTCCTCGCTGGACCGCCGGCACAACTCCATAGCCGCCAAGAGCCTGGAGGCCCTGAACAGCATCCACAAGGCGGACATCGAGCGGCAGCGGGACGCCCTCATGGATCTCCAGAAGAACAAGTTCTCCAACAGTCCGGGCAGCCTGTCGCAGGGCTCCGCCCCCGCAGGACGACAGGTACCTCACAACAAACACGCCTTAATAGCCCCCAAGAAGCAGAAAAAACAAGAATGTGTTCATGATACTAAAAGGGTTAACTTTTTCAATCGCAGCAATGGTCGTCACTAACATCCATTTAACAATATCTATAATAAGCAACATATTATAAACACTAGGGCTGGATATCACCAGGGTCCGCAAGATACAATACTATCGCGATACTTCAGCCACGATACGATACTTTTGCGATTCTACGATATGCTAAGTATTGCAAAACGATATATTGCGATATGCAGCATTTCAGATTTTTTTTGTCCGCTGACTCCATCTTTGTTTTAACTAACTTCCTGACAATGCCCCTGACTCTTCACATGACCATGACCGCACAAGAAAAAGCGCAGCACCATCAAGTGCATACGTGTCAAACTCAAGGCCTGCGGGGCAAATCCGGCCCGCAAACACATTTTGTGTGGCCGGCGAGAGTTTTAGTTTTCAAAGAATATAATACGTTTAAAATACAGCTACACGCCGCTTTACAGAAGCTCGTTGCCTATAAACTAAATGTCCCCAATTCATCTCGTTTTGTGTCATGCGCACTGAAGCGAATTTTCAGACTATTCAAATATTGCAAAATTCAAATTATAAATACTTAAATAGTGCTTGATCTTGGGATTTATTTAACAGACAGAGAAATGTAAGTGTGCACCCACATTCAGTATTTCTGTGTCTATGTGCACCATATGTAACTGCACGACTGTGTGTTCATTTTTAAATAAATTGTGCAGTTTTTGTAATTGTTGCTTATTTTCCCTTGCAATTATTTTCCCTAGACTTCTGCTTTCAGATGTAGTTATTACCAAAACTAATAATTATCCAGTGCAGAGGCAATAATGTAATATAATACATTACTTTATATATATTATATATGTATACTTATTGTACAAAAGCCCATCGATTCATATTATTTTGGTAATGTGTAAGTTGTGCTATTGTTATTTTGGTCAGGCAGTTAATTGGCCACCTATGGCTGAGCACTATAAAGCTGAGGTTTCATTAGGACCTCTTCCTTTTTCTGGCATCTTCAGGAGTGGGATCGAAGTCCAGCTGTTGCAGGCTGACTGTTGAAGTAATTTGATTCTTTTGTGTTTGATGGTGTGCGTGCATCTAGTGAAACACACACATAAATACATACAAACTCTGATCACACATTGATCATTCTTACTCTGTGTTGTGGGTGTGAAGACTCAATAAAGACTCATTTCTTTGGACACCGTTTCCTTTTATTGTTCTAATCGGACATTCTACAGTGGTTGCCACCGGAAACATAGTCTCAGCATCACAGCTCCTTTAACAATTCTTTTCATGGTCCTTCGAGCCGGATTTGGCAAACTTCTCTAGTTAACAATGGCAACACCAAAGAAGAGTGAGTCACCCACAACACATGAAGACCCAGACAGAGACAGGTCAAACTCCCCAGGGCTTGAGAGGTGTGTCCGCATCCTTTCTGATGAGAATGCACTGTTGAGGCGCTGTCTGGACCAAATGAAGGAGAAAGATTCTCATTATCACACTTCTTCCTACCCCCCTTCAAGGCGTAATAGCATGAGAGGCTATGCTGCAGGCTCCAGATCAAGCTCGCCGGTTTCACAATGTATGGAGACGTCTCCAAGAGATCAACAGGATCCGCGTCCTCCATGGCATAAATTAGAACCGACAGCGACTGAGGGCAAGCTACATGCAAGGGAAAGAGAAGTTGATGAGATAGCCAGAGGTCTAGAAAGGATGGGGCGGCCATCTAGCCGCGACCGCAGATCTCCTGATAGAAACTACCCAAGCAGACAGACAAGTCGCCGCAGAGAATCACCTCCTCATTACAGCTCATCTTCACGGAAGGATCCTTACCTGGATTGGCCCCGGCAACATCGTTCCCGCAGATCTTCTCCATCACGGGAACACCAGTATTCAAGTATACCTGCTGACTATTGGCATGACTATTCAAGCCAATACAAATATGACACTCCAAGGGGATATGAGTCAAGCCGACGCCGCGAACCCTCTTACTCACCTGGGCGTCATTCTCGACATCCTTCAGTGGAGAGAGAGCACTCATATCGGGGCCCGAAGCCAAAGATTCCTGACTTCGTTCATGAAGATCCTCGTGAGTTCGCAAGACTCAAAGTTGCTCTTGATAACCTTCTTCCGCCCGATGCCACAGAGCGCTTCAAGTTTCAGATTCTACTGGATCACCTCAAACTGGAAGAGGCAATGCTCATCGCTGATTCATACAGTCACAGCAGGGATCCATATACTGACACCATGGAGGCTCTCACAGAGTTATATGGTCAACCGCACCAACTTGCACTTCAGCGCATCTCCAAGCTCATGGAGGAGCCGAACGTCAAGGCAGGTGACACTAAGGCCTTTCGTCAATTCGCACTGAAAGTGCGCGCTTTAGTAGGGATGTTGGAGCAACTTGGCAGCAGTGGAAGAACCGAACTGTGGTGTGGATCTCATGTTTCACGGCTTCTGGGAAAGTTGCCTCATGATTTAAGAGCAAGCTTTAGGAGGTATATCAATCCCATAAGAACTCCCATTCCAACTCTTCTCGACCTAGCTGACTGGCTAGAATATGAGGTAAGGGTGCAAGTTGATGGTTCACAGTTCACTGGTGATCACGGTAAGGAACATCAGAGCTACAAAGAACACCGCAAGGACCGAAAGTCACAGTCCACAATGGTTCTTCACAACAGTGAGCCAAAAGAGTGTCCATCTCAGTTACAGTCAAGTAGTTCAGATCAGCCACGAGAAAAGCCCAAGAAATTCTGCCCATTTTGCAACACACCTCAGCACTATCTGAATCAGTGTGCAAATTTTCAGTTACTGTCCAAGGAGCAGATCGAGAAATGGATCCGGGCCAATCAGAGGTGTTGGAAGTGTGGACGCGAACACTTCTCTTCCGAGTGCACTTTGAAGGCTAAATGTAAGAAATGCGACAAGCGACATCTTGAAATCCTTCATGAGGTGAACACCGGAGGTAGCGGTAAGACCACCACTTTCAGGAAAGCCACAACTGGATCCATGGAGCGTGCCAAACCCACCAGCTCCACTGCTGAAACCCTCTATGTGGACAGACCTACTGGTAGCAGCAGGGTGCTACTGAAGATGAGTCGGGTCATCCTAAAGAATGGTGAGAACTCATTGGACACATATGCACTGCTAGATGATGGCTCGGAGCGCACCATCTTACTGTATGAAGCGGCACAACAGCTCGGCCTACAAGGTTTACCTGAGGAGCTGTCCTTGCGTACAGTGCGTCAAGATGTGCGAGTCATCCCTGGAGCCACAGTGTCGTTCACAGTTTCACCTGCAAACCAACCAAGTAAGACCTTCCACATTCAAAGAGCATTCACAGCCAAAGAGCTAGGTCTGGCACCCCATACTTACCCTGTTGCGGCCCTCAAGAAGTCATATTGTCACTTGAAGAACTTACCTCTGCAGCCCATTGACCGTGCGCAGCCCTTGCTGCTCATTGGATCGGACCATCCACACCTCATAACCCCAACTGAACCTGTTCGCCTGGGCCCACCGGGAGGGCCGGCTGCGGTCAAGACCAAGTTGGGATGGGCACTCCAAGGTCCTTCTAAGCTGCTGAGGCACAGCCTGACCACTCAGCAATGCCTTTGGACATCGAGCACTCCGATCACCGCTGAGTTACTCGGTCATGTCGAAAAGCTATGGCAATTAGACACTTTGCCTTACCGGAGTGAGAAGCTTGTGACACGCTCAAGACAAGACACAGAGGCAGTACGTATTCTGGAGGAGAAGACCGTTAGGGTGACGGTAGAGGGAGTTCAGCGGTACGCCACTCCTCTGCTCTGGAAAAAGGACCTCCCCCCACTGGTTGCGCCTAAGGAAGCTGTGATGGCCCAACTGCGCAGTACGGAGAAGAGGCTGGCTGGGGATCCTGATAAGGCGGCTACCTACAAGGGTGAGATCAAGAAGCTGGTGGAAGCTGGGTATGTGAAGAAGATACCCCTGGATGAGGCAGCTAGTAGTCCGGGGTGGTATATCCCCCACCACATGGTCCACCATAATGGAAAGAATAGAATAGTGTTCAACTGTTCTTTCTCCTTCAAGGGCATCAGCTTGAATGATCACCTGCTCCCTGGACCTGTGCTGGGTGCTACCCTAATAGGTGTTCTCATCCGATTCCGTGAACATCCCTTTGCGATCAGTTCGGATATAAAGGGCATGTTTCATCAAGTCCGCCTTCTCCCAGAGGACCAGCCACTCTTGAGATTCCTTTGGAGAGAGATGAGGAGGAACGACCCCCCGGACATCTACCAGTGGCAGGTCCTGCCTTTCGGCACTACATCAAGCCCCTGCTGTGCCACATTTGCTCTCCAGAAGCATGTGACTGACCACGCAGGACCTGGAGACAAGTTGCGCACATCAGTGGAACAATGCTTCTACGTGGACAATTGTCTACAAAGTCTACGTACTGCTGAAGGAGCGAAACAGCTGGTGGATGATCTTCGCAGTCTTCTGGCCAAGGGTGGTTTTGACCTGCGACAATGGGCCAGCAACTGCCCTAGCATAATCAGCCACCTGCCCCCCGAGTCCAGGTCAGAAAGTAGCGAACTCTGGTTCAACCACGATACAGCTGACCCAGAGGAGCGCACCCTCGGACTAATATGGCACTGTCAATTAGACAGCATCGGCTTCAAGCATGGATCTCCTGCAAGCATGGTCTTCCTGGGTGGAGGAACTTCCGCAGCTGTCCAGCATTACACTGCCTAGATGCTACACCGCAGGAGAACTGGATCTCACTACCTGCAATCGGAGCGTCCACGTCTTCTGTGATGCGTCTGAAAAAGCATACGGCTCTGTGGTGTATCTTCGCACGCAGGATGGCAGTGGACGCACCCAAGTTGCCTTCATTGCAGCCCGGTCAAGAGTGGCCCCCAAACGGCAACTATCTATTCCCCGGCTGGAGCTCTGTGCTGCCGTGACAGGTGCTCAACTGGCATCAGTCCTGAAGAGAGAGTTGACCCTGGATATCCACTGCTACACCTACTGGACCGATTCAACGACAGTACTTACCTGGCTGAATTCCGAATCCTGCAAGTACAAAGTGTTCGTGGGCACTAGGATTGCTGAGATTCAGGAATTGACAGATGCTGAAACCTGGCGCTATGTCGACACCCAGAGGAATCCAGCTGATGACATTACAAGAGGGAAGACCCTGTCACAGCTGGCAGAATGCCCCCATTGGTTCCAAGGCCCAGATTTCCTTAGACAGCCAGAAACTTCATGGCCTGAACAGCCATCAGGAAATCCTGCTGAGGTCCCTGAAGAGATGCGGAAACAAACCTTTTGCGGAGCCACAACCGTCGACAGTGGTCCACCTCTACTTGACATCGGTCAATACAGCACCTTCCAGGAACTCCTTGAAGCGGTAGCCTGCTCACCTCACGGGGTGGCTTCTGATACGGAGAGTACGTCAGCGGCTGACTTAAGGAAAGCTGAGCTGGATGTTCTTCGTCAAGCCCAGATCGAAAGTTTCCCAGATGACATGACACAGCTACTGTCTGGAAACCCTGTCACATCAAGCAGTAAGCTAGTCACGCTAGCCCCTGAGCTTGACCCCAACACTCAGCTCATTCATGTTGGAGGCCGTCTGCGTAGATGTGATCAGCTAAGTCAAGAAGTACAGCACCCAATTGTACTTGATCCTTCCCATCCTCTCTCAAAGCTGATTATTAAGCGCTACGACCAAGACCTGCACCATCCTGGTCCGGAGAGAGTATTTGCGGAGATCAGGCGGCGCTTTTGGATCCTGAGAGGCAGGCAGGCAATTCGCAAATTCCAACACAGTTGCCCCGAATGTCGTAAGTGGCGCGGAACGCCTGAGGTCCCAAGAATGGCCGATTTGCCCCCCTCCAGTCTCCGGCTCTACAAGCCAGCATTTTACTCCACCGGAATCGACTGTTTTGGTCCCTTTCAGATCAGAGTCGGGAGGCGAAATGAAAAGCGCTGGGGCATATTGTATAAGTGCCTTACTACCAAGGCAGTCTACATTGATCTGCTAGCAAGCATTGACTCTGATTCTTTCCTCATGTCACTCCGGCGATTCGTGTCAAGAAGAGGAAAGCCACATGAGATTCTCTGTGATAATGGAACGAATTTCAAGGGTGGAGATACCGAACTGAAGGAGGCATTTCAGGCCCTCCAACCAGCTCTGAAGGAGCAGCTGACTGCACAACAGATCGCTTTCCAGTACAACCCGCCAAGTGCTCCCCACTTTGGCGGCTCTTGGGAAAGGGAAATACGGTCCATAAAGGCAGCACTGTACACCGTTGTTGGAGCGCAGACCGTGCCAGAAGAAGTACTCAGGACAGTCCTGGTTGAGATTGAAGGCATTCTTAACTCCAAGCCTTTGGGTTACGTATCCTCAGACGTCTCAGATCCAGACCCCGTGACTCCAAATACTCTTCTCATGGGGCGGCCCGACAGCTCTCTACCTCAGGTGATCTACCCAGAGTCTGAGCTACTCACTCGCAGGAGATGGCGGCACAGTCAAGTTCTGGCTGACCAGTTTTGGTCCAGATTCATCCGACAGTACTTGCCTGCCCAACAGACACGTCAGAAGTAGCAAAAGGAGAAAGACGATTTGACCGTCGGCACAGTCGTAATGATTGTGGATCCTCAGTCTCCAAGGGCCCTCTGGCTTGTTGGAACAGTGAAGACGGTCTGCCCTGGCTCCGATGGAAGAGTAAGGGCAGCAGAAGTTAAAGTGAAGGATCGCACCTATCTTCGCCCGGTGGCTAAACTGATTAAGTTGCCTGCATTTCCAGACGACCATGGAGAGAAGGACTTTTAGAAGCAAATCCGTACAACAGATTTGGGGGCGGCTGTACAAAAGCCCATCGATTCATATTATTTTGGTAATGTGTAAGTTGTGCTATTGTTATTTTGGTCAGGCAGTTAATTGGCCACCTATGGCTGAGCACTATAAAGCTGAGGTTTCATTAGGACCTCTTCCTTTTTCTGGCATCTTCAGGAGTGGGATCGAAGTCCAGCTGTTGCAGGCTGACTGTTGAAGTAATTTGATTCTTTTGTGTTTGATGGTGTGCGTGCATCTAGTGAAACACACACATAAATACATACAAACTCTGATCACACATTGATCATTCTTACTCTGTGTTGTGGGTGTGAAGACTCAATAAAGACTCATTTCTTTGGACACCGTTTCCTTTTATTGTTCTAATCGGACATTCTACAGTGGTTGCCACCGGAAACATAGTCTCAGCATCACAGCTCCTTTAACAATTCTTTTCACTTATATTCTCTTAAAGTTAAAACCGGCCCTTTCAGTGCAACAATAATGCTAATGTGGCCCGCGATGAAATTGAGTTTGACACCCCTGATCTAGTGGATTGAAAAAGCAATCAAAAACTTTAATTTGGATTTGCAATATGAATAGTTAATATAATAAAATATCGATACTTGGCGTCCGTGTATCGATACAATATCGCTATGCAAAGTATTGCGATACTATGCTGTATCGACTATTACCCCCACCCCTAATAAACACTTACATTATTAATCTCCATAAAAGTAGACCGAGGTTAGATTAATGTATACTCTGTTGAACCTGCTCATCATGGTGCTGTTTATCCGGGTAAACCAGGATGCAAAGTAAACACAGTACTATTAGAAAGGCATTACCATACATACTGAAAAATATCAATGAAACTAGACTGAGATTTTACCACACATCAACGTTTACTCTGGCACAAATCTACAATCTTTTCAACGTCCTATGATCCAGAAACACTGATGCTTCCATTTAGCTGGAAGTGATGTAATGAAGCCCCCGGGCGTTTGATGTAACGTGAGAACTGCGCCAAACTCTGTTGAAACGAATATCCTTTTTACATCGCCAACCGGTCATATAGTTATTTAGGAGGCGATTTGGCTCTGCGTTTTGAGATTAGATTTGGCATGCCGTTAACACCCCAATTCTAATTTTGTTACGTGGAAGTGGAAACTCTGCTCTTGGCATTTGCTCCATGAGTCGTTCACCACTATTACAGAAGGACAAAGGAACAGGATCATCAGGAAGACAATATTAAGTGCGATGGTGGAGATAATATTGGGTTGTGAAGGTTTTATACGTATAATCAATAAATACCAAGATGTAGTTTGATTTTGACAAACCTGAGCAACATTTGAAAGCTACCTAATGTTATGTTACTATTAAAGAATTTGAAGTTTTTAAAAAAGATTTATAAACGACAATAACAATAACAACAACAACAACAACAAAAATGTTCTCCTAAACTAGTGCAGCATCAATCTAGCAAAAGAAGAAACCTTGTAAATTGCTGCCTGTTTCCCCATTTTCTTCCTGGGAGATAATAACAGCACATCGATGGACATTTTTGGCGAGAATCCTCTGGGGCTTAAGATTCTCGCAGTGGAGGCTTTCTTATGATCACCTTGCAAGGGCAGTCAAGGCCACTATTTTAGTGGTTATTATCTGAGAAAGTCACCGATAGAATATTGAGACAAGGATTTAAGTGAGAGAACCTGTCAGAATGTGAAATATTGAACTGAACGCTCCATCACATCCTTCTCCTGTCCCACTCTTCTCTTCATAGCCTCTGTTTCATTCCTCCATCAATCACCACATGCTCTGACGTGAAACCTGCCACAGACGGGCTGGACAGAAGCTGCAGCTTTTCTCCCTGCACAGCTTTAAGGAGCAGCTCAGCATTCTGTGTGCTTTCTGTCTGACGCTCAGTCAGGAAGATTGATGTCAATATCATGTCTACCCTGTGTACAGAGCTGCAGCCTGGACAAAAGCAGCCATGAACAATATCATTTGATAGTTGATAGGCTAGAGGAAGGGACATCTCTGAGTGGTTGACCAATCACCACAGAACCAGCAAGCTAACCAGTCAGATCAGACTGGGCACTGGTTTCAGACAGAGGGTGAAAGGAGGTGCTGCAGCACAGGCAGTAAGAGAAAAATAAAGACCTTTTTGAACATTAAAGCATGGAGACATGTCACAGTGGAAGCACAGAATACAAATACAAACCTGAAAATGAGCGTAATAGGGCCCCTTTAAAACTTCTAATTAACAAAACTAATAACAAAAAATGTAAAAATATTCCCTTTTCCTGGCAGAAAAATATAAAACAGGTAATTGAGCAAAGATATTTATATACAGCCCCGGATAAATTAAGAGACCACTCCACATTTTTAAAATCTTTATCTCTTCATTTATGGCAGCCATTCCAGTGTCTGTTGAATTCCAACACAGAAAAATGTTGTCAGTAGTTTATAAGTCAAAGACAAACCTATAAATAATAAAATCAGAGAAAATGATAATGCTGCTGTGGTCTCTTAATTTTTTCCGGAGATGTATATATATAATTATATACAGTTCGTCAGGTGTAAGCCTTTTTAGTTGGTTTTAGTAAAAAAAGATATAATAATACAGAATAAGCTAACATATTAGAATATAGAAGAAAAGCACACTTTAATTCATTTATCAGTTTTATTTATTTATGACTGTTTGCTGAGTTATATCTCATGGTTGCTGTGATTCATCTTTTTTGTGGGAGCTAAAAAACGCCTACATTTTTTCTCCCTGTTAAATATTTGGAGCCAATGAGTGCCAGAAAAATCATTGGGTGTTTTATCTTTGCGATGACAAGTGGAATGACCCATTTTTTCTAAGCAGGTATGATGGTACCAAAGTGCCCTCACTGGGTCTCCTCACAAGTGTCACTGAACCAGCTGTGGCTCACCCTACGGCTGAACCCAACCATTCAAAACTTCATTCAACTTGACATTTGAGTTCTAAATATAGATTCTTTTTTTTTAGCCATGTTTATTGATTTTGTTTCAAGGTCTCCTATTATGCTCTTTTATGGCATATATTATAGGTCTCAAATATATAAAAAACATGTCTCTGAAGTGTTTTGCTCCAAATACCAAACACATCATTGATTTTAGCATGCATCATACCCCTCTATTTCAGCCATGTTCCTGAAGTGCTGATTCTGTGACTGTCCCTTTAAATTTGAGCTGAGCTGAAGCTGGCCACGCCCCTTTGGACCGTCATGCAGCTCTCTCTCCTCTGTAAAAGTTTTCTACCAGGACAAACTCAGCTAAATGCTGCCGTGATTAAACCCCATATTATGTTCCAAACCACATCCAGCATTATTTCTGAAACACTTCTCAGTGTTTACCACTAGAACAGAGACATTATATGTATTATATATACAACAACTTTACTGTAAGTCCCTCCTGCAGACATCCTCCTGAACACACAGACACACAGAGGTGCTGCAGAGGGGATTCAGCTCACAACTGTATATGGGGGACGATAGGTTGGGACGTGTCACGTGGGCTGGACGTTGCCAGAAATTCAATGTAAAGCCAGCCCACATTTCCGATATGACGTCATATCAGCAGCAAATCTGAATCAGCTCGTTTGTACCCCCGTTTTTAGAGATGTGGGTAAGGAGGAAAAGAGAGAGGGTTGTACTTTTTGAGTCTCCTTACACACCGGGGACATATTAATGTATAAAAGACAGCAAAAAGTGCATTTTGCGTAATAGGGGACCTTTAAGCAGGTACGACTGCATAGTTGCACTTAAGATTTTGCTATTTAGGCTCATTTAATTTATATATATTATAATATTTGTAGAGTAAGATAACATCGGGGGCGGGTTAGGGTGTTTGATCCAACAGCTCCAATTACTGTTACTGAGTGTTATTCAGTTCAAAATTCAACATGATTGAAAAGAAAATGTAATTGTTTCCAACATTTGAATATTTAGTTGGCAATAACACTCAAAACATTTCACTGCATTAAAAAGAAACGCATTGCTCTCCAGCTTGGTGGACAAAAGTTAACAGTGAGCAGCAACTTAATATCTCCATAAATTGGATTCAAACAGTAACAAAAACATTTATTTTCACTTTTTAAGGCTGATCAAATATTACTACAGATATTCTGGGCTTCATTTTTTTAAAAAATACATCAAATGAGATTCAAATGAAACGTATTATTGTGTAATTAAAACCATTAGAGTTTATTTTCTTCTCTCCAGCCAGGCTAGCTGTTTCCCTAGCCCCCAGCGTTTATGCTAAGCTGATCCTGCTCTGTATTTACCACCCAATTAGATTTCAATATTCTTATCTAACTCTCCTAAAGGAAGCAAATCAATTCCCTCAAACGTTGAGCTACTCCTTTAAGTGTGCTCTCCTTCTCCGAGCCTCCGTCAGCTTCTGTCCATCACAACTCCGTCTCCTCGCATCATCTCACATCTCCTCCTCCCTCTCCACCCACTCTTTGCTCGTTCATGTGCTGTGCCCAGAGCCCCACCATCTATCTCCTGAGGAAAAAGGTGGACTGACAGCAGGAGAGAGAAAGAGAGAGATGGAGAAACAGGTGGAGTCTGTCGTCGTCATGGCAACCCACCGGTTTCCCATATAAGGAGAATGTGATATCATATGGCTGGCAATGCCTGGGCTCTGGAAGGAGGCACAGGCTGTACTGAGTGAGAGGCGACAGCGGCAGGGGAGAGACGCTGGAGGAAAAGAGGGAGGCTTTTCTATCGCTTGAGTCAGGGGCGAGAGAGGGTGACAGCTAGCGAGACGTGGGGAGAGAGAGAGGGGAAGCCACAGTAGGGAGGAGGAGCAGGAAGAGATGCTAAGTGCCTATGAGGCGATACTACGGGTACCAGTGAGGGGGGACTCCGGCGGATCCTCAGGGCGCGGGAAAGACACAGAGCCGCAGTGAGAAGAAAAAAAAACAAGAAAGATGGAGAGAGGGGAGGAGGAAGAGGGAGGCGTGTGGAGCGGGAGGATGCACCAGGCAGCCGACATGCTCATTAAGTAGCCACGGTAACTATCTAACCCGTCTTTGCATCCTCTACTGAGACGTTTCCACGGCGCTGCCATGGCTGTGTGACGCTTGAATGCTGCATAAATGATGACGGAGTGTGAAAAGTACAGGAGTGTGTGTGTGTGTGTGTGTGTGTGTGTGTGTGTGTGTGTGTGTGTGTGTGTGTGTGTGTGTGTGTGTGTGTGTGTGTGTGTGTGTGTGTGTGTGTGTGTGTTTGTCCATCTTCTGAATATGTGTAGTGGTTTGTGTTAACTTATCCTCTGCTCCTTTTTCTATATGATGTGAGTGCATGACAAAATGTGTGTGTGTGTGTGTGTGTGTGTGTGTGTGTGTGTGTGTTCCCATGTTCCCTGAGCTGGCAGGTGATGACCAGGTGTGTGTGTGCTGCTGCAGTGACGTGCCCTCATCGATGTGAAGGCAATTTGCAGAATCACCCAAAAAAAATGTATTGCACTAGTGTGTGTCAGTGCACATGTGTTGGTGTGTGTTTGGGGCTTGAAAAAGAGGAAAAAAAAGAGGGTGGGTACAAAGATGGCTACTTGGCATGCAGGTCAGGCATGCATGTGTCTCTGCTCCTCTCTGCCTCTCTGCTTCCTCTCGCCCCATCGTCTCTCTGAGCGCCGGCCGTCACTGAGCATATGTGCGCTCTGGGATTTCTGCTCAAGTGATTGAGAAATATTGCAGGCAGTAATCACTGAGTCACCGTGCATAGGGGGCCTGTTTGCGACGAGACAGGGTTTATGTTCCCAAAAGTGTCAGCTTGTTGGTGCATTCCATTATTTGTGGAGGGACTCGGTGGTATATTTGGCCATTTTCAATTTAAGGTGAATGTACCAGCAGAGATAGTGATTAGTTCCTGAGAACGGCGGGATGTATATTAGCGGTTATAACACACGTCCATCAGCTGTTTGTTTCTGTCACAATGATTCTGTGAGGCTGATAATACTAATGCACAGCTGTAGGGATGAAGCCACCACATGGAGGGTCTTCAAAGTTTAAAACGTATCGTCCGCCTGAGGTTACAGGGGTTGTTGACACTATGTCATTAGAATAGTGTTTACTTGTCTGACAGTATATAGATTATTTATCTTCATAGTCAACTGTACATATATGTTTTCTCTAATGCCAGTTTGTTTTTATTTGTATTTCTTCTTTGAGATGTCTACACTTAAGCATTGTTTATTTCTTCTTATTATTTCTAATTATTTTCTATGCCTTGTATTGTATTATGCTGCTGCAACACAAACATATCCCAGTTTGGGATTAATAAAGTAATTCTTATCTTATTTTATGATCCTTGACAGCAAAACTATTCTTTTATATTATTTATATGACATAAATGCATGATGTAAAGTTGGGAAATGAATGTAAGCAGGCCATTTATTTATTACAAATATATGATTATATGCAGAATATTAACACAGCAGTTTGGCGGCCTAAATGCCAACTACTAGTCCAGTCCAGTCAACTACTACATTTGATTATATTTTGATTCTAATAACATAATTATTAATGAACAAGTCGCAATGTGTATACAAAGCTCTAGCTGCCAAGTATAGATTTGGGTAGGCTTGTTCGGATATGACAAATATTAGCAGAATAATTGATGAACAAACACATTAACAATTGCACAGACAGGGGCCTCCTGATTAGACTGTCTCCTTCAGAAAACACCCGTAGTAAAAGCATAATGAAGTCGACTAATGGCGCTGCGTTCCAGCAAATGCCGCAGATTTATTAATGGGCTTAATAGATGAAAGAACTAATTAATTATCTTCATTTACATCTGCTACATCTGCAGCAGAGTCATATGCAAACACTAAAACAGGCCATGTAGTCAAGGTCAGGTGTGTGGATTTTCAGAGTAGTGCATTCATGTTTCTACAAACGCATGTACGCCTAACGCATAACCATCATTGTGGCACATCTTGAAAACAGTAAAGGTGTTTTGTGTGTCTTGTCAAATAATGTTGTTTCAATAATTGACTACATGATTACATTGGTGAGGCATGCTCATTTAGATATGCAAGTATTAAGTAAGTCATTTTTATTTTTACATAAACATGTAGGGCTATTCATGATGCCCAGGCCTAACCCCACCGCTCCTATTTATCTGTGAATAGTTACATGAAACTTTGATTAACATATCTTTTCAAATCTCCAAACCATTCCATGACTTTTCAAGGGAGGCTTTTTATTTCTATTTCCTTACAATGTAGCTTCAAAAAAGTGAAAAACAACTACATGTGTACCTGCTGAATGCAAAGCCCGGCAAGATTATGGCTAAAATGAAAATGAAAATAATTGTAATATAGGCATCATGACTATTTTAATTATTCATCAATATATGTGACACATTGTATGGCTTGTTTACATTCAAATAAACAGAGCCTTCGTGCTATAGAAACATTAAAAAAGACATTGAAATATATATTTTTCTAACTTTGTATTGTATATGAAAAAAAAAACCTGGTTATAGTTACTGAACGCTTCAACCAAAATGATGCATTTTAAAATGAAACGCACCGAATCTGGTGGATTAGACCTCATGTTGTCTTGTAAACAACATTAACATGAACACAAAGGGTGTATGTGACTGATGATTAAACGGCTCACTCAAACCTTTCTAACTTTGTTCGACTGTAAGTTAAAGGAGCGCTTGATTTGATACGAAGGGGCGTTTTTTGTGAGCAGATCTGCATTTTAAACGCATCTTTGTAAACAACCCCGCCCAGCTTAACTCTCAGTGCTGATGGTAGCGAGTGTATGTGACCTAGCCCATATGGTAAGTGTGTAGTTTGTCTGTTTCTCTGAGAGGGAGAGAAGTTTGGGAGATAGCGGGAGGAGAAAAAAGTACGTGCAACAATCTGCGATTCATCGAATATATTCGATATATTGCCCAGCCTTACTTGGAGACCCTAAAGTTTAAATGTTTCACAGATCAAAACACACGTTTACTTTCCACAAAGGAACAAAAAGCGCTGTTCATCAGTTAAAAAAGGATACCAAAAACAAAACAAATAAATACATAGAGTGTCTGAGGTTTGAGCAAGCCAATTTCCCTTTGGGATAAATTAGTTTTCTTACCTCCTTGTTGAAAGGCTCTCTGTACCACTTACCAGAGTTTAGCTTCTGGAAAACAGGTCATGTGATCAGTTTAATGTCCACATTAATGACCCTCACTAGCAAGCTCCTTCAGGTGTCATGCATGCAAACATCGTGTGACAAAACGTTCACATCAAGAACTTACTGTCTCACACCAAATTCACGTTAATATCCCTCAGTATATGAATTTGCAGTTTCCGCTGGCTGTGTGGTAAAGACCTGTTTAAAGCAGATAATGGCTCCTTTTGTTTTACTGGAGTTAAGCTCGTACGCAACTGCAGTCACATCACCCCCAAACAAAAGACTAGCAAACGTCATCTGCAAATACATATAAACCGTAGTCTGTAGAATTGTTTTCATAATAGCATTTGTAAATCAGTCAGATTCACTAAATAGATGCCTTATTTTCCATTCCATTTAATGAATCCAGTAGATTTAATGAATGGAAGTTACGTACAAAACATTTGCTGATGTAGTTTTGTGAGGATCAACCGCACTATAAATAAAATATGAACAAATAGTATTTAAAGGACAAAGGCATATAGAAAGGAACAAAATGTAGACACTACATGCTTCCTGTAATGGGCTGGATGGCTTCAGATCAGGTATGATTTTGCGGTTTTGGTCAGCACGTTTGGATTGAGGCCTACAAACCACACGGAGCTCTGAAATCTGGGTCACAGCAGCCCACAGGCCTGTTCTTTCTTTCACAAACACTCTTCTTATATCCTTCAACTCCATTTTCAACAGGAGTGAGACGGATTTCAAAAGTTTGCAACTGAGATTTTAGCAGAGAAAATATTTGGGTTTCAGGCGACTCCCTGAACATCTGCTCAAACATGAATTCAGTTCTACCTACACCTTCGTTTAATTAATCAGGGAAAACGTTTGCATCAAAAGCTCTCACAGCATATGTGGTGCAATTCGACTCACAGAAAACTAAAATGAGATATTCATTTGAGGTTAAGTTAAAGCAAAGTGCAAATCAGTATTTGAATCAATGCAATGCAATGACAGGTACATTTTTATTAATAGGTTGTTGTGACGGTTATTTGTGCACTACTGTGTGCCACATGGCCACTAAAGAGGAGCTGAAAGGGAAAAAGCTAGCATGCAAATACTAGTATGTATACACATATATTGGAGAGTGTGTATTCAAAATGTAAACATATATTTACAGGACCAGTGGATATTATTGGTGCAGGGTTAAACAACAGGGATGGTTGCTGACACTATAAATATAAAACACAATCCACTGTGAAGACGTTTAATAATTGATATGGGGAAAGGTAGAAGGGTTTTTTTTTTTCAGCATCTAGAATTACCTAGATAAATGCTTTTGTCTTACCATTAAAAATACTGAAGCCTGCCACAGAAATGTTATCATCCTTTGTATACGTGACGAGTCAGTCAGACAATTCTTGGTAATACTGAAGCTGCATTTCAGTTTTTCTCTTCCACAATCACAGTCGTTGGAGAACTAATTTCTCACGTCTGTCAAGACAAAATCTCTTTCTTCTGCCTAAAAATTATCTGAACCTAATTCCTATTCCTCCGCACGACAGCCAAGGTCGGAGGCATTATGTTTTCTTATTGTCTGTCCCTCTGCATGTTTTGGAAACACGATATCTCAGGTACTCCTGGAAGGACCTTTTTTCAAATTTGGCAAACAATTTCCACTTGGAATCAAGAATGAACTGATTAAAATGTAATCGATGGTCACTGTGACCTCATGTCTCTCGCATTCCAGTAGAGTCGATATTTTAGGAGTGCAAATATGGAGTTTGGTGGTCAACGACCTCAGTCAACATTGTTTTTTTCCCGTATTAGTTGGATAATTGATGACATTTCGGGCATAGATGGGTGCACTTGGCTTGTCGGTGGAGTCATGCATTCATAAAGTTAAATGTTGGATCAGACATTGCTTAAAGACAAATTGGCAGTGATGAGGTTGGTTTACATTGGTCCATCAAATCCCTGTAGAGAGCAATCAGGTTCCAAGCATCAGTACGAGCCAAACCACAGCTCGCAAGTTCTGTTCACACCTGGAGAACACTGAAAGCCCTGTAAAAAACATGTGAGACAAAGAATGATATTCAGTGAAGCCAGCATGTTGGCGTGCAGCCAGATCCAAATATCCCATCCTCGCCCAGAAGCTCAGTCTGTGCCATCATGTGTGATTAATTGATGGGTTTTAAGATTACTGTTGCCTCTTCTCTGCAGGCAGAAGACTTAAATCTAGACTGTTATATACAAACTGTTAAATACAGACTGTTATTGGTCGATACTGAGCTTCTTTAAATAGATTATTGTTGTTATTATTACACTTTCAATGTGAGTGTCTTCAGCTGTTGATGTGAACCTTAAACTACAGACTCTGAATGTTAATGCCAATGTCTGTTGTCATTGCTGTGTATTATTTTCAATCACAACACCACACTGGACACAAGACTTGAACTTTACTAAAGCTGATGACTTAACTGATCTGAATCTATAATTGCTCTTTTCTAAAGGAACAATCAGATATCAGAAATCTCAGCCAATTTTTCAAGCAATCGACTGCTCCCACTTTGGTTCAGGGTCAAGTTTGATTAAATGTACAAACACAAGTATTGGATGGATAGCAATCACATTGAAACAGACGCGTTCCCTTCCGGAAAAGTTGTAATCCTAAGATCTCTTAACTTTTGTATCTAGCAACGTCATCAGCTAAAATGTTTGATTTTTCCAACATGTTTGACTAAACACTCATTCCCATCAGCCTTGCTGTACTTTGCTTTGTCCTGCTCGGCTAATGTTAGCATGCTAACAAGTTATGCTTAGATGATCACATGATAAATATGTCCCTTGATAAGGTGGATGTATATTAATACTCTAGTAATAATATAGTATTTATAGCTCAGGAAGCACGGTGCATGTCCTTGAGCTGCTTTCACATGATACACGGTAAAACGGCTCTGCGCTGGCATAGTCATCATGTTTCTATGGAGAGAGCGGTCACGCTAACTAGGCGGAAGCACTACCATCGGCGTCTCACACCGCTCAAAATAGTCGTGGGCACTGCGCTCAAATTTAAAATGTTTTCAACTTCGACTGACGCTGACATTCTAAACCGCAACCAATCAGATGACAGCTTTACTGTATGTAGCGGCGCAAGCTAGCAGGGAATGTAACCATAGAAACTAAACTGTACTAGCTGTTTTAACCACACCCAACTTCCCGATGAGCAAACAGCAAAACATTTCTTTTCATATCTTTCTTTGACTTTATGAAGTTTTCCATTGAGGGCTATGAAAAGTAATTAGGAAAATACATAATGATAGCAATTATTTTTGACTGACCACAGCCTCAGTCTATTGTTGATGCATCTGGATCTACATTAAGGTGGTCACAATCTTTTTGTCAAGTTCAGAAATGCAATTTTGTTTTAAAATATTTTGCCAATATCATAAACATTTTCTGAGCTTTTTGAGATGTTCTGCAATGTAAATGTATTGGAATTTACACGTGACTTCATTGCCACAGAAAACTAATAAAAGTAAGATATGAGAAAAATGGTAGAGTCACTACAAGGTCGCTTCTCTTTGAACTCCAACATTCAACTCTTTTATACCTTTTTCCTTTTCACTGGAGTCTTGAAAGGTCTGATACGACAAATACAAAGACCTTGTGCTGTGTGTGTATCCATTGACTCATTCAACACATTCAACACTTACCAGTCCATGATAATGACAGAAAATAAGTTCAGGAACTAGCGTTTCCTTTTGAGACCTTGCACAGTTTCATTCAGGTATAAATGAAACAATGTTGTGTCGATATCAGTCATGACCAGAACTGTAGCATACACGCGTTCCAAGCTTTAATGGTGTATGCAGAACCATTAAAAATGTCCCTATGTTATAAGCATTACCCTACCCTATAGTTTGTCCATTATCCACAGTCAATAATTGATAGTTACTGGGAATCAGTTTCTTAAGAGCCTCAGGATGCTTTAAGGGTACATTCAAAGCACAATCAGTATCAGCAGATTATTGATAATTGATGGAGGGGAAAATATGTGCAAAATCCTTTTGTTCACAACAGAGAAGAGGGAAGCTCCATCTTCTCACTGGAGACTAATCATATTTCCACTGCATGATTTGCTTATCAAGCACCACTGCTCCTGTTGCTATTTGTAGGAAAATACTGAATACTGGTTTTATGTTTGGTCGAAAAGTCCCACAAAAAGACTAATACGAACAATACATGTATGTACACAAAAGCCTGATGGATCTTCTCCTTCTCTGCCATAGAGCTCCATTGAAGTCCAATACATCATTAAGCCGCGCTGCTGCATTGTTCCTTTATTACCATATTTTATTTTGACTCAATTTCACAATTTCTGAACCTGTTGCAACAAATGCTCCAAAATTGGATTAATCCGCTGCAGAAAATAGTCCCCACAAAGCTATTTTTCATTCTGTTTGAGTGTATATATACAGCTCCGGAAAAAATAAAGAGACCACTCCAAATGTTTCTTAAATCTTTAGCTCTACATGTATGGCAGCCATTCCAGTGTCTGTTGAATTCCAACACAGAGACATGTTGTCAGTAGTTTATAGAATACAATAAAGACAAAATAATAATAATTTAACTCAAAGACAAACCTATAAATAGCAAAACAAGTGATATGATAAATGATAATGCTGAAATGGTCTCTTAATTTTTTCCTGGGCTGTTAATTTGAAACTAGATTGACTAGCTGTTTTAGGAAATGACTGAGCTTATTTAAACAAAAATGTAAAAACTTTACATTTGTGACCAGTTCTAAAATAGTTATATCTTCACCTTGAACATTTAAAATTGGGGATAAGAGCTGCAGCCAGGATGCCAATATTAATAGACAGACTAAAATATCTTAAAGTAGGTTTTTTCAATATATAGAGCCGTATCCCCAGCCTTGAATGTAAGCGCTATGCAACCCAGGATTTGGAGCAGGATGAAAAGTGGAGGCCTACCTGTGATTGTTTTGTTGAATCATTCAGAACCAAACAAACCATGAAAAGCAGACCCAGACATATACAGTATGCAAATAGGACTCCCCACATACTTTTGGCCACAAAGAGAACATTAATGGATGAGCATATTCATTATAATGCATGAACTGTAAGTCACGGATGAGCACACATGCATCCGCCATGTCTTAAAGAATCAGAGGAGCGTTGACCTGCACGCCGGCCTCCTCTCAGATAAAGCGAATATGGCAGCTTCTTAATCCAGTGTGTGCATTGCTTTAATCCTGCTGCTGGGTCCGCGCCAGACTACTTTGCATCTCTGGAGAGCAATGGGTAGAGTTTAGGAGCTACATCATTAGTGTCTGTGAAGTCACTGTAAACATTTGATTAATTGCTGAGAAGCAATTACAAGCAATTAAAGTCCTATTATGATGGCAGTGAAGGACAACGCAAGTTAATCTGGCTATCATCACAATAATTAGCCCATCATTTTCCCACCAAGCCTAATGCAGAAGAAAATAGATACATTTTTTTGGCTATGGTAGGGACATTTTAGGGGGCGTACCGCACTCGCTGCCTTGAAAAAATGTACCGTTTAACCTTTATTAGTCACACTTTGTGGTATCACGTGCATATCTTCCCATGGGAACTGAGTGACAAAGCATTTTTCCTCAGTACCGGTTCTACCCAGCCGGTGATCTTTTGCAGTGTTTTGCACATGAGAAAATATCTCACACTAAATCCTTTTCTTCCTTCTTTTTCTCCCCTCCCCGTCCCTTTTCTGTCTCCTTTGCTCTTTGTTTTTATTCTGCCCCCCCTAGCAACAACCAAACTACTGGAGCTTCAAGGTCAGTGCCAATATTGTGTTTGTGTTGCAGTGTAAATCTGTCCCTCTGTGTGGATTTGTCTCTAATAAGATAACTTCTCATTGTGTCTTTGCATGCCTGCTTGCCTTTTCTCCGCCGCTTTCAGTCTTGGTCACATGTTGGCACACACTTTTGTTTTTAACTCTCTCTTGTACCGAATGCTGGGGCATTTCTGTATCAGGAAGTAAACAGCATTCTTGACTTGAAATGGAGTTTGATTGGTGGCCATGCTCTATATATTTCTGCCCTTTTATATGAGATATGTGTGGTCTAGTTAAGCCTTTAAATAACTAGTTAGAGTTTAGCTTTGTGCTTCTGCTTCCAAAATGCTGTGTTTATAAAGGCCTGTAACGTCCTGTTTGTAGGTAGGGAAGTATTGGCTACTCTTAGGCTGTAGTTGAAAAGTCAAATAAATGTCTCTTCTCCTAGCCCCTTGTTCTTGACTTCAATGGAAAAACGTCATGAAGTCAACCCTCAGGCATTATCTCCTTTCCTTTGCGATGGTAGTCCTGGGACCTGTGAAAAGAGATAAGAAAGGAAGCATTGAAGCACTTTTTAACAGCATTAAGGTTAATCAATAAGATCTTATCATGGCTGCCACTTAGATATTTCTAGGTCATTTCACTCATTTAGGAACTTTCAGATGACAAAGAGACTATTGTATAGCTGCTTTAATCTGCATCCTTATTTAATGTATGCTCCAACATGATATAGATGAGACAGAAATGTCACTTTACTGCTGATTGGTTAACTACATCAAATAAAGTGTCAAACCACTTGATTCAGACTGAACTATCTCAACATGTATGCAGTGGATCATCTTTATGTTTTGTACAGACATTCATGGTCCCCAGAGGTAGTGCTCCAATGACTGTGGTAACTTCTTAACTTATCCTTTAGCACCACCAGCAGGTCAACATTTTCATTTACTTATGAAATATCTAAATCTTTTTTGTTTATCATGTTCCCCAGGGGATACACCCAATGGATTCTGTAATCAGGCGTGTCCACTAGCACAAATATTATATTAAAATGTGTGATTTAAAGTAAAATATCTCAACAACTATTAGATTCCTTGCCATACAATTTTCTACACACGTTTAGATCCACTTTGGGACTATTTTACGTCATGAATCCGAGCCCCGGAGATGCTGCATGTGCTTGCCGTGCAGCATGCACATTGTTGTTATTTATCACAATTCAAGCACAGCCTATACTGTAGGTGTGAGGTTGCACTTAATGTTGACTCTCTTGCAAGTTTGACTGCCTCCATGCCTCGGGGGGTGCTACACCTGGGTTATTATTTGATTAGCTGCAAGAGAGCTTCTGAGCAGTCCCGAGAGTGGAAATGGAGACAGCTGTGAAAGTGCAGTATGGTGCAAGATTATTCATGGCTCCTTATTTCTTAATATTAATGCGATCTGTACTGTATTACCGCGTTTACCTAGTGACAGATGGGATTGTTGTCTGTATTTTTTAACCCATGCTGTTACAAACGCATGATTTGCCTCCAGGAATGTTTGAACCACTCGGTTCCTTCTGAAAGTGTGCCCACACTGTGTGCTAACATCAAAATGATACCTGGTTTCCAGTTGGAGTCAGATATTTTTACCAAGCACTGGCCAGGTTGGGATGTAAACGGTGTAAAATTGCACAAGTTGATTTGAAATTGGAGCCATCGTGGCCTTCAGTCGCTGGCAGCTCCATGCTATTTCTCTTTTTATATCTTAGCCACCCCCAACTGGTTTCAATTTACTAACTGTGGAAGTTCACTCTCATTTATTTATTTTTATATAAAAATGCAAAGACAAATTGTAGAGAGATCAAGCCAGGCTTGTTAGGACAAGAGATGTGAATTCATGAACTCAGCTCAAGCTGTTAGCCGAGTGGTCTCATTAAGGGGAAGCTTAATAACAGTGAGAAAATAATCCTAGGAGTAACAGCAAAAATAAGTTCTCCCATGTGGTAAAAGTATAATGAGCTCTTTTTAGGGTCAGTTTACTTAAATCACAGAAAATAAAAACCTAGCGTTTGCAGTATCAGCCATGCAGAACATTTTGGATTAATACAACCAAGGTTATTATGAGATTTTCATTGGAACTACTTTCTGCTGAAGAGGTAATCCCCACAGAAATAGTGTGTGGTTTATCAGGGGTGTTTTAACATTGTTTCAGAAAAACAAACTGCTGGTGTAGAGGGAAGAAAACCTTCATTGTGTTTCGGTAGATTTAGCATTTTAAGTATGAGGAGAGAAAACAAATCATGCAACATTCCAATTCAAAAGTCAGTGTTTCCCTCGGAGCTTGGCAAACTAAACTATAATGCATTATTAGTTCCACCTCAGACTTGAATACATTATGCTCATTGAACAGAGCCTTTTGACCCCTCACTTTAATGTAGCCTGCGGGAAATTGTACTGCTATGCATATGCTAACCTAAGCAGTTACTGCAGCTTACAGCATCCTAACCATAAAATGACTCTCTTTGCATACCTACTGTATTGCTGAGCCAGCGAATATACACATTGCTAAAGGATTTTCTGAAATACAACAAAAGATAAGCTGCTGCTTTCCAATTAAGTAAAACATAAATATTGTATAGCTATTGTACAGATGGAACTTTTTAAATGTTAACGGGTAACACTGATATTCTGTCGCATTGGGTGTTCCTTCATTACCATGAACACACACACACTGCGATGTACCTCTGTTAGGGGTTACGAGAGGATAAGGCAACAAATGGTAAGCAAATGAAAACACACTTTTGAGAAGTGTTATAAGTATATGAAGAATCCAGATCCAATATCACATGGGATGGGATTGTAAGGCCTAACTCGGGTTAATCCCTTTGTAAAACATAAATAAATTCACTTGCACAGAACGAATGCCTTTTATTACCTTGTTTTACAGTCATATTTGAAAAATAGCTAAAACCAGCCTGATACTGCTCATTTGCATATCTTAATAGAGATGGGTAAATTGTTGGCTACTACAAATACTAACCCATGCATTTTAAAGAAGAATACAATCACAAAAAAATCTTTTGTAATGTCTTTTCTCAACAGTGAATTAAAACAACGTGTATATTGTCAGGGTTAGGGGAAATAGGACCCAAGTGCAGCAACAAAGGGAGGCAGGTATGGGTACAAACAAAAGGCGAGCTTTATTCCAAAGCTGTTTTATAAAAATACAATTAGGAAAAATCCAGGACATGAAAAACACTTGACTTGAACGCATGAAGACGATAGGGAAATCCAAGACATGAAAAACGCTTGACTTGATACATGAAAGACGACAACGAACTGACAGAGAACACAAGGGAAAGCAGGACTAAATACAAAGACACTAATCACGACATAAGCCACAGCTGGGGAGGGGAGGCAGAAACACGAGGGCAACAGGTGACAACAATCAGGGGCGGGGCAGACGCTGACAATGGCGGGAAAACACACAAAGACAGAAAGTAACAGGACCTGCAATGAGAAACAAGGTAAGTACAAAATAAAACAGGAAATGGAAAACGAGACACAACATGAAACACAGGGGCTTGACTAGACATGACATGACGTGAATACATGAACACCTCACTTGGTATGACATAAATAGTAGATTAAACATGAAATGACAGACATAATAAATAAACATAACTAACAGATTTGACCAGACATAACAGTACCCCCCCCCTCTAGGGGCGGATTCCAGACGTCCCAAAAAATCCAACAGGGTGGGTGGAGGGGGTCTGGAGGAGGGACGCATGACCAAGGCCAAAAGGGTGGGTGGAGGGGGTCCGGAGGCGGGATGCGGGCGGACGACCCGGGGGCAAGGCAGAGGATGAGAAGGGTGTCTCGGGCCGATGGCCCACGGGCAAGGCAGAGCATGAGACAAAGCATGGACAGGCCTTGTGGCAAGGGAACTCCGGAGGCCGGAGACATGGGCGGAGGCCACGGCGAGGGAACTCCGGAGGCCGGAGACACGGGCGGAGGCAAGGGCGTAGACCATGGCGAGGGAACTCTGGATGACGACCTGGAAGCAAGGCAGAGCACGAGGAGGGTGTCTCGGGCGGACGGCCCACGGGCAAGGCAGAGCATGGAAAGGGCTTGTGGTAAGGGAACTCCGGAAGCCGGAGACATGGGCGGATGCCACGGCAAGGGAACTCCGGAGGACGACCTGGAGGATAGTGGAATAGCTCCGGACGGCGGCGAGACAGTTCTGGAGGACGGCCTGGAAGGTGGCGAGACAGCTCCGGAGGGTGGCCTGGAAGGTGGCGAGACAGCTCCGGAGGACGGCCTGGAAGACAGCGGAACAGCTCCGGAGGGCAGCGAGACAGTTCCGTAGGACGGCCTGGAGGACGGGCTGGAGGACGACGGGCTATATGACGGGCTGTAGGACGGCGAGACGCCTCTGGATGACGGGCTGTAGGACCGCGAGACGCCTCTGGACGACGGGCTGTAGGACGGCGAGACGCCTCTGGACGACGGGCTGTAGGACGGCGAGACGCCTTTGGAGGAAAGTAAGGAGCACCTGGAGCAGGAGGCGGCAGGGCCACTGAGGAGACAGGAGCACCAGTCAGCGGGACCCCCGACGGGACATGAGCTATTGTCGGCGGGACCCCAGTTGGTACTGGCATCAGCGGGACCCCCGAAGAGGCAGGACATGGCTTTGGCGGGAACCCTGGTGGTAATGGTGTCAACGGGACCCCGGAAGAGGCAGGACTTGCCTTTGGCGGGAACCCTGGTGGTAATGGTGTCAGCGGGACCCCGGAAGAGGGAGGACATGGCTTTGGCGGGAACCCTGGTGGTAATGGTGTCAGCGGGACCCCGGAAGAGGCAGGTGAAGGGGCCGGCAGCACCACTGACGGGGCATGAACTAGAGGCGGCGGGACATGAGCTTCAGTCGGCGGAGCCCCCGACTGGACAGGGACATGGATTGGCGGGACCCCCATCGGAACAGGTGACGGCAGGACCCCCAACGGAGCCGGTGCAGGTGTTGGCGGGACATGAGCTTGAGTTAACTGGACATGAACTTGAGTCGGCGGGACCCCCGACAGGACAGGGACATGGGTCAGCCGGGCCCCCGACTGGACAGGGACATGGTTCGGCCGGGCCCCCGACTGGACAGGGACATGGATCGGTGGGACCACCAACGGGACAGGTGTCGGAGGGACCAGCGACTTGACGGGATGCGGAGTTGGCGGGACCCCCGGCACAACAGCTGATGGCGGGTCCTCCAACAGAACAAGAACAGATGTCGGCGGGACCCCTGGCGGAACAGGTGTCAGTGGGACCCCCAACTGGACAGGCGAACCTGGGTCGACTGGACAGGCGAGGCTGGAGTCGACTCGACGGCTGAGGATAGAGGTGATGCAGGAGTCGACTGGATAGGAGAAGCTTGGGTTGACTGGAAAGGCGAGGGTGGGGTAGACTGGACATGCAAGGTTGGAGTCGAGGCTGGGGCCGAGGCCAGAGTCAAGGCCGGAGTCAACTGGACAGGCAAGGCTGGAGTCGAGGCCGGAGTCGACCGGACAGGCGAGACCGGAGCCAAGAGGAAAGGCGAGGCCGGTGTCGGCACGGCCGGAGAGGCCGGAGTCGACAGGACAGGCCAGGCTGGAGTCGGCCGGGCCGCCAACAGGACAGCAGGGGCTGGAGTCGGCCGGACCTTGACGCCTCTCCTCTTTACTTGAGGCATATCGAGACCAATTCTTTAGGCAAAGTAATCTGTATTTCACCTCATGTAGCTCAGCTGCTGGGTCCATCTTTGGTCAGTTCGTTCTGTCAGGGTTAGGGGAAATAGGACCCAAGTGCAGCAACAAAGGGAGGCAGGTATGGGTACAAACAAAAGGCGAGCTTTATTCCAAAGCTGTTTTACAAAAATACAAAGTTAGGAAAAATCCAGGACATGAAAAACACTTGACTTGAACACATGAAGACGATAGGGAAATCCAAGACATGAAAAACGCTTGACTTGATACATGAAAGACGACAACGAACTGACAGAGAACACAAGGGAAAGCAGGACTAAATACAAAGACACTAATCACGACACAAGCCACAGATGGGGAGGGGAGGCAGAAACACGAGGGCAACAGGTGACAACAATCAGGGGCGGGGCAGACACTGACAATGGCGGGAAAACACACAAAGACAGAAAGTAACAGGGCCTGCAATGAGAAACAAGGTAAGTACAAAATAAAACAGGAAATGGAAAACGAGACACAACATGAAACACAGCGGCTTGACTAGACATGACATGACGTGAATACATGAACTCCTCACTTGGTATGACATAAATAGTAGATTAAACATGAAATGACAGACATAATAAATAAACATAACTAACAGATTTGACCAGACATAACATATATTCATTTGTGGCAGAAAATAATCCCTTCCAAATGTTTACTTCCACAGTGAACAACTATCTTAGAAAATGACCACACCTTTTAAAATACACCCCTTGTCTTTCACACCCACCCCCCTGCCCTCCCTTGTGTAACGTAATGACATCACGATGTAACATTCCCGCTTCTATTGGCTAGCTGTCCAACAAATTGGACAGGATATGCTAAGGGACGCCAGTGTTGTAGTCAAGTCACTATGCCTCGAGTCCAAGTCCAGGTGCAAGTTTCCAGTGTTCAAGTCCGAGTCAAGTCCAAGTCATAAAAAAAAAATCCAAGTCGAGTCCGAGTCGAGTCCACTACTCATCCAAGTCGAGTCCGAGTCGAGTCCACTACTCATCCAAGTCAAGTCCGAGTCAAGTCCAAGTCATAAAAAAAAAATCCAAGTCGAGTCCGAGTCGAGTCCACTACTCATCCAAGTCGAGTCCGAGTCGAGTCCACTACTCATCCAAGTCAAGTCCGAGTAGAGTCCCTATTGATCAAGTTCGGGGGGGGGACGATAGCAGAGCGAACAGGTACAGGAGGCGTAGAGCGAGGAGATCATTGTCCACTAGTTAATCGATCGCGGATAGCGTCATGCTCGCAGACGGATAAAAAAAAACTAAATGGGTCGCAAAATACACTTGGGCGGCTGTTAATGTCCCTGGGCGGCCCGCGCAAGTGAAGTGTATGTGTGGGAAACCCTGTGTTGTTAAACTTCAAAAAAACATAACTGGTCCCGCAGCTCATAGGCGTGTCCTAATGGCGTGCGCTATGAACTTTGATATGCATTGAAAGGGCGAATAAGAGAGCTTGACACACACATCATTCACAAAGATGTATACATCAAGCTCTATTATTGGCCTCCTAGCTCCGGCTGTGAATCACGTAGGATCTCGCGGGAGAATGCATCGGAAAGAAGAGAGTCTACCGATTCCGGCAACATTTCTACGCCATAGTATGGCATACAAATTAATAGAAACATATCGAAAACGTGCCGGCGCGTTCGTCGACCTCAGGGTTTTAATGACAAAGTTGAGTCCTTTCGAGTCATCGCGAGTCCGAATGCACGAGTACAAGTCCGAGTTCAAGTCATTAGTGCTCAAGTCCAAGTCAAGTCACGAGTCTCTAAATTTAGCTCAGAGCAGACTGCGTTCTGGTTTCAGACAGAGGGTGAAAAGAGGTAGTACAGACAATATGAAGAAAATAAAAAGCTTTATGAACATTAAAGCATGGAGACATGTCCCAGAAGAGGAACAAATCGTCGCTGTCCGATGAAAACCTCGTATGTCCATTTTTGCCGATTTTGAGATTTTACGATGGATACAATGTCCAGGTTCATTTCCGTATACAGTATGCGTCATGTACCTAAGTGACCAATGAAAAGTTGTGAAATCATGTCATCTGATTTTCAAGTATATCCATTTGGTGTCAAAGCTGTCAATCACGCCGCGTATCTCCCGCTCTGTGGAGCCATCTCAGCTGTCTTGTGTCATCTCTGGCTGACGAACGTAAGATAATAACTAAGCTCTCCACAGTTGCTATTTTATAATTCCACCTGTAGTAGCAGTAGTGAGCCTAATTAGTCGTGCTTGAATCACCTGAAGAAGAAAGAGGAATAAACAGGAACGGGCTAACTGGAGTTTAGTGAAATGGCAGCTTCATTTTTCATTTTCTTTTCTGCAATACAGTGCCAAATAAATATCATTTTGATGATAGCCTGGTGAGACAATAGCTTTCCTTTACAGTGGGCCTAACTTTATCGCTAGAAAAAGTTTTCCCCTTGTCGCCTGAGACGTAGGTCTAGGAGTGGAGGAGTGACGTTAGACCTACCTTAATTCGTTTTTTTTGGCACTGTAGGTCTCGTTACAACCTCTGTCTAGCTTGTTAGCGTACTGATTCATTATCCCATAGTTAGCAGGAGACATAATTATGAAGGGACAATGAATCAGTTCACTGATTTTCATACTGACAAGATAAATAGGCTATGCTCAGTTTATTAAATAGCCTTAGGTTGGACTTAGGCTATTTAATAAACTTAGCGTAGCCTATTCATCTGTCAGTATGAAACGCGACTTGCCCATTCATGATCGAAAGAACGCGTATCGACCACCGTTACTGTAAAATATGCACGTATATCCATTTAAACTAGATTTTGGTAAAATGTGAACTATACCTTCACACTGGCAATATTACGATTATAATTAAAGATGACGTACCAAGTATGACAATGCTACGTTTAACTGCTTTGAAATTAGGGTGTTTTTTTCATTTCCTGAAAAGTAACCGTTTTGGATGTACGTGAGTTTCATCGGACAGCGACGAAATACTAATATGAACCTGAAAATGTTCATTATAGGGCCAATTAAAAAAACTGTAGCATCTTATGCGCTTAAGACTGAGAGTCGAGCAGTATTGACAGATGGACCAACACATTGTTGGGGTTTTCCTTTCAATTGTTAAGACATACAGTGGGGCAAAAAAGTATTTAGTCAGCCACCAATTGTGCAAGTTCTCCCATTTTAAAAGATGAGAGAGGCCTGTAATTTCTATCATAGGTATACCTCAACTATGAGAGACAGAATGAGAAAAAGAAATCCAGGAAATCACATTGTAGGATTTTTAAAGAATTTATTTTCAAATGATTGTGGAAAATAAGTATTTGGTCAATAACAAAAGTTCATCTCAATACTTTGTTTTATACCCTTTGTTGGCAATGACAGAGGTCAAACGTTTTCTGTAAGTCTTCACAAGGTTTCCACACACTGTTGCTGGTATTTTGGCCCATTCCTCCATGCAGATCTCCTCTAAAGCAGTGATGTTTTGGGGCTGTCGCTGGGCAACACGGACTTTCAACTCCCTCCAAAGATTTTCTATGGGGTTGAGATCTGGAGACTGGCTAGGCAACTCCAGGACCTTGAAATGCTTCTTACGAAGCCACTCCTTCGTTGCCCTGGCGGTGTGTTTGGGATCATTGTCATGCTGAAAGACCCAGCCACGCTTCATCTTCAGTGCCCTTGCTGATGGAAGGAGGTTTTCACTCAAAATCTCACGATACATGGCCCCATTCATTCTTTCCTTTACACGGATCAGTCGTCCTGGTCCCTTTGCAGAAAAACAGCCCCAAAGCATGATGTTTCCACCCCCATGCTTCACAGTAGGTATGGTGTTCTTTGGATGCAACTCTGCATTCTTTCTCCTCCAAACACTAAGAGTTGAGTTTTTACCAAAAAGTTCTATTTTGGTTTCATCTGACCATATGACATTCTCCCAATCCTCTTCTGGATCATCCAAATGCCCTCTAGCAAACTTCAGACGGGCCTGGACATGTACTGGCTTAAGCAGGGGGACACGTCTGGAACTGCAGGATTTAAGTCCCTGGTGGCGTAGTGTGTTACTGACGGTAGCCTATGTTACTTTGGTCCCAGCTCTCTGCAGGTCATTCACTAGGTCCCCCCGTGTGGTTCTGGGATTTTTGCTCACCGTTCTTGTGATCATTTTGACCCCATGGGGTGAGATCTTGCGTGGAGCCCCAGATCGAGGGAGATTAGCAGTGGTCTTGTATGTCTTCCATTTTCTAATAATTGCTCCCACAGTTGATTTCTTCACACCAAGCTGCTTACCTATTGCAGATTCAGTTTTCCCAGCCTGGTGCAGGTCTACAATTTAGTCTCTGGTCTCCTTTGACAGCTCTTTGGTCTTGGCCATAGTGGAGTTTGGAGTATGACTGTTTGAGGTTGTGGACAGGTGTCTTTTATACTGATAACGGGTTCAAAAAGGTGCCATTAATACAGGTAACGAGTGGAGGACAGAGGAGCCTCTTAAAGAAGAAGTTACAGGTCTGTGAGAGCCAGAAATCTTGCTTGTTTGTAGGTGACCAAATACTTATTTTACTGAGGAATTTACCAATTAATTCATTAAAAATCCTACAATGTGATTTCCTGGATTTTCTTTTTCTCATTCTGTCTCTCATAGTTGAGGTATACCTATGATAAAAATTACAGGCCTCTCTCATCTTTTTAAATGGGAGAACTTGCACAATTGGTGGCTGACTAAATACTTTTTTGCCCCACTGTATATAGAATAACAACTGACAGTACTGATGCCAGCCGTGTTCACAGTTCTGAGTATTCTTTTTAATCATGATGTGCTTTATTGCATAACCACACCCTCTGTCATTTTGTCATTTGCATAATCTTTCCATATTGCTGGTCCCTCGTGTTCCTCCTCGTCATGTGCGGCAGCAGCAGCTCTCTCCATACATCTCCCTCCTCTGTTCAGCTCGTGACAAACACACATGCTGTTTTTTCGATCTCCTCCCTATTTGTTACTGGTCGGCAGCTCTTACAGGATTGGTTATCGCTCCCCTTTCCTCTTAGGGAGTCGGGGGTGTTTCTTCTTCCTATTCTGATGCAAGAGAATCCCCTGCAGCAGTGCTATGCTGTGCGGCTGCAGGGTGTGTGTGTGTGTGTGTGTGTGTGTGTGTGTGTGTGTGTGTGTGTGTGTGTGTGTGTGTGTGTGTGTGTGTGTGTGTTTAATAGTCTCCCACTGCTCCCCTTTGATGTTTCATTGGTTTGCCAGCTCACTAAGTGCACACACAAGCATGGGAGATACACCCACTGCAAAGAGCACATTACACAGTACACAGTACATTAGCAAACCATTACGTTATATGGGATATGAGCCCACACATTTTCATGGATGTGCAGGGGTGTTGGTAAGCGTGAATATGGATGTTCAAACAGCACAGGGAGAGGGGATCGACAGGGTGTCCATATTTAGAGAGAACATGGATTCTGCCACTGTCAGAAACACAATAGAGCAGACTGCTGCATAATTCTCCCCTTTTCTTTGCACCCAGCCTCACTTTTACAAATATTAATTCTCCATGTTGCATCTCTTGTGCTCTGGTAATTCTGTCTGGATCGGCCAAAGTAATCACAGCCCATTGTTTTTCTCTCCTGGGTGTTGAATTCAGAGGAACACTGTGGGTTTCAGACAGTGAAAGGGGATCCTGGTTGTTCATCAACCATCTTTATTTATGCGGGGTTGGTTATTATGAAGCCTGTTTTTCTTGAGACAGAGCCAAGGAAATAGTTCATTTGAAAGAAATATCATTGCCGCCTCAGAGCGTTCAAAGGAGAATAACATTCCATGACCATGAATAGTACTGCACCCCAGTATCATTCTCGGGTGTTTTTCTAGAATAATACAGTATGAGGGTGAAAATTATGGCCCCGCCCACTTTCTGGTGAAAATACTGCATCAGAGCGAAGCAGAAAATAATAGTTTCTCCATGTCTTAAAGCTGTTGAGTCATATATTGCACCTCAAGCGACAAAAAATCCTAAGCTTCAGTTTCTTTACTTCCTTGACAGAAAAAGGAGCATAAAAGAAATTAATTCAGAAATCACAGTTTCAGTGTAAGGCTGCTGCCTGCCAATCTTCCACCGGCAGACCCACCGGACATCCATCCCCTATTTACTCTCTGTAAAACAAAGCTGTTTCTGCCGTCTGACGCTCTATTCGACACGATTTTTATATTTCTGTAGTACTCATACCATTTTTTGACGAACAGAAATATTGTTTTCTGTCATCACTTTAACATTTGATGAGGGGGAAATGGGCATTTTTTTTACCCGGTTTGGAGAAAACCCTGATTCATAATACCCATTTGTCTGATTTTGGGTGAAAAATAATGATAAGACCAGTATTTCTGTTGTGTGTCATGGAACATTTCAATGAAATTCCAGTCACATGTCCTATGAGTTTATTCATTGTAAAACAATTGATAGGCAAGCTTTAAAAAGCATGACATCATCAAGGCATGTAGATGTAAAAGTTTTCTACTTTTGTTCGTAGAATATATTCAAAACACAATAATCCAGTCAATATTAACACTCATAGCACATTATGACAGAATAGCAAATTGTGTTTGTGGCGTCAGAGCGGCCGTGGCTGGAGTGGACTCGTCCTCACAGGTCAATTCTTGGCTAAAATTACCAAGAATGGTTTGAAAGGCTGGTTCAGCAGGTTCCTGAAGTACAGATGGGACAGAGTGATTATGAATTGTGGATCTCTAATATATTCTAATTCAAATTTTGCTGAGAGAGATTTTTTCTCACCGGACAATATGACTGAAGAGATTTAAATATGTCTGCCCTACACATTGTGCAGAGACGCTGATTACGACACCTACTGTGCATATCATTTTACTTTTCCAGACACATTTATTTTGTTGAAATTAAATGGTATTTAAAATGTATTCTGGAGCTGTCCGTACCAATGTTGCAGTGACAATTTAGAGAAGATGTTGCTAGGCTACCCTTCATCTTCCACTGTGACACTGACAGGACATATCGCATGAATATTTATAGGAGGCGGTTTAGGTATTTTTTTACCTAGTCTATATGGCGTTTTATCATTCCTTTTAGATTATTTAATGTGTGAAGAGGAAGGTTGATAGTCTTTCATGCTAACTTCTTGTTGGGCCTTTTGGTTCTATATTCTATATTTCAGATTCCCTTTTGAAGATATAGTAGGAATGAGTGCTACATATAGCTTGGGGAAGTGGAAAAGAGCCAGAGAACATACAGTTTTGTTCCTATTGTGTGATAATGTGTTGAGTATGGCAAAAGTACAAACATGCAGTACATGTTTGGTTTTAACTAAAAGAGAAATCCTTTAGACTGACTCTTTGCATAGATCATATTTAAATTTTTCAGTTGCTTTCCCATCTGCACTGTAAAAACAGAAACTCTACGTTTAATATGATTCTTTACTAAGCACTCTTAAACCAGATTGTACAGAAAAAAGGACATCATCTGCAGACATTTACTAAAAATGTTTTTAAAGGATTTGTACCACTTCAGGGAGCTTGGGAGCTTTGCAAGTCTCTCCTCTGTGTCTCACATACAGAAAGTGCCCTGGCATTTCTCTACACAGAGCCCTCCCCTGACTCTCCCCTGCTGTATATGTCCCAGTGAGCTAGCTCAACTCTAACCCATTCAGACAAAACCTTTTGTTGCCCTCGTGCTGTTTGGCTGTTGATATGATGCTCGGTGGAAAATCGCTATTCCCTGATCTGACGCGCAGAAAAGCTGGTGTTTTCCGCCGTTAAAAGGCTTAGGAGTCCGGGCGCTGCAGAGTTCCCCGGCTGGCTCGGCGACAGACTCTGTGCTGAGGCACGTGGCCAGAATCACTTATTGACACTCCTCTGCCATCTGCCAACACTGCGAGCTATGCTTAGCACGCTGCACACTAATAAGGCTGAACTTATTCGAAAAGCAATGACAGGATGAAAAGTTCACACTCAATTTTATTTGAAAGACAATTAGCTTTCAGGGTAAGCTATGAATAGGAAGTAATAAAGAGACAAAAATGGAATGAATGACACATTTACGCTGTGGACTATGATAACTTTGGCTCACAGGGACAGAGGGAAAAGTAACTAGATATAATTACTCCAATAATGTCCAATTCTGATGTACTTTGACTTATTTTCCTTGTTATTTACTGAGTATTTGTAGCAATTTTTAGCATTGTGTGCACTTATCTTATACTTTGAAAATATTGCAATATGTATTTGATGATGCAGATGTAAATACGTTAATGTCCCCTAAACAACTTGGACAGTGGTCTGAAAAAATACCGCATACACTTCCAATATGACTTATGGAAAAATAAATTAAATCTGATGACTATTAGATAAGCTATTTTAAAGATTTGAAATCATACAATACATGATATGAATCAACTGTAAATGATGCCCAGCAGTATATAAAGTAGTTAAAATCCATGTTTACCAGCTGCAACATGAACACTTTAACGCATCACTAATTAAAATCCAATAATATATTGAGATCATTCAGCAATAAGCCATTTGCAGGAGTAACCCCTTTTTCGTACTTCATATGTCTATATTTATATGCAAATTATTTTGTACTTTTACCTAAGTTAATTTGAATCTAACATTAGAAAATAATTGAAAATCCAGAAAGGGAACTATACGTTATGAATTAGGATTGAGAGATTATCTTTATATACAGCAAAAAGGAAGATCCTACTCTTTCTTCCCTTTAAAATATCTGAATACTTCTTTCAGAAAACGTTTCAAAAACACTCTTCCTGTGGCCTTGAAATTCCTGTGGATTTCAAAGTCAAACCTAGGCTTTAATCATCAAGTCGTAAAACCTGTGACAAAACCAGAGTTCAGCAGGGAAGAGAAGAAGAGGTTTCCTTCCTCTGACTGACAAACAAGCACCCTTGAGCAAGGCAATTAACCCCAGCTGCTCTGTGGAACCCAAATCATGACTGTGACTTTAGTGAAGTTGTCATGTGTGCTGCTTCACCTGCCTCTCCACCCTCAGTTCATACGATGTGACACAGAGTCATATCTGCTGACCATACGGGATTCAGAGGCTCTCTCAATTATCACTCTCACTGGAAAGGAATGCCACGGTACACAGCAGTAATGCCTGTGAAATCTCAGAGTGGGGAGGGGGGCATGTTACAGCTGTGCACAGCTGCCTGGTCAATCAAACTTCTGTGTGAGCTGCTGGGAAATCTGGGTCTGACCAGTGGAGTGAATACACTAAGGTTAAACAGCGACACAAGTACTGTGGATTTATATCCTTTTTATACAATACCTAAAGATGTATTCACCGTTTCAAGGAGAGGAGCTGAAGAGTGAATGACTAGGCTCTTTTCATGCTAAACGACATGCTGGAAGTCGAGGTAAGGGTCAACTGTACATAATTGTTTATAATATCACCCTGTTTGACTAATAAATAGCACTAATTGGCCTTTCATGTGGTTATAGCCGCAGCTATTATCGATCATCATCATCTATTCATGCTGTTGATGTTTAGTCTTGTTTGGCCTCCCACAGAGCCCTACTGTGTGCAATAATGATTGAAAACCATTAATTAAAAAAACATGAATTTACCTTCTCCTGATATAATTTAAACATAAGATGTGGAACAGTATGCTACTCAAATAACAGAAATCCAAATAGACTTATTTGAGGGGGAAGTAATGTGTTACAAGTACACATATTACAAATAAACTGTAAAACATAGTTGGGAAGTAACTAGGTGCATTTCTTAACCAATAATAACCAGGTATTTAGAGGAATATATTAACAAAAATATGAAAACAATATTGTCATTGTAGCTGTGTTTCCTTAGTGTAGAGTCACCTGAAACTAAAAATGGTTGTGTGTTCTTCCAAGGGGCGTCTGCCATTAAGCATGTAGTGTTTTTAGATTACCACTATACACTTATAAAGTGTTATATCACCGCAACGTCAATTGTTGTCGCACATAAAGTTGTGTTATGTTACGGGTGGTTTCTGAGCCAGGCAAAGGTTCTGAAAGACCTATACGGTATTGTACACTTAACATTTAACATTTAATATGACTTATCTTGAATATTGATACTTTTACAAAGACATGAGTACTTCTTCCGCCACTGACACTATGTTAAATAGGATTTTTTGAGCTGCAAAGAGACAGAACATTAGAACAGGATATGTAGTTTCATTAGTTTATCGCTAAGTGTTTAAAGTGTCAAAAAATATTTACATTTGGCAAAATTAACATTTTGAAAATACTTGTTTTCCCAAGAAATTCCAAAGCAACATAAACCAGAAAAATGATCCCCAAAAAAAACTGTGAAAAAGCGGTGACTATTTGGTGTTTCAGCTGTATGAGGAATGTACGCGATGTTTCAATGTTTAAAAAACGGTTACATTTCTATATTCCAAGAGATGTTAAAATTGTTTCTGAAACAATTATAAAGTTTACCTCATACAGTTAAGTCATTTACATACTTACAACCGAGGTTTCTCTGAGTCCCCTATTTAAAAGGATTGTGGGTAGCTTTGTTGGCTAAGGGTTGTTGCTGTTGTGATTATCAACAGTGGTGCAGCCAGCGCCGATTATACAGCGCTCACTGCTCAGTGCGTCTGTGGAGGGAAACGGCTGGTTATGCAGCCAGGTGTTTGCTCATTGTTACAGAGAAAAAAGAAGCTAAATGACATGTTGAGTCAAACTTTACAATGTTAGAGATGGCGTTAATTTAAATTCATACAGTAGATCACACAAATAAAACATTTTGAATACATCTTGTGTACCCATCAAACTATTAACTCAGAATTAAACAATTGTTCTGCTCTGAAACTCAGGAAAATATAGATGTCTGGCAGAACAGTGTAACGTGAAGGTTTTACATAAAAGTTGATTAATGCATCAGAATGGTGAAACGAGTAAACTTTAACAACTGTTTCCTTTGTCTTCCTTCAGTGATTACAATTCAATTTCAAGCTGTAGAAACCCAGGAATCTTGCATGACTTGTTCAGCCCTCATGAAATTCATGGAGTCCCTCATGCAAGAAATACAAATAGACATTTTCCTGACAGGGTGTACTTAAGATTTCAGAAAAGACTGATGTTTTATGCACATTTTGTAGCAGCTGGTTCGACTTCAATAACCTTTGAGCTGTCCATTATGTGGCCTGATGAGTGTGTTAGCCCCTGGAGATATACAAGTCAAACACAGCTGTGCTGCACGGCAGTTTATTACTTTTGACTCTGTGCCTATAGAGCGGTGCAGGAATGAGTCCTAAACCCGGAAATGTCCATTGTTTGTTGAAAGACATAACATACTTCAGTATAGATCCCACTGGTTATTATCTGAAGCTTTAGGTTTTTTAAAAACTGTTGTGGATATCAAGTGACTAATAAAACTACTAAACGTCATCACGCCAAACATTAGCCACCGTTAGCTTAGCGGCGGTAAAACTAAGTCAAGCAACCGCCATGTAGTAGTAGTAAAGTTTATAGCATTATATTAGCTCATTTCTAATAGCGCTCGCATATATGCTTAAACTATTCTAACAGTGGCGTAAATATGTGGAGATTATCCTGCTGGACAACACATGTTAGAATCATAAACGTGTGTTTGCCACAGATCTTATTTTTGGAAATATTGCGAAATCCAATGGAACAATCCCATTGCCTATCGTAGAGGGATTCCTTTCTATGCTAACTTTGGTAGGTCTATACGTCATCACTGCAACACTGTATAAGGTTTTCTTTTAGCTCTAGATATTCAACTTAAAACCCTGTTGCTAATTAAGTGAGTTTAAGAACCTTACTGTTGATTATACAGATGTAAGGTGATACCTTTATCATTTTGTCAAGGCAAAAGTGCTGTCTCTGTTAAAAGAAGTAGCACATTTCCTTTTTAGTGAATTCAAACCCAGCCCACATAGTCCATCCTAACTCCTCTTTAGTCTTCTTCTGCTGCTCACTACAAGCGTACGCCTACTCTAGTAGCATTTTACAAATTCCATTTTTGTCAATGGAATCATATCCAAGTGATTCCCCTCACTTCTTTCATGTTTCTTTATCAAAATGTTCCATCTACTGAAGCATGGGTCTCTACTTTTCTCCACTTGCAGTAGCAAAGACGGCAACAAGGGCACTGTTTACTGAAGGGTAGAATATGCATTGGGTCAAACGGATGCATTTTAATTCAAAATATAATAAGAGATTTGTGTGTTTCATTTTTCCCACGTTCAACCGATAGTTTGTATCATGGAAAATTAATGAGAGATCCCGTGGATATATGCTATACGTTATACATTCACTTAATGTAGAGTTAAGCATTTGCTATGCACGGTCTCCATTAGTTTCCTTTTTTAAGCATGTCAATATTTCTTTTCAGCAGTGCATGTACACAGATATAGTGTTGACGCTTAGCTAAATAATTAGTGCTTACTAATCAGTGAGTTGACTCAAAACAGTCTCTGGCAGACTTGATATTTTCCTTCTGACTCTTTTTAAAAATAACAACCCAGTAAAAGCATTTGATGGATACATACTGCGCAGCACATGATATAACTCAACAGTTACCATTACTGTTCAAAAAGGGCCGAGGCTAACGCTTGTAGGAAAAGTGAAAATCATTCAGCAGATAATCCCTGCAGAAGACATGGAATTATGCACTTGAGATATTTTATGTATAGCAGTGTAGAGCTTGTTGGAAGAATTCCCACATGGTCTGGAGAGAATAAAGAAAAATGTAAGATCAGATTTATTAATTTTTTAACATGAATTCATTGGAATGCTTGCAAAAAACAGAGTAATAGAGATATAACAAAACTCTGATGCACCTCATCCTTCGGGACTAACATGATTATTTTGTGTTCGATTCTACGTTTATGTGTCAGTTTTCATAACTTCAATAATTCTGTTGATCCTTTCAATCATACACTTTACCAATTATCCTCTATTAGGGAAATAAGTACAAAGAGAACCCATTTCTTTGAACATCAATCTGTAATCATTTTATTTCTCTACATGATTTAGCATTTTCAAACTTCTTTGAATTTTTCACATTTTCCTAGCTCTCTTGAAACTGTCGTTATAAAAAATCAATTTCATTTTAGGGCTGCATGATGTGAGGGAAATATGACATATGGGATTACTTTGTTGGCTATCAGGAACCAAATCACCTGAAAAATATAAACTGACATTAAATTGTAATCAGTTATGCCTTTCTGCTGCTTTCAGTATACAGCTATTACACAACAAACTGCTTTTTTAATTAAAATGATATAAAAGGTAACTTATTCCAATATCTGGTCATTTAACATTGAAGTGAACAAAAAAATTAAAAGATAGTTTAAATTAAAAAGTGCAGTTTTATACATACTGTCTTGACTAAACAAATACTTGAGTACTTGAGTATTAAGTCTATATACATCTTTATTTTTCTCATACTGCCTGTGCTGCAGCACCTCTTTTTACCCTCCCAGTCTGCTCTGATTGGTTAGCTCGCCAGCTCTGTTGTGATTTGTCAACCGCGTAGAGATGTCTCGCCCCTTAGCCTAGCACGTTCAATATGTTAGAGCACTAGCCAATAGAAGCACATGTGTTACATAGTGTTGTCATTATGTTACAGAAGTAAAAAAGGAGTCCAATGGAGGTGTTTCAGTCAGGGGGGAGGAATGCGAGGGATAGAAACCCCCTCTGAAAGGGAAAACCCCAAAAGCCGAGTAGAGCGTCTTATGGATGATTGCCAGGGGAGAGTAAGAGCGAGGGAGTCCACTGAGATCTCCCATGGGAAGGATTATTGACTGTTGCTCTGGAAAATAAAACACCAGTGTTAACCAAGCTCACTCTCTTTCTTTCTTTCTTTCTTTCTTTCTTTCTTTCTTTCTTCTTTCTTTCTTTCTTTCTTTCTTTCTTTCTTTCAACCTGAAGAAAAGTTCCTCTGCGACAAATCGAAAATCGAACCTAGTTAGGGAAAAGTTAGAGAATGTTTGACTTCCTCCATCTTTAAGTTGTTCTCCTTTATTCTCTCGCTTCTGTTTGAATCTCTCTTCATCTCTGCTAAGCATATGCACTCTTCCTAACCCCTTTCTTTTTATTCACACTTCACTTAACAAAAACTTTATAATTCCGGTTCGCTGCGTTCCTCCGTAGCTCCACTCCTATGTGTTTGCAGGCAGAAGGTGTGTCTGGCACACTCTGAGACCGTAAGTCTCCCAACATATGAGCGGCAGCACACATAATCCGTCATGCTGCTCCATGTTGGTGAAGGTGCATTGTTTGTGTACACTTTAATTTGAGAACTCTCAAAACAGAAGAAAAATCCTCCAAAAATCTGATGCAACAGATGATGTGTGTGCATTTCAATCTTTTATGTCTTCGGATTCCTTAGTGTTTCCTTCATGTTTGCGCACACATGCATGACCGAGTGCCACGCCTGCATGATTGTTGTCGCCTCAAGAAATCAAGTGTGTACCCGTGCTTTGCTCAGGAGGGCTAAGCAAAGTCCACGGATGCATGAGGCGCTGCTTCTCACAGCACTGTGGGAGCTCATTACTGTATTCTTTGGGCTGGAAAATGTCTGTCAGTGAGGATTCATTAAAAGCCAACCTGCTCCAGCAGCTCCTGGTAGAGCTGTAATGAGAGGTCCTTCACAATTTGGGCTCCCCCGACGGTTGCAGTTGGACAGGTAAAATATTGGCTGTAATCTGCATCCCGGATAGAGGCTTTGTTGCATTTATTAGCATGACAATACTCGTGTTTGCTCTGTTCTACGGAACAGCTCACTGTTGCCTGCTCGGGGTTAAAGCTTTTTCTAGTCGCTGCAGAATAACATCCATTCATCTTATCTCCCCCCAGAAACACTCGCCAACTGCTGCTGCCAGCCCCGTTTTTTTTCGGTCCACATTTCTACACACTCTTGTGAAATGTAATTAAATCATTGTTCAATAGTTATTGTCCAGGTAGACTTTTCCGAGGCGTATTTTTACTCTAGGTGAGTGTAGGTTAGTTTAACCCTGCTGCCGCTCTATCTGAGGCGCTCTAATTTTATCTTCAGGATTCAGTTTCCTTTTTACTTGAGCTTCTGCTGGCAAAATGTAAAGGCTGCTTTGTCCAAGCTAAACTGTTTATTTACTCTGCGCTGAAGCTTTCTTTTTCAGTCCCTGTTTTGTTTATTGGCATTGATTTCCTGAGGCAAAAATTGTTAGTTTTTATTGCTGTTTAAATGTTTCTGTGTATTTCTATGGAGGCAGAAATGTCTGTCAGCATCATCTGTTGGTATCTTTGCACTTAACCTGTTTTTTTCTTATCTTCTTGTGTCTTGCAGTCTCGCACCCCACGTGTGACGCGCCTCAGCCCGACACAGCCGGCTCTTGCTGAACAGGCCAGCAGGGTTTCCTTTGCGTCAGCTGAAAATCTGGAGACCATGTCGGAGCCTGATATGCCCATCGGTTTTAACCGGATGAACCGGCTCCGGCAGAGCCTGCCACTGGCACGCTCGTCCAGCCAAGCAAAGCTGCGAGCGCCAGGTCAGAACTCAGAACACTTTGAGTAAAACACCAACACTGTGTGTGCTACACTGTGCCTTCAGTCATAGACATCTATAAGCCAATGAAAGAGTTAGCTTAGCATAGGTTTTCTTTATATATGTATATGTACATAGAAACGTGTTACAAAAGAACATAAAAAAAAGAAATTTAGAACGTAGTTTAAACTTACAAATTAATACAAAATGTATTAAACGTGATTTAGCGGTCCAAAGCGTCTTTCAGACACTTACTATAGTAGAGATGCTTCTGGGAGCAATTTGGGATCAAGTAGCCCAAGGACTCTTCGACATGTTGAGTGCAGGGGCTAGGGTTCGAACCGTTGACCCTCTGATTGGTTGACGCCCATTTTCCCCACCGAAGTCACAACTGCCCCTTTTATGTTTTTCCTAGTTTATCACTAAATCATGCAAAAAGACGTCAATCAAACATGAGATGACAGTTATTATTTTTGCTGCATGCTGGTGGTTTTCATTTGTGTCTTGTTGTGGAAAATGCCATCGCTGGATGGTTTTTTTTGGATGGCCATGTTGGTCAGGTCATCACTTGGGTCGAGATATCTCAGCACCAATTTCCTTGACATTTATGATCCCCAGAAGATGACTCTTCCCCTCAGATATGTCATCATTCACCGTCAGGTCCCCATTATTTTTGGTACTAACAATCATAATACCCTCATGTTAAATTGTATATTTGATTTGGTGATCATCTGATATTTAATCTAGCGCCATGATCAGGTTAAAATCTTCTATTTCTGAGTCTTGCTGATGTATACCCTGTTCCAAATCCGGCTGGTTTCAGTATTGATGAATGTGGGTATGACATGTCTATTGACAACATCCATTTGATTGACAAGCTGAGAACCAATCAGAAACTGGACCTGTCTATGCGTGTACTGTATATGTTATTTGATGTTTTGGACGTGACACGTTAGCTGTGAATGTCCTCTTCCAGGGACTCACATATTCAAGTTGACTGAAAGCATCAAGTTTGAATCTAGGTAACCTGCTCAGCCCTGAATGTCAGGTAGAAGTCAGCCTTCAGTCTGTAGGAGCGCTCAATACAAACAGAGCTAACTAATGCTTCCAAATGATCCCGCCCAGCTCCCTGTCATCTTTATGAATGGCTTTGGCAGGAAGCCCAAAAAACTAAAAAAGGTTGAACAAAATGCAACCAATGAGTGACAGAGTATATAATAAACTGTTCAAATGTTTCTAAAACATTTCTCCAAGTCAGTTTAAGGCTGTGTATAACTGAATGTATTATCAAAGTCAAAGTCAAAAAGTCAAAGTCCACTTATTGTATAGTTTCCACATGTGTTATACATACAGAAAATTGAAATACCATTTCTGGCAGTCCCACAGTGCAAATATAAACAAGAACATATAACATAAAAAGATAAGAGCGTATGTAACCCTGCATAAGCTTCAACAGAGCTCTCTCTTTTAACTACTTTTCAAAAACCACCTCAGCAACCATTTTCATTTCCTCAGTGCTTCTTCTTCTTCACACACTGGAGAGAATCCTCACTGTGCTCACATTAATATACGGATGATAATCAAGTGTGGTTGCATGAGACTGTTACTTGTTCAGGAGTGATACATAAGATGGCACCGAGGACATCCCTAGGGAAATTGTTGGTTAGCAAAAGTTACTTTTTAAAGTTAAAGAAGTTTAGTTTTTCCATTATCAAATCCCGAAAAATGAAGGCAACATAACGTTTGTTTTTCTTAATGTATCCCCAACATGATAATACGGAAATCAACAGAAAGAGATGTAGGAAATATTGATTAGATTTTTGAGTTTTTTCCAGTTTGAGTGCATTTAACCATGAGTAGATCAAGTTGTCTTGTAGAAGTACCAAAATAGATTCAATTCAAGCTATTAGCCATCAATTGTAAATATTAAACAAGGGCTATGATTTGAATAACTGCCCCCTGTATTGAGCCAGTCAGGGGTGAGACCATTTTTCAGTACTGTACAGTACGGGATTGGGAGTCCAGTGGTATCGGGATAGGTTTGAATATGTAAGGTAGGCATATTCAAGCTAGAAATTGTATTTAGTTGACTATTACTCCTTTAATCAACAAAAAAAAGAATATTGTGAAGGTAAAAAATATCCCTCCACTTTCTATTTTTATCCCTGACATTCAATTTCATTACCCCCCCTTCAACCATCGTGGATCTCCCTCATTGCTCCTCCCCATCCATAAATGCAGGGATCTTGTTCCTCCAGCTTGGGGAGGAGACCCGCAGGGTGCACCTGACTCACGAGCTGACCAGCCTGGAGACTCTGAGGGCCCTCATCGTGCACATGTTCCCCCAGAGGCTCACCATGGCCATGCTCAGGTACATTAATAAAAGTGTGTGTGTAGTACACAAGTAATTGAACTGTATATTTTTTAAACGGATAGAGAATGATGGCAGGAAATAAAGGAAACAAACAGATAGAAATCAATAAAGCCAAAGAAGGTAGGAATTCCCTCTCAGGCAACGAGTAAACATGCATAACATCTCTACTTGAGTCAAATCTTTACAATAATTTAGGTCCAACTGAAAACTGAATCCTCTTCATTCTTGCTCTAAAATAATGCTACATCTTATGTTCACATACAAAAGAGGATAAAAGTATTTAAAACATATTTGTGAAAACAGAGTCCAAGCTTTGAGCTTTTGAATGGGCTTTTCCTGTAGTGTGTTACTATCAGAGGTTGGAGAAGTGCTCAGATCTTGTACTTAAATAAAAGTAGAAGTACCAGAGTGTAGGAATACTCTGTTACAGTAAAAGTCCTGCATTCAAAATGTTATTAAAGTAAAAGTACAAAAGTATTGGCATCTAAATGTACTTAAAGTAGCGACAGTAAAAGTAGTCATTGTTTGATTGGTCCATTTCAGAATAATATCTCTGATATGTTTTATAATGATTGATCATTAAAGTGTTCTCAGAGCTGGTAAAGGTGCAGCTAGTTTGAATGGCTTTGTATACTGCAGGGTAGCTGCTGAGTTTACTCCAGGTGAACTTAAGTCTGATTTAAGGGCTGATTATATTTACCATCATTAATCCACATCTGTAAAGTAACTAAAGGTACTAAATAAATGAGTGGATTAAAAGTACAACATTTACCTCTGAACTAAAGTCTGATTTAAGGGTTGATTATATTTACCATCATTAATCCAAATCTGTCTAGCAATTTAAGGGATTAAATAAATGTAGTGGAGTAAAAAAACACTATTTACCTCTGAATTGTAGTTGATTAGAAATACGGAGTAGCAACAATTTGAAATACTAAAGTAAAGTACAAGTCTCTAGAAATGTAGTAAATGTACTAAATTACTTAACACCACTGGTTGCTAACATGAGCTTTTTAAAGCTCTGTATAGCCTACATATTTTCATATAGGAGTTGTAAAATAAACATTATCATCATCCCATAAAATCATGTAGACCAAATTGCTTCACATAGATAAAAACCTGAAAGGAAATAATCAATAATAACCATTTTCTATAAAAAAATGACAACAAATAAAATATTAAAAAACAATAAATAAAACTGAATAGAAGAAAAACAAAATGGCAGCTTGCCCCTGTAATATCCAGACACAGTGAGTTTACAGTTAAGGGGCACAGAGCAGAAAGTAATCTGGTACCTGAGTGATCTAGATTCACATTAAAGGAAGTCTCTTATATCGGAAGCAACGTCAAAATATAAATATTCAGTTTGACTTAAAGACTATTTTTTGAAAATCTTCTCAACATTCAAGAAGGTATTTTCAATAAGGTGTTATTATTGTATTTTCTGTGAAGCTTCTTAGCTATAAATTCCCATTGTTACTGTCAGCAGGACACTCTTAACTCCTGAATATTACTCTGCTGATGAATTCAACATAAGACTGCGTCCAGTCTCTCATTAGGACTCATGCAGTTTAAAGATTTTACAATCCTCCCTTGTCTGTTCGTCAGTGATTATTAGCAGGTAATAGGTGCTGAAATTGTCTTTGCATGGGACTATTTATCAGTGTTTGATTCTTATTTTGATTATTATTGATGTTCAGGTCTCCCAACACAGCTCTGCTGATCAAAGATGAGACCCGTAATGTGTTCTATGAGCTGGAGGACCCGCGGGACGTTCAGGACCGCTGCGTAATTAAGATTTACTGCAAAGAGCCCATCTACGGCACCTACCCCGGACACCAACACCCACACCTGGCGAACGGAGACCTGCGGGTAAATATTCAGGGTTCAAATTGTGTTTTTCTGCTTCACTGCTTTACCCCTACCCACAAGTTTTGGGAATTCAAATCATATTAAAGTTAACATTTTTGGGTCTTGGACTGGCAAAATAAAACCTTGTACGGGGATTGGACATTTTTCACTACTATTAATTACACTTAATAATTACCAGATGGTCAATAACGAAAAAATGGTTGTTTGCAGCCCTACTTACTGAGTTTTTACATTTCTAGGTTTTTTTTATTACATTAGGTGTGAACTATGGTGCCAAAACTGATGAAGAGAAATCATCCAGCTTAAGTCTTAGTCACCTTTTCCTTCATTACCAATTCACTCTCTGTGCAGCTGGCTTGTGACTCATAGTCTAGGAAGCGAGACAAACTCGTTCTCTTTCTGGCGTTTATGCAGATCCGACCAAATCATCATACTTAATAATTTCCCTTGAAAATAGTCATTAATTCACCCAGACGCCAGAATCCATCTCCCACAAATCACTGACATTATTTCTCTCTATGTTTTCAAACACAAGTTTGCCTTACAGAACGTGTCCAAGCATAAATTAGTCTCCGAGAGTGAGCGAGTCACGTGACCTTACTTACTCCAGCACTACTGTTCCTGGATCAGTGCCAGTCCTTCACTTCAAAAGTGCTGACTAGGTTGGATGCCGGCAGAATGTAAAATAGGGTAAACACTTTATCTGAGGTCCAGATCATCTGAGTCTGATCGTTGTAGTAGTTGCTACATTGAGAATGGACTTACTCAATGTAATGTTTTTAAACTAAGATCAGGACAAAACACTTTCAAACCTGATTATTCATTGTCACCCATGTGCCATTGGAAGTGTGGAGAAGATTGGCCATTGCAACAGCTTGCCAAACTAAATAAGGTATGGAATCATAGAAACATTACCCTACCAGAACAAAAAAAAACGATGCTCTCACTGACATCCATTGCACTGTAAATGTAAAACTTGGACATACAACACAAATATGGCAAAGAGAGTAGACGCCTTTTGAAGTGCATTGCTACAGGCGGATCCTCGGGGTGACATGGCAAATGCACCATGAAAAAAACTCTGTGAAACGGGAGATACAGACACTGGCAGGGTTTATTGAAACGCAAACGGAAACTGCCAGACTGCGAAAGCCACAGTGGTTTGGACACTTCACAATAACCAACGGGTCGCTAGCAAATAGCATCATGCACGGTGCAGTTGAAGGAAGAAGAGCAGCAGGAACATGGATGTTTAAAGAGAACTGGATACGCCGTCGGAGGTGGGCCATCGTCATTTCTATGAAAGTTGCTATGCCTCTCGAGAGCAAAAGTCCCCGAATGTGGGCCCATAGAGCATGTGCAGTTTAGCTTTCCCTTAAGCCCCTCCTCTGATCTCCTACTCCCAGCTCAGTTAAATTTATGAATTTATGCATTTGCAGCTCATTGACAATGTATCCGTTTTTGATTGTAGTATGTTAAGACTATTGCCGACTATGATTGCTCAATAAGGACCATAGACCACTCTATAGGTCAGGCCTTAACGAACAATAGGACTTTTTTATCTTACTTCTCATCAAATGTATAGAATCAATGACGCTACCATACCGACCTCGAACTGACTTTCAGTTATTAACATGTATCTTGTGTGATTTTTAATTGGCAAATTCCCAGGCTGCAGCGCGTTTCTTCTCATAGCTTCGGCCGTGGTGGTATCAACAATATTTTGAAAGACCTGCTTAACGACTATAAGAAGTGTTTCAAGGTTTCAAGGTTGTATTGGTCATATGCACAGCATATACAACGTATATGCTGTGCATATGAAAATCTTATATCCCATGCTCCTCCAACAACTCAACATACATGGTGCAAATAAGATAAATAAAATAGTGCAAAAAGAGAGAAGAATATTAACAATAACAACAATAAAGATTTGAGGATGTGAAATATATACATATGTGGAATACATTGAAAGTATTTAAATACTTTACACTGTTGAATGAGGAGGTATGGACAGATGCATATATTATGTATAACAGATGTATATGGCAGATATGTATAATATATAGATATGTGTACTATGAACAGATATGTATGGCAGATATATATAATATATAGATATATATATGTATGTGTGTACTATAACAGATGTGAGTAGACATTCACAGAGCTCAGGAGTTCAGCAGTCTTATAGCCTGTGGTATAAAACTGTCTCTGAGTCTGGTGGTCTTGGTCCGGATGCTGCGGTACCGTCTGCCAGACGGCAGCAGACAGAACAGATTGTGGGTGATGGGGGTCCTTTAATATCCTACCGGCCTTCTTCCTACACCGCTGGGTGTAGAGGTCCTCCATGGATGGCAGCTCCGTCCTGGTGATGTGCTGAGCAGTTTTCACCACCCTCTGTAGAGTCTTACGGTTGAGGGTGGTGCAACTGCCATACCAGGCGGTGATGCAGCCAGTCAGGATACTCTCGATGGTGCACCTGTAGTAGTTGCAGAGTATCCTGGAGTCCATGTTGAACTTCCTTAGCCTGCGGAGGAAGAAGAGCCGCTGTCGAGCCGTCTTGGATATGACCCTGGTGTGATGTGTCCATGTCAGGTCCACACTGATGTTTACCCCGAGGAACCTGAAGCTGCTGACTCTCTCCACAGGAGTCCCGTCGATGGTGATGGGTGTGTGTGCCTCTCTCTGCCTCTTCCTGTAGTCCACAATCAGCTCCTTTGTTTTGCTGACGTTGAGATGGAGGTTGTTGTCCTGGCACCAAGATGTCAGGGCTCTGACCTCCTCTCTGTACGCCATCTCCGAAAAAGTGTTTATTTTTCTTGAATCTTCCTTCGCCTTCGTACCGGTGACATCCTTCCTGTTCAGTCGCTGAGCTCTTATCAATGGATGTTATCTTAATTTATCAGTGAGCTGCTGGCAAATGAATTAATTAATGTGGCATCATCCTGATAAGCATGATTATTAACACTGTATGCATTTAGTTTGAGCTGGGAGAAAAACTAGCCGTTGTCAGCTGATAGACGGAGTGTCTGATGTCACTCAGTTTCTCTCAGCGCTTCTGTTTTTTTGAACCTCGCATTTTGTTGCCGTCTAATTACAGTGCCATTATGGAAATGAGAACACAGCAATTTAAAATGTTAGAGAATGCTGCTTTTATAGAGTAAAAATAAATTATAAAGCAGATAAATTACATTACAGCGAGGCGGCAGACTTGTGCAGTGCACAAAATGAATTTGCATGCTAAGCAGCTGAGATGGAGTGTTGTCGTCAGCTGGGATTTTTTCACACGTTTTTGTTGCCGTCAGTCAAACACCCTGGGGTTTTATTGTTTGTCAATGCTTCTCTGCCTGCTCCTATTCATGATTCACCGCTGCCAATATTTCAGAGGTCAACTGTTGGTCCCATGAGGGCCGTCGTTGTGTTTGTGTTGTCCTCGGCTCTATAGTTTTTCTGGCGTTTTACAGCCTTATCAAACTGCAGGCTTACCTTGAGTTTGATGTGTGTGGGGTACATTGCAACCAAGTACTTTTTATTATCAACTTATTTCATTGAACAGATGCACTTTGTTCAGCATATAAACTCATATTTTTACATAGAGTTTAAACAAATCACAACAGAAAATAAAGACAAAAATGTAACTGAAATCCAAAATGAAAGAAAAATAAATAAAGAAAAAAGAAAAACTAAAATATAAGCAGTTATATATTTAAAGGTAGATTTAAGCTGATTTCAAATCAATGGCACAGTACATCTTTCATCGTCAAACACAATAGACGGATGATTTTGCACATTTACATTCATATACGCTTACAAACACCTGTTCATAAACTTCACATATTTTTAACCCCAATACTGAAAATAATAACTTTTCTGTTTTAGTTTTCAAACATTGCAGCTTCTGGCCTCACCAAGATGAGTGACTGGGACGTTTGTTTGTGTGAGAGCTTACTGAACCCCAGCCAGCAGAGTCGAGATTCCCTGATTGCAGCCCACTGAAGCATGACCAGGATTACTGCTGTCCATCCCAGCCGGGTCTGGAGGACAGGCTGTGGTTGTGGATCAGAGTGATTGTCAGATTTTTCCTCAGCGGGAGAAAAGGCCACGGCACAGATCTTGCTGGTGCATACCTGTGATAGACGTCTTCTTCAGGGGGGTCTTGGAGGTGGAATGAAATGTCTTCTGTAAAGGGACAGTTTCGATGAGAGGCTGTTGCTAAGATACAAGATGGAAGATGATGACGCTAGAGTCATTAGTGTGCTGCGAGGCTGTCCACGGGGTGTTGTTGTAAGAGGCCTAAGGGTTATTATGTGGAAATATTGGTTTTATGATTTGCATCGTCTCCAGGAGAGGGCTTTGTGCATCACAAGCAATTACAGCGCCGCCGTCTTTTGTGTCCTCCTCGCTGGATCTATTACTCCTGTCCGGTATACCCTTAGACACCCGGTCATTTACACTCTCCGTTATGCTCTGCTTTGTTTGTGCCTCCTTCTCTGACTATTTCGGATTGATGCCAAAAGATAATTCCATCATGCTCGCTCCGTCCATGAGCTATCAAGTGCAACTTAAAACACACTTAGGGGGGGCAATTTGGAAACTTTCCTGTCAATCTTGAAACTGAATCTATTAAGTGCTGTAAAAAGTTACAGTAAACTGCCCTGGGATTTTTTTTTATTGACTAGCCGCCACAACACTTTGCTTCTCCTGATATAAAATTATGAATTTGATTGGAATTACAAGGGTTAATCATCATGTACAATTTCATCAGGGCTCATCAAGCAACTCCTTCTGATCTCCTTTTTATTTAAACCAGCTAAAGACACTTTACCATCCAAAATGTAATACTTTAACACTTACTACTATGTTATAAAAGTGTATCCTTGTTTTTATTTATATTAATCAGCGTTGAAAAGAGAAATCAAAGCTTGATTTTGGCTGTTTGTACAACAAACACTGTTTTCGAAGTTTAGTTTTCCCTTTTTTGTAAATCAGCAGCCGAATCATTTTAAAAAGGCGGAGGATCAGTAAGTTTGGGAAGGGTTATACAGGTAATCTTATACTAGAGTTAAAAGTTTAGAGTTAAAACTGCAACAAAAGTATGTTCTGTTAAGACTATGCCGGTCACTATGGCTCATGTTGTTGGATAATATATTTTCCCAACAATATCTGCAATAAATGTCAAAAATGTTATGCCACTGATATAATCTAAATGGGAAATCCTAAAAATGCATGTGCACCCTTTGAAATAGCAATGACAATTTGAATCTGAATACTATTCGTAAAAAAAGTTTTAAAATATCCTTAATAAAAAATAAAATCACCCAATAAAAAATAAATAAAACTTCACTGTTAACAAAAATTGTACTTCTATAAATATTGAACATTTGGCACCATTTAGCTTAACAAGCAATATGCTGCAAACAAAACTACTAAATAAATTAACTTTTCAGTTTGATATTAGTAACGACAGCAGCTTGGTTTAATGTCTTGGTTATGACTGGGTTGTTGAAACATGACAATAACCGGATCTATGTCTGCTCTCTGGTGACTCCACAGAGGGAGATGGTCTACGCCCCTCAGGACTCTCCACCCAACCGCCGCCTGAGCAACCCCCCCATGTCTTCCCAGCATTCCTCTTCCTCCGCCTCCCCTCAAGGCTCCCCGTCCCGCGCCCGCCTGCTCTACAGCGGCGGCCGGCCTTCTTCCTACGCCGGGCCAGCCCACCACACCCACTCCCTTCCCCACCCGCACCAGCACCCGCACTCCCAGTCCCACCACTCCTCCCCCCACCAGCAACAGCAGCTCCACCAGCCGCATCACACCCAGCAGGCCTTCATCGCCTCCTCCAGCGCCATCCTAGAGCGCAGGGACGTGAAGCCCGACGATGAAGTGGGGGGGTCCAGGAGCATGGTGCTGCTGCGGGGAGACGACCGAGGGGGAGGGGGGATTTACGCTGACCCCTACTCTCTGGGCCCGGACACAGGGAGGCTGAGTCTTGCAGGGCCTCACTCCCCTCTGCCGGCCAGAGCCGACCCATACGGCTCATTGTATCGGCGTGGAGGAGGAGGAGGGGGGGGAGGTGGGGGCGCAGGATCAATGCGTTCACTCACCTCCTACACAGCAGCCGCTCTACAGGGAGAGCTGATGGAAAGTGGGGCTCTCTATAGACCTGGGGGACCGCTCTACAACGACGCCTACGCCGCGTCCATGTTGGCCATGGGGCTGCGGGTGCCTCCGCCTTCCTCCCCACAGAAGATCCCTGACATGAGGGAGTCCTATGGGGGCAGCATGCCCGGCCGGGGCTCCCCGGGCAGGCAGAGTTTGAGAAGGGACTCTGTGACCTCGTCCGTGTTCGGGGACAGTCCCAAAGCACGGGGCCAGGGCCCTGGGCTCGGGCTCACCTCAGAGCAGCTGTGTCTGATGGCCGGGCCTATGGGGGAGGGAGGGGGCGCCGGGGGATTCGGCTCACCTCTGCTGGTGAACGAACCAGAGACCAGGTAGGGAGTATTTCTCAACACTTCTGCATGCTGATGTTGTTTTTTTGAACCAATGTTGCATGTTTATATAACAACAGTCAGTGAGAAATAAAGTTTGTGGCATCTCGTGATCGTCTAGTCTTAGCCACAGACTTTTTTTTTCTCGGGATGAACATATTAAGTCATCCTTTTTGGTACAAACTGCAAACTATTCATGCTTTATGTTCACAGTACAAAGGTGATAAAAAATGTTGAATTGGATACGCTGATGGGCTATATATTAAGTAAAGAATATGCATACACTTATAAGCATAAATGAAAAGTTGAAACCTTTGCCCGATACTACGCACCGCTACCATCTGTGTGTCTTGGTATGATCATCACCTTATAGGGGCAAAAGATGAGTATGTCTGCTTCTACTGGACCTAGTGGGAAGAGATTGTTGTTTTCATCTTTTCAAATGTGAGGATTTTCCTCATTTTCTATGTTTTAAATCGATAGTGAATATGAACTGAATTGAATTTGTTTTGGACTGAAAACAATTCAGATACATTACCCAGCATTACAGAAACTGACATGAACATTATCTGCTATTTGCAGACGTTATAGTCTAAATGATTGATCAGTTCATCTGGAAAATAATTAGTTAATAGTTATTTAATCCAAATAATAATTGTGATATGGAACCCCAGTCTGTGCCTTCAACTATCTTTTTTTAGAGTCGTATATACTCCAGCAGAGCAGGATTATATAAAATGAAAGGCTGTGACATAGTTTAGATTACAGTTTCCTAATGTGGGGGTTTAAGCTCTCAGAGATCAGAGAGTTAGCTGTGGGTCAAAGAAACCAAAACAAGGCTTGATGGGAGATTTACCTAACTGAGCATGGCAATACCATTTAAATAATTGATTTCTGTCTGAAATAAATGATGTTGTGAACAAGGTCTAGTGCTTCTAATGCATGTCCTTTTGACGGTATAACCATAATCACATATATTTATCATTATTCATGAGCTTTTTCAATCAGTACAAACATTCATCTTGGAGCTGGATGAAAATCATACCAAACGTCATCCCTTCCACGTACAAATGGGGCTTAAAAGGGGAGAGTAGTTCGAGCATTGGGGGTGTCTTGTAATATTTATGATGTCATTATGTGATAGTGTTTTATGTATGTTTGTGTGCTGTATGGAACAGGGAGCGTATGGAGGCCATGGAGAAGCAGATAGCCAGCCTGACTGGGCTGCTGCAGAGAGTACTGAGCAGAGCGCCTGAGGCAGAGAGCCCGTAAGACACACACACACACACACACACACACACACACACACACACACACACACACACACACACACACACACACACACACACACACAAAACTGCAGTATGTAAAGACACTCTTTTTATGCAGACTAGAAGGCTCTGTTCTACCTCGGTTACTTAACGCATTTTTCTGTGATTTTTAAAAATTGTGTATGACCCGTAGTAAAACAATTAGACCATATATATATTTGCCCTAAAACTACGAACATATTATGTAAAATGCGTTTTGCTTAGGGCTTGTATCAGGTTGATCAAAGTTTCAAATCTTTATTTATAAACACAATATTCAAACTCTAAATCTCCATTCCAATGCAGATCGTTTTATGTGATGTATTTATTTTCATTATATATATATTTTATACTATATCATTTGTATATGTATACAAATAATATATAATAATCATACATATAATAAATATATATGTAGGCCTGTTTCCAAGTCATGTGACATGTAAAAATAGATCAGATTATTTCTATAATTTATAATGTTTTTTTAATCAAAGTATTTATTTTGTTTCGGGCTATTTTTTGTCAGTGTTTAGCCTTTATAAAAAAACACCCTTTTTTATTTATTTAATTTAAATTATGAACATATTTCTTATTCAAATTGAAGATATCTTTGGAGTGTTTAAAAAAATGTTTTAGGGTGATGATGTCATTTAAATACCTCAATTGAAGCTTCAAATTCAATTTAAAATGACATTTGCTACAGCCCTGTATTTGCTTTTCCTATACATGTAGATGACAGTTTTACACGACAGAAAATGTCACTGATGTGTGAAAATGATCACGATTCATGCCTGAATTACGTATTAACTGCCTGCCCAATACTGTAGATCATGTCAGGAATACTAAACGAGTAATGTCAGACTTAAGTACATTGTGAATAAAGCTGCACGCAGCCCATATATTCCCCACATTTCCCTCCATATATCAACAGCTTCTCAGTCACTAAGTCGATAGTGTGTTCTGGCTGTAAGTACTTTAACACTTGCCTCTTCCAGGGAGAAGATTGAGTCAGCCAGTGACTGCTCAGGAACCGACAGTAAGTGCTCACTACCAAAAAAAAAAACGATTCCATATCACTGCTTGTCACTGCTCCCCACTGCTGCCTGTTTGATAGCCACATAAATTGGCTCTTCCTGCTCTCACAGAACTGCTGCTATTTCATTTTCTCTGCATAATTTTGAATAGCCTTCCATATGTGATCGTAATGGCTGACTCTGCAAGCTTGTTCATTCGCTCTGCTGCTGTGTAACTGGTGCCCATGCTTCTTGTTTTAGCTGGACGAAGTAAAAAAAAGAAAGGTAGCTATGAGTTCCTGAAGTGTCTGGTACCTGTTCCCTCGTCTTCCCTCCCCCCTGTCTTTATTCTCCTGATTTTAGCTAAAACATGTTTGTGTGTCTTGAAAGATTTACCTCCCTCTCAGTTGGTGTCTTTCACTTCCCCTCCTTTCCTGTCTTCTGGAGTAACAAACCTTTTGAGTGCATTCATTTTGGAAAAAAACCTGCATTATTTCAAGGTTTTCCTCCTTTTTCGTGATCTTGAGTAGGTTATTTATGGGAGCCATGCAGGATTAATCTTAAAAAGTGTTCTAAAGGCTGTATGTTTTGAAAGCAACATAGATTTATTTAGATTAAGTACTTGGCTTGAGCTGCTGCTTCTTTGTTTTGAAGTATCCGAGACAAATTGAATTATTATTTGATCCCATGTCAAACTATAGAAAAGCCTGGATCTTTTTAATCTGATGCAATTTCAATAAGACCTTTCTTTTTGGAGACTTAGTTTTGTTTGTGCATTTATTTCTTCTACAATTTCAGAAATCCTCAACATTTTCCATGACTTCAGCTCTTTACATTTCTATCTTTCTCCGGTGAAGATCAAATACTATTTGCCAGAATGAGGAAAGTGTATATCTTCAGTGTTTATTTTAGTCTGATTGACGCAAACTGTTATCAGTTCAGACTGCCTTTGTGCTTCCTGTTAAATTCAGGACGACTGTGTCTGTCAGACTCCTCTGAAGCCATCTTGAGTTACGTGTAAATAAACACAGAAACCCAACCGAGTCTGCAGGGTGAGAGCTTCTAGGACACACTGCAGCTACAGCAGGAACTCATCACCTCGTCTGCAGAGGTGTTGAGGATATTACTTAGAATTTCATTGGTATGGGGTCGATTCAGAAGATTTCAGTTGATTAAAAATGGCCATAAAATGCAATAATGAAATCTGTTATTGATTAATTGTCCTGGATTTTTTATCCCTATGTTTTGTTCTGCATGATGCGTGTGACTCAACTCCCCAATTACTGTCATAACATTCATACATTTCAAAGGTATTATCTTCGGTGGCAGATGGGTACAAATACGTTTCAACGGCACAAAACACTCCCATTAGGAGAGACGCGCTGCACTCTGGAAAACGATGTAAATATAAGAACACAAATTTGCCAAAACACATGCAAATGAAGAAACATCTTCACCATCTTGACAACACATGGACAGCATTTAGAAAACATTAGCCAACTTAATGAAACATGGGCAGTGTTTATTTGAACACTGCAAATACAAAACGCTGCAAGAAACTTTTGTCAGTATATTTGAAATGTCTAGGTTATCTTTGTTAGCTAGTTAGCTTACAGCCGATCTTCAATAATATCGAAAGGAATCATGAGATCACATTGTTAAATTAAGCCAATAAAACTTCGATTTTAGTTCGGTTTCAAGTGACAGTTGGTCGACTTTATAAGCCCTGAAACGTCCCAGCTGTGTGCGTCACTTTTTAGTGTCCCCTTTTCCGTTGTGTTTTGAGCTTTTTGCAGCTTTTCTTTATTTGCGGCGCATTTCGCTCAGTTCAGTAAAACCTGCAGATGGGTTGTCAAGTTGGTGAAAATGTTTTCTTAATTTGAATGTGTTTTGGTTCATGCTGGGTTTATTTCTGAGCATGTTTCTGTTTTAGGCTGTTGTAACGTGTTTGCCCGTCAGCCACCGTGATTATCTCAGTTGGAAACACACTGATATATTTTTGGCTGTCAGGGGACTCTGCCATTATGAGAGAGTTGGATGTAGTGGAAATTCAGTTTTTCACTGCTGATCCTGTTTGTCCATGAAGCCTTCCATGCTGTTCATCATTGTTAAGTCTTCATAAGACTGTAATCTCCACCCTTGACCTGCAGCACTGATAGAACTTGTCCTGAATTGCTGCTGCCAAATCCTGGAAACATCCTGTGTCCAGTCAGACAAATTGTTTTTCTACTGGATGGACATCTGAGGTCATGAGAAACAAACCGTTGGAGATTTGCTTCCCTCATGCTCTCTGCACGCTTCTTTGCTAGCTTCCGATTTGCTAACGGTGTTTCGGGACAACTTCTATTAGTTCCGCTGTGCTCTGAAAGAACATCACCTGAGTTAAAGTCCTGTTATTTTGCTGGGCAGCTTTGACACCGTCTGCTCCCTTGGCTCTGATGCCTCCTCCACCCTCGGGGGGCAACCAGCCCGTGACAGTGTCCCGTCTGCAGATGCAGCTCCACCTACAAGGCCTGCAGCAGAACACCAACGCACTGCGCAAACAACTGTCCCAGCTACGCAACATGCAGGTGTGTGAAGGAACATGATCACATCACAGGCTTTTAAGCATCTCTACATCTTTATTCTTATATATATTTAGTTAATATTTCTTTAGAAAAGCTTCTCCATACTCCTAGTTTTTAACTCAGGTAATCAAACAGCATGTAGGACGAAGAAATATTCAGTGACAGCCTTTTGTTACTATGGACCAAAAGCCCAAATGTACGTTGAACATTAAATATTGTTCATTCCTCCGTAACGCCTTTATAATCTGCTTAGTAGGAAGTCGTTTTTTGTTGCCTTTTTATTTCATGAAATTATTTATTTTCCACAATTATTATATAATTTTAAACTTTTTATGCCTTTAACTTAAACGTGATGCAATTCTATATAACGCTTTAGAGATACCTCTTATGTTTATTATTGGTTAGTTGAAACAACTTCACAACTTCATAAAAGTAGAAATGACTGTAAAATTCAGTATTTTAGACTACAGCTGCAACTATGTCAATCCCGCCAAATAATACCTTAACCCACTCAACAAAATCAAATATGTTATGGTAATTTTGAATTAAAAATTGGCCTATTTATTGGATATACTGATACGGAACACAGATTATTTTTTCCTATTTTAAATCATTTTAAGGTGGGCATCTCCGGGTTTTGAACTGACAAAAGAAAACATTCATCATGGATGTTTTCAATGTTATCAGATTTGTTTAATTAATATGGAAATTGATTGGCAGAATAAACAATTATGGCAATTGTTGCTTACCTAGTTTGACCTAGTATATAATTGTATGTTAGGGCGTGCCTGCTCATACATCGGTGTAAATTCACATGACAGACAAGTAACAAACCATGTTTCTTGGTGTCCCAGCTGGAGAACCAGGACTCAGTGCTGGCCCTGCTGAGGCAGACAGAGTCCGAGCTCAGCCTCATGATGCTGGACGCCATGCGCACACAGGAGGACCCGCTCCAGAGACAGCGCCTCCTGGTGGAGGAGGAGCGACTCAAGTACCTCAACCAGGAGGAGCTGCTCATCCAGCAGCTGCAGTGAGTTCAGATCACCCTCCATTTATTAAAAAAAAAAACATAATGAATAAGGGAGAACAGAGAGGGACAGTATGGAGTGATATGAATCTGTGACCCTGGTCCTCCACAGTGACCTGGAGAAGTCGGTGGAGGAGCTGCAGAGGAACTCTTCGGTGAATCACGGCCTGGTGACGGAGCAGGATGTGGAGCAGAAGAGCAAAGAGCTGAGGATGCTGGGAGAAACGCTCACTGAACTCAAAAGTAAGTGCGGTCATGACCTCCAGCGTGTTTCGGGAGATTACTGTGTGTGCTGTGTTTTTTCTGGTCCAGCGTTGAGTCACACTGCAAGCTTGATGCAGCCAATTAAAGCCTTCCCTGCCTGTCTCAGTGCTTTTACCCTTAAACTGCCAAACATTTCAGTGCAGCTGGTTTCAAAATGTTCAAATCCTGCCTGGCTTACTTTCACTTATCCACCATGCTGTTTTACAACTGCTGCAGCCTCATTGCACATAAGCATGTTGCTTTCAAAACCATTGGCGAATGCTTCTACGAACAAATACTGTGTGGTGGGAATCAGAGCCTGTTCTATCTTCTTCTTCTGTACCACAGAGCTCCACTGTTGTCAATATAAACACTAAATCCACTGACTTTCTAATCAATCACATAAACAGCATCCTGCTGATGCAAATACGCACTAGAGCACCAAATGTGTATTATTCCGCCGCTGAAAATAGTCCCCATCAAATGTCTTCCTGTTTGAGTATTACTGCTAAAAACTACTTTACAGCTTGATTTGTAAAAAAAAACGTCCTATATATCCCACCTAAAGATGAATAGTATATGGGATTTTACTATTCAAAGTCAGATACAAAATAGCATTTTTTGTTATTAGTGGCACATATTTATCCAGGTAGTCCTTTTGCGTTATGTATTTCAGAACAATGTGGTTTCATAATGCTTCGCTGGAGGATCTGCTGCCAATTAAACGCAAACACAAGCATTAAATAAGGAAAATGTAAAATATTTGAAAAAATGCTCAAATCTAGGCTTAAATTCAAACATGGCAATGATGGTACCTCGTCTTATTTTTGTCCAAGATCCTTTGGCTCGATTTTTGAGAGGATATGAATTGCTCAAATAAATAAAAACAGCTCTACTCATAAATCTTGAGTGCAGCACTGGACACATTTTGGCTCAAGATTAAATACTGGGATTGCTGAAGTACTACGTTTACAGTATGTCAAATTGGTGTAAAACAAAGTCACTGATGAATATTTATGAATCCTCTCAGAATTGATATTCATGAAGTTCCAGGTTTAGCGACTTGTCCTGCGACTCTGACCTGTGTACTTCCACTCTCCATCTGGAATATTAATGAGAACTTCCTTTGAACCCAGAGGAGTCTTCTGCTCCTGCCACATTTTACTCACTGCAGCCTGAATTTACCTTGCAATTCAGAAGACCTGCACCATGGAATCGTAGTTGGAAGTCAGGAGAACTCAACAATATCCTATGTGTAGTGAAACCCAGTTATAATATCATTAATCAGAAAAACTGAAAGAGTCATTTGAATTTCTTTGACAATATATTTAACCAGATTGGAAAATATAGGACTCTAAATATAAAAACATGTTCCAAGTGCTCCCAAGAGTTACCAATATTAGGGGGGGAAAGGCTGGGAAGATATACAGTGGGGAGAACAAGTATTTGATACACTGCCGATTTTGCAGGTTTTCCCACTTACAAAGCATGTAGAGGTCTGTATTTTTTATCATAGGTACTCTTCAACTGTGAGAGACGGATCTAAAACTAAAATCCAGAAAATCACATTGTATGATTTTTAAATAATTCATTTGCATTTTACTGCATGACAGAAAAACAGAACTTAATATTTGATACAGAAACCTTTGTTTGCAATTACAGAGATCAGATGTTTCCTGTAGTTCTTGACCAGGTTTGCACACACTGCAGCAGGGATTTTGGCCCACTCCTCCATACAGATCTTCTCTAGATCCTTCAGGTTTCAGGCTGTCACTGGGTAATACAGACTTTCAGCTCCCTCCAAAGATTTTTCTATTGGGTTCAGGTCTGGAGACTGGCTAGGCCACTCCAGGACCTTGAGATGCTTCTTACGGAGCCACTCCTTAGTTGCGCTGGCTGTGTGTTTTGGGTCGTTGTCATGCTGAAAGACCCAGCCACGACCCATCTTCAATGCTCTTACTGAGGGAAGGAAGTTGTTGGCCAAGATCTCGCGATACATAGCCCCATCCATCCTCCCCTCAATACAGTGCAGTTGTCCTGTCCCCTTTGCAGAAAAGCATCCCCAAAGAATGATGTTTCCACCTCCATGCTTCACGGTTGGGTTGGTGTTCTTGGGGTTGTACTCATCCTTGTTCTTCCTCCAAACATGGCGAGTGGAGTTTAGACCAAAAAGCTCTATTTTTGTCTCATCAAACCACATGACCTTCTCCCATTCCTCCTCTGGATCATCCAGATAGTCATTGGCAAACTTCAGACGGGCCAGGACATGCACTGGCTTGAGCAAGGGGACCTTGCGTGCGCTGCAAGATTTTAATCCATGATGGCGTAGTGCGTTACTAATGATTTTCTTTGAGACTGTGGTCCCAGCTCTCTTCAGGTCATTGACCAGGTCCTGCCGTGTAGTTCTGGGCTGATCCCTCACCTTCCTCATGATCATTGATGCCCCACGAGTCGATATCTTGCATGGAGCCCCAGACCGAGGGAGATTGACCGTCATCTTGAACTTCTTCCATTTTCTAATAATTGCACCAACAGTTGTTGCCTTCTCACCACACTGCTTGCCTATTGTCCTGTAGCCCATCCCAGCCTTGTGCAGGTCTACAATTTTATCCCTGTTGTCCTTACACAGCTCTCTGGTCTTGGCCATTGTGGAGAGGTTGGAGTCTGTTTGATTGAGTGTGTGGACAGGTGTCTTTTATACAAGTAACGAGTTCAAACAGGTGCAGTTAATACAAGTAATGAGTGGAGAACAGGAGGGCTTCTTAAAGAAAAACTAGCAGGTCTGTGAGAGCCGGAATTCTTACTGGTTGGTAGGTGATCAAATACTTATGTCATGCAATAAAATACAAATGAATTACTTAAAAATCATACAATGTGATTTTCTGTATTTTTGTTTTAGATTCCGTCTCGCACAGTTGAAGTGTACCTATGATAAAAAATACAGACCTCTACATGATTTATAAGTGGGAAAACCTGCAAAATCGGCAGTGTATCAAATACTTGTTCTCCCCACTGTACATAACTATAATACATTAACTATTTTCATTTTTGCAATTTCTGCTTACAACCTCTCTCAGATCAATTTTCACAGACTTGTAGTCACATGACAATAATGATCGTACAGTCAAACCTTTTTTTACAGGATGTGGTGGCTGCAAATTGTTATTTTTAGTTTTAATTATGAATGAACCGCTTAAAATAATATGAATTTATTAACATGTCTATTTTTTAGTTTTTATTTAGTGATTTTTGCTATTCGAGAAGCATTCGAAACACATGATTCATTCAAAAAACGTCTGACAATTATTTCTGGTTTCTTTCTTTTTTTTACTTTCTCTACTCTCTTATACAAACATATTTACACTTAAGCCTACCTTTACAGTTAAAAAAAGAAATGTAGCTTTATTTACGTAGTTGTAACATATCAAGCAAATATAAAAATGAAGGAAAGATGGGGAAAATAATGAGGAAGGGGGGCCGAAAAGGGGTTATTTATATTATTTTAACAGTTCACGGCCCTGATAAATTATGTTATTTTTGCTATTTTTTAAAAGAAAACATACATTTCAAATGTGGCTGCAGTTTCAGAATCTGACTCAGAAAATCCTTTATTAGTCCCACAGCAGTGAAATGTACCTTTATTTTCCTTTCAGGTTCTGAAGTTCACAGGTTCATACCTTCAAGGGTCCTCATTAGACTGGTGTGAACTGACCACTTCTAGTTAGCATGTCCACCTGGCGCCTACAATTGCAGCACTGTCCTTCCATTCAGCATTTGAGTGGCAGTTGGACAATTTTTCAGGACAGCTGAATGTCAGAATCTGTGAAGTGTCCTCAAACACACCCACAGACGAACACAGGCTGTGTATTTGTTACCGCACATCCAGCATGCCCTTCCCTCTCACTTGGCCGACCTCCACTGAATCCTCCTGCTGGATATGACAAGAAAATCCAGCAGCTTCGAAATATAGCTGCGACAGAAAACAGCATTCTGTCTTCCTCTTCTATAATCCCCCCCTCCCTTCCCTCTTTACCTCCCCCTCTCTCCGCTGCTATTCCTCCACACATCATTATCTCAACACATCCCTCTGACAATGCCACTCTGTCTTCCTCATCCACCTGTCTCTCCATGCCTGTCTTCCTCACCCCTCTCTTCTCTCCCCCTGCAGACCAGTTCCCCAGCCTGCAGAGTAAGATGCGGGTGGTGCTCAGGGTGGAGGTGGAGGCTGTGAAGTTCCTGAAAGAGGAGCCCCACCGTCTGGATGCCCTGCTGAAGCGCTGCAACACCATGACTGATGCGCTCAGCACGCTCCGCAGGTATACATATCAAGCGCTCCTCAATTTGCTCACATAACACCTCACTGTCCAACGTCAGACACAGTTTCCTCTCGTAGACGTTTTTATGGGGATTTTATTATAGACCACTGTAAGGTTTAAAGCTCAACCTCAGTGTATGCTGAAAAATAGAGCTGGTAGGACGTTGCAATACCCGATTTTGATGACAAATAATTTTCTACTATGAGAAATATAATAATGTTTGCGTGTTCAATAAAAGAAACACAAAAAGACATTGACACACATATATACTGTATATGTGTTTATATATATTGGCAGGAGAGATGGAAAGCTGATATCATTGAAAGCCCTCTTTCAAAAACTCAAGTTAACATAAAAAAATAGCCTTGAAATGCGTTACAATGAACTACAATTCTGTCATACAAAAAAATAAATAAGTACTTCAAAACAGATGTTTCCATCATGCCACTTTTGGAATTTCTGATAAAATATGCACTATTTTTTTTAAAATATGACGAAAGTAGATGATTAAAAAACAAATCATATAATAAAAATATCCATCCAAATGTCCATGGGGTTTTGAGGCACTGACCAGGAGCTTCAACGTTCCTGGTTTGATTAGCTCACCTTCATATTCCTTGTTGTTCTTTTGACAAAGCATTTGTTTTTTGGTACATTGAGTGTATTTGATCTTTTATTCCTTGTAGTTTGCTTCCTTCATTGTGTCCTGTGTGTATTGTAGTTTCTTGTATCCCTCCTATATGTACAGACAAGTGACGGAGGGCGTGTGGAAGGGCCCCGAAGACCTCCCCAGCCAATCACAGAAGAGATCTGAGGACGTGAGTCGCAGCTCTGACCTGGACATCCTGAACAGTCCTACTCTCAGCCTCACGGACCTGAGCTCCAGCTCTGTCCTTGCCAACTGGATGCCCGTATCCGCGGGCGACGCAGACCCCTCGGGCCCCGAGCAGGACCTCCAGCATACAATGAGCTACAGGAACCGGGTCCTCGATGAGCTTCCCAGTCGGCGTGCTGGAGATAAGTCTGTGTCGGCTGAAGTCAGACTGGTAATGAGATGCTGATTATGGTTTTTTGGGGTCTTTTCAATCATACTTTTTTATCACTTGTTTTTGAACTTGGTGGACAGGGGCGTAATATTTTGAGAATATCAGGATTAAAGTGTTCATTTTTAAGGAAAAATCCTAATATACAATATTCTCTGAGATAGTTTTACAAAAGATTAATTTACAAAAGAAATAACTTGCACATAAAAGAGAAAAGTAATTGAATATCGTTTGAAGTCACAAATATGTAGATTGCGTCTCTTGCATATCGTAAAAAAATATATGTATTCACAGACATTGTCAGAATGTTGGCAGCTTATTGTTTTTAAACGAAGGTACTATGGATCCTTTCGTTAACTTCAACAACACTATGCACATTTTTCCACAGGTGGTAATACCTGTCCAGATTAGCCAGATGGCCAAATGTCCATTTACATTTAAGATCAGATCTGAAGGTGCTTAAATGTCCTATTGAGAATCTGTTCACACACCAGCAGCAGCAGCAGCAGCAGCAGCAGTGTGTGTATACCTCCCATTTATCCTTGTAATATTAGAAAACACACGCATCAATGTGTCTTAATTATGTTTTCCCAGCTTGGCCTGTTAGTAGTTAGCATGTCACAGCTCATCACTCTTCTGTGTGTGTGTGTGTGTGTGTGTGTGTGTGTGTGTGTGTGTGTGTGTGTGTGTGTGTGTGTGTGTGTGTGCGTGCGTGTCAGGCGGCAGAGCGGGACTGGGAGGAGAAGCGTGCCAGCCTGACCCAGTTCAGTGCGCAGGACATCAACCGGCTGCTGGAGGAGACGCAGGCCGAGCTGATGAAGGCCATCCCGGACCTGGACTTTGCTGCCAGGCACATAAACAAGCCTGTAGTGCCCCCCAAGCCCCAAATCACTGTCCCAATCACCTCCACCTCAGCCACTTCTCCTGCAGCTGGCACCACCGGGACCACCGCCTCGACCACCACGCCCAGCGGGGACCAGCAGCCCAACAAAGTGCAGCTGGCTGCCCAGAAGCTGAACAATATGGAGGGGGGAGGTTCACACCGAGGGTCCGGTGAGTGTCTCTCTACCAGTTAAGCAGTAATTTCAGTTTATTTAGGTTGAAGGGTTTAACATTTTTTACAATTGTTAAAACTTCACAGCTGCATTGGTTTAAGAAATATCCACAAATAATTTGACCGCTTTATGGTGCCCAGTTTTCATATTCACACCAGTGTTATTTTAATTACATTTTAAGTATGGTATATGTTTGCCATTTCTATTGAATTAAAGCAATTGTTTGCATATTGATGTTTTTTTTGTACAGTGATTGAAAATTGTGATTTTTAACATTATTGAGGTAGAGGATTTAAATAAGTCCAAGGGGTTCCCCCCCCCCCTTCTGCACTATTGGTCATGTTATGTATTATTCATTTGTGCCAAACCATTGTTCTGTGTTTACAGTGGATCTCAGCGTGGCCAGGTATCGCACAGAGAAACCCTCCAAGTCCCCGCCTCCACCCCCACCTCGCCGAAGCTTCCCCTCTGCACACGGCCTCACCACCAACCGCACCGGAGACGTCATCGTCACCTCCAAGAGTATGAAGGTGAGAGGCTCTTTAGCCACATGTGAGATCAGTGGTCGAGCAGTAGGTCGTTTATTTTTTATCTACTCTGAAAAGGTCTGTCACACTGATTCAATTTAATTGTTACATAAAACTGAATGATTATGCCCTCAAACGCCATCTAATTGAGTCATGCCTCAGCTAATCAGTTAAACACAGTCGTAAAGGAAGCGCTTTGCTCCTTTACTAAAGTCAAAGTTATAATCCCTCACTGTGAAAATACTCTGTTACAGACAAAGGTTTTTTTATTTTTTACTTTTAGATCTTTCCCCCCTATTACGTAATAATTATTTCTATTATATAATAATAAATTGATTGTCTTATAAAAGATTGTGAAATTGCTGATAAATGTACCCCCAATCCCATTCATTGACCCATTCACCAACATTATTATTAAAACCTATTAAAACACTAAAAAAGGAAAACAGCAAATATTCACAATTGTGAAATTACAACAATGAGTAGTGTGACATGAATATGATTCAAACATTCAATACAGTTGCCACTTAATATTGTGTCATCTGAATAATTGTTACGGCTTGTACAGTCGTGTGTTTTGTGTGCAAAGACATACATGTAAAGTACCTAGGGGACCAGGAAAAGTCGCAGTAAAGGAAAGGCCCAAGATCACTGGTTAAACAACAGATATAATAATCAATGTTGATGTTTTCCTAAAAGGTAACAGATCCATGATTAATACTTCCTAGTTATTGGAAATGAAGCCATGTTGGCTCCAGGAGTGATAGCTGCCATTAAAACACTGCCAGGGTTTGTTCCCTAAGAGCAAGTGAACTTCGCAGCTACTAAATAAACACACGACAGCCGGCAGTTTGAATTAATGATGTGACAGAGAGTGTCACTGAGTGCAGAGCTGATTTAAGTTTCAACAGCAGCTGTTTTATTTCTAATTTTAGTGACATTTCATAGATGAAACCCACCTCTACAGCGCTGCGGGTTGAAACCTTCAGTGTTTAAAGGGGACTATTCTGCAAAGGCTAAAATCCCAAAGTTCCCTCCAGAGGGAGTTTCTCTCCCAGACACTCCCGCCCCCAAGCCTGACACGCCTCCATTGGACTTTGTTTACTTCTGTAGCGTCAGAATGTAACACTTCTATATGATACAACAGAGCTGGCCAGCTAACCAATCAGAGCAGACTGGACTCTGGTTTCAGACAGAGGGTGAAAAGAAGTGCTGCAGCACAGGCAGTATGAGAAAAATGAAGAGGTTTTTGAACATTAAAGCATGGAGACATGTCCCAGTAGAGGCACAGAATAGAAATATGAACCTGAAAATGAGCATTATATGGCCCCTTTAAAGATCTGACTACTTTTTGTGAAGTTTAAAAAGGCGCTGTCAACTAAAATAAACAGGAAGAAAATCCTATAAGTTTGGATGTAGCTTAAAATAGTTAGCTTCACCAACAGTCCCTGTGGTTTTTCTATGTAGGGATTTAAAACATGCTGGATACAACATGTACCTCAGTGAGCTTCCTGTTGTCTGGAGGCATTTTAAGGTTTTGGTTTCAGGCGAGAACAAGATGCTGCTGCTGCTCTAAAGCCTCCCTGATCTCCCTGATCCATCGCTCTGTGGAGGAACTCCCTGAGTAGAATTCACCTGTCTCCTGAACAGTCGGAATCCATCATGGCATTAATTCAAAAAAAGAGCTGAAACTCAAGCACCCCTGCCTTTTTGTAGCTGCTTCACACATGATTTCAAGATGGCAGTGTAAATCGAAAATAATTCTCTCAGTATTATTAAAGATTATTAAATGCCTGTGGCAAGAGCAAAGGGAAAACAATGTTAAAATTAAAACATTTAACATTGTAATAAAACAAAACTACAATGATGGAAGCAAAGGAAGACCACAACAAATCCAACAATGTGGGGGAATGTCATTTCACTTCCTGTTATTGTCTGACATGGAAAATGATATGCAAATAATGATGAATGTATTCAAAAAATCCTTTCCATAATCCTCAAGATGGGCTGTCTGTTTAGTTAATACTGGATTTTAAAACTCCTGGCAACTCCTGTACTATTGATCTTGACTGAAAAATATGCAAAAAATCTAAGTGAAAAAAAACGTTTTCAATTCAGAGTTGCGTTGGTGTTATTTCGGGATGTTGAAGAGATCTGTGTATTGATATTAGGTATTAAGGGTTATGGATACTCCATCAGTGTTTCATCAGTGTCCATCAAAAATAAACTGTTGCCAAAGCTCTGCACCATATTGCATTACACTCTGTTAGGCTGTGACCTTTACTGTCTATACACCCACAGCACAACACTTCCTGTTGTCTCACAGAAGTAAACTAAATACCCCGGAGAGCATGAAAAACTAGGGCTGCAAATAATTATAATAATATTTCCTTATTAATTAATCAGCAGATTTTTTTCTCGATTAATCAGATACTGGTTTGGTCAGAGGTATTTACTTTAATATGATACAAACAGAAAACAACGTGAAGCATGGCAGGTTTTAATGAAGTTGTTCTTCTTTATTTGCATAAAGAAGAAAAACTATAACATTTATCAATAACTGAGAAGTTGATGATTCAAGTCAAGTAAAGGACTGTTACTGAGATGATTAAACAGAGATTTAATACAATTTAAGATACTTTCAACAATTTCCAGTTGACATATAAATTCTTTGCTCATGTGTTTGTTCTATAGAATTACCTCAAATAGTGAACAAATACATGTCCAAAGAGACGTTGTTTAAATGTCTTATTGTATTCCACTACAGTCTAAAACCCCTAAATATTCAGTGTATCCTCGTTTAAAGTTGTAATGATAGACAGGACCATGGAATATCATTGTACTTAAAAAGAATACCTAATGAAATGGTTTCTGTGTTCACAAATGAGGCCTTTCTGGAAATTAATCAACAGTTTGAAAGTAATTACTGGTTGTATAAAGCCCATCTGAACGAGCAGACAGCGTAAAAGGATCCTGCTGCTAACCATGAAATATGAACTACGCTGTGACAAGTTAATTATTGTGTGCTTTTGTAAACATTCTACTACCTGAGCATTTAATGTCTTACATTTTCCTTTAAGATGGAAGAAGATGGTGATATGCCTAAAACTCTGGTGAAGCTGAGGCGGACCCCCTGTGACACCCCCCGCCCCGCCTCCACCCCGCCTGTGATCGCAGCATCCGGCATTCAGGACGAGGACGACGAAGAGAAGATTATAGCCGAGCTCGAGGTAGATCATTAATTTATTTGCAACACAGAGGTTTATATTTCAGATTTTTGCTGCTGATGATGGGTGTTAACTTGTCTCTGCCACACTCTCTCACACACCAACCCCGGATCACAGATATTTCAAAGAACGCCTGTTAAAGATTATAATAAAAGCACCCAAACCAAGGCCACCCCCACCCCTCCCTGCATCTTTGGGTCCTTGGGCAGAAAGGTAAATCAAAATGCGCCCCTCTCCGCCTTCGGACTGTGCTTCTACTGACTTCCCTTCGCCTCCTCTTCCCCTTTTTATTCACCACTTTACTACAGCTTTTAAAACTACTAACACCTAAACTGTGAACTCCACGGATCAATACTTCAAAACTAATCTTTTCAAAGTGTTTTAAGTCAGTTTTAATCACAGAAAACAGAGAGGTGTACACAATCTTTAGCTGTGGCATCAGTGTGTAAAGTTCTGGGCATAAACTACCTTCTGTAAAAAGTTGTCCCTTTTGCAACTCATTTAGTAGTGTTGCATAAATCCTATTAGGTAATCTCGTTGCCCAAGTTTTTGGACGAAGGCTTTTACCATAGTTTATCTTACTTCACTAATCAACAGTACATTGAACCTTAACCGACATCATCATCCCGGTTAGCTAGCTTCTCCAAAATGGACAACAAATAACTCCACAAAAAGAAACAAAACTGGAACAAGGAAAGGCCAGTTTATTCATATAGCACCTTTCAACACAAGTGCTGTACTAAAATGATAGACATTAAGAGCATTAAGAAATACAGCAGCGGAAACACATTATGAAATGTAAAAATGAAAGATAATAAAACAGACGTAAAACATGGATAACACGGGTATAAAATACATGAATAAAAGTTACAGTGCAGAGACAAAAAGGAAAGTCTTCAGAAGATGTTGCTCTTCTCGTGGAATATGATACACAATACAATTAGAAAATGTATGATATAATAGATATGTTTACAAATACACTTTTATACCTTCTAGAACGTTTAACATCTCTCAGTGTCCAGAGGTTTTACTTTCCTTTGTAGCTCCTTCTCTTTAATCGCCATAATTAAATCCATCGTCCCACAAATGATTTCACTATTAAGAGACTGGAGGTCCGTTTAAAAAGTCCTGAGGAGAATGGTTACTATTGTCCTAGCAACAGACTACTTATTCATCTAAGGGTAGACACTTACAGGTCAGTAAGTAAATCCTTTTGGGATGTGTAATAACATTGATTGTTTTAAAGTCTTCCTTAGGTAGGGATGTAAGGGCGACCTCAGCATTAATGGTTTTTATCACATTATACTTTTTGTTGTGTATCTTATCGTCAATTAGGGGTGATATTGGTATTGTTACCATTACCGTGACATTTATCCATCTTAAAGACATGTTATGTTCCAGTAAAACCACAGACAAAATCACAATCACAACATTATATGGACTTTTCTTAAGTCACTATTATAAAAGACAGATTTTTTAACCAAATAGAAGAGATAAAGACATTTGAAAGCAGTGTGTTTGATGCCGTTCTGAACTTCTCTTTCTGACCTTGTTAACAGTTCCTCTGCTGCTTCCTCTGAGCTCTGCATAATGTAATGTATGTTTGTGAGCCAGTGTTTGATGGTCTCAGTTAGCTGCAGCTTTAGCAGTGTACACATTGTAATTGAGGGTGTGATGTGCAGTGAGTCACAGATTCAGGCAGATCGTGTATTCAGTTTCTGTCTGGCAGACTGTGAGCACCTCCCGACAGCGATGGTGACACATCTAGCAGAGGAAAGAGGAGGTTTTTTTGTTGGAATTATCACACAACAACGCCAAGCAGGTAGCTGTCAAAATAAAATAAAAAGGACAGAGAGGGGGAGGGAAGGTGACGGAGGGGGGTTCAGGTTCAGAGCTGCAGCTATTTTCATGTTGTATATCCTTTATCTTTTAGACAGGAGGCTCCTCTGCTATGTCTTAACTTAAAAAGTGATTCTTGTCAGCAGAATAACACAAAGTCTTTTAGTTATTAAAATAAAGCGAGAGCACTTTAGTTTCTGTGCATGTGCTGTCTATGAATTCATGGAGGGTGAAGGAGTGTCTGTGACATGACTTGGTCTCCTATCTTTGTGTCCATATAGACGTATCCAGATATTATTATGCCCTCATTGTCTGCATAAAAGAAAAACATTTCTCCAATTTTCTAGGAAAGGTCTACCAAATGTTCCTTCATCCTTAGGACACTCATAATCTGAAATATATTTTTCGAATTTAATTTTAATGTATATCTCTGCGTAAAAGTGAAAAAAGTTAGTCAGGTTTAAAATCCAGTTTCTATAAGACATTTTGGAGTTTCTTGAAAGGCCATTGCTAGTGACCCTTCCTTGTTTTGTTGTTGTGTATTGGGCTAAATATGCATTGTCTGTTAGATAATTATTAATCAATAGTTATTTGTAATACCTCGATGTTGAAAACCTGGTCCTAAATGTCAACAAACAGTTAAACATACAAACGGGCCTGTCCATTTATTAGAAAACTCTTTTTAAGTACAATTTTAGTGTTCATTTAATATTATGTAGGTTATGCTTTAAGGGGGCAAATATTAAAGGCTTAGTATGCGCATTAAACTGTTTTATTAATGTGCTATAGCAGCAGATTAATGCCCTTGGTGTTGGAAAGAGATGATCAACAATCACATAAGTAGTGTTATTATGAGTTCATGGAGTGTGCTCTATGGTATGTATTATTATGTTAAGTCTTTAAACTACTACCTGCCCTCTCCCTGCTCCCACAGAACAGCACTAACTCTCCCGGACCGACGAAGGGCCCCACCGTGGCAGCCCGGCTTAAACACCTCCAACAAGGCAGCCTGGAGCGGCCCAAAGCACGCAAGCAGAAAGAGGATTTTCCCAAAGTCCAGGGCCAGCAGCAGGTATTCCACTTCTAAACCCTCCACCTGACGCTCCGTCTGCCTCCTCTCCTCTCTGCTGTCCCTTCAGAGGATCTCCCGGCCCCCGCCAGCAGACTATAACAGATTGCACAGGCAGCAGAGGGGGGGACTATCTACAGAAACCTTGGTTTTTCCATTTCTTGGTGTGTGTTTTGACATTTGAGTTACTGGATCTAACCTAGCTTGCTTAGACATTTTTGTCGTTCGAGTGTGTCGATGTTTTGATTTCCAGAGGAAGGTCTCAGTGGTGCTTGTGACTGATTAAACTAACTTTACTGTAATAGTCAGATCTAGTCACAGACATCTTTTACTTCCATGATAATCTACAGTAATGCCACGGAACGATTTCATATCTGAAAGTGATCCAGCCATGTAGTCTCTTCCTGATTCCTCATCTCTCTTCTTCACACTGTTTCAGCATACTGCTGAGAGGCCGATCCATTAAGCTAGCCTACTCAGAACTGCCTTTCAACAGCTCTAATGCTACCACACATTATGTAAGAGTGAAGCACAAGATACAAGGAGGAGCTTTTCAGTTTAATGTGTACATATGGAAGTAAAAGAAAGGATTTAAATCATTAAACAACTGTACCTGATTATGAAATCATTTCCACTGATATATAACTTTGACCAGTTTTATTTTGAAAACCACCACTAATGCTTGAATATCCCATTTTAAAATGTCATTAAGGTTGCGTTTTTCTTTCAAGAACGATTTTGAGACTTGATTGTGAGAGAGTTATGGTATAGCACAAAATAGAAAATCTATCAATTTACAATACAAAGCAACTAGGGAAACACATTCAGCTTTGTGATATTTTAAATAAAAACATTATAACCTCACCTTTCAGGTCAGAATTAAGAGAATCTATGAAACTCAATAAGGCGCTCATTCTCAGAGATAGATGGCTGCTGTTTGTGTGAGTGTGTAACGTTCCCTTGACCAGGTCGAAAGAAAAGTCCAGCTGCTGTTCCATCAATCTGGTCATCGGCGTGATGCACACATCTCCGTTAAACTGGGCCACCTCAATCTGGTCCAGATTGCTGTTGATCCAGTACAATTTCCCTGGGATCCAGTCCACAGCCAGAACTTCTTAGGAGGCCAGACCGTGCTGCCCAACCACTTCAATCTTCGTCATCACTTAAATTCCCACATCCCGTTGAAAACAGGAAGGCAGAAAGTCTACACATGTTACGTCTCAGACTAAAACCCCTTCTGTTTTGACTGCACCATCGCCAATATTATATGCAATTTTTAAGGGCACACAGATTATTTACTTGAACTGTGTCACATTGCGCTGTTGGAAGCCTTCACTCAGACTCAGGTTACTGTCAATCATGAACAAAACAGATTTGAAATTTACAAACTTTTGGGAAAAAAAACTAAATTCAAATCACATCCATATAGATAGAAAATTCAATGTTTCTTAAATAAGAAAATGTTTAATTTAAACACAGTGACATTAACAAAAGGATTAATAAGAATCAGAGCAGAGTATGTGATATTACATACTCATTTCAAACTACGTCCCAAAGATTGAGGTTCATGAGGAGGGGGACACTTGAGAGTGTGTGAGTGTGTGTGAACAGGAGGTTAAACCCACTACTTGGCCTCTGAGATGTGGAGCTGCTCTCGTCTTATCTGCTTCTGCAGACGCTCCCTGCTGTCCCCGACCTGCAGAGTGCAGCATTCTTGACCCATCCTTGGCCACGGAACTCTTGAAAAAAAAAAAAGAGCTTTGAGAAAATACTCAGAAAGAGAAAAAGATAACAGCCAGTCAGTCCCAGCCGGGAAGAGCTTAAACTGCTTCACACCGATCCATATTTTCCTCTCTGCATGAGGGGGAGTTTCAGGAATCTGTCCTGATTAATTCATGAATTTACCACATTAAACATGCAGGACCCCATTTAGAAGTTTATTTACAGTCTATATTCTCCAAACAACCCAAAGCCGCTGCTCCACAGCAGCCCAGATGTATTTAGAGGCTCAGCTTTCATGTATCAGGTCAGGACTTCTCAGACACTGACTACGTTCAGATGCAAGCTAATGTTCCACTTTGATTTGGAACAGGACAGTGCCGAGCTTAAAAAAAGGAAACAGCGTATTCCGTTTCTTGATTCCAAGACCCGAACATTAAAACTCATTTTCGGGGTGGCCAAACAGCGCTACTACAACTTCTGTGGCAGTCCGTGACGTCATTGGGCCAATAATTATGTTTTCCTTTAACTTAAATTTGGGGAAAATACTTCTGCAAATCAGTCGATCAACATCCCAGTACGAATACTTTAATAGCCCTTATTTAAATCGATAGGGTCTAAAAGTTGTAAAATGAGCTTAAAGCCAAGTCCAGAGTTATTTTCCTTTTCCAATTATTTGACTGAGCAGAGACTGAGCCATGACGCTGCAGATTGGGGGCGGGGCTTTCGCAAAACGCAAAAGGGCACCAATACAGGTATTTTTGATCTCTAAAGACAGGCCATTTTGGATTTTGGTCCCGCCTCCAATGCTGTGTCCAGTTCTCTATACACATCCATGGTTCATTCTGGATATGTCCTTGTTTTTAAAGTTACATTTTCCCATTAAGATGTTCAGGGGTTAGAACCTTTTTATGGATACGTATAAAGCGGATTTGGAATATGCATCTCAATATGCTGCAAAACAAGTAGAGATGCATGCACAAAAGAAATCATGGCTGGTTGAAAGGAGAAAAACACTTCCTTTGAAACTTATGAAAGAGGGATGGTGTTGCAAAGGTAAAACATTGCCAGAACATGGCAAAATGTTTTTAATATCCTATTCAATTTTGGTTTGCACAATGGCATGGTCAAGGCATATTGGTGGAATATTAATTTCCATTAATCATGTCAAAAGCTAAATAGGAGTAAGGGCAAAACCCTGAATAGTATGTAAACGTGTTCAGTGTCTTTGGCAGTAGATCCTATTAGCTGTAGCAGTAATTAGCACACAGCTAACACGGCTGACCTCCACTTGACATGTTGATGCCGTCCAGGCCAGCATTGCACTTCCCTCTACACAGACCGCCAGGATTAGCATTCAGGGCCGGCTGTTTCTCATGCTGCTCTGAATATCAACTCCGCTTTATTTTCCAGCTCATTTCCCTTATTGCTTTTTAAAAATGTATTGCCCAGAGAGCCCGAAAGCAAACAGTCACTCGTTGTTATTTTTTGGCATAGAGTCTCTGTTTACAGAGTCAGGACTGAGATCATGGCTTGATATCAGATACTCAAACACGTGCTTATCCCAGGGAAAGATTCCAAAAGATTGCAGATGATCAACTGTACTTTACACATAATGGGAGTCATTTTTTGTTCCTCATCAGTACATTATAAATGCATCTGTGTCACTTTAAACTGTACTTACAGATGATGCCTGTTCCAGGATCAGCAGGAAAGTGGTGCAGTTTGTGAACTTGCCTCAGGCAACTGAATGCATTTAGATTGTTTTTTAACCTGAGGCTATTTGACAACAGCATCAATCTACAAAAGCTGACAAAACAATGTGGCCAAATAATACGCTTTTTTTTGCTGACCTGTGTAGGCATTTATTATTTGACACAGCTTGTTAGTTTGATGGAAAAGTGGCTGCTCTGCTGCAGTGAACAGAGGCGTGAACTGTGTAATATCAGGGTGGTGCACCTGTCTGCTCCTCCTATATCTCCAGGAGTAAACACAGAGGCAGTCCTGTCCCCCTGAGGCTGCGAGCAGAGTCCTTCCACCTCATACTGTTTTCTTTCATTGTTTAACTTAAGCCGTTGTCAGGCTTGCATTCTTCCTCCTCGTACAGCCTGTTCCAACATAGTTACACACAATATGAGCTTTCAGAGCACGAGAAAGGCTTTTTAAAAGTATTTCATTCAGCCAGGCTCCACTGCCGGCTGTTCATCTGCAAAGAATCCATGTTCATCAGAGCAGCCAAAACTCTGATTCTACTTTGATCATTTCCCTTTCACACACGCAGTATCATCTAGGGGATTTCATTCTTTAAAGAGGCCCTATCGTGCTTTTTGGGTTTCCCCTTTCCTGTAGTGTGTTATATATGTTTATATAAATGTCCTGCAAATGCTACAATCCCAAAATTCCATCCAGAGGGAGTTTCTCCCCCACACACTCCCCCAACTGCCTGAAACGTCTCCATTGGACTCCTTTGTTTACTTCAGTAACATAGTGACATCATTATGTATCATTCAGGCTTCTGATAATTAGCACTCCAACACATTGTACTTGATAGGCTAAGGGTCGGGACATTTCCGACTGATCTCTAAGCAGTTGACCAATCACAACAGAGCCGGCCAGCTAACCAATCAGAGCAGACCGGACTATCAGACGTGCATCGGGGGGTGGGCGGTGTCACAGAGACGTAGATTGGCTCTGGCAGCAGAGGGGGCCAGGGGACGCTCGGCTTCTGGTTGTCTTTCCGCTTTTATTTACTCTACACATTAGGAGCCTCTGAGGCCCCTGCTGCTGCTGCGAGGTGTTTAAAGAAACATCAGGTCAGTTAGGAGGAAATGTTTCCACCCAGGAGGCTCGGTTAATAAAGAGCTCCGGTCAGAGAATCGTACCCTTCCTCTTCCCCCTCCGCACCTCTCCTTTCTTCTCCTTCTTTCTTTTCCTTGTTTTTTTTCTTTCTTGATACCCCTATGTTTTGTTTATTTCGCTAATTTCTGAATTCCTCCCTAATCTCCCCTCCTTGTCTCCTTTGACACATCCTTTTCTCATCTCTACTCTCCTTTTCTTTTAATTTCTTTCTGTTTCTTCAACCTTCCTCAGTATGTTTGTTCCTTCTGTCCTTGTTTTACTTGTTTGGTCATTCTCATTCCTCTCCTCTCTTATCTCCTCTCCTTGTCTCCTCTCCACATTTCCTTTTCTTTCCTTCCAGCTGCTCTCCTTTCATTTTCACTTCCCTCCTCTCCTTTTCACTCCTTTTTTTTTACCACTGCCCCGCTTCTTTCTTCTCTTCCTATTTCCTCGGTTTGCTTATGTCTTCTTTTCCTCCCATCTCTTATCTCCATATTCCCCCACCTTGTTTCCTTTCCCTTCACTTCTTGCTTCCTATCCTCCATGGCCCCTCCACATCTGATCTCCTTTCCTCATCTCCTTGTTTATTCTCATCATCTCTCCTTTACTTCTGTCTCATTGTTTCCTTTCCTTGACACACCTCTTCTCCCTGCTCTCTCCTTCACATCTCTCCTTTTCTCTTCTCCTCTCCATGCTTTTTTTTACTCTCTTTCCTTGTATCCTCTTCTCGTTTCCTCTCCTCTCCTCCTATACGAACCTGCTGTCTACTCTGCGTTAACAATATCCCTCCACTCCTGCCTTTACTTTTCTGGCTTCCCCCCCCTGCATTGCACAGAGGAGAGGAGGAAGGACATGTTTTGGTCCCAGAGTTCTGACAGCAGACTGTGATCACAGCATCAATTTTGGCTGTGTGCAGCTCAGCAACAGACAGACACTCCTCTCCTCTCTCCCCTCTACACACAAGCACGAGGACTGTCACGCCGATGCACCAAAACCCAACTTCCCCAGCGGCCAATCAGGAGATGGAAGCGTAGGGTAGTGGGAGAGGAGGGAGGGGGGGGCAGAAAACCTCATCAGACACACATGTAAGATTTAACAAGAACTTGAAGTACATTTGTCTGTTTGTAAATTTTCATTTTTGTCTTGTTTTCTTTCCCCCTCCCTTTCACCGCTTCTTGTTTCTTTTCAATTTTTTTCTTGTCTTGTTTTTTTTCCTCTTAAATCTTCCCTCTCTGCTTGCTTTTTTTGGGGTAGTGCTGAGATGTTTTTTTCTTCTTGTGCTACAGAAGAACCGCTGCTCATCCTTCTGGCCAATCACCATTAGTTTTGCTGCTGTTTCCCCTCCGCTGCCTCTCCTCACATCTCTTTGGTCTGTGAGCCAGCCTCTCTTTCCTCTTCTCTCTGTTGCTTTGCTTTTACATTCTCTGTCTGCTTCTCAGGTCTCAGCTGGACTAATAACGCGAGGAGCGAGCGCTCGGATCATTCTGGGTTTGGACTCGATCCTAGGTCAGAACTTGAAAGTGTGAGATCTTGTCGTTTGAGCAATTTATCCGACTTAATAAGCTAGAGGTCCTCAATCAAGGATGATAACACTCCAATAATTAGTTCAAATGATCAGATTTCTCCCCCATAATGCAGTTCTGCTTCACACTTCATAAAGATTTTAACATTTGGAGGTAATTGCTTCAGCTCTATAAAGCAGTTTGGATTTTACTCCTAACATCCAGCATATCTAGCAAACCCATATCTGTGTCTCAATATTCATACTAATACGCTATACTACTATACACACTAATACTGAGCAGTCTGTAGTTTATACAGGAAAAGTGACCAAGTTGATAAAAGTTAAAGGCGTCGGTATGACTTCTTTTTTTTGCAGCAGTCAGTATGCAAAAATGTAAGTTTCTGCATACCAAGAATCTTCTTCCATATGGTTTAAAGGCTTGCAAAAGACAAATAAAATGAGAATTCGGTGAATATTGAAGCGACAGATGTTGAAATATCCTGCATTGAAGTCCCTATTTTGGGTCAAACTTCTTGGATCATACATTTCCCATAAAGCAACTTGATAGCATATTTTTAATCAAGCGACCAGAATGCTTCCAGAGCTTTTCTGTGAGTGGAATGGCCTTGGAAACAAACTTCCTCACACTCGAAAACTTTCCATAACCTACAATCACACCTACTGTGAAGAACTGAGAAGGGCTTTTCTCTTCCCTCCATTTTTTTTTATTGTATCACCATATATATATATATATATATGTCTTCCAGGAGAGACTGTTGAAAATGTTAACCACAAATACAAACCATATTGTGTTAGGATCAGATATAAACTGTTTCAATTTCCAACATGGTCCGACTACACTCGGTATGAACTACTTCTGGATGAGCATAATCCCAAAATAGCACAACATTGGTAATAGGGGGTGTAGCACGGGTGACAGAAGAGGCCCTTACATTTAGAAGCAGGTCAGAATAACAAATGATTATTCTTTCTTCTGTTTATCTTGCGATTTGTTGTTGGGGTTTTCTGTTAAAACATAGAGTTCATTGATGGATAATATGCTATAAAGTAACCTACCAGAAATGTGCACCTTCACTTATTCAATTGAATCATACGTAAACTAAAATACATGTGTATTTGTTGTTGTTACATATAAACAAAAAAAAATGATGATTATGGTGAGACGGGTAGTAAAGATACAAGCAAATCAGTCAGACCCTAATGTGCTTACATTAACACAATAGAAACACATTAACTATTACATTAGTTAGTTGGTATGAAATGGACCAATATTTTCAGTTTCCCTTCAACATTTAGGTTTTTTCAGAATGCTTTTTACCACATATTAGATGTTGCATAGTGTGATTGAACCTGGGTTGAGATTAAAGGTTTTTGGGTGAACTGTTTGAACTGCGTCTATAATAACAAGATACATAATCCTGCACACCGGCTCTGTGCTGTGCTGACATTGCTGTAGGGAAATATTAATCTCGCACTGTGAGTGCGTATTTATACCACTGGCAGAAATAAAATTACAAACGGATGTTTAACCGTGTAGTAAATACATTTATGGAATGTATTAGTAGTCTCAGATATAGCATTAAAAGCTAGCACAGATAAAGAAAAAAACAGCAGTTGAAGCATATCCTGAACCACTGCACAGATATATTGTATGTATATTATAAGACCATTTAGTTTTTTGTTTTGGAAGAAATTGCTTTATTATCATGTAAAAAAAAGAAAAGGTATCATCTATGTTTTATATAATCAAGCTTTTTTTGTATTTTTATACTTGAAGAAGAGGAGTCATGAGCATGTAACACAATTTTTATCTGTACATTTTTATTTTTCTGTGTTAAAGATTTTTATTTTTTTTTCCTGCTAACCGTAAAAACAAACCATGATGAAACTTTGTTGTAGAAGACCAGAGTGGGAGGTTCTCCAGGTGAAAAGTGTATAATAGTACCACCACATTTACAAAAAGCACATTTACTTCCTCGAAAAACAACCCCCTCACTGATAGGACGCCCCATTTTGTAGCTGTTTTCCTCTATAATAACCAATAGTGTACGTACACTGCACAGATTAAACTCTATTGATGGTTTCTTGATGAATGTGTGATTGTTCGAACATTTGTGGATGTTAAAAAATGTATATAAACCCAAATGATATATTACAGAAATTGATTTTATGTGGACATTTTTTTTAAACGGGAAAAAAAATCCAAAATGGCATGCATACTGTATACATTCCTGAAAATCTGCACGCTGGGTCAACAGAGGTCAAATTTTCTTGTCAATAATTCTGTGTATACTTGTGAGTGTATGATAGAGTAAACAAAAATTGTACAGTAACATAGATTTTTGTATTATGTTCCAAATGGGTCGATAAAGCCCCTTTTACTGTCAGAATAAAGAAGAAAAAAAAAAGATAAGTATTATAGAGAAAGAAATATGGATGATATTGTATATCAAATACATATTGTTCCTCCAGTCTGAGAGTGATGCTTGCTGTGTGAGGTAAGTGTTGTTTGTGAATTGTGAAGAAGAATGATAATCTACTACCAAGTCAGTATAACTAAAGACCAACTAAACCGTGCAAAACACCGCGCAACTTTGTGTATGGATAGTAAAGTTGCTGCTTTGTGTGAGAAAAATCTACCAAACAAAAAAGGTTGCTGCTTTTGTACGTTCCTGTTGTGTTTTTGTGACAATAAAGGTGACCCTCTTATACATGATGCTTGTGAGTGACTCTTCTGTGAAAGGACTCACATTTATCAATCCATGTTTTGTTTTAGTGAGTGTATTGGTTTGGTCTGTAAAATAGACACAAATAATGCAAGATGCAGAGCTAAATTTGATGTCTATAAATATTTAGCTTTGTCTCACTATCAGTCCATAACCTAAACATAATATGTTTGCTATAATTAAAGACAAAGACAAGTAATGAACCCTCAAAATGTATCACCTGCAACCATATTTTGTTTTTGGCTTTTTTCTTATAAATTCCATTAAAAGAAGTCATTGATTATCAAAATAGTTATTTTAGATTTGAAATGTAGATGTGCTGTATAAAGATGTTTTTAAAATATGTATTTAAAATAATTTTGGTTGACTAAATGATAACGATAGCAATGCTGCTAACTTGCTTAATAATTACCTGCTAACTGCGACCTTTAAAACTTAGAAATATCAATGGAAATTATCTGATCACTAGACCATTTTATGGCTGAAATAAATGCGTGCACATTTTTTGTGTCTGTTTTACTTTGTTGAACATTGACCTGCTATTTAAGGTGGCTAACCGATTGCTAACAGGCTGAGCAGTGCTGAACTGGAGAGTCCATAGTGGAGTTAAAGCTATCGATGCTAATTAGCTGTTTTGCGACGTCAACTTCCAAAACTGCTCTTGTCAAACTTGCAAGTCCTTAAAAGAGGAATGGTTTGCAGACAGAGACAAAAGCAAATTTTAAATAAACTGACTTTTCTTTTACAATACCTAGCTAACAAGCATGATAACTGACAGTTAGCCAGCTTGTTAGCATGCTAGGGTGAGTGATCAGAGAAAATGCTTTTTTAGTCTTATTTTACTGTAGGAGGCTTTCGTAGCATAATTACACTTTAAATGTATTCAGCTTCAAGATGGTATTCATTAGGTCACACAAATATATATTTAGTTCTCTTAAAACTCTTATGTGTGCTACTTAAGAAAAGACGTGTTAAAACAAGTGTATATTTAATGAATCATTGCTTTAGTTGAACTAAAGACATTAGTTATTGTGTAAAACATCATCCTTATTATAAGGTTAGAATAGCCAGCAGTAGAAGAATGCAGCTCTGTTGCCATTAATAAATCATGAGTGTATCATCATTCTAATTGTGCAAACGCGTTAAATCATGTTGACTTTGAAGTCCTCCCCATGGACAAACAAATATCATGGATTAGCTTAAACCAAGCAACGCCTAAAACCAACCAAATATGTGCTGAAAGAGATTTGAGCTGTGGTGTGATGAGGTTGGCGGGAGTTCATTTAGATTAGATGAAAGTTTAATGATTTTTCAGGAGCAGCTGAGATGGCATTAGCAGAGAGGATTTAGAGAAAGATAAAAATCAAATGAGTAAGATGTAAGATAATGTAATACGTGGAAAAAACATGTTTTGGGGGTAAAGGGATGATTTATTTCTGAAAATGTTATAAACTGTGAGTGCAGTTGAAGCACTGTTTAAAGGAAAAGTTTGATATATTGGGTAGTTCACGTTTGCTTACACTCATAGTTGTGAAGTCGGGAGCTGAAAGCAGGAAGGGGTTAGCCTAGCTTAGCATAGCATAGCTTATCATTAAGACTGCAAACAGAGGGTGTAACAGCTTGCCTGGCTCTAAACAAAGTTGCAAAATTCACCTAACTAGAATGCTGTTGTGTGAATGTTTTGCTATATACTGTCCAAACGTAGCTCATCCAGAAGGAGCCATACACATGCTGCGTTTTTTGCAGACTCTCCCAAGTTAGATAGTTAACTTTAGTCTAGATAAGCTTCTAGATATTTCTAAGGCACGCTTTTATATGATCATTATAGTAATAAAACAACAAGAGAATAAAGGAAAAAAGGTATGCAGTAATTCCAATTCATAATATAGGACAGTCACACAAAAATACAGTTTAAAGGGGGAGTGATTTGTAAAATAAGCATTAAAAAATAGAAAATATGACATTATTCTAATCTTTATTTGTAAATGTATGCAGGTCTGTTTATGGGTGTTGTTGAGAGATGTAGACCTAGTCTCTTACTGTTGCCCTCAAAGTTCACCAGATTGATGCATTTAGTTTCAAAATGAATAGTATATTTGGCTGTGTTTGTTTCATTTGATCTCCCTTCATGCACACATTACATGTATAAATATGACTAAGAGAAAATATAGAAATGTATTTAACTTCAGGGACTTGTGCAGCAGTTAAAGCACAAATAATGAAAGCATTCAAAACAAAAATATACACAATGCCAAAAATAAAGGGCTAGAATAAACTTTGGTGAGTTGCAGAGAGAAATATGAGGAACAGGTAAGTGAAATGTTCATGGCTGTGTCCCCAGAATGTAATAAGAGAGTTGCAATAAAGCTTTTTGTGGTCTATAAACTCAGCAGTTTTCCAGTTGTTTGATACATCATGTTTTGATCTCGAGGCACCGGCTAAGTGAAAGACACTGTAAACACTACGCCCTCCTGGCTGACACTTATTCACTTCCTGCTTCCACATTTGTCCTCTAAACTAAAACAGACTGTAGCTTTGTGACATGCTCTGTGTTTGGAACCAGCAGTTGGTGTGGAACAGAAAGCAGCCTGTAAGTACAATATAACATGTTCTGAATCTGCTGTATCTCATGTTTAATGCTTCTTTTTGACCAGATTTTATGAATGCATTTTCTCCTCTGTTTTATTTTCCACACCAGAACTTGTTGAGCTAGCAATGCCGTCTTCGGTATGTGAAAACATGTTCAGACAGAAGGCAGCAGCAGAAAAGCAAGCTGTCGGCATTCTGCAGTTTAGAAACTTTCCAAACTGGAAAAGTTACAAAACATGTGACAGTGGTAGCCCCCTTTTTACACACATATTTGCATGTTGTATGGAGTCTCAAGTGTGCCACCAGAGTAAATATAGACTTTAAAATGTGTGAATTAGTTTATGAAGTGTTGCACTTTATTTTGGAAAATGATATGTGTAATGCAGTGCATTCAAAAACTGTAAATACAAATAGTTTGTACTGTATACTCTCTTCTGAAATATATTAGTTATTGTATTTTGAAATGTAATCGCAGGATACATTTTTGAAAATAATCTTTGCCGTAATCGGCTTGTATATTTGTGTAGATTTTTAAGCAAATTTCCCGCATTCACCATTTAACAGCTGCTCTGGGTTAATACTTTTATTTAATGTTTAAATGGTTGACGCATATTTAAATTAAAGCGATTTTGAGATGAACAACACTAACTATTCCATTGGGTCTTTGGAAAAGTTGTATAAATGTTTAAACAAAATGAATGGTTAGTATTTAGGTAACACCGGTGGATTTCAGGAGTTGGAATAAAGGAATACCAGCAAGTTTTACTCTAAATGCCCCTTCTGTTTTTCACAGGCACAAAAGCAAGAATGCAGACCTCTCTAATATGTTATTATCCTTAACAACGTCCAACAACATCAACACAGAACTTTTTCAAGTAAAAGACGTTCCCCGGCATCACGTTGATTTTTGTGAAAGAAAAAACACAAAAATGAGCTCCGGGATCTTTTCCTGTTCAACTGATCCAAAAGATGATCTCGAATCACGTTTGATAAATTTCATTCATCTCTACAGTCAACGCAGAGATGACCTTCAGAAAGCCTCAGAGGGCTTATCACTGACAGCTGCTCAACTTCAGGACAAGCACAAGGACTCTTCTGGGGTCCAAGTTCTCTGTGTGATAACTGGAGGATTCCTTGGGGCAGGTTTTGGTGGTGTTACTGGTGGAGTTGGGGGAGCGTTTGGGGCAGTTGCTGCTTCAACTTGGGCACGGATTTTTGACCACATTAACGCAGCGGAAACAACTGTGGGCTTTGTCGGCAGTGTGTTAGGTGGAGTTTTTGGGGGAGCGTTCAGTGGTGCTATTGGCGGTGCAGTCTCTGCTGGAGTTAAAGCGAGTGACAGTCCAGATAAAGGGAAAGTCAGAAATGTAGTATGGCTCACCATCGGCCTTGCAACTGGTGGTGCGATCGGTGGTATTTTTGGTGGGAGAGTGGGTGCTAAAGGTGGGGCAGTTGGTGGTGCTTTCGGAGTGTTGTGTGCTACGGGCTTTGCAGGGGGTGTAGTTGGAATCGTCAATTATTTGCGTTCAAGTAATTTAGAAGAAGAGAAATCAACGAAAGAGCAGATGTTGAGGAAAACTGCACATTTCTGTGAGACTTTCAAACTCCTGGTGACCGAGCTGAATAGCATCAAAACCATCAGCGACAAAATGGCCACCAGTGCCGGAGCACAGGGTGTAGCCGAACAGTCCGCAAAGACTCTGACGTCTGTGAAGCTGATGCTGAAAACCCTGAGTGACTCTCTGCCCATCACAGATCTGCCACGGTTTATTTCCAGTGCTGAAGAATTGGCGCGACATAGCAAGAGAATCACAGAGGAGCTGGCGCAGATGAATAAAGAAGGGGAAAAAATGTTGGTTTCATTGATGACACACTGACGCTGAAAAACAAGTACCTTAGAAACGAGTTACACTGCTGTTTCCCAGCAGGTTAAACTATTCTTTTTAACGATACAAGGAGAATAAAAGCTGTAAATATGTTTACAACCAACACTGTACATTCGATTCACACACCACTCCCTGATACTCTTTAATCTTTTATTATTTTCTTTAAACAAGTTTATGGAAGACTTCTCCTTTGTGGTCCTTTGTACTAATGAAGGGATGTTTTAATTAGCCTACAGATGTTATTAAAAAAGTGTATAACATATGTGTTGCAGATCATTTCTGATTACAGAGATGATGTTTAACTTTGTAATATAAGTTACAGTTCAAGTGTTTATGTAATGCCATTACCTCGGCGCAGAAAGAGAGAGATAGAATAGTTTGCCGAAAACAAGTCATGTTATAGTATGTTGAAAATATCAGAAAAAAAAATTGTATGTTGGGAAAAAAACAACATAGTATAATATATCTAAAATATATTTTAAAAAACTGTGTAGTATGTCAAAAATATATTTTTAAAAAACCACAGCATATTATGTCGAGATTATGCAAAAAAACAACGTAGTATAATATGCTGAAAATATCAGAAAAAGCAGCATAGCGTTTTTTATTGAAATATCAGAAAGAATGTTATACGTAGTTTGAAAATAGTCATACTGTATAAGAGAAAAATAGCATAGCATAGAATGTTTAAAAATCCGAGCCATATTATATAATGTCTATAAATCATACCATTTCAATATAACAGCTACAAAGATCTGAAATATGTTATTACAAAAATTCTCAAGATAGTGTGCTATATTAATGTCATAGTATGTCATGTCATAACAAAGGTCATAATGTTATTACATAGTAGTCATTCAATTAAATCATAAAACTATTCATAGTACAGCATGTCAAAAGATGATGAAAATGTTATTTTATCATGTCATAAAAATATCAAAGTATAGAAAGTAATCAAAGTGTCTTATGCTGAACTAAGATGAAAAACGCTCCACGTGCACATTCAGCTAAAACCACAGCTGTGCACATAAAAGCCTCACAGAGACTGTTCAATTTTATATATTTCCATACGGGCCGAAAAATGCCATGTCGTACACGGCACTAAGAAAAAAAGGCACTAAAGCAGTCACAGTAAAAAATGCTTTATTTGTTGAAATGCAGAAGAAAGTATAGGTTCATCATTCTTGCACTTCAGTATTAAAAATAATTTAAATATATTACACATCTTCAACCTAAATCTTTCAGACCTCCTGCAGGACAGAGAGATGGATAGCGGTAATTAAGATTCTATTTAAAATTAAACCAATTAAAAAATCATGTCTGGAGCATTTTTAGGAAACCTATCAAAATGATTTATGAGTGATCCGTCCGTCAAAGTTTATTTTAAATGCCTTTTGAAGATTCACTTGAAGCAGGGTAATGAAGCAGTCTCGTTACAAATCAGCTCATTCTAACACTGAATCGTCTTAACAAGCCCGTATGACATCCAGTGTCATTAGCGTCAAGTGCAGCTAATATTCACCAACTTCAACATTTGATTATTCAAATCACAGATCCTACAATCATCCACCTCTTCACTTTATTCAGAGGAAGTGTGTTTGTGTGTGTGTGTGTGTGTGTGTGTGTGTGTGTGTGTGTGTGTGTGTGTGTGTGTGTGTGTGTGTGTGTGTGTATGTATGTGTGTGAACAGCTTCACATGCATTATCATCTCTGCATTCCTTAACATGCATGAGGGAGAAAGACGGTGAGTTAAACATCTGATCTTTTTGTGCTTTTCTAGTTGTAGCTGTCAGTGTGTGCAGTGCTTTTTCAGAGCGAGATGTCTGAGGACACATGGAGCTGTTGTCCTGGTTTCCACTTGGCGCTGCGTCGGCCGGCGTCTGCCCGTCTGTACGGCTGGTTCCTTAAATCTGAGGCGGTGGACGAAACAGAGTGTTAAACTAGTGGGGTAAAAAGCATAATATTTACCTCTGAGATGTAGTGGAGTAAAGGTACAACGATGTATAAAATGTACTCAAGTAGAAATCAAATGTGAACGTAAGCGCAGTAAATGACATTAGTGACATTCAGAGGTGGAAGAGTTACTCTTATCTTGTACTTAAGTTAAAGTTAAAATACTCTGTTACAGTAAAAGTCCTGCATTCAAAATGTTACTCAAGTAAAAGTAAAAAAAAAGTATTGTACTCAAAAGTAGCGACAGTAAAAGTAGTCATTGTTTGATTGGTCCATTTCAGAATAATATCTCTGATATGTTTTATAATTATTGATCATTAAAGTGTTCTCAGAGCTGGTAAAGGTGCAGCTAGTTTTAATGGCTCTGTATACTGCAGGGTAGCTGCTGCCAAGTGTAAATCTGCCAAGTAACTAAAGGTGTTAAATAAATGTAGTGGAGTAAGGAGTACACCATTTACCTCTGAATTGTAGTGTACAAAGTAGCAAAAAACACTTAAGTTAAGTACTAGTGTCTCAAAATTGAACTTCAGTAAATGTACTCTATTACTTTTGGACAGAAGCAGAAAAACCCATTAAGTATTAGACGCCATATCTTGTTTTATAATACATTTTCTGAGCAGAGTAGACGGTATTTTGTCCTTCACAGAAACATGTAGAGAATATCAACATCAGGGGTATTAAAATATGTATATTTATGAATAATCATGATTCAGTCACAGCATTGAGTATTGACATTAACAGTGAGCTTTGCGAATAACCCCTAAAAGTGTTTTACAGATATTGTAGGTCAAAATATCTTAATTTATTAATTAAGTTGTAGCATTGATGATTAAGCTGTCATATTACAAGAGCATGGTTTTACAAGAAAGGTCAAATAATAATGATATAAAGTTGTATTTGTGTCAGAGAAACATTGCCAGATTATAAAGTAAGCGTGGTTAAACTCCAAACTTAATATGGATTCTTGGATTTTAAAGAATAAAGTTGCAACAGGTTGAAGAAAAACAATATGCAGTAGAGATAAACAGCTGCTTGTTCAGCATCATAGTAAACAGAGTGGAAGAGAGGCAGACCCACAGAGCAGCGAGGGATTTAAGAAGTCACCTCGTCGCTGAAGACCGAGTCGCAGAAGAGACGGGAGGAGCGTTTGGCAGAGCGAGCCGTGAAGGGCACGGACTTAAGAGCTGAAGACACCAGAGAAACCACAGGGAGGGAGACAAAGAAAGGCAAGGACAAATACAAGTGAGGTAAGCAGTAAAAGAAAGAAAAGAGTGAAGAACTTAGAAAAAAGGTAAGTTTCCCTACAGAGAACACAGGGAATATTTAGTAATGCAGTAGTGAAGCCAAGGTATTTGGCGAGTGTAATCTTTTATTATTTTCTTTAAACAAGTTTATGGAAGACTTCTCGCCATCTCATTCTCTGTTTCTGTGCCCCTTCCCAGTCAGCCCAGTAAACGAACCATCACATTTCGGAAAACCAAACAGGTCTGCACATCCCTGTTGTCTTCCACCCTTGTGACCCACCTGGCCACTCCCCCTCTTAACACCACCGTGGATGGTCTGGTGGAACACTACAATACTGCTCTCTCCCTCAGTCTGGACTCAGTTGCCCCTCCCATAACCCGGTTGGTCTCATTTGCACGCCCCGCTCCCTGGTTTACTCCTGAGCTCCGCCTCATGAAAGCAGCCGGCCGCCAGCTTGAGAGGCGCTACAGGACATCTGGCCTCACCGTACACCATGAGGCCTACAAAGACCACATCAGGGACTACAAGGAGGCTCTCTTGAAGGCGAAGACACTCTACTACTCCATACTTATTAATAACCAACAAAACCACCCTAAAAAGCTTTTCATAACAATCAACCGACTACTGCGCCCTCCTGATTCCCCCCAACCCTCTGATGCAGCTGATCTGTGTTCCAGGTTCCTGGACTTCTTTCAGAAAAAAGTGGAAACTATTCATAATCACCTTCTGCAATATTCTACGCCACCCCCCCCTTCTCCCCACCATCCTGGTGCCGACACCCCTACTGCCTGCCCACTGCAGTGTTGCCTCTCCTCCTTCACCATGTTGGACACTGACCAGGTGCATGACTTGGTGTCCAAAGCGAAGACCTCCTCCAGCCAGCAGGACCCCATGCCTACCACCCTGGTGAAGACCTGCCTCCCTGTCATCTCTGCCTCTATTGCCGCCATCATAAACTGCTCACTGGACTCTGGTGTGGTGCCCTCAGGCTTCAAAACAGCTGCAGTCATTCCCACCTTGAAAAAGCCCGGTCTGGACCCTGACGACCCTAACAACTATCGTCCAATCTCCAACCTTCCTTTCCTAAGTAAAATTCTGGAAAGAGCAGTGGCTTCCCAGCTTCAACATCACATGTCACACCATGAGCTCTTTGAACCCCTCCAATCTGGCTTCAGAACTCAACACAGCACCGAGACCGCCCTCATTAAAATCACTAACGACCTGCTCACTGCCGCCGACAATGGCCTCATCTCCATCCTCATCCTCCTCGACCTCTCTGCAGCCTTTGACACAGTGTCCCACTCCATCCTCCTCTCCCGTCTCACTGAGCTCATCGGCCTCAGGGGCTCAGCTCTCTCCTGGTTTCAGTCCTACCTTTCCAACCGCAAACAATATGTCACCCTGAAAGATGCCAACTCCATCCTGGCCCCAGTCAATCATGGCGTACCCCAGGGATCTGTGCTCGGCCCTCTCCTCTTCACCATCTACATGCTCCCCCTCGGCCAAATTATTCGTCACCACGGCCTCAGTTTCCACTGCTACGCCGACGACACTCAACTGTACATCAGCACCAAACCCTCCACTCTGCTCCCACCTGGCCCACTCATCAACTGTCTGCAAGAACTAAAAACCTGGATGACCTCTAACCTCCTCAAACTCAACAGCAATAAAACTGAGCTCATGGTTGTGGCGCCCAAGCCACTGCTCAGGAAGGTTGGGGATCTTCTCCTGGAAGTGGATGGCTGCTACATCACCCCATCACCCGTTGTCCGCAACCTGGGTGTCATTCTCGACCCCACTCTATCATTCCAGTCCCACATTAACAATATCACTAAATCTGCATTCTACCACCTGAAAAACATCTCAAGACTCCGACCCTCACTTTCAGCCTCAGTAACCGAAACCCTCATTCACTGCTTCATCTCCACCCGCCTGGATTATTGCAATGCCATCCTCACAGGTCTCCCCTCAAAAACCCTGGACAGACTGCAATATGTACAGAACTCTGCTGCTAGGGTCTTAACTGGCATTAAGCCCTGGCAGCACATCACCCCCACCCTCATGCAGCTCCACTGGTTACCTGTCAAATTCCGCATCAAATTCAAAATCCTATTACTCACCTACAAGTCCCTCCACGCCCTTGCCCCCCGTTACCTCTCCGACCTCCTACACCCCTACACCCCCCTGCGGTCCCTCAGGTCCTCTGTCAAGGACCAGCTGGCAGTACCCCGCACCCGACTTAAGACTTTTGGGGACAGGGCCTTTTGTGTGTCTGCCCCTACCATGTGGAACCAACTCCCCCCACACATCCGCTGTGCCCCCTCAGTTGATTCATTTAAAAAGCACCTCAAGGCACACCTTTTCTCTGAGGCCTATGGACTTTAACCCCCTCACAACCCCACCTGGCGCCCTGCGCACTTGCACCCTCACTCGCTCTCACGCACGCACTCACACACACACACACACACACACACACACACTCTTTGTAAAGCGACCTTGAGAGTCCTGAAAGGCGCTATATAAAATTAATTTATTATTATTATTATTATTATTATTATAAGGTATTTAACTTAGAAAGTTTTAAAAAAGTAAGTGTACTTCCCCAAAATGTTCATCAGTTCCTTTACAGAAGCAGCCGGTGTATGTGTGTACCTGTGATGATGTCTTCTATGGCTCCGTCCTTCCCCTCCCTCACCAGGGGAGACACCTGCCTCTTCTTCAGCTCTGCTATCAAATCCATCTGCGGCAGTTTGGACGCCATTAACACCTGAAACATCAAACATGTCTGAATCACAGCTGCTGTCGTCAAATAAAAAACATTTTAAAGGATAACTAATAATAATTGTATGGCTCTTATAATCCCCCAAATTACAGATTCAGTATATTGTGCTAATACCTACTCAGTTTGCACATGTACACAACAGTACACACAGAAATCTGTTTATGGGATGGCTGTTTTTACTGAACATTTTTTCATTTGTGCAGCTGAAAACTCAAATAACAAACAGAAATATACTGTATTAAGCTTATCAAGTGATACAAGTTGTCGCAAAATCTGTAAAGATTTCAGTTGCAATGAAGATAATATTACCCTTTATACAGTAGCTTTTGTGGTTGTTGGCTTATGAGAGAATTCGTTTTTATGCACATCGTTTTTGGGTTAGTTAATGAATATGTTGCTGCTTGCACTGTATTTTGAGCAGAAACTAAATGTACCTTATTCCCCGTGACTTCAGGTTTAGGTGGAGTTGTTGGAGCATCACAGTTGTGTTTCTTCCTCTGCTCGTTCTCCTGCTCCGCTTGCTGACGGGGAAAAATCTTTTTAATGGTATATACTTATCTCCAGGTAAAGGTCAAATAAAGAGTGTGGCAGCAGCTCACTGATAGGGCTGTGAGTTTACAGTAACAGCTGTTTTATCAGTGAAGCAGCTATCTGCACTGTCTGTTCATGCATGCTAGGAATCAATATGATGAGCGTTATCTGACCTTGTATGCTTTGATGAACCTGACAAACACAGGGAAGAACATGGAGGGCGAAGTGGTTTTAGAGTTCTCTCCGAAGTACTCCACAGCGGAATCGTACACATCCTTAAAGATAAAGAAAAAACATCTTTAGCTTCAATTCAACTCAAATAAAAAGGTTGTGAATCCTAGGCATTTATTGCAAATCATATGGAAGCCCTGAGAGACAAAATAGGACAAAAAAAGATTGAAACTATTTATTTTCTAATTTTGTTCTACATAATTTTTTGCCAGAATTCTCATTCTAAGTTATACTTTTTTTTATATATATAAAAATGTTTCCAGGTTTAAAATCACTCATTTATATTTTGCTCAGTTTCAATGACTCAGAAAATAACATTAATGACAGTAATATTAATATTTAATATTACATAATTTGCTATCACATGCTAAAATATATCTACCAGTGTTTAGAAGGCATGGAGAAATAACTCACCTGGAAGAAAACGTGAATTATTTTGATCCTATAATCGCATTTTATAACACAAAATTGACATACGAAAAGTACCTTATTGCACCTGTTTTCACATACAAAAAAATATATATTGTTAAGTGATAAACTCAGGAGATCAGTCATAGAAAATTGATCATCAGAATTGTTTTTGCATCATGGCCTCTCAGGGCTTCCGTACATTATCATCTAGGAACCAAATGAAGTCCTGGAGGGTGAACTCAGTACAGTAACATGTGATTTAGGTTTATTTTAGGGTAAATTAAACCGACCTGGGCAGTTTTCCCATCAGACAGAAGTGCTTGGAGCAGCTCAGCGTTGCTGCTGAGAAAAGCCTGCAGCACAGGGTTGTCTTTCTCCACAGAGAACTCCCTCCTGGTCGCCTCCATGCCTCGCTCCAGAGCCCGCACATCCTGCAGGATGCTGTCAAGAGAAACTAGCAGAGAAAGGAGAGGGACTTCAGTGTCATTTAAAAGTTCAATTTAACACCCTTATCAGTGCTCTTAGAAAAGTAATTTGATTATATGGTATTAATGCTAATGTAGGGGTCACAATGTGCCAGGGTGAAGGGAAAGATAACCTGCACAAAGGAAAAAATATGAACAAAACCTTCTTCTCACTGCCATAACTCCTCATTACCTTCTGATGTATGACACACACTTATCTGCACAGGTTGGATTTAATGTCTCAGCGTAATTGGATTCACACCCATAGATCCATTCAGTTTCAATATAAAGTTTATTTTAACTGCTACAAATCATCCTTAAAAAGTAATATATGCTAGATAGTCTTCAAAAAGCCTCAGCATGGCAGATGATGAAACAATTAAACAACTTGACACATTTAGAAATATTCTATATTAAAACAAATCCTACCACATTTATTTTAGTGTGATAAAATATATAGTTTTTTGGTCAGCTATGGTTTGTTTTCCAAAAGCATTTTTAGGCTCTTAATACAAGTATTTACAATGTTATGATATACAGAATAAGGAGTTAATAAGTCCTGTATTTTTGTCTTGTTTCCAGTTATAATGGAAGGTATTCTGTTGATATGGCCAAAAGAATGAATGATATAATGATAATAACAATCATTTGTAAGCTTTATTTCATTTATTCATAAAAATAGGATGTCATTTGTTTGGGACTTGTCATGTTTGGAAAGTACACACTAGGATCACACTACTGCTCTTGTTATTCAGTGAACAGATTCTTGCCTCATTCCTTTGAAATTCCATGAATCACTCCGAAAAATGTTTTAGCATGTTTCCTTTTATTTAGTTTTGATTTGATTTGATTTATTTCAGTCAAATCCGTCACATATTCAAATGATACGTTAGGTACCTGTCAACGTGACACTCTTACAGCATCCTTGCTGATACAACGCCCCTGAACACACCACACGTACTACAATATACTGTTGCTGCTATGCCCCTGCTGTACTCACCTAGTGCCGCCTTGTCCAGGAAGTGCAGCTCTGTGTAAAAGGACTGGAGCTGCGGGTAGTTCTCCTGGATGATGCTGACGATGAAGTGCAACAACGTCTGCTTTCGGTCTGTGGATTTGGTGTCTAACAGCTTAGGATAGAAAGCAAAAAACAATCATTTCAGTTTTTCAAACCTTTGTTACATTGCGTATAGAAATGCATTGATAAGAAAATTTAAAAAGAGTATAACAGCCTTTTACCCACCAAATCTAAACTCTGCAGGCGGAAGCCAAACGCCGCCTCTCGCTTGTTGTTGTTCATGTAGTTTCCAAACGCTAAGATGATCTTTGTGCGGAAACAGAGAAGAACATGTCGATAAAAGAAAAAAGTAGTGATTACATAATAATTGTTTGTGTCAGGCTCCTTAAAGACGTGAACAGTAAGACAGAATAATACTATTGTTGTGTGAAGTTGTGAAACAACGTTAGTGAGAAAATAACAAAACTCCCTTTATAAACATTATAAATAACAAACCCAAAAATACAACAAAAATAGGAGAGGTTTTACAGAAAGTGTTTCCTCTAAAAGGCTTGTGTGTGGGATTTAGTGACATCTAGTTGTGAGGATGCACATTGCAACCGATTTAACACCCCTCAGCTCACCCCTCCCTTAAAAAACACAAAAAAATGAAAGGCCTTCTCGAGAGCCACCGTTTAGTTTGTCCGTTCCGGGCTACCGTAGTAAATTAGTGGTGCAACATGATGGATTTATACACTGATTAAACAATAGCTTTCAATATAAGTTTAACTTTCGCCAAGTTGGTCCCCATAAATCCTACACATTGACTTTTAAATCAGCATGTAAACATTAATAAAACCTAAGATGTCCTTCTATCTGAATCCCTCTACAAAATAGTGATTTTCTCTTCGGGGAAAACATTAAATGGAACTGTTTTTACACATGGTAATGCTAAATGCACACACAGATATTCACTATAATATTTATAATCTTTATTTTGATATGAACTGAATACATCTATTAATTTCAGGCTCATTTCTGATAAAATATTAAATATATATATATAAAGTTTTTGGTATTAATTCAATTTAAACTAAGGTACAACAGATAATAATAATAATAATAATAATAATAATAATAATAATAATAATAATAATAATAATAATAATAATAATAATAAAGGAAGGGGCAGTTGCAATTAATATATCTGTTCATATACTCAAATAACTCCAAGGCCAACATGTGCTTTATTTTAAGGTTAAGATAAACTTTTATTAATCCCTGAGTGGAATTTCACTCACATAAACTAGTGCCAGAATAGAAACTATTAGTCATACACCAACAAAGAATAAATAAATGGTTCAGTACTTACCTCAAGGATTTTCTTCAGCTTGCTGGAAGATTTGATCGACATGGAGGCCGCGATGATGGCATTCAGTTGCTGCCAGAAAGAGTTGACATTTTTTATCAGCCAAATATAACAAATAAAATATTTAAGATGTAACAAATGGCCTCTAAAATCTGTAATGTTTCTATTGTTTTTCTTTTTTTATTAAAACTGCTTGGTTTCAATTATTTCTTTTGTGTGGCAACCTAGAATACAAGCAAGTTATTTTCAGTATGGAGGAAAAGGGGTATGCAAAAGAAAAATGAAGACAGAAATAATTAGCCCCACTAAAGGGAACTATAAATTCTCTTGTAAAATAAGGTTTTATCACGTCATTATTTGCTGGTTGAGGTATACATTTCTTCTGTGTAGTATCTGAAAGACTGGATGCCTCCTACCTTACATAATCTGAATGACGGATGGTGAACTCACCGGCTGTATCAGCTGCACGCTCTCGGGGAAGTTGCCCATGAAGGTGAGAGTGCTGATGCGCTGGGAGAGCCGTGGGATCTTGCTAAAGCGCACCATGAAGCGGTCCTCCTCGCTGAGCTCGTCCAGGGGCCTGCCCTCACACTCGTAATTGTGAATGAGTTTCATTTCGTACTCTGTGGGGATGAAACGCTCCAGGAGCTCCAGGAAGTCTAGGCTCAGAGCTCTCTGGTTATACCTGTAGGGACGTGTGGTACAATGAAACCCATTTCAGAGACAAATATTATCAGGTACAATAGAGGATGTTGTTTTATACCCTGATTATTTAGAAGTATATTAAATGCATCATGCATTCCTAAAGTCTAAAGCGTCTGAAAGGGACTCCCACGATTACATTTGAGTTGAGTACTGTACCTACATAATCCCACAGTTTTCAACAGTTTTTCAACCTTTTAGACCTTCAGTCCAAATAATCAGAAAACTATCAGCTAAACAAACGTAGCCAATGTTTCAGACAAACAAGGAAAAAAAGCTAAGATAACATTAGTGGCCCCTGTGACATCCATACCGCTGACTGTTGACCTCAACCTGCTTATTTTAGTGTTTTTTACCAGGGAGTCTTTTCCAACAATTAGCGATAATAATTCCGGTACATACATCTCGATTGCACAGCAGATATCAGAGGCAGCCATTCCTTCCTTGCGCAGGGTGATGGCCAGGTTCTTGGCCCTGTTGGGCTCCATTAGAAAGACCTTACTGGGGGTCTTGTGGGCTAGCTTCATCTTGATGGTCCCCAGCTCCACAGGGCTGGACTGGGCTTTTGTTTTGAACTGCTCCTCAAAAGATGCCATGTTCAGCTCCTAAGAAAGATAATGGTGGAGAAATATAAAAACTTGTATTTTTCTTAGATTTTATTTTATATTTTGGTGGGTTTTTTTAGCAGGAAGAGAGCCAGACCATAGCCATTGTTTGTTTCAAAACCCCTTATTTTCTTAATGACCATAAGGGTCAGGGTTAGGCTCCTCCACAGCAGGGACTGATCCCTAGTATTTGCTAGCGGCTTTTCTACCAATGGAGCTACAGTATGTGGTGGTCCCAAAAAATATACCCCTAATAAAAATAAAACAAATATATAAACAAATATAAAGAATTACCTGATGCATACACAATGGATATACAAGCATTTCAGTGTGTACTGTATGTTGTACATGAAGGCGTCTAACCTCTAAGACGTGCTCGTCGTCCAGCTCGTTGAAGATGGTTCCTGCCACCTGGCTGGATTTAAGGGCCTGCCAGTTCAGCAGAGGCATGCGGTATTTGGATTGAATAGGCTTCTTCTTTTTACAACCTAGAACAAAGATCGAAATTACATCAGAACTTAATTTAAAAAAAGGATTAATCAAATGTAGAGGTCCACAGTTAAGGAACTACTAAAAGTTGGATTGAAGAAACTCCCTTTTCATCTTGACCCTTAAAGCAAGATGCTACATATCTACTTATTTTAAATGACCTTTCTGCTTTTCTCTTCTTTCCTACAGTTCATGCTTGATTGTGAGTTATGCATGCACAGATATTCCTTTTGAACTACAGTATGTTTCCTAGTTTTAAATGACTAATAATGTCATTTTTTATTTGTTTAAAAGACTCTGAATAAGCGTGTCAGGCTTCCTGCCTCTCTTAAACTGTATTTATGTTGTTTATTATATAAAAATGGAATAAACTAAATGCAACAAATATATTGTGTAATATAAAATCATTTATAAAAAGGTATTTCTACAAAATTGCTGTGTATTGTTTGACTTTTCTCTAATCTTTTTCTTGTAAAATATATGTTTGTATAGTTTTAACCTCTTCTGGCACCTCATATTTAAATCAAACTTACTTTTGAGGTTTCAAGCTAAAACCTTTGGGAATCTCTCTTCAGGATAATGTTCTGTTGAAAATGAAATATACCTATGGCTGTTTTCACTGCTGGTCAGAAATGAGGTCACATTTAAATAAATAAGTACGTCTTCAAATCATTTGCTCTTAAGTATTCATGCTCAGTCTTCTCAAGAACCACTCTCCTTCATTGTGGACTCACCTGAGCTCCCATCAGTCAGAGCCCCTGACAGCTGGGTCGTACCACCTCCAGGAGCCAGCAGGGGTGGTGAAGGTACTGGTGGTGGAGGGGGAGGAGGAGGAGGAGGAGTTCCAGTTAAGCCTGGAGGTGGAGGTGGGGGTGGAGGAGGTGGTGGAGGTGGTGGAAGAGCTGGCACTGTCGCCTGCAGAGGATCCTCAGAGGCGGGAGGCTGAGGGTCTGAGGAGGGGAAAGAGGTTGAGGCGTCTTTACCTGAGTCTGCATCTTCTTCAGCTGTCAGGGGAAAAAAGAGGAGTCTTAATACCTCCAGATAATCTTTATTTCCACAAAATGTCCTTTTTGTCAAGCTTACTTTAAAGAAATACATAATTAAACAAAACCAGAGCACGCTTTGTCTTCGTAGATGTTGATTGTGTGCATCTAAGGTTAAACTAGCTTAGAAAGGTTTGAACTGACAAACTGCACGTCTCCGCCTTTAATTCCTACCCCCCAGGGGAAGGTAAATTTGATGTCCAATCACATCTTTGCATTGAGAGTAAAGAAGACACCACATGGGCATGAAATAAACGTGTGGTCAATCTGTCGTGCTGGCTGAAAAACTAAAGACAGAGTACATAGGACCCTTTCATCACATCTTTTCATTAATGTTATTATTTTTAATTGATCATTGTCACAAAAGTTGTCTAGAGCAGCAAGATAAAGGTGATTGAGACCAACAAATATATAGAATTTATCATGGTGGATCAAGGCAAACTCAGGTGATGACATAAGTGAGAGTCTTTTTTAAGATAAATTGTGAATATTTCATCTTAACTCATCTGGTCTGCAAATACATGATTTTTTCTCCCCCAATTTTTCAGATCTCAATAATGAACATCGGCAGCAAAATATATTTTTCTAATCCTAAAATAAGCCTTGATTTAGAGGACAGACAGTTTTAAGAGAAGTGACTTGCACATTATCTCCTTGTCTCATCTGTGAGGAGAAAGTTGATTCTCAACAGGAATACAATCTCAAACAGAATTCATCTTCTCAGCTTCTAAGTGACAATATTTGAGTAGTATTGTTTAAACAGTGTGAGAGAAAACGCTGACCAAAATCAATGATGTAACAGTTATAATTTCAGCCTGCAGCTCTGACCTTTCTGTATCACGTGCTGGATGACGGGGACCACCTGGACCTCCAGCTGTCCGGAGGAGGAGCGCTTCATTTGGACCAGCCCCTGTTCCACCAGAGCCTGGACTTTGACCTCAAGCTCTTTCAGGGCCTGGGTGGAGAGATCCTTGTCTCGCTCTATCTCTCTTTCCCTCTCACGTTCTATTTCTCTCTCTCGTTCTCGCTGTTGCAGGACAATCACCTGGGAGCAGGACTCACGCAGACCCTCCTACAACACACAGTGCAATACAGAATTTATAAGGAAACGATGTGTATGAAAGACAAACTCACAAGGGGCCTGACGTATCAATTAGAATCAATGATCATGACCAGCATTATATCTTGGATTTTATTGTTGTAGCTCTGGACATTCATATTAAAGTACATGTTCACAATGAAATATATAGTTTGTACTGCATTGTTTAGTACTGAACTGCAACATTTGGATTCTTGTGCAAGGGCCCTTGTAAAAACACTTTCTTGAACATAAAATTCTAGCATTACAAAAGAAGTAAACAGTAAAAAAGAATAGATTCAATTGAAGTACTTTTGTCAGCCCTGAGTTTTGTCTGCAGGTATTTCTTTATAATTGGCCCCACCAACACTCATAAATGAGGTAATCAAACGAAATCTGGGGCAAAAAAGTAATGAATCAAACTTGTACATTTACTAATACTGCACTTAATCATAACTTTAAGGTATTTTCGTTTTTAGCTATTTATACTTCTACTTCCCTTTATTTTAGGGAAAATATTGTTGTTTTACAAACTTAAGTTACTTTGCGGATTTACATTATTAATACAAATATAATAATTGTTTTTTATTATGAAGTAAGCTGCCCCGCAGTAAACTAATAAAACACACATGCACATGTATTTTTAATACAGGCATTTTACTTATAATAGAATATTATTGTAGAATCAATACTTTCACTTAGTACTTCTTTCAATACAGATCATCAACAACTATGGCAAGTATGGAAGGTCAAACTGAACCACAAAGTCAGGCAGAACAGATTATTTGCGTGCTATTTTTTAAGCCTTACTTTAATTTGTCCTCCAAGTATGTTGGACAAACTTTAGTTTAGCTTTGTCTAAACATTTAAGCTATTTTTATGAATCGAGGTTCCAAAACCTCTGTGATTACTTTGCTGCAAACAATATGATGAAAATAAATCACAATTTATACTTTACATTTGAGAAAAATAAAGAGTTGAATGGTGTACTGTACCTTTAAGAGCTCCACTTCTTTCGTGGTCTGAATGAGCTTCTTCTCCATTTCTGACATTTTCTCCATCCCCTCCCTCTCACTCTCCTCAAGCCTGGAGCTCAACTGTGAAGTTTCATTTACACATTATGATTACCTTCCAAATGCTGTGTACATCTGCATACTGTGTGTGTGTGTGTGTGTGTGTGTGTGTGTGTGTGTGTGTGTGTGTGTGTGTGTGTGTGTGTGTGTGTGTGTGTGTGTGTGTGTGTGTGTGTGTGAGTGTGAGTGTGAGTGTGAGTGTGTGTGTGTGTGTGTGTGTGTGTGTGTGTGTGTGTGTGTGTGTGTGTGTGTGTGTGTGTGTGTGTATCCACCTGTGTGTTGTGCTCCTGCAGCTCCTCCATGTGCTCCAGCAGAGCGTTCTTGGTCTCTGCATCCTCCAGCAGCGCTCCGACGTCAAACACATTGTCCAGATAGGCCTGAATCTGCACCAGCAGCCGGTCACTCTCCGTGAACTTCAGCCTCTGCACAAACACAGGAAATTATCTTCTGATTCTTGATGAATAAAACAATCGTGTTTTTAATTAAATGGACAAATGTCAAACTTGCCTCCAGGTATTCATCCAGCCCGTGACGGGTGAACTCGTACTGCAGGTGGACCCTGAAGTTCATGTTCTCCACTGAGTGCACCACGATGTTGATGAACTGCATACAGGCCACCTGGTGGGGAGACAGAGGAAATACTTAACTTATAATTTAGTCAGAATATGCAACTATAAGTGTGATCATTATACAGTGGTATGCAAAAGTTTGGGCACCCCTCTGAGATTTCATGACAATTTGCTTTTCCTTTATAATAGAAGATCACAGCAACAACATTTGTTTTCCTACAAAGATGTAGACGTTTTAGTGTTTTCCAGACCAAAATTCTTAGGGTAGCATTACATAGTTTTATTATAATAAAATAAAATGCAAAAAATGGGATGTGCAAAAGTTTGGGCACCCTTATAAATAGCATTCATTTCAACACCTGTACGGATTTATAGCTGACAGGTTGCTGCACAAAATTGCTTTGATTAGCTCATTAGACCTTCAATTACAAAGACAGGTGGAACCAATCATGAAAAAGGCTATTTAACATAGGTAATAGCTGGCTGTGCCTGGCCTAGGTTCTTTCTTAGGGAGTGGCAAGATGGGGACCTCAAAACAACTCTCCACTGACCTGAAAGCTAAGATAATCCAACATTATAAATTAGGAGAAGGGTACAAAAAATTATCTGACAGGTTTAAACTGTCTGTCTCCACAGTCAGAAACGTAGTTGTGAAATGGAAGGCCACTGGAACAGTCCGTGTGAAGGAAAGATGTGGTAGGCCGACAAAAATAGGGGAAAGGCACAGGCGAAGGATGGTGAAAATGGTCACAGAGAAGCCACAGACCACCTCCAGAGAACTACAACAACATCTGGCTGCTGATGGTGTAGTTGTTCACCGTTCCACAATCCAGCGTACTTTGCACCAGGAAGAGCTCATTGGAAGGGTGATGTGCAAAAAGCCTTTCCTGAGTGTTAATCACAAGAAGAGTCGCATGAGGTATGCAAAAGCACATCTGGACAAGCCAGAAGCATTTTGGAACAAAATACTGTGGTCAGATGAGACCAAGATTGAGTTATTTGGTCATAACATGAACAGGTATGCATGGCGAAAAAAACACACTGCATTCAATGAAAAGAACTTGTTGCCCACTGTAAAATTTGGTGGAGGATCTATCATGTTATGGGGCTGTGTGGCTAGCACAGGTACTGGAAAACTTGTTAAAGTTGAGGGCCACATGAATTCCTTACAGTACCAGGAGATTCTTGACAAGAATGTTCTAGAGTCAGTCACAAAGTTGAAGCTACGCCGGGGTTGGATTTTTCAGCAGGACAATGATCCTAAGCACCGATCAAAATCCACCAAGGAATTCATGCAGAAGCACAGGTACAATGTTCTGGAATGGCCATCCCAGTCCCCAGACCTTAACATCATTGAAAATGTATGGATTTATTTGAAGAAGGCTGTCCATGCACGGAGGCCAAGAAACCTGACTGAACTGGAGACGTTTTGTGTGGAAGAATGGGCCAAAATACCACCTGCCAGGCTTAAGGGACTTGTCTGTGGCTACAGGAGGCGTCTACAGGCCGTTATTGCAGCAAAAGGAGGCAATACTAAATATTAATGGAATTATTTCTTAGGGGTGCCCAAATTTATGCACATGCCTATTTTTGTTTGAATGCACATAAACATGTTTCTGTTTGACCAATAAAAGTTATTTCACTACTGAGATGTTTCTGTTACCATAAGGTATAACATATGTTAAAATGAAGTTGCTGCTTCAAAAGCTCAGCAAGTGACAAACTGATGCAGTGGTTTTCCTAAGGGGTGCCCAAACTTTTGCATACCACTGTAGTTGCTAATGGTTACAGATGAGGGTAAGTATGTGAAGCTAAATGACAGTAGGTACACATTTATCAGACTTTACACAAATATTATCATCGTTACGAATTTTTTATGTTTGTATTTGATAATTGTATGACTTTTCAATGTGCTTTAAGTGAAGTTATAGTTTACAGATTGAATTTGCTATTTTTAATTTGAGTCAGTTTAGTTTTAGCTTTTTGCAGAGCCAGGTAAACTTTTCAGTCTGAAGCTACATATATATGTACAGAAAACATGGTTAGAGAACTTTGTTGGAATGGCCTGTTTTTTTATTTCTGACCTGAGCTGGTCAAACAATATTTAATATAACTACAATATTTAAATTACTATCCTGTTATTTGATTTTTCCAAGATTAGGCAGCATTTGAAACACAACAAGCAATTTTTTGAAGCAATTTAAGTGAAACGACATCTGTTAAATTTCTGTGGTACGTCACAAGAGTATACACATACTGTATATGTCTCTCTTTTTTTATAGTGGTAATATAATAAAGCCACAAAATGGAAATGTATTTTCTTAAATTGTCCTCTTTTTTAAACCAGAAAATACCAATTCAGTTTATTTAAAGTTTACAGTTGTTTTAAACCTTTTTTTTTACTGATTACTTGAAATGTCTTCATTGTGGTGGTTCCAATTTAACTACAACAAGATGGTGATAAGCACCAGGATTTCTACTATCAGATGACCAGCATCAGTATCAAGTTAAATCCTCTCTGTGTATATGAGACTTCACGTTGAACACATGCCGTGTTATTGGATGATCGATTGTATCGTTGGTTCTGTTTCCGTTTGGTTTCAGCTTTACCATGAAGTCGATGTTGCTGTCCTCATGGCAGAAATACTCCATGAGCTTCTCAAACCGACTTTTCTCTCCACACACCTGAAAGACAGTAAGAGTGAGAATTTACATCAGCTCACAGCGGGCAGAGGGAAACAGCAGACGATGATTAATGATGTGTTGACTGTGTTTGAGGTAAATCTGGGTGAAGCCCTTTGAGACATGCTCCTGATGATGGATGAGATACAAGACATTTTTAATGTGCCTTCTCCGTATGTACACACATGGGGGCAGTGTGCTCACAAAAACAAGTCAAATCCTTCTAAATCTATCTACAGTATCTATCTATCTATGTACAATTTTGAAAGACTGAGAAAAAGATCATTTAGCCTTTTTTTTAAATAGAAATGTGCATTTGTGACTATAAGTTAAGATAAGGCCCAGCTCAGGGAAAAACTATGGCAATAATAAAAAACAAAAAGGAAATAATAATAAAATATGACCTAAAGAAAACTAAAATAATAAAAATAAATAAAATAAACAAATAGGCTACACACATTGATTGTTCTTCATTTTGCAGGAGAACTATTACATAAACAAGGCTCAAGTATGTGCTTGAAAACCATGTGGTTAAATTATAATTCTGTTTCAATAACTCACAGCTCAGCAGATTCCCTGCCTGCTTCCAATAGTTTCTCTGTGTTTGCGATCTTTTACTCTGCCTCCACCTTTTTCCCACTTATGCCTGCTAAATAATGCAGCTTGCCAACCTGACAGCCTGCACAACCCAAAACAATGCCCACGTTATGCTGCTGAGGGACACATGAGCCAGCTCCTGGCTGGGCGCCCTCCCGCCCGCCTGCCTCTACTCTACGACCAATCTATCGCTGCTCTATCTCTGGCTCTGGCTCTCGCCCACACACACGGCACGTTGCTGCGGCACAAAAACAAGTGCCACTCTCTGTGATACTCAAGTCCCTGTGTGGTAACTGATGCCGCACTGATCAAGCAGGGGAGGTGTGGATTTGTCACCTGTTTTGTTTTCTGTATTGAAGGATAAGCCTGGTAATATTCTACATTTCTCTCTCTCTTAATAAATTGAATGAAAACAATACATTAATTGATCATTACAAGTACAAATCCTGGTATATCTTTTTATTCCATGACAAAGTGCTGAATTGATGATAAAAAAACTATTAAAAACACATCAATATGTCATACTGTTGCTTTTTCATTACAGTGAACATACTCACTATATATATGTGATTTAGTATTTTAACTAAATCACAGTCCCACTGCCAAAAATAATCATTCGAGTACCAAATTTGGATTTATCCGCTGTTTCAAGCAGCATTTCCTCCTGTTAGTTTGACACAAACTAGTGACCTGCTGTGTTTTGTAATAACTCACTAAAGAAATAATTACATAATGATAGATTACTTTTTAAAGTTGGAGCTGTTCATATTTATCCTAACGCGTCAGACACTAGTATGTGTTCTTGTTTGGCCCCTTCTGCTTCTGTCTGCGGCTGTTTCCAAATGGAGTCTGGTTAGAAGGTTTAACATTTAAAACTTATGTCCTATTGTATATTTTGTTGAGTAATGTACTTAAACCTAAGCATTTCCATAAAATATTGAACCATATTTTAAAAATAAAGCAGGGGTTTGTTTGCCATAAACTGACCTTTTATCCAATTAAAGCCACATTTCTAAGAAATCCTTTAGATATTGGCCATTTGACTGTTGTGTCTTTATTTTTTATTGATGCTTCTTAATGTGGGAATTTGTAAATATGTGTCTATGTTTGAGCATGTATTTTTTTTGGATAGTTCAACTTTCGGAGGGATTGTGACAAACAGCATTTTGATCTCCCTGTCTGTAACTCACACACAGAAGATTGACAATAGAGTTGACTTTGAGTTTGATTTAAACTTTGCTGGGTGAAGGATTATTCTAATAATCAGATGGGTCTTTAGTTATCAAAGAAAGAAGCTGAGCTAACTGATAACGTTAGCGGTTAGCTAGCAGCCCATCGTCTGCTTGTGGAACATGCTAATTTTTAAGATAGCCACTTTATTCTGTGTTTTTATTCAGCTTGTGTGTTTGTTTCGAAGAGAAGGACACCGCTGCTGACGGTAAAACCCTTCTGAACGATGAATTCTGAGGGAATCCTTACAGGGAGAAATTGACTGCAATGAGGGCAAAGGTGTACCGGTAGTGTGTTGTAGTGTAAGTGATGCTTCTGCATCAGGTTACAGCCGCTCTCAGGGTGACAAACAAGGAAATAACTTCATTGGAGAAGAAGCACAGAAAACTAATTTAATTCAGTGATAGAAATTTAATTTTTTTTGGTCTGTTTGATATACTCCCCCTGGGTAAATCCACAATTTGAAAACAATCTGACTGATACTTCCACGCATTTAAATTCAAATGAAAATGAGTAAAACACCACTGGAGCACCCATCCAATCTAATTAAACTGCTTTTTCTGAAATTAAAAAAGGCAGTAGATGCTAGCAGCTGCAGGCTATTATAAGAAATGATAAAAGTGAACTTGAAGCAAAACTTAAAAAGAAAAAAAGCAGTCATTTTCCAAGACTTTTTAACGAGTTAGGTAAACTTCTGTAGTTTTTAGGTTGGTGTAACTTGTCTCTATGTGAAATTACTTGTAAGATTTGAATCCAAAAGCCAGTGGACACCTCATTCTTGCTGTACAGCGTGTCGCAGGGCAGATTTCTAACATCCTTGACATTTGCTAATAATAGGTCCTGGTTCAGGTCTATGCTGCTTTCTGCCTGCGTTGTTGTCGCTGCAGGAGGCGATCTGTTGGCAACAGTTGCTGCTTTCTCAGGCAAAGATGAGAGAGGTCCAAGGAGAGGTCAGAGGCAACCCAACAAGTGTTTCACATACTTCTACGCCTCTGCAGTGAGTTTGGTCTGGCGCTGGGACAACTGGGCAGAGCAGCTGAAGGGGGGGCAGGTGGCTCTGGGGTTCCCCTTAACCTGCGTTTCCATGCATTAAAGAGCTACTGGTATGTGGGCTCTGTAACACTAATACCCTGACTATGTTAAGCATATGTGCAGTTTAAAATAAAGTCTCAATGTGGGCTGAGTCATCTCTGCTGATGCTGGTGAAATAGGTCGGCCTGGATATTTAAAAGGAGCATAAAGTGGGAAAAGTGAACTTTAAGAATGACTGGGTGGAATATACGAATTACATTTTTGCAACAGAGCCTGGTCTTGTCATCAATAAGATGTCAAACTCATTAGAGATGGTTATCAATGCCAGAAAAAAGTCAATATGTCTTTGTTACAGACCAGTCATGGGATATAGCTAAATTCATTTCTCAAAGTATTGTAGCAGATGTGGGAAGAACTGAAGTGAAAATACTTCCTTACTGTACTTAAGTACATTAATCTGGTATCAGTACTCTACTCCAGTATTTATTTTTCTGACAACATTTTACTTTTCAAAACAGTCTACTTATTTTTGTTTTAATCTGCATTTGGTTGCATTATTATTCATCATTGCATTGAACTTAATGTCATACAGAAAAAACTATTGGTGTATGTATGACAAGACAATGACAGTATTACAATTTGAAATAGAAGTTCTTTAATGTTGTATTAATCTTAAGTGAGGTCCAGGTTGACTCTATCAAACAGTTTGTAATTGTATAGAAGCCGATACTTCTTTAGTCTGTACTTTTAACAGAGTATTTTTAAACATGAGTGTCTGTACTTCTACTTGAGTTAAGTATGTGTGTATTTTTGCCATCGCTGCTAACAGGTGTAAACAACATATTTGTGATCGCTATGATGCTTACAAATGAACATTGCTGAACGTAATTTAGTAGAAATGTTCTTGCTGTACCTCTTTGAAGTTGTCAAAGGCGGAGAGGATGATGTCATGACCTCCTCGAACCAAACACACAGCAGCCAGCAGCTCCAGCACCAGAGCCTTGGTCCTGAGGAGTACATGTAACATATACTTGCTTATGAGGGAAAGTGTTGTTTTTATCTATCTGTGAGATGAATAATGAGGTTTTTCAGCCCAACCCTTCTCAGCACATTCTTTTGTAATGTTGAGTTACATCGAGGAAAGGCATGATATTAAGTTAGCCTACAGAAAACACAATGCACACAGATTACATTTCAGACAGTTTGTGCTGCGTACCGTGGGTTCCTGTTGTTGAGGCTGAGCGTGATCTCGTTGACACAACAGGGATGCTTCATCACCAGGTTGAACCCAGACTGAAAACATGTAATCACAATTATGATGCAGTTCTTAAAAATGACTTAATTTCAAATAATGACATCATTTTATCTGATTAACTGTCTTTAATTTTAATTTAGAATTTGGGTCAACATATTTACTTTTAAGATGGAATTTTTACTTTTGACCTCTGATAATTGTTTTGTAACTTAATAACGTGTGTCATTACATAATTATATCATAGCATCTTGTTTCTCAAGTCCAGTAGTAGTCATGTAGTAGTCTCATGTATCTCATGAGTATTTTATGTTTGCATAACATTTATGCATGTCATGCGAACAGTATTTTGTTCTTTTTAAAATGGTAAATCCTATTTTCTCCTATCTCTTCTCCACACTAAGTCTTTAAATCAGCACAGCGCTCCACTTTGAATAGAGTATATAGTATTTGTCATATTTTGTTATATTATATTCTGTTCCTCACATAATTATATGTTGTGTAAATATTGTCCTTATTTTATATTTGTGAGAAGAGTCTTCTTCTTTTTGTGTCTTTGTATGCCCCACATATACCAAGGCACATTCCTTGTATGTGTAAACCTACTTGGTAATAAACCGACTCAAATTCTGATAACAACAAAGTATGTGTTTTTTGAAAGGTATGTGTTTTTAAATACCTGATAGTTCATGATGGCACGTAAACACATGATGCAGAGATGGACATCGTCTGTCTGCACAACACGAGAGTTCCTCAGGGCTTTCCTGTGTTGGAGAGAGTTGAATCTGCAGGTGAGAGACGCTGGGGTTACGGCTTTGTTGTCCCTACACCTATATGTTTCTATATTTATTAACCACTTAGTAAGCTTACGCATGCTTTTATTCGGTCAAATGTTCTGTGTGATGGCTGCAGTGGCTGTGTGTGCTTGGATTGTTGACAACGATATTCCATATTTTAATTATCATTTTGCAGATTAAAAGCTAAAGGCCAGAAACCCCCACTTTGTCTTATAACAGGTCTAATGTTAGGAGAGTCACTCAGACTTCTGTCACTGCAATCTGAACAATAGCCCAGACTATGGCACTTCAGACCAGAAACATTACATGTCTTAGTGTGTGATTGTGTGTGAGTGTGAGTGTGTGTTCACGTGTAACTGCACAACTTCATTTGTAGTGTGACATCTTTTTAAGAAAACCCGCAGAGTTCATGTGCTGCTTTAATAAAAATGACTCTATTATTTTCTGAAGTTGAAAGTTGTTTTGCCAAACAAAAACCCTCTGTAATTTGAAAACAAAACAAAATGACAACAATGAATCATAAACGGTCAATCAGTAGTATCATATATAGATGTAAAAACTATTTTATATTGATTCATTATGAATGAAATCATTTAATTAAAAAATGATTCATTTTATTTCTCTTAGGTTTATTATTTAATGTCCCATTACTTGTTACTTTAAATAAGATATCTATAATTCAAATGTTGTTTTTTTATACTATGATCTTATATTCTTAGATCACCATGGAAAACACAATAACAGTATTGTGTTTTATTTTATTTAAACAACTTAAAGAGAGAAATAAACATACATTGTGTTTGTTAAACAGCATGGCATCCTGCTGGAGAAAATATCCTCTATGCTGGGTGTAAAATAAATGTTTTGTATGTGTGTAGAATGGGCCACAACATTGTGTGTGTTGGTGGGTGTGTGTGTGATAATGTATTTGGAAATCAAATGCAAACAGACACTCCACAACTGTGTCATCTGTCGAGGGAGGGATCAGGAGGCAGAAACTGCGTGCTCTGAAATTAATCTGTGTAGCAGTATTTTTTGCGTGTGTATTTGCACATAAATCTGTGTTTTTATGGAATAGTATACATACAAGTGTGAAGTATTTGTACATGTAGGTTAGAAATATTATAGATTTACAGTACATTATTTAGGGGTTCATAAATTATAACTTAAAAGTGAAATGTTTGAATATATTTTGTATTTTTGCTCTGACTTCAACCCCATCCAACTTTAGCTTTATTTTATTTATCTTGATAGTTTATTGTTTAAAAAAAAGCCATGGCCCTTTAATAATAGTTTACTGATATTTATTTCTATTAACTTGATGGATGTTACTCACTGTGCTTAGTCATTACATGGTTTGTAAACCTTAAAGAAACCATTTATAATAATGTAATCACATGAATGGGTTAAGGACAGGCCAACCATACACAATACAATTTAGTCTCCAAAGAGTCCAAAACAGTTACAAAGACGTGCAGAAAAGATGCTCAGAGACACAAAGAGACTCACAACTACAAGAAGTGGTGATACAACTGCAAAGAGAAACAAAATAACTAAGTAGGGCTGGTCTATAACATTTCAAAATCTAGTCAAATATGTCCATCCCAGCTTCTCAACGTCCAAGGTCATTTGCAAAACCCAAAGAAAGTCCCATTATCATGATTAAAAGACAAAGACAAGAAGGAAGTATTCATATCTGAGGTTCTGGGGGGTTTTGCATGAGTGCACAGGAGGGGGCCATTGCCTAATCATCCACTCATGCCTTTAAACACTTAATGAATAAAAATGAAATGCCTCAATATAATATGAAGCCTAAATTATATACGGTATCTGTTCATAGAAAATAAACATGTGTACAGGATCAGCATACTAACCAGTTATTGTCATTCTCACCTGGGACAACATCCCATAAATCATGAATCATTCCTCACACTCTCCGTACCTGACTGTGAATCCCTTGCTGGCCTTGGAGGCACTGTGAGTGGGTGAGTTGCTGGCACTCCTGCTCAGATCCTCGACTGACTTGTCCATTATTTTGCATTTGTCCGAGGGCATTACTCCATTGTCCAAACTGTCCACATCATACCTGTAAATCACAGAATCGGAACTCATACAAATGTTGCCGTGGTGGTATTTATGGGTAGGTTTGATACAGTTGTGGCTGTGTGGAGAAGATAAGACTTGATAGTTTCAGGAATAAAAGTAATGGTGTTTCAAGCTTGTACTTACGTGACAGCACTGTGGGCAAAGGACAGATAATCCACAAGAACATCTAAGCCTTGGTTCTCTTCATTTAGGAACTCCTGAGCCCAGCTGCAAGATAAACCACATATCACTTACTGTATGTGGAAAATATGCCTTTTAAGCCACAAAAAATACATATTTTTGCTTTAAACATCGCCTGAATTTGTTTTATTGAAAACGTTCAAAGCACACGTTCAGTAAATACAAACGTTTAATATAACAATGTTATTTTAGGCAGGAGAGATGTTTCCAACAATATTTAGGAGGTTTTAAATGACCATGACATTTTAATATACTGTGTTAAAACATCTTTAAATTCAACACTTCCTTTAGAGTCTCAAATGCTAATAGAAAGTTTTATTCTGAGGTTTTTCTGAGAATGTATTTGCTCAACTTTTAATGTGTGTAGTAATTAGCTTGTCCCCTTTAACAGAGGGTAGAGCTTGACAAAGACTTTGAGAACTGGAGTGAGACTCACCCAATGTAATTGGTCCTCAGGGAAATCTCCAACTCTCTCAGGATCTGAGTGGATTCCTGAACACGTCTCTTAAACTGACAGCACACATGGAAGCAGGGAAGCAAGTAAAGCTTAAATATAAGGACATCTGAAGGATGTCAGGGTATTGAGTTAAAGCATTGACTGAAATGATATGAATTCATTCTCTCATTTAAGTGAAAAACTTTCTACCAGTGAAACTGACACAAAAACATGCCATTCATAACTTGTTTCTTCACATTCCAATCAGCCACATGTTCACAGATTAAATGAAACAATAAAACATTTAAACGTTTCCAGGATGTGAATCTAGAGTTAACTGTGTCATCTTATTCAATCAATGTTTACTGCGGTCAAAGCTGTAGGTCTGCAGAGTGCCTTTTCAAAATCAATACATGGTTATGAGTGTTTTTTTTAGTATTTTAGTCAGACATGACTAAATTCAATTCATATACTACAGAAAGGATATATGAATGATTCATATTTCTTGGGATTTATGAATTTATGCTTTGGTGTTTTGTTGTCATTGACAGCTCTGTGAAATTATCCAAATTTAAATTGAGAATAGGCTTCTTTTTTTTCAAATCAATATCGTGCAAACAAAATGGAAATCTTGAAAACAACTCAAACATATTCCTTGTGTTTTTTTCAGATGTGTCCCTATCATTAAAATATAGATAGTTAACAGTGTTTAAGATCACGAACAGCATCAAAAATAAAGGTTAGTTTTCTGATTCAGGATAGGTGTAAGAGTCCTGTTAAACCAAGCTTATTCTCTTATCAATATTGTGTGAACTGTAAATACCAAGGACTATGCTTAATCTCCATAAGCACTCATCTGTTTGCATCTTGCAATTTAGTTATCTAAATAGTTATCTCTTGTATATCATACTCTATTTACATGTATATAGACTTCTTCTTGCACCAATTTTATTTTATGTTTATTTACTTGCACATTTTGCAAAAATCCTGCACTATTTGATCTCTTTTCTGTTATTTCTTTCACTATTTTTATTGGTTTTATGTCCTATATATATTCATGTTGCATTGTTGGAGGACCCTGGGACTTTTTTTTCATTTGCCATAACTACACTGCAGCTACTGTGAACATGACAATAAAGCCTTTGAATCTTGAATCTTGATAAGATCTGAGAAATAATTCAGTACACAGTCAATATGTCGGTAGTGTAAAATATTGTTTTCATCCTCTGCCACAATAATGTAAAGCATTATAAACGTACATTCCCTTGAAAATATGGAGATAAGGGACTTTTGTGAACAGAAACTGAGCCTGATATTAAGAGGTGAGATGGGAGACAGTTGGGTTGTACCTTGCGACTGACTCCTCCATGATCCAGATAACTCTTCAGCTTCTCCAAATAAGCAGACGGAGGATTCTTCACTTGAAAGCGCTCCTGAAGAAGCAGAGAAACACACACGCACACACACACACACACACACACACACACACACACACACACACACACACACACACACACACACACACACACACACACACACACACACACACACACACACACACACACACACACACACACACACACCTCTAATTATATCTGATTGCAGTGATGGGAGGGGGGGGGGGTCCAGAGGGCAGAGCTCAGGCGAGGCTTCACACAGGTGGTTTGATTACACAGCGTCTCTTATGCAAATTAGTTTGATCCTAACATGCTTCTAGAGACATGATTCTACAGTAGAGCAGGAGTTATATTCACACACAGTCCAGCTGGAGCAGTCCCACTCTTCAATCACACCATCTATGAAGTTCCTTTTTACATTTTTATTCATGGAGAAAACAATAAGAGCTTACAAACATCTAAAAGTATGGAAGCCCATATCCGCCAACATGCAAAAAAAAATATATATAATTCCAATCATTATAATGACTTACTATCTCGAAATAATGACTAACTATGTCAAAAAGAATCTCAAAATGTCTTTTTATCTTAGAATACTGACTTAGTATCTTTAAATAATGACTGATTAGCTTAGGTTTGATTGATCTAGGAGGATTCAGGTGGTAAGGTGGGTGGGTTTTTACCTTGGTTGGTTATTGGCTAATGGTTGCACATCCCAGTGGCCAAAATCTGATCAGCTGATTGTCAGACAGGTTTTTATTTAGATGGATCAGGACAAAAAGAGAGAGAATCTTTTTTCCTGAATCTGTCAGAATGTATTTACATGGAGGAGACACATATTTATGTATAAAAGACATGAAAATGTGGAATTGCGTAATAGGTGAGCTTTAAAGTAATATGTTTACCTCTCTACTTCAGTTTGTGGACTGTGTCACTTACTACACTTTGTTTTCTACACATAATATACACACACACACACACACACACACACACGTAATAAATAAATATATTCAGTGCATCTGCGCTTATAATCACCTGGCTCTTATTTTTTTATTTCCCTGGCTGATATGTTCTACCGTAGAAGTGTAAATAATTGGCTTTCATTTTCTTTTTCATTTCCGAAAATGAAAAACTGAGTGAGCCTCTGTACGTTAGTGATAGGGGTCCTCTGGAATCACTCTCCCCTCATGTGGCAGGCTGTTATAAACCTTCCTTTGGTTACTAAGGCAATGTGTGATATTAATGAGCTCCTGCGTGTTTGTGTGTGTTTGAGGATTAGTGTGGTGTGTGGCATCCACATTGCGTCACTGTATGGATAATGCTTATATTGTATGACAGCCAACCACAAAATAGGGGCATTTAATTAGCCTTTTTTTTAAATAGAATATGCAGAGACAAGTGCATGGTGACAGCCTGGGCAGTACATCTAAAGGGCACACCCACCTGGTCACAGATCAGGTCCCACTTCTTCTCGTGGTCATACTGGCTGAGGATCTTCACCTTATCCGGAGGAAGATTCATTGTGTTCTAAAAAACAGAGAGAAGAAGGAAAAAAGATGCAGGCTTTTGGATAGAAAGAGGCGGAATATATGAACCTGCGGCAAAATATAATACTGTATAATACTGTTTATCTATAACTGAAAAGGAACCACAATTTGCTCTGAGAATGTAGAAACACTTCTGGGAAACATGGCATTTTGTTAGCAGTATTGAACGTTGACAATGTATATTAGTATATAAACTAATGATTCTTATATTTGCAGATGCCTTTTTTATTGTTGAACTGCTACTGTGAGCATTCAACATGCAGAAAAACAAAACAGGACACATTGATTAGCTAGGAAGCTAAATGTTTCTCATGCTGCTGTCAGCTGTTAGTTAGAGTCTGTGAGTCAGTGATAGAATATTGACACGTGTACTGCTTTAGGCAAAAATGACCAAATTTGGTTGGTAATATGCAAATAACCTATTTGTCTACATCCTCAGCATTCTGACTCACTCATGCACATAACAAATACCTCCCTTTTGGCGCTCTGTGATTAACAAAGTTTAGCAATTATGAATAATTGGCTTCCTAACTGCATTTAGAGGTGGTTTGAAATTGGAAACCTGTATAATTTTAGGAAGAAGGGGTATTTTAAAAAGCAATAATAAAGACAAAAATACATAATATATGGCAAGTGGTTAACTTGTGGAACAATTGTGATAATAAATAATGTCTAGTTTAGGTGGGTTTTTTTAAGGAGGTAAACACATGTCAAACTAATGTAGGGTTATTTTAATAATTTTATTTTAGTAACAATCTTAGATAAGATGTATTTCTCCCCCTTAATTGAATGCCTTATTTGTATTTATTTACTTTTCTGCAAATTACTTTAGCGAAACTGTCAAAAAAGGTGGATTTTTGTTATTACTATTACTATTGCTATTGCTATTCGAAATATGCACGATGTGGCAGAAAAAACAAACACATTTTGGTAAAAAAATATAATAAAAAGTTGTCCGCAGCCATTTCTAAAAAAGCTAGTATGCTTTCTCAAAATCTTACTACTCATGTTTACTGACCAGGTTATTTATAGTCGTCTTAATTATCCATGGCCATGGGTCAAGTTGTGGACTTCCAAACTCTAATGGTATTATTTAATTAAGCAGATGGTCCTAAAACAATACGACAACAAACACAAGTGGACAGTTTCCCACTATGAAGCCTTCTTCAATAATGAATGTTTTCTTGGTCATGGCCTTCCTGTTCTCAGCCACTCTATGAGTCAGAACTCAAAGGCGGTGGGTTTACATTGCAATTCTGCAAAGCTGTCATCACAACACAAGAACTGTTTTGTTGCTAACATCGCAGCACGTCATTCACCTTCTCATAAACAGTGATACAATGTTACTTTGTTCCTAAATTAACCACAAATCTGAAATGCAACTTTGTTTGCTTTATCTATAAAAGTCTATGAACATATTTTATTTGGAATCAGCATCCTGATACTACACTTTGATGAATCTTAAACTCAGCTGTTTGAGGATAAGCTTGTTTGTGTGGATTATAAATATATATATTTTTTCATCCTTGATGTTCCACACAGTTTTTGAGAGGTTCCAAAGAAAGATTCTCATCACACACCAGTTGTGGTGTCCCATATAACAAACAGGTTGTATCACATCATCAAATCAGCTAATTATAACACACACACACACACACACACACACACACACACACACACACACACACACACACACACACACACACACACACACACACACACACACACACACACACACACACACAGGAAACTGGGCTAGTCGGCAGGAGACATCTACTCAAGGGCGACACACAGTCAGCTATCTCCTCACTGTCTAAATGCTACACATCCTCCTCTTGTCTCATCTGTTCCTCTGCTTTGTCCTCCCTAACACTCCTACTCTTGTCTAAGTTGTAGCTGAGCGATTCCTCACGAGGTCAGCGCTCAAACACTGACTGAGTTTGCTGAGGAATGTCCCGCAATGGTTTCTTACTGCTGACTTTACTTTATTTTACCTCTGAGCTGCAGAGATTAGCCTAAGCTTAACCACATAAGTCTTTAAATGTGTCCTTTTATAAAATAGAAATTGTACAATCATTATACAACATTCAACGTTATCCTGACGTCAAAGCTGCAGTGACAAACAGTGGCTCAGTAAATTCTAAATGGCACAGCAAATCAATGTTGTTCTGAGGCTGGATGTGAATCTGATAAATCAGACCTGACTAATGGAGCCGCTGGGTCAATATGTGCCGGTTATGTTTGGCCAGCTGCAACACTGAATAAAACTACTCTAGCACTGCAAGAGACAGGATTTAAAGTCCCTGAAAATGACAAGCATGAATTGATATATAACATTCAATAATTATTTTTGCAAAGGAAACGGTCAACTTTTGAAAAGCATCTTAAATTAAGAAGAGTTCAACACTCAAAACTCCGCTCCATCAGTCACCAAATAATACACAAAATATTATCAGAATTAAAGTACTTATATCAAGAATATTGCCACATTTATCCAACAATATCAAAAGCAGTGTCCAGCAGTGGCTCAGTAAGTAGGGGCTTGGACTGGGAATCGTAGGGTCGCCGGTTCAAGTCCCTGAACAGACTTGAAATATGGAAAGTGGACTGCTACTTGGAGAGGTCCCAGTTCACCTCCTGGCCCTGCTGTGGTGCCCTTGAGCAAGGCACCGGACACCTCCAATCCCCCCTCCCCATTGCTCCCCGGGCGCTGCACGATAGCTGCCCACTGCTCCTAGTACTAGGATGGGTTAAATGCAGAGGACTAATTTCACTGTGTGTGCTCTGCTGTGTGCATGTATGTGACAATAAAGAGGGTTTCATCCTCCGGTTCTATCTATCTTCTATCTAAGCAAGTTTTTCCTACATACAGTAAGTTTCAAGAATCCGAAAATCCCAACGGATTGTGGACAGTTCTCTGTTGAAACTAAAGAAAGTCTTACACAGTTGTCAGCTTGTCCCATTTATGTCAAAGCATAGACAACATAGGAAAGCCCTGAGAAGGAAGAAAGGGAGACAAATCTGGAGATATATTTTTATATAAACTATAAAGTCTGATATTAAGAGTTGTTGTGTGCTGTGTAAGATTTTTGCCAGGAATATTTTCTTCCCATTTGTGAAAACAGGTGAAAAAATGTCAGGATTGTTTGTTCTAAACAGGACTAAAAATCGATAAACTTTCAACACAATGCAAATGTTGTTTTTGAACTACATTTTTTAAAGGGTAGCAACTGAATCAAGCATCTGAAGGACCAGTACAAGTAAGAGGCTTTGGCAGAGTGAAAGTGAGTCAACCGTGCAGGCGAGGCTAAAGCAGTCACTATTACATTTCTGGGAGCAAAATACAGAAACAAGTTACCGTTGGACACTGAATCACAGGTATTGATATCAGTTTGAATGTAAGTGGTACCCAAACCTTTTTTGTCCAAGCAATAAATATATATTAAATGTGATGTATTTGATTAGAAATTATTTTTTTTGATTTTAGAATTTTTAATTTAAATTTGTGTTTGGGATTTGTGTCATATCCCTGTGTATTTTTCCTCTTCTCTGTTGCTGCATAAACACTTGAATTTCCCCACAGGGATTAATAAAGGTACATCTTATCTTATCTAATTTTATTTTAATCTGTGCTGCTTTACGATTTAGAACAATGGGTAGTGGTGCTCTTCAGCCATGTGCGGCTCGAATGAGAGTTACATCTTTCACCAATTTTTACAAATGAGGAAGAAAAAGATTAGAAAATGATATCAAACTCAGAAAATGGATTGCCATGCATACACGCAAATGAGTAACACTGCTTTATGTGTTGCACTAACAAACCTTTACAAACTAACATTAGCAAAGCACCTGGCCAAGAGCTCAGATCAGCATCAAATTGGTCTCCAGTGTGTTGTTGGAATGGTAGAACTGTACTGAAGTAGGCTCAGACATGTAAAGTATAACCTGTGTTTCGTATTTAAACAAGTTTAATTTTCACCTCTAGCGTGCTGATTTGCTATGTGATCCTTTTATACACCCTAATGCCTCATTAAGTGTGAAAGCATGTTGTCACACTCTCTCCATGACAACCTGCGCAATAACTGCCTCAGTATTCTCTACTTAGGAAACCCAAAAAACATAGCCTCCATTATGCTGATTTATGAGGCATTCAAAGAAAATACAGGACCTTTAACACCTGCTTTTATCATCTATGCTCAGTGACAGAATATGAAACAATTGTAAATTCAAGAATACGGGGTTCAAACTGACAGTTGGAAGACAATGTGTTGAGTTGAGCAGACAGAAATGGGACATATTTTGAGTCGCTGAAAGATGCACTTTGAATTCCTAAATGAGCTGACTATCCCGAAAGGACGGATCAATGGAATTATCAAGTGAACAGAAACAAGCTGCGTTTGCAGCCATGGCTGAATAATCGTTGCTAAATCTGTGTCCTCATTCCTCTCCCTGCCCTACTGTCTCACGCAGTGGAAGTCTGTGTCTGTTTTGCATGTAATGTTATTTCAATGTAACACATGTAATCGTGTTAAAACTAATTTCAGGATCAATACATTTATTTATTAAGCAAAAGCTTGGAGTGGTTATGAATTGGTACCATTATACACTTTAATAAGCATTCACATGCAAGGTTATATAGGGGTGCAGAATGAGCAAGAGATGCTTAACATTGTATTATTAATAAAATGCAAATAAGCTTTACTGGCAAACATGGAGGGAATCTTGATACTGGTACCACATTGAATTTAAAAGGGTGTTGCTATATATCGGTATTGAAGTTAAACATTTAAATATTGATATCGAACAATGTATAAATTAGTGTAAATAAACCATTGCCTCTTAAATATTAGTTTTTCTTTTTGTTCAGGCTGTTTGTTGTGTCCCTTCCCAATCGGCCCAAAACATATTCATGTTGATTTGTTTCCATATTCACTGTCTTTACAGATTAATGGCATGAAGCGTTTTCATTTATAAGGTTTTTTTTCACCCTTTTGGTAAAAGTCAGATTCTGATCATACCAAGAATGACTTCTGGGCATTAAGTGTATATATTGTGTAATGATTGATTAGAATTCTGTCTGTGGCCGCTCTACCAATATTATCACTTAGCCCAGGGCTGTTCCTGGTGGGTTGTTTATCCATCATCCCAAAAGTGTTGTTCAAGGCTTGCTGCAGGCCAGTCCTTTTCACACCAAACTGGAAACATAATTTTTTATGGAGCTTGGGAAAGGGACTTGTGATCGTGATGAATCGCTATCTAAAGAAATGAAATGTCTTTTAATGGCGTAACAGTGCTAGGATAAGACACAGCATGAAGGTACTTTGTAGAGATGACACTAATGTTCAGTTAATTCTTAGTCCGACAAACAAACGTACAAAACCCTTAACCAGCTCTATGATTAGAACGGCTAACAAGAGAGTATTTGTTCTGTGGTTTTTCTTCCTGTCGCAGTCTGTAAATACAGTAAACAAATCAACAGATGCACATTTACAATTCCACCCACTGCCGCATTCCCTGTTGGGAAATATGCAAAGCGTTATGCAAAAGTGGGAAAGTGCTCCAAAACTTGGCTGTGCCTAAAGCGTTTGAACACTGGCACAAACAGAACTGCGTAGATTTCTGTTGATTCGATATTGATTCTCCCAGTTATGAAAACACTGCAGTGGCATCACACACATCCATCACCACATGAATAAAGCATTGATGAAAGCTGCTCCCAAAGAAACCTATTGGCTTATATAACTCCCAAACACTGCCTATATATCCTAATGCAAATGTGTACATGAGAGAATGCACGCACACATTATCCGCCTCCCTCCGAATCCACACCTCTTCTGTTGTCCCTTTGAGAAGAGAAGAATAAAAGCATCGACAGTTTGAAGCATCCCTCACTTTGACATCCTCACACACAGGCGGGTGCATGTTTTGTATGCAGACAGAGTATCGTCTCCGTTTAGCAGAGGAGATTTGCTGTGCAGACTCAGCAGAAGATGTAGGGGCGACTGCATGAGGAGGGGGTGTGTGTGGGAGAAATGATCTACGTACATTTGGTGGGATGCAATGATGATGTTGCAAAAAAAAAGAACGCTGGGAATGTGTTCCGCACTAGGGAGTAGAAACAGTTTTAGATGCAGTTAAACTGCTGCAGAGTGACGCCTGCTTTTTTGAAGATGAAAGACTGCACATTCACTGCAGCTCCTCACATACTGAAGCAGAACAACCTGCAGCAGCTGGCACAGGACACATGCTGGTGTCACATTAATTCATTGCTGTGGTCATCCCACGACCCCACACACAAATCATTCCACTGCAAGAGGGACTGGATGGTACAATATGGATATGCACTCTAGGTTAAAAAAAAAAACATTTGCAAAACGACTTCCTGTATGCAAAACAAGAGATCAGATGCAATATTAGATAAGGAGATATCCTATGACCTCCACTCACTAACAGAGAGTCAACATCATTTTAACTAACAGACTGTGTTTCAAACTGGAACTGGATGTTAAAACATAGGCATAAATACTGTTTATTTATTCTGAATAGGAGAACATTTAGTATTTTTGCCACATAATGTTTTTATGGTTTCGGCCCTTCAGTTTGAATCATGGACAATTCCAAAGCTACAGCAAAGAATAAAAGAGATAGCTTAAAATACCTGTTATATGATGCATGATACATGTTATATTTCATTAGAGCACCTTCTACAGAAGGTCAAATATTACAGAGACATGTTTATTATATGGCCAAAATGATGTAGACATCTCTGACAGAACAGTTTAGGTGTACTTTTTTGCTTAAACAATTAACAACCTCCAGTTTAGAATTGTTAAGCCAATGTGGAAGGCCCTTAAAAGAGTAGGGCAATTCCTTTGGTTGCAAGAAGAAGTCTGACTGCATAGAAGTCGATGAAAAAAATCTCACCTAATGTATTACCTTACTAAACATGAATTAAAACACTGTATGGCCTCAATCACTAGTTTCAAGTCTTATTCAATACAGCTTGGTGTTAAAATATTGAATGATGATCACATTTAGAGTAAAAAGGAAGATATGGCAGGATGTGCTTTCGGGGCGTGGCTACCTTGTGATTGATGGGTTGCTAACAAGGTCTTGTCCTGTCTCAACTTTAACCCTTCAGGAAGGTTTTACTATTTTGGTCTTGGTAGGAGTTTGGTTTTCTCCTCCTTTTTTTTCTCCACTTTTCATTTCAAAAGACCAATCAACTGTAGCCCACAAACAAATGGGTGACATCACAATGACTAGGTCCACTTCTTCTAAACAGACAATTGGTCTACACCTATGTTCTACAACCCTAAGTCCCATCAAAATCATTCAAATGATATGTAAGTCAATCATGTGCTTCCAATGTTGTGGCTACTTTTCTGCTGTTCCACTTCCTGTTTTAACAAGACAATTCCACCATCCACATAGCAAGCAACATTAAGAAAATGTTTCCCAGTTTGGTGTGGAAGAACTTGACTGGTATGCACAGAGCTCTATCCTCAACTCCATCCAACACCTTTGAAACTAACATCAACACCGACTGTGTCAGACCTGATCACCCAAATCAAACATTGTCTCAATGGGTTTAAACCCCTAAATCTGGTGGAGAGACTGAAACCAGAACAGTGGAGGGAGGTTGTTCTAGCATTAGATGACATACTTACATACATAATGTACATGTGTCCACATACTTCCTAACAATCAATGTAGTATTTGTGGAAATACAAAATAATTGAAAATATAATTAAAAGGCTGACTGAAACTATTTCTGACTTTCACAGAGTACGGTTGAGGGATTCCCTATTGAGAAAACCAATTAGCTCTTGAGCAGGCATAATGAGAGTTTGGGTTCTACAGCGTTTTATGCTCACACTCATTGATTGACCTGCCTCAGTGGAAGGGAGCAGCATTTATCAGGGCTTTAATTGATTGCCATTCACCTTCAGGAGGGTTAGAAGGAAGCTGCTTCTGTAAGTATACTCACTGACAAAAAAAACCTCAAGCCTGTGTGTTTATCTTCCGCGCTAAAATCACAGACCAGCTATACCCCGCACTTCAGAGATGAGGACACAACAGGAATGCAGCTCATTATACATAATGTGGTCCGGCCACATATTGAACATTTCTGCATTCTCAGACTCAATACCGTCTCCCATTGTTTTTTTCTGAGTGTCACCACCAAGGCATGAGTTTAGCTTGTCACTGCATATGTTGTAATAAACAGGAGGCAGAAGGAAGTAATGAAGAATAAATTAAGTTACCGTAGTACGAGGAGTGCTGTTCTAGTATGACAATGATTTTGACAATGTAGCTTTGACTCGTCGTGGTAACGGCCAGAGAATAAACAAAGTACATTTATCTAACACAATATGTCAATATCATTTTTGTATAAGAATCATGAAAGCTTTTTGGTGAATAAAAATCAGGGAGAGTTATTTTCAATACAACCACAGCACACTGCAGCTAACCACTCAGCTAAAGAAAGTTACGACCAGTTCTAAATAATGTGGACGCCTCAATAATGTATCAGACACGTATGTGATAGTTGAATATGTCAAGGAATCACAAATCTTTGACGTAACTATGCTGCTTTTACAACCTACACTCCACTTTGATCTTAACCGATTTTGGACCTGACTATAGTACCACTGCTCCACTGATCTACAGGTGGCTGCGATGCACCAAAAAAACAGCATGCTGCTACATTTTTCAAGTGTTGTATTCAAATGGCAACATCCAGGTCAGGAAAGTGAAGCCACTGCACCCTTTTGTGTTACTTCTGTTTCCATTTGGTTTCAAGGTTTCAAGGTTTCAAGGTTTTATTGGTCATATGCACAGCAGATACAGCGTATATGTTGGCAATGAAAATCTTATGTCGCGTGCTCCTCCAACAACTCAACATGCATGGTGCAAAAGATAAATAAAGTAGTGCAAAAAGAGAGAAGAATATTTACAATATTAACAATAAAGATTTGAGGATGTGAAATATATACATATGTGGAATACATTGAGAGTATTTAAACACTTTACACTGTTGAATGAGGAGGTATGGACAGATGCATATATTATGTATAGCAGATGTATATGGCAGATATGTATAATATATAGATATGTGTACTATAAACAGATATGTATGGCAGATGTGTATAATATATATGTATGTGTGTACTATAAACAGTGGCTTTATACTAAAAGCTCAGGACATTGAGAGTAGCCTAGATCCACTTTTTGTCAATGGTGTTATGGTTTCATCAGGTAGAAAAATATGCATTTGGTGCCTTTGTTAAACCTCAAGGATATACACAATGTGTTTTGGTGAATAGAACAACATTTAAACTTCATTTTTCTGTTTTTTCCCAAGAAATCTTAAAAGATGGGGTGGGAAAAAACAAGGATAAAATGTGGGTGTGAATAGTATGTTGTACCTGCAAAGTGTGTTGTCACACATATGGAACAGGAGCATATACAATTAGGGATTATTACATTTTCTCACATTAGTTTTTGAAGACCTTTCCTTTTCACTTTCGGGCACTTATTATGAAGACATATCATTATTTTCATATAAGACAGTTGGATCTGGTTTGAAAAGTGTTCAAGTAACAGCCATGGGTTCTTAGGGGTTTGACGTCAGAGAGATGTGTCAAGTTTTTCTACACTAAACTGAAAGAAAACATTTAATCCTGGATTTGGCTTCATCACAGGGGCATTGTCATGTTGGAACAAAAAATAAGACAAACATGAACTGTTGGAAGTATACAAATTGCATGCCATCACACATTTCTGTTAATCAGGACTAAGAAGCTTAGGCCAAACCAAGTAAGTGTGGTGCCCAGGTGTTGGTCATATAGTATTTATATACTCTTTGTAACATTGTAGAGTTCTTTAAAAGGGCATCAAATCAAATCAAATAGTGATGTACAAGGTATTCTTAGCTGATTTTTAAGCATTTATGGTCAAAGGTGAAGATAAGTTGCACTTTTTATGAAATTGTAAACAGATCTGACCCCCCCCTCTATCATTTATCCTCCAGCAGACCATGCAGTGAGCCTAAAGCTGCAGTAAGCTCCAGTATAAAGGACCTCTTATGTATCTTTCCACAGTGGCATTGTGTACCTGGCACTGTGATAAGCTGGTTCTGAGGACATGCACATTTCCAACATATTCCAAATTCTTTGTTTGTATACACCGTTTGCCTTGTGTCCCTTTGCTGTAATTTGAAAGTTGACAGGTGCCAAGTGCAACACTCACCAGCACTGCACTGAAGCGTTGCTCCAGTTCTTCTTCAGGTGGCATTGGGAGTTTTTCAGATGGATTCTGGGAGCCTGCTGACCCTGGAGGGGCCGACACCGCCTTACTCTCTTTACCCTGGGGTACCTCCATGCTTCCTGCTGCATTTCCCATGATTGTAAATTTAATAGATCCAAGAGAATACAAATACAAAAAAATGTCTCCCAAAAAAAACCAAATAAACTCTGTATCTAGTTTTTCAAAGTTACGTGTGACGTTCTGTGTGGCCCGTGACCTTTCGTTATTTCCATGACCACAGTCTTTTGGTTCATCCTATAAAGTAGCACTCGTTACTGGTCCCTACTCTCAAACAAGGAGAAAGCAGAGGGATGAAATGCACCCCTGCCCCCGAATGAGATCCTGATGCATTATGAAACCCTAGACAGAGGGAAGGGGATATCCTGAGACTGACAGACAGAGTGACAGCTGAACGACTGAAAGAGAAGGGGAGGAGATAAAGTTCAAAGCCTGGAGGTCTGCATGCAGGACGAGGCTGCAATAAGAAGAAAAAAATATAGGATTAACCAAGAAAGGTATCACTTCCCCGCTGCACAGGTGGGGAGAAAACTCTGCAGGAAACTACTCCAAAAGCTGCAGTGCTCTCGGGTAATGAGTCTTAGTGCTTGCAGGAAGTCTGAGGAAGCCCCCCATCTGCTGTTGGATGCTGGGAGACTCTGGGACTTTGATCTCCACATCCAGAGGAAGAAAGAGGAACAGAGGGAAAGGCAGAGATCCAGCAGGCAGCCACTGTGTCTAACCGAAACAGAGATAGCGAGAGACGGACGGCAGCAGAGTCCTAACAGCAGAGAGCACAGCCAGAGCCAAGCACCCTGGGTCCTAAAGCCTACATGTACAGGAAGCAACATATTATCTCAATAGCTATCACTGTAAAAAAATAAAACTGTATTTGATTTCATCTATTGTATTGTACACTATTTATCCTTTTTAATCTTATTTTACGTTGGAATTTGAATATGTTCTATGTTTTATATAACTAAGTTGCATTGTTGGAGGAGCTTTAGATTTAAAGTTAAAGCCTTTGAATCTTGAATCATGCCACCTGATTTTCTTATTTTCTTACTTTGAAATCAAGAGGAAAGACAGAGATCATTCAGCATCTAAAAACATAGATAATGTTTGTGTATGAAACCCTGATACATCTTCTTCCTCTATTGTTGTCCAAAAAAGAATAACTAAATATGAATTGAGTCACGGTTGCACTGGGTGACATGTTCTTTCGTAATCATTAACCCACCCATAGCAGTTAATTTTTGAAATACTGAAAATAGAAGAAAAACCCACTAAAAATGTGTCTTGATCAGCTGTGGAAAATAGTCCCTGACACATTCACGATTTCTTCCTGTTCCTGTATGATCTGCAAAAAACTAAAGTTGCCAACAGTTCTAAGGAGATTACTGAGCCTTTTTTGTTTCTAAATATTGGCAAAGACAAGAAAGTCTTGAAATGTTATCAGGCTGCTTATTAATCTGAGTCTTCGATAGATGTTGCAATACAGTAGAAAAGAAAGAAAACGAATGATGGCTGAAATCCATTAAGAGGCTTTAGTTTTAGGGTCCTGGTATTTACATGGCGGTTAGCTTTCCCACGGTCATGATTTACTGGGACAGTTACATAAAAGGTATATTTAATGAGTGTCTCCTGTGCTACACTATTAGTGCAAACATACTGTAAGGACCTAATGTTTTTATGTGATCATTTTAGGTTATTTTATACGTTTGCAAAGGCTAGAAACAGGACATGAGTTTTAATTTGGACTAATTATAAATAACATCAAGTTGTGAGACAATCTGTCAATAAAAGCAGAAATAAGCATCTTTCTTACAAACAGGAAAACAGCCAAACATTGGCAGTTCAGAGAGCCTCATGCGTCATCAGAAACTCATAATACCCCGCATCTTAACAAACCCCAGTGGCTGCTAAAGAGGATCACACACCTAATCACAATCATAAGTTGTGTGGCTGCAGCGGTGACTTCAGGGCCACAGCTCTTTGTTAGTAAGCATAGTGTTGTTATTGGCTACAGAGTGAAACAGGAAAGGTGGAAGCAGCCATTAATAAATGATGATTGTCACACTGATACCTACCTGTACGTCTGGACACGCCTGTTCAGCCGCAAACAGGACACAATAAAGTGTGACACATTTACTGAAGGAGTCTGTTCACTGGGTGTAGTAGATTTTAAGAATAAAGGTATAAGGAGTTCTATGGTATGAGGTTTCTAACAGATAATGATCGGAAGTGACCGTTCCAAAAGTATAACACATTAAAAATAAAGATCAAAATATCTGTAAAGTTATTTATATCATCTAATGCTTTTACTGGAGATTATGTCATAACATGCAGTCATGGAGTTTTCTCACATATCATATTTGCAATAAATAGAGATTTAACGATTTTGTAATTTTCTTGGTTGATTCCATTTTTGTTTTGTTATTTTGTTTGGTGTTTTTTTTATGTAAGAATGAGCAGCTTGTTTGTCTCATGGAATATGAAACTGAGTTATCCTTGTGCTTTATACTGCTGTTACGACAAAAAAAAAGATAAAGATCAAACCATTAAACGTGAATAGAAACAGGGTACAGTAATACAATACATGAATAATTGTAGCTGCAGTTCAGCTTCTCCTGAACAACATAACCCTCGTTTACAGCTGTACTGTTCTGCATTTACATTATATTCATTGTTTGGATTGTATTGAAAGATCAAAACAACAACTTATACATCAGTTATTCAAGAAAATAACTAATAATAATTAGTCTATGAACAAAAAAATATCTGGCTAATTTACAGCAATTTGTCTGTTAATCAATGAGCACTGTCCCTACCAACTAAATTAATAAATAGATAATCAGACTGAATTGCTCATTTACATTTTCACAACAAATCAGTGATGGCCTTTATTAGGACAGTACTTTGTCAGTATGAATGTGAGATAGTGTGTTGGTGTGTGGACTCTAAGGTCTCTGGCACCTTTATTAAATAAAATAAAAAAAGATCTGCTATGTACATTTTCTGTGAAACAGCTCTGTATCCCTGTCTCTGTCCCCTTCATAGAGTAGTGTCATGTTATAAGCCTCTGCATCACACTGACACCTAGTGGTCAACATGTGGTATTACAGCAGTAGTGCTGTAATACTACTAATTTTATCACCCAAATCTCTACATTTGATGATTTTTTAAAATTAACTACAAATGAAATGAGGGGAGGAACTGCACCTTATGAAAGGATTGTTTTCCAAATAAAAGTGGTTATCATGTTTTTGTTGTTCTGTAATTATAAAGGTAAGGTCCTCAATTTTCCTCTGGATAAATAAAGCTTCTTGAATCTTGAAGCTTCTTGAATCTTGAACAACTAACAAGATAATTTCCTTTTTACGAAGATGGGAGTTTTCAATACGTGGTTAACTGGCTGATTTTAACATTGATCCATACATGCTGTATCTGTGACAGCATACTCTTAAATGTAAGACCAGAATAGAGATGATGTAACATATTTTAACAGGACAACATTGTTTGAAACTAGGAGGGCTCACATACTGTCAGGGTAGGGTGACAGGGCCCAAATCCAGAGAAACAAGGGGAGGCAGGTATGGGGGTTTGAACTAAAAGCAAGCTTTATTTAAAAAAGCTGTTGAAAATGCAAAGTTAGGGGAATACAGGGCATGAAAAATACTCAACTTGACACATGAAGGACGACGACCGGACAAGAGACAAAAGGGGAACTAAAATTAAATACACAAGGGTAATCACAACACAAGACACAGCGGAAGAGGGGAGCAGAAACACAGGGGCAACATGTGAACACAATGACACAATCAGGCACAGGAGGGAAATGCAGACAGGAAGTGAAGCTAAACATGACACAACAAGAGGGGAAAACATTCCAAAATAAAACAGGAAACAACAGACACAAAACAAGGATCATGACAGTTTTGTTTTTGGGTCAACGTTTGGGTTTGGTTAGAAATGAGGTTGGATTATAGGGTAGAGGTTTGATCATTTAAATATCATGCTTTTGGTGTTTTCCCTTTCTTGTAGTGTGTAGCGCTCCAACACATTAGGCTAAGGGGCGGGACATTTCTAAAAGGTTGATCAATCACAACAGATCAGGCTGCTAACTAATCAGAGCAGACTGGGTTCTGGTTTAAGACAGAGGGTGAAAAAAGGTGCTGCAGCACAGGCAGTATGAGAAAAATAAAGAGCTTTTTGAACAGTAAAGCATGGAAACATGTCACGGTAGAGGCACTAAATACAGATATGAACCTGAAACTGATCAAAAGAGAAAACTACTTTTTTGTTGGGCATAAAAAAAGGCCAGGTCTATAATGCAGCCTGCAATCTGAAGGCTTTCATATAAAATATTTCGGACAACAAGCACTTCTGCAAACAGTGGCAAGTATGGAATTCCAGTTCCTTGAAATAAAAACATGGTGCTGCGTGGCATCAGGTTGAACATGGGGTTGTGGTTAGTGTTATGTCAATCTGTGGCTCTGAACATCTGCTTTTGGTCACCTGATATGACCAAAGGACTGAAGGGAAAATGTGACCAGATCATGTCTCTGTGGCTATGTTTGGCCATAAGGGAAATGTGACTGAACTGGGTATCAAACCTCGTGACTTTTTGAGAAATCACTCAACAGTAACCAGCTTTTAAAACTCATGACTGCAGCTCATTTAACGATTTTACTATCAAAATTTTGAAACAGATAATCATATAAATAAATATTTGGATTACAAGGCATAGTATGAGAACAGAAGCAAAACTAAAAAAGAAAACTGTTCAAATTAAACTTAAACCCACTTCTAGTTAAATTAGATGGTTTAACCACATAAAGCAGAAGTAGAGGCAACCAGCATCTTAACCGTTGGCACTAAAAGAGTAGTCTGATTTTTTCCACCTTAGATTAATCACCCATTTTACATACCTATATTAGAGGGGTATATTTAAAACAGTTTTGTAGCCAGTCTCAAAACTTTAAATGCCTAACCATTATTGTAGTTCGTCTCTCTTAGGAACTCAGAAATATATTAAAATATCTCAATTATCCAATCAAAATCTACAAATAAAAGTTACAAAGGAAGGAACAAATGGGCCTTAAGTAATTGAAAATGTTCTATAAATATATAGTTTGGGAAAAAATATAAAAATGACATTTCAAATATAATCAATGGGTTAAAACCAATCTATTTGCGTCAGATGACCGAAAGAAAATTCCAGCACACACCATGATACTGCAAAAACACAGTTTTATTAACAAATGACACTTAAAAACACAAAAGAGCAAACTACATGTTCAGAAGGGCTGTATATAAGTAAGTCAGTCCAAGCATAGCAATATATGAGTATATAATACAGTAGAAATACTGCATTGTTTTGACCAGAGATCCAACTTAACCTTTTCCCTAATGTCCCAAAATGTATGGAATTTAATCAACTTTTACTGAAATAAATGATGACCTCCAAAATAAAAATGACACACACTCTCAAATAAAAAAAGACACTGCATCTGTCACTGTGTTCGAAAAAGTGATTGCAGAATATTTTGTGATTTCTCTCGCAATTCCAGATTGAACAATTAGGTTACATCTTTAGACTTTAGGTTACCTTGCCTCCTGCTACCATTCTGAATGTATGTTTTCCTCTCCCAGAGAAACAATTAAGTTAGAGCCCTGGTTTCAACACTTGCATTTCATTCAATCCTTAATGATAATATGCACATCTTCGCGACCCCTTCTAATTATTCAGTTGATTTCTTCCCAATAATAAAACATGATTTACACTAAAACAGAGAATAGAGATTTTAAAATGGAAAGCCCACATCATACATCATAAAATATTACATGGTTCCCGGAAACTGAAATTTGGTGGTTGACATGGAGTTGCTGCTTTGCTGGCGAGCAGTGCCGCTGCTAGCCATTTTGGTGCCCTAAGCATAATTCCTTCATGATGCCCTCCCCCCCCCCCCCCCCCCCCCAATAAAAAAACATTATGAGTTGTGATGAGTGAGTGGGGAGGGGAGGGGAGAGGGGGGCACCATCGGTACCTTTGAGTAGTATGCCTAAAAAGTGCCTCATATTTCTATAGTCTACTGAAATAATTTCGGCCTTATAATTATTATGACGATTTTTCATTAGGCTATTTTTGGTGGTGCCCCCTCGACACTTGGTGCCCTACGCACAGCGCGTAATGCGCGTTATGGGAGCGGCGGCACTGCTGGCGAGCAAGCACAGTGAGAGCAGGTGAGGTGGGGAAGGTGGAGGTGCAGCTCACAGTCTGTTGCGCTGACCGGATCCCACACTGGCATCCTAAAACATACATGAGCCTCAACACTTTGTGACGGAAGCGCACACCTACCAGCGCGTACAGGATGGGGTTGAGGCAACATCGGGAGTATGCCAAAGTGCAGGTGATGTACTCCAGCAGCAGAGCGCAGAACGGCCCTGCCATTTTTCTCGACAGCACAACTGTGTATGGCAGCTGGAACACCAGAAACACCACCACCAGTGCCACCATAAGCTTCAGGGTGCGCTGCTGACGCCACTGCTTGCCCCGCTGATTTGCATTCCCTTCCCGCAGCACTTGAGCTATCAAAGAGTAGCATGTCACCATAATGAAGAAAGACAGGCAGAAGACAGCAATGATGGCTCCATTAGTTGACATCTTGACTGTTCCGCGCGTTACCATGCCGCAGTACGCTTTATCCCAAGACACTGACACCCCAGAGTAGAGGATTTCAGGCATGCTCAGGAGAATAGCAACTAACCAAACAGCAACAGCGGCTACTTTCCCGCCTTTTACTATCAGACTGCGCTGCCGTTGCATCTGTTGGGCACGTGCCACCACAATGTAGCGGTCAACACTAATGCAGGCTAGCAGGAGTAGCCCGCTGTATGTGTTGATGGCGTAGCATGCACGCAGAAGCTTGCAAAGGCCACTAGAGAAGATCCAACCCTGATGCGTATCGAGAGCCTGCAATGGGAGTGTGAGGAGCAGGAGAAGGTCGGCCAGCGCCAGGTGGAACAGGAAGACGTCGGTCATGGAGCGAATATAGAAGCTGCGGGAGAAAGCAAAGGTGGCTATGACCAGGCAGTTTCCCACCACGCCCAACACGAAAATCAGGCAGAAGATGCAGGTCTGGAACATTTTGATGCTGAACTCCTGATCTTCAGCCTCACAAAGGCCAGAATCATTCTCGTTGAAGTCTGTGGAGTTATTCCGTAGGGAGAAGTTTAAAAAGTCATAGTCAGTGTCTGGGTAATAATAGGAGCCATAACGGTCATCGTCATGGATGATTTCCATTGCTGGTGGGAAAAAAATAAGAAATGTTTTAAAGAACAACCCTATTAAAGAAGAACAGTGATATTACTGAAAAAATCATTTGAAGATAATATGTTTAAAACTGACGTAACCTTGGAATATTATTCTGTGAACATTTTAGCTTTGGTGATCCCCTGACTTTTTACCTTTTTTTTTTGTTGGGAAATTAACCAAAAACTATTGGGTGAATTACCATGAAATTGGATACAGACATGTTACCCAATGAATGAATTGAAATACATTTTTAAACGTTGCCAATATTTGGTCGCATTGTCTTTGTGTGCACGAACATAAACCATATGTAAGGGTGGTTGTGGCTTTTTGATAAATAAATCTGGCATCATCTGTGAACATGTCAAGTAATGTAATTATAGTTTGGTGATTTGTGGATTGTGGTAGCTGAACTGTCACTACTGAGCCACAATGGTTAGCAGTAAAATAACTTAAAACATCTGAAGCATGCCTGTTATGGTTATGTTGTTATATAGTCAGTCTTGGCTTCTACAAAATGCCATAGTTAAACCAAGGGCTTCTTATAAACATTCGCTTGGTTTGGTTTTGAGCAGATAATGTACTTCATGTTGCTATATGAGGATACAGCAACTCAGGATATAGCAACTCCTCCTCAATCTGATTGAAAGTAAGAGACCTGCAGCTCTGTTTCTCAGTTTCACTAAGCTTTTGCAATATTTCAGTCATTTCGCATTGGGTTGCGTGCCACTGGCACCAGGTCGTTGGCACAGGGGAACTCGTGGGTAGCGCAAGTTTCTACAGATCAGTCAGTGTCGCGTGCTAAGAACCATTATATGCAGTTCCCACAATCACCTTTTATCATTTCGTCTTTCACTGTACGACACAGTTAAGTTTTCAAGGGTATGCGCACATTCAATTTGTCGATTTTCTCTTCATTTTTTATTGTTTAATCTGTATTTGACGGGCCGACATAGGCATGATGGTATTTCCCTTGAAGGTAAGAGAAACAACAATAAGCTGATTTTGTAGAAAGTTTGGAGAGCATTGTGGGAATTTTTCTGATATTTCTTTCTTTTTAGTCAGGAAATACTTTTTAAGGGTTCCTAAGCCATGGAGATACTCAAACCTTTTATGGAAGCAGGTGTTCTTGTCAAACAGAGAGGTTTGACTTTAATGTGACTAAGTGTGAACATAATTTACTAATTAAATTAACGTTGTTAAGGCTAAATAACACATGTCTATAACTCTTCTAATACTTTTGTATTTATTGTTCTCTTTTGAAAAAACTGAATTACGTTCAAATAAATCACATTCTATGCATGGATTACTGCGGCAGACATCTCTAGTAATACATCTCAATTAATACATGGTAATACAAAAATAAATATATTCTCTAAAACCTCAGTATATTACGGAAGAGGATTAGGGCCACATGAAATTGGGGGGGACATTTTTTTTTGTTCTGAGTAAAAAGTCAGAATTCTGAGATTGAAGTAAAAAACTAAAAAAAAAAAATTCTGGGATGTGATTTTTCTTCTTTTTTGGGGGGGTTCTGAGAAAAAAGTCAGAATTCTGACTTTTTCCACATCCCCCCAAAAAATGTTTTTTCCGTGTGGCCCTAATCCTCTTCCGTAGTGTTTATATATTGTGGTGTATTAAATCTGGAGATATATCAGGGCCAGGCCCGTTTCTAGGATTTTGGGGGCCCTAGGCAAAGAAGTTGTTGGGGGCCTTTAAAAAAAAAATTTCCGCAATTCTGTGCGTTTTAATCACAAAAGAGGTCAAACATACACTGAAAAGTAGCCTTTATTATTTTTTTTATTTCCTACTGAAACTGCTGCTTGCGGCCCTTGGCCTCAGCAAATGCAGACACAATCCCCTCCAAGTCCAAAGACCTGCGGACGTCACTCTCAATTGACATGAGTGCCAGTCCAGAGAGCCTCTCTTGGCTCATAGTTGACCTCATGTAATTCTTTATGCGCTTCAGAGATGAAAAGCTCCTCTCTCCGGAGGCAACCGAGACAGGAAGGGTCAGAAGTAGGCGCAGTGCAATGCTTAAATTGCTGTACAGGTCCAACAGCTTCTCACTGTATATGTAGTCCAGCATTTTAAATGGGCACCTGGATACTTCATCTGGAAAGGTGTGGACAGCAGAGTTGATCTCCAATGCCAAGTCGTCTGCATCAATATCATGGAGGGTTTGTTCCACTTTCCTGCATCTCTCATGCAATTTCCCAGTCTTGATTGTGGCCCTCATGATATCAATGCTGAACAGGAAGTCGTACAGGGCATACACCCCCTCCAGTCTGGAAAATCTGTCTTTTAGGCTGGTGATGGCAGTGTCAACCAAAGGCAGGAAGAAGTCCCTTCTGAAGGCCTCTTCTGGGGTCGATTGGGTTTCATCTGTACTCTCGTAAAGGAACTGCCTTTTCTTTTTACGTTGCCTTTTCTCAGGCAATTTCCTCTCAATTTCCAGATCTTCTGCAATCTCCATTGCATCCGTTTGGCTTGATGCGAGTCCATTTTCCCTGAAATCTTCTAGGTACTCTGTCACTCCCTCGGTTTCTTTTTTCAGTGTTTGCATTGAAACATCCGGGCTCTGGAGGAGCTTGCTCATATGGTTAACCTGATACAAAACGTTGTACCAGGTTATTGTGCACAGAAGAAAGGACCATGTTTTAAGCTCACCATGTAAGCTTTTTGCTGAGGACATGGTCTCTGAGTCCCCCTTCTCTGTAGCATATGTCTCCAGTGCTGACAGTCCGTCTAGTATTTCAGGTAGATGGTACCGCACTACCTTCACACTGTCAATTCGGGCCTCCCATCTCGTCCCTGAAAGTGGCTTAAGGGTGAGCTGCTTCACATGCTGCTTCAAAATTGCCCAGCGGTGCACAGAGGAACTGAAAAGGTTGTACAGTCGTTGCAGCATACCAAAAAAAGACATGGACAACACTGAAGACTTGGCAGCATCTGACACAACCAGATTTAGTGTGTGACTGCTGCATGGGATGCATAGCGCCTTGTTGTTCAGCTCTAAAATTCTTGCCTGCACACCCTGTTTGTGGCCCATCATATTGCTGCCATTGTCGTATGACTGCCCACGGCAATCTGAAATGCTGAGGTTGTGCTTCTCCAACTGGTCAAGCAGGATTTCACTGAGCCCTTTACCAGTTGTGTCTTCAACATGTACAAATCCCAAAAAATGCTCAGCAATAGAAACAGGTGTTTCACAGTTGACAATCCTGAGAACAACAGAAAGTTGTTCCTTGTGGCTGATGTCAGGAGTGCAATCCATGATCACGGAGAAGTATTTTGCTTTGTGCACTCTTCTTGCAATCTCCTGTAGGATTTTGTCTCCGACCAGCTGAATGATTTCGTTCTGAATGACTCCACTCAGGTAATGCACCTTTGTCTCTTTGCATTGTATTCGTCTGATGTGTTCATTCATTACCGGATCAAACTGTGCTAGGAGTTCCACTTGAGCCAGAAAATTCCCATTGTGGCGATCATACACGGTACTGGTAGTTCCTCTCAAAGCCTGGTTGCGTTCTGCCAGATGGGAAACTATGGCAATCACTCTCCGAATCACGCCTTTCCAGTGTTCAACTTCAAGTTGCATCAACTCCATCTGTCTTTGATCAATCAGTGTACTGGTTTGCAGTCTCCTCTGAAGGTCGTGCCACTTTTTCACATTGTCACAGTGCACCTTTGTGCACTCGTGTTTTTTTAGGCGATAGGAAAGGTTCTTCCATCCACCGTAGCCACAGGTCGTTAAGGCATTGTCACGCTCACGCTTCCCGAAAACAGTACAAGGGAAACAGAACACTCCATCTGTGTGGATGGAATACACCAGCCACGATCGATGTATATTCTCACCATTTTTCATGGTTCTTTTGTAACTGTCCTTGGTGAATCTTCGAGGAGGATTGTCTAAGTTTTGCGGGAATTCAATGTCCATGATTTGCACAGGTCCTTTTTTGACTATTTCACAGCGCATACTGCTTGTTAGGACACTGGGCCAACATCCTGGGTCATCACTTAATGTGGTGCTTGCAATACCTACAGGTACCCCAGTTCTGGATGGTGGGGTGGTCTCTGCCATGTCAATGTCATCTTCCTCTTTGTCCTCCTCATGAAGTGGAGATGGAGTTGATGGCACTGTTGAAAACATATAGTTGCAAATTAATTTATAGCACAATTGCCATGTGGTAAGTACAGCAACTAGGGAATGGTGATCTACTTGTATAATGCTTTAAAAAGAAAGGGTCATTTTAATACACTTTCATAGCACATGGGTGTTAGGTGATAAGTTGAAATTGTGCGGCTTAATGCACCTTCTGTTGAACCACTGCTGGGAAGTGGTGTGGATGCTTCCACTTGCTCCTCCTCAAGTCGTGATGGAGTTGATGGCACTGCTGAAAAATATGTAATTACAAATTAATTCATGGCACAGTTTCATGTGTGAAGTACGACAACTAAATGCTTAAGGTATGGTGATCTACTTGTGTAACGCTTTATAGCAAATGGTCATTTTAATACACTTTCACAGCACATGCTGCTATAACTTTGGGTCACTATGATAGGTGATAAGTTGAAATTGTGCGGCTTAATGCACCTTCTGTTGAACCACTGCTGGGAAGTGGTGTGGACGCCGCAATGTTGTCTTCCACTTGCTCCTCCTCATAAACATGTGACGAAGACGATGTTGATGGCCCTGGTGCAAAAATAAATAAATACATAAATAATATTCTTTTTATTTATATTGCACATTTTGCATGCATTGATCTCAACAACTCAGTTATTCATTAACATTAGTGAATGTCCCACATATTTGAAATGTCCAGAAGACTCTGTGGGCAAGTGGAATGAATACACACAACTATGACTTGAATTAGAAAAATGTAAAGTCATTTTGATAACATCAAGTGTGTTGATAGAAGGCACTAATAATAGGTAGAAAAGAACGTTACCTTCAGTAGCACCAGAGACAACACTTGGTAGAGCGGGATGAAGAAATTTCAGCAATGCCCCTTGGAGAAAGAATAAGTACTGTATGATTAGCTTGGTTATTTTTCAAATGCTTTTGAAATCCTATCATTTTACAGTCTGATAATTGTGGTGAAATAGATATTAAAAGCATTACACACAGTTCCTACTAGGCGGTTTAGTGGCGGTTTCTATACGACTACAGGTGAAGCACTGCTTCACCAAAAAAAAGTAAAAAAAAAAATAATAATAAAATCTTACAATAATCCCGTTTTCACTGGTTTGAAAACAGAAATACAGTCACTAAGACGAGCTGTTTTCCTGAAATCAATTCTGTGAGTGGCAACAGCGCCATCCCCGCACCCGTGGTGTGTCTGTGTGTGTCTGTGTACTGTCTGTGTCCCATAGAAAAAGCTCAAAGCTATCGGTACAGTTTTTAACGGTGGTCCAGTGGTATTTACAGCTATCATGGAGACCAACAACAACAAACAGCAGAATAGGTTTAGAAAAGGATTAATTGACACTAAAGTGGCTGTTTTCTTCATGTGGCTGATCTGCGCCGGGATGTTAACCGTTAAAATGTAAATAAAGTAAGTAAATCAACCCAATGGTATTCTAGCAAAATTATTGTAAACTCCCATGTTAATCTCCTATTAAATAGCTAGCTACTACAGGAATAACTATTTCACTGGTTGTCTCAAGGCTCTAACGACTGAAAACATATGTGAAGTTTATTTAGGATATTAAGAGGAATTAATCGTTGATCAATTTGGCCAGCTGATAACGTTATGAACTTATAGTGAAGTCAAAGGTAGCAGTTTAAGTTTGGTTAGCATGCTAGCATGCCAAACCACTGGTTCCTAGCTAGTCGTCGTTACAACCTCGCTACTCTAGCAAAATATGGTATACCCTGCCTGGCACAATTTTCATGTTGATTGTGTATATTCTACTTACCGGTGTCTTGTTTTCTTTTCTGCTCCTCTTCCCTTTTCTTCTTCTTTTTTTGATTGCCGGAGAGATAATTTCGCTTCATTTTAATTTTTCACTTTTCACTTGCACTTGACGCTGTCGCGCTAATGCATGGGAAAGGGGGGCCCCCTCGAGCTGGGGTATTTCGACTACAATGTGTCGTTGCGCTTTTCGGACATCGCATGCTCTAGGGAGGCGCTGTTGCTGCCCTCGCAGTCGCAGCAGAGCCCTTCATATACAGATGACTGCTTATTATTATGAAGCTATTTAAAATCGTCATTGCTGTTGAATACATGACCTGTCTTATTGGTATGCATGTTGTTTGATTCATGTTGCATTTGTATCAGACTTTTCTTTGAATTTTGAAAAAAAAAAAAAAAAAAAATCTTAACCTGTCGTCTTTGGGGGGCCTCCTCCTACTCGGGGGCCCTAGGCAATTGCCTACCATGCCTACCTGAACGCGACGGGCCTGATCAGGGCAGATACTCACAACTGGCTCTGGGAACGCCCGTGTTGGTGTCTGATACTATGCTGTTGTAATAAACCTTATTATATACAAGCTGGTGTCTCCGGAGACTTCTTCATCATCTTCACAAACATCGTCACAAGATATACTTACAATATATATATATATATATATATAATTGTTTTATTCTTATTTACTTTTAAAATGGGTTATCTGAATTCACATTGTTTTTTTATGCTCCAAGGTTAAACATTTTTCAAGAAGTTTGATTGCAAATATTTTTTGTTTTTGAAAAATAATTATTCTACATTTTACACATTCTTCACATTTGCCATCAGTTGTCATTGCCACACTATTAACTTTATTTTAGAAATGATATCCAGTTCTGCATCTTTCTTCGCTGTGCCTTTATTATTAACAGAAAAATGAAATAATAAATCCTTTGCAATCAGGTTGAAAGTGAGCTCATATATGAACTCGTACTCGAGTTTGAGTGGGAAGCAGTGATATATATTTCAGTCATTGTTGACATGGTGTCAGCAAGTCTGTAGGCATGAGGAAAGCCATGAGGAGCTTTAAGATCTGCAGTGTCACATGCCATTATAGTCGGTTTAATTTTTTCTTTCACTGGAGCAGCTGAGTGAATAATAATATAATCTTTCGTTCTTGTTACCGGCATGAGTTGTCAGGAGGGAAAGACATTGCAGTATAATCTCTATTTAACAGTAGCTACCTTAAATATAATTTAAAATAAAGTTTGACATCTTTAAATGTATTGGTGTGTATTTATTCATATAAAGATTATTGTATTAATTTAACAGAATAGGAGAGGTTGATGTTGGCTCTGACTTGTCATTAACCACAATCACACTTTACAACAGTTCAGCTTCTTGGAATTATCTGCAGTGATCAAAAACTCATTAAAAATATCAGTGAGTGAGGTTTTAAAATCTACTTAAAACATTTAAAATTGGTAGCTCAGTCATGTCTATTTGATGTATTCATCTAGTGTGTTTTTGAATTCCTAGAAAAAACATAATATCCGTTTTTTAAATCCCCCTATATATATTTATTTTTCTGAAATGTTTATATTTAATCTTACCCTATTAGAATCAGATGAAGCTGTACCCTTGTACACAAATTAAATCAATCAGTTTCTTTTGTATCTTAATTTCTATTGCAAAACTTTCCAGATTTTCATAGTGAACTTACCTGTGTGATTTGAATTGTTCAGCATGTCCACGTCCTCCTGTGTCTGCTGTAGATATGCAGAGCCTGCCACTCTTAAAACAAACCTGCGGGCCTAACCCTACCCAATGACACCAGCTCTGTGTTTTGATGACCTTACCATACCCTCTTTGGTTGGTTGTTTGTGTCACAAGTATTCACGTGTCACTCTCATATTTCTGAGACTGACTCTGTTATTGGCAAACTGATTTGAAATGTGTTATTTCTACCTCAACAGATGTTAATCAATGCAACCATACTGCATGTACCCAAAACTGTAACTGTCATTATAATCGGTATTAAGTAGCTTTTCCCCTCAATTTCCACAATCACCGTTTTGATTAACTCTAAATTTGATTTAAAAAATACAAAATATACTCTTTTACACGGGGACAAATTTCATTTAAGGGCATAACGTTCACATCATCAAGATTGAAGATTCAGATGAAGATTCAACTTTATTGTCATTGCACAGAGTACAAGTACTAGGACAACGAAATGCGGTCTCTGCATTTGACCCATCCTAGTGTTAGGAGCAGTGGGAGCAGCCACAGGTTCAACAGAGGACCAAGATGTGAAAACATGAGGGTGTTTCTGCTTAAGCCAATGCATTCACAGCTTTGCACTGACCTCTTTTGGTATGACTGTTTGTCAATAATCAGACAAAAAAAGTCGACCTGATCAGAACTTCTTAGAGGTAGTATCCAAGAGCAAGCTTTTTTGTCTATATTCAAAGCTGAACTTGCATTTAGTTGAGCTCTTTCTTTACTTAGAGTGGTGCAGTGATACAAAAATAAAACATTCAGTATGCAAATATAAAAACAGAAAAAGTAAAAATACTCTTACTTTAAGGAGCAATTTAACCAATCTTACATTACTTTGGATTGCAAGAGAAGATTATGATCAGAACCAGTAGCTTGTAGCTTTGAGGCGACGGTGCTAATCATTGCACAGCACAATAATGGTCTTTCTTCAAAGCCTCGGACAGATCTACAAACATGTTGTTTCTTATTAAAAACTTGTGAATATGTGAAATGAATATCCAGATTATGATAAGAATAATTAAAAACATCACTAATATTGTAATTGGTTAAACACGCTGAAAACATGTATGGTTATGGTTACAGAGGCGTTTACATTGAAGACCCTCAAACCACAATGTTTGCCTCACTTGTTGGCACCAGACCATGAGAACATTGTACGATTGGGCGATACATCGTTTGTGCCCATGAGAACTGCTGGCATCTGTACAGCTGGGCTAATGTGTTGACAGTTCTTGATCCCCAGTGTGGTTTTGTTAACCTGCCATTTCTACCCTGCCTCCTATTTTGTTTTGAATATGTGGTTATTGTAAACTGCTGTGAAACCTGTGACCCAGTGTTCAACCTGTAAACACAACAACCAGGTTGAACAGTGATTGGCTCCTGGGCAGGATGGCTCTTTCATTTGTAAATAGTTCCCATCAAGCTTTAATACTACTCAGAACTGTGATGATACGTTTTCGGGAAATTGTTGTTTAACCCTACTTTAAGAAATACAAAAATGTTTCCATTTAACAAAAGAAGACATTTTGAAATGTATGCCATTAAAACACAAATGACCGTAAAATAATGTACCTTAATAACATTTTTATTTTAAATGATGGTATCTGGAAATAACTTGAGCTATCAGATGAAGGAATAACTCAACTGTTCAACATGTAAATACAACAACCAGGTTGAACAATGATTGGCTCCTGGGCAGGATGGCTCTTTCATTCATAAATGGTTCCCATCAAGCCCTAATATTAGTATTTTTTATCTACTCTAAAAATATATTTTCATTAGGTTTCAGACAACTAGTTTGCCTTTGGTGACCTCTTGTGAACTTAAATAAGGTATTACCACTTTTAGTTTATATATTTTCATTTTACATTTCTTGAAATTCTGTTCATGTTTTTTTACTCTCACAAGGCATACTTTGTAAAGGTATTTCTGAGTTAAGTATAAGGGGATTATTTTACAGTTCAACACAAAAAGTTAATCAGTGCGTTTTCAGGTGATTGATATGCCATTGATCAGGACAACATTTGCACTATTAAAGTTATCAGGTCTGCAGTTATGTTATTAAGTCACTTACTAAATGCTTATAATTGTACATGTTGTTAAGTCAAAAGTCTTCGTTAAATGGTTCATAAGAAATTATTTATTGCCAAAAAATTATCATAAATGCCAGCCATCAAGGCAAAATCTAAATGTATTTTATTTAATATCACATAGGAGAGAAAGAACTGCAAATCCTCCCACATTTGAAACTGAGAAATTTGATTTGTTTTTTGCTTGGAAGATAACATAACAAATCATTGGGTAATTAAAATAGATGACCATAATGTTCCATTAAAGCTCTAAATGACAGGTATCCATATTATAACACATGTGGTCAGTTTAAATTCACCTATACAGAGCAACATGTAAAATACAGAATCGGCTTTGGTAACAGTCATTTAATTTTGACCTGCTCAACAGTTACAAAACTCTATTTCAGATGGAGGTTTTCCATTTGTACACAGAGTATGATCCAGATTTGGTGAAGCTTTTGGTTACTTATATATTCAAACGCAAACTGAAACCTTTTATTTTTCTCGTGCTTATTGATAGGATACTGCACTGTTTGTTTGTATTTGTTTTCACAGTTTTTCTCATGCTTTTGATTCCATTTGCATTAAATCATATTTTATTAATAACATCATATTTTCTGTGCATATTACCTGTTGCTTTACTCATTTCCTAATTAGGTTATACTCTCAGTGACTACTCAATCAAATAAATATCAGGGATTCTTGAGACAAGGGACAAAATGGGTTTTTAATTTCTAAAAATAAAATGTTGATTTTTCCAAAATATATCTATATATTATATTTGTCCCAGGTGCTGGCCTTTTGATGCTGTTGAAATACAATCTCCCAGGTTTAACATTTTAAACATTTTTTTCATGTTTGCTGGACAAGCCTGGGATTTTGTCAACACCGTAAGACACAAAGAAACATAGAAATATGTATTTTGAATAAACTTATTGCAGTTATTTTGACTACTGGAGGTTATTTTAATCTGTGTTATTCAATCCATGTTTTTAAACTAATACTATTACTTTAAAATATATATATTATCAAGCTGCCAATTATTATAACTGGGGAAATATACATGTTCACATTTATTTTTTAATCTCAAAAACAAACAATGTTAGTCAGCAATACAGAAATTACACATTTATTTAGGAAATGCAGTGCTTTTGTTGAGATAATGTGAGAAAATGTAATAAAATATCTTTTTAAAAACAAAAATGAACAGAAAACTCATCTTATGGAGTTGACCAGCTGTTTACGGTGTTGACGCACATCTTACGGTGTTGACGAATTAGAAGAGAACTGGAGATAACTTCATTTAACATGGCCATTGAACTTCAAAAACTCAACTTTTCAACTGTAACATTTCAGGATAAAAGGACATTTAATATCAATCGTTATTTTTGCACTCACACCCACTTTAAAAACAGGAACTTGGCAGTAGGCATATCGGATCTCTTGAAAAGTCCATAAACTCATATCTGATCTATTGAACAGTCCATAAACTCATATTGGATCTTTTGAACAGTCCATAAACTCATATCAGATCTCTTGAACAGTCCATAAACTCATCAAATTTACAGATCATGGAGAAAAACACTAAGAATATTCATTAATTCAGCCTTTGGAAATGGAAAATTCTCTGTAAATCTTGAACTCATCTTATATCATGGCATGAATTTAAACACCTGGCAACAACCGATTGAAAAGGTCCTCATCTAGGAAGTCCATGACCTCTGAGGAGAGCTGGTAGATATCCCTTGTGCGGCTTGTGCGGACTGGTAATGATGGGTGAATTTTGACTATGATGTCAGTAGATGGAACATAGCAGACATCCTGGCACCCTTGTTTCCTTTGGAAACGACTACATGGCCCATGAGGGTGGAAAAAATCCACTTGAACATCCCCTTGTTCTTGATCTGTTTTAAGCACTTTAGCCAGCCACCAATTGTAGTCATAAACCACAGCAAGCCAATCCTCTGTGTTGATGTCACTCGGCCCCACTGCTGACATTAAGCCCTCAGGTGCTCTGGTCGGCTCCTCCTCCATTGCCTCCACTAACATGGCAAGAGGACTCTGAACAGCCCGATGCTCATCTGCATGCTGTGGTGTGTGTGGTGTGGTGTGGTGTGCAACTGGATTGTGGTGGTGTGCAACTGGATTAAAACAGCGGCAGATTTGTGGCTCATTACAAAAGCATGAACTATGCCTACAGTAGATGGTATTGCCCCGAGCCACCACTTGATGAACCTTTCTTGTTCCTGAGATGGGTCGTAGGGACTTGGGGAGGACAGCATCATAAGCCAGGAAATCATCAGTGCTGACATAGTGTAGGTGGACTCCACTTAGCCTGCTGGACACAAGCTGATGAAAAGTCATGCCATTGACGATGTCCACTCCTCCAAGAACCATTCTGTCAGCACACCGCTTAACTGTTGCCCCAATACCATCCGGGGCGCCCTTTCCGTGGGATGTAGGGAAGAAGTTCCATGTTACATTGTTGAACCCCAGTCGAGGAGGGATGGTGGAGAGGAGGAGAAAGTTCTTTTTATTTTTGTATTGTTTACTTGGACCATCAGACCAAAAGTGAATTGTGTCAATGTGGGGGAATCTGGTATGAATGTCCTTCAGAACTTCATCCATGTAGGTCCATATTGCTGCTGCGTCTTGGCGCTTGGACTCGGAAATTGTGCAAAAAGCTTGTTTTGCTTGCTTGGTGTAAAACATGCCTGTATGGAGCGTTATCAGTGGGAGATTTTGGCCATAGTGGCAGGATTGTACTTCGGAGCTGTATTTGCATTTCCATGCTTCAGAGAAATCGATATGCACAATCACTGTTCTTTCATTGCAATTTTCAATCATGTTTCGGTACTCTTTGGATTGATTTTGAACAAGATGGACATGGGTGGTTGTTTCGTTTCTTAATTTGTCTTGGTAGAGATCCATCAGCTCCGACAGAGTACCCGTACGTTTCTGTAGTCTGGTATGAAAGTGAACTCCATCCTCTGTTTTCTCTTCGACCCGTTCCCACTGCTTCCAGTCCACTTTTGTTTTCCCTTGCTCTAAAGGCAGACTTGATGATTTGTGAAGGCATCTTGCACAGGTGCGCAATAGACACAATTCACTTGGTGGAGAACAACAGACAAGCTGAAAACTCTCTTTAAGCTTGCTGGTTGACACAGCCTGGAAAGATTTCAAAACATCAAGCATGAGCGTGGCGTTTTCATGGATCTGGCACTGACAAGTGTTTCGATCTGAGGTTTTGGGTGGTGTTATGTAGAAGGGACGTAGTGCACAGAAAGAGGAATAACTCAGGCGAATGCTGGGGTTTTGCTCAGTATATGACTGGTGGAGATTCTGCATTGTGTCTGTCATTACCATCCTTTGACGTTTCACTTTTTTTCTTGTGATGGTGTCTTGCTTGTCTGTCGTGATTCTTGAATTGTTTTCAAAAAATGTGTGAACCACTGAGGAGATTGTCTGGAGGTAACTGGGCTTTCTTTGGATTGGTGTGTTTTCTCTGAGTGTTTTGTAGCTAAGGCCAAATTCACGAACCTGATGCATCAGGCGATACTTTTTGAGGATTTTGCCAGACAATGTGGTGTGTGGATGCCGTGGTGTTGAATTAAATGGGCAAATGATACATTTAAATCCCATTTGTCAACACCATAAGGTAAGTGGTCAACTCCATAAGACAACATTTCTTACGGAGTTGACGTCTGATGGAGTCTTACGGAGTTGACGATATCTTCAATTTTTCATCATAACATGTGATTTCTTTGCAGAAGCCATCTTGTTTATCACTAGCTGCTAGTGGCCTCAACAATAACGTTAGATTAAACTTTTATTTCTTGATAAAATCACATAAACCTTGAATTTTATCGACCATGGTGTTGACACTCTATGGTTGTGACATAGCTGGTTTTGTAAAAGAAGATAATTAAGGAAAATTATGAGAAATATTTACTTACCAGAGCAGTGGCCTCATGGCATGTCCACCAAACAGCAAGTGGAAAAGGGGTCCTTAGAGTATGAGTTGGCAAATATAATGCCTGTTTTTTTGCATTTTTAGAAAAATCTTATGGTGTTGACAGAAACTCCGGACGCGATTTCAATCACGTAAAAAGTACATAAATATATATTTTTAATTGTAAATTTCTATATAGTTTGAATAATTACTTAAAATACATGATCACAGTAGCTATTGTGTTTGTTTTATTTTAATTTTAACAATTATTTAAGTATTGTAAAGTCATGGAACTTGCTTTCGGACAAGGGTATTTTGGGGTTCAGGCAGCACACTAGGTGATGTAAAATAAAATATATGTGTAAAAAAGCATTAATTCACATTTTGTGGTATAAATAAGTTCTTGTTTTATTGTTTAATCAAATTATTGGACATTTTTTAAACACATTTTAAGAATTACAATGAGTTTTATCTCTCGGACATGTTTTGTCCCTCATCTCAAGAATCCCTGATATGCGCAATCCAATAGTTTTGTTTTACCACAGTCTATTTTAATGACGCCTATAATGTTTCGATTTTTTGGATATGTCCTAGAGATTTGTATTAGATAATGAAATAAACACAGGGGTCAGAGTTAGAGAAGTGGTTGCACGGACTGCAATATATATTTAGAGGTGTTACATGTATATCAACATATGAATGGGATTATTCATGGCAAAGTATTACTGTTATTGTCATACTTTAATTTTCCAAAGCAGCAATCCCCTTATAATATTCAGTTCTGTATATTCAGTACAGAAAACATAGTTAGAATTATATTACGCCCTTTCTGTTTGACAATCATTCAACTACTTCTGATTAGTCTGCTATTTGTTTCTTTTTCTATTTACCAATGTAAAACACACAATTAAATCTATCATTGCTATTTTAATATCATTAAAAATGTGTAAGGCTCCATTTATATTTTGAAATTATTATAAAAAAGTTAATATAATAAACTATGTCTTAGTTATTGATGAAATAAATAAAAAATAGTGCTTACGTTTTTGTAAACTACAGATTCCAAGTCTTCTGAAAAGAAAGATTCTTTTGACTGGTAATTAATTATTTAGCGCAGCAATTTTTTAAAATTAATATTACATTGTTTATTTTACTTCTGCATTTAAAGAAAACATTGGGAGAAGTTTTTCTTCATGACGCCTTCTTTAAAGCACTACAGTAGTTAACAAATATGCATTATTTCATGGAAAGCAACACGTTTAGGCCTCCTACTTTCTGTCTTTGTGATTATAAAACAAGAGCCGCTGAAGGTGTGAAGAGAGAGCAAGGGGGAGAAATACAATTATTTTCAGATCAAGATGTGTGGGTGACCACATTATTTCGAATAAATAAAAAAATAGCAAAGACCGGCTGCTCACTTGAACGAATTGAAACCAGCTTTAGTGATTATTGCAGCCCTAGCACAACTTAAACATGACTGTAAAACCATATAAAGCTATTAATCACTGAATATGAATGGACAAGTCAAAACTTTTCTTTATTTAAAGTGTAGGTGGGCTGAGATGTTTTGCAATATGTGAGAGAGTATAGGGGTGTATGTGAGAGAGTATAGTAGTGTGTGTGAGAGAGTTTGATTGAAACGGAAGGGAGTTTGATTACTCAGTTCCTGATTGACAAAGAAGCGGTATTTGACGCTCAAAATCCGGCGCTGTCGTTATAATAATTTGGCTGTAGTGGAACTGTAACGGACAGAGAGAAGCCAACTGAAGCTATGGTAAGCTATTTTCAACGATGTCTCGACAATTAAATCAAGTCCAACAGAGCTCTGATTCGGAGATGCAGAGATTATTCATGGGTGGAACTGCAAATCCAGTCAGACCTGGCTCTAGTTCTAGCGCTCGCGCTTCTAGTTCTAGCTTAATGGAACCCGGAGGACCCCGTTACCAGACGAGACAGCATTTTGGTGGATGGTCGTCGAAATCCAGGAAGAGCTGAGTTGATTAAAAGAATATCCAAGGACTCTTTTTTATTAACGCCATCCTATCTGCAGTGTCCCCCTAAATTCATGTTAGCATGGTCGTGATGTTAGCACACACTATTATACTCTCTCACACACTATTATACTCTCTCACATACTATTATACTCTCTCACATACTATTATACTCTCACATACTATTATACTCTCTCACATACTACTATACTCTCACATACGCTATTATACTCTCACACACTATACTCTCTCACACACTACTATACTCTCTCACACACTACTATACTCTCTCACACACTATTATACTCTCACACACTACTATACTCTCTCACACACTATTATACTCTCTCACACACTATTATACTCTCTCACACACTACTATACTCTCACACACTATTATACTCTCTCACACACTACTATACTCTCTCACACACTATTATACTCTCTCACACACTACTATACTCTCTCACACACTACTATACTCTCTCACACACTATTATACTCTCACATACACTACTAAACTCTCACACACCATTATACTCTCACATACATTACTATACTCTCTCACATACACACTACTATACTCTCTCACATACACACTACTATACTCTCACATACACTACTATACTCTCTCACACACACTGCTATACTCTCACACACACTACTAAACTCTCTCACACACACTACTATACTCTCTCACACACACTACTATACTCTCTCACACACACTACTATACTCTCTCACACACTATTATACTCTCTCTCACACACTACTATACTCTCTCACACACTATTATACTCTCTCACATACTACTATACTCTCTCACACACTACTATACTCTCTCACATACGCTACTATACTCTCTCACACACTATTATACTCTCTCACACACTACTATACTCTCTCACACACTATTATACTCTCTCACACACTACTACACACTACTATACTCTCTCACACATTACTATACTCTCTCACACACTATTATACTCTGTCACACACTACTATTCTCTCACACACTATTATACTCTCTCACACACTACTATACTCTCACACACTACTATACTCTCTCACACACTATTATACTCTCTCACATACTATTATACTCTCTCACATACATTACTATACTCTCTCACATACACACCACTATACTCTCTCACATACACACTACTATACTCTCTCACATACACTACTATACTCTCTCACACACACTGCTATACTCTCTCACACACACTACTATACTCTCTCACACACACTACTATTCTCTCACACACACTACTATACTCTCTCACACACTATTATACTCTCTCACACACTACTATACTCTCTCACACACTATTATACTCTCTCACATACTATTATACTCTCTCACACACTACTATACTCTCTCACATACGCTACTATACTCTCTCACACACTATTATACTCTCTCACACACTACTATACTCTCTCACACACTATTATACTCTCTCACACACTACTATACTCACACACTATTATACTCTCTCACACACTACTATACTCTCTCACACACTATTATACTCTCTCACACACTACTATTCTCTCACACACTATTATACTCTCTCACACACTACTATACTCTCTCACACACTACTATACTCTCTCACACACTACTATACTCTCTCACACACTATTATACTCTCTCACATACATTAATATACTCTCTCACATACACACTACTATACTCTCTCACATACACACCACTATACTCTCTCACATACACACCACTATACTCTCTCACATACACTACTATACTGTCTCACACACACTGCTATACTCTCTCACACACACTACTATACTCTCACACACTATTATACTCTCTTTCACACACTATTATACTCTCTCACATACACTACTATACTCTCTCACATACACACTACTATACTCTCTCACACACACTACTATACTCTCTCACACACACTACTATACTCTCTCACATACACTACTATACTCTCTCACATACACTACTATACTCTCTCACATACACTACTATACTCTCTCACACACACTACTATACTCTCTCACACACTACTATACTCTCTCACATACACACTACTATACTCTCACATACACTACTATACTCTCTCACACACTACTATACTCTCTCACATACACAACTATACATTCTCAGACATACATGTAAAGGGAGTATAACAGTGAGTATGTATGAGTATAGTGGTGTATATGCATGATTATGATAATGTGTGTAAGACCAAGTATGAATTATTTCTCAGGCGGCCCCTCATATAAAATTGATAAGCAAGTTACAGGCAAATATGCAACACAAATTGTGCTTACATTTACTGAATCTCTAAAATCTTTAAAAACAGCCATGATGTTATTTTTGGGTTGCTCAACATCCTTGACTTGCTTTTATGACTTCCAATGTCCCGAAACTTCTTTCAACATGGGTGGCAAAGCTCCAAATGCCAGTTTCCTGTCTCTGCGAGCTGAGGTGAATACAGAAACCTTCACAAAAAGCTCAGACTTCCTGCACACTAGAAACCACAAAGAACAGGAAGGTGTTTGTTTGTTTTTAGACCTTGTAGTAAGTGTGTAAAAGGCAGATGCATACCTTATCACATCTTCTTTGAAATAAAAAGAAGTCAACATGGTTTAAATACAATCATACAGCTGTTTTCTACTCATAAAAACAGCTATCTATGAGCCCATTGAGGTATTGCTTATGTGTATAGGAGGTGTATTTTATGCTGCAGCAGCTTCCTGAATTCCAGGCATGTCTCTATCAAGGCCGCCTTCCCCACTGCTAAATGCAGGAGGAAATCCCTTAAGAGTGTTTTCACTTACTATCTGATGAAGAGCAGGAAACGGGCGTGCTGCCTCCTTTTACCCACAATACCACCAGCAGGTCAGTCCGACACCAATTAGCATTTGTATTACAGTTATGTATTATCATGCGTTTATGGCTGTTGCCCCACAGGACTTTATGAGCACATACACATATTTACTTACTGATAAATATGGCAAACAATAGAGCACTGCAACATTCCTGGTATGAGATTTTATTAGTATTTCGCTTTGAAAATAAAGTTTTACATAAGCCAGAAAAAAGAGAAAAAATGAGCCCCAACATCTGATAATACATCAGTCACTTGACTTCATAACAAATACACTAAGGTATCAATTGGATGGCTTTGCCCATATACCCTGAATCTTTAAAGCTGTATTACTCATTTTTGTAACAACTGGATAATATGAGTCATTAGAATGGTTTCGTTTATCGAGATTAACCGACATAAAACTGCAATCTGACTTTGGCGTTCCCCTCAGCTCATTAGACTATATGTTTCTGCTTATAGTTTTTATTTTATTGTGCAAAAACTAATCTTAACAGCTTGTGGCAGGAAGTTGCCAACAGCAGAAAAGATTTTTTAAAAAACCACAGTACATTATCCTGCTTAGCACCATCAGCAGACCTGGTGTACACAGTGGAGAAGCTGAAGATATTTCCCCCAGGAGCAAACAGAGCAGACAGCAAAGGTTATAGTGTTTCCATTTGCCAGTATTTACAAGACAAGAAGTAATAGTACATTTAAATTCTTATGGCTGTGCTCAGAGTAAACAGAAAAAATGTTTCAGTTACTCCCTGCGCAAAGACAGAACCTACATCCCCACAAAGAAAGATGGAGAATCCATAAAAATTAGGAGCTCAGTGTGGCCTAACGTGAATACAAATATGGTTGGCGGTACCTTATGAATATTACTTATCGTCTCTCCTACATGGTCACATAGTTTAGTTATATAACGGCAATTGCACAACAAGTGGATATGATGCACCCGGTGACGTTTACTGACTTTCCTGTTGTGCTAAATCTGGCTGGAGAGAGTTTATTAATGGCGTATTCATATCGTTAAAAAACGAGCCATAACATTGTGCTTCATAGGTGCCCCTTCGGTTATGCAGGCTTAAACCTTTCTCTAAAATAATGAAAAAATGTTTGCCAACTATAGAAATACATGTTTTTCCTGCTTGTGCTGCCCTCAAGAGACCAAGAACAAAAATGAAAGCTTGTTTAATTGACAGTATTTCCTGAGCTGATCAATAGTATCTGTGAATAATTTGATAATCTATTAATCTGTATCCGTAATATAACGCAATAAAGTAAATCTACAAACTTCAATTCAATAGTCCAACCTTTTTACAATGTGTAAAGCCTTAGACAGTAGCAAACATTATCTCACACAAAAGTAAATGTGTGATGCTTTGAAAAAATGTAGGTAATATAGGGCGTCTTATTATATCTGATATTATGTAAGCGGTCAGTTTATATTATTTCCTCTTCCTACCCCTCCACAGGATACATTAAATTCATGATGAGGATATTATCCCCCTGTCATCACACTTCTTCATCTGCTATCATGTGTTCATCAGTCATATCAGGGGAGCATAAATACACCCACCCATGCACGTGCACAACAAACACAGAAAGCAGTTCTAAGATAAAGAGGGTTGGGCTTCGTCAGCCCCCACAGCTCTCAGACCACGAGCTTCATTAATGGCAGCTCAGGTCACAGACTGACCCTGAAGTCACTGCTGATCCTCTGACCGCTCCAACATGATCCAGTACCTGCTTATTCCTGTTCTTATCCTCAGTATGTATACAACTTTAATTTTACTCAATGGTTTGAGTTTGATGATGTTTTATTTCTTAGTATTTCCTGTTTGATCAGGTTTCCTAATGTCCATTGTTTCACCCGTGTGGGATAGATAAAGGAAAACGCGTGGTGGGGGAGCTAGTTTTGGTAGCAAAGAAAAGGCTGGTACAAGTGTTTTAAATGGGATGGAATTGTTTGTGTGACATTTAATTGCTTCATTGAATCCGTCTCTACAGATAATGTGGACTCACAAACAGCCAACATGACTGAAGAAGAGTTGAGCAGAGTTTGGGTGAACAAAACATTCATAGAGTCCAACACCAACATCAGTAAGACTGACTTTTTGGTTTTCATTTTCTGTGCATGAGCAGAGCAGCAATTACTGACTTTTTTCATTTTCATATACCTGTGCGGATTTTGTTGATAAATCAATTGGTATGTAAAATGTCAGATATTTAAATGTATCCATTACAGTTTTGCTGAGCCAAAGGGGACATCACATTTATCATTATGTTTGGAAAAAATCCTAAAACATTAAATATTCTTTATCAAAGACTGAGAAAAAACATCACATTTTTACTTCTGAAACTCAAACGGAGTGAAATGTAAGCGATTTGTGTAAAATGCGAGTTCAATTATTCAACAATTATTAAATTGCAAGTCATTGTCTGACTCAATCTGAATCAATCTACATAGTGTAATGTCGAACCATCAGAGCGGAGGTAAATATAACACAAAGGAGAGCAGGAAGTCCTGATATTTGCAAAAGCCAAGAGAACATTAGGCATTGTTGCCTTAAAAATAACTTCATTTGTGATTCAAAAATGCTATTACTTAATGGCAGCAGTGTTAATAAGATGATGTAGTCATCGTGTGGATTGGACCTCATTAATTCAACAAATTCAGATCATATTGCTCAAATTAAAACAATGCTATTTTGCCAGCAGGTACAATGGAACCAGTCAACTCAACATCCAGTTTGTACAGAGAGGAGAAGACTTGGATTGAGGATAAACTGAAACACAACCAAACATCTGTTATCACAGAGGATGATGGTGAGTTGTTCTACTTATTCTGTGCGAGGAAAGGATACCCCCCAGTCCTGAACAGTTCCTTTGAATTCCCTACTGAAAGATAGGCTAAAAAGCAGGGGTAGCGAACAGTGGCAGCACTTGGTCAAAAAAGGGTCCCTCTACCTCACTTGCTGCTTGGAGAACTTGGAGCTGCTGCCCTCTGACCCTCAAACTAATCACCTGGGGATGAGGGACCATGGACTCCACTAGCTAGGATTTATTGAATCAATTGCATTCTGATAAAAAGTTAATTCATCGTATTCATTAGCAGCAAACACTTGAATTGGCAAATCAGAAAAAGTAAACATCTTCAACCAAATAAATCACACATAAATGGTGCGCTTTGAGTTAATGGTTCGAATGGTCTTTACCGCAGAAACACAACGCAAAAGACAGCACTAAGAGGGCTAATGTCCCAGGACTTGATGTGAATGCAACTACATTTGAAAACTATGTGATCAGGAATGTAGTATCACTTTCAGGTATGTGTACTAGGCTAATGAATAAGCATATGATATGATGTGTTTGAAATGGGAATCAATTCAACACACCTGTACTGTGTATTAAGCTGCTTGAAACAGTTAATCCACTTTCATACATCTCATTTACCAAGACAGTCGGATTAATGTGCTTTATGATATAGCCATATTTGTGATTTGCTGTTGCTTTTGGTATATGTCTCAAATATATTTTGACATTTCTATGCAGAGAATTTCCAGGACCAAGAAATTGTAAACACAGGCAGACATTGCCTTGAGGACTGGCTGGAAATATACAGTCACAGTTATTGTGGGCTAATTTTTCAAATGGAAATGATGAAAATCAGCACAGAAGACAGATGTGTGCTTGCCAACATTATCAGGTAAGGAATACCAAATACAGGGTAACATTTTTACATGATGTCTTGACTTTTACACAAGCTTCTTTTATTTTCTGATAAATATGCACACTATTAGAAAGATCAGTACATTATTGGATTGTGATTGTTGATATGTGTACATCCAGGATGCAAAAATATATATTTGTTTGTCCAATTTACCAGAATTATAAAAATTGACATTGGGTTATTTATCTTCTAGCATCTACTTAATGTCGTGCCCTACTTGATGGTACACTTGATTAATGCATCTGCAACAAGTACAACAAATATAGACTAAAAAGTACGATATTTCACGGCAAAATGTAGTGGGACGTAGTACAGCATACCTCAGCTGTACTTAATAACAATAAAGTTGGTTGAGTAAATTAGTCAAAAGTGTTACTCATTAAACAGCACAGTCAATAATATTAATGAATGAATAAACTCTCACATGCAGCTAGACGATTCTGCACATCAACAGGTAACAGCCTGACTAACATTTCTCAAACGTCAGCCCTTTCCTCCAAACAGCAGTGTCCAAGCGAACAAGCTACAATACAACCTCCATGAACGAAAAAATGACACAGCAAGGACTAAAATAAATAATAGACCGACAGAGCCAATCTCTGTGTAAATCCAATTGAAAAAAGTTATCAGGACAGAAACCAGCCAGACACAGACAAAGAAAATTATACACTCACGTTAATTGACGCCGAAGGCCATTTTTCTCCAATGAGGACAACTTATGAACATTATCCATGATACACTTGATAATAATACACCGTTGCTATTGTTGTCTGTTTGTTGACATAGTCTAACCTCCTTCCCTCTATCTTTCCAAGCTAGCTAACGTTAGCTGTTATTAGCAACACTATTTCTCGGAAGCGCTGTTTCACAAACTTCAGCACTCTGCAACATGAACAGCAATTTGGCAATGGGAAATGTCTATCATCAGAACCAGGCCGGTAAACGGCTGCAGCCTGAGTTAGTGCCTCCCTCTGCAGAGTTGAGGAAAAAATCTGACTAAAGCTCTCTTCCTTTGGACCTTCTTTTTGCACAGACTCAATCATTTCTGTTCTGTTTGTGTTCAATCAGGAAATGGTTTGACCACAACAGTTTTGGTTCAAGTGGCTCGAGTGCTTCATGTTCAAACTGGAGAGTTTCATTTCAAAAGTGCTGTAGATGGTTTCCCAAAATCACTATCTTATCAAATTAAACACTGTTAAACTTTTCTTTGGCTGTACTTAATCCTACGTCTTGTGAAATTGGATCACTTAAATATATAATGCGAACTGTTTTCTCTTTATTATAAAAAAGCCCTCTAAGCTTTTAACACCTACCTCTCTATTAGGCTTCATGAGGCTTTGATTCTAATCAGTTAATTGTTTCTGTGCTTTCCTGTTTTTGTTTTTTATGCAATATATGTAAATAAAATAAAATAAACTGTTGCTAAAATAAAAAATCAACCCTAATTGTTGTAGATTTTAATTTCAATCACAGATAAACAATTGAACATCTCTCGTGTATTTTATTACCAACCATTTGGTCTGTAAAATATCAGAAAACGGTAACAAATATTTCTCTACCACATTTTCCCAGACCTCCCAGTGACGACAATGACTTCATAAATTACTTAACTTATGAATTAATTTTTAGAACAGTAGCCTAAAGGACTGATTGTTTAATCAAGGGTTGTTCATCATTAATACATTGGTTTCTGTATCTTCTTCAGGCCATACAACAACTTGACGCTATGCTTGGAGGACCTGTCAAATGGTTTCAGCTGTTATTACCCAAACCCCACCATCCAGGAGCTTTTCCTCACCATCCACTCTAAGTTTTTCATCAACTGCACTACAGAGAAGATTCCCTTTGAGGATGCACCTCAGGGGCTTGTGATTGCCCTCACTCTCATCCCTGTGAGCATCATCCCCGTACTGGTTTATCTGGTGGTTTTCAAAAGCAAAGTCTAAGAGTAAGTCATGTTAGACCATCATAATGTCTGAGCCTATTAGCTTTTATCTGAGCTTATGTATGTGCCTTTGTCTGTTGCATGTCGTTGGGTTTGTATATGAGGGATTTTAATTGGGCATTTGGCTATGTGCTGCAATTGTGCATCATTGTCCTTATGTTTTAAATTGTGTTCATGTCTTTTGTGTGCTTATGTGCTAGTGTGTGTTTAATTATAATGCTATCAGCCTGTCAGTGACTGCAGATGAAAATGAGCCTTTATGGATAAATATGGCCCATTTACATGATGGACTAATTTTCCAAGGTTAATTATCTTAAATAAATAAATACAAATTATGCTACGATGAGATTCAGCTCAGTACATGTTATCATTTTGAGAATATGTTTATTTTGTATAATGCAATCTGGTAGGATATTAAAGGGTAAGTTAGGAAAGTTTGGCCTGATTTTGACAAGCAACCAAAACCGGATGAATGTAAATATGTTTCTTGTCACATGATATGCAGTACATACATGTAACTCGGGACACAGACAGAGAACCATGACTCTGAAAAAAAGGGATGTTGCCCTTGGGGTCTGCCTGTATATCTACATTGAATACAAAACACTTCCAGTATTAATACATGCACCATAAATCCAACCCCTTAGATGTGAAGATAGATCAAACTCTCCTTTTTTGTCTTGCCCTATTTCAAAGATAACAAAAACCTACCCATCGACTCACACATGTATATGTATGCATTATATCTTGCTTGTTTAATTTGTACGAAGTCCAATATGGAGGTTATGTGTGGCAATATCCAGTTAGTCACTCCCCACTGTCAAGACATAACCCTGCATAAAAACAATAATGGGTCATTTCTATTATTTGGAAAGAACAAAGCTGAGAACACAGTATTGCTAAAAAAAAAAAGACTGTAACCCGAAACATTAAGATTAAGACACGCTCAAGAACTGTGAATCACAACTTTAACCACACACACACACACACACACACACACACACACACACACACACACACACACACACACACACACACACACACACCCTTCTTGAACCTGTATGAACAAAAACAAAACACAAACGGTCATAATACTTGCTGTACTGTATCATGTCTGAATCTCCTTGCAGAAATGTCTGTACATGTATGATATTTGGAATTTCTGTTTTCAGTAAATAAAGTCTGAAATATATACTTTAAGTTTAGTTTGATATGTTATGGGTGCTCTTCTTTCATTTAATATGTGTATTTAGGCATTCATAGCCATTTAAAGACATATTCTTTGGCAGTTTAACATGTTAACCTCTTGCTTAACACGGGTTGAATACATGAATTTGTTTTAACAGAGCTTGCATATTAACAAATGTGATTATTGTTTTTTATTAATTTATTTTTATTTGATAAATAAAACAACATTCATCAAACTACATATTCAAATGTACCTGATTTGGTACTGCAAGCAGTTTCAATACTTTTTCAGAAGTATTCAGTATTTTGCATATCAGCAGACTTGTTTACAATTTGCAGCTTCCAAGATAAAAACGAAACTGCCCACATGGTAAATTAAAGTGCATACGCAAACAAAAAACAAAACGTTTTTCTTATCTGCTGTGGTTCCTGGTAGTACTGTGTGTATCTGCATCTGTGTGTTCTTTTTTGTGAGGGACAACTTGAGTATCAGACTTACAGATATTGACAGCAGTACCAGCAACTCATCAGCAATTCCTTGTTCTGTGAGGTAAAATATAGCTTTTTGATGAAGGATTAGTGGATTTAAAGAGATTGTTGATACAGATTTAGTTCACTGTGAAAACTGATCTGAAGCCAAGGTAAAGTAAAAGTGTTCTTAAACTGATATAGATTTTTCTAAGGGGGCTTGCATACGTTTAACTGCCCTTGTCCAGAGCAGTCCATTGCTTAGCTTCCTGTTTTTTATTCCTGTCTGTTTCTCCAAAATATGGGTGTGCCGAGTACCCTCTACTGTATTCAATACACTGTCTATGGATAAGTGCTGCATACAACCACACTACAAATATCCAAACTGTGCCCTTAAGGTTATACTGTTGTTTAAAGTGAGGACCTGACATGGACACATCACACCAGGGTCATATCCAAGATGGCTCGACAGCGGCTCTTCTTCCTCCGCAGGCTGCGGAAGTTCAACATGGACTCCAGGATACTCTGCAACTACTACAGGTGCACCATCGAGAGTATCCTGACTGGCTGCATCACCGCCTGGTATGGCAGTTGCACCGCCCTCAACCGTAAGACTCTACAGAGGGTGGTGAAAACTGCTCAGCACATCACCAGGACGGAGCTGCCATCCATGGAGGACCTCTACACCCAGCGGTGTAGGAAGAAGGCCGGTAGGATATTAAAGGACCCCAATCACCCCAGCAACAATCTGTTCTGTCTGCTGCCGTCTGGCAGACGGTACCGCAGCATCCGGACCAAGACCACCAGACTCAGAGACAGTTTTATACCACAGGCTATAAGACTGCTGAACTCCTGAGCTCTGTGAATGTCTACTCACATCTTTTTATAGTACACACATACATATATATATATATATATATATATATATATATATATATATATATATATATATATATATATATATATATATATATTATACACATCTGCCATACATATCTGTTTATAGTACACATATCTATATATTATACATATCTGCCATATACATCTGCTATACATAATAAATGCATCTGTCCATACCTCCTCATTCAACAGTGTAAAGTATTTAAATACTTTCAATGTATTCCACATATGTATTTCACATCCTCAAATCTTTATTGTTGTTATTGTAAATATTCTTCTCTCTTTTTGCACTACTTTATTTATCTTATTTGCACCATGTATGTTGAGTTGTTGGAGGAGCATGGGATATAAGATTTTCATTGCCAACATATACGTTGTATATGCTGTGCATATGACCAATAAAGCCTTGAAACCTTGAAACCTTGAAAAGGTTAGATAAACTCAATGCAAGTCATGTAATCTACTGCAAAGGCCCTTTGATGTTGATGCTTCTTGATAGGTTATAAAAGATGTTGAAGATAAGAAGATGGAGGAAGAATTAGCACAGAGTCTCACTTATGCAAACAAGGCTTGTCCTCTGTATGCACTGGCATTAGTGGTGAACACACACACACACACACACACACACATGCGCACACACAAACAGGTCATTTGCATCAGGCAGGTCAACTCAAAGGAAAACCAGTCAACTTCTTCACACCACACCACCCAACACCACACTCAAGCCCTCCACTTTCAGTCTAGCAGGTTTTTTTATATTCTGTTCTAAGAAATGCTACACAGCTGTCCAACTTCCAAGAAACTTGTTTTGATTTTGAGATTTTTATTCTTTCTCTTGGTTACCTTAACTAAAGATATATTTCACTATAATTAACACATAATCTCTCATATAGGGTAAAAGCAATGATCCTCATATAATGTATTTGATGAATCTAAGGACTTATATAGTTTGTTAAAGGTAAAGTTCATCATAAATGCACATTTTCTCTTTTGTTGTCTTCCTAGTTATTGATGAAGATAACTTTGGTAAGTGTTAAAGATATTGACCATTGAAATGTCTACCTTCTCCTAAAAAGAATAGAACTACATGGCACTTGGCTTGTGTTGCTTAAAGTGCCATAATAATAATAATAATTAATCTTATACTTAAAACTTTCCAGAAATCATGACATCTTTACTTTAGACAATCCACACAACTTTCTTGACACACTCAGTTTGGTATAGGAGCTATTCATTTCTATACTGTACTACCGCATAAAAGGAAGAATGCATTTAGTATGTAACAAGAGCGTCATGACAACGTGTGGTTCAAACCTTAATACAGTCATTCTTGGCTGAGCTGTAACATTGAAAGTAAACAGTTCCTATATGAAACTGTTCACAAACTCACAACAAGGCTTTGAGATTATCTTGAGTAACCATGAGATTTCTGGAGTGAGACATTGCTGTTTAGCTTTTGAAATGCGTTGCAAACTTTCTACTATGCGTTGTTAAATAGAGAGGAGACTGGGGCTGTTAAACCATGATGGTCTGTGTTTCCTTTCTCACATATATCAGTGGCATCGTGTTTGTTTAGAGAAGATGTCTGCAGGGATGATTCTCCCAGCAGAGAAAGAGCATTGTCTCTCTTATCTTACACCCTCTGTTGTTACTAGATGTCCTGCTGGCAGCAGCATGTTTGGCAGTTAACTGTATCACAAACCACAATATCAAATGTAATACAAATTCCAAATGTTCTGGAACGTCTTGTGTTTATTTAATAAGAAATGAAGTGCTCCCACAATGCCCCACTAGATAACTTTTTTTTTGTTGCACAATATCTTTCCAATGAGATTCCTCAGATATGCATGCACTACATAACCACAAGTACTAGCCACCTCAATGTTACTACCATACGTGATATTTGAACATCTCACTTAGTTTTAATGTGTTTCCTGTTTCAGTCCCTCCCCCCTCCCGAGATTATTTTCCTACTCAGACACAAGAGCATTAGTGAGGTTCAACACTGATGTTGGTGATAAGATCCTCACCAAACCGGGAAAACTATTTGTTTACGGCGCAGGCTTACAGACATACTCCTGAATCAGGAAAGTGACACACAAGATGTTAAAAACATGTGCTTGTCTGAAACTTTGGCCGCTTCAAAATAAAAAAAAGTGGTCTTATTGTGACCCAACTGCGTACACCAAATTATCTTTGTTTCTTGCTTTATTTGAATCACTTTTAGGGATCTGAAATGGTAAAATCAGTCTTTATAGCACAACAAAAACAAAGCTTTTGGAGTATGAAGTGTTTTTTCTGATTTCTTATCCCAACGTGTGGCCAATTATGGGGGTCTAAAGTCTTAAGATTAAATAAGATTGCACTTCATTGCAACCAAAAAGTCAAAACCATGTGAATAAAAAATTCCCCCCCAAAACTCAAAAAAGTCACTTTTAAAAGGCAAAAAGATATATTGCCACCTACTGGTTGACATTAGGTAAAAGAAAATGATTTACCTTGGAGTCATGTATTTTTATTTTATATTTTTAGAACTTGATTTATACATTTCACATCAAAACAACTCAGGGATACACTTAGGTCTACAAGAAACTATTTGTTGCTTAAAAGCTACCCAATGACACACAGTGGGTCCTTTCACTGACCATTGTTAGGTGAGAGATAAGGTGACATCAAACAGAATGGGCCATTAATACAGTCTTTTTGCACCTATTGGAAGTAAAGCAGCGGGGGGTTAGGGGCTATAAATGTGAACTTAGTGATTCCTGCTACTTCAATGAGATGAGAAATAACCAGGACTCATTTTAAAGACATCAGACTGAGACAAGGACACCAAATAACTGAGGTGAGTCACAAGTAGCAGTGTGTTTTATGTGTGAAATGTATAAGTGGAGAAGTATGTGTATTTATTTGTTCCTAAGTATGGAAGCAATACCTTGTGACAATGAAAACATCATTTTTACCATTAGCCTAAGAATGCAAAAAGGTCAGAGTGCCATGCTCAGTGAAAGGTATTGAGATTGCCTCCTTAAGTAAGAGCAGCACAATTACACTCCTCTATTACAAGAAAAAGATTGGCTTGCATCATTGTATTTTTAAGAATGTTGAAAGTTTAGACAGTTTTACCTGAAGAATATGTCTACCAGTGATGAGAAAAGATACAGAATACACATTTAGGTGTCTATTTGTGTCTTCTTTGAAATCCAGCAGAAGTAAGCTTTAGGTAAAGCCTGCATATTTCAACATAACAGTTCAGGAAACAAAAAAAGAAAAAGAAAAGAGAGTAGGTAATGGGGAAGTTGATGAATGGTAAACCTTTAAGTGTAACACCTTAAATCTGTGACAATGTCCTGTTTTATAAGACGGAAAATTATAAATATGTATGCATGAAGCGATTCCTGTTAAATATTATAATTGTTACATGAATGTAGATCAGTAAAAATCGATATAAAGTTCTATAAAATGGAAATAATCTAAAACATGTACCTAATTGTACTCAAATATCACACTGTATCATGATGCTATACACCATACATTCTATTAAATAGGATTATTATTACAACATTTCCATATCCAATGTATTTTAAAGTCATGGTTGATTAAGAAGTAAAATATTTAGATAAAATGAATAAAAGCCTTTAAAAAAAAGTTCACATTTTTAAAAACATGAGTACAAGCACTTAAAAATGGTACTTTGTACCACTAAATATGAATATAAATCAGTACATTTCCTCTCAAATGTTCTGTTTAAATGTACACTCTAATGCGTTTCTAACTACTACTCTTTGATTATGATAACAGGAAAACCACCAAAACACTTTTTCCGGCAAAGTTAAAGGGTACTTTAAAGATGTTTTGTATTCGGTGTGTTTTTGATGTCTAGACACAGAATACACACTCTGTTTGTCTGAGGATGTGTGAGAGGATTTACAACCAGCAGGGCATTTATCACCTCTACACCTAGGATCTAACTCTTAACTTTAAAACAATTATCGATATGTAACTTCTCTGCAAGTACTTGGTTAAAATGCTATTCAATACATCCATGACTTTAGGAGGGTTCTTGTTTGTTTGCTCCTCTCACACTCTGACTCTGTTCAGGTAAAATGGTCGGTCATCAATGGATCCCCTGGTTCAATAATCCAAACTCCGGCTCAATCTCAGTGACTTCAGCCAAGCACGATCAGGAAAAATGTAAGTAATATAACTATTTCATAAATGGCAACATAATCCTATTATATCCAGTATATTAAGGATATATAAAAGTTGACTAACTATGAGTCATTTACCATAGTGTGTAAACACAGAATAATACAACTGGTAAAAAGAACACATTTTTAATAATATATTATATGTCTACAAATGATAATTTATCTGAAATTCAGTTCATTTATAGACTTTGAAATGTTTTCATATTTGCATAAAACTACATTGTAGAAAATGTTGTTCCATGAATACTTTTACCAATACTTCAACTGCTTCTTTGAATAATAATACATGTGTTTGTTTGTTGTAGCTTTAGCATGCCTGGGTACCAGAACAAAAGTGATGCGTCACCGCTTGTGTCCAGTGGTCGGTCTCTCATCACTCTGCTTGCTGCTCCTCGTGACCTGTATAGCACTGTCTGTATTGCGTAAGTACAAGTTACAGATTGGATGATAAAATGAGTAAAAAGCTGGATTCATGACCTGGTGAGCTTAGCTTAACATAAAGAGTAGCCGAGGGAACATTTTTTAATTTATTTTATTGCGTAACCCTGCAATACTTAACATTGGCCACATGGGGACAGCAGAGACAAGCTTACAAACATAATGCTAATTCTTAGCTAACGTTCCCATACTTCTCACAGCCTGCAGTTACAGAGCTATAATCAATCATTTGTAGACCTTTTTTGGGTTCACATGACCACAAATAGTCCAAAATGCTCTATCTTTAAGCTCTGTTACCATCTTATGAGGGAAATATCTGTCTCTTTGGCTGCTAAATGGTTTGCAACTATGTTTATCAGCTGGTTTCTCACTCTGTCTCCTGTTGAACATGCAGAATACTGTGACTTTTCACAGCTTTTTCTCTGAAAACAGCACAGTATTCACTTGATTAAAATGTAGTTAAGTGTAGAAGTATTTTGAGTTGTAACGATTCTCCATCTTTATCTTTCAGATAACAATGAGTCAGGCAGCAAGCCAAAATGGAAGAGCCTCCTTTTTGACTACCAGAACATGAGTGACACATACCTCAGCCTAACTGCAGTAAACAAGGACCTGAGAAGAGATAATGAACTCTTGAAGGAGCAGAGCGCCTGGCTGCACGAACAAACCAAATTCCTCAACAGAACTTCAGCTAATTTTATGTCAGATAATCTCGCTTTGATATTGGAAAGCACCCAGTTTAAGGAGCAGATTGTGAATCTAACTTCTACAAATTCAGAACAAGCAGAAGAACACTTGCGGTTGGTGCAGTACACGTCTGATCTGGAGGGGAATAAACTTAACATGTCTCAAGCTATCACACTTCTGACCGTCTCCAATACTCAACATGAGGAGGAGGGACACAGACTCTCTCAGATGAACAGTCTTCTGAGGGAAGAGCTTGCTATATTCAAGGATAATAATCAAGAACTTCTGAAAATAAACAATAACTTTGAAAGGGAAGTTAAGAATCTGAGTGATCAGATTGGAGCTTGGATGAACGACGACTGTGAGAAGGCATCAATAGACAACATGCAGCTCCTGGAGAGATCAACAGAGCTTCAAGAACAAAGCCAGAACTTGAGCACGGTGTTGATGAAAGAGAGGCAGGAAGCTGCACAGCAAGAGGAAACCAGGCAAGACGAGATGGAGCGAATGATGGCGAACATGCATTCCATAAATGATGCTTTCCACTCTCTAGACCTCTACTGCCCTGTGGCAAATCACCATACAAAAGGTACCTACGAGTTTTATTTGTGTATTTGTTGGTTTGCTTTTCTCTCTGTCGGTCAGAATTATGGAAATACTATGTTCCCAACTGATAAAACTCACTTGAACAGCAACTAAAAAAGTATCTTTAGTACACATTTTCAGGCTCAAATGATGTTTCCAGGGCTATTTTTTCGTCAAGCAAATACTGGAAACACATTGAAACACACATTGGCCTTGGTGGATGTCTATGGGACAGAGGAAGACAGTACTGTAAATCAGGCCTTAAACAAACATTATACAATATTTTTCCTCAGAACGAATTTGCAAAAAGTGTCAGGAGAGCTGGAGACTGTTTGAGACCAAGTGCTATTACATCTCCTCCCGCATGCTCACCTGGAGCTCCAGCAGAGAGTGGTGCCAGACACAGGGGGGCGACCTGCTCATCATTAACAGTGAGCCAGAACAGGTAAAGGACAAAAAGAACATGTGACAACAGCAGGACCGTTTGACAGATATTGTATGTATTAACTAGTTTCTTTCTCCCTTTTCAGAATTTTGTTTTTGAAAGCAGCCAGGCTCTTGAGCCGAGCAGCGGCCGGCTGTGGATGGGTCTGACAGACACGGAGGAGGAGGGTGTGTGGAGATGGGTGGATGGCAGCCGGGTTACTTCAGATGAACAGTAAGTCAAATGACACTGTGATAGCACCTCTGGTAGAAATATGTCTTCTGATTGGCACTAAATGGTTTTAATTATTCCGCCTAAAGTAAATAAAAGTGACCTTTAAAAAAAATCAAAGTCTGTCACTGTCCATCTTGAAAAAATATTTCTCTCTATGGACATTTTTGAGACAGTTTTGAGATTCTATATTAATTTATTCACTGCTGATCCAATATCTTGTAAAAACATGACACTATTATTTCCCACTATCAATATAAGTATTTTGTTATATTTCTACATCATTAAGTGAATTGCAACAACAACAAAAGCTTTTAACTCATCCTGAAAAAATACATTAATAAACCAAATAAATCTGTTAATTTTTGGCTTGACAACCACTGGTAGTTAGGCTTCATTTCCTGTTTCCTGCGGCCGTGGAACAAGATAGCTTGACCAGGTTCAAAAGGTTCAAAGGTTCAAAGGTTTTATTTGTCATATGCACAGCAGATACAGCGTAAATGTTGGCAATGAAAATCTTATATCCCATGCTCCTCCAACAACTCAACATACATGGTGCAAATAAGATAAATAAAATAGAAAATATATACAATAACAACAATAAGGATGTAAAGATGTAAAATATATACATATCTAGAATGATTTGAGATGATTTAAATACACTGTACAGTAATTAAAATACTTTACACTGTTGAATGAGGAGGTATAGACAGATGCATACATTACGTATAAACAGATATTTGTGGCAGATGTGTATAATATATATATATATATATACTGTATATATATATATATATATATATATATATATATATTGGTGATGGGTGTGTGTGCCTCTCTCTGCCTCTTCCTGTAGTCCACAATCAGCTCCTTTGTTTTGCTGACGTTGAGATGGAGGTTGTTGTCCTGGCACCAAGATGTCAGGGCTCTGACCTCCTCTCTGTACGCCGTCTCGTCGCCGTCTGTGATCAGGCCGATGACGGTCGTGTTGTCAGCAAACTTGATGATGGTGTTGGAGCTGTGTGTGGCCACGCAGTCGTGCGTGAACAGGGAGTAGAGGAGGGGGCTGAGCACAACAACCCTGAGGGGCTCCGGTGTTGAGGGTCAAGGTGGAGGATGTGATGTTCCCCATCCGCACTGCCTGGGATCTGCCCGTCAGGAAGCTCAGGATCCAGTCACAGATGGCGCTGTTGAGGTCGAGGTCCCTGAGCTGAATGATGAGCTTGGAGGGCACAATGGTGTTGAATGCTGAACTGTAGTCAATGAACAGCATTCTCACATAAGTGTTCCTCCGGTCCAGGTGGGACCAGCAGGACTGTGTTGTTGTTACTGTATAAGGAATGCATGTTTTAGTAATATTTTTGAAATAAGACAGTGTGCGGACTGTGACATGTCTCTTCCTGCAGGTACTGGCTGAGCAGAGAAGGACTGCAGACTGAGCCTGACGACTGGAAGAAGGACGACCCTCTGGGAGAAGACTGTGGACACATGGACATCAGTGAAGACAAACTCCAGTCCTGGATGGATGGTTCCTGTAAGACACCTTATAGATGGATCTGCGAAAAAAATGTTTAAAAATCCAACATCCATCTAATTTCATACTTCAAATGTTTATATGTCTATTATGTGAATGTACATCCTGCTATGCATGCTCTGATTTGTGGTAGAAGATGTTGTCTTTCAAAAATAAAACAATTATCAGTTTCCTGAGTCCATTACTGCAGGAAGTAAAGAGTATTTACAAAGAATCATTTTTACCTTTTTATTTTCAATTTCAGATGTTTGTAAAGTTCATTCTTCAAGTTATAATACAAACCATAAAGCTGCAGCATTCATTTTTTATATTGATCTTTCAAACAAACATAAGTGTTTTTAGGTTTATTTTATTACCTTTTTTCAAATTTCAAATCTGCATACAATGAGTTATATAATAAAGTGCAACATTAAAAACAAACTTTTTTGTTGGAAGTAGGTACAGGCACATTTTCACTATTTGATGTATGCAATACACATTTTTTCCTGAGCTTACATTTCTGTCATTATTTTTTGCAGTTATGCAAAGCTACGCAAGCTATGCAGGTATTTGGTCACAACACAAAGTATAGGGCTAATTACTCTAGATAACACGTTATGGGATCACAAAGGTTTTATTAATTTCATCATAAAGTCATGAAAAACAATGCCATGTGTTCTCATGGCTGAATGAAAAGTAAGTCAATCACTACAGACATAAGGATGAATTCTGTACAACATTTGGGACGATCCATCTATAAAAATGACAGTGACCTGCTGATGGTGCTGGAGGAAAAGTCTGGGTTTTAACACGATTTCTTGGAACAAACCTCTGAGCACCATTATTAACATATATATAACATATCAATAATATGATATCAACCAATGGAATAGTTAACAGATTTCACTCAAAACCAAAAATGTCCCATGGCTAACCATATGAGTTGTATATGTTGTCATTTGAGTAACTATTCCTGTTTGGTTTTTCTTTTCCTGCATAGTCCACAGCAAAGGAATCGTATTGATCCCACTACAATGACTGTCAACATCAACAAGACTGTAATCAAAAAGCATATGACATCGAATGAATAATAGGCATACCAGGGCATCTTATAAGACTCAGTGCGTAAATGTGAAGCTCCTTTATTCCTCATAACAAACTCTATCCAGTAAAGGCCCGTATCCAGAGGATGCATCGGTTTATCCCGATGGAGAGCCGACAGACGCTCCATGTTATCTCTGTAGGAGGGATTGTGAATAACCTCTTGTATCACTTCCAAAAAAATCTCACGAGTCAGTTTGGTGGCATCCAACACCTTGGCGGCTCCTCGCGCCTCCATTCTCAAACAGTTCTCAAACTGGTCAAACAGAAGGGGAATGCCTACGATTGGCACTCCATGGTAGATGGACTCGTAGATCCCGTTGGTGCCACCGTGAGCCACAAAGGCTTTGATCTTTGGGTGACCCAAGAGGTCGTTCTGGGGCAGCCATTTCATCAGTAGGGTGTTGTTCCCCAAATTGCTGGGGGGCTCACCAGCATGCCTCCATATGACCTTTTGAGGAAGTTGGGCAAATGCAGCAGCAATTTCAGAAGTAATCTCTACAGGTAAACCTTTAACCAGCGTACCAAGAGACATCAGGATGAATCCTTGCTCTCCTGAACTTTGAACAAACTCCTCCAGCTCTGATGGTAAAGGTTTAGCAGGCTGACACTGAAAACCACCAATGTAGGCGATGTTTGGCATGGTGGGTCTGGGGAATTCAAACACAAAGTCGACCCTCATGAGCCAGAGGTCTGCTCCTTGTAGAAGGTGATAGAAGTTCACATCTGGACCGAAGTACCTGTCTACCAGTCTATCATAGTGAGGGCACACTATTAACTTGTCAATGCAAAAGTTTAAAAAAAAGTACAGTGTGTTCGTGAGCCTTTCCCCAAAGTTCATCTTATCCGTCATGGCATTTCCTGAAGTTGGAACATAGGATGTTGGCGATGGTGCTACCACAAAATGGCCTTCTCCACTCGTGATCCATTTCACGTTAAAAACAGTTGGCAGCTTCAGTTCATGAGCCACCAGAACTCCAGCAGGCAAACCCGGGTCTATAAGAACCACATCAAATTGAGTCTCACGAATACTCTGCAGTAGAGTCTTGTTCTCAAATATTTCTACCGTCAACTGGCTGGCCTGTTTGTGAATGCTTGAGAGTGCACCAAGCATTTCCCAGTAGAACTCGACAAAGCTGATTATAGATGCCCCCTCTTTTTGAATTGTTAGCATCTTGAACAGGAAGGTTACGAAGAAGTCTTGCTCTTCTATGCTGATGGCTTCTGGTAAGGTGACAGTGATGGAGCTGTAATGTGGAGAGTCTTCTTTGACGTACCAGCTCGAGGCTGTTCGGACTACAGTGATCTCATGGCCTCTGGCGTGGAGGCCCTGGATAAGGAGTTTCATGTTGACCCAGTGGCTACCATCCACTGGGAACACCAGAATCTTTCCTCCATTGACACTGGGGCTGCACAGGAGGGACAGACTCACCACCAGAAGCAGAAGGGAAACACCTGGGATGCTCCCCATTGATAAACCCTAAGGGAAAGAAAAAACATTCACAGTTTTTTTGTGATACTTTAACGAAACGTTCCTTCCATCATCTTCCAGGCAACTGTAGAAACAACAAAAGACATACAAAGAGAAAACTAGATAAATTGCAGATTTTGGGTTAAATTTAAATTTTCAAAAGTCAAAACTATACTTAGGGACTTTTAGACATCTTTCCAAAAGGGTGTTAATATTGGACTTGTGAATAATGTATGTGTTTCGTTTGCTACTTTTTCCCCAGCAACTGCTAAATGATAACATTTCCCATACTTAAAGGGCATATAAGACGTCACACTTGATGTATTAAAACATCTCTATTGAATTCATGTCCCCTCTTTAAATCAATCAGCTGGAAATCACAACAAACATTGACATCCCTCTACTGCACTGAGGTTGAGTCTAGTATATTCTGGAATTTGTGGGTTTTATATTCTAGAAAACATTGGTGTTACAATACATTTTAGAAAATAAGTCAAGCATCTGTTGATTAAGAAGTGCAAATGTATACAAACGTGGATTGATTTTGCTTATTGCCAGTCTGGAATACAAAAATGCTCATTTTTATACCTAAGCCTAGTAATTTTAAATGGTACAACCAAAAGGAAATCACTGTTTGTATACCCACAGACCTTCTACTAAAACAAAAACCCTGAAATGTTCAAAGTCCAGGGGAATGAAAGGCTAACTAATGCCTGCTGTTACTAGGGTTGATAATCTCATCCTCTGCATTCAGCTGGGACTTACTATAAGGCTGAAAACACTATTTATTCATAACATGCAGAATAAGCAGGCCCTGTGTGTCTAGTTTCCTTTCTGCATGTCTATTGTTGAGAAACGTAAAAGGGAAACCATAACACTGTGCACTTTCTCCTGCAGATTAACCACAATCCTGCACAAGTTACTGTCAGCAGTACCAAGTTAGTTAGTCCTTTTCATTACGACTGGGAAGGCATCGTTTAAATGTTTTGTAGATAAAGGAAAAAGTGTTCAAACTTACCTTTAATCCCTGAAATAGTGAAGAAATGTTCTGTAAGTCTGCTCCGGATAAGTGAAGCCCAGCGTCTGCATGGAAAGGAATCCAAACTCCAAACCCGCTTAATGTGTTACATAAGGAGAAGGGGGTGTTGGGGGAGGGGGGAACAACAAATGGACTTCAGGATGTGAGCATTTTGACTGGGAGGAGAGGGAAAGTTTTTCTACTACAGGCCCACCCTCTTTCTCTGTGCTGCATACACACTCAAGGGAAAGTAACACAATACTTTATCAATGCAGTTTTTTGGTGACCTGCTGTGACACAATGAGCTCATCCTGCAAAAAGTCAAGTTAGTTATTGTTTTTATTTGAAATGGACCAAAGTCCTTGAGTGCTTTATATCTTTTCTAATATACATACAATGGTGTGTTTTCCCTTGGGAGCAGCAAATGAGCTGTAAAAACAGCAGTGCGACGTTAGCACCATATAAACTGTTATCATGGTAAAGCATTTATCTACAAAAGTCAATGAAAGAAACACGTACACACCAGGGAGAGGCACAAAATGAGACATAAAGTAACAAGAAACGACCCAAAAAGATTACAAAGAGGTGCAAAACAACCACAAACTGACACACAATGCCAAAACAATAACAAACATTAACATTTGCACTAGGCTGGAAATCTCTCTTTAACTGAAAAGACAGGAATGCTGGCTCCAGATTAAAATTACCACAGGTTAACGGCTTTGCTCTGCTCCACTATGCTATCATATGTTAATAATTTAAATGAACAATATAAAAAATGAAAGAGTTTGAGAGTGCCTGTGTATACAGAACAGTTTGATTCCTCCCATACAGTCAATAATCATCTTTTTCAACCATCTTTATAAAAAAGAAAAGGGTTTGATCCAAATTTGATGTCAAGGAATTGGGGGACTGTATGTTTGTAGAACTTTCCAGCAGAGGAAACTATTGCTTTATATATATATATATATATATATATATATATTTATAAGTGATAGGAAGAGTTATGTTTATATTTATATTGTAATCAAACTAGGTTACTGTAACTGATTGCTGTAATATCTTTCATGTTATATTAATGTTTATTTTGTTATCATACTTGGTTTCCGACCTGTGTGTGTGTATATGCACAACTCGCCACAAGGTGCCTCCCCCTTTTGTTGTTTTCATTCAATTGATGGTCAGGACTGGTACGCCTTGTCGGTGAGTGACTATAAACTAAGCTAGGTTAAATGAGGAATTAATGTTAATATGAACGAGTGTATAATTTCATTGGTTAATTCGGGTTTTGTTTTGTGTTTGCATTGCAGGTTTACAACCTAACTAAATGTCACTAAGTAACTAACGTTACCAACGGGCTAGTGTAGCTGAAACAGTTGGGATAATCAGTGGGTGAATTTATTGTGTATGTGTGCGCAATAAAAATTCGTAAAGTGACTCGAGTTGTATCCGCCGTACTTGTCCTGATAACCCTTCCAGAGGGGAGTTTATTAAACTATAGCAGGTAGTTTTGTGAAAATCTGGACAATGTTGGTTACATTTATGCTCAAATAAAATATCAAGGCTGTCTTATTCCTGTATTTAAAGGAGACTGAAACCTAACAATGCGTTTGTCTGTCTGTCGTTACTTTGTGACTTCCCTCTTCTGCATGGTAATTCTCTGCTGTTTATGCAAATGTCGGCATGACTGAAACTAATGTTGAAACTACTTCTGCTTTCACCAAAAGGTCATGTCTTATTGAAAAGCAGAACATGAAGGCATAAATCATATTTGAACATTTGACTGCTGGATTTCCTAACCAACTAGTCTTTATTAAAATGGCACATCACTACGCTCTGGCTGTGTTCATCCTGGCCTTCGCTGGAGTCTGGGGCATGTGTGCAGCTGACGTTGGAGACTTCGCTCCATGCCTTGAGAAATTCTTTAGATCCTGGCCTCCTAAAGGTTTGTTGGGGACCCCGATCTGCCAACGTTATAAAAACCAGTACCGCTTTGCCACGCTTTACAGTCGGCCACGCCGCACTCCTTGGTTCTCAGCCTATTTGTACTCTACACCAGAAGGAAAAAGACCGCATACATTTTGGAAGTATGAGCCCCAGGTGAGCATGTTCAAATATTCTGTCAATCATGAAATCATAAAAAAGTAATTATGATTCAATAAAATGTGTTTTTAAGATGTTAAAGTTGGGATACTTGTTATATTAATCAGATTCAGAATATCTTCTAATTCTTTTGATTACTTTTTTTTCTATCCCTGGGGGTTTCTTAAGGTTACTTTATTTTAAAATGAAAGGAAATAAAAAATAAAAATATTTATATGATATAGAAAGTTAAAATCAGCAGATTCTATTACTACTGGGTAAAAAGTAAATATTGTCATAATTTTTTTACTGATATATTGTTATACGTCCAAATAAGATTTACAGATTTTTTTTGAAACATTGACTTGCTGGTATATGTTCCAGTTCAGCATACTTCACACACAAAAACAATATTACGTAAGAAATGAGGAAATGAGCCACAGTAAAAGGGAACTGGTAAATGTTTGTACTTACGGTCTATTAACTCCCCATGGTAAAAAAGAGATAGTGCTGAGTAAAGGGAGCTGTAGCAGGACTGACTCGTCGACCCCAATAATATCAAGACGTGTAGCTATAGCTATGGGCAAACACCTTTGCAAGTGGTCAATTAGTAAAGTTCGCCACAGCTTTTTCGGGCCAAGTTTGAAATTGTGGGAGGTGCGACTCTGATATGATAAGATTATTACATTTCTTATATCATGTCATCGTAGAATGTGTTGTGCGTTACCCAGGCGCAGAAGAAAAGCACACCTAGCACACATAACATAGACATTTTTGCTGGTGCAGAGCTTGTGTTTGTTTCAAGTCTGGTTTTGCTTTAGTGTTTTCCACATATGTGATAAAAATCAGCTTCACTCCTTGAGTCAGTCTTCCTATAAATAACAGTTTATCTATAATAGGTCGGTGTGCAATGTTCATCACTTTTCTCTTCTGACCCCCACAATGAACAGTTAGCCTACCCAGGAGCTGATGGCAACATGCTCTCCTTCCCTCTGGGCCATCTGGATCAGAACGTGGTAGAAAGCCAAGGAGTGGGGTTGGACTACATTAACTCCACCTATTCTCGTGGACACTTGAACCCCAGCCTCCATCACAAGAGCCATGAGGACCGCGCAGCTACCTTCACCCTAACTAATGTGGTTCCTCAAATGTCAGGCTCTAATGATGGGCCGTGGGCTGCAGTGGAGAACACCGTCAACCAAACTTTAGATGCATACTGTCTCGGAGACGCTTACGTAGTGACTGGCATCATCCCTTACAAAAGCGATGAGCCCTGGCTCAGGAATCATCGCGTAGCCGTGCCTGAGTATATTTGGTCTGCATACTGCTGCCCAAACTACAACAACAGTCTACCAAAAGAACTGAAGGAGGCTTTCCCCACGTATGCTGCCATTGGACGCAACGACTGCAACAGCACAGAGGAGATTGTGCCAGTAAACCAGCAGGCTAAGAAACAGTTCAGAGGGTATGATGTCAGAAAAATGCCACTGGAAACACTCGAGATGTATCTGAAGGACAGATTCAAAACTGTTGTCAGTGTCTTTTACGAGCAGTGCTCTCAATCCAACTGATTTTGCAGACACAAATACACTGATGGTATAGCTACAAGAATTAGATTTTTTAATTTTTCTTTCCTTTAAAAGGTCCCCTATTATGCTTTTCTGGTTATACCCCGTCCTTTCGTGTGTTATGTAGCTTTTTCTGTAAACGGTCTGCAATGTCACAAAACCTCAAAGTACACCCTGTAGCGAGTAAAACTCTAAAGCAGAAAAGATTTGTCTATGCTGGCCTCCCACGCCTCATTGCAGATTTTTCTTCTTTTTGCCAATCGGCACACCCTCTGCCAACCGACCATGTACTGTTGGAAGGCTGAAATGTCAAGAAAGTACTGTTCCCTGAAATGTGAGGGGAAATGTCATCTGTTTGCCTTACCGAAGGCACAACCACGAAAACGTCAGTGGTTGAAATGTATTTTTAATACTGTTCAATGGTTCGAAGTACTGTAGGCCTACTGTGTGCCCGGCATTTCACGGACGACAGCTTCAAAAACCTTGCACAGGTTGATGCCGATAAGCAAGCGTGCAGTACTGAAGGACGAGGCTGTTCCTACTTTGTTTCAGTTCTAACATTACATCTGAAATGTAACACACACTTTCCACTGAGGCTGACGATACACCATTTTCAGCTGCCTGACGCTGGCGCACTTTGGCTGCCGCTCTGTTACTGTTGTTGTGTATGTTTTGCCGTTGAACTACTTTAATCTGTAGGCTACTGCTATCCTACTAGGCATTTGGATACACCACATTGAACTAACGATCCAAAAGACAATCATATTACAGGATTAGTGTAGATCGCCAATCTTTATACCAAACATTTCAGCCTCACCTGCTAGCTTGACTCTCCGACATCCTGCTACCGGTCTACCATCCGATTGAACTGTCTTGAACTGTGGTCATCACGTTGCACACCAACCTCCGTGTTATGCCATCGCAATAAACAGCACGTCAATCCGTCCAATCTCCGTCTCCTCCCTCAGTCCTCCAAACCAACCACAACGCAGCGTCACCTGAAACTGTCCCTACTCAACACCCGTTCACTCAGCCATAAAAGCCTCATACTGAACGAATTCATCACAGACAATAACCTGGACTTCTTCTGCTTCACTGAAACCTGGACGCACAAACCCCTGGACTCTAATTCACTCAATCAGATTACACCCCCTGGCTTCACATACATAAAAAAACTTCGTCCTGAGGGGGTGGGGAGGCGGTGTTGCAGCAGTTTACAGGAAGGACATTAAAATAACCACAATTCCCATCCCCGCCACTACTTCATTTGAACACCTCGCCTTTAAACTCTCAGGCTCCAGTCCCCTGGTCACTGCGATTATCTACCGCCCTCCTAAACCTAACCCTTCCTTTCTGTCCGACTTCTCTGCTTTCCTGACTCAACTATGTGCTTTTTCACCATCCGTTCTCCTCCTAGGGGACTTCAACATCCACAAACCTGCCACAGAATTCCTGGAATTGCTACACTGCTTCAATTTTACCCAGCACATCAACTTCCACCCACAGCCATGGACACATCCTGGATCTGGTCTGCTCAACTGGTCTTACAATTCACCAACTCTCCAGCCTCAACATCTCTGATCATCTGACCATCACTATTGAAATTGACATACCAGTACCTACACCCAAAGAAAAACATCAAATACACTTCAGAAACATAAAATTTCTCTCCCCCAACGCTCTCTCTGCTGCCATCTCTACAATATTATTGGCCGCCCCCCCCCCCCCACTGATGTCTGATAATCCTTCTGATCTTGTGCACTTTACAACAACAAATTCTCCTCCTGTCTCGACCAGCTGGCTCCCATAAAAACCAAAACGGTCACGCTCCAATATCTTGACTGGCAATGAAAACCTCCACCTGCATCCTGGATCCCATCCCCTCCCATCTCGTGAAGAACTGTCTGTTAACCATTTCCCCACTAATTTCAGAGATCATCAACTCTCCCCTCAGCTCTGGCTCTGTCCCCCCCTCACTTGAACTGGCTGCTGTCACCCCCATCCTCAAAAAACCGGGATTCAACCCAGACATCATGTCCAACTTCCGGCCCATCTCCAATCTCCCCTTTCTGTCTAAAATACTTGAACGTGTAGTCTCCATCCAACCCTTTCAATCTGGTTTCCGATCGCAACACCGAACTGAAACAGCCCTACTCAAAATCACCAATGATCTCCTCCTCGCCTCAGACTCTGGACACCTCAGCATCCTCATCCTCCTGGACCTCACTGCAGCTTTCGACACCATCAACCACACCATTCTCCTCTCCTGGCTCAAAACTTCCATCAACATCACTGGTACTGCACTCTCCTGGCTACAGTCTTACCTCACAAACCGACAGCAATTCATCAACATCAACAACTGAACCTCCCCCCCCGCTCCCGTGCCCCAAGGTGTCCCCCAGGGTTCGGTGGTCGGTCTTCTCCTCTTCATCCTCTACCTCCTTCCCCTCGGTAACATCATACGCTGCCACGGCCTCCACTTCCACTGCTACTCTGATGATGTGCAACTTTACATCTCAACTAAATCCATCACCACTTCAACCATCTCAACTCTCACCAACTGCTTCACTGACATAAAATCCTGGATGCAGAACAACTTCCTCAAACTCAATTGTGATAAATCTGACATGGTCATCATCGGTCCCAAATCCCTCACCAAAAAATATAACAACCTATCCCTCACCATCGACAATACCACGCTGACTGCCTCCCCTCACATCCGAAACCTTGGAGTCATCTTCGACAGCAACCTCTCCTTTGAGAACCACATCAAGCACATCACCAAAACTGCCTTCTTCCACCTCAAAAATATATCCCGTCTCCGCCCATCACTCTCCTTCTCTGCTGCTGAAACCCTGATCCATGCCTTCATCTCATCCAGACTAAACTACTGCAACAGCATCCTTTATGGTACACCATCCAGGGGCAGGCGCTCCGACAAGGCGTTAGGACAGAGAGTGAATAGAGATACTTTACAGAGATGCTGCATGAGAAAACCAAGGTGATTTTGGAACATTGAACAGTGTAAATCTATTGTAGTACACCTCAACAATGGAATTATGATCAGCAAAAACAGCTACAATATGGATCCTTTAATTAAGGCCTAATATAAATACAGTGGCAATATTGTTAGTTAAAAGAAGTAGAGACTCACTTTTAATGACTGTTATATCTTGCAATAGAAACAAAATAATATGTTTAAAATGTTGGGGGGATTTATTGTTATGAACTAAGAAAACTGCTGAAGCATTGTTGCACGATGACCTTTCATTAAGGTGTGATTGATCAAGAAAAGAGGTCCTTCTTTTGAGGAAACTTTCCAATGGTGATGGTTTTATGGAAACAAATAATGTTATACTTTATTTGTAGCATTCATGCTACTTTCAACCTGATAGGTAGTGTTAATAAAGCTGGTTTTAAAGGATTATTTTTTCTTTATTCTGAGAAATACACTTGTTCTTGCTAACAGTAAGATGATTGATAACCTACCACTGTCATTTGTGTCTGTTTAATAAATGGAGCTTGGCGGTAAAACTGGAAACAGCAGGAAAACAGCTAGCCCAGTTCCTTCTTTAAAAACATCTTTACTTGATATTTTTACACTTGGGTTTTCATCCTGATCAAATAAGAAACATACCACACATTAATATTGGAAGTGCATTTCGTTATCACTGAATAGAGCCATGCTAGCATTTTCCCTCTGTTTCTAGTCTTTATGCTAAGCTAAGTTTGCAGCTTGATATTTACTCTAAAGATATGGGAGTGGTATCAATCTTCTCATCTAACTCTTGGCAATAAAGTGAGTTGCTGTTTGTGTAAAAGCTATAACTTGACCTCAGATAATTCTCTTAGCTTAATAAAGATTATAAATAATGCTACTCTCACTCTGATATACATACAGTATACGGTAGCCTATATTGTATATGATGGTATTCTCTTAATCTTAGTACAATGTGCATTGATACTGAGGAAGGTTTGTAGCGGTATCCTTGTAACCACTAGATGGTAACCTTGTGCAAACCTTCTACATGACAGGCAGCTTTTGCAGGCTGTTCACACACTGTATGTTTGTTGAAAAATGTCTTTTATCTTATTTTTTACATAATCATGTCAAGGATATTTTGTTTTGTATTAAAAAAAAAAACTACACATCAACTATTTATGTGAAATGAATCAACTTTGTTCTGGGCATGTTTTTAAAATAATGTAATGTTATCTTGGTGCCATTGTAGATATAGCACATTTAGACAAACAGTAACTTGTTCCACCAGTTGGTCTTGACTGTTCTGAAGCTTTGCCAAGACTTTTTGTAATGATCACTGAGACACATGTTTCTTTTCACACTGGATTTATTGCATGAATATATTTTACAGTAGCACAGGTGTTAGGGCTAATCATATTTAATAAAAGACACCACCCATCAAACTTTGTTTTGGTAAAAATTGATCACTGGCTTAGTGATTCTGCTGATTCATCGATGGAGTGAAGAGCTTGTCCCACACCTCCAACTTCAATATGGCCCTGCCCATGGGGGACATGGTAGCCTTCAGGTCCACTTCCCTGCCCTCAAACGTGAGATCACAGCCATGGGCCTCCGCCCTCACAAAGCCCTTAGGTTCTTTGTCATAATACATCTCTTTGTAAAGCTTCTCATTGCACTCTTTGTCCACAGGGTAGATTGCCAAGGCCAACCAGTTCTTGTACGTGGAATTATCGTAGGGCACAGAGAACATTATGGCTAATTTCTCCTGAGGGGCGTTGGTATTTCTCTTAAACAGGTCGTAGGTCATGACACCCACAGCGCCGGTGGCTTTGGCACTGGTCTTGCTGAAGTTGCATATCTCGGTTTTGAGAGGGCGCACGGTGGGCTGGGGCGGGCTATGGCAGTTCCCACTATCCAGGTAAACCCTTTTTTTGAAAGGCAAAAGAAGAAAGAGAATAAATAGAAATTCATCTATAGTTTGTTTTCATCAGGCTTCACACACACAAGGGAATAAAGTTGCATTATTTCAAGAATACTATAAACTATATCGTCTTTTAGATGTGTACTTACTTGGGGTCTACCAGGCAGATGCTGCTGGTGAGGTTGGTGATCTCAATGGTGACATTTCTTCTGCTTTTGAGGTTAGCAGCAAAAGCCTCTGCTGATTCACTCATGTTGTTGCTCGTAAAGGCTGCAGCAAAGCAGAGTTCTAATTTATTACAATGGAGTGTATACGCCTAGTTGTGAACAGTGTCTATAACAGTGTCTATAACATATGATGCACAGTGCTAAATCCTACATACAAACTATATTTTTCATTAAACCTCCAAATCGACCCAGTAATAAACAGGCTTACCTGTCCGGATCCCAGGTGTGTTGCTCGCTCAGGCAGTGCAGATTCGAAACACAGGATTCTCTCTTTCGATCATTCTTGTTTGGAAATGTGTGACACTGTAACCCCACCCAAAAGTGTTTCCACCCACAACACCTACTCCTTGTTACTGTCATATGTCTTTCTGCCCTGGCCTCTCACCTGAGGTATGTAGACTGAGGCTCGGAGACAGGGTGTAGCCAACCGTTGCAACATAAGGATGGCCTTTTTTTGTTTTCATAATGTGTTTTTTTTTGCCTAGCTACGATCAAGTTTGTTCAGCTTTCAGTGACATTGAGCCTCATGCAAGAAGCGAACAAACCTATTTTTATTCATATCTGTGATTTGTTCCTTAGTATCCATGCAGAAAGCAATGTCCTCTTATTTTGTACCCATCAACCTTTTGTTTTTATTTTGTTAATACCCTTTGATTTCAGGGATTCCCAAATGTTTTCCCATTGTTGGTGTTATTGGTAGAGAGCACTATTACCAAGATAATAAAACAAACATTTACCGTCCTCAAAATGATTGTCCATTGCAAACGTTTGAAATTTGAGGAAATTAAATCAAACTGCATACAAATTATATGTAATCACATTTAGAATATTTAACTTTAATGGGGGAATACTCTTAATCCATTGGTCCAATTTAAAAAACCATTGGAGGATAATATGTTGTGCGTTCAGCTTCTGTATAGGCTACCTTACATACTGCTTTTAGATACTCTTTTCCTGCAACACCATACTGATGCTCTCAACAATCACCAGTTAGCTGAAGTTCTTCTTCTACTTATGTCATGTAGTAATTTAATATCTCCAATTTGCATGTGCCATAGAATATTCACTCTGCAATATACATGCTCAGCCGTTGTATAGGGGGCATTTCCTGTGAGAATACTCACATTTTTTGATTAAGCGGGATTTATCATTCAGCACAGCTGGATTAAGAGATTTGGATGGTTAAGATCATTCAGTGCATCTGGAGTTAACTTCTGTGAGAAAACGTTGCTGCATAAGGCTGAATGTTTACTATCTCATTGTCTCATTATGCACCACACCTGTTATCTCTGCCAAGATGTGGTTTTTCCTGTGTGCAAGAGGACAAGAACATGCTGCACCTTTAAAAGGCATGCTGCACAGTCTGGCCTTGTTGATTCTTATACTTTTATAAATCAAAGTGAGGCCTGATTCATGTTATATCTACTGCAGAGATTCCAAGCTTTTCATTTACCTGATGTGACTGCCTGCAAACGTTTGTGACCATTTTTGGAAAAAAGATGAAAAATGGCAAGGACAAGAAATCCATTGTATTGTTTTTTTTATTCATTTAAAGCGACCATACATTGACAAACAAATGATATGTAGGTTTGAGGAACATCTGTTTCAACTGTGTTCTTACAATTTATTCCACACCAATGCCCTCATTACAAACATTCATCTTCCCATCTTGTCGTACAACTCCAGTTTAATAATGGCCTTGCCCTCGTCGGACATGCAGGCCCTCACATCCACCATTCTCCCCTTGTATGTCACCCCTGAGCCGTCGGCCTCGTGACGCACAAAGTTGGTGAAATCTTTTTCATTGTACATATGTTTGAACAGTTTCTCATTGCATTCTCGCGTGTGCTCAAAGATGCCCACCCCGAGCCAGTTTTTGTAGAAGTTGTAGTCGAACGGCACGGAGAACATGACAGCGATCAACTCGTTGCAGTGGCGGCTGCGCATGTCGAACAGCTCGTAGGTTAGGACACCAACGGCACCCGATGCCGTGTTGTCGTCTTTGATGAAGGAGCACAGTTCGGTCTTCTGGGTACGCACGGTCGGCTGTGGAGGGCTGAAGGCGAAGCCACTTTCCATGTGCAGCCTGCAGGATAGAAGAGATGCAGTAATGAGTTTCCTTACCCAGAACCCCAACCCCAAATCTTACCCTAACCCTAACCTCTACTCAGGTGGTGCTTATACCACAATGTAAAAATACTTCCTCATAAGTGGGCGAATGTGCTCTGCATTAAAAAATCCTGGTTGATTAAAAGTAAAAAGGGTGAAATTTGTTTTAACTTCAAAAACAGTACTGGTCCCAATGTAATTTTGGCCAATGGTTCCCAACCTAGGTGATGGTGTAAAAGTGCAAGTTCCTTTGAATGTCAGTATATGTAAGATGTATTTACTGCATGCATGGATTCAAGAACACCATCTTCATTTCTTTAACACACAAATAATACAAAAAAAACAGTTCACTGTCTAATAGAGATTCTTACTTGGGGTGGATGAGACAGTAGACGGCACTGACATTGGTGATCTCGATGGTGCAGTTGCGGTTGGTTGAGAGGGTGTGGGAGTGGGACTCTGCATTCTCAGACATGATGATGACGGGTGGAGATTGCTAACTGATGGATGTACAAAAGAGAGTTTAGCAAAACTTAAATATATCCTGATTTTGTGTTTGTTAAAATAGATTTTTGTTTACTTAAATACCTCCCATTAAAGTTCTTTATTTTACAGAATCATATTGCTTACATATTAGCTGGGTGTTTTATTCGAGTGACACATGCTGCTTAAAGGCATGCAGACAATTATTGTTAACACCAGGGATGGGATGTAACGAATGACATGTAATTGAGATTACATAATCAGATCAGAACTGGAATACACTTCAAAAATTGTGATTTAGTTAAAGTTGTATTGTCAATGATTACTGCAATTTTTTAAAAATGTTTTTAAATTTAAAACAATGTAACTTTATTATGTTTTTACCAATAACCAATTCTATGGGTCAAATATTTGTAGTTCTCATTTCAGCACCTCAACACATTTTATTGTAAGTCAATGGATAACTCTACTGGTTTCATATGAAAACTATAATGTCATTTGTATTCAGTAACTGACTTCATCTTAAATTAATAATACATGCTAATGCTACAACACTTCTAAACACACACTGTGGCACAGGAACAAATTACAGTGCATAGAGGATATCAAACGTTACACCAACTCCGCACACTACTTCAATTGACAAAAAAACCAACAAAGAACTAAAGCCATATCTACTGAGAAGCATTTAAAAATATTATCTATCAACATTACCACTTGGCTTTTCTTTATTCAAAATTATTGCAGTTTTGGGAAATACTTCATATTTACCTCGAAGTAAATGTACTTACTTTACTCTATGTCACACACGGGATGGCAGAGAGTCCTCTGAAAACAGGTGAGACTTTGGTTCAGAGACGAAGACAAAGTCACACCCTCTCAGGGGGAGTCACAACTCACACACACTGACAGCTCACTCTGGGTGTGTCTTTGCTTTCATGCAATGTTGGGTATGTGTGACAGTTTAAGGGACGACACTACCAGTTATGGGTGCTGACAATTCTAACCAATTGTTACCCCTATTAATCTTTCAGTTGATAACTTACACAGGAACATGTGCACAACAAGTTTCCTGTAAATGGTTACATTTGCAAAAGAGGCATTATTTATTTTTGTATGTGTTGCTTTACGTTGACAGAACATATTACCAAGTAAAAAAACTTAAATGTGTATTTTGGGTGTTTTTATTTGCACTTATCTAAAAGAACACATGTTATGGAAGCAAAATAGCCCCAAATGAAAAATTGACATCGCATGAAGTAATTGTTTTACCTGTTCAGTGTATGTATATGAAATAGACTGTAGTATAGAAAATATTAGGTTATGTGTTTAATGTAATATTTAGGACTCTTACCACTTCTTTGGCACAAGATGAAAAAGTAATCCTCACCCAGGCATACAAAGGGTGGAGCCCTGTGACTGGTTGTTGTTGGGTGAATAACCTGAATTTCTGGGTAAATGTTTTAAAATGAAGCGCCGCACCCTTCAGAGAGTCAAGGAAGTGACTAGTCTTGGATGAAGCCTTCTGAAACTCCTAAACTGGTTCCTGCGAGTGATTTCTTACATGCTGTCTTTGTTCACTACTGCTTTGTGCCAAAATGTGATGAATGATATATCTGAAGCAACACACTTCTTTTTGTTTTTATGAACCTAATATTTGTGAAACCTGTTCCAGCATGCACTGAATGAAAGTGATGGATGGCATATGAGGAAGTCGATGCAGTCTTAACTAAGGGGTCAAGGGGTCATATGTCATATATATATATATATATACATTTCATATGTCCGAGGGACCTTTCCATCTTTAAATCTGTTAGAAATAAAGATGGAAAGGTCCCTCGGAAAATGACCATCAGGAATCACAAAATGAGAACAAAGATGATCTGATAAACTCATTAAATATGTGTCATTTCAAAGTTTAAAGCTTTTTTCATCAATCATTTTCTCCCTGAAAAAGGTGTGTCTTTGAGCTGTGATAAATTAATAAACAAGACACAATTAATTTCCAAACACCTCCTAGGGTTTCAATGTATAAACTTTGGCGTATGTGTAAAACAGTTTTATTTAAAACATTTGAAACATAATCAACAGGGAATAATAAGTAACAGTGTTGACATAATGTCAAATATCTTTCTAGTATGTTGCACAGATATCTCCTGAAATGAGCCTGCTAACATTGTAATGCTCCGTTGCAACAGCAAAGTTGAACATGTCGGCTTACCTCTACTGGTCCGGCCTGCAGAACAACATGTCATCACCGCTCTGCACCCATAATCCATACCATTTTTCTGCTGTTTTGTTTTTATCATGTCTGCAAATCAAAAAACACTATATATGGGTCTTTATTCTAAAATATATTTAAACATGAAACACTTGTTCAAAAATGAAATGCAAGAGCGCATTGTTGGTGCTTTAGGGCTTCATGCAGATGAGTCCCCGCTGTATCAGGGGGTGGACCCCCCACCACCATCATCCGCATCCGCAGAAAGGACAAGCCTTGCTTCCCAAAACCACCAAATTCCCATGGGCATTTCAGGGCGGCCAACAGTGCCTGTGCCCCTGTAACACTGGGTTTTGTGTTTCTGTTTGATTTGTTGATTCCAGTCCTTCACTGTCAGAAGCAGAAGGTACCCCTAAACTACATTGAACAATCGTTCCATAATCTTTGGAGTGCCCCTGTAGAGCACCCAATAACCTCATTCTTTGAGCAGCAGGTCAGGGCAAAGGCCGTTATTACCATTGGGGATAGGTTTAGGATGGTCAGGATCACAGATAATATTGTTTGCAAGACTTTTATTTGCAGATTTATTGAGATTTAATTAAACAGCCCAATTTAGTCCTTAAGAGCTCCTTTGCTTTAAAATACATGTGTGCATTTGTGTGTTTGTTGTTGGTTTTTATCCATACTCTAATAGCCTTTATGGATTAACAACGGTATTTTGACTTACAACATGATGTTCATCCTACTATAGTGCAACAGCAAATGTGTTTTATAAGAAATATACCAAAATGTATTTTTATTTCAATGCAATGACTACATTTGTAGTTGTGTTTATATTTTACTACAGCTTTCTTGCATAGCATCTGCAAAGCCCCAAAAATATATGCACATTTTATAACTTTATGTTATTCTATTTACTTCTTCATATACCATGTATTAGAACATACTTCATTGATGAGTAATTGAAATGTGTTTTTGTTTTTTTGTGTGAGGCACAGTTTCACAGTTTCACTCAGATGTTAACATTTAATGTAGCATGAACATGCAGTATGTGTCTTATTTCTTTAATAGAATTTTAAATAAAAATCATTTCAGTCTATAGAGATTCACAAACTGTCTTTGTGTCTGTGGAGAGTTACAGTCTTAATTGTGGTTTCCCTAGTGTCATTAGCTACAGCTCATTAGAGGAGTTTAGAAAAAGCCCAGTCATAGTTTCAGAGACTGGAAACACCCAAATCACACAAGTTGTTGAGTGACGCCATCACTTACACACCTCTCTGTGGGATAATTGGCCTCTGAATTCTACCCCATCAAGGAAGAAGAGCACAAGCATACTGTATACTGAGCTAACGTGTTTAACGTTTACTTCATGAGCACCATCTTGTGGTCAAATCAAAACAGTAAGGAAAATAAAGACAGAGATGACAGCAGTCATTTCAATCAAAACAAGAGATATTGTCCTCTTGTCTTTCTGTATAGACTATGGTTGGAACATAAATCCAAATGCAGCTGACACTCTGCATGCATGTGTGCTACTGTAAAATTAACAGTCTAATTATCTAGAACATTTTATATTGAGTATTCTTTTGGTTAATGTCCTTTATAGGCTACTGTAGTTGTGTATAAAGGCTTGCTGCTGTTTATTGTTTTTATTGCATTTTAATTTTATTCCCTTTTATTTTATAATGTTTATACTTTTTTCCATCTTTAAAGACTTACATATTTGAATGACTGAGCATTGTCTTTTATGAGGGAGTGTAATAACCTAGTTACAGAAATGTGAAAGGTCACCTGTAGAGGAATTATTTACAATCTAAAAATCCAACAAGGTTCAATACATGTGATAAACCAAACCAAAAAATTTGAATTTTGAGAAAAAATAGGTGCAATTAGGAGATTAGGGATTACAGCATATTATGGATCCAATAGATTGCAAAGCGTGCTAATTGAATAAATCAATTTTAAAAAGTATTTGTTAAGGATAATAAACATCATTTTATTGAGTTATTAATAAATAAAGAGTTTCTGGTTCTGATTCTGATGTTTTGCAGGCGTGGAGCTGGCAGCTGGGGAATCTGCTTACCATCAATCAGGGAGCAGAGAGAATGATGCACAGGAAACATAAGGAGGTAACAGGGGCTACATCCTCGCTTGTGTAACTTTTACAGAATATTATTTTTATTTATATTACAGCAAGTGTTTAACAGTTATTTCCAAGATGGTGCAAAACAAAAAAACATAAAATACACAAAACATAAAACATTTACAAAAGTATTCAACATAAAGAATGAAGAACAAACAATAGTAGTGACCCTGTGGTTATTCAAATAGCTTACACAACAATCAAGGAATTATGCAACATTATGCAAGTGCAATATTATGGGTTGCGCTTTAGAAAAATCCCTTAATATGTAAAATCCGATAAAAAAGAACAAGAAAAAATATAAAAGCAAAGGGAATCATATTTCTGAATATGAGAGTATATTATTACCTTATAAAAGACACAAATAAGCAGATGGCCATTTAATGCAATAAGTACCAGATATGAAACACCCTGTCGTTACAGAATAAGCTGCATTGTATTTACAGTATTGAAATTACATTTCAGAATAAAAAACTAAGCTAAAAAACAAGGTTAGAGCTAAAAATAACTTTTTAGCTAAAAATAACTTTTTAGCTCTAACCTACACATCATGTGCATTTTACATTATTGCTGATCCCTTTAAATACATGCTGCAAGTGAAATTGATTGTATTGTATATGGATGTACTTGTTACCATTAAAATGTTGCCATTTTTTAAGTAAGTGCTTTGTGCTGGAAGTGAACTAGCTAATCAGACGCCATTATGGATGATGATCTTTATATGTACAGTGGCTCCAAGTTTTAAATCAATTTCTTAAAGTCTTTTGAAATTAAACATATTCAGAAAACTTAGTGGTCAGTATCTTGACGCAATTGACACAATTACATCATCTATATTTTGAATATGAAAAATCGTTGGAGTGCAGAAGCCTCAGGTGTTGTTAATAGTTTTGGAATAACAATGGAGCTCCATAGAGTGGTGCAGTGATGACATATTTTGAAGGCCATGTTAGCACAGCATGGGCTCAATTGATAAAAAGCCAATGGGATTTCCCTATTGGCTTTCAGTATACCGCAGAAAATGCGTCTTGTGGCCAGCACATGTTTATGACACTTCATACGTTGTGTTCAGCAGAAATGTCTCCACAAATTATTACCACTTTGTGATTTTTGAAGCGTAAATGCAACTGCAGAACCATAGAGCTAACAATGCTATAAATGAATTACATTCGAGTTGCATGGCTGCGTGTCACTCATCGCAAAGCTAGGCGGCTACTGTACGGCTTGATAAGGTTTAGGAGTGTAATTAAGTCACTTGTTAGCAACCGCCGTTTTGATGATATTAGCCTCGGATATTCCCGAGTGGGGTATTTACTTACGTTTTTGATGTCGTACAACAAAACGTGAGAATCTTGCAAACTTGCGTTAACCGCAGACTCTTCTTACCGCATGCATTTCCCGGGATTTATGACTCGTTACTTAACTACCCCATTGCGCAGAGGAATACGATTTGGCTTTAGCTAAACCATGCTAGCTAGTCGAATGAATGGGTTGTTGGTTTGATTCTATTCATGGGAAAATGTTAAATACTGCAGAAATCCTTTAGGACCACCAAGAACATGAGAAAACAGCAGCAGTAATAACAGTCCTTGTCCCTATCTTCATTTCTGTGGAAACATGGAGCCAGCAGTGATGGAGGTCAGCCCCGTTTTCTCTTCTATCCATCTGTTGTAGTTGGTCACTCTGGTGTAAACGCCTGGTCGATCCTCCTGTGCGCAGCCGTCGCCCCAGCTGATGACTCCAAACAGGAAGAGCGTGTTGCCAGCCTCGCACACCAGAGGCCCCCCGAGTCTCCCTGTAGGAGAAAAACCAGCAGCATTAAAGGAAATCAACAAACTGATCCTTGGAATCCTGATCGAGTTAGGACGTGTCGTAAATACCTCGCAGGCATCCTGGCTCCAGTCGGTACGTCCCGCACACAACATGTTATCACTGATCATGTTCCCATAATAGTTGCGACACACATCGTCAGCGATGAGATTCACCTGAGCCTCTCTGAGGAACTGAGACTTATACCACAAACCTGAAGAAGAAGAAGAAAGACTGTTAAACCTTGTACAACTTAATGCTTGTATAATGCATATAATATATAATTAGCTAGAAAATAAGTAATTACATTCACTTAAGTGCTACTTCTTTAACGCCACTACATTTATGTAATTACTGCATTTACAATAAAGATTTCAACATGATATGAACATTTATGTACCTTATAAAGTACTTTTACTCAAGTACTGTGCTTGAGAAAAAATGTGAGGTACTTTATTTGAGTATTTCTATTTATAGAAATAACTACAGGACCTATTGTATATGGATTGAGGTAAGCATAATCCCCTGTTCCCATAATTTTGGCCATGTTTTTTTTTATACTTGCATTATTCAAGTTAATTTGAGTTGAGTTGTGTTAAGTTGAATTATTTGAGTTGAGTTAACTTAACCCTGTCTTGTCTTTGAAAGTTTCCGTTCATTGTGTTCGCGGGTCAATATTGACCCATGATTTAGTCCAAAACAATCAAAAATAATGACCATCATCCAATATTGTTTTTACTACATCATAAATAACTTATTATGCATTCATAACCATACAGTCCTGTTTTATTTTATGGCCCCAAAACATATAATAGTATATGTTTTTAAGTAAAAAATGGGATTGAATTAACTCATTAAATTCCATATAGCAAAGACAGTGGATAATTATGTTATCTGACTATAATAGAGTTATATTAGAATACAATTTCAAATTATTGTTAAAGTGGAGGAAGGGAGTGGGGTGTCTAAAGTCAAAGATGATTTTTGATTGGGCCAAATTTGACCTAGGGTCACCCATAACAATGCACTGCTGGGTCTTCCCAGACCGGAACACCAAATTACTCACCAAACTTCTCTTTCCCATATCCCGCGATCTCACAGGTAACCCCAGGCTGGAGGTTCTGCTGAGGCGGCGGCAGACACACACTCTTCACTGAGCTGCTCTCCTCTGCACACTGCCCATTCCTAGCCTTTAGCTTCAGCAGAGCTGCAAGACATTTATCAAATAATCACTGCCTGTATAACATTACAGAATCAACAGAGAAGCCTCTATAGACAAGTTCATACCGATATCGTTGTTATAGCTCTCTTCACTTTTGTCAAACCCGTCATGGAGGATGATTTCCTCCACCCTGAATGTTTGCTCCACGATCGGGTCAGTCTCATTCATCACATTTTTCCCCAGGGTGACAGAGAGACGGCGCACTTTGGTTTGGGAGCTGAAAAGTCACAGGAAATGCCAAATCAACCTGATGTCAGAAGTTTCAAGATATATTGTGAGGTCATTGGAAGGTTGGGGGTTGGCTCCCAGCCCATTCAACATGTTGCATGTTTCCATGAGTGGATGGCACCTCTGTATTAATCTGTGTGAATGGGCAAATGAGGAGTTGTAAAGACCATTAAAGTGCTATATAAATGCAGTCTATTTACCACTTTAAAAGTAATAGCACCACACTGTGAAACTACTGCAATAAAGCCAAACAGTCAAAGTCTAACTAAAAGTAAAAGTAAGTTTCATCTGTAAAAGAATCCATTGTGCAGTAAATGTTTTCTGTCAGTTTTTTGTGATTTTTCATATAAATAATACTGCTGCATTAATTGTCATTTTACTGCTGTAGGTGTTTATGGTTGAGCTGTTTATGTTTGTTAATTTATTTATTTTTATTGTGCAAAAGGACATGTCTACATACTGATGTGATGAATGGATTACCCAAATTTGGATCAATAAAGTACATTTAAATCAAAATCCATATTTAAATTGAGTTTTATAGAATAATAAGAAGAAACGTTTTATTAACTCTAAACGAACACATTTAAAGAGATGCATGGTTTTCACTGGACAGGAAGGCAATGTAAAAGTAACATCAGTTGTCAGACAACTATCAGAACTTAAAAGTACAACAATTCTCTCAAAAGTAGAAAATGGTATTATTTAGAATAATATAGAATAAAGTACCTTGGAATTGTACTTCCACCAAAAAATGTAAAAGTTGACTTATTTAAATGCATTATGTCAACAAATTTCACATAACTATATGAGGTTAGTTGTAAGCATTGATATTACGTTTAAATAACACGTATTAAGTTTAACTTGATATTATTGCTTTCAACTAACCTAATACCACTTGTTGACATGATGAATGTAATTAAAGTCAATGTTTCAGTTTTTAAAAGTAAGTAAAGTATTTGATTTAATGTACTCAGTTACTCTCAGGCACCTGCTGTGGTTACAGTAAGTTATCTCACTTCCTACCCGTCGGGGAAGCAGTGTGCAGCTGTGAGCACCCAGCAGGGTGAGATCAGACTCCCCCCGCAGCGGAAAACCTTCTCCTTGGATTTGCCGCGCCAAAATATGGCAGCAACCCACGGGTGGGATTCCACAGTGGCAACTGTTCCTCCCACGATCTTCATTTGCTTTCTCCTGGAGCGCTGACCACATGAGGACTCTGCAGCTGGGGGTCGACACAGGGGTTAAACAGTGGAAGAAATCATATGAATATTCAATAAATGCCGTAAAGGAGGGGGGTTTACCTGGCTGAGGTTCAGTGGGTGCAGGCAGGGGTGGATCTGGAACTATAAGATTAGAGGGTGTTTACCACGAAGGAACATGAAATTTGGTTTAGATTTTATTGGAAGACCAAAGAAAGATGGTACACTTACATGAGTCAGAGCCACAGCGTGGGATAGCACAGTACTCCCACACCAGCTTCAGGTTCTTCCACACATGACACCACGGACGCCGCCTGTAGTGAAGATTTCTGGAAACAACAAAATACAGCATGTTTTTTTCGGTTCCTAAATGAATCCTTATTGTCAACATAATTGTTTGAATTACTGACTTGATCCGTCTCTTTTTAGTCGTGAACAGCTTTCTCTGTGTTTCAGTTGGTCTACATAGGTTTCCCCGCCTTTTGACGGCCAAAGTTTTGAAATTTGTTACTGAGTTCCAGGGTTTGAGCACTTAACCTTAGATGTTTATTTGTATGATAATGAATAAAGTATTACAGAAAAATAAGTAGGATAGAAAACACATTTTCAATTTGTGCTTTGAATGTGTTTTGTGCAATTCATTCTTTATAAACAATCTCTTTGGAGAAGTTCCTGCCCACTTCATCTTGTTTGGGTGTAAACCCCTTTAAATAAAAGCTGAGATGAAACATGTTGCTTGAACAGCATGACACCCAGCATCGCTTCAGATTTTGAAGTAGCAATGTACTGCCTGGTATCTACATATAAATATAACCTCAATATGATGTTAGCTGTTGTTAGCTAACATGTTTTCCACTAAGAGTGTGTGCTTTGTATTTTCTTTGTTTAGGAGTTTGCAGTGTTCAAACTTTGTTTTTCTCCTCTAAGTATCAACTTTTTGGGGAGTTGAAACAGAATCTAGAAGGAAACTGCCATTTTTAACCTAATCTGCTTTTGGATTTGATTCGGCTTTTTCAGTTAAATGTCAAGATTTTTAAAACTATTTGAATTTTAAAAAATGGTTGAAATATGTATTTTATTAGTATTTTATCTGTATACAAACTAACATCAGAAAGCCGGACACTTAAATATCTGATTTATTATCATTCATGCATTTGGTTGTACTGTTAGTAGCGTGCAAGACAGAAATGTTGAGTATAGTCACATTCATATAGCAGAAAAAAAGTGCCAAGATTATTGGCCAATCTGCTCTATCATCTAGCATCACCAAGATAGTCATAGTTTCATTTGAAATTCACCAAAGCAAAGCTGTCTGACTATGTTCAGGCTGAGTTAGTAGATTTGGAGTGATGTCAGCCTACCTGCAGTAGTTGTGCCTCCCTGAGTTGACATCTGTTGACAGGTAGCCCTCCCTGGTGTCTGAATCCCACTCCTCACATGTCCGTCCACTCTCTGATCTGGCCACGGTGCCTCTGTAGTACAGCCCCACTCCCTCATAGCACTGACCAGCTTTCACTACAGGGACAGCAGGGGGGTTTGATTTAATAAATCATATTTAAAAATCCTAAATGCAATTTGGTTTGTTAGTTTAGTTCTGACCTTTTTCACAATGTCTCCCCTCAAAACCCTCAGCACACAAACAGAACATGTGTTCACCAGAAGTCAGGGACGGGACAGAGCTGCCTCCATTAAGACAGATCCTACCTGTATGACAAATGACAATCACATTTATACCTTATTAGATTTGCAGGTAGAAGGAATTTGCTTCAGTCTATTGTTGCACACCATGAACATAGGACAACTATATGTAATACACATTTTTAAAAAGAAGCATAAAGGCAAAATATAAGAAAATGATACATCAAATAATTTTGACCTAAGACCTAATCAAATATTTACAATTTATCTGAATTAAACTGAAAGATCTGTATGGTTTGCATGATACATTTCAATGCAGCCTGGTTTTAATGCACAGTATATTGACTTGACAATTGTGAATTCTCACCTGAACTTTCAAAAGAGGACGAGTATGAAGACGAAGAGGACGAGGACGATGTAGAGTGGGAGGAAGGAAAAAGAGGAAATGTGTACCCTCTTTTTTCTCTCAATAATCCCTAAAAAGCACAAAAGCTGGATTAATTCTCATACATATAAATGCAATTTTCAATAGAAGCATAGTAGAAATGTTCTTACTGCTTCAGCTGCTGCCAGGGCTGCCAGGGTGAAAATGAAAACAAAGCTTTTCATCGTTGCCATGTTTGGAATCCCAACAGCATGAGCGTGCCTGCAGAGAGCTGTGTGCACCTCCTCGGGGGTAATGTGTTTTGTCTACTGTGTGCAGGGAGGAGGGGCGCTCCTGATTGGCTGGGGAACTTTCCCACAGACTTGATATGATGTGAAGTAATATCTGTGTTTTTTGAGTGGGTGAGTTAAGGCTGTTAACTACATAAGTACTTTCCAGGAAGCATATCAATAACCTTGGTATGCTAGGACGTCATTTCGGACATGCAGCTGTTTGAGTGGAGAATTTCACAAATTCTGGAAGCATATGAGTCATAAAGTAATACAGTGGAACATGTTGTGAGGTTCTGGACATCATAAACCTGCAGGATGTTGGTGCCCACGCCCTGTGAGACCTCATCAGTGACACCACAACAACACCAGTTGGGTAACTGATACTGCTGTGAACTAATAAGACCACATGAGGAAGGAATGGTTTCTGTAATCAGGGCGTGTCTTTAAGACAGAACTTCTCTGTTATAGGATTTTAAAGTTAAGTTTATACTCATGTATATTAAAAGGAAACATTATAATAAAATGCATATAATGTGGCTCTATATGCTGTATAATAAGAATAAATAAGACAATAACAAAGAAATGACGTGAAATTACACTTTTCTACCATGATTCTTTTACATACTAAATCGGCCTTTAATGGCACATTTAGAAACAATTAATTTTATTTATAAAAATGATGTATACGTTTATACTGATTGTATTAATTTGCGATTTGAGGGTGTTGTTTTTTTAAGTGTTGCATAAAATGTTCTACCTGTATGTGAATACTGTGTTTTGGATTTAGTACCGTGTACCAAGAGTTATTAGAGTTAAAATTATAATATGTTTTAAGATTTGTACTTTTTAATTTATTTTACAAATCAATAATCAGTGTTGGGCCAAAAATACATTTCTGATATGTTTTTAATTTATAAAACTGTTAGGTCCAAATCTATAGGAATAAGTACCATTACCATTTCTTAGAAATAAGAAAAAAAGTTTACTTAACCTGAAAGGATAATAGGGATAAAGGACTCAGTATTACAGAGTTTGTAAATCTGTAATATCTTCAATTGTTGCAAAAAAGAACATACTTAACATGTACCGTTATTAACTGTTTAAATAGTGATGACAAAAGAAATAAACATTAAATCAAATTAAAAATGATCTTTCATCTCTTGTCTGGTGAAAAAAAATCAAAAAATCAAAAAGGACTTTAAGTCGTCTGAGGAAAATTCGTTCGAGCACATTAGCCATCAAAATTAACATTTCGATCAGGTTAATTGCACAATTTGTGAACTTAACATAACCAAACAAACACACGTTTAATTTTATATACATAATGTAATAAAGTGTCACTGGATGTCACTGTTGCTTTGCAAACATAAGAGGTAATTTATCCTGATTGTACCTGAAATGTTGAGTTTTTCCAATGTCTGTCTCTTTATGTATTTAGAGATAGAAAGCAAATTACTAATAACGTCTTCAAATGTTGATGACATCATTTGATGATGATGATGATGATGATGATGATGATGATGATGATGATGATGATGATGATGATGATCTGATTGTTTCATTCTTATTACCTGCATCTGAATCACTGTTTTACGCAAATGAAGCCACTTTTCAATGAACGCAAATATGTACATTAGGATCCCGGAAGTCGTCCAGTTTGGATCCTGCTTGGCTGAATGCTACCTTTAAGGGCAATGGGAATTATTGGATTATCTTCAGTAGATATAGAATCTAGAGTACATTGTATTAAATGCAAATATTTTATGTCAATATTTCTGAAGCAGTAAACACATAAAATTAACGTGTTTAAAAACATTTACTTTTATTAGTTTCAGCCCCATGTGTTTCAGTTTTTTCTTTCATTTACACCATGATCTGTTCTTACATGGTTTATTTAGAGTATTTAGAATTTAATTATCTATCTATTATCAGTTTAACACTCGTGGCCTTGTTTTTTTTGTTGAAGTTTGTGTCTTTGTTTTGTCTATTATCTGTAAATGATGAAGATCGATATAAATGTATTTAAATTGTAAATTTAAATAGTTCATTTACAAATCATTTGCATTTACACGAATTACAGCAATGTGTTCCTCAGTTGCACCACATGTTATTTTTAACAAACACAGCATCTTGAGTAAGCATTACCCCAGTTAAAAACATTCAAAAACAACAAGAGTATAGCTATTTTTGACATGACATTCCCTTCGCAAATAGATATTCCGAGCAGCCCCTGAACGCAGCAGGAACAGAGCGCCTGTGCTTGGTAGATGAGGGAGATTATCCTCCTTTACTGCGACTCAGTTTTAACACGGATCCTAACAGGAGGTGTTCGGTTGTGACACAACATGGGAAACGCCGACACCAAACTGCACTTCAGGAAAGCGGTGATACAGCTCACAACCAAAACACAGGTCAGTTATTTAAAACAATTAATGTCGGTTGTTCGTTTCTGTTTTAAATTCAGCTTGTGGAGATAAAGTTAGAGTGCCAGATGGTAGCCTTAACTGCAGTCTAAATGACACAAAGTGGAAGGGAAATCAAGGAAAACACTTCAGTCAGTTTTTAAATGAGGATTTCCACACATATTATAAATACATCTCATGAATTATGGTTATTTTTCTCTTTACTTGTTGCGTTTAAAAGACTGTCAACAGGCAGGTTGGCCCTATGGGTGATCTGAGTCCTTCACCTGTGTTGTTTGTTTTGTGAAATGATCCTTAAATAACTAGAACATGTGACATATGATTGTTAAATGTTGAATTTAATTAGTTTTCCTGCAGGCAGCATGTGTTTCCCTCGCAGGTGCATTTAAGGTGGAACTAACTAGATGAAGTTGATAAGAATCTTCAGGCACTGCGCTCAGGCCTGTTTTAATGTTAGGACAATTGATTAATCGCTTCAGTTACTTTCAAGAAAAAGACAGAACAAATCTGTGATTGTAGGCCTGAATGTAGTCTGTTTTTTGGACAATCTAAAGACATTTAAAGATGCAGCTTTGGCAATGTTGAAATCTTTAAGACTTATCGATTAATCACTTACTAAATATCTGTCAGATTATTTGTAATTTAAAAGTATCCTTAGTTGCTAATTTTTTTAGTGTCCTACAAATTCTATTTATGTTAAACTAAGAACCAATTATATGTAGAATTTGATGTCTGACTGTCATGTTGGAAAAGCCAACATTATTTAATTCTAAAAGTACAATATTTTTCTGAGATGTATTTAGATGAAATGAAAAATAAGAGTAAAAAAGAAGTAGCTAAACATGTTACTTAAAAACAGTACTTGACACAACATGAAGTCAGAGGAAATAAGACAAAAGATCACTAAATAAGAGAGGGAAATTAACTAAGGTTAACAAATAAAAAAGGTTTTAGAATAAAAATGAAACACATAAAAAACTATCATGATTTACATAGTAATATCTTATTCTGTTTTCTTCTGATTATTGCTGATTCGTGAAACATGTATTAAAAAATGGGTGCACAGTAATGAGCAGTGCAAAGTGAGGATTCTTCAGACTCTGCTCATGATAAACACACAATAAATGTTTTTTGTTTTTGTTTTCTCCTGCAGCCTGTAGAAGCCACAGACGATGCCTTCTGGGATCAGTTCTGGGCCGATACCTCCACCACGGTCCAGGATGTGTTCGCTCTGGTGCCAGCAGCAGAGATCAGAGCTGTCAGAGAGGAGTCTCCATCCAACCTGGCAACACTCTGCTACAAGGTAACCTGCATTCACCAGGATGGATCTACTATGGTTTAACTTTGTTGTTACAGGCGGTAAGGAGTTAGGTGTGGAATGTCATCATTGGACTCTAATATACAAGCCATTTGAAGGAATTTTGAGACAATGTGTTTTTTTTAAGCATCTCAAATATCAAGATTCAATACATTTCCCTTAAATTCTGTTGTCTTAGTGCAGCTATTCTTCACTCAGAGTCACAGGAATGCTGCTGTTTGTTCCCACACTTTATGCGTTGCACACATCAGTGTTTGTAAAGGTCAAAGGTTATTTGACTAAAGCAGATGGGGTGTTCCTTGTAGACCTGGCTGACAAATAAAACGTTCAACAAAAGAAACAAAGAGGCAGGGAGACAGGAGATCCTACATTTCTTACAGCAAGGAACAGTTTTATCTTTTCACATTCCTGAGTAGGTGCTCACCGAGTCACTCGCCATCATCTTGATTGAGTTTTTCAAAAATGAGTTCTCATTTAAATAAGATTTTACAACTTTCAAACTATTACATTTGGGTAAAACTCTTGTACAGCTGTTCTATGTGACTTAGCTGAGCATGAGGAAAATAAAGAAATTGATTAACATAACGTGGTATATACTGTCTGACAGTATCATGTACTGTATTTTCTTTTCAACTTGTGTCAGCTCACTATCAAAGGTTTATGATGTTTAACCTAAGGGAAATATTAAATCCCGAAACTCTGTTTCTTATACCAACTTGTAGAATCTCCTCTAGAATTGGACATAAATATCTTTGGGTTTATACAATGTTTGTCTGCATGGCGTTAGTTTTTAATGACTTCTCACCACCAATCTCTGCTGTCTTTGCAAACCAAAACAAAAAAATTAAATGAAATCTTCCTTTTCAGCTGCCTCAAAGGCTCACCATTCTCACTTGATTTCCTCAAAAACACATTATCCCCAAAATTGTATTTTTTAAATTTGAGGTCAAATTAACTTTGGGTATATGTGTATGAAATTGCTTAAGGTTATGGGCACAGGTGGAGAGAATATTGATGTTGTACACATAATCGTACTAAAGGAAAATGCATACATACATCTGTCGAAATTGAAATCACAAATGTATAAACACCTGACTTTATAGTATTATGGTTTTAAGTTTTCCACATGTGTTTTTTCCCTTAGGCAGTGGAGAGATTGGTGCAGGGTGCAGACTCCGGCTGCCCCTCAGAGAAAGAGCGTCAGATTGTCCTGAACTGCACCCGCCTGCTCACACGCATCCTGCCCTACATCTTTGAGGACGCCGACTGGAGAGGCTTTTTCTGGTCGACCGTGCCCGGGGCCGGCAGAGCGGGGGTACAACTCACACTGACACTCAATCTGTTCCAGGAAGTAGTGCTGAACAGAAACACTCTTGTATAATTCTTGGACTAATTTCCTGTTTGACGCTTAGTCTGCCTCCTTACTGCTCAGATGACATGGGTGAGAAGCTACAATACTGAAAGGTCACCAGCCTGCTAACTGCATCATTAATGATTTCATATTGTAGCTTGTGAGAGATTCAGTTCTGGGAGAGGACAGTAATAGGAAAGTTATGCATTGAGGAAGCAATAATTCAACCTGTTAAATCACAAACCTGTGTGTGTGCGGGGTAAATGGACTGCAATTATATAGCGCTGTTCCAGTCTTTACAACTCCTAAAAGTGCACATACTCATACAAGTCAGCATTCACACACATTCATACAGAGGCATAGGCTGCCATGCAAGGTGCCACCTGCTCAGGGAGACGAACATTCACACACATTCACCCAACATTTGCCAGGCCAAGTTGGGGTTAGGAATCTTGCCAAAGGCTCTCTACCTCTACCAGTGCGCCTAATTGGGTCCAGAGTGTGTGGATGAAAAAAGTTGTTAAATATTACTAATTTAGCTGCTGGCTAGTGCTTTCATACTCCACTGGTTACTGAATGGTGTTCATGTTGAATTTGAACATTCCCTTAAAAAGCGCTCACAATAATTGCAGTCCCACGCTCGTGATGTGATTCTTGATGGCAGTGTTATGCATTACCACTGAGCAGTTGGTGGGAAACACTCACAAAGGATTGTGTGAGGGGAAGAAAGAAGAAGATGATGGCGACTAAATAAACAGTTCAGGTCTCAAAATTCACATAACTCGGATTTGCAAATGTTTTACGAGAATGGGAATGCTAAATACAAGCAGTAGAAATGTCAAGAATCTTGTGAACTAGCCTTGGAAAAAAAGCTTTATTTATTCTCAGAGGTAAATGTATAAATCCTCCACTGCCTTCCCAACCTGCATTTGAGCCTTAACAGCAGTCAGAGAAATCCTATCCGACTGCAGACAGTTTGTAAGTTTAATCTGTCCACAGTTTAAGCGGTTAGAATTGATGGACATTCACAGAGCAGGATCTGTAAAATGAGACTGTTGCTGCTGTCGACGTCACTGTAGGAAAGCCCCCCCTCCTTCCCCCCTCTTCTCTGCCTCCTAACCCCTGCTGGTTCTCTGGTTACCTGGCCGACCAAGGACCCACAGTCCAAACACTGCCTATATTGTCCCCCCACGCAAACCCTCCTCCTGGCCAGTGGTTGAATTAGGAAGGATTGAATGTCCCTTAATTACAGTGTGGGACTGGAGGCAAGTGCAGAGCTGCAGCAGTTGGAACAGACTAATGGGTTGTTTGTAGTTATATGAAATCAGTTTGTGGTTCTGCGGGAAGAAAAATAAGCGAGACATGACATTTCGTACGGGGCGGTCATGATATCAGAGATTTACCACACAAATATTGTGGTCAAAACAATTCACCATGCCAATAATAGCATAACAGCAATAGAAAATGTGGAAAATTGAAATGCTTACAGTCATATTCATCTTTAACTTGAGGGTTAAATGAGAATATTGCGCCCATTTGTATGTTTTTGTTGTTGTTTGTGAGCACTGGATGGTGCAATGGGGCACAGGGTATTAGGTGACCTCCCCGGCACAGGTGTGGGTGATGGGGACTGGGAAGAGCAGTGGTTTTTTGACAGTGTTGACACGCTGTTTTTCTTTGGAAATATTGAAAGCTAAAACTTTGTCGTTAATTGAGATAACACGTGTCCAATTAGTTTGACAGTTAGCCAATCCCTCGGTGATATTGAGTGGCAATAGTCACCAAAGAGAATATTTATACCACTGTATGATAAATATGAAGCTGTAGCAAACAGCTCATTAGCTTAGATCAGCACAGAGACTGAAAACACAGGGTTACAGCTAGCCTGGCTCTGTAGCTAACTACAAACAATACAATTATTAACCAGAAATAACTCATTTGTTATATTTGTACACAAACATGGATGTTTTTTGTGTGACATTTTATTAGGGGAGGCAAAGTGACTGCTGTTTGACCCCATTTACAGTCTTTAAGCTAGGCTAAGCTAACAGTTGTCTGGATGTGGCTTAGCTGTCAGATACCAGATTGGTATCAATCAACTCTCGAGACCAAATGTACATTTTTGCAAACTTAGTAAATTTTACTGTTAATACTGTTTACTTTTACTTAACGAGCATTATGACTGAAGGTTGTTTACTTGTAAGTACTAATTTGAGTCCGTAGTGTTGCCACTTTACTGTTGACTTGAGTGACCTAAAGTTATACTTCCTTGATAACCCACAAATCACCACATTCTCAATTCACATATGGTGTCTATAATTGCAAAACTACAAATGCTGACGTCTTTTAACTCTCTCTTTCTTCTCCAGCATTTGGATGAAGATGGTATTGATGATGAAGCACGGCCGCTGGCTGAATCCCTGCTGCTGGCCATCTCTGACCTGCTCTTCTGTCCAGATTTCACTGCTCAGAGCCACAAGAAGAACAGCCCGGTGAGTACAGAGTACCCTTCTACATTACACCGCCACTCATGTGTGGCAGACGTTCAGCTGTGGCCTGTTTATCCCTCAGTGCAGCTGGACGCAAAAACCTGCCAATATTCAGAATCTAATTAAGGAGAAGCTTTGCCTAGGGCTTGTTCATTATTCGTGAATGACATTTCTGCAGAACATGTGTAGTTGGTCAGGATTTATAGTCAACATTTTGTGACATATGTATATACTTTTTTCTAATCAGATCGTATCAATCGCTTGTTCAGACGTTTAATACAGATTATGGATGATGGAATATGGGACAAATGCTAATTCAGATTATTTTTAAGTCATACTTTAAGAGGCCCCGAGGGGAAATTAAATGCTCACTTCTCCACACATAAAAAACACACCTGCATTAGTAAAGGGGTTTTACAGTGAAGGGGCTGCCATGGTTTGGCGCCTGGGCGCACTCTGTACTTGGTCTCATAGGGACTGGAACCAGTGAAATGCGTCAAACTAGTGCACATTGTGAGCAAATTTGAGTAGTTAGGTTTTCTTGCAAATGAGTTTGTGCTTTAGTAAACCCAATAAATTATAAATACATTGGTTGTAAAGATATAAATAATGGTGACACAGTTAAGAAGTCAGTTGCGGTATACTTTAAGCAAAAGGACACAATTTTCACTTTAATATTTGTTATTTCATCACAAATGCTGCACAATTTGGAAAAAGAACTAATTTGATAAGATGTATATTAATACTGCTGCCCTTTTCATTGCAAGCAATATTGTTATTGCTGTATTCAATAATATCGTGTAGCCTACATTTTCCTTTTTTATAATGCAGCCCTAACCTAGAAATTACATAGATATCAATCTTCACATCTAACTGGCATATTAGTTATCCACTATTCTTTAAAGAAACTTTCCACAGAAGAAGAAATAAGCCTTCCTATACATGTTGGCCCTTAAGTTACAACAATGTCAATACTTATGTAAGAGGCAAGTCCTTGTTATTAAGCCCCGTGGCAGTACAGTCACTGTTCTTATCTCCTCCAAACAAACTTCAGTAGCTGGAGTTAATGAGTGACTCTATCTGAGACAGAGGAAGGGAGGAGTGGCCATGTTTGACAACTGGGCTGAGAAGAGGAGGGTGGACGCTACTTAATCCAGCTGAGCAAACGTGTGGGGCTGGAGAGCATAGGAGGTGACAGGAAGTAGCTGTACTGCAGGTCCTTACCTCTATAATCAGAGCACTCCTCACACCTCTCTGCCCCTAGGAACTGTTCATTTCAGTGGAACTGGTGTAAATTGTGCATTAGGAGGTGGAAAATGCCCAGAGGCTGAGGTTTGTTCCCACCTGCCTCTGTGACCTGTGAAGCATGCATGCACAAACACACAGAGACCTGGCTTGGGGTTAGTTTTCACTTTCCAGTAACGATGTGGTGATTTGAAGGTGAAAAGGCGTCTGTGTCAAAGAGTCAGTACACCCAAAATACTAAGAATTGGAACGCATTATAAAACGAAAGAGCCGTGGAGCGAGAGCCACAGATTCCAATATATATGTTTTTGGTAGTCTTAGATCTCACTCATCACTAATTTTGTGTCTCTTTTTGCATCTGTTTGAAGATTGTTTTACTCATATTCTGTCACTTTTTGATCATTTTGCATCTCTTGGTAGTCATTTTGTTTCTCCTCATGATCTTTTGAGTCTCTGTGTGGTTGTTTTGCATGTCATTGTAGTCGTTTTCTGTCTTTTGTTAGTAGTTTGCATCACTTTGTTCTTTGTTCACTTGTCTTTTCTTAGTATTTCTCTTTCTCTTTTTGGATGTGTTGTATGTCTTTGGCAACACCAGATGTTTTCTAAAAAGCAATATGAATGTGACAAAGATGTTGTTGTTCACTATTCAAAATCCCCAAATCAATGCTTCCTGGGTCTGATTAAACACAAAATTACTTTTGGTGTGGTGTGGCAGGGTGCCCTTTGTTGTCAGTTTACTTCTAAAGAACAATGGCAGCACCTTGTCACATCTATAAATGACACTGTAGTTATCGGTGCTGAGGTGTCACATGCAGATATTGTCAGCTTAGTCCTCTTGTATAATGCCATGGTGTAAAGTAGGTGTGAACACAGTCCCACTGCTCTGTTTAGAGTGAAATGTTGCCCTTTTGCAAATATTTATGTAACCTGAGATGCTCTGAATCGGTGAATAGGAAATGAGTTAACAGAAAATGCAGTTCCATGATTTTTGGGCCGAAAACATATAGTTTCGTGTTCTCCTTGTTGGCATTTTATAAAAATGTAGCAGGTGGTTCCTTTGTCTTGACCTCTCTTTAGGATATTGTGGGTGTTTGAGAGTCCCAATGTCTTTTAATTTGAACATAATTAGGTAATTTCACTTCAGATTCTTTTTTAAATACAACAGAAAACCTACAGATATATCCGCCAATGAATATTGTGTTTTCCAGAGCTTAAGACAATGCTTACAAGATCCTCAAAAAGTCAATTTACAATAATTGAGAAGTTTGATCCTGAAAGAATGTTTTAAGTTTAACTTCTATTGAAAATTCAGGTTATGCCAAGACTGAAATAAAAATGTTCTATAATAAATACAATGACATTTTTTCATTCCTTTTGTCTGTTTTGCAGGACACAGCCGAGGGCATTCGATCCATAGACAGCTGCGAGTACATCTGGGAGGCCGGGGTGGGCTTTGCTCAGTCCCCTCCTCTCAACTACATCCACGACCTCAACAGGTGAGACTGCAGCCAAGCAGGGACTGTGAAGAACTTATTTTGAGTTGTCTCGTTCATTTTAATTAAATAAAATGTGGTAGAAAGGAGTGCAATCACAACTGAATAAATTACCAGTGTGTGTGGTAAAGTGTCAATCAAAAGCAATGTTATCTCGTTGGCAGGCACTGCAATTGGGTAAAAATGTTTAGTTATTTCACCCAAGTCTGATGGCATTTTGCCTGATGGTGGTACAGCAGTGTTGCGTTCGCTTGAAAACTAGGGGTACAAAGGGAAGCAGCAACATATAAAATAACTGTGAGGAAAAAGGAGAGAGAGGATACTCGGGAGATATAGTTTAATTACTCAAAAATGAAGGGAATTTACAAGCAAACTAACGACAAACAAAAACAACTTTCTTATAAAAGATTCAACATGATGAATTTAAATGGCCGTAATCAGAAACCCTGGATTCATTGTCCTCCAAATACATTGCTACCATCAGCCAATCTGAAAAATCAAGCTAGAACTTTGTGTTACAAGAAATAACTGTCAAATAATACCAGATATGGTATTATGGTAATTTAGAATAAAACTGGTTGCCAGGTCTTTTTTTCAAATCATTCAGGCTATAGTATAAAGAGATTTCTGGTAAATGTTTAACTAACATTTGTCTTGTGTTCTTGTTTGTTCAGGACGGAGCTGCTGAAGTTGCTCCTCACCTGTCTGTCTGAGGCCATGTACCTCCCCCCCTCGTCTGAGTGTAAAAACCCAAACCCCTGGGTGTCCTTCTTCTGCTCCTCAGAAAACAGGTGACACAAACAAACATAACCTGAACATGTAGGCCAAGAGTACTGGTGATGCACTGACCCTAAAATCATCTTTAGTGCAGCTTCTTTTAGAGATATTAGCTGTAATATATGCATTACACAAGAAATATTTTGTAAACTGTCCAGATATGTCCACACAGGACTTCAATACTCACAAGCAAAAACAATGTTATGGAATGTTTTCTTATCATACTAAGTGTAATCATTTGCCAAAAAAGCTGGCAGCACTTCCTTTTAGTACAGTCAGAGGACATTTCAATAAAAAAATATCAAAAACAAAACAAAGGAAGATATAAATAGAACTCTGAAATTCCCCAGTGGTAAAAGCGCCCTTGAACATGTCTCACCCTCTGCTTTACATTACCCCACACTATGGAACATGTAACCCCCTCTGAAGAGCCCCTCGCCTCTGCACACACTGATAGGCCTCCATGCCACTGACCTCCACCTGTCCTTTACTGCTTCCCCCAGACATGCCTTGCCTCTGTTCACCTCCCTGCTCAACGTGGTGTGTGCCTACGACCCCGTGGGCTACGGCATCCCGTACAACCACCTGCTGTTCTCCGACTACCGGGAGCAGCTGGTGGAGCAGGCGGTGCAGATCCTTATCGTCACCCTGGAGCACGAGGCCGGGTCGGCCACTGGCTCCGCCCTCCAGGCCCTGGACACCTCTGCATCCCCCTCAGATGGGGAAGAGCAGGAAGTGAGAGGGGATCATTTTTTTAGTAGAATCAAATGTAATCTCTTACTGGTTCAGTTTAAAATCATCTGTTTTATTTATTTTTTCAGCCAGCTGGACCTGATAACCTCTTTGTGAATTATCTCTCCAGGATACACAGAGAAGAGGTAAATTATGGATGTCCCAATCAGATTTTCAGTATCAATAATGGCTTGATATGGCCAATATCACTATCATAGAACAATCATTATCTGACATGATCCATTAGTCAAATCCTTCAACAACTGTTTTTGAGGCAACATTTGTTGTCTCACTATTTTACTCTCAAAACAATTTACATCTACATGTCTTTTACCTGAGGCTTTTATCCAATACCACTAATATACTTTTTCAAACCGTATACATGCCTACAAGAGGAGCAATTTGGTGTTAAGTATCTTGCCCATGGACACTTTAAAATGTTCACTTCGGGGACCGGGATGGAACTACTGACCCTATAATTGATAGACGCCATTGATTACCCCCATACTCTCATTTTTTTCACAAAGTTGCCCTTATTGCCATGTCGCCTGCTGGGGAAAGGCAAGTTAATTCATATAGCGCAATGCAATTCAAAGTGCTTTTTGAAAAAAAACCTATAAAAGCATTAGATATTGTGCAACAGCAACACATCATATAGACTTTCAATCTTCCTGACCTCCCCTGTCGGAGAACATTGGCTAGACTTTACTCTCATCAGCTGTGGGTCGACAGCACTGCTATGTTATGTGACTATACTTTTCAGAAAATAATCTGATCTGAGGAGAGATATGTCACCTACTTAAATGCTCCTTTACAATAGAATGACAATCTAAGATCAGAGTATGTACGACATCTGAGCTTCTAATATATTTGAATGAATGTTATATTTATAGATAGGAATTTGAAAAAGTGCATCCATGCAAATGAAAGAGTGATATTCCACCGTCCATAGGTAAAATTTAACACCCTACAATATTATCTGACTTCATCAGGACTTAAGTTTTATCCTGAAAGGTCTGGGGAGGCTGATGAACAACCCTCTGGTGCAGACATACCTACCCCGCTCCACCAAGAAGATCCAGTTCCACCAGGAGCTGCTCATCCTCTTCTGGAAGTTCTGTGACTTCAACAAGGTGTGGAGCTCCGTTTATCTGAATGATGCTAAGCTTCTATCAATGAACACAGAAAAATAAGTGGTCTCATTGAGGACTGCACGATTTGGATAAAATAAGAAGTTGCTATAATTTTGACTGTTGTTGAACACTGTTTCACCAAATGTTGTGCTACTGTGATTTGCGATATTGCACCAAATCCATATTGCGCTTTAAAAAAGAATGTTGTTATTATTGTGCAGCCCTGATGTCAACATATGCTTGTCTCTTCTGCTTTACTAGCATGATCACTAAAAAACACTACATAATATCGAAGGGATTTCCGACAAAGCCCTGTTTAAAATAAAGCTACCGAAATTCATCATCATGTATTTCTTGATGTGAGGGAATAAGACGGATGAATAGGGAAACTCAGGTGTGTTTGTGTGTTTTAGAAATTCCTGTTCTTTGTGCTGAAGAGCAGCGATGTGTTGGACGTGCTGGTTCCCATCCTCTTCAGCCTCAACGATGCCAGAGCAGATCCGTGTGAGTCTCACGGGTTAGATATATTTATCTTTGCACATGCATGTTGAGATGAGTGGTAACTTGCATAGATTGTTGTTTCATACCCTGGAATAATCTGTCGTTTTACATGTGTGTTTGCAGCTCGTGTTGGCCTCATGCACATCGGCGTGTTCATCCTGCTGCTGCTGAGCGGGGAGAGGAACTTCGGTGTACGTCTGAACAAGCCGTTCACTCTGCACGTCCCCATGGACATCCCTGTCTTCACAGGAACCCACGCAGACCTGCTCATTGTTGTAAGACATTTGATGTTAGAGCATAGTTTATATTCTTTAGTAAAGAACGATTTACCCCAAACAGATGAGTTGTATACTATTTACTTTCAAGTCTGTATTTTTTTTTTTGTCAACATTGTCCCTCTGTTTTATTTATGTTTGTATTATGTGAATGAATACGTTTTAATCTGATCATTTTTAGATCTTCCACAAGATTACCACCAGTGGACACCAGCGTCTGCAGCCTCTGTTTGACTGCTTACTTACAGTAATAGTGAACAGTGAGTATCACAAAGGAAGTGTCGCACCCTAGTGGCTTAATGTCAGAATTGCAGATAAATCTTCTGTGTCATTTTAACTTTATTTTGCCCTCTACAGTTTCACCTTATCTGAAGAGCCTTTCCATGGTGGCGGCTAACAAGCTGCTCCACCTCCTGGAGGCTTTCTCCACCCCCTGGTTCCTTTTCTCCTCGCCTGAGAACCACCACCTTGTCTTCTTCCTGCTGGAGGTCTTCAACAACATCATCCAATATCAGTTTGATGGTAAGAAAATAATAGTAAAATAATAGTGGTGGTTTGTTAAATAAACCAAGTTTCTAGGAACCCTTGTTTGTTTTTTCAAGTAAATTACAGTATCACCAAATCACCATCATTACATTTGTTTTTATATAAAAATAATTGAGTATTATCCTCATTACAATGAGAGTTAATGTGTGATTCCTTATAACATTGCCTAACGGAAGCATTATATAAGGTGAACAAAATAGGTCCAAGTACAGAGCCTTGCGGAACTCCATGACTAACTTTTGTTTGCGTGGAGGATTGAACGTTGACCCGTACAAACTGACACCGTTAAAAATAGTTATAAGTTGGACTCAAACCAGCTCCTTTTGTATTTGTAATCTGTCATGCTAACATCAACAAATGGAAAAATAGTCAAATATGAAAATGTGCTTAAGTGGCTCTTTCAGACACAAACTCCTAACTAAATCTCCCTCACAGGTAACTCCAACCTTGTGTATGCCATCATCCGGAAGCGTAATGTTTTCCACCAGCTGGCCAACCTGCCGTCCGACACAGCATCTATTCAGAGGGTTCTGCAGAAGAAGAAGAAGTCTGGGATCTCCAGGACAAACTCCACAGAGACAGAGTCCATAGAGAGGAGCAGACCTGCTGATTATGTTGAGCCGGGAACACTCAAAGCCAGTTTAGAGGCCACTCCAGGTAAGAAAGGAGACACTAATATACAGAGGAAACCTTCCCAGTAAATTACTTGCATATATATTTTTTTACATATTAATTAAGAGTCAAATGTTTTTGGGAATTTGGAAATCTCATTTTCACCACATTTAAAAAGAAATGTCCCCATGTTTTTACAAATAAACAAATTGGTCTTTAAATTATATATGAACGACCACTTTTTGTACTTATGTTTTATTTTTTCGCAGTCTTTTGTGTGTCTCATTTGTGCTTATTTGTTGTCATTATGGGTCTTTTTTAATGTAGGTATCAAGGACAAATAACTGGTTGTTTGAGAAGCTTCTATAGATGTTTTTTATTTGGTATATTCTGGATGTCCATTGAAACAAGTTGTAACAGGCTGTTACTAACAGCTGTGATTCCAAGTTGTCAAAAGCTAAAGTGCCCCATGAAGTTTTTAAGAGAATCTTTCCAGCTTTCAAGCCTGCAAAGAGCTGAATTATGTTAATACTGAACTACAAATATTTAACTTTTTTTCTTCTGCAATTCAAAAAAAGAATGTTTTTATCCATTAGGAATTGATAAGATAACAGCGAAGTCCCAGGTGAGTGTGGACGGCACCATGATCACTGTGCCTCCTTCATACTCTCCTGCTGACACCAGTGCTGTGGCTGGAGCAAGCGACACAGAGTCCAACTCAGAGAGAGACCATGAGGTACATCAGACTTCACATTACTCTCTTACTGTTTTTTTGTCTAAAAGTAAAATCCATCTAATAGGTCAAGTTAAAGTCCTGTGCTTTCATTTCATAATCAGGCATACCACTCAGAGTCAGGAGTAGCGAGGAGTCGATTGTCAAGTGCATCATCATCATCAGCACCCTGGAGAGCTAACACAGACTGGGTTAGTGGAAGTGTTTTCTACCTTTTTATTATTCCTTCTATTTTTTTTATCATATTTATCATGCTGCTTGTGTGTTCTCAGGTGTTGTCATGGAAAGCCAAACTTCCTCTACAGACCATCATGAGGCTGTTGCAAGTGCTGGTGCCTCAGGTGGAGAAGATTTGCATTGACAAGTAAGAAATTATATACAGTATAGGATATCTTATAGGTCCAATATTCCCTCTCTTTTAGCTGTGTTTTGGTTTCAACAAACTCCTAATAAAATACCTGCCGATTCAGATGCTAAATGTTCCACTTTTTTCACTAGCTAGTTCCTATATTTGTTGCGTTTGGTGGTGGTCAGGTTGTGTAAATAATGGATTTATGAGATCTATTTTCACTCGAACCAAAACCTTTACGTTGTTAAATTTTACCAAGACACCAAAATGTACAACTCTGAAAAACTGCGATAACGGTCGAAATCCTGTCATCACTGCAACACCTTCCACATCACACTGTGATTGTTAATTTATCAATAATAAGTACTTTTAATAATTCAGATTAGTTTAATATGTATTTTTTTCATCATCAGGGGTTTGACAGACGAGTCAGAAATCCTGAAGTTCCTTCAGCACGGCACACTGGTCGGCCTCCTGCCAGTCCCTCATCCCATCCTCATCAGGAAGTACCAGGCCAACGCCGGCACGGCCATGTGGTTCCGCACCTACATGTGGGGGGTCATCTACTTACGGTAAACAAACATAAAAATAAGCCTGTACAAAACATATTTATTTTACCTGCTGTATTTTTGGGCAATTCTACGGATCCCCTGAGAGGCATGTGGGGGGGAAATATGTGGGAAAGGAATTTTATGATTTAAAAAGTTTGCTCCTATGCATATTATTTCAAACTGGGGGGGGGGGAAAACGGATGCCAGGATCATTTATCAAAGTTATTTATTTTTATTCATGTTGGTTGTTATGATAATGTTTGGCCACACGAGGCTGATCTGCAACTATACCCTATATTTTAAATGTTTATTTGTGGGTGAGCTTAAATATCTCTGCAAACTTCTATCACAAGCTACATGAATTGTATAAATGTCACAGATTTTTTTAAAAGCAAGTTAGAAAGCTTATTCTGAAAAACTTCCGTCTGATTTGAAGTTATAAACACAGGAAAGAAAAACAATTATTTGACTTTTTTTTCTTTTCTGATTTTTGTTACTGCAGCAATGTGGATCCTCCAATCTGGTACGACACGGATATCCGGCTCTTTGAGATCCAGAGGATTTAGAGCAGCTGCTGAAGGTGTCGACTGTTTTTGTCACACACTCATCAACAACAGGATCTGCTGGTTTTTACTTTCCTCACACCTGAACTTTGCTCGAGGAACCATTCACAGCTCTCTGGAGCTATTTAAAACAAGCAGAGATAATCTTGTTCTTCATTCCTGCAAGCAACATTTTTAAATGTGTCAAAACATACTGTGCATCATTTCCAATCTCTGTTATAAGCATTGCCAAATGGTCATTAAATCTGATGTAATCAGGATATGTGTTTAACATTTTTTATTTACTTTTCCAGACTAGCAGAAATGTCTTTACAGAGCTGGGTTTGTGCGTGTGGGCACGTTCACATTGAAGCAGGAAAGGGACAAACACAAACTGTTGACAGTTGGAAAATCTCAGTTCTCCAAGCAGATACGAATGTTTGCTGAACCTTTTTAATGTCCTTTTATTTAAGTGCTGCAGGGATGACGTATTTTCATCTGCCAACTCGAAAGTGAGTCCCATTTGTTCCTTCAACAAAAATCCAATGAGAGCTTACCATTGGACACTACTTAAGTACTTGTAGATGTACAAAGGGAATTGGCCTGGAAGTTAAAAACTAAGGATTAAACTTAGGCAATGTACAACTTGCACCCCTGTCACATAACTTCAACAGTACTACCACTAAGCTTGCAACTTGTAATTGCATTTCACGACAATCAAACATAACTTAGGATAGTTTCCAGGAGCGCCAGTACAAACACAACAAAGCTGATAAATTGGACTAGCGATGATGTTCAATGTCCCTAAAGAACCTCTGTAGTCTGATTTAGGAAATTGTTAGCAACCACCCATCTTAAGACACCTAAAAGCTTCCCTATTCAAGAGTTTACTGAAGCATGGTATGTCAACTTGAAAATGTCTTAAGCAGGCAGTTTAAGGACTATTGGAACTAAAAGGAAAAAACATAAAAAAACAGTCTCAGACCAAAACTATAAAAAGATGTCCTCAAACTCTTTTCCAAACTCCCATTTAATATATAAACCAACTCATAAGTGAGTGTCATGTGGTTTTTCCACTAAACATTTTCATATTTCCTGCTATATCAGTCATGTAGTAGAGTTATGCCTCTGCTGCAGGTCACGCAGAGATGAGCAGCTCCATCAGAGCCCCCACTGAGTGCATCCTGTAGAAGACGCTGAGCGGCTGACCCAGGTTCACCAAAACGAACCACACAGAGAAGCCGAAAAACTGTTTCCCCAGGCCGTTCTCAAACTGGGGGTGGACTCCAAACGCAGGGATGACCCAAAGCTGCAACAAAAGGCAACATATATCAGCTTTATAAAGCAGAAATAACAAAGAGACGCTTATTAACACGTGTGCCTCGGTTTAGGAGAGATGTTCAGGTGTCCATAGAGGAAGGACAAAGTTACAAAAAACTGCCCAAAAAGTTTATAAATATCATTAAAAAAAATCACTCCTCAAAACCAAATTATTTATTTATTTATTATTTTATTTTTATATGTAAATACCAAAATAAAATGTTATTGGCAAGGGAGAAATGTTATTCTGTTTAGTCTAGGAAATGTCATGATTAGCAACAATGGTTATGGTGCATTTTTTGTCCAGGCTAGGGTAAAAAAAACAAACATCCTGGTTACGCTCGAGGGCAGAATCATCCCTGTCCTTAAACTGCTAGAAAAATGTTATACAATAATATTATTTTCACTTAGTTTAACAACATCCGACCTACAGTATAACTACCAAATGTTCATTAATATTCGGGGTGTAATGATTTAAATAAAAAAAAACTAACTGATAGCAACGAATACAAAAGAATACCAACCAAAATGTAGGCTCAATCATGTAAATCAGACAACTGACACTCACCATCACATTAGAAAGGATGAGGAAGGCACATATTTCTTGTATCGCTCTTTTGGTCCAGGGCTTCTTCCCATCATGCTGTTGAGCAGCCGCTATGGTGTTCCCCTCCAGCAGCGAAACATCCGTCTTCCCCTCCACTGGCTTTTGAGCAGCAACTTTTTTCTTAGGCTGTGGCAGAGTTTGTTATTGAAACAAAACCGTTCAATAGTATTCAAAACATAGAAATGCAGGTGTTTTACCAAAACACAAATCAGTTTGCTGTCAAAAAGTTGATTTACTTGAAAGATCTGTAAAAATGTTGTTATCCCACAAAGAATCATCACTGTGTTTATCAGAGATTTGTTCATAATTTCTTGGAAATAAACTATTTAGCCGAAGCATGATGGAAAAACTCAGACATTTTTATATAAATAAGTATATAAGTAGCATTTTAAAATGTGTATGTAACTAACAGCCGACAGCCCTAGCATGTACTTTGAAGATGCTGCTCCGCTGCTTCTCCTTCCTCTTGGCGAAGAGTTTGGGGTGCCTGTGCAGGCCTTCGATGATGAAGATGTTCTGGAGGATGAGCTCCAGCAGACTGAGGAGAGAGTAGGACAGGTCGAGGTCCCCCAGAAGCCCCTGGGTTCCCACAGCTAGCGCCGCCACCAGGGAGAAGTAGGACAGGGCTAGCTGACCCATAGCTGCCGCCACCAGGAGGAGCACATCCAGGCTGCGGGTGGGGTTGTGCCCCCCTTCGTTGGCCCTCCTCTCCAGCCTGTACACCAGCATCCCGGCCAGGGTGCACAGAGACATAACAGGCATGACTGCTAGGTGATACCCATAAAACATGAGGAAGGCGGTGAGGCGGAGCTGCTGCTGCCCCACCCAGACCTGGTAGAGAATGAAGATGACAACTCCAGCTGCGAGCACCAGGGCTCCGAATACCAGCCCGTATATGACCCCTCCTTGGTAGACAACATGAAAGGTGAGCTTCTGGGAGACATGGTGGGGACCAGGACTCATCCTGCGGCCCACGTTCTTCCACATGACGTAGATCATGCAGCCTGCCATCAGGTAGTACTCCATGTTGAAGGGGTAGAGGATCTCGAAGCCTTTCCTGAAGATGAGGCAGGCTGCACTCGCACTGCACTGGCACAAGGTGGAATTTGCAAGTCCTGGAAGCAGTCATAGAGGAATGGATTTAAAATATAGACATATAGTACAAGCTGTGGTGTATTCAATAAGATCACTGATTCTATACATTATTTGCATTGAAAATGTGAGCTACAGTAAGTATCAAAGTATACTCAGGAAAATGTATTCTAAATTTAAGTATTTATAGTAGAAAAATGTCCCCTGTCATTTTAGTGTTTTTATATATATATATATATATGATAACAGAGTTGGTACTCAAACATTAATGTAAAAGCAGGTTTTAACTGTTAGTTGTAGAACATAATTTCATTTATTAAGATTATGGATTTGTTGATTATTCTCTTAGTTGTTGATTGTTTGATTTTCAAAAAGTGTGAAAATAGTAAGAAAATCCCACTTATAGAAGGCAAAAAACTTCATAATCTAACCAATACATTACAATTATTAACAATATGAAAAGAAAAGTAGCTTGTAAAGCTTGATCAAGGAAATGTGTTCTACAGGAAAAATTACTTAAAGGATATTTGCCAATTCATTTTCTGATCTAACAATCATTTCAGCTGGAATAGTACATTTTCATGTATTTTGTGCAAAAACAATATAGTTTTATAGCGTTAATAAAGAGTTCAGATAAATACAGTTTGGTAAAAAGGAGAAAAATGTCAACTTGAGATGCAGTAGGGTAGAAGTAAAATGTAGTAAACACCTAATACTAATAATAATCAATGGTGCATGTGCCTCAAAATTGCAGTACTTGAGTAAATGCACTTACTTTTACCCACTAAATATAAGGGGGAAGGGGCATGATTACACTTGAGAAGTTTAAGTACCTGCTAAAGCTGAGGTATCTGCTTCAGATGAGTTTATGTTGCTGAAGTCCAGCCTGTCTTCTTTTTCTAACTCGATCTCCTCGTGGATGGTGTCCTCCGTCACCGCGTTGAGCCACAGCAGCAGGTCAGCCGCGAGAATCACCATCAGCCCCGACCTGCAGCAAATACAGGCAAATCAGAGGGTTAACAAAACAAATGCAACGATAACATTCACATGGATCTAAAATATGTGTAAAATACACAAAAGGATGCACCTGGTGATGATCTTGTGTCTGTGAATGCAGTCTTTGGAGTGAGCCCACAGTAGATACGTCTGCAACATAGAAATAGGCAGAACTATGGATTAACAGACCTTTTGGAATGATGGATTGTTTCCATTTTGAATTTGTGGTGTGCAAAAGAGAACAGAGGTGCTAATTGTATCTACCTTAAACGTTTCAACCTAATTAAAAAATCTTAATAGTTTTTGAGCTGGGACATCACAAAGATCTTTCTTCCACAATCAAATATTTCTTAAGACCTTTTTTTTTCTCTGACAGCTTTAAGTTCTCTTTCCCACAGTATAAAAATCAGTACCTGCAGCACGAGGAAAGGAGCCTCGATGAATGGAGAGAGCACTTTAGTAGCAGGCTTACACTCCCTCATGCTGATCAAATAACCAACCCTGAAGATATACAACAGCAGACTGAATGCAGCAAACAGCATGAGCACCACTGAAGCAGAGAGAGAAGGACATATTTATTACACTATTCAAACTAATATCATCCAGTATTCTGTCAAGAATGACACAGGAGCTTACCGGTGACAGTGATTCCCCCAGCATGGTGGTCCTTATGTGGGCAGATGCCGGGCTGTTTACTGGCCCACATAAGGTACCACAGCATCCACAGCACACTGACCCCAATCAGCAACAGCATGAACACCAGGGGCTCCTGGTGCTTCAGGCCCTCGGGGTTGAAAACCTGTCCAGCCACCAGGGCAGCTCCCAACAGAATCACATTCAGACCCAGCAGACCCGAGATCAGACGCCTCCCGCTGGGGACCCACACCAGCACCGGGTCCTGGATCTGATGCTCTGAGTTCCTAACTGGTTCGTCATTTTGCAGATTTTCAGCTTTCCCCCGGGAGGAATCCAGCTCTGTGACGCCGTTATCTACCTTCATGTTTTTTCTCCAAAATTTGTTTTTAGTTCCTTTCACCTGCCTTCTTCTTTTTTCCCTTTCCATTCAGAACGAAGACTTTCTCTTTGTACTTTCCTCTAGTTCAACATGTGAAGGCTTGCATCTGAAAGTGCTGTAACGCGCCTCTGACACCAGTGTAGGTGTGTTCACAACATGGCACATTTCAAAGGTGCAGTGTTTACTTTTCATGTTGACCTTAGTTTTATTTGTAGTTCGCTTCCTGGTCCGAAACTTTGATGACCTATAGCTATGCCTTAAACTTAAACCCTTAAAAGGATTTTATGTATTTTAATAATTTACACTCTGTTACATTGAATCCAAAAAAATGGTTTGTGGTCAGTGAGGTTATTTTACTTTGAAAGGGTTTATCAGCGGGGCTCTCTGCCATGTAATGTCTCTGTTTGCGTGTACTCTACACCAGGAACTGACTAATGAATGAAACCTCACTCTTATCACTGCAGTGCTTCAAGTGGCAGCTAATAGTTCAGTCACAGCTGATAACCTGCTGAAACTGCTGGTGTTTCTGGATTGACTTTCAGTGTCACATTCAAATGTTCATGCAGGTGGTTTTGCATGTTTTAGCCGATTTAAAACAAATTGAGTGTAGGCCTGCTTTACATCATGCTTTTTGCTTTTGTAAACATGTTGCGTTTGCTATGGAAATGTCATTGTATTTTTTTTGCTTTTTAGGAAAGGTGTTGGTTTCCATGTTTTTCTATTGTATGGATTACGGAAAAAAACAGTCAATAAACCAGCTTGTGTTTTAAAAGTCATCACAGTGAACACCAAGTCTAAATTATTTTTGGTAAAGATTAGAGTGCCAGCATTTTAAATCAATATGCATTAAAAGTAGATTAATTCATAATTTAAAACTGACACAAATATTAACTTCACTATCTGCTAAATGATTTTTACAAACACACAGAAAGAAAAAAGGAAATGCCTGGAACTTCAGAAGAAATACATCCAAAAGTCTGAAGTTGTGCTGCAAAATATAGTCAAGAGGTATTTTTATATTTAAAATATACGTTATTCCAGGTATAGGATTTCAAACCGGCAAACATTTCAAAGATATTCTTGGGTTTCCGTTTTAAATAAAAAGAAATCACTTATGCATGATTCCTAAATAACTACACTATTGTTAGTTAATAAAGAAAATGCAGATATAAATGTTGCTATAACCACATTTTATATTCCTATTTTCAGTTCAGTTGTTACTCCCACTAAGATCCAAAGAATATACAAAGAATGAGGAAGGGACAAAGAAGATCAAACTAAATGAACGTTTTAATAAAATAAAAAATAAAAACGTATGCTATTCAGTTTTGAAAAGGGGCGTGTCTTTCTTTATAGCTCCGCCCCTGCATGACAACTAGCACGCCTCGTGTTCGTCTCATAGCAACCAGGCTGTCAGCCAGCTCCGTGCCTCTCCGGGCCGTTGGACCGCTGCTCACACGCCGACACCGGACTTTAAAAGTTGCCTTACTAACAAGGCAAACCCTCCAGAACCTCCATGGAACCGAGCCCAGAGTGAGCCAGGCGGGCTGCCGAAGCAGAGGGCGCCGCCATGAACGACCGGTACCACCGGGCGGCCCGGGACGGCTACCTGGACGTGCTGAAGGAGGCCACACGGAAGGAGCTGAACGCACCGGATGAGGATGGGATGACACCGACCCTATGGGCCGCGTACCACGGAAACCTGGAGGCCCTGCGGCTCATCGTGGGGAGAGGGTGAGTCCGAGCATTCCGTCACTAGCGAGTTATTCATCCAGTAACAGTAAAACAGTAAAGTGTCAGTGAGGGAAACATTATAACATGTCTGTTTATATGACCACCAGTTACTGTTGACCTTTTATTCTATCATCTCCAGGCTATTTTCTGTGTGTAAAAGTGTAAATAAGTGGATTTCTTAAAATGTACTTCACGTACTAGAATTAAAAAACTTTAAATATTGAAATATATTTGATATTTCTAAATTGACATTGACATTTTAAAAATTGGTCAAAAACATTTAACTAAGTGACTTATTCTTATCACAATACATTATGACTGTGGGCACATAGTACTACTGTTCTTTCTATTTATTTCACAATATTTATTTATATCTTGCAGATAGAGGATATGCACACGTATGTAATTGCTGTTAGACATTTAAATAATTTGTCCTTGTCAATTCTGACTCATAATAAAAGTGTGAATCATTGGATCTAACAATGTCAATGTTGTGTCCTTACAATACTAAATATACTCTTTGGACATGAATGGGACAAACTATAATCAAGTATTGTTGAATTTTCTGGGAAGAGAAAATATTTTTTTAGAAGAAGGGACTTATGTCCCCACTTGTTTTTTGTTTTTATAAAATGTGTTAACACCAATCTCTCTGGCCCTCAAGTTTCACACGAATAAATACAAGTATGTATTCTATAGTGTGGACCTCAGCACTGTGTGCCTGCTTTTATTAGCACTAATATAAACATCTTATAACCCGCCCCCATCGCTAATGTAATCAGGGCTGCTGGAGATGCAGTTATACATTTTAACTGCCTGATTACAAAGAAAAGGTCACTTATAGCTAATGCTCATACATAAAACACACTCTAGAAAGAGTGATGCTCGATACCTTTGTATTAATGTCACGTGTGGCTAATCCGTGAAATGGGCCCAGTGTACTGTAAGTGCAGGTATTACACTATAAACCTGATATATCAGTTATGTTATAGAAACCATTGTAAGCTCACATGCAGTATGATCAGTGTTCTGACAGCCTCATGCATTGCTGCATATTTGTTAGAGAACACTGAGATAATGATAAAAGGCTTTTGTTCAAGGTTTAGGAGAGGAAGCAGTGTGAGATTCCACAGCAGGGGACAGTGCAGTATGTCATGCTGCTGGTGGCAGGTTTATAAGGCGAGCAGTAAACTGGAGGGCAGTTGGGTTTGATGCTTAGGAGGGACAGCAGACAGGGGGAAAGGTCACATGGACAGAGAGTTTCTACTACAGCAGTTCATGGAGGATGTGGTGTAGAGTATATGAAGCAAAGACAGAGGAGTAAAGCTGAGCTGCAGAACAAAATTCACAGCAGAAGGTCAATGAGGAAAACAGAAGCGATTTTAAAGAGGAACATGTGTAATCTCACATTTTATTTTATTTCTTTTAAATCATTAGTACTGAAATATTTTCCTGCGAAAGGTAGCCAACATGTTGGTCATAACATACATTGTCTAACTAATATACAAGGGGAAAAAATAACAAAGTAAAATATATATAAAGAAAAAGAAAAAAATGTAAGTAAACATAACAAACTTCAGGCATCAAACCTAGAGACCCAAACCCCAATTTATTTGACTGAATTTGTACCACTAAGGCACAATATCAGCTAAAACAGATCCCTTAGTATTACTAAATATTAAGCCATATTAACAATGTATTAATAAAGCACCTTAAAACTTGTATTTCTGTGTAACAGTAAATGTTTATGACTAAATAAGCAAGAAAGAAAATATCTAATGGTGATTGTTTAAAAGTTAATGCATAAAAGCATCACCTTTAAACTAGTGAGACAATAGAGACAAAAGGGCAGGAAATAGTTTGCTCATGTGGGAGCCATCCCTCGTGAGTAGCTGGTTGAGAAATAATGTTCAGGGCCTTTTAGAACCTACTATTGCAGATCATATTTTGCTAACATGGTACAAGTTAAGTCAAGCTGTATCAAATGACCATAAAAAACTATGAGTGTGAAAATGCATACTTACCTACTATTCATTGTAGGTCATAGTAAGAAAGAAATTGAGTATGTGGTGCGTTACAACCAGAGGTGGGAAAAGTACTCAGATCTTGTGCTTGAGTAAGAGTAGAAGTTGCAGAGTGTAGGAATACTCTGTCTCAGTAAAAGTCCTGCAATCAAAATGTTCCTCCAGTAAAAGTAAAAAGTACTCTGCATCTAAATGAACTTAAAGTAGAGACAGTAAAAGTAGTCATTGTTTGATTGGTCCATTTCAGGATAATATCTCTGATATGTTTTATAATTATTGATCATTAAAGTGTTCTCAGAGCTGGTAAAGGTGCAGCTAGTTGTAATGGCTTTGTATACTGCAGGGTAGCTGCTGAATTTACTCCAGGTGAACAGGTACAGGTACAGTCTGATTTAAGGGCTGATTATATTTACCATCATTAATCCAAATCTGTAAAGTTACTAAATATATTAGGTAAATGTAGTGGAGTAAAAGTACACCATTTACCTCTGAATTGTAGTGGAGTAGAAACTACAAAGTATAACATGGAAATACTCAAGGAAAGTACAAATACCTCAAGATTGTGATTAAGTACAGTACTTGAGTAAATGTACTTAGTTACTCAGCATCAATGGTTACAACTCAATAGTATGTGAACATTACCAGGGTTTTGCTGAGTACGCTGCATTAACTTATTGGACATAATCTACTGCCCCATACAGTCTCGTGATCAATGCAGACATGCAACACAGTCTTGTAATACAGAGAATATTTTTCTCTAGTTAACTTCAGTGTGAAGTGCCTGCTGGATATGACATGTTTAGTTAAGTACAGTACATTAGTATGCCATTTCAAACACATTTTAAGATTAAGCAGTCCTGCTAGCAGCTCTATTAGGCCGTTCCACAGGTACATCAACAACAACATGCTCACAGTGGACATGCTAACATGCGTATGTTTTGCATGTTTACATGGTCACCTGAGCGTGTTATCATGACAACATTTGTTTACTAGCGTCGGAAACGCTGGGTCTGGGTGGGAACTTCCAGGCAAACATTCACAGAGAACAAGGATACATTTCGGTTGGTACCAAAAACAGTATTAAAGTTTCAGAGTAAACAGGTGGTTGTTTGAGGTTTGTGTATCATCCCGGAGTCAGAGGTCCTGGCAGAGCTGCAGAGGGTTCCAGTTACCGTGTGAGATAGTTTGGTGTGATTTCTTGCTTGTACTATTGGAATTGGATCTGCTTAATGGCCCTTTCAGCTGACAGGGAAATATAAAAGAGTAACATTTGATGCTATGAACATAAAAATAAACCACATCTTATTTGATCTAATATCCGATGGGGACATTTGTATAAGTTGCCAGGTCTGCAGTTTCCAAGGAACTGAAATCAGCCATCATGCTGATAAAGGTAGGGACTCTGCAGTGTGTGGTAACTGTGCCTTTAGGTGTCTGCAGAAAATAGGCTCTTGGTGTGTGGGATAAATAATGCAACGTCACCTCTGTCATGTTTAACCTGCAGCTTTTCAATTATTGATCAGGCCCCCGCCACGGCCCGGTCATGTGGGCGGAGAGAAAACAGGAAGAGGAGGGACTCAAAACAAAGAGATTGTACCGCACCCTGCGGAAAAGTCAACATGCTACATGTGTGTCACTGAACCAAAATGTAATTTCAAAGTCCAGTGTGTGTTGTTGTTCCTCCTGTTTTTCTTGCACAGCATTGTGGGTAGTGCTTTACTGATACCATGGTTATATTAGCTTTTTATTGTTTCCTTGTCATTTGAAAAGGGTAAAAAAAACACTGCAAACATACCGGTGATGCACAGTAAATGTCAAGGCTATAAATTACGTTTTTTTTCATTTAGTAATCTATAGTTTTTTCAACAAATGTTATATAATTACTGGAAAAGACAAAATATATATAAATGTTACTTTCAGATTGCTTATTTGTCTGACCAACATACCAAAACCTAAAGATTTTCAGTTAACAATGAAACAAAAACAATGTACGGTGATCAGCCAGTGAGGTTGAGTTTCTCAGTGTCTGCAGCATGCCAGAACTCTGCTAAAAACATCTGTTTGGTGTATGAGATCAAATAAGTAAGATCTACTGAAAATGTCCATAATGGAATAATGCAAATGACTTGCACTTTGCTATACATCAACCTAATTCTTGTATTGTCTAATATTACAAAAACCCCAAACCAAAAGTCAGCCTGGTCTTAAATTGTTCCCAATTTGCTGCATTGACTATTTAAGGGAAAAGTTATTTTCTCCCCCAAAAAAGTGCTTCTGGAGGATGTTGGGATAGAGATCTTTTACCCTGGAGACCTATTTTAAATTTATGTAGGTGAATTTTAAAAAAATACAACAAACATACCTTTACTAAATACTTTTGTCTCAATGTTATTGTTTTATTGTTTCAATTCACAAGAATATAACATGGTCCCTACTCGAGAGTCACATTTAGTTGTATTGGAACTTAATTTAATACAAAATAAGGTTGCAAAAGTACCCACTTACCTTGACTATATAGTGAGTAACACAATTAAAATGGCTAAAACCTGCAAGAGAATCACACAGTTCCTTAAGATAAGTAATAGAAATCTTACTGTTTACGTAAATCCAGTAATGTTGAGATCCTACTTGGCGTCTTCTCTCCTCTGTCTTTCAGAGGCGATCCGGACAAGTGTGACATCTGGGGCAACACACCGCTCCACCTGGCAGCTGCCAATGGCCACCACAACTGCCTGTCCTTCCTGGTGGCTTTCGGTGCCAACGTGTGGTGTCTGGACAACGACTACCACACACCGCTGGACATGGCCGCCACCAAGGGACACATGGACTGTGTTCGCTACCTGGACTCCATCACTGCCAAGCAGATAACCCTCAACCCAAAGCTGGTCACCAAACTGAAAGATCGGGCATTTCGCGCAGCAGAGCACCGGATCAAAGACTGCGCAAAGCTCCAGAGAAAGCACCGTGAACACATGGAGAGGAAGTTCATGAAGGAGTCAGCAGCTTTAGACAACTTTGATGCTATCAGCTTTTCTAGCTACACCAGCGGCAGTACACTGAGCCGCAAGTTCAACACCGTCACCTCCAACATGCCATACTCGCAGGTAGTTGTGTTAAAATGGAATATATTAACATGAAGTCAGTCCCTTTGTGGTGGATTGAACCTTATTTCGGAAAAAGCATGTATGGTATATCGCATTTCAAGTGTGCCATTCACATCACAAATGGCGTTTGTCAATTAATTATTATTCTGCCAGTCTAGAAAGATGCAGTACCGTTAAGTTCTGTGATTGAACAGCATCCCACTTGCATAATAAAGATAACTAGCTAGTACATTTAGCTATAAACAGTTGCAAATGTTACGTTATCTTACCTAACGTTTTTTATTCAGCCGGGAAGGCATAGAATGAGAAATACCCCACAGGAAACACAAGGTCTCATAGCTTCTGCAAGTTGACGACCCATTTTATTTGGACATGATACAGTATGTTCATGGCACAATTCAAATTAGATAAAACGTTGCTGAAGATTGACCTAGCTGTAGGAGTTTAATGTTAAAAACGTATTGCTTTATCTTAGTTAAAACAACAAGATGCAATATTATATTTATCTTGGAATTTCAATCATAAAAGTCAAGGATCATGTTTCAAGTCTTTAGAGAGACAAGGACCCTAGGCTATATTGTTTGGTGAGTGCTAGTGGTACCAAGGGGGAAAGACTTGTTTGAGTTGCAACTCCAGTAATTGTTTGTGGATATATCCATTCCTGATATAATTTGTGTTTCTTAATTCTTCATTTGTATACTTGCCTCTCAGGCCACGCTGCAATCCACAGCCAAGGGCAAGGCTAAGATACAGAAGAAGCTCGAGAAGAAGAAGCAGGGTGATGGAACCTTCAAGATCTACGAGGACGGGAGGAAAAGTGTGCGCTCGCTGTCCGGTCTGCAGCTTGGCAATGATGTCATGTTCCTTAAACAGGGCACATACGCCAACCCCAAGGAGCGATCACGCCTCAACATCCGGGACATGTTCGCCCACGACCATGACGACGACGGCGACACTGTCTCCCGTGCCATGAGCGACCCAGGCCTCCACGAGACCGCATATTCGGAGATCAGCGCCGACTCAGGACGTGATTCCCTATTTACCCGACCTGGGCTTGGCACCATGGTGTTCAGGAGGAACTATTTGACTGGAGGAATGTTTGGTATCGGTACAAGAGACGAAGGGAGTGTAGCAGGGAGCGAACCTTTGGGCCGGGCACCTAATGTTCGACTACGAGGACCTCTGCCTCAACGCTCGCCAAGCTTGGATGAGGACAGTATTGGCAGTGCCTTGAGCCTGCAAGAAAGGAACCTTCAGGAGTTGCCATGGGAAGAGACCGACGTTGGGTTGGATGAGGACTTGGAGCTAGAGAGCAGTCCTCTGGATACTTTCCTGGCCTCTCAAAGCCTCAGTGAGTTCATGCCGATCTTCAGGAGAGAGAAGATTGACCTGGAGGCTCTGCTGCTTTGTTCTGATCATGATCTCACCAGCATTCACATCCCTTTGGGCCCAAGGAAGAAACTTCTGGAAGCCTGCAAGAGACGCCTGGACACCATAGACGAACCAGAGGCCATTGAAGACACTTTGCTCTGAAGGTCAGTGTTATAATGCACGTGATGTTTGAAAAAGAAAGCACACCAGCCTTTGTTTTGCATGCATAGTGTGTAGATAACATTTAGTAGGGGTGGCAGACATCAGAATTATAAAACCTTAATCCATGTTAATGGCCTTAATGTTGGCCCTAAATCTACAGGGCATCACTAGTTTATAATACATGCATTGAAAAGTTACGTCGAAGATATTTTTACCAAGTTATCTCTAATGACCGAGTTTGTAACATATTAAAATTCCCATAGAGATTGTTTATCAGAAATCATCCGAGTAAACGCCCATTTGTTTCTTTTTTTATTTATAATGGAGAAAATGCTCCTTACACAACTTAGATACTATCAGCGTTGCCACCTGATAATACTGAGATACAGATCCAGGCACAGGCGTGGTTAAAGTGACACTGAAGCTTTTGTGCAGTTGGCCACATAACTCAGAAGCGAACACGGAAGCCTGAAAAGTAAGGCCTTTTGCCAACAGATTTTATTGAAGTGAACGTTCGCCATTTTGAATCCTTCATCCAGTTTTCACTAACTTCAATGTATTATCACTGCAAAAGTTGAAAACGTCCTTAAAAGTTTTGGGATGGAAACACTTGGACAAAGGACTGAGTATGCTAGGTTTAAAAAAAAAATGTATTATCCAACCAAAGACCTAGCCTTGTGTTGCCAACTCTTTTTCCAATGAAAGTAGCTAGCAGCACTAGCTCTAAAGTCGATAGCGATACATTCTCAAAGTTGGCAACACTGAAACAGTTCAGGTATTCCTCAAAAGTCATTCCCACCAAAATCGTCATCATTAAAGTAGAAAACGCACATGGCTATTGTATATACTCACAGCTGTCAAGCTAGCAGCTAGTACACTCCAGTGACACGCAAGTCCAGAGACCAAACCAGAGTCCAGAGACAGGTCGCTGAAGTTAGGTAGATAGGCAGTTCAGTCATTGCAGGACTGTAATAAGTCCGTCAACTTAGTACAAAAAAACCAAAATAGTTTCTCAAAAAACACATTACTCACGCTTACTTCAAAACATAGGGTTTAGTGAGCAGAGCAAACTCCTAGCTTGGCTCCACCCAACTCCATCATGTGCAGAGAGAGATCTGATAGGCCAGAATAACTCAGAACACGTGTGTGGGTCTGCAGCAGAGGGTTTTTACACGCTAAATGGCACCATCTAGTGGCATTTATTTTATGTAATGATAGGCCTGCCAGTCATTAGCATGACACGTGTGTTTGTTTAATATTAGAATACATGTTTTTTCTTTAATTTACAGGATGAACACACAGTAAAGATATTATGCATTCACGAGGCTGGCTCCATGTACATTTATCATGTCCTAATCCTGTCAGAGTGGAGTCAACAACCTAGACCGAAACTTGGGAAAAAAAGACATTTCATAGGAAAGCTTTGCCACATACAATATGATTACATGTGAATGATTAATGTATTACTGAATGCACATAACTCTGGAAAATGTTGTTTATTATGTTTTCACTGTACAGTTTTCTTACTTCAAACTACTCCATGGCACATACACAATGGCAACTTAGTACTTATGGACTATTTCAAAGACTGCCATAGTCTGCAGACTCTTTTGCAACAGTAAAGAAAATGTTATGTGAGTGTGCGTTAGATAACACTGTTATCTCAGGTTGCTCTGGGCGTATTTCGTTCCTCTGAAGGTCTGTGTCTGTGCACTTGAGATTATGACTGTGCATGAATGTCAATGTTATGTTTGTAAAACACTGTTTTTGTATCTAAAAGATGTACCCACAACCATAATTATCTTTTATTAAAATAAAGTGGAAATGACTTGTTTTGTGTGTGAATATATGTTGATATTACCAATCTGTGAACTTCACCTTTGCCCCATTGATTTATCATTCTTTGTTAAAATGAGTGACACTGATGAACAAATAGTGCTTTTAATAAATAAAAACAACACGCTTATGGGAGGATGTGGGTGCAGCTGGCATACCACCTGGTGCTCTTGTGGGCCTTTTCTGCAGGGTCTGTCCTTTAGAGTAAAAATACACAGACTGTGTTTGAAGGCAAGAGATCAAAAGCAAAAACATTGGTTTTTGATGCATTTGTCAAATTTGTTTTGGCTGTTGTTCTTCCTTAACATATATCTGTATTCCAAAGGTTTCACAAAAGGGTTTGTATCTATTGTCTGATTATATAACATTATATTACGCCTGAAACGCCTCCATTGAACTCCTTTATTTACTTCTGTAAACATAATGACATCACTATTTATCACTCATCTATTGGTTAGCGCTCCAACACATTCTACATGATAGGCTCCGGGGCGGGACATCTCTAAGTGGTTGACCAATCACAACAGAGCCAGCCAGCTAACCAATCAGAGCAGACTGGGCTCTGGTTTCAGACAGAGGGTGAAAAGAGGTGCTGCGGCACAGGCAGTATGAGAGAAGAAAGAGCTTTTTGCACATTAAAGCATGGAGACAAGTCACAGTAGAGGCACAGTACACATTTGTGCCGTCTAATTAGCATTATCAGACCCCTTTCACCTCTGCCGTTCTGTGTAAAACCAAAAAACAATTGTCCTAATGAACCTGGGAAAGTTTCTTTGTGGTTGAACTTCCATCTGTAAAAGTGTTTGTCTAATATGTCAAAACAATTTTAACTGTTGTTTGTTTTACATGTCCAATAACACATCTCTGCTCCGGTAATACAAAAATACAACAGTTTTAATGGGAAAGATTCTTGGTGGTATCTATCTGTTGAAATGTTTTTTTCACCTATTCACCTGGGGTGTCTCCAAAGCAACAAGCAAACAACAAGCTAAGGCTGGGGGAGTAAGCTGTAAGCTGAGCTAGCAGACAGCCCCATGGTCCCTCCTCTGCAGCATCTGCTGTCCTTCAGAGTAAAAAATACACACAGTGTATACTTTAAAGAGCACATTGCAGTCCGCCTGGCCTTAAGCCCAGAACACTGGCCTGTGTCCAGAAACAAAAAGGCAGCACTGACACCAGATACATATGCTCTGGTCATAAACACACCCCAACTATCAGAGCACATTCTTGCACATCAGCATCTTTTCCTTTTCATTCTGAACCTTCTCCTTGTGAAGAAACTACTGAACAGCCACCGTTAATCCACTCCTTTCTCTCTCTCCATTCCCAGGACATTTGCCAAGGTTACAGAGATGGGAGGGAGGGGAGCTGACACAAAGAAGCACAAGGGGGGCGAGCCACATGCAGAATGTATGAGACAGCTCAGAGGAGGGAGAGGTCCCCACAGAGCAGAGCAGCTGCAGTTGTGTTAGGCAGCCTGTGACAGGATTTTCCAAGGATTTCCATCACATTACATCTTTGGGTCGTGGGACAACACATTCAACTGCTTCTAGATTGCGTCAGGAGTCAGCTGACTGGGGGAACAGAGGGGGAAAAGTAAGAGATGAGGTGGTAGAGGAGGAGGGTACAGAGGTTCTTGAAGCAGCAGGAAGGGGGCTGGGCCTCTCTGACAATGCTTGTGTAGCCAATAAGGACTTTCGCAATGCATACTTTGACTTGTGGACTTTATTCTCAGGGTGCAGCGTGAAGGCTGATCACTGGCTGCTTGTAAGAGGACACTGACCGCATGGTGAGCTTGTTGTGAGCCGGTCACCAGCACGGGAGCCGACATGCAGAATGTACCGAAGGAGTGGAGAGAAGGTGATGAGAGGATGGGGGAGATGTCAGTGAAGAGGAAAGGGGATTCGGAGGGGAAGAAGAATGAAGGGCAAGGAGGTGGAGAAGGGGAGAAGGAGTCGCTGATGATGGAGCTGACCAAGCTGGTGCAGAAGATGGTGAAAGAGAGCAGCTGGTGGGAGAGGAGAGGGATCGATTGCAGCATCCTGGCGGCAGCATTCTTCTGTCTGCCCCCGGGTAAGACTACATGCATGCCTTTCCCTAGGTGAATAGGGTGAGAAATCAAACAAATATCATTGTGAAATATCTCAGGTTGATAACTTTCATTAGGACAACTATATTTTTTATGAAAGGTTTTCTGAAAACGTATGTTTAAATATGCAAGTAAGGTATTATTTTATTAGATACGTGTTAATGTTAACTCTCTTCTCAAACATAAATCTAAACATTTGACAAATGTTCAGATGTAGATTTTATTTATAACTCTTAAAACTGACCTGTGTCTGATAAAAGTTTTTTTTCCATCGTTGTCTCATCTTAAATGTTGGGATGATAATAAGTCATCAAAGACACAAGTAATACAGAACGTGTTGTACTTTTGTTATTTTTATTACATCTTCTATAAATCTTTTTATTATCATGGCAGGGACTATATGACACAAGATAGAAACATCAACTTGGAATGCAGATATCTTATTGTTGTTAATTACAAGATATTTATATCAAAGGCTTTACCCAATGACTATCTCACTATTTATAAATCTGCCAGACCTTTTTTGTTAATAGTCTAAATAAAACTTTTGGAAAAAAAAAATAATAATTATACTATAGCAATATCCTAGAGTCTGAAATAGGATAGCCACTCACCTTTAACACAACTTGAATTCCTTTTTTTGGCTTCTTAAACAAGTCATTTTCCATCAATCATGTTTTATATCGCTATTTTGAAAGTGTAAATGAAACTTTCTCTCGTCTCAGTCCAACTGGGTTGTTTTCCATCATTGCTTTACATATTCACAGCATCCTATGGATCCCCTGTATCTGGGTCACTGGTGGTCAGTTACTGACCTCCTTAGGACTGGTGCCTATTGTGACTCATGTCACTTGATCACTGGAAGTGACCACTCCAAGCAGCACCACAGGACACCTGGTTCAAGCTTCAGCTGTAATGTAGACTGGTAGACTGGCTGCCAGTTAACACACTACTTTCAACTGGGACTAGGTAATCCCATCCCAACCCGGAAAATACAATGTTGTTATACATTTATCCCACTATGGATCTCCAAGACTGACATATATCATAAAGCTCTACACAAAAGACCGCCCTTGAACCTTCACTAATACACATCCGGCACCATTATGTATTTTTATCTTGTTTTCTTTTTTTGTTTTTTCGTTTTGCCCTAACATGTTAATCCTAATATGTCCTTCTATGTATCATATCTCGCGTCACTCAATAAAAGACACATCAATGTCCTCATTAAAACGTCTAGAAATGACTAGACATCCAATAAATTTCAAACTGGACTAATCTGTCGTTTTAGTAAAAAAGGAAACGGCTTCATTTGATCTATCATTAACATTGTATCCCCTTTGACCTACATCAGCGGAAGAGTTCTCATTTTTATTATTATTATTTAATTTTACAGTTTTAGGCCATAATATCATAATTCATTTTTAAAATCTTTGTTGTTTTTAACTATATATTTTGACTGAAGGAAGGACTTTAGTCTGGATCTTAAGTTATCAGAAAAACAAGCTATGCTAACGTTAGCGGCTAGCTAGCAGTCTCGCTGATTTTTAAAGTTTATAGTTTTCAATGGTTTTAAATACCAAGTCTGTTTGCTTTGAAGAGGATCTCTGTGGATATTTTTGTTTTTTTTGGAAAATCATTGTGATCAAACACTTTTCTTTTTGTTTTTATTCAGAGACTATAGTGGCAGAAATGTTTACTACGGCATTCGTCTTCAGCTTTTATAATTAGTGAGTTGCATACAGAGGGGTCTTAATCTCAGTCTGAGCCTAAGGAGGCATCTGTCATTGTGTATCACAGAGCTTGTGACTTATCACCTCAAAATAGTCTGCTTTGAAATAGGAGGTGCAATAGGAGTATTAGCACCATTTTATGGGTAAGGAGATTCAGACAGAGGATCCTCCACGGCTGCGGAGTAGGCCCTACAATCCTCAGACTACATCGACACTGCTTTTAATTCACTATTTAAAAGGGATTAGAGTGAAATAATTGTATCATCACACTGAATTTGCTGACAGGAGATTTAGCTGACTATTAATATTTTAATGTTTGAGAATATTGGATTGAATGATCTGACTAGAATACAGGACAAAGGAAAAATAGAATCTACAATAAATTCAGGCGATGCAAATCAAACAAATACATGTAAATAAAAACCGTGTCGCCATGCAAAGGTGTGAAAGATGCACATTCACCTGCAGGAGGAGGTTACTTTCTTTCACCTGATCTTCCTGCATGTCATGGTTGAAAGTCACACCGATGCTGCTGCTGCTCACGGATAACAGATACACTGATCATGGCTGGCAGTGTGGGTCCTTTAGTCTGTTGTGACTACACTTGCACTAATACTGCAGGTTCGACTTTAATCTTCACATATAGGCCTAGACACTATCCAAACTTTTTTTTTTTAATCTTCTTTCTCTCGTTTTTTCTCCTCATGCCAGGCCCTTACTCTTCCTTAAGTGTCCCATACCTCTAATAAATGAACAAACGTAGATTATGGTCCGTCCCTGTGCTCTGTGTTACAGCCTTCCTGCTGCTGGGCTCCTCTCAGATTCTGTACTTTTCAGCTGGCATGCTACTGATGGGCATGGCTCATGCTGTCATCACCTTCAAAGGGACACATCTGGCCAGCCACGGGTCCCTGAGCGAGTCGCAGGCCTGGGCGAAGTTCTGGGCCATCTTCTTTATCGAGGTGAGATGTTCAGAAATAAACTACAGATTATGATTAGACACTTGAAGTTTATTCCTCACTGTAGCTAATTAGTTTTCTTGCAAAGAGTTCAACAAGAAGATATGTAATTTAAGAAAACATTAAGATACTGCTAAACTGCGCCAAGTGAGTTACCTTGTGTTAACGTTGGAACATTTTTCTAGACTTTCTTTTGCTTACAGCTAACAGCCACATTTATTTAAACTAGGGTGTCTGCCAACATTAGATAACCTTTTGAACTAGTGTGTTGGAGAGAGAATGGTCTCGAACAAAGTGCATTTTCTCTCAATTTGTTCGTGCTAAAAATGTCATGTAAGTGTCTGAATATTGGGATGTGTGAAAATGGGCCCAATATTTAATTTTGTCACAATTGGTCGAAAGAATCGTCAAAAATCTGTGTTGACGATAATTTCTCCCATTGGAGTGACAGACTCGGGATCTGTTGCTAGTCTCTAAGGGAACGGGAAAGTGGAGGAACATAAATTACACAGATACAAGAAATTGTGATATCTCCTTTCTGAACCATCTCTACTACAGCAAGCAGCAACATGGCTTAGCTTAGCCTAAACGCCTGGAAACAGGGGAAATAGATAACCTGTCTCTCTCCAAAGGTACTGTAACAAATTACCTTTAAAGGTCAGTAATTGAGCAGTATATCTTGTAAATTTAATCTGTCAATACACAAAAGACAAGGTGTAATGGGGGGTTATGTCCCAGACATCCTTGACTCTGGAAACAACAATCTGACTCGAGGAAGTCACTGCCAGGTCCAAGAAATGTTAGCATCATAAAACTTAATCTTGTTTGTTCTATTATTACTTTTTCTAAAAATAAGAACACCAAGATACAGTGTTTATTATTTAGAGATGCTGTTAGGAGGGTTTTATTCCCCTTGGACAGAGCCAGGTCAGATGTTTCCCCCTAAATCTATTCTTTATGTTAAGATATCTAACTGTAGCTTCCAAGTTAGCTCATAGACATGAGAGTAGTATCAATCTTCTTATCTAACTCTCGGACAGGAAAGTAAATAAACATATTTTATTTAAATCAGGCTAATCTACCTAACTCCCAGCTATTACAGTGATGTGCTCAGAGACCATTGCTGTATGTCTCTCACACAGCAGGTGTGAAAGTGTGTAAATGAGGCCTCATGCTCAGCGAGCCTCCCATATATTTAAATATTGGTATGGAAATAGAGAACATTTCAAATCATAAAAGAATGATAAAACTTCCCCAGTTGATTATATGCAGGACAAAACATTATTGTATTACAGGTTATCCTATATTGTATTTAAATATCCAAATGAGACATTTTTAAAGAAATATTTGCTCATTTGAATACACACATGCAGGTTCATCCAGGTTTCATTATATTAACGTATTAGAGACAAGGACTATATCAAACGGAACTCTTAACATGTCTTTTTATTCCCTCAATACATCAAAACATACCGTCAGCAACCATTCAAAACTACATCTTCTGCATGTTATTTATAGGGATACATCAGAAATATACCAAACTATAAAATAAATATGAACAAACCCCTCTGTTGTAAAGCTGGAAGGTGTAATGTGATATCCTGTGATTGAATGCTCCTACAGAGGATACCGAGGGATTGTTCACGGGTTTAGGGAGTCATGGATTACATGTATCAGATTTGATTTCTTTTTTGTAAGCTGTACTGTTCTGTAGGCTAATAATCATGTAAAAACATTCAGAATAAAGACTTTAAAGTGTTGTGTTTGTGCTAATGAAATTAAGATTTCTGGCTCAGAATGAAAGCAAATATTTGAAAAACAAATGTAAATACAATATCCTCAAAACAACATTTTGCAAGACACTAAAGGTGATTAGAGTTTAAACAAATGTTAATTAAGCCTTATCCATATTCCCATGAAAAACAACAACAAATTAGGCATTAAAAAACATTCAGTCCCAGTGCTACAATAATCAATTCAGTAAACTCTTGAACCTGTGAATCCTGTTCTTGGCTGCTAATGAAAGGAAAAACAGCAAAACAACCTTTTAAAACTAGAGTAAAGTCCATTAATACAATTTAAAGCCTGTATATTTCCGTGCTTGTTTTATAAGTTGCATCAGTGATGGTTTTGTTTGATGGATGTTCATAATCATGCCCATCTGTGCTTATGTTGGTCCACTCAGATCTGCGGCTCATTCTCAGCGCAAGCCGGAGTTCAGGGACACATTAAGATGCATCATGCTCATACTAATGTCATTGGACTGGGGGACTCCAGTGTATGGAAGGTCCCCTTCCTGCCTCGCACTGTCTACCTGTTCATAGCACCCCTGGCCGTGCCTATCATCACTCCACTTGTTGCACTCGGTAAGAGGCGCCAGGGCACCAAAGAAGTACAGATGGTTTATGAGTTTGCTCAAGAACATTAACTGTGACTTTCAGCATAAAGTTGAGATTTCTTACTCTCTGATCCTGTTCAAGTTCCCCTGCTACCTTGCCTCTCTCACTTAGCTGTGAAATTGTTCTCATACTTGTGATTCTCTGGATTTGCAGCTCACCTTAGAGGAAACTCTGTGGCTATCATGGTTCGGACCGTCCTGATGGTAACACTGGGCCTGTATTCACAGTACTGGCTCCTGATACACGTCTCCGGATTCCTATCGCCTCTAAGCGCTTTGCTTTGTATGCTTGCGTGCAGAGCAATGTTCTCTGTGACCTATATCCATGTCAACATTTTCCAGGTGAGAAATACCTGCAGCATGCAGCTGTACTATACCTGTTCAGTGCATTCTCAAACAGGGATGGGTCTGCAGCCTTGCTAGCAGTTGTGTAAGGTATGTGTGTGTAAGTGTAGGTATTTTTGGATACAGATTTCAGCTTTATGTGTACATCAGCATGCTAGCAATAATAAAAGTACACTTGGAACCCATTAGTCCATTTGATGATGAAAAGCCTCCATGTGCAACGGGTTATATTTCGGGGGTTTCTTTGTAGCTAGGGGGTATATGGGCAAAGACTTCATTTGTAATGTGCCTGTCATTTGTTAAGACTCTGTTAACAACTTGTGTTGAGGGAATGGAGTAAAGTTTCAGAAAGTTTCACACTTATTAAGCTAGCAAGCTAATTTAAAGCTCATAAAAAGCTAAATCATCGACAGACTTTGGCTAATGGGTTCTGAGATTGTAATTTAGGCAGCGCATAACACTTTCTTGCTCTCGACATGGATCCTTTACATGCATTCAACCAAAGCCCACTGAAATTGGATTGCTCAGTTGCCTACAAATTCATATGCAGATTTCTGTTTATAGAGATTATAATCATGCTAATATGCTGATGTTTAGAAGGTAAAATGTGCTGAATTATCACCATTTTTAGCATAATATAAGCAGAGTGTTGTTCCATTCTGACCTGGCATTAATGGAAGATGGAAAGTTAAAAGTGGAGTCAGCGGTGCACGGAAATTTGTTGATATTTGCACTGAACACCCAAACGTATTACCTTGTATGGCAGATAGGTCCCCACTATATCCTGAGATCACACAAAAATCTATCATGTCAGGCTCTAAGTAGCGTAATGTGTTTGAGTCAGGGTTTCAATAAGCGTCCTGAGAGGAGCTACTGGCAGCTACATGCGTCGATTAGGTGCGTGTAAAGCCACATAGAGATGTATGTTTGTTTAAAATAATAATGGCTGCTCCAGAAGAGGTTGGCATCAATTATTTTAAAACTAGAGTCAATTTTTAAATAGGAGCAAAGAATGGCACTAAAGGTTTTTTCACAATGACAGATATGTTTGCGCTTTTTCCAGAATCGTAAACATTGAGTGGTACTTTAATTTGATTGGTTGGTTGAAGTAAGCGATAGACAATGATAGCCATTTATTCAAGTATTTTTCCAGAAAATGCCCCAAGCGTTAACCTGCTGGCTGAATAAAAGTCTGTAGAAATGTAATGACGATCAATAGAATAGTTTTAGAAGTATAATTATACAGATTTGAAAGCTCCAGAACAGCTATCACAAAGACTGCCACTCCGCTAGCTCTAAATTCCACTCTCACACATTTGGTGAAGAATGCTGGTTGGGTCATTTCATGCCAAATAATCATGAGAGCACCCCTTTCAGCGCAGCATTGTGTTCCCATAGATCAGAACAGCCAGTGAACTACAGGATTAAAAAGGAACAATTCATGCATGATTTTCCCACATGGAGTCTGAGTGCTGCAAATCATTGTGCATTGTTCTGATCAAAGTGTGAGAAGGTGGATTAGAAAAAGCATGTTCTCAATGTGAAGTCAGGAGTCTAACAGGGGCAAATGTTTGTTCTCTTTGGGGGGTCACAATGACAACCTGCCCTCCCCTGAATCCTGGTGCTGTTGTTGGCCATTGTCCTATCTTTTTTCCCTGAACACAAGGTTACCCAGTCCTTTTAACCGAGGATAACCTTGTCTCTCATTTGTAAAACTATTTTTTTTAATGTTGGAGAAAACACATTTTACACATTTATATTATAAACCTGGACGCTATGGTCAACATATTACCTAACCTGTGTAATTGCCTGTATACAATGACTAAACTTGTCTAAAACATTGTATTCTTGGCAGCACATTGGCCTCCACATGTTCTCTGCGACCAGCCGACCAAAGAGGATCTACCAGATGACCCACGGGGTCTTGAACCTGCCACGTAACCCCCTGCTGGACTGGATGTTCGGACACTCTCTTATCAACTGCCACGTGGAGCACCATCTCTTTCCCTTCCTGTCTGATAACATGTGCCTAAAGGTGAGGTTTAATCCCTAAGTCATTATATATTATCAGTTTGCACATGCTGCATGCACTTTCACTGCAGATCTAGAGGATTGTTTTGCAACACAAAGGGAGATTTACTCGCAAATTATAATGTATTGGCATTAAACAATGTCATTTCTGCAGTTGCCTGATTACCAAGTATCTATGTGTAAGATGTCCTTCCCAGTTTTATTGACAACTATTGTGTAATAGTTGTGCAAAAACATATTTAAAAAGTGCACAAGGTATGTGAAGCAAATACTTAATACCGAAATACTTCTTTTATTTTATAAGTGCAGCAATCAGTACTTACTAAATCTCTAAATAACTCTGTTTAACAAAACTTAACATCCAGTTTTTTTATTGTTAGAATTAATGTTATGTGTCAACAATTACTTCATAAATGCCTAGATAATAAGGTACGGTATTATAATTAGGGATATCTTTATTAAAAAAAGCTGGCAGGAAATTGAATTTTCCATTTCTTTGGATAATTACACTAATATATTACAATAGATATGACAGACACCTTTAAAGCAAATATTATGGATCAACACTGATATTGATTTTGAATCTCCCTGGGCTCACACAGCTTTATTTTTCCATGGGCCATCATTTGTAGAGGAGGCTGTAAACGCACACCCACGGATATTACACATGCATGTCAGTTCACTCCTCACGACGAGTTCTCTTGAGAACACTTGAGCAGGGAAGTAAGCGTGTGCGAACAAAACCACCCCGATTTTAGCTAAACACCAAACTATTCTGTTAGTGCTTGAAATGTTTAAAACAGTATTTAAAGAAAACTTGCACCCCGTTAGTGTTCATAAATCCATATCCAAAATAAAGTGGGTTATTTTGAACGTGTACCTTTTTTATTGCAATTATTCTCTCCGTCTCCATTAAGCATTTTGCCTGCCAGTTCTTTGTTGTGATCTGTCAAGTGTTCAAACCTGATTAATTTAAATTAAGAACACTCATTTAATTAAAGCTCTTGTCTTACTTAAGAGCAAAAATGACACAGAAAAGCTGGATGAACTTTAAAATCCAATACATTTATTCCAATAATAGAAAACAAAATAGTCTTTATACTAGCTAAAGTTTTGGTCCTTTTCTCACAACTTAAGTCCTCTTAATCTGGGTATTTAGGCTCCATAAGCAAACTGCTTGTGTGTTTTAACCAAATTGGCAATAAATCGGATTCTTATTCCAAAAAGATTACTTTAGTCATCCCAGAGGAACAATTACTTGATAGAAAAAAAGGGTCCTGAGGATTGCTAACTTTAGCAATGTTTAGCTATACCCTATTTGCAACCACAAAAATAAAACACTTATTTTTGTTTTTCTTTATTTTAGTCAGAATACAACGGCCACTTCTGCTTCAATTACATCTCTTTTGACAGCCAACTGAATAGGAGAGCAATACTCTCTGAAGTATTACATTTGTTTTCAAAAACTAAATAAAACCACTTGTATGTAAATGTTGAGATTAACTCAATTCCAGTTACAAAGTCATTTCAGATTTAGCTTGATGTCGTCCTTTTTGCATTGTGTCTCAGTGATTTTCACCTATCTTTTGGATTTGCACCTTATTGAAATGGAACCCTAGACTTTAATGTTTGCCCTATTCTCACTCTGTCTGCTACCCAGCAATACAGTTGTTTCTCATTCTATCTGTAGCAATGCATGCTCATATACTAGATACTGTTTCCTGGTTGGTAAGAAATGACATGTGACTTGTATATACAGTGGGGCAAAAAAGTATTCAGTCAGCCACCAATTGTGCAAGTTCTCCCATTTAAAAAGATGAGAGAGGCCTGTAATTTTTATCATAGGTATACCTCAACTATGAGAGACAGAATGCGAGAAAAGAAATCCAGAAAATCACATTGTAGGATTTTTAAAGAATTTATTTCAAATTATTGTGGAAAATAAGTATTTGGTCAATAACAAAAGTTCCTCTCAATACTTTGTTATATACCCTTTGTTGGCAGTGACAGAGGTCAAACGTTTTCTGTAAGTCTTCACAAGGTTTTCACACACTGTTGCTGGTATTTTGGCCCATTCCTCCATGCAGATCTCCTCTAAAGCAGTGATGTTTTGGGGCTGTCGCTGGGCAACACGGACTTTCAACTCCCTCCAAAGATTTTCTATGGGGTTGAGATCTGGAGACTGGCTAGGCCACTCCAGGACCTTGAAATGCTTCTTACGAAGCCACTCCTTCGTTGCCCTGGCGGTGTGTTTGGGATCATTGTCATGCTGAAAGACCCAGCCACGCTTCATCTTCAGTGCCCTTGCTGATGGAAGGAGGTTTTCACTCAAAATCTCACGATACATGGCCCCATTCATTCTTTCCTTTACACGGATCAGTCGTCCTGGTCCCTTTGCAGAAAAACAGCCCCAAAGCATGATGTTTCCACCCCCATGCTTCACAGTAGGTATGGTGTTCTTTGGATGCAACTCTGCATTCTTTCTCCTCCAAACACGACGAGTTGAGTTTTTACCAAAAACTTCTATTTTGGTTTCATCTGACCATATGACATTCTCCCAATCCTCTTCTGGATCATCCAAATGCCCTCTAGCAAATTTCAGACAGGCCTGGACATGTACTGGCTTAAGCAGGGGGACACGTCTGGAACTGCAGGATTTAAGTCCCTGGCGGCGTAGTGTGTTACTGATGGTAGCCTCTGTTACTTTGGTCCCAGCTCTCTGCAGGTCATTCACTAGGTCCCCCGTGTGGTTCTGGGATTTTTGCTCACTGTTCTTGTGATCATTTTGACCCCACGAGGTGAGATCTTGCGTGGAGCCCCAGATCAAGGGAGATTAGCTGGGGTCTTGTATGTCTTCCATTTTCTAATAATTGCTCCCACAGTTGATTTCTTCACACCAAGCTGCTTACCTATTGCAGATTCAGTTTTCCCAGCCTGGTGCAGGTCTACAATTTTGTCTCTGGTCTCCTTTGACAGCTCTTTGGTCTTGGCCATAGTGGAGTTTGGAGTATGACTGTTTGAGGTTGTGGACAGGTGTCTTTTATACTGATAACGAGTTCAAAAAGGTGCCATTAATACAGGTAACGAGTGGAGGACAGAGGAGCCTCTTAAAGAAGAAGTTACAGGTCTGTGAGAGCCAGAAATCTTGCTTGTTTGTAGGTGACCAAATACTTATTTTACCGAGGAATTTACCAATTAATTCATTAAAAATCCTACAATGTGATTTCCTGGATTTTTTTTTCTCATTCTGTCTCTCATAGTTGAGGTATACCTATGATGAAAATTACAGGCCTCTCTCATCTTTTTAAATGGGAGAACTTGCACAATTGGTGGCTGACTAAATACTTTTTTGCCCCACTGTACGTTCCTCCTCTTTCCAGGTGAAGCCTGTCGTTTCCAAGTATCTGACAGAAAAGAAGCTCCCGTACCAGGAGGACAGCTACTTCTCCCGCCTCCGTCTTTTCTTCAACAAATACCAGGAACTGATGGTGTTTGCTCCGCCGATCACAGAGCTGGTGGGGGTGCAGTGAAGGAGAAAAACTGCCCAGACTAAAGACTGCTGCTGCTGCTGCTCCAAAGCACAAGTGTTAAAGTGTTATAACATACAGTTTAGGTTTGAAGTCTCTAACATGCAGAATATAGGTTTTAATCAATAACACACTAGTAGTTTGATATTAGGAGCTACGTGATTGATGTAAAAGAAAATAATTAGGTGAGCTGAATGAATGTTCTGCACTTTTATCGGTAATTTAATAAATAGCACAAAGATAAGCACTCAACCAAAAGTTGATCTAATTATGTTTAAGTAAATGTAGATATGGTTTCCTATCACCTCCTATAAGTCTGAATTTAATCAAAATGTCAGCATCATTAGGAGTTTTAGATCATATTTTACGATTTAAGGGAGATTATTTAATTGTAGCACTAATAGGTAACCATTAATAAAGCACAATTGTAGCACAATAGAAACAGCAATAGAAATACAATAAATATGTTTTTACGGTTTCATTTGCTGTGTCCTGAGCTCCGTGACTGCACTATAGTTACAGCACATAGAGGTGCTTCAGTGTGTTTTTCGATAATACATTTTAACGGTAATTTTAATGAAAAACACAATGTGTGATTGACTTTTTTTCAAATAAAAATACAATTATGGACACAAGAGTAGAGTGAAAATCCTTTGCATACTCACTCAATTAAAAGAAAAAGTTTGATCATTTCTTATCTGTGAAATGAAAATAATAAACCAGTGTTCATATGTTAGCCACTAGGGGACAGCAGAACGAACTATACATTATGTCATCATTAAGTTTGAACATTGTCAAAAAAGTTGTCAATTTCACATGTACTGATTGATTAGGAGATGTTCAATTTAAGTGTATTATTCAGTTTTTGAACTCGTTTTTTTTCTGGCATTTATATAAGTAATATCTAGTGTATAAAGACAGGATAATGTATAAAAACAAGATGCACTAGAAAAAAAAGGAATAATCCATGTCTAAAAAGTAACAGAATAAATCCATGCTAGTTTTCACACATCTTTTTGTTTTACACGTTTCTATATTTTTCTTCCATTATTTATTTTACGTTTCTCCTCTATAAGCAGACTTTCCTTTCTGCTCCATTTTTATTCCATTTATGTCACTATTGGAAGCTTGTCAACTTGTTTTTAGTACGGTAAATGGTAGCCTTTTAAAAAACGTAATACAACAAATATAGATGTAATTTCTTTAAACAAAAAAGCTGCTCTGATTGGCTGAGCACACGTGATTAATCACATGTTCCCACAATTCCAAATCGCAACTTCAGCAAAGAACTCACCCACTGTGACAGGCTGGTCACTTGATGGCAGCAGCTGCTCTGGTGTTTGCTATGTGATCCAGCTGATTCACTCACTATTTGCATGCTCCCTGGAATTCCACTTGAACTTTGGAGCAGCAGAAATGCTCAAATGAAGTTAGAGAGGAAGCAGGCTGGCAGACAAAAGGCTGCTGCAGTGATCTCCTCAGTTTTATCATGATGATTTATCACATACAAAAGACCAACAGTAAGGGTAAGATAACCAAACAAAACCTCTGGGTTTCACTTCGTGTTTGAACACAATGCATGTGGCGGAATGCAACTTTACACCTCTGTTCCTCATTTGCAGTGTTGGCTCCACCCTGCTGCTTCTTATTACTCTGGGGAATGGGAGGGCAGTGTGTTTGTGTGGGGCTGCATCACTGGTTGCGTGTGAAGGGGCGGAGAGCTTTTAGACTGAAACTCTGGGATTTGACTGCCGCTCACATCCTCTAGGTGTGGCCTACAAGACTCTTCAGTGTGATCCAGGAACTGCCAGCTGAAAAAAGTGACTGAGCCAGTTCTCTCCAGTGACTATAAGAGAGAGGAAGGCTGACAGAGAGACACTCTGAAGACATGGCAGACACAGCAGCTGTAGAAGCAGCTCCCATCCCCAAACAGCAGTGTGCTGTCTGCTCAGGTGCACTGAGCGGAGACAAGACAGCAGCCTGCGCTCACTCTGTTTGCGGCTCCTGTTTGGGGGACAAAAAGAAAGGATGTGCTGAGTGTCTGCAGAGCTCAGACAAGCCTAAACCTGAACCCAAACAGAACGGAACAGAGGTTGAAACGCCGAGATCAAGATCAAAGAGGAGCAGGACCCTAAAGCAGCGGGAGAGATCAAAATCCAAGAAGTGCTGAAGGAGTCTGAAGACCCTAAAAAGCCTGAAGAAGAGAAGAAAGAGGGGCCACCGCAGACAAATGGAGCAAAAGAAGTGGTAAAAGAAGAAGAATTGAAGGAGGAACCTCTGGGCCCCGATGATGTGGTGTGTGACTCCTGTATCGAGAGTCCCTGCAGGGCCCTCAAGTCCTGCCTCACCTGCCTGGTGTCCTACTGTGAGGCCCACCTCCGGCCTCACCTGGAGAACCCGAAGTTTCATAACCACCGGCTGGTGGAGCCGCTCAGGGACATCGAGAGGAGGACCTGCGAAAGCCACAAGTGGCCCCTGGAGCTTTTCTGCTTTGCCGACTCCTGCTGCGTGTGTCAGGACTGTGTGACGGAGGAGCATAGGGGCCACAAAACCATCCCTGTGGTGGAGGCTCGGAGTCAAATAGAGGCGAGTGATTCTTTTTTCAGATTTATAATATTTTATTAGAATTACCAAAAACAGCATTAGGAAATAAGTCCATTGGTGTATTATACAACTATATTTTTGAGTAGTTAGTTTATTAACTAAATTTTTAAAAAGCAACCATTGTACTCATCGCAGGTCACAAATTCATTTTCTAGTCAGAAATATTCCTTATGAAAGATTTTTGTGACCTCTAATGGCGTGTGCAATATTTCACTTGACAAAAAAACTCAGAAATCAGGAATAGTTAAAAAAAAATGTACATGAACGTTTGATTATTTCTATTTATAAATAATTTATCAAGCAATATGTCAAATATTTACTGGCTACAAGTTGCTTTTCTCTGTCTCATATTCTCATATTTTCACCCTTATTGCTTGTTTTATATAAATAGTCCCAACTTTATTCATCATTGTTTGTCTAAAACAGGCAATTTGAAGACACTTTAAATGTTGAAATTGTATACATGGCTGAAAATCCTTGTTGGGCAGCAGTTTTGAACAAAACAACATATTCTCATATTACAGCATCTCTACAGTGTGGTTTGTTATCTAAAACCTCAATCTGTGCTTTTATTTGTTAGTGATTTTTCATTGTGTGGCAAAGGCTGAGTCCATTACAGTTCGAGCACTTGAGGGCTAAAATATTTTTAATTGAGCCATAAAATCTACAAAAAGTGTCATTACTTTAAGTGCTGCTTTCCTATAATAAAAAAGAGATATGTGTCTAATTGAGAGGATTTGAGATGTAACCAGCACCAGTGTTGATGGGAATAGTCTGTATCTTCAAAATACATCTCACATGTCCAATCATTATATATAATCTCTTTAAACCCTTAATATCCACTGTAGAGGTCATCATATTCTATGCCAGCCTCTTGTGATTAACAAGATAATTTGGCTTTCTGGAAATTCTATTTAGCCCCTCTGACGCAGTAACAAAGCTCCAGCTAGAGTGTCATTTGTCTGTCTCTCTGACAGCTCATGACCCTCAGGTTAAATCACTCTCATCCAGATTCCTGCAGGGATCTGTAGCTTCTAGCCTACACCTGTTATTTACAGTGAGCGTTGTTGCACAATCCTCAATGTGCTTCATCAAAGCTGTACATCAAACAGTGATGGGTGGCTCACCGAAGCTGCTTGAGAATGAAGGTTAAAATACCATGGATGCTACTCAAACACTTTAAGTTCATGAGCTGAATAAATAATCTTTCACTGTGTATAAATAGAAAAGTCCAAAAGGTTCTAATAGAGAACATCAAGTGGAATTTTGAATGCTCTCAATCACTTCCCTTTCAAAAAAGATGTATTCCAACCTGGCAACCTGAAGACAATAGCGTGGGTTAAATGGCTTCCTGTTCGGGTCATGTTCTACATTTTCACTCCAGAAATAGAACTCACGACATGTCTCACACCTCGGTTTTCTGCTTCTCTCTATAAATTCAGGGGCAGAAACCTGACACCAATGTATGCCTCTTGTGTGTTAGCATGTTTGTTAGCATTACATTGGAACCAAAAGAAGTTAGCATCAGTTTTAGTCAAAGATAAATATGCAATATTTTGAGAACTTAGAGGGTTTTAAACAGAATTTACCTCTAGAATCTGTAATCCGTAGATCCAAAACAAGTTTCCTTTCGCTGTAGGTCAGAAAATGTTTGTTGCTCAAACTGTGACAGTATTTCCTATCCAGGTAGCCAGAAATCACGCATTCCTTTGTGTTATTTGGGAACAACGAATAAATAACATCTTGTTTTTTAAACATTTAAAAAATGTTAGTTTTGCTTTGGCCTGAGTTTGGTGGATAAATGAATCTAATATTGATGAAGACAATGTCAAAGCCACGTTTTTAATATCATAGACATACATATATGTACTAAAAGGGCTTCACAAAATATAAACAAGATCCAAAAAACATTACAGCAAAATGTATACTAAATTAAATATATTGAGTTTTTTGATTGAAAATAAGGTATTGAGTTTTCCAAATTGGTTAAATACATGGGAATATCATCTGCAAATAAATTGATATTAGTTTTATAAACTGTATTAACATTTGACTGTTTTCACCACTGCACTTGAATTTCCTGTTCTCTTTGTGGTCCTTGTTGCCCCTACATATGTCCCACTTAACACTCTAAATGTACCTCTAGCAGAACTAAGAGAGAAAAAGGTCCCTGTCTTGAACCTCTCTCAAAATGAAATTCCTCAGACGATACATTTTAGCTTTAGGGTAGTAGATGTATATTAAAATTTTTTTTAAAAGTTAAGGTAATAAAGACATAGACTCCGTTTCGCTTAGTCAGAAGTAAGGGATTTGTAGATTCCTCCTCAGGGTCTAACCTTTTTGGAGAGAATTATTTCAGCAGCTTCAGCTCCAGCGATGTCTGGACCTGCCCAAGGAATTTGGACTTGAATCTTGTACAACAAGTCCATGCTTTGAAAGCTACAAATGTCAGTGCAGAATACAATGTCTGAACACCCCCAAACCCCTAGAGAAGAGGACGCTCTGAAACAAAACCGTTTCTCTGAAGAAACAACCTAAATGTTTACATCTTCCAAATATATTTAGTTTGCGTCTGCCAGGATCTGACATATTTTCAGCATGACAGCATGTTGTGGTTTCTGTGAAGACTGGAAATGCTGAATTCTTTCCTCTCCTCATGTTCACAGAAAGAACTAAAGGTGAAGCAGACGGAGATGGTGAAGACTGTGACCGCAGCAGAAAACGCCATCAACAAACTCCAACTCAACACAGTGACTATCGAGGTAAACAAACACACCATATGAGTAATGAGAAATGAGCTCACTGTGTGTGACATGGATGTCACAATAATTCTCTGAAAAGCAGATATTTTTGGCTTGAGAAGCCACCCGAGTGTAAGCCCCGAGGAATTAGAGCCATCCCAAAAGGAGAAGTTGCCCTGAGGTGTGGGAGGGAATGCACGTTTTAATGTTTTTCATGTGGTTGGGAGGCAACCAAGCATTCCCTCACTGAGCATGTTATGCCAGATAATCATGTGACTTCATGCACTCCCTACCTGTTACCTGTTGAGTGTTAGATATGAATCACTTCGTCTCTTGGAATGTAAATGATCCTCAGTCCACACAATGTGACCTCTGTATGAAGTCTTTACATCTTTGAATGTGATAATGGATGACAAACTTGTTTTTAGTAGTAAGAGTATTTCTGCCATATATTTTCTACTGTGGGGAAATATGAGTAATATAAATATAATGTTTATATTACAGAATAGCAGTAAAAACTATTGATAAAGTGGGCTCAAACAAACAGAATGTTAATTAAAGAGGCCCTATTGTACTTTTGGGGGGTTTTCCCTTTCCCGAGTGTGTTACTTTATATAGGATTTTGTGCATGTAAATGGTCTGCAAAGGCCTGAAACGCCTCCATTGGACTCCTTTGTTTACTTCTGTAACATAGTGACATCACTCGCACTTCTTTTGGCCAGCGCTCTAACCCATTGTACATGATAGGCTAGGGGGAGGGAAAGTTTGTATGCATCAAGGTATTTTCAAAGCAAATGTGTATTTTAATGTTTGCAATCAAACTGGAGTTATCGACAATTAAATTAAAGGGTTGTATCAATATTTTTCATTAAAGGAAAATCTAGTAAAAAGATAGCAATTTTAATTTATGAAGTGGCAGGTCATCTGCTTTCTTTGCTGATTGGGAATGTGCGTGTATGGCTCTGGATTCTTCTTCTTTTTTATGATAATGTAAGATCCCATATTTCCATTTTATTTGTATGTTTAAAGAATTGAAAAATATATTTTTGTCTTCTTTTTTTCAATCAAGGAAGGCCTAGATAGAGTTATGTGGTTATTTGGTTTTCTTTCACTGTGAATTAAACATGAAAGCATAATAAAAGATTTTCTTGGGACAGGGACATTTTGTTATCGGATTGTGCAAAATCAATAAGTTGATTATGACTGTCCCACAGAATTCAGTGACAGAGGTGCGGGCGGTGATCGAGAGCCAGTTTGAAGAGCTGCAGGCCGTGATGGAAAGGGCGAAGCGGGAGGTGACGGAGATCCTGGAGGCCGAGGAGAAGCAGGCTTTGAGGCAGGCCGATGGCATCAGGGTTCACCTAGAGCAGAGGTGCACGGAGCTGAAGAAGACGCAAGCGCAGGTGGAGAAACTCTCCAAGAACAAAAATGATGTGGACTTCTTACAGGTAAGGATCAAGGCCAAGACAAGGACAAAGTGAAACCAAAGGCATAAATCCTTTCATTACTGAATGTTGCTGTGTTCGTTTGACAGGAGTATTCAGAGTGGAAGAAAGAGGCCACTGATAACTCTTTGCCTGGCGTCTCCATCGGCCTGATGGACCGCCTGAACTCCTTCAGCAGTGTCATCGTTGAGTCCACGCACAAGCTGTGTGCCATGCTGGTGTCTTCATACATAGAGAAAATGAAAGAGACCTGCAAGAACGGTAGGAAAAACTAGGAGAATAGATACTGGGTGAACTCAAACACTGTGACTTAATAATAGATCTATGACAGTTGTTTCGCTGTCTGGACGTGTTCACACTTGTAAAGGATTTTCAGCCTGTGTGTCACAGCGTTATCACACACATATGCTAACCAAACACCTGTGGGCTATAAGACACACTGAGTTATGTGTGTCGCTTACAGAAGCCGACAGACAGCTCATACTTGTTTACCTTTGATGCATTTTTGTGCCAGCTGATGACAAAGCTAATAAATCTAACTTGAGTTAAACTGAAATCAACTTTCTCTCATTGCAGACAAAATGGGAATCAAGACAACAGTTCATGAAATCCTTGCAGCCAAACAGAACATGACTATACCCGATCCAGTGACACACAGTGACTTCCTCAAGTGTAAGTGGTTTCTGTTATTAAATATGAACCATCTGGCTGAGATCATTGCAGTCATTGTTGCAGTGAGGAATTCAGAAAATCTGAGATAATGAGTCCCAATTCCCTGACATCCCGCTACCCTTAAATCAAATAAAGATTAAGATGAGAAGAAAAGTAACATGTTGAATTGTATCGGAAAGCGATAATCAAGAACATCATTGTTGAAACTAATCACATTTAAAGAGGATATGAGCAGACTGGGCTCTGGTTTCAGACAGAAGGTGAAAAGAGGTGCTGCAGCACAGGCAGTATGAGGAAAATAAAGAGCTTTTTTAACATGAAAGCATGGAGGCAAAAAATACAAACATGAACCTGGGGAGATGTGCCCCCACTACACATTATTTTTACATTGGGCCCGTCCTTGTAAATCAAATGGCCACCCACAGATGTATGTCTACCACCGGGTCTACATATGAACCTAAAAATAGGCGTAATAGGGCTCCTTTAAAGGTCCCCCTATAATACACCTTTTCAGGTTTATTGGAGCGATTTTTGGATACTACTAGAATTTTTTTTGTCAGCCAAAATGTAAGTAAAAGTAGTTGCTCTTCAGAAAAATGTCCCCTTTTGCCTAATATACTGTAACATATGACATTATTAAGAGAAGGAGCTTAAACTAGTTTGTATACACTAAGTCCAGTGGTTCCCAACATTAGGGTCAGGCCCCCCCAGAGGGTTACGAAATAAATGTGCAAGGGCTGTGACATGATTAATGGCAGAGAAATGTAGGAAAAGCAAAGTTATGATTCTCACAGTTTTGTTTATATTTTTGGAATATGAAATAACTTCCCTGTTTGGGCCTCTAAAACATATGTTTTTGTACAAAGTCACAAGCCAAAGTTGTGACTGCAATAAAAATGGAAACAAACAAAAGCAACACTTTATAGGATATGACCTCAGGGACCTCAGTGGTATTTACACTCCTAACTAGTCTTACATAACTCTTACAACACAGTTGAAAATAACATGTACACAATCCTCTTCCAGATTCCGCCAATGTGAGCTTCGACGCAGAGACCGCCCACAATTTCCTGCGGCTGACGGAAGAAAACAGGAAGGTGACGAACACCACGCCCTGGCAGCACCCTTACCCCGATGTACCTGAGAGGTTTGAGAACTGGCGCCAAGTTCTGGCGACAGAGAGCTTCTATCTGGGACGACACTACTTTGAGGTGGACATTAGCGGCGAGGGCACGCACGTGGGTTTGACCTACAAGAGCATCGACCGCAAGGGCAACGAGAGCAATGGCTGCATCACGGGAAACAACTTTTCCTGGTGTCTTCACTGGAACGGACGCACCTTCTCCGCCTGGCACAGCGACGTGGAAACCCCTCTCAATGTGAAGAAGTTTAACCGTATCGGGGTTTACGTGGACTACTCAAGAGGCCTCCTGGCTTTCTATGGTGTGGATGACGACATGACGCTCATACATAATTACCAGGCAGAGTTCCTGGAGCCTATTTACCCAGCTTTCTGGTTGTCCAAGAAGGAGAACATCGTCGCCTTGGTGGCACCAGGGGAGCCATTACGGCTTAAAAGCCCCTCTCCTCCCACCTCACCAGCAAACGGTGCTATTGTTCCAAAAACAGCGGCATAGCATTAATTAGAAGTCAGTTCTTTCTGGATTATTTATGTCACCATTCAACCTTTTTAGAGTAAATAATGTTTTATCCCAACAATAGACTTTTTTCCTAACCCAAAGAAAAAATATGGACAGTCTTCCCATGTTAAATCTGTTTACAGCAACCTATTGTTTGGATAAATTGTGAATATCTATCATGTTTTCTTGGGCTCAACTCATATTTATTCTACACTCCGTAGGGGACTTCGGTTACTTTTGTCTTACTGTGAATTCAGGTGTTCAAAGTTGTTCTATGTTTCCTGTATGCAAATAAAAAAGTGCTGCTTCATTTGCTTTTGTGTCTGTTTTTGTTTCCCACGTATTACATAATTTGTGGGATGATTTTAAACTCTATTATAATGGATTACTTTGGAAATTCTGTAAACGATGAATGGAAAATCTGCAACACAAACAACTAATTTGACTTGACGTACAGGGAAGTATTTGGGCTCTTCTATCAAAAACGAGTAACTGAGAGATGTTGTTTTCGTAATCACATATGGTAAGGTTCAATTTCCTGTCTAAGTGCAAGTGGTATGATATAGAGTTCAGTATGCCATAAGTACTGTATGTGCTGTGTAAAAAAATAATGTGGAAACATGAATTTCTCCCTCACTCAGTTTTTTCATACTACAAAACAACACTGAAATCATGTCCAGATGTTTTTCCATATAGTTTGATTTTGTGAAACTCTACAACAGTTCATCCAGCCTTATGAAATCCATGCATTAGAAGTTACAGAACTCGGTATCGTATTGTATTGTATAACAAAAGTTTCCAAGAAGCGTTATAACATTTCTTAATGTTTTGAAACGGATTTGAGGGATATTTTAAACGTTTTAAAGCAAATATGATTGACCTATTTTAAAGACTTGTCATTTGATAATATTTCACAAGCTCCCATTTTTTTCTGTTCAGTTTTAAAATACACTGTCTTTCACAATTATCTCATTTCTTTGTATTGTGTACTTTTATTGTCAATTTTGCATTTGTTGATTGTTGTATTATTATTATTATGTTTATTCTTATTTAGAAGTATTTATTTTTATGCGATAACATGTTGTGAGTAGAAATAAAGGTAGTATAACTATAACCTACATAATTACAAATTAATTATAAACAATATGAATATACCAGTAATTAGATGCATCAAATATAGTCACACAATGTAAACACTCAAATTAAATGTATTTTCAGACAACTAAAATGAAATTGTTATGACTATCTTATCAGAGCAATAGACGTGGCACGCGTTGGTCACCTGACGTCTTTGTAACGTGACGTAATCTCCAACTGAGCATGTAACCAGGAAGAGCCTGCTACTGCAAATCTCAACATGCTAAGAGAAGTAAGTGACATGTTTTTAATGTTAATCTTTTATCTCCTAGATATAATATGTCAACCAGCTAACATAACCTCATCTTATACAACCAAGGACAGTAAATGAGTTCGTAAACAGGTAATATTTCCCGACTGAGGGGAATATCTGTCGTGCTAAATAGTTAGCTTGCATGCTAGCTATTATAGCTATTTACATTTCTACAGCTAACGTTAACTTGGCTTCCCCTTTCCAAAAAACACAAAAAGATTAAGTGATCTTCTTATAAACATTTCGGGTTGTTTACACGCCTTCAAACGTAGAAGCTTATAGCCAGCCAACTTTAGCAAACAGTTTGTAAGGGGCTCAGTTTTGGCTTACGTTAGCTTACGTTAGCTACGTTGTCCCGTCATTATAATCATGATGCATTAACATACACCTGCGACAACACTGCTGCTGAGAAACCTGACTTTGACTTGTTGTTTGTTTATTAGCCCTGTTTATTTTAGCGATCGAATATCTTTAATATGTGGATTTAGTTTGAGGAGTGGACTGTGCTCAACCAGAATTATGCTTACAAACTCGTACAATTCTTTGCTAAGTATTTCCTTTTACATAGTTGTATTATTTTTCTGTTTCTATTATATTCTTTACTCAAGCAGTACTATTCCTGTGTTACTCTCATGCTGATGTGTGTATTGTGTGCACCCCACTTTCAACACCTGTTCCTGATTATAAAGTCTTGTAGTAACTATAATTAAATGCTCTGGATTTAACTAAACATGCAGTTATTTCATACTTCCTATAACGCATGTCTAGTGTGAATGGAAACAAAGATGACGCTTCAGTTGAGATATTTCTGAGTACTGAGTCTCTGTGGGTTTATCCTCTTCCTTATTGATCCCTCAGGATAATGATGAAGACGTGTCTCTGTTTGACGCGGAGGAAGATGCAGGGAAAAGGTCAAAGAAGACAAATATTAAGTAAGTTTTAGTAAGTAAGTGCTTGCTTATCACTAAAACCAAATATACTGGTTGCAACTTCTCAGATGAACGGGTGAGATTGTTTTATTATATAATAGCAGTAGTATAATAATGCCACAATGTCAACAAACGTAATTACAAGTGAAAGTCCTGCATTCAAAACCAAATTGCAATATGAAACGTAACTATATACAAAATGATCCACTATAGACAAAGAAGGTATAATATTTCCCCTTGAGATCTAGTGAGGTAAAATCTAGAAGAAGATAAAAATGCACCTCAAGTTTGTACTAAAGCAATCTAATTTTGTAATTTGACTTGGTTACATTGCAGCACTGTAGGATGGTAAACTGATTATATTTCACATTGGACTGTGTGAAATTAACTTTGGCTACTTTCTGGACTTTATTTGCACCAACCATCAAAAAAAAAGAAGGTTTTATACGTTAATAATCAAATACTAATAACTTGCATCCAAGTCACATTGCTTTAATTGTGTTGACAATCTGTTTTTTAGGCATCCACTGGCCTGCTTCTTCCACCTCTTCTTCAGAGTCGGTGCCATCATCGTGTACCTGCTCTGTGAGATCTTCAGCAGCACATTCATCGCATGCATGGTCACAATAATCCTCCTGCTCTCATGTGACTTCTGGACAGTAAAGGTGTGTCTTGTCACTTCTTTACACAATACATTTTAGTCATTGTAGTACTCTGTTTGTCGATAACAGGAATTATTTCCTCAATGCTGTTAATTTAAAACCCACAAATATAATGTTTAAAACATTTCCAAGCTTGGAATAAATAAAGTACTTCTTATCTTAACAGAACATCTCTGGGAGGTTGCTGGTGGGTCTGAGGTGGTGGAACCAGGTGGACGATGATGGACGCAGCCACTGGGTGTTCGAGTCTAGGAAGGTAAGACGCTGCTTAGCTTGTGCTGTGTTGCTTTGAGATGTGTCTGAATATGACCGCTTACATGTGCTATTTTGAGGTTGCAAGTGCATCCCAATGCAAAATATGAAATTTATAATGGTCAGTAAGTTCAGTTGTCACACTCAACAACCACCATCTTCACTACATAACGGAAGTTGTGTAGAAGTGTTTATTTTTTACATATTTGAATGCAAGTATAAATGTAGTAGTGATGAAAAGGAGCCATTGTTAATTTTATTGGGTTAATGAGCATTCTGTAATGATTTGCTACAACAAACAATATTGTTGCTAGCTAGTTAGCCAGCTTACAGCAGCAATGGTCACTTAAGGTGAGGTCACAGCAGCGGTGTGTGTGATTGAAACAAAACTACATGGCTGAAATTCACACACTGCACAAGTGTTAACAGTGTGTGACAGCATACTAAGTGTATCTTAATTGAGAAACAGCTGTTTCAGTAGTGGTTCTGTCACACATGGGACTTTAACCCCTCATGATACTGACCTCTTTTACTCTATGGAGTTGATATATGTGGTCTTGTTTTCTTGTCAACAATCTGTAGACTATTTGCAGATGTCCTAACTGTGAGAATATCCTGTTTTTCTTCAGGGGACCGTGAAGCAACAAGCGTCAGATTCTGAGTCCCGCATCTTCTGGATTGGTCTGATCGTTTGTCCCGTCCTCTGGGTCATCTTTGCTTTCAGCACCCTCTTTTCCTTCAAGATTAAATGGGTGGTAAGTTCTTAACTTTTAAAAGATAAATATGTAATATTCTTTTCTGAACTAATTCCATAAAAAGTGCTCACACGATTATACCGCACATTGAACAGTTTAAAGTTGATTTAAATATATATCAGATATTTTTCCCAAAACACTCCAGGGCTTAAAGGACATCACTTCCAGTAAACAAAAAACAATAAGGGCACCCCACATCTGTGTTTGAACCAAATAATATCTGTGATTGCACAGCAAACCAAACTGTTAGCATGTGAGCACTACAGTTTGTCACTGGTAGGCTACCAACAAGGCTATCCTCACTTCATTTGAACACTGATCAGCAGCTTGGATTACCAACAGTTAAATGTCCTACTGTTAATAGAGAGTAACGACAGACACTCGCCCATTTCATAAAAACAATGGAATGGATATTTGGGGATATTTTTGGTAGCAAACACATTTTTCTTTTGTTGCCTTGCGTGGTTTCCCTAGAGCCGGCCACTCCTTTAAATACATAGAAAACTGCTTTTGTTTGGGACTATTTTCAGTGACGAACCAATCCACATTTGAGTCCCTGCAAACTATTTGTAGCAGCAGGGTGGTGTGTGATTAAGTCAAAATAAACTACAGTGTATTTAAATGAGAATGAAGTCAACAGCGTGGCACATTTATGTGTTTTTTTAGTAGTTTTCCTGACAACAATGGCACAGAGGAAGCAGATATATGGGGCTTTGGAACACACACATAAAGTGTTAGTAAATTCATAATGGTTGGTTTTGGTCTTATTGTGGGATTTATTCTTAATGAGTAAAACAAATTTTGGCTAGTGCTCTCAAATCAAACTCTGACTGTCCTCTTCCACACAGCCGGTGGTGATCATGGGTGTGGTGCTACAAGGAGCCAACCTCTATGGCTATGTGAAGTGTAAAGTGGGAGGCAAGACAAGCCTGAAGAACATGGCTACAAATTATTTTGGACGACAGTTTCTCAAACAGGTGACTTAAAGTTTGAGTAATATACTGTGAAGTCACATTATTTGTTGTTTTTCATATTCTCATGTGTGTCATGTTTATCATCCACAGGCGCTGTCTAAGGAAGAGGAATCGTAGGGGGCCGCACTGCGATTTTAACATGTTTGCATTATTCTTAATGCTATGCTATCAAATATTTTACCAAGTGGATCAGTAGAAAGACATGTTTTTGCAATATGAACTGATAATAACCATATTTCGTGTTCTTTTTCTTACTGATGTACTGTGTGACTCAACTAGTCCCCATATGGAGTTTTCTTTGTTTTCCACAGAGGTGTGGCAGCTGCTTCCAATAACTGGAGCCCAGCAATAATTCCTCGCCGACTTTAACTGATACTTGAGCGCAAGTGCATGAGTAAAAAAAAAAAAAGGGCGTAATGACTTAAAATGTTAAGTTGACTAGTTTGATGTGTCATGTAGTCTCTCAACTCTCTATCTAATTTAGTTTAATTGATTTAGTTTGTTTTCTTTATTTTATCTTTATAAAACTAAAAATGTGGTTTCTGGCGAGCCATTGTACAAACATTTTTGTTTGTATAATAGGCAAGGTTGTAAAGTAACAGTGTTAAGTATTCCAGGAGTTTGTAAATATGTATTTAAAGAAACTATGTGGAACACATTCTTATGTGCAAATACATTTGTAACATTTTTCCGAACAGCGTGTTTGTTTTTATTTCTGGTAATAGTTGTTATTCACTGTGCAACTTGTGAGAAGGAATTAGTTAACATGTCAGGGAAATTAACTAGTTAAACTCAGAGTGAAATAAGACCATAGGAAGAAAAAATGACATGAGATTTCGTTCATTTCATTTTTTGTCTAGCTCCAGCAGTTTTTATTTCAAATGTGCTTTTTTCCATAGTGCATTTTTATTTTAAATATAATTTTCTAAAATAATAGTTTTGATTCCCAATGCCACTTTAAACTCACAAAATCTTTGTTTTCAATCAAGATAACCCGGTCAGAACAGGTTTTGTGATTTTCTGTCACTTTAATCTGCGGGGGAACATTTTGAAATAATATTATAAACTAAACTGTTCCTTGAAATATAAAAGGGCTCTAATAAACCATTTTATTGTAAAAATAAGATTGAAGAACAAACATTTCACAAAATTGAGTTGAAAAAAATATTGGATTATTTCACAGTTAGTTATACCAGTATAGTTACCATTGGAAAACAGTGGGTGTAGTACAGCGACTACCACAGGTTTGTTTGGGTGCTGTTGTCCTATATCGTAAGAGTGTTTTTTTTACGGTAGAAAGACCTTGCAGTATTTCACAAATACTATGCAGATGAAGGTATCTATTATTAATGAGATTATTATATTAGCTAACATTTATATGGAATCAGCTTGTTTCCAAACACTCCCAAGATGACCAGACGGATGCGGAAGAGCAGCCTCGCCTTGAGTCCCAAATACCCATCAGGTTTACATGTATACCGGAAGTAAGAAAATCTTATTTTCAAAATAAAGACGATTAATATTTCATCCAGTAACTCTAATATGCATTTTATTGAGAGGTAGGCTACATATTTGAACGTATGTCACACACCAAATCAAATGTGACTTAAAGATCTCGAATCTTTAGTAACCAGATACCTTTCTTTGGATGACACTAATTTGGATCTAAATTCAGTTGAAACTGTTCATTTTAGTATCACGTTTGTTGACATGTCTTAAAGAAAGAGCTTTACTTGTGGGTTATAATTTTGAATTAGTTTAAATTAAGGGGTTATTATCCATTTCTTTTGTTTTCAAATTTGTTAAGTATTTTCCATTTGAAACAATGTTCACACATTTCAAGCTCAGTGTTGTTTTACTTTGAAACTTAAACCGGAACTATCCTTTGAGATCGTAAAGCTGTTTAGCTTGATATCGTTGTTGTTAGCTAGCCAAAACAGTACGTTATGCTCGTCATTGTTGTCTTTTCTAAGGTCTAAATCGAGCTTTTAATCTTTTTTAATACACTGGTGGCCGTCCTTTGATGGGAATTACTTCCAGGATGATTCCTACCGAGGATGCGTCGGCCAGGAAGAGGGAGATAGAGGAGAAACTGAAGCAGGTCAGTTATGGCTGGACAGACAGGAAGCATCACAAGCCAGCCTTTTAGTGCGATATCTATGTATCTTGTTGTATACATTGTAATTATTTGTACATAACACATGTTAACTACCAATGACAGCATTAGAATATGAAGTCAATGATTTTATGTGTGATGTTACAGGAGCAAGAGACGCTGTCATTCATCCGAGAAAACCTGGAGAAGAGTGATCAGCTGACTAAGGGCATGGTATGAAAACACACACACACACACACACACACACACACACACACACACACACACACACACACACACACACACACACACACACACACACACACACACGTTGAGTCTTACCTTATTCCAGTAAAGACATTCATTTATTCGTAAATAAAGAACAAATACCAAGTCCCACAAACCAACTCTTTTTTTGTATTCCCCCTCCTGATGCATGTACCCTTTACCTTGGAATTTTGTTTAGATTTTTTGTTTTATTTTTACTTAACTTAGTTTGATTTCTGCACAAGGAATGAAGCTGTCTTATAGTTCAATTTCCAGGCATAACAAGACTACAAAAGATAAAAAGATATGAAAGTTTAAAGGATTCAATGGCCTGACAGTCATATGCACACTAGACAGGACATAAAAAACACATACTCTACGCTTGTGCAAGAAACAATTGCAAATAATACAGTGGTAAGTAAACATTTAGAAATATAAACAATGGCAGCCAATAATAAGATATAACGGTATGTAAAAATGAAATACTGCACATTGGAATAAAATAAAACATGCATTACGTTTTAGAGTAAGAAGGCTGATTAATGCTTATTTTGATTTTGTTTCTGCAGGTCTCTATCCTGTCGTCTTTCGAGAGCCGCCTGATGCAGCTGGAGAACTCCATCATCCCGGTGCACAAACAGACAGAGAACCTGCAGCGTCTGCAGGAGAACGTGGACAAGACTCTGTCCTGCATGGACCACGTCATCAGCTACTACCACGTGGCCAAAGACACGGACAGGATCATCAGAGAGGGGTGAGACTGGGGTGTTTGTGTCAGGGATCAAACTTAACGGCGTCCCGTCGTCCCGGGGATGTAATTAATGGTCATCGGGAGGATCAATATTCTCTCTCGGGTCAACCTCGGGATGAAGAGAATTTTGACTGACTACATTTTTCTGTTTAAGTTTTCAACACTTTCTGCGAACCAGAACGGAGACATACACGTCTTTGTGCTGTTAAGTGAGACACACTCGGCAATACAATGCAGGATCAGAGAGAAATCGTGTCGCGTCGTGGAGTTCTTCGCCCCGCTGCTTCCATGGCATGACATGCACGGCACGTGGGTTCTCAGCCTTCTCTGTGGGTGCTCGGGCCCGGAAGCACCCACGGAATCGGCGCCTATGCTGTCACCAAAGATCTGCTGTCACTGTGCTGTGGTGCTCTACTCTCGATACGATGTTGCGCTGGCTGAAGCCAAAAGAGTCTGAGTGTACCCAGCCCCAGCACATAGCCCAACCAGGCCTCAGCCACCCAGTATGATGTGGGAGTGGAGGTCTCGCCTAGCATATGACACTCTTAACAGCCTCATGCAAATCTCAATGCATAGCCCTCCTCATGACGAATACAACCCACTAAATGCAGTCACTAAATGGTGGAGTAGTGGCAGAAGGTCACGTAGGCCACAGCTCCGTGACTGAGGGTGTTGGTTGTCATCTTGAAGCTAAACAAATCTAGGCTGGAAATATATATATTATTTTTATCAACATAATGTATTGTGTTTTTATTATATTATCAGTACGTAACAACTCAAAATGTAAAAAAGATTTTCGGGAAAATTCGGGACGATTCGGGACGGTTCAAAATGTTTTTTCGGGACGTTTCCGGGACGGTGGTGAAAAGTTAAGTTTGATCCCTGGTTTGTGGGTTGTTCTGACTGACTGGTACAACAAAACAACCTCCACCTTGAAGAGGAGTTGATGGATTTTGAACAAATGTAGAAAACTGATGCATTGTGTTTTTTTCAATTGCAGGCCTACAGGTAGACTGGATGAGTACCTTGCTTGTATAGCAAAGATTCAGAAAGCTGTGGAATATTTCCAAGACAACAACCCTGACAGCCCTGAACTCAACACAGTGGTACAGTATTCAGCTTTATTTGAACCTTTATGTACATTTTGGTAAACGATTACATGCCTCATTACTGAAATTTAGATAATATTGTACTTTTTTTATGCATCCACAACCAGATAGTCAGGGTAGTTGTTTCCCCATACTTCCAGTCTTTAAGCTAAGCTAAGTGGCTCTAAAATGTAACATACAGACATGATATGACGATGGTATCATTCTTCTTTTCTATTTCTTGGCAAGAAAGATAATAAGCGTAATGCAAAAAATGTCAATATATTCCTTAAGATTTGCTATCAAATCATTTATTTGAATGGTTTCTTTAAAACTCATGCCTTAAATCATATCCTTACATTCAACACTTTCATCATTAGAAGCAGCATGTCATGATAGAAGAGAAGACTAGACTTATTTATGCCAGGACTTGACTTGTAAATTGATTCCTAAAAGACAGTACACACTACCACAAGTCTAGAAGGTGCTGGATGCGTAAGTGTGAATGAGATGAAAATACCCAGTTTGTTGTCTAAACATATAACTGACCTTTGATTCATTTCAAGTATAACCAGCCATCTTTACCTATTTCAGGTAGTGTAGTTGTAAACCTTTTATATGTATAAATAAACAAAGGGCAAATTCCGGGGAAATTGACAAGTGTCGTCTCTTTTGTACAGAAAGCACGCTTTGAGAAGGGCAAAGAGCTGCTGGAGGCCGAGTTCCGCAGCCTCCTGACCCGCTACAGTAAACCGGTTCCCCCCATCCTCATCCTGGATGCCATCAGTGTGGACGAAGAGCTGGAGGTCCAGGAGGATGTGGTGCTGGAACACCTGCCCGAAGCCGTGCTCCAAGACATCATCTGCATCGCCGGCTGGCTGGTGGAGTACGGACGCAACCAGGGTGAGGCTGTGTTTCCTGCTGGGCTTTCTTCACTGCTCCTCCTCTAGATTTCCTTCATTTCCTATTTTAGTTTTCCTGTATTCCAGGTCTTCCACATAGAGAGATTTGGTGGTGAAATCAGAGAACATCTGTTCTATCATTCCACAGTGGATAATCCTTAAGGCCATGAGATACAAAACCAACATCTAATAACTATTTGTAACAGAGCTTCACCTGTCTTGCGCCTTCACCAAAAAGTTGCACTTGAACACACCACAAAGACTACAGCCAACATCATATAATCGTAGGACAATGCATGTACAAGCCATTATGTTAATACAAACATTTTCATACCACTCACTACTAATTATCCCTGTATTAGAATGATCAGACATTTAAAATAACAATCGATGCCTATCAGTTGCAAAAACAAGCACTTTTAGCGTTCATAAGGTAGAGCTTCACTTTGCGCTGTCCGGAGCTGACAGGGCAACTTCAACATGGTGTCTAGCACAAGTGTCCTGTATTGAGGGAGAGCGCTGCCACTACTAGGCACTAAACAGGCCACAATGTAATCCTTATGGGCACTATTTCTCTCTTCTTTCCATTATGTTGTCAGACACTTATAATTACAATCTTAGCCTGTGAGTGGCAAAACAAGCACTGAGTGGACGTACCTTGACAGTGCTTAATTGCTGCCTGCCATTGCAGCCTATTTAGATGCTCCAGCGCTCTCGCTCAATACTCGTCTAATTATAAAAATAATTTCTCCACATAACTTAAACAGAATATCAGGCTCTAGGTTGAAAAAGGCCTCCCCAAGCTGTGCTAAAAGAAATCAGCATTGGTTCACAATGGCGTGAGAGCCGCATCCCCATAAGGCTTTAGCGATCTAGCTCAAGTCAGACCGATTTTAAAAAGTTTGAAAAGTACTGATGTATGATCATAATCATTGGTTCTGTAATGAGCAAGACTGCAACAGCCTGTACGGCATCTGCAGTACTCAATACTGGACCAATATCGAAAATAATTTACACAAAATGATGGTCCAGATTGAAAATGACCAAAGTTACCCCATGAACTTCAACCTTGCACTTAAACTCTTCTTCTCTTTCTTGCAGATTTTATGAATGTCTACTTCCAGATCAGGTCCAACCAGTTGGATCGCTCCATCAAAGGCCTGAAGGATCACTTCCGCAAGAACAGCGCCAACTCCGGGATCCTCTACTCGCCCGCCGTCCAAACCAAACGCAAGGACACGCCCACCAAAAAGGCTCCCAAGAGACCAGGTCAGCAGCAGACGACACTCATGATCACTCCACTCAACACTCTGATTTACAAGCCTCTCCTTAAAAGATTAATCCAACAAAGAAGCATGATTCTGCATAATGTTGATTATTTAATTATAGCCGCACTTTTCCAAACCGTCACTCCATTGTTTGATCAGATCACCATCCAGCCACATTATTCTGTTTCAAGCATCCTCCACCACTTTTGTAATGATCCTACTCACTAGCACTCCACGCTGTGTTTCCTTTTGATTTTACAGTCCTCTTCAACTAATCCTTCATCCTTTTCCTCTTTTATAATCCCTATGTTGTGATGACAGTCTACATCCCAGGTAAACAGAAAGCTTTAGTGTGCCTCCTGCTTGCTTCTGTCTGTCGAATGCCAAACTTCACGGCAAATTAAAGGCAGCATGAGTTTGTTTAGCAGGATGTTAGAAGTGTGTTAGTTCTCTGGAGGCGTGTACTATGTTGTAGTTTTAGTTGGAGCCCTCTAGTTTCTCTGTGGTTAATGAACTGTTGGAAACTTCCAAGACGGTTCGGGACTGAAACAGTGGAATTTATAAAAAATAATGAGTTTCGATCAGCTTTGAAATTGATTTTACGTGCTCTGAGAGAAACGCGCGCCCACTCATGCTAAAAATAATTAAATGTAACTCCTAAGCAGTTGTGACTGTATGTCATATTATATCACACATATATGGGGTGTGTTTTTGTACGTGGAAGGGAGAACAGAAGAGCAAAGAGTTCAGCACCCACTTTGAAAAAGACCGTCAAACTTATAATAATTACAAAAAAATTGAATTATAAAAAAAACATTTACAAAGACAAATTACACTTTCAACAGCAGACCGCCTCAGCATGTCACTGATTATAAAATTGAAGTCCTATAAGAATCCAAAGCAGAATACTTAATATATACCGGCAGTACATAGGGTTGTGTGACAGTTAATCCAGTTTAGAATAATAAAAAAAAAAACGTATTTAAAAATTCGTAGTAAAATCGTGCCATTAAAAACCATGAATATAAACACAAGGAGTTATATTTAAAAAATGAAATAAAATAGAATACAAATATTTATCTTAAAAGAAATTAGGGTTAGAGATAGGATAAGTAAAAATTCAACAAGCGTACATATGTAAAAATGGGTATATTACAATATATACAGTGGTGTATTACGACTATAAACAAATACATTATTGCTAAATTTAAGATAATAATCATTTGACTCACCACTGAGATAAAGTGTCATAGACAGCGTGTTCGCAATACATTCTATATATTTAACAGAATGAAACACTGGTATGAAAGGGTGTAATCATCCCAATATTTCAGTCGTGTCAATGGAAACCTGCCGCCTGTGCGTCTCCAGCAGTTAGCCACCATGAAACTAGAGCTTGTAGGATTTTCAGTGTGTGTGTGTGTAAAAGTCTGCAGTGTGGATGTGTGTGCAGTGACAGAGCCGTGTGTAGTCTTGATCAGAGACAGCAAATACACAGCTGAACCTCAGGCCCAATTCTGTCTGCACTGTTGAAATGATCAAACAGCCTTTTTTATGAATTACATTCAATTTATTCTTTTGTTGAAAGTTCGGGTCTGAATGAACTCCAGCAACACGCACTCACCGCTTGGACATGCTATTGTTTGTGCTGTGACATAACAGCACGATTACAAGAAGAAATGGTAGTCAAGAGAGATGTCCTGGCAGTGAAGCGTGTGGACATATTTTTCTCACCTTTTCTAACCCTCTTGAAAGCTCAACTTATCACTAGTATCTTGTATGATAAGTGGCTTAGATGGCTGTGATGTAAAAGAGGTTGCAGTGATGATACTCAAGCTCCTTTTGGTACAAAGCTCTGATACAGCTAGTACGCTACCTCCTCAGCATCGACCAGCGGACAGACACAGTAAGAGTCTTACTGGTGAGGAAACTTAAGCATTTAGCTGCTACAGATCCAGTAGGTGCAAATCTAAACTCATGTTGTGACCTCAGCCTGCTGCTCTGAGATTGTGTCACATACTGTAGTTGTTAAAAATGTTATCCAGTCGCAGGTTGTAGCCTATGTTTAGGAAAATTCTTGAGGTCTTACAGACGTCAACAGTTGGACTGGAGTGATAAAAATGTTGCTCGTAACGAAACCAACATTTATTTTTAACATTTATTCAGACTTCGGCCTCTACTTGGATATTGAAAAAAGTTTTAAAAATCAGTTGAGGCAACTATTTTATAATTTGGACATCTGTTGGATCACAGACATATCCTTTTAAAAGATGCAAACTGTTGAATAAAAACTAAAATAACATTTAGAAGGTTTTCAAAGTAAAAACATGGCCAGATTACAGTGAAGTGTACTGGGGTGACACAGGGTGGAGACCAAACCAGAGCTGAAAGTGGTTAACATTGGTTAATAATTTGTTGGACAATCCAAAAAGATAATAACATTGCTGTGTGTTTGCTGCATGTGTAGGTCGGCAACTGTTTGCTTAAATGCTAATCCTTATACCAGCCTTTTCAGCTTTTTGCAAAGTTCTTCTTTCCACAAAGCAAATTTTTCCCCAATCAATGAATGCAGCTTTCAGTGTGCTAACAATCTCACTAACCAAACTAATATATTGTGTTTTAATCCTGAGAATATCAATATTAAACTAGAATGTTACGGTAATATTAGAAATATTAATCCTGTATATGACTGTTAATTGTATTAATTGTGATGGCTGTTTACTCCTGACCTAACCTGTTTATTCTGCTCTTACATGACCCTGAGTACTGTGTGCCGCTGTGTTTCCATGACGTAGCTGTAGTTGTCTCACCTGGTCATCCTGTTGTGTAGCTATGGTGCTAGGCTGTGCCCCCCCCCCCCCCACACACCCCACACTCTACATACAAACCTCTGCTGCCTGTCTCGGTGGTGGTTTCTGTGTTTCATCACTCACTTCCTAGCTCTCCATTTTTCTTCTTCTTCTTCCTTCTTCTGTTTCCTCTTGGCTGTCTGGACCTCGCTGCCCCCCCCCCTCCTCCTCCTCTGGACTCTGTCTCTGTGTTTATGGGACCAGGGACCATTCGCAAGGCTCAGAACCTTCTGAAACAGTACTCACAGCATGGGCTGGATGGGAAAAAGGGGGGCTCTAACCTCACTCCTTTGGAAGGTAACGCACCTCGGTCTGTTCTTCGGTGTCTTCTCTCCCTCCTCGCTCAGTGTACTGGTTATGCCGTGTCTCCGTGTTTCTCACTCAGAGCAACAGGCACACATAAATCTCCTCAGAACCGTCACAACAGCTTTAAGATCAGACATAAAGTTACATAATTAAAAGCAAATTCATCCTTAAATGCTTTTCACTGTTAAAAAATTATAGTAGCTATAATTTCTAATAATTTCTGGATCTCTGGTTCTGTTTTTAACATTTCTATGAACTTTAGCCCAAACTACAAAATGTCTGTGATCTTAAACATTAACTGTGACTTAATTCTCACACCATTCAAACATAACAGAAGACATGAGATTATTAATACCCTAATAAAATAAATTATAGTTAATGTACCCCCTTTTAAAAAAACACGCTTAACCGCAACAATATTGACATGATAAATTAACGTCACCAAAAAGGGGGGGGTGAAATAATCAGACAAAGAGAAGGAAAAATCTATAGTTATTTATTTTTAATTCAAACAATTGTATCTTAATGGAGACAATTAAATAGAACCATTATCAATCTAACTTTTCAAGTCAGGTTAAAGGCACCCATTGGAGATTCTGGCCACAGGTGGTGCTGTTGAGTCCTCTTTTCTTGAGCATTTTGCTGAAATGTTATCCTCTGCTTCACTCAAATACCCAGTATGGATTACTTAAGGCATTTTAAGAAACGCACAAAAGTAGAAGGCAGTGTGTAGGAAAGTTATGATATTTAACAGTGTCAAAGTGTGAAAGGATGAAAAAGAACTCAAAGAGCTCCGATGGATCAAAAGCTGTTGTGACATTTCTCTTGAAGCTCGTTGCTCTCATGTAGCTGAAACACACAACACACACACACACACACATCACACATCACACATCACACATCACACACACACACACACACACACACACACACACACACACACACACACACACACACACACACACACACACACACAACCCCAACACTTACACTTGACTCCAAAGGGTGTCCACTGCTTCCCTCTCCCCCCTGCTGGGTGCTTGGTGGTGGTCGGTACAGATGTTCCAGGTTCAGGTTTGCCCCCCCCCCACTCTGGGCTTAGTCACGACCTCTGTGGTTTGACTAGGCCTGTAACCCTGCTGCCCCACCCCACCCACCAGGTTACGATCATGACTTGCGGGTCAAACACCTCTCTGACGCCGTGACCGAGAAGCACGGGGCCGCCGCAGGTGAGTGACGGGAACATGTGGGAGAGAGAAGGAACATATCCAACAAAACAAAACAAGCTGATGTATGGAACCCCATTTCCGCCAAAGTGATGAAAAAGAAAGATCCTTTACGTCGTTATAATGAGAACACTTTTTCCAAATGCACCAAATTTCTGAAAAATAAGGTTTTGCATCTGAAATTAATTATAATATTATGAATTATTAAGTGATAATATTTTGCAATACTATACTATAATTATTCAGTTAAACTAAGTCAGTATTTTGAGATTTCAATGTCGTTCATTTGAGATACTTAATCATGACTACAACATGTTAAGTCATTATTTTAAAATACTAACTCATTATTTTGAGATACTAAGTCATTATTTTAAAATACTAACTCATTATTTTGAGATACTAAGTCATTATTTTAAAATACTAACTCATTATTTTGAGGTTTAAAGTTGATAGTAAGTCATTATTAGTCATATTATTAATTTTGAGGAACCAAGTAATATTTTTAAATAACTCAATTTCTCAAAATAAAAAAAACAGGATCAGTTTTTTCATCACAACTACAAGACGTGTTTCTGTCTTTTACTGGCAAAAAAGGCTCCCATATTTAATATGTGAAAGTCTCACCTACTACAGCTTTAATAAAACATCTAATTTTCTTTTACCAAAAAAGTACAGTCACACACACAAACTCAGTAACTGTCTGTTCATCACCATCTCAAACACCAGAGAACATGTATTGTATAAAAATCTTTAGTTTACTGGATCTTTCGTCGTGTACCTCTCAGGAAAAGACGATGTTCTGGACATAGAGATTGACTCCTACATCCACTGCATCAGTGCCTTTGTCAAGCTGGCCCAGAGCGAGTACGCCCTGCTGGCAGAAATCATCCCTGAGCACCACCAGAAGAAGACCTTCGACTCCCTCATCCAGGTCAGAGACACTCATTTCTAAAACTCTGACGCTGGAAAGGGGGAACGGTTCAATTCTCTAAAAGTACTTTACGTCTGATTAATCTCTATGAACAAATCACTCATATTTAGGCTATTATGTGATCACATTTTAATTACTTTTGTCATGTGTTTTCACTTCCAATCACTATGGCTCCACTGTAATCTGTTTGGAGCCCCCCTAGAGGTTCCCTTCTCAAACTTTGAAAACCTCTGGTGCAGCCGAATAATAGCCGACGTTTTACTCAGTGACTTTCCTTTAGGTAATGCACAAATCAAAACATGTCACTGACTAAGGGCTCAAGAGTGTAATAATAATGAAGCATCATAAGATGTAAATAAAACAGCAGGTTTTTAATGAGCTCTAAAGGGGTCACAAGCAAGTGGGAGAGCTTACTTTGCTATCAAAGCCAGACCCATACAAGAAATGAAAGTATGAAACGGATTGCTTATCTCTATGTGACAGCCCTCTGATAGACTGCTTCAGTAAATACTCCAGAACATTTTGTGTATTTCCTGTGAAAATGAGTATTAGCATTTTGTTTATGATGATAAGTGAATGACCTGGGCTCACCCACATTCAATTTACCTGATGTTTGATTTAAAACAGAAACTTTTCATCCGTACCTGTTCATGTTAATATGATTTACTTCGGAAGCTGCCTCCGCACCTCATCAGTTCTTCTATAAATATCTTGCTTCCTTTATATGTCTCCTGTCCTCAGGAGGCGCTGGACAACCTGATGCTGGAGGGAGACAACATCGTCTCTGCAGCTCGCAGAGCCATAATGCGTCACGACTACTCAGCCGTGCTCACCATCTTCCCTATCCTCAGACACCTGAAAATGAACAAGTCTGAGTTTGACTCCACGCTGCAGGTCTTCATCACTTTAGTCTCTTTATTTGCACAGCATGAGGAGAAAACATGCTGGATGTGTGTATTTAACTCGTATGACTATAACTGTGTGTGCAGGGGACAGCAGCAAGCACCAAGAACAAGCTGCCCACTCTCATCACCTCCATGGAGACCATCGGTGCCAAAGCTCTGGAGGAGTTCGCAGACAGCATCAAGGCAAGACGCTCATTCTTTTAACATCTGTCACCCAGTACCCAGATCCAATAGTTAAATAAAATGAATACTACCACGTTGTAGAAATACTCTGTTCCAAGTAAAAAATCTGGCATTCAAAATGTTACTGAAGTACAAAAGACTTGGCATCAAAAATATACTTAAAGTACCAAAACTAAAAGTCACTCCTTGTGTTGAATGGCCGCTTTAGGAATAGTATTTATTATATCACTGGATTCCAGTTAATGATCCAGTAAACCATTTACATTTTGAATCAGGTAAAGGGGGAGATGCGTTTAATTACTTTTTGTTAAACTTATCTCCACCGTCTATCTTAATCTATAATAGTGTGTCATAATTCGATTTTTGTAGTTAAAATATGAACCTGCGAGTAACTAGCAATTAATCATGTTGAATATTGTAGTGGGTCAATTTACAATATTTTCTTCTAAATTGTAGTGGAATACAGATATTAGGTAGCATTAAATGGAAATACTCAAGTAAAGTACAAGTACCTCAAAAAGCTCTTTATTTTCTCATACTGCCTCTGCTGCAGCACCTCTTTTCACCCTCTGTCTGAAACCAGAGCCCAGTCTGCTCTGATTGGGTGGAAGCTCCCTCTGGAGGGAACACAGTGATCCAAGCCTTTGCAGACCATTTACATGATCCATCCATCCATCTATCCATCTTCTCCCGCTTTTCCGTCAGGGTCGTGGAGGTAACAGCTCCAGCAGAGAGCCCAGAACTTTCCTTTCCCTGGCCACATCAACCAGCTCTGACTGGGGGATTCCAAGGCGCTCCCAGGCCAGCGAAGAGATATAATCCCTCCACCTGGTCCTAGGTCTACCCCTTGGTCTCTTCCAAGCTGGACGTGCCTGGAACACCTCCCTAGGGAGGCACCCAGGTGGCATCCTCACTAGGTGCCCGAACCACCTCAACTGGCTCCTTTCAACGCGAAGGAGCAGCGGTTCTACTCGGAGTCCCTCCCGGATGACTGAACTTCTCACCTTATCCCTAAGGGAGATGCCAAATAAAGCGACTGCAGTACCGCTCCCGCTGCTCCGATTCTCCGGCCCATCTCACGCTCCATTATTCCCTCACTGGAGAACAAGACCCCGAGATACTTGAACTCCTTCACTTGGGGTAAGGCTTCATTCCCTACCTGGAGTGGACAGTCCATCGGTTTCCTGCTGAGAACCATGGCCTCAGATTTGGAGGTGCTGATCCTCATCCCAGCCGCTTCACACTCGGCGCGAACCGATCCAGTGAGTGGTGAAGGTCACAGACCGATGACGCCATTAGGACCACATCATCTGCAAAAAACAGAGGTGCAATCCTTAGCCCACTGAACTGCAGACCCCCTCCCCCACTACTACGCCTCAAAATCCTGTCCATGAATAAAGCGCAGCCCTGGCGGAGGCCAACCCTCACCGGAAATCGGTCCGACGTGCTACCGAGGACCCGGACACAGCTCTCACTTTGAGAGTACAGCGATTGGATGGCCCTGAGTAGAGACCCCCTCACCCCATACTCCCGCAGCACCTCCCATAGTATCTCCCTGGGAACCCGGTCATACGCCTTCTCCAAATCCACAAAGCACATGTAGACCAGATGAGCGTACTCCCAGGCCCCCTCCAGGATCCTTGCGAGAGTGAAAAGCTGGTCCGTCGTTCCACGACCAGGACGAAAACCACATTGTTTGAAGTTCGACAATTGGCCAGACCCTCCTTTCCAGCACCTTAGAGTAAACTTTCCCGGGGAGGCTGAGTAATGTGATGCCTCTGTAATTGGCACACACCCTCTGGTCCCCCTTTTTAAAAAGAGGAACCACCACCCCGGTCTGCCACTCCTTCTGTACTGTTTCCGACTTCCACACAATGTTGATGAGACGTGTCAACCATGACAGTCCCTAAACACCCAGAGCCTTCAGCATTTCTGGGCGGATCTCATCCACCCCTGGGGCTTTGCCACTGTGGAGCTGTTTAACTACCTCAGTGACTTCCCCCCGGGTGATTGGAGTTGATCCCCCTTCACACTCCAGCTCCGCCTCTAACATAGAGGGCGGAATTGTCGGATTCAGGAGTTCCTCAAAGGGTTCCTTCCACTGCCCTAACACACTATCAGTTGAGGTCAACAGCGTCCCATCCTTACTGTACACAGCTTGGATGGTTCCCTGCTTCCCCCTCCTGAGGTGTCGGACGGTTTTCCAGAACAACTTTGGTGCCGACCGAAAGTCCTTCTCCGTGGCTTCTCCGAACTTGTGCGTAAAGGTGAGCCCCACCAGATCCAACTGGTAACGCTCCACCTCACGCACAAGCTCCGGCTCCTTCCCCCCCAGAGAGGTGACATTCCACGTCCCCAAAGCCAGCTTCTGTCGCCTGAGTGTGGTCCGTCGAGACCCTCTGCTTTCACTGCCACCCTTCTGGCAGCGCACCCGACCCCATCGTTGTTTCCCGTAGGTGGTGGGCCCGCGGGACGGAGGATCGGAGGTGTTGCCCACGTTGCTTTTTCGGAATGTGCCCGGCCGGGCTCCGTGGCAAGCCCAGCCACCAGACGCTCGCTGACGAGTCCTCCTTCAGGGCCTGGCTCCAGAAGGAGACCCCCGGCTTCCTCTGGGCCGGGTATCCTCGCTTTCAAGTTTGTTTGTCATGAGGTCTTTTGAACCAATCTTAGTATGGCCCCTTACCTGAGACCAATTTGCCATGGGAGACCCTACCAGGAACACAAGGTTCCAGACAACAGGTTCATCGGGGCACACAAACCTCTCCACCACGATAAGGTGCTGGTTCTCGGAAAGGCTTTAATCATTTACATGATTAAACACCTATATAACAAAAAGGGAAAACTCCAAAAAGCCTTATAGGGCCTCTTTAAGTACATTACCTGGATCTATGTACTTAGTTATTTTTCACCACTGTCTGTCACTGTCTCATCCAGTAAATGTTCTCTCTCTTTAACCCACAGAATGATCCTGATAAAGAGTACAACATGCCCAAGGATGGAACAGTACACGAGCTGACCAGCAACGTAAGCTCACACTCCCGCTCTCCTGCTGCGTAACACGGCAGGATCTATTTGCTCTCTCTGCACTTCAAACTCAACACCTTTCCGCAAGGCTTGTTTTGTTCATCTCCGGGGGATCCAGGTGGTCCCCTTGGAAACGCTAACAGCCCTCAGTTTAATGAATAAGCCGGGGCCACTCTTACCCTGACCTCTGTCTTGCAGGCCATCCTGTTCCTGCAGCAGCTGCTGGACTTCCACGAGACAGCCGGAGCCATGCTGGCCTCACAAGGTACAGACACACCCACAGCAGCGGATAGCCTTCTATCTTGCGACCCCCCACCGACCCGCTACCCTGCTGACAGGCTGTTTGCTTTAGCGCTAACCTCAGTGGTGCATGTCTGTGATCTAAACTGGGCTATTTACTCTGAGCTGGAAATAACCTCAGCGTAGGTTTCCTGTTAATCTGCACACAACACCTGGTATCCTGTCAGAAGTATTTGGACAGTACTGGATTTGGCCCTGTTCTTCAACACATGAAGTTGGAATTCAAACAAAGTATGTTCCTAAACAAATAAGCCCTTTCTAAACAACAGCATGACTTTTATCAACACTTTATTTCTCTGGTTTCACCATTTTTCTATAATTTCCTAGAAAATAAGTTAGGATGCAACTATTAATGATTATTATCTTCATCAATAAACCATTGATCGAAAAAATAGTTATATAGAGTCCACATTGTTTTGTCCAACCAAAATAATGACAATATTCTTTACAAATTAAACCATTAATTGTCAGAGACAGCATTACGCTTCTCTTTTCTGGATGGTCAGACTAAAGGTCATACCGTTTAAAAACAATCAGGCAGGCTGAAAATAAAATTACTTTTAGTTATGATTCGGTCGACATGAGTACTGTAACAGTCCTTGACGCCGAGGGTCAGAAAATAAAAGTGGTTTATTTTGAAGAAGCAGGCGTCCACTTATGGTGCAGACAGGAAGACAATATAATTGGGAGAGGGTCACTAGGATTTTCAGATAATAAAGGCCAAGATAAGTATTGTATTTGCATAACTCTTCAAATGAAAGAGTTACTAACAATGGCATTCTGAGTGTAAGACATAAAATGATCCAGCAGCAAAGGTATAAAAAACATATACACTATAAAATAAAATACTTTGAACGGCAGGATTACAATAATATAATTGTGTAAAGACATTTCAAGTAATATAGAAAATTGCATACATTAATGGGAACAGGCTATAGAATGAATTAATCAAATAATTGTTTGGTATTTGAAATAAAAATAAAAATAGAGAAAAATGTCCATCATAGTTCCTGAAAATCCAAGTTAGTGTCTTTATAATTTAATTTCTTCAGTTAAAACTTCAAATATATTCACTTATATATGATTTAAAATAGAGAAAACAGAAAATCCTCATATTTGAGAGGCTGAAATCCATTTTAATTCAATCGATACTCAAAAAAGTATAATTTTTTTAATGAGTCCCCTAATCGTCGCAGCTCTATTAAACAGGTGTAATACACATTTTCTGAGATTTATGTCAACGTTGTGTTTGAGCATATTTTCCTTCATATTAAGCTCATGTTTTCTCTTTAATCCAAATCCTAAATACAGAGTGGAAACAAGAAAATGTGTTTCTTTCATAATACTGAGCCTGCAGTGTGTGTGAGCAGCATGAATCCCTATTACTGATATTTGAGGCCGAGAGACTGACCCTGGTGCCTATTATCTCCTCCGAATACACCCGCTGTACCGCCAATCTCCCAGCATCACGCTCTGTATCTGTGACTGCCCTCACCTTCAGCCCCTTTAACTCTCCTTCTTCTGCAGCGCAAAAACTGTTCTCTTCTTCCAGAGGGAGCCTGTCCCAGTGATATTCTCTTTAAAGATGTATTCATTTGTTACAGTTAATATTCTCTACTGTAGGGTGATTATAAATAAGTATTAGGGCAGTATGACTTCGACTAATTATCTAATTACGATTATTTTGACTACAAATGCAACTGCGATACAATTTAAAGGGAAATTATCATTTCTTAAACATTATTCACATTACAATTGAAAAATGTAAATGATCAAGAGGCCCTATTATGCTTTTGGGGTTTCTGCCTGAAAACGCCTCAATTGGACTCCTTTGTTGACTTCCATAACATAATGACACCACTCTGTAACACTCATTGCTTCTATTGGCTAGCACTCAAACACGTTGTACATGAAAGGCTAAGGGGCGGGACATTTTAGACACACATCTAAGCAGTTGACCAATCACAACAGAGCCGGCCAGCTAACCAATCAGAGCAGACTGGGCTCTGGTTTCAGACAGAGGGTGAAAAGAGGTGCTGCAGCACAGGCAGTATGAGAAAAATAAAGAGCTTTTTGAACATTAGAGCATGGAGACATGTCACAGTAGAGACACTAGATACAAATATGAACCTGAAAGTGAGCAGAATAAGGCTTCTTTAAGTCTGTACTGATTGTAGGCAGTCAGAATTATATTTCGCCTTAACCAAATATTGCGCTTATTGTGATTTTGGATGTTGAGTTTTGTTAAATTGTGCAGTCCTAATCCAGATGTGATGCTCTGTGGCTCCCTCTCCGCCTTCTTTTGGAACCCTCCACCCCTCAATGCATGGCTGATGACTTGCTCTGCAGTAACAAATCTTTTCTAACCTTTTTTGCACTTGTGCCTCTTTCTCTTCTCTCTTCTGCCTTGCCTGGGCCCTAATAGTACTGGGGGACACTTACAATATACCTTTAGACCCCCGAGGTAAGCAAAAGGCCGCGTGTAGGCCCCTGGTGAGGAGTCGGAGTGTTTTCTTCTTATGTTATTTGACCATAATTGTAGATGATTTATTCATAATGAAAGGGGGAGGAATCACTTCCACAATAAGCCCCTCATCTGATGTGCATGTGCTGAAAGACTTGTAGATGCTACCATGGGAACACGAGTGCTTTGACTGTTATTAATGCTTATCAATTGAGTTGAGATTTTCTCCCCATTCCTGATCTAATTAGAACATGAACGCTGTACTATTAGATCCAATTAAGTAGTAAACTGTGGGTTATTGAGTCTACCTGAAGGAGAGGCTGACAGCGTCTGTATTTATTCCCAGAGACGAGTTCATCAGCGAGCAGCTACACCTCTGAGTTCAACAAGAGGCTCCTCAGCACTTATATATGTGAGTACAGAAGACCCCGCCTCTGCTCTGTTGTGAAGTATCCAGGTGTTGTTCTGGAAAGTGATGAGACTTCCTCCTCTCAGGTAAGGTGTTGGGGAACCTGCAGCTGAACCTGCTCAGTAAATCCAAAGTATACGAGGACTCGGCTCTGAGCGCCATCTTTCTGCACAACAACTACAACTACATCCTCAAGTCTCTGGAGAAGTACGTGTTCATCTTTTTTATCCATGATTTTCACAAACTGGCATCAGTTATCATTGTAGATGAACTGCAATCGCCATACTGATGAACTGGATCCATTATGAAGACATCACATATGAAATGGAGACAGAGATATTAATAATAGTACAAGAGTACAATATCTTAAATTCTTCAGGACTGTCTTGAATGGACTACACCAATGTTTTGCAGGATTTAGCTACTAAACCTTATTTTCTTTTTCAAATGTACATTTTCCCACCAATCATTTTCAAATGCATAATGGTAAAGGGGAAATAGAAAACAACAACATTAACAATTCTGAATTATCGTCCGTCTTAATATATGTTAATAGTGGACTATCTACAGCAGGGGTGTCCAAACTATGGCTGGGGGCAAACTGCGGCCCGTGGGCCACTTTTAATCGGACCTCAGCTAATTCTAAAAGTATAATTGCTTGTCTTATATTGTACTTCTTAAATATTGATGTAAACATATATTACCCAGTACTATTCATGTGTTAATAAGCCCACTTTTCAAATAAATTTCAAGTTCAAAACTTAGTTGATAAGAAAATAAAATAAATAACTTATTTGCATAACTAGCTTGAAATATACCCTTCGCATTTCCCCTTTTTCATAAGCGATTTTGAAAGGATGAGCTGCCTGACCTTTTTGTAAGAAATTGAAAATAATTCAACCTGGAGAGCTGTGATGTAGGCGGTTTGTTTCATTCAATTCAAGAACATTCAATTATCAAGCATAACTTATCCACATTTGATTGTGCTATCTCATAACTTAACTTATGAGGCAATATACCTCACCTCTATAAGTGGCCCAGACCTTTCTATGTTTCACTGTATGTGGCCCTCAGTGAACACGGTTTGGACACCCCTGATCTACAGTATTAAGCCATACTGGTGTCACAGACATGATGAGCAGATTCAACTGTTTCCAACTTTTTATAAATAAAACAGTTAATTTAAAAAAAAGGTTTGCTAGTTGCAGACCTACAGGAAAATATTCAACTTGCTAATTATAATAAAATATGTAACTAATTAACCCTATGTGCTCACTCAATATGCACATCTTGAATACTTATAATATCATTTTAGCATCCATGGGAATGTAATGAAATAATTCATGAGCGCATTTAGAAACCAGCTGCACTTTAACTATCCCTCATTAGCATCGAACACTGTGAGAGATAAAGGATGAAGGAGGGGTGTTAAACATACAGTGTGTGTTGATGATGGAAGTTTAATGACAGGCAAGTAGAAGACACAATCTTTTGAAATATCTTTAATAAAACTGAATTATTACTGAAAAAGAAAGATGGCAGCGTGGCCTTCATTGTTTTCCATTCATCTCTGTAAGTAATGAGGATCTATGAGCTGACTTCTTCCTCACAGTGAACATCAAGTGTGCATTATTGTTGCAAACCTTCTTAGCCGAGCAGGAAATGGTGATGGCCTCTAAAACATCCTGTACAAAACCACAGGAATAATACTCCGAGTAGGAGAATCTGTTATCTGTCATCCAAACCTTGAATGTGTCTTCTGTGAACGTCTTCAGGTCCGAGTTGATCCAGCTGGTGACGGTGACTCAGAAAAAGGCGGAGAGTTCGTACAGAGAGCTGATCGAGCAGCAGATCCAGATGTACCAGCGCAGGTAAAAGGGCAGCACCACATTGAACGTTTTCAAATGAAGCTTCAAAGCATTATATTTTATTACGTCACCACCCTAATAAAATATAGAAAAAATGAGTCTTCATTTTGCAAGCCAGAGAGAAAGCACTTTATTAAGAAGCTTAACACCAGCTCAAAGAAATTGAAACAGCATTTCTGGTTAAATAAAAGTATGTTGTGAGTGTTAGAAATGACCACGTTTATCATTTTTATGACAGTTTCATTTTAAAGTGTTTCGATGTATTGGAAATGTTTGCATCCCACAAAAAAGTAAACAATAATCCTCAGCCATCACTCAATTGTATTTCTACGAATAGCTTATAATAATAGAATCATTGTCTATTTGTGCCAAATCTTTATCTGTAACTGTGCACAATTGCAGAGCTTCAACAGAATGAATAGACGTGCAAAAAATAAACAGTATTCCCATTTTTTGTATTTGAGTGTCAACATTACGGTTAAAACATTTGGTGCAGCTCTACAAAGAGCAGAGGTGGAAGAAGTACTCAGATCTTGTACTTGAGAGTGTAGGAATACTCCGTCACAGTAAAAGTCCTGGAATCAAAATGTTCCTCCAGTGAAAGTAGAAAGTATTCTCATCTAAATGTACTTAAAGTAGCGACAGTAAAAGTACTCATTGTTTGATTGGTCCATTTCAGGATAATATCTCTGATATGTTTTATAATTATTGATCATTAAAGTGTTCTCAGAGCTGGTGAAGGTGCAGCTAGTTTGAATGGCTTTGTATACTGCAGGGTAGCTGCTGGATTTACTGCAGGTGAACTGCAGTCTGATTTAAGGGCTGATTATATTTACCATCATTAATCCAAATCTGTAAAGTAACTAAATAAATGTAGTGGAGTAAAAGTACAAAATAGCATAACATGGAAATACTCAACTATGTACTTAGTTACTTCCTGCGTCTGAAAAAGCGTTAAAATGTTTGAGTCTCTAACATCTGTTCCCGCTCATCCTGACTGCTGTATCTGATTCTGTCGCAGCTGGCTGAAGGTCACAGAGCATCTGACCGACAGGAACATGCCTGTCTTCCAACCCGGCACCAAGGTCAGAATTTTATCATCTTTCCTTGTCGGAGAAAAGCACCAACTCTGGTACAGGAGTGTCGACTTTAACACGCCTGTATGATTTTTGCCACTGAATGAGGTGATAGTGTTAACAGAGGCCCTCTGAGGCTGTGGGCCTCCTACAGGTCCATCCCAACTCAGTATTCAGAACCAACATGTGCTCATGTAAAGAAAGAAACACATATATACATTAGGATAGCACAAATTGGTATAGTGTTTCTTAATTACTTCTACATTTGAACACTGAGATGAAGATTCTAAAGTTGTACATTGTGTAACTTCACTGGTTCCTTGGATAGTCAGGTCCATGTTTTAACAAAAATATTTCTTTTGTGTTTTTTTAAATGGGGATGTGTAAGGTACTTATCCACAGCCGGCATGTACTGCTGTGTACAGTCTTTGCTGCAAAAGGGATTATAGCTACTTCAGGAAGTGAATATAGCTTTAATTGTAATCTATATTTTGAATATTTTCACCACTTGTGGTACGAAAGTTACACAATGAGAAACTGAAACCGTTAGCTGTATGATCAGTAACGCTATCGGACCGCATTGAAAAAAACAGTATTGTTACCTTGCAGAACGGGAGCTGAAGGTGTTTCACTGCCTCTTTTTTTCTTCAAACAATCACCGAAAACAGACCAGCAAGTCCCATCTTCTGTTGGATAAAATGACTGTTTCTTCTATGGAGTCTGGGGCTTTTAAAAGAGTGCAATTACCTTCAGTTCCAAATCAGACTGTAAGATAAAGTGTTGATAAAGTATACATTCCTTGTTTTCCATAGTATCTCCAAACTTGAGGCTTTACAAAGTTCGTAGTATCTGAAACACCTGTTTGTTTGCAGCAAATAAAGAAAGATTCCTCCCAAAGTGTAACCCATTCAACAAGGGGAAAAATAAACCTCAGTGAAGCAACTGATTACCAATCCTTTTTCTAAGACTCGGGAGATGAACAAGTACCTCATACAACCGCACTTAAAACCATCCAAACTATCCTTGTCAGCTCCTCAAAATATCTTCCCCCTGTATTGTACAAAGTGTTCACTATGAATCATTTCCAGTGTCGTGGCAGAATGTTGTAACTGAGCTGTTTTCTTCCTCCAGCTGAAAGACAAGGAGCGGCAGGTGATAAAAGACAAGTTCAAGGTGAGCTCAGATCGACACTGGCACCCCGTTGTCAAATACCTTTGTGTCTTTGGTAGCATGAATGTGAAGAACAAACAGACCTGACCTCTTTCCCCTCCCCCCCTCGTGTCTCAGGGTTTTAATGACGGGCTGGAGGAGCTGTGCAAGATCCAGAAGGGCTGGGCCATCCCAGACAAGGAGCAGCGAGATTTCATCCGCCAGGCTCAGAGGAGGGTGGTGTCCGACGCCTACAGGGCCTTCCTGCACAGGTGAGGGGGGGGGGGGGGGCACAAATCCTTTAGTAACAGCTAGTCCAACTGACAATCTTATTCCTGATTGATGGTATTACCGTAGATATATATTTATGGACAATACGTTGAGTGTAAAGTCTCCACAACGCTTTAGAAAGAGGCTTCTAAGAGTCAAAATGAACACTGTTACTCACAACTTTACTGGTCAGGAAACCATTTTTAATGTATCCTTAATATTATTGTGGCTGTAGGCAGTCCAAAAAAATGCTGTGATTGTTACTTTGTAATCCTGCTAGTATCCCCATTGTTTAAAAATGTAGCAGTAATCTGATTAGGTCTTTTTTTAATGTGACTATAAGGCACAGGTGTCAAAATAACCCATGACCACACTCTATGTGGCCCGAGAGAGCTTGCAAAGAATATGAAAAGTGTGTTGTACGGTTAAATGCCACTTTACAGAAGCACGTTGCCCATCAGAATCTGAATCAAGCTTACACAGACTAGGATTTTGATTTAGTATCTGGTGGTGCAAACATAAAGGAAAGAAAATGAGTTGTAAAAGAGGTCAAAAATATGAATATAATAAATACATGTATTTTGAAAAATTATTAAGCAGTAAAAAAGAAAATGCTAAAGACAAGTATTTACACCAAATTTAAATATACAAAGAACCTTAAAAGCTAAAACAAAAAGAAACACTATGCATCTCATTTTGTTTCATGGGCACTGAAGTGTCTCAATATCAGATGTTTCTGACAGTGGTCACAGTGACAGAGCTCACGGAATAATTTACAGCGGCACAGAGACACCAAACAGAGCAGTCTGCTTTAACCACCGACACCAGTTCCGGTTTTTGGTCGATTAAAAACTATGGGGGGTGGAGGGTCTGGAACAGGGGCTTTTAAAGTCTTGGCTTTCAGACTATTCAAATATTATCGCTGAATTAAAATTATGTATAGCCTGCTTAAATAGTGGTTGATTTTTTTTAATGATTCACTAAAAAAATGTGATCTCTGATTGATGAAGGTTATAAATGATCAGAAATTCATGGGATTTATGGAACAATAACACAGAGAAATGTGAGTGTGAGCCCACTTTTTGTCTCAATGTACAGTACATGCCCAATTTATCAAAGGACCAGCATGTGTTTTTGTTCTCAACACTTTTAAATAAATTTACAATTGTTTAATTCTTAAATATCAGCTTGCAATTATTTTCCTAGACTCCTGCTTTCAGGTAGTTATTAATTAGGTTATTACTCAAAAACAATAATAATCTAATGCAGAAGCAATTATGTAATATAATACATTATTATATATGTATATTTATAACCTTTCCTTTGAGGGCAACTATAATGCTAATGTGGCCCGAGATGAAATTGAGTTAGAGACCTTTTTTGTATCCTGATTATCCTGCTACATGTTTTCCATTATTTCCCAAGCCAGTCTCTATCCTATTCATTACGTGATCAATTTAATTCCAATAATACTAAAGAATGACTAAACTAAATGAGATTTTATAGAAGATTAAATAACTCTTATGTGGCACTACATCTGCCAGCTAATCAGAACACACCATAGTCTGCCTCCCTTCACTCTGAACCATTCTTCCTCTCCAGGTGCGCCAACATCTCTTTCACCAAGAACCCCGAGAAGTACCACAAGTACCGTCCGGAAGAAGTGGAGGAGATGATCGGGAGGCTGTTCGACACTTCCGCCTGAGCTGCACTTTAAATAACCCCCGACTCATGTCCCCCTCGCTCTCCAGACACTTCATAACCACAGACACCCTCCCTCACACCACACTCTCCCTCCCTGTGTCTGATGGATGCTTTGTACAAAGATATGAACTTGATGTATGTATGTAATTTAGCCGTTCCAGCTTAGCATTTCAAAACAAATAAAGGGATCTCTTTGAAGCGGCCGGGGTCGTTTTTGTTGCTGACGGTTACACGAGGCATGTTATTAGACTGCATAACTGAATGAATACCAGGCGCAGCACGTTATGCAACTTCTCCTCAAATTCCCTTTAATTTCAGTTTGAATACAATGTGGACATAGAGGCTCTGTTCTGTAGAATCACATCATTAGAGCATCCCGACATCCAGGGCTTCCTGTAGGAGCAACACTTGAAAGCTCCTCGGTATGTGTTCGCGGGATTGGGACCTTTGTGTTGCTGGCAAAAACACTTAATGAGCTCAAAGGCTCCGAATGCATGTGCAAAGGGTGACAGTTTATTGTTACGTGATAGATCCTGCCTGTGTGTTTCCATGGAAAACACTGCTGCAGTCAGTTACAGCTGCTGGGATATTTTTAGACGTTAATTGCAAAATAAGGAAGAGGTGAAACCCGCAGAGAACATCACCAACTTTCTATTTCACTAAGATTCTTCACCGATGTTTTTATTTTTTGGGATTTCATCTTTAGAAAATAACAGAATTTTCATTTAAGTGATTATATGTAAGGGAAAATATATACATTTAACTTTTTCTTCAATTTTAAAACCTTTTAAACGACGATACAATTTACATCCTTTAATCTTATATCATTCTTTTTTTTTACAATTGATGTGGCCCTCAATAGTAGTCATACTGCATATTAATGTATGCCGAAAATATGCAAAGATATATGCCTTGCTCAGGGACACCGCGGTAGCACTTGGTCTAACGGGGACTTGAACCAGTGACCTCCCGGTTCCCAAGCCAAACCACCCAATGTATATAGTATAGCATGTCGAAAAAAATCAGGATTAAGTATCTTGAAAAAAGTATGGTTTGTTGAAAAAATCTGAAGAAAGTGATAGCATAGCATTTCTAAAAATCAAAAAAATAGAAATGAATTGTACAGTACATTGAATAAGAAGTCATAGTTTATGATATCGAAAATATCAGATAAAAAAACCGACACCATACAGCATGTTGAAATAACAAAGGACCTAGTATAGTATGTATAGTGTGTCAAAATGATCACAATGTGAAAAGACCCAGAAAAGAACCAATAGATGGCCCACTTGTCATTGATGGTACATTTTTGTCTTCCTGTCAACAACAAACATCTCTGCCAAAACAAGCAACACCGCTGTCTCAAGGACGGCAAGCAGCGCGTCTTTCTAACTCTGACAGGTGGAGTGTGTGCTGCGGGAGTCAAAGACGGCACTTCTGGGTGTCACCATGACAACCAGACCTTCATGAGGGTTAGGTTTCCATGGTGATAAAAAAGTGTCGTACATCCATTCTTTCCTCTTCCATGATACAAGGTTTGAGGTGGTTGGGATAAAAAATGTCCTTTATGCCTTTAAGTATCAGTATGACTCCTATTGAAAACAGTTTATAGTTTTGTTCATTTTCAAGATTTCAGTTACAAAATATTAGTATTAATGTTCCTGACCATGTGTTTTTATAAGAAGTCATAAAAGAGATTATAATATATCCATTAGCATTATAAAAATAAAACCACAGCACGTCATAAAAAAGTTATTGTAAATGATTTCAGCGTTCTAGTTTAGTATGTTATTTGAAAGTCATACACATGTATAGTATAGTTTGCTATATAATGACGTTAAATCATTAATGTATATAATGCCATAATAAGACATAAAAAACAAAGAATCTCATAAGAAGTCATAAAGTCATGGTATCTCACACATAAAAGTCCTATTTCTGTGTTATTAAAATAGTAAACCAATCTTATATGAGTATGTAAGAAGTCATAGCAAAATATGGATAACTATACTCTATATAGGAATTCATAGTATAATGAACCCTAAAAATGTCATGGTATATCACACAGAGGTCAGAGCGTAGCAGGCCTTAAAGGGGCCTGATATGTCTGTCTGTATAACGTGTCTTAAAAACATCACAGTACATAATGCCACCAAGAACTTTTTGTGGAGTATGTCAGGCGAAAGTGACATGTATAGAATAGCATAAAAAATGTCATAGTGATGAATTTAAAAAACAAATATAGTATAATATATAGCGTATATGTAAGTGTAGTTTGTAAATAAAAGTAATGATAGGGAAGGTCATCATGTTCACACAAGTCATAGCATAGCGTGCCATAGGAGTTTGTCATTAAACTGTGTGCAGTTGTTTCATGAACGATACCAAAGTGTTATCCCACAATCCTTTCCTTTTACACATCTGGCAGACACAGAGCGTTTTTATTTGGAGTTAAGTTTATGTCAGTGAGGTTCTATATTTGAACTCTGTTTTGGTCTCCACCAGCTACTGAGTACAAACAGCTCATGAGATATCTACATCCCTCCAGCTGCTGTTTGTACCCTCACTTTAGCTTCCTAGTCAAAAGACAGAGGTAACCCTAACCGTTGTGGGGGGTTTACTCTGGATGAATTCCCATTTTAGGTCAAAGTTTTAAAAAAGAAACAACATTTACCAAGATTTAACAACAAAAAACCAACACCTAACCTCAGGAGGTTGTACCTCACATGAAACAGAAACTGTGGTCTTCATAAACTCGTGAGTTGGACATCTGTGAAACGCTCAATACCCGAAAGTGTACATATTTAACAGCACAGCCCTCATTTTGCGATGGCATGTAACAGGAGCCACTCGTCATGTATGACATCTCCTAAGGATCTCTCAAAAGGATCAGCTGCTGGGGCTGTATGTCAGAATTGAAGTTAATGTAATGAGCTATGGAAATGGAGACACAAATTCATGCTTCTGTTCATATCAACGACTGTCACAATAAAACAGTCAGCATAAAAACACACAAAGAAACATGTATATAACAACACGGCATCTTTTTTACTTTATATATTCACAATCATATATAAACAACATACAACACTTCAGTTCCCAGTGACACCACGTCATCATGCAGCATATTTTCAAAAGTCACAATCACCAGAGAACATTGGGGCTTGTCGAGGTTTCTGTACAAGATGCTGCATTAGTCACACAGCAGACAAATGTTCAGATATGTAGTCGGAAATCTGTCTGGCTTCAGCTTGTTTCCGAGCAACTCTCACACACAGGTTCTCAGTCTACTTCAAGATTCATTTTGTACCACTGACCCTCACGATGCAACATTCATTTGAGCGTTTAAACCTTTTACTATAGTGAGTCACTATAGTCAGGCAAGGTAGCTCTCTTTGTCTTCATTTAAATCCCTTTGAAAACACTTTTACATTTACATTCTAGCTTTCTATTTAGTTAAATATTGAGTTCATTTAAGTCATTCGTATTTTTCTGGCATTGTTTTTAAAAAACATCTTTTCCACTTCAATTCTTCAGGTACTTCAGGTCACAGAATACGATAGTGTTGATATCCCTTTACTTACTCAGCTCATCTGCTTCAAAGTAAGTTACTAACTTGGCTCGGTGTGGCGGGTCTTACCTTTTAAGTTATGTGATTTCCAGGAAAGGTACTTCAGAATTTGGCCAACCATGAGTCAGGTTCATAGTATTAGATGAATCATTTACACCTTGCTATGTTGTGTTTAGACATGTCCACATGCTGACTAAGCCTATAGTGCTATTTCTGACACAAAGAATATGGATTAGTCATGAATGAAGGTATTTCTGGACTCTATTATTGTCTTATTTAAGAATACATTTAAAATAGATTTAAATATGTGATCACTACGTTTGGGTTTTGCTACCATTTTTTTCTCGATGTGAATCAGAAAGTCTACAGCCATGCTAACAGCTCTTTCAGACATGATGATGTTAGCTAAAAGCTAGCAAGCTAAGATGCTTACAAGGTCTAAAATATTGACCTTTGAAACTTTGAACATGATCACTGTTTTAGTTTAGTGTGTTAGCAACACATGCTAATCAGCACTAAACAGGAAGTACAGCTGAGGCTGATGGGACTGCCATTAGTCCTTCAGGTATTTGGAAGAAGTCCAAATAATGGACAAAGGGATTTTTGGCAAACTACTCGACATATCTAGATCTATAATCGGTCACATATTGACTGTTTTTCGGTCGCTAGGCTTTGCTTTCAACATCCCTGGTCATGTAGGCAAATCAAATGACACATAGATTCTGAATTGAAATGTTTTCAACAATCACTTGCTTGCTTTCTGGCCTGCTTTATAATTAGCTTTGAAAGCGAACACAGCTGGATGCACACTTACTGGGCCCAGCATTGCAGACGCTTAGCCTCTCTGAACAGCCCAATTAGACTGTAAATTAACCTCTAGACCTACATGCGTCACTGGTCAAAAACACTCTTAGTGTTTAATCATTGACATCCCTACTCCATTCATCTATTCCTCTGTGATTACCGGTCAATAATTCAGTGCAGGCAGCCTCTGCAGCTTTTCTGTTTTCCTGAAGTCTGAGGTATTCTCATTTGTATACTTGCATCATTAAGGTCTTTCCTTAAAGACAAGTAAGCTCCACAGTCGTGATGCTCGTAAGTTCAGTGAATTTAATACTTTTGGGACATGGTTTCATCTAAAGCAAGGTTTTGAGTATGTTCATAAATGTTCAGTTGGCTCATCCTGTCCTCCATCCTGTCTGGTTCAATGTCTTTGTGTTCAGTTGGACGTCTCCATGCTGCTGACCGTGTTCACCGCCTGAACAACGTGCACCTTGTTGACCTCCTTCCTCCTCAGCGAGCAGCTGAACACCTTCCTGAAACCCTTGCGGAAGTGCTTGGAGATGAGTGCATAGACGATGGGGTTGAGGCAGGAGTTGGTGTAAGCCACCAGGTGTGACAGAATGCGCAGGACGTAGGTGGTGTGATTGAGGGGGAAGCTTCCGAACCACATGCAGAGGATGACCACGTGATGGGGCAGCCAGCAGAGGCAGAAGAGAGCAGCGACGACGACGATCATCTTGGTGACTTTGCGCTTGGCCCGCCTTGACTCAGACATGTCCTTCACAGGATCCACGCTGGTCCACAGGTATCGGATGGTGCGGGCGTAGGTGAGGCCGAGCACCAGGACGGGGATGAGGTAGCCAAAGACGAAGGTGCACACGTCCATGATGATGCGTGGATTGGACTCCCAGTCAGGAATACACACCACAGTGCCGGCCAGGTCCATCTGCGAGTAGTAGCTCAGATATGGTCCTGAGAAAACCAGCGCCAAGGCCCAAACCAGGCAGATGGAGGTGATCGCGTTCTTGGGGGTTCTCATCTCTCTAGAGCGGAGCGGGTAGCAAATAGCTAAATACCTGTAAGAGATCCAGATGTTCATTACTGACGGCAGTGAGTCAGTTTGGGGTGTTGATTAAGGCGATACTGTGCAAGTACAATTTCTTTTCAGTTACTATTGGTGATTTTCAAGTTGATTTCTATACAAATAAACAACTTAATAACCTTTACCTGTACAGTATTGTATTGTCAAGGATGGTTCTTGTTTAAATACCACAAAGCCCAGTAAAGGAACACAAAACCATACATGTTGGCTGATTTCAGTTTTGGCTATATACAAAATATGACTTAAAAGTACATTGATGTCATAAAGATTGTATATTAATAATCTTGATGACGTTTTTCAACCTTTTTCGTAGGTCATTATCTATGTCCATATCTTGTATCTTCAAGTTGATTTGATTTTGCTTTCAAGTATTTAGATTGTGCATGTTAGTTAATATTGTATTTTGCAATGTTATTGTTTTATAATTTGCAAATGAACTGTGTGCATTTGATATACTGTGAAGGCTTTGCTGTCAAAAGGCAAAGACATCAATGGTTGTGGCACTGTGAATTTGCATTTTATTCCATCTCAGTCTTTTCATTGTTCATTATTTTGCTTATTATTTGTATTGTACCCTGTACTTACATCATTTAGTATTTATGGTTTGAGTGAAAGTACTGCTTCAACACGTACTGCACGGAAGTATCCATCCATCCATCATTCTAAAAACGCCCCTGTTGATACATTTACTGATCATTAGTGTTACCTAACATTGTAAATAATTGCAATCTGCACTACCAACATATAATATGTGTTTCTCTTGATTGTACAGGTTGTGAAATTAGGAACCTTTTTTATCATCTAGGAATACTTTTACAAAATGTAGAGACGCACCTGTCCAGGGAAACAGCTGTCAGGGTGAAGATGCTCGCGTACATCGTGAGAAAAATGATGAAGTGCACGACCTTACACACCACAGGACCGAACACCCATTCATCCAGAGTGTAGATGGTGGCCTGAAAGGGCACGCAGAAAACAATAAAACACAGATCTGCTATCCCGAGGTTGAAGATGAACATGTTGGTGGTTTTGATGTTCATCTGTCCGTTACGAAACAGAACCGCGAGGACCAGAGAGTTTCCCACGGTGCCGACCAGGAAAATGACCGAAAAGCCCAAAGAAATGACCAGCGACTCAGCTTTCCATGAGGAAGAGTTCATTGATGAGAGATTCATCTTTAGGTTATAATCATTCATAATTCACCCGGTCCGAAATCAGTCCAACAAAACTGAGGAGAGGCTCGTGGAGACTCGCCCTGCGTTTGCGCGCAACATTTCGATATCCAGACGCAACAGGAGACGGACCCGGATTCTACAACTGAAACAAGCATCCACAGAACGGTATCAAAGGAGGCTTTCACACTCCCTTAACCTTCGTCTCTACACTCAACCCTGACTAACTTTTTCTTCAAGTTAACTGAGTAATTGCTCTAACAGAGGAGCACATGGGAGTGACTCATTACAACACGATTAGAAAATATTGCAAGAAAATGCTTTACCTTTCAAGAAATATCCTAAATACAGCCCCGGAAAAAAATAAGAGACCACCTCAGCATTATCATTTTTTCTTGTTTTATTATGTATAGGTCTTTGAGTTAAATCATTTATTTTATTTTTTATTATTGTAGTCTAACGACTGACATTTTTTCCCTGTGTTGGAATTCAACAGACACTGGAATGGCTGCCATACATGTAGAGATAAAGATTTAAGACAAAATTGGAGTGGTCTTTTAATTTATTTTTTCCGGAGCTGTATATACATAAACATGCACTATTAACTGAGATACACTTCATCATTTCTAAACAATAGAAGACTATATTCTAATGTAAAAAATACTCATCTTTTTAGGGTTTCATTGACTGAGCAAAAAGAGACAAAATGACCCAGCTGCTTGTTTTCAGTCACCTGTTGACTCTCTTTATTTCTATCTGTGAGATTAAAAGCAGTCTGCCCCCTTCGTCAAACTGTTCCCCTGTACTGTTGGTGCTGGAGATCATTTACTGCATTTACACTATGCTGTGTATTGACACTGTGAAATCAATCCGTGTACATTCCTATAATTGTTTTCTTTCTCAGAAAAGCGACTGCAGTGCTGTTTGAATGGAGGTTGTGTCTGCACACATTATGCACTGTGAAGTTATGATCCTGCTTAGAGGTCCATGAAACCTTTACTTACTGACAGAATAAAGTAGTAATATTACCTACAAATGATTTTAATTTGTATGTATTGATGTTTTGATTGTGAATACCCTCTCTGATTTAATGTTATCCAAGACACAAAGGACTGTTGCAGTTGAGTACTACCTTCACTCCAGTATCAAACCCAAGTGATTCGAAATGTTGATTTCAAATCACTTGGGTGGAGGATGCGGAGGAGGAGGGAGGCAAAAGTGTGACCTCTCACAAAAAAAGGTACATATCGAAATACCTAATGTCATTACCACTGTTCTTGTCTAATCTGATCTAAAATAATTTAAGATATGGGGGGGAAAACCCTCATGTAAAAGAGTGTTGAACGCTATAAAGTTGAAATCAATTAGAAAAATTTACCATTTGACTTTCAGTGGTTGAGTATCATTAAACAGAGGAGTTATTGAACTATTGCCCAGAAAGCTGTGGTCATTGGTCCACTGCAGTGTTCCAGTTTGACCCCACTGCTTACTGACAGAATACAGTAATAATATTATTTACAAATGATTTGAATTTGTATGTATTGATATTTTGATTGTGAATACGCTATCTGATTTAATAATACCCAAGACACAAAAGACTGTTGCAGTTGAGTGCTACCTTCACTCCAGTATCAAACCCAAGTCATTTGAAATGTATTTTAGCTCAGATGCAGCCCCCCATCAATAACTGACGTAAACTTAACTCTCCAGTGCAGTGCAGGAAATAAACTGTAGTAATAACGCACTGACGCCAGAGGGTGGCCACATTTCACCACGAATAAGTTACTTCACTTCCCTAAACATATTCCCCTACTTTTCACAGTCCATACGAAGGCTGCACTATATAAAGTTTTGCAGTACTAAAAATACCTGTAGAGGAAATATATTTGGAAGATTATCTCTTTGAACAGACTGAATTAGATACAATGAAATGTATCGAAAGAAGAGAAGAGTCTGCAGATACAGGGACCTTAGAGCAGGGGCCACACTAGGGAGGGGAGCAACAGTACTGTTACAATACATTATAGTATTATTAATACATTGGAAATAGATGGAGTTCCATGAAAAAGGGCGAGATGAGCAGAGATAGAAAAAGGAAGTGTGAGTATGAGAAGAGTAAAGATGAGAGAAGAGAGCGGGAGATACAGTGAGAGGAGACGAGGAATAAGACAAGAAGAGTACAGGTAAGAGAGGGGCAGGGCCTGTGTGAACCCTCTCGTTATTAAAGGTAAATATCATTTTAACTTTTTCTATAAGTTGTTTTTGTTTTTAACCAGTGTTTGCATTTGTTGTTGGTTGTTTTCAGAGAGGAGCAAAGAGGGGAGGAAAGAAGTGAAGAGGAGAGGAGAAGGTGGAGGATGCGGAGGAGGGAGGCAAAGTGTGACCTCTTACCAAAAAAAAGTAAAAATCAAAATACCTAATGTCATTACCAATGTTCTAAAATAATTTTGCCTAAAATAATTTAAGATATGGGGGAAAAAAAAACCTCATGTAAAAGAGTGTTGAGAGGTATAAGGTTAAAATCAATTAGAAAAATTTACCATTTGACTTTCAGTGGTTGAGTATCATTAAACAGGATCTAAGAGGAGTTATTTAACTATTGAACAGAAAGCTTTGGTCCACTGCAGTGTTCCAGTCTGACCCCACCGCTGTGACCCACTACCCCCTCAGTCGCTTCATCCTCGTTGTGTGAATCACGTCATTTTTACCAACACACGTACACTTAGAGCAGCATGTGCACAGACACATATTAACCCCTTGCAGCAGCTGCACAAACACCCTCTGTCCGCAAAATGTAACAGGTTGCTTTTTTTTTTATCCAGGAGGAAGCGCTCCGTTTGTCTCCTCGGGGAGCCTGCATCTCTGAGGAATCTGTCTGAGGAAGTTCGACAAGTTTAAAGAGTGCATGTAAAACCTGGCTCATTGACTTCAAAATGTTTTTACTTTAGTTTTGTATTCTTTTTCAACTTTTATTTTCCTGCTCTTTTAGTAGTCTTTTATATTCTTTTTGAGATCAAATCTATATTTATTTTTATATATAATTGTAAATACTAAATGTATCTCGTTAGCTGTAATTTAGCCCCTCAATAGTGTTTTATTCGTCAGATAGTTTACACATTTTTTCTCACGGTGAACTTTTAGATTTTCACTCTTTTAGTTCTGTTTTATCTTCAATTTTGAGATGTTAATATTGTATAATTGTTTATTTTCTACTCTATTTCTAATTATGTGCAACACTCTGTTTTACATGCTGCTCCAACAAACATTTTTCCCAATTTGGAATTAATAGAGTATATCTTATCTTAGTTTGTTGACTTTTCTATCCATTTAGACCTATATACTGTTTTAAAACTATGTATTTTGCTATGGTGTCCTAATAACTGACTCATTTAAATAATTTACAGAACATAATGGAGGAAAGATATGCCAAAAAGTGTTAATTTTGACATTAAAAAGGAATAGCTAATTCTAACCATTTTAAATATATTTCTATGTTGGTTAAACTAAGTGAATGGCTGTTAAAAAGGGAATATTCCTTATTTTCACCAGCAGATAGCAGCACAAGCACGATAAACAAGAGCTAGACTGTACTGAGGTCCTGCTGTGGCTCATTACACACAGTGAGTTCATCAGCAGAGCTACAGATGTGTACTCCTGTCTCAGCATCCACCAATCACGTGCGCAGCAACCAGGGCCCTCTAAGCCTCTGTGATGCATTAAGTCATTGTCTTTTCCATGTGTCAGTGCTGCCAGGTCGAGATAACAGCTATGTCAAATGCAACTTCATCTTTGCATGACGGTCCTCTGGGAGTGTTTAGTTAAAAAAATGACACCGATTGAAGTTTGGGGCAGGTTAGCAGCTGTTGGAGATTGCGTGCTGTTTGGTGCAACAACCATAATTCATCAGCGAGTATTTTCAGGATCCGGGGGAAAAAAAGTCAATTTGAGGGAAGACTTCAGGAGATAACGCTCAGAGGTATCAGATCAAGACTAACCTGAGTCACCTTTGAGATACCGTCTGCTGCACGGGAAACAACTATCTGCTAACCATGAAGGATAGAGAGGGAGCCCCTGGAGCAGGAAATGACATCACATTTGCTCGTTGACCAGGCAGTGCAGGAATGTTGAAAGCAGCCTTCTGGATGAGGGTGGTAACCAGACGCCATGGACTGGAGGTGACCACACATGGGAATATTTGAACTTCACAAGAAATCATTAGAGTCTGAGTGGAGGGGGCAGCTGGAGGCCATGGGCTCTAAACAGGGATGAACAACATGGAAATAAAACGCTGCAGTGGATGAACAATTATAGAACCTCCTTCTGTGTGGCTTAAAATATCTCATGCTTGCGGAAATGTCACTGCACATTGATCAGACGCTGGGAATTGCAGTTGTAGCTAATCATCGGAGTTTGAGTATATGACCAGCCGCTCATTCTGTGCTTCCTATGGGCCACAACCCACACATCATGAATCCCTCATTAAGTAAGAATCCAACCCACAAGTGTCAACGCTTGCAGGGAAGCGGGTCGAGAGGCAGTGACCTCAAAACATCTGCTCTTTACAACAACACAGTGCTCCGCTCATCCGCTCAGACTACAGTGAAACTGATGCAGATAAACCTCAGGGTAGCTGTCATTTTGAAGTACTTTCTCTCACACACTAACTCACACAATGCCTTCCACATCCTCTCAACTCTCGCCGGCCTGCCTCGTTGATGGTCCCACACTTTATAAATAGCGTGCGCTTTTAATATGCGCGTGTGTCCAGTGGATAACGTCAGCGCTTTGGGAGAAAGGCTCAAGGAGTGTTTCATTATAAACCTGTACCATTAAAAACTCGCTGGCTGGGTCTGGATTTTGGCTCTCACGTCCCCTCTCAAAGTTTTATGAGGCCAGTTATGATTCTAAATCGATGCAGGAAACCGAGATGGAGGAGTTGGGCAAGGTAAGCGGTGCCATGACCTCACAAATTGGTGATTGTGTGGCTATCTGCACCATCGTCACAGTCTATAAGAGTTTATAAAGTGGCAAGAAAATAAAGTATCAAAGACCATACTTCAGAAAGTAAATGTACTTTGTTTTATTCCATCAACTTAAAAGGAACTGAAGTTTAAGTGCTGACAATGGAGTTCCATTTGATGTTGAGCAAGTACTTTTTAGATTTTTGTCCATTTCTAGATGGTAGGTTGTTGTTGCCATCTTGTTAGCTTACTAACTAGCCTAGCTAATAGTTACCTACACCAGGAAGATTATGCTTTCGATTTGGTTTGTTTGTCCAGGAAATATTTATCACATTTTTGAACAGACTCAGAAACACTGTGTGGATTCACGCATCATCATCATTCACTTGCGAGATAGGACACTTGGCCTCAGCGAAATCTGCGCCCTTCGAATGCCTTGCTGTTTATCAAGTGTCGCTTGAGAAAGAAGAAATTATTTGTCAACTAACTTTCATAAAATTCTGCTTACTAATTAAAGTAAAACTGAGTTTCTCCACGACCCATACAAAAACCTCACTTTTAATCTTGTGTTTACCAGTGATTCTCATATATTTCTTCTATAAAACATTACATCAACGAAACAATTCCACATAAACCACCAATTAGTCGATTAATTAACTAAAATGGGGGGAGCCACTGTATGAACTGTAACTATTGAGAACCTTTCAGTTGGACAAGTAGAAGGTACTCTACGTAGTTATAGCTCTAGACTTAGGCATTTGTTGATTCGCTCCATACAAATTAAAATTGAATTGAAAAGTGAAAAGTTCCTCTGCTTAAGGTTCAGAATGGTTTAGTGAAAGTTTTCTTTTGCACAGAATAGTAGAACAAAACATAAGATCCAATTGACTCTTCTGGCAACACTTTTAAAACCTTTTATCAAATAGCTTTTTCATGTTATATATTATATGTACCTGCATTGTCTATGTTTTTAGAATATCACACCCATCAGATTAAATTCTTTTTTACTTTTTGCACAAGGAGTGGAGGATTCTCTTTGACAAAGTACAGCCAACTAGAAGATACTGTAAGAAAGTATATGAATCTTAGTTTGCTGAAAGACGTCACTTCAATGATCAAAGTCATTAGTCTCACATGCTTAAGTATGACCAAAAACATAGAAAATGTATATGTATGTATATATAAGTTACATGAGAACTTTCTGTCTGGCCAAGTACAAAGGTCAAAGAGGTCAAGCAGCAAGCCATGCAGGTGCTTTAGAGAGCTGCAGGAGAAAGTGAAGAGGGAAAAGCAGAGAAGTCTGTGAGAGAACCACAATCACGCAAGCTGCGTGTGGTTTCCTGCTTCTTGCCAAGACCTCTCACTCTCTGCGTCCCAGACTTTCTCCCTGAGTTATCCAATCCCCCTGTCTTCTCCACTGGCTGCCCTCCCCACTCCCACTATCAACCGCACACAAATGGTTTGAATAAGAAGGCTGCATGACTGGGCTGTGGCTGCAGATGAAATCCCGAAGAGTGATAGTTTACTTAGCCTAAATACCCCCGATTAGACAAATTGAAACATTGTTGTTATGCGGTGGAAACTCAAGGACCTATTGGCCGAGTCTGTGAACCCTATTCCGGAAAAGGCTGTGCTTGCGGACTTTCGTCATGGATAACCGCAAGATCTGGCACAAGTGGAAAAATAAAAAGAATTGCATCAAAATCAACAAAAATATGCCACCAAAACAAATACTGTAAAACAGAAAATGAATACTGTCACATAGAGATTATTCACAAAGGAGGCATGCGCACGCGACTCAGGCTTCTGTAACTACTGAAAAACATATCCAACCACAAACGTTCTGTCCTAACTTATGGTATGCTTCATGATGTCACATTTTCCTCTCATTTTGATCGTCTCCAGGTTCACAAACAGGGGCTGCAGGGATGTGCTGCTCTGAATTGATCCCAACCTACTCTTCTAGAAAACAACAAAATCAATCACAGTGTCACAATTAATGAAGGACTCATTTAAATATGACTAAAATGTCCCGACTTCCGATTCCTACAGTGTTTAACATCAGCCAACGGTCAAACGTCCCTTATCCTATTAAAGTTGTAATTTCTAAGGCTATGGAGTCCTTTTTGTTTAACTACTTAAATATTACAGCACACACACGTAGTGCACATGCACACACTTAGTAATAATACACCAGAATGATTCCACCCGACTGGAGCTAAACAGCCATGGAGATTCATAAAAAGGAGCGGTAGCTGCTTCATTCTGCCAGCGGACTCCGACTGGCCGGGCAGTCTGGTGTCAGTGCTCAGTCGCTGGAACTGGTAAAATGGAGCCACTCTGCAACTACAGGGATGATGTATTACAACACTGGTCTTGCATCTTGCTAGTGCCGAAATAGTAATAAATCAATTGTCCAATACTTGGGTTTATGACTGTTTACCTGCAAACCGGTTCCCCTCAGCATCATCTCTAATAAGCTAATGCTTGCTTACAAACTTAGACAATAGTAAGCATTTTCTGCTAAACTGATGTTAGCATTTAGCTTGCAGTTCCAAAATATATGTCATACTTTTTATGCAAAGGTCCCTCTTGTAGGTCTATGCCAAATGGGGTCTTTCAGTGAGTGGAGGACTGGAGGACGGTGGGGAATTAACAAAAAATAACATATTATGCGAGTGAGTATTTATACGTATTGATGACATGGTATGAAATTATATTGTGTGTGGCCTAATCATGTAATGAGCAAAATTGTGGCCTATTGATCTCAACTGGGGGGGAAAGGGCCTCAAAACAAGTATGAAACTATCCGAGTTGTGCCAATCTTGTTCACTAGGTTTTTACGCTGAATAAAATGTCAGATAAAACTAAAAGATGTACTTCACACTTGGTGTGTGTGTGTTGCTAAGGACCCAAGGAAGTGCAGTGCTGCATGTGAAGTGATAAGGAACAGCGGTTCTGTAGAAAACCTGTTCTACCTGCAAGAACTAAGCCGTAAAGTGCCAATACATGCATCAAAGAAAGACACAACCATGAATCCATGTGCGCCAATGGCCACTAGTTGACATCGCTGTTTGTAGTCTTTTGCAAAATAGTGTGCCTGTCCGTACCCTTACATTTCCAGTGGTAGACATAGCATGTTCAAGGGCTCTTTTGCACATGATTCGTTGGCTGTCGTGCATCTACTTTAAATGGGCATACTGAACTGACATCGCTATCTGTCCAGCAGTGGCTCAGTAAGTAGGGGCTTGGACTGGGAATCGTAGGGTTGCCGGTTCAAGTCGAGCAGACTTGAAATAAGGAAAGTGGACTGCTACTTGGAGAGGTCCTAGTTTACCTCCTAGGCCCTGCTGTGGTGCCCTTGAGCAAGGCACCGGATACCTCCAATCCCCCCTCCCCATTGCCCCCTGGGCGCTTCCCACTGTGTGTGCTCTGCGGTGTGCATGTGTGTGACTAATAAAGAGGGTTTCATCCTCCGATTCTATTTAAGTATGGTCCTTGTCATCGCTACGCCTATTGTCTCTGACTTTAGTGTTTTATTAATGCTTTTTTTTGTCTATGTTGTATCCATTTATCCACCCATGCTGTAGTGCTCCTCTTTGGGATTTTTCTTCCATCCGAGTACTTTTATAAAAAAAAACATATTGGTCAATGAAACAAAGCTCTTCCCATGAATGTATCGGGTTTTATAAAGTTCATCGCAGCTACACAGAGGACAGCCAGAATTGAAGGCGTAGGAGCAGAGTTTCTCAGAGTCGTTTTCGTGTGGACTCTGCACCGTCCCTTTCATGTAGCGAAACCACAGGACCTGTCGAGAACCAGCTCTGTTTCCTTTTGACGTCAGAGCCGCATGCACTGAGCCTCATATCACCAGGGCGGATCGATCATTCTCTCTTCATCTCATTATTACCTTCTCATGTCCAAGCATTTATGATTCACTTGAGCATGATGATGTGCTATCAAGTGTTTGCTTGTATGCATTTATTATTATGTCCACATGGCTCCAGGTTTGTGCTTCGGGGAAAAGACTGACCTGAGTCAAACATTTCGGTTGCTCGTACCATAAAAAACATTTTCTTTTTATGAATACCTTTTGGTTTCAAAGTATCAGAGAACATTAGGTTTTTAACAGGCCTCACACACATTGACATTATTTCACCTCCTCTCTTGTGCATGTTGGATTTAACTGCACAAAGTTACTCTGATAAAAGAGTAGGGTTCCTTTCACTGTCCATCCAAAATATACTGACATTGGTGCACATGAGTCCAGGATGTTTTCATGTACAAGTAGGGTTTTGCCTGTAGTGTTTGTAAAAGTATATTCATTATCATGTTTACATGAGCACGTAGCCACATGGTAAATTAGCATTTTGTTTACCTTTTACAAAATATTGTTCTATTGAAATGGGCGGAAACACGGAAGACATGCTAAAAACCAAAGTACCAAGATGGTAGTAGAATTGCATTCACAATTGCATTACAATTTCAATTTCATTTCAAAACATCATGGTAATGTTAGGACTTAGAACCATTACACATTTTAATCAAAACAGCTATAACTAACCTTTTTCAGAGTCAATAGCACAACTGGCATTGCCTTCTAACGGCTAATAACTAGCATTACTCTGACTTGGTACCAAATGACGGGGTCTCGTTATTTACCTACCTGGTTGTATAACACATTTCTGTGAATTTGGAAAACAATTATTTAAACATCTCTCACTATCCCTTAAGGAACTATTAAGTTCTCCTGTGTTCAGTCTTACAGTTTTAGAACCTTTTTAAATCTGATACGAGCCCCAACAAACAATGTTGGAATGTGAAGCTATTTTTATGTAGTGGCCACATGGGATGTTGCAACTTCCAGGATCAAGACAAGACACAAACAACAACGCTGCATTTAAAGTTTGGTCAGGTTCAGGGAAATCTCCCTAAATAATAATAAATTGGGTTTAAATGTCCACTTTGTTAAGGTTTGTGGTCATGGTTGAATATAATTGACTCTTGGATGAAAACTGGAATCAGACAGCGGTGTCACATGTCTGATGCTTTTTGGAAGTCAACGTTTTTGTTGACTCACCTTTCCACTCCCTATGTTGCTGATACTGTTCTTTAACAAATCCATGAAAATGTGTCTTTTTCTCCTGCATAATTACTATGCCCGCTTTATCACTTGATCATAAACATATGTTGTTTTTCTTGGGATGTTCTCTTAGGGGCATTTAGAGGACAGTGACTTCACAGCTCTGTAAGTTCACATGAACTCAGGGAACTTAGAATTCAAAGCCTGGGAATACAATGACATTTTTTGAAAAGGGAAGGTTTGCAACCCTCACACGTAGCAGGTGATTTAACTTAACGTAATTTTTACCCCACTACCTCTATTTCTGCCAATAAGGGCTCTTTTAACCCTCCCTCCCCCCTTTGCCTGAATCCCCCCCCAGCACTGCCACCCAGTTTGTCCCCTCTCGGAGGCCGGGATAAAATAAAGGGGCTCTCTCTAGCAGCCAAGGCAGGCAGATTTTCCACTGGTTTAATGAGAATCACAGACAGAAGAGAGGAAATGTGCAGGGTATTTATAGAAAAACGAGAGGAATGCAAGCCCCCTAATTGTGCTTAGTCTATCTCTCTCCTGCAGGACCTGCTCAACACTTTGTTTCTACGTAGACCGAAGCATGTGGAATTAGGAAACACGGGAAACAAAAACTGGTATCGACACCAGCCGTGCATATTCAGTATATACTTTGTGGTTTTTCTTCCCTGTATAAGGATATTTTGTTATTTCAGTCGCAGGTTCTGGGTTGTTTACAAAATCTGCTCAGAAAATATTATGTGTTCGGGCAGGTTGGTCAAAAAAGTGACAAAGTAGCATTCTGAATAAGTTATTAATAACTTACAGAAAAAACACTACACTATAATGCAAAGTAAGCAGTTTGGACGATCCGTTCAGGTTTTGTCGGTTGATTAATGCATATTCTTACGTGTCAGGCAATGTGGATAGGCTCTCATATACGATTGGGTTATGAGTATTTAAAAAAACCCTGACATTAGCAATGTGACTGTGAGCATGTTATTATTTAGCTCAAAGGGGCCTCATGCAAGAAGCAACACAAGGACTCTGAATGATTTTGTTTGTATTAACCAAATGTTCTTATTTCTGGGAAAAATTTACACGTGGTCGAGATAAAAATTAGACAATTGACAAAGTGTTTGTACAAGGCAAGGAACATAAAATAAATGGCAAGATATAAATGTTGAATATAGTGTAATAATGATGAAATGTAAACATTCGTTAGCTAAAACTTCTGAATGGATCCCAATTTAAACTATGTTTATATTGTATGCATTCAGCTTCTGAACTGTATTAACTTCCTATTCTTAAAAACATTTCTTGGGTGGCTTTTCTCAAATTATTGGACATTTCCCAGAAAATTTGCACATGGCACAACACCTGTCCATATTTATTGTTTTAGGGTTGTTACCTATGCAAATAAAAAATAAAAAAACCTCGACAATTCCTGATCAGGTATGATTCATCATTCAGCCGTCAAGGGTAGCAGCAGATTTGGATGCTTTGTAAAAAAAAAAATTAAACTATAAGAATCAAAGAAAGTTGCTGCATGAGGCCTGTTGTACATTGATTTGAAAACCACTTCCTCCATTGCACACCCTTATATTAAATAAAGTCAATAGTTTACTCTATACCGAGCATTAAATAGTATTTTCAGACACTAAATAGATATGAATCATTATTTAGTTTGATTACTGACAAGTACAGTCAAGTGTCGCACAACTTTGACAAGGACTTGTTGTAGTTACGTCCGAAGGAAAACAGAAAGGCTGATGCACTTCCTGTCCCTTCACTATCCATCCCTGGAGCTCATCTGCGAAGCTGACCTCAATTAATCAGATTGTCTATTCTGAAAGTTGGTTAGTGATGACATTTTCTTACTAATGTAAGGTAATCAAACTCTTGCGTGGGGGATTTCCTTTGCTGAAATCATATAAATGTCAACGCACAAAGCCTAGTTAGAGCAGCTTAATAAATCAGAAACAAGCTTTCGAATGAAGACGACAAAGTTCCAGTTACATCGGCAGTGAAAGGCAACTCAATCAAAAATGTCCTTTAAGTTAAATCCAAACATGTTAATTGACATGACAGCATATATTTGTGTTGCCATTGCATAGGTTTTCCATGTTTCCTTCCATTCCTCTCAGGAGGTAATCATTTTGAAGTGGAGGTCAGGTAAAACAGTCTGTTTAAAAAAAAAGAGACCCCAACAGCCCCTCTGTGTGGGAAAAATCTCTGTGCCGCTACTTTACACATGTGTGTTACATGTCTACACAAAGCTCATGCTCTGGAGGTTGTAAGGGTTAACCTCCAAGTAAACTCCCAATGGAGATTAATTCAGCATCCTTACCCGAATCCGCACACGACCCCTTTCTTGTTTTTGATTTTAGGAAAATCTAAGCGATGAGCGAATAGCTTTAATGAAACGCACACTCTTTCCAAGGTGCAGCAGTGCAATTGCTTGCAGGGTGACTGTGTGTTTATGTCATGTTTGTCCTTTGTTGTCACTAAAACACTGTCCCCTCCACCGGCGCTGTTCTGCAAGGTGCACTCAGGGAAAGAGGCTTTCCACTTCAAAGTGGATTCCTAGCAAAAAGCTACCCAACGAGAGACGCAAAGTGGAATCAGACTCATCTTAAGTCAGTGATTAAATATATTAAACAAGACTTCATAATCAGTTGAATTAGGTGGATAATACATCACAGGGGATGAGCAGCATGGAAAATAAGTGTAACCTACTTCGGTGAATAACACTCCCAAACACAGGAACGTAATGCAAGAGCATGTGCTGTCAACGTTATGTCATTTTGCATGCAACCAGGCGCTCAAAGCATACACATCTGTGAGTCAAAGACGGGTGGTGTAAAAACACCCAAACATCGGGAATGTTTGGATTTCTCTATAATGAGGTATGATGATAGATTGAGCTAGTGAGGACTAAAGGATATTTCATATCGACCAATGGGAGCTCCTAATTTTGGATTGTTATTCCAGTAGTCCTGCTCCCCAGGCAGAAGTGCTTTGTCATTTCTTTATTTATTCTGCAGGGCCACATGGTGGTATTTACCCTCAAACAGACAGCAGAACGGGAAGTCTGAGAGATTGGATCGCAGTATTTACTAAACAGGGCAGTAATACACCTGTTTTTGCCCTTAATCTTTACCTGACCCCTTGCTGTCCTTTTGTCTTCCTGTTGTGTTGAATGCCATTCCTAATTTCCCTTTTTTTCCAAAGTAAGGTGGCCAGTTCCCACTCCTTAAAGAGGTAATCGTTGCAGTAAAAAGATTAGTGAGCAGAGATATATCTGACAGAACATAAGAGTAGAGCTCACACAGCTGTAAGACTGTTATTGAATGATGCTTCATTGTGTTTCTGCTGCCTGACGTAAAAGCGTTACGTCTGGTGCTGTTGTGTCTAGTGTTGGCTCCAAATATAAGCCAAAAAAGAAGACATTAGACCAACTGACGTAACATGCAAACACCTTTAGTTTTTCTCCAAAGATTGGTTTGATCACAACTCTGAGTCACTGGTTTTCCTGGTATTGTCATCAGGATAATCAGACACAGAACATTATTTTCTAGATTCGTCATCTTTTGTAAAGTTCCTTCTTTATTTCTTCATCTACTTATGCCACTGAGAGGTTTCCCTAACCGTAACTTTGTCAAAACAGGCAGCCAAGAGCTGAAAAAAAAATGACATCCGAGCAATTAGTTCAGTCTGCGTCCACGCCTTGATGTTCTGTTCAATAGGTATGAACTATTAATTCCAAATTGTGATCCCAGACAAACAAGTTGTTATGAAATGTTTTCCATTACTAAAAGTGATTCACTGAAAATCTCTTTGTGAAGCACTGCAGGTGAATAATTGACATTGATAGATCCACTGGATGCATTTCAATCAAAAAAATAATTCAAAAAGAAGAAAAAGAAAATGTTTTCGTGGCAAGACAACAGTGCAGAGATAATGATATTACTTTAGTGCGGATGGATACGTTTTTCTCCCTTTGATGCTTTCAGATCTGTGTTTTATTCCCCGAATGATCCACTGTACCGGATCAGTTAAGGTCAACCATGATAAGAGTTTCCTTTCCCAAAGGTTACCTCAGAAGTTATGCAGTACATCGGGAGAGGAATCAAAAGTCCAACTAATAGTTTGAGCCTTAAACCTGAAGTTGTAATTTGACTATTGACCTTATTTGCTCTGATTGGTTCAATTACGTACAATGTGTTGGAGTGCAAGCCAATAGAAGTGCATGTGTTACATAGTGATGTCATTATGTTACGGAAGTAAACAAAGGCGGGGGGGGGGGGGGTGGAGAAACACTCTGGAGGGAGTTATGGTAACCATTAACATGCAAAAAAAAACGATTTAAAAGACTACAGGAAAGGGAAAATCTTAAAAGAATACTGGTCCACCTTAAATCATCATACTGCAAAATACTGCACATTTCCTAATGGTTTGTGTTTGTTGTTTCATGCTGTAACTGGTGCTGCCTCTACAGGTCATCAAATGTTCCAGCACTACAAACCCAGTTTTATGTCATTCTGCTGCTGTGGTATACCACCTTTTGTCTATTTTTGCATTTGCACTGTGGTTTGACCCGTTAAATAAGAGTACTGTTGACTCACAGCACTTTTGACACTTTTATTTCCTGTCCTGAAACCGCTTATAACATGCATCATGTAGTAAAAAAGTCCCGCAAGCAGTACAGTTTGGTTTATGTGGCCTAATAAAAACTTAAATGATTTATTTTTTAATAAAGAGTGTTTGTATTTCATTTCATTCATTGTTGTAAAAGTAAAAAAATGTCAAGCTTTCGTTCAGTAAGAACCAGCATAATGAGAAAATGCTGTTTGCTTGAGTTTTTCATTCAGGGTGTTGTCAAGTTAATAATGGAAATATTCAGAAGTTCATTTTAATGTTATGTCTGTGTACAGCAGCCAAGAAAAGTCCTGATATTTGGCCAGATCATTGTCATGTCCAAGATCGGCAATCATCATAAAATAAGCACACAATGTGATCTATTACATGTAGAAGAGCTTTGAAAGACCCTGACAATGAGACAATAAAAAATATAATTCTTAGAACAAAAAATGTTTTGAACCTAAGTCAGAGAAAGAAAGTCTGGCCTGCCTTGTTACGTTATTCAACACATTTCCTCCTGATCTCACAGCTGTAAAGGTTATTAGCAAACAGTTGCACGGGAACCGCAGGCACTGCCAAAACCTCTGCTGCAGCTCCTGCTGTACATCCTGGGGTCACGGCAGGCCTCTGGGCCCGGATCCATCGGAGGTCTGAGACTTAAACGTGACACTCTCAAACACAAGAGCTTCTGGTAATGACAGGTCCATGAGACTGGACAGGATTATGGCTGCTGATTCATGACCTGAGATCTGAACAGTAGGAAGTCAATAGCATGTGGTGGCACTTTTATATCAAGCTTGGCCAAGTGCAGTCTGACGAGCTGAAGGGCGGGAGGTAGAGCTGCAGACTTCGACTAAACATTGATCAAATCTCAACGTGCTATAGACTTTACTGTCTAAATAATTGACAAGACTAGAAACCAACAATATATTCAGGGCCCTGATATTTCCCTACGAAAGTCCAGGAACTATATAAAAAATAATTTACATATAATCAAAGCTTCAATTCTTGCTGCTCTGTAAGGCTGCACTTAGTAAAATGCTAATGCTAAGCATGTTACAGTAACAACTATAACAAAGAAAAAAGTAACATGCTGATGTTTAGCAGGTATAATAAAGCAGGTATAGTTTAGCAGGCATGTTAACATGCTAACACTTGATAATAAGCACTAAACACAAAGTAATGCTGAGGATGTCATTAGTCCTGCATGTTTTCAGTCATAAAACAAAGCAGTGATGATGGCTTAGTATTAAAGTAGTATTATTACCAAAGTAGTTTGAGATTACCCTAAGGACCATGAATTTCTGTACAAAAGCTAATTGAATCCTTCAAATATTTATCAAGATGTTTTACTCTGCACCAAAGTGGTCAACCAACAAAAAATTGCCATCCCAAAACAATCCGTATAGCTTCTGACAGGCATGCATTTCCAACCCCATTGATATAAGTGTGTTTGAATGCTTCGTCATGTATTCGTCATATTCCAGAGACTCTGGAGACCAGTATGTTGTCATTCTATCTGCTAACATTCTTGAACTCAACCTATTGTCTTACGCTTGCTTGACACACTACTTCAATTGAACTTGAACTTAAAATACTTTAACACAAAGACTGCATAAATTGAGGACATAGTCTAGCTGACTTCATCAGCGTAGTGCTCACCTGTCACTTAAAAACATTTTGTGTATCAGGCTCTAAAGCTGGGTATTTCTACCTGGGTTTTTTGGGAGATTGACTCAGCGTTTGAGTCAACCTCAAGTGGCTATTTGAAGAACTGCACTTTTTTCCCCCTCTGCATAGGCTTTACTGATCATCCCTAAAGGTTTTTCTTCGGTTTTCCAGTGCAGCTACAGCCCCAAAGGGACTAGATGTTTAGCTTATGACCTCATGATTCTAGTGTTCAAACATAAACAGCATAAAAATCCTAAGCTAATGATTAAGGTGTCTTTCCCTTAGTGTTGAGGAAAAATGAGAGGAGTAGAAAATACTTTGACATTCCTCAATCAATCAAATAAATGCAGGTATTGACAGCAACCCTCTCAGTTTATCTACTGCAGATTCCACTGATGTTAACATGTACTACAATAAACACACAACTAAATCATCATATGAGGGTTACCAAAATACATTTGCAGTAGAAGATGACCAATGCTGCACTCTGATCAGTGTATTGCCATAACAAACCAGGAGCCTGTGATGTCATTGTCACTGTGTTTACCAGCAAAGGCCAACATGCCATTTCTATTGCCACCATACTGCCCACGATGACAGACATTCTTTTGAACATATGGAGCTACAACAGTAAGGCTTACAATAAAAACACCATTTCCCAATCATGTTGTGTCAACTACAGACATAAACTATACAAATGGCATTATACAAAAGGGCCATGGTGATAACCGCTGACTTTAAAGTCTTTTAAAAATCGCCCTTGTCCTGCTGGTTTAACTGACATCAGGCCCTAATATTCCAAATAACTTCTTTTTAAAAGTTTCTTAGCTGGATTCTAACTATATTGCTAATGAATGTCTTGCTTCTCTCCGTCTCAATAATATTATTAACTTTGACTGTATATGTACCATTGCCAAGATACACCAAGTCTGCATGTGTGCACTTTTCTGCTGTCTGCATTTGAAGCATTCTTTCCAGCAAATTCTGACCTCCACTCGCAACCCCGACAAGCTGCCCCCCCGAGGGCTTTAGTTATTCAGTGTCTGCTGTTTGTCCCTGTGTTTGCTCGATGTGCACAGTCGGCTCTGGTGACTCTTCAGAGACCACACGGAGCCGCAGATCATGTTGATACAGTTGCCTACCCTGAGGCTTGACAACAGCCCCTGAAGAGAGGGGCCAGAGAAATGGATTAGGCCCCTGGCACTGACCTTTTTCCCTGCTCACCTACCCCCCAGACTGAAGAGGCCGAGGACCTCACAGCTGAGCTGAGCATTCAGTTCCAGTCCTGCTGGCCATATCCTACTGGCCTGTATTCTCCAAATGGACAATGATTATTTACCTGCTGCACGGGCGCTGTTTGATCTGATGTTGCCTCGGAACCTCTTCCTGGAACCGTCCCAGACATGTGACAAAATCACATCAGTCATGAGGAACATGACCCGAGATCTGAAGCCGGTGACATTTTTGCTTTGTTCTAGCTGAGCAGACTTTACATCATAATAATTATGTTTAAACAGAGGAATAAATCCAGCTATATCTGGGTGGAAGCCATGGAACCTTCTAAGCAATCAAATGGATTTGCACAACACACAAGACCACCCTTCTGCGAAGGAAGTAGTGTAGATCTCTCGCACATGAAGGAAAATCTGAGTCATTGCTCACTTCCAATAAATCAGTTTAAATCAGATCAGAGTCCAAGCACATGCCCGCTGTTACACTGAGGGATTTAACACAATTACATAAGTGAGGATACAATGTTCCCTGTTCTGCTGTCGGATTTTAAAAAATTGATGGAATGAGTGACAATGATTTTAACGGCCACTTTATATTTATTTATTGTGTCACAGTTATTACAGGACAAATAAAGAGAAGTACAAGGACATATAGACTAAAAGAGATGATACAAAGTTAGACAGATGACGAATAGAACAATGGCACAAAAGAAAACGCCAGAATACGACAGACTGTTTGATATGCATTGTGTGTATCTGATCAGAATTTCAATCCTGATCAAAGGCTGCTTTGAAATAAAGTCATAAATGAAAATCAACTTCATTCCAACACCGACACTTCTTAAACGTCCTGATGAAAAACCTTAGAAAACAGGGGAAAAAAGAAATTCAATTGTAAATCTGGATACACACTGTCTCCAGTTCAGACATCAGCTGACGGTGCATGGTCGCATGTCAAAACAAGAAGAGCTCTCGAAAAGCGCAGACCTCCGCCAAAGCCTTTCCCATAAGTGCAAAATAAAGCGTGTATCCGCCCTGTGATTCAGATCCGCTCCAATATTTAATGGGTTCTTCCTTGGCCCGTGATACACAAGTTTCATAGAAATCTGGCAAGTAGTTTTTCCAGAGTCCTACTGACAAACAGACAAAAATCATTCCAACATATTGAACGGAATACATAACCTCCTTGAGTCTCCTTATAGTCTGATCCCAAGGTTAAAAGAATATTCGGACTCTAAAGCAAAGAGGTAAACATTCAATGGCGATTTAATTTTGGATTTGATTGGCAGGTATTAAAACCGACAAAAAACATGTTCTATACTTACCTGTAAGGGAATATCAGTGCACCTTCTGGGAAATTGGGTGAGAGCATGAACTATGGTGTACATTATTGTGTGCCCACCACTGTCTTTGTGCAGTAGAGAAGCAGTAAAGTAAACCAATACCTAAGTCCAATCCATGGCTGTGTGGTTACTCATAGAAAAGTAGTTACATCTGGGAAGTTTTAGCTACGTTTGCAGCTTGGCTCTACAGATGCCAATGTTGAAATGTTGGTCACTGAACCAACTCTGTCCAGACTGAAATATCTCAACAAATATTCGATCGGTCGCCATTGAATTTTGTGCAAAATCTTTGGGGTACACAGAGGTAAGAACCTTTTGACTTTGACGAACTGCTAACTTATTTTTCGCACCACCAGCACATTGTAATCTTTTGGTTGAGAATAACATTTCTCCATAACTATTTCATGGATGATGTTAACTTTTGATATACAGTAGGCCCCTACCAGGACTTATTGAAATAATGTTGGTGATCCTCCAACTTTTTATCCAGCCCCATTAGGTCAAATCTTCTGGTTAACCATTCTGGTTTCCGACCGAATACCTGAAAAACAGATCCTTTCATCGACAACTGTACTTTGTAGTAAGTACTTAGCAAACGTTAGCATGCTAACCAGCAATAAACCAATAAAGTGATGAGGTTATTCTGAACATACTGCCTTTCTTAATGCAGCTGGTGACTTTGTTCAAATTAAAAAACAAACACTTAAAAAACACTTTTCTGATTGTATTGGCCTGCTTTAAGATGCAGCGAGAACTTTTGTAGTATTGCTCTCAGAGTTGACTTGATATATCAATAGAAAATGAAGACAAACACACACAAAATGGCTTGTGCTATTGTTGCCAGATACACAAAGTATTAAAACCTTGATACAGACCCCACCAACTGTGATGATTCCATCCTCCATATCACTGGGACTGCAGTTGTTGCTTTGTTTATTTGTGTTGTTCCTCTCCTCCTCATCTTTATTTTTTTTCCCTCAGCTGTTTCAGGTCGTAAGTTGATTTCCCATTTCTATCTGGAAAATAAGTGGCTGCTTTTTCCGCTTGGCCACTACTGTGTGTCTTTAACTGTGCATACAGACATCATGAATCATGGAGCTGCTTCAGTGAAGTCAACTATTCGCCCCTTCAACTCATGAAAACAGCACCTCAGGTAAGGTGAGGTGGACTGCTGCATTTATCTGTGTTTCGGCCGGTCCACGCGGTTCCGTTGCGTTGACGCATCTTCCCATTCACTTTGAATGGGGTCACGTCAAGCGTTGCTGAACTGCATTGTGGTTCCGTTGCTTCGCTTTGGCTGCGTTGCTCGCGGTGAAAGTTGAGAAAAGTTCAACTTTTCAAACGTCGAAGGAAGCGCCAGCCAATCAAATCCCTTATATGCAAATATGCCAGTAGCATACCAGCCAATCAAACTGCATGTATGTGTGTCCAGGGCAGGAGATTAATTTGATTGGTTGATGGTCGCGTTAACCCCAAGCACCAGACACGCCCACCGGCAAGCGTCAACGCAACGGAACCGTGTGTACGCTGCGTGTAGCCCATACGTCTTCATGGGAAACTGACAAGAAATCTCTGCTGATTGAGTCAGCAAATTAAACTTCAATCACTACTGTTTTGTAGAAAATACAAACATACGAATACATGTTGTCATCCTGTTAACTGTACAGTTCATCAAAGTTATGCATTGAATATAATATGAAATATCGATGTACTATGTAACATGTGATGATAGCTCAGTGATAGAGATAGGATGCATGAAAAGGTTTTGTGATACATTTGAAAGGTGCTTATGTTGGCAACACGTGCCCTCTGCTGCACATGCTGCATGTCCTCCTGGGATGTCACAGAGCTCCTGAACAGGTTTACCCTAGGGAGAAGTCACGGCAGGTCAGTGACCTAGTCCCTGGGGCCATCAGTGATAATGCTCTGCACTAAACCACTCAGCGCAGCCTCTGTGAAACTGCATCAGGGCCTGATGGACTCTTCATCGGTTGCAATCTTTAACCTACAGCCGACCACATTGGCACAATCGATGTGCTTTTAAAGCCAGATGCAAATTCATCTCTGTCCTCCTAAAAGATTCATAATTTAAACCCTATGAAGGACAGAGGAAGTCATGTTGGTTATGATGACTTTAAACATTAAGCTCAATAAATTTGTCAGGGTTGGGGAAACAGGACCCAAGTGCAGTAAATCAAGGGGAGGAAGGTAAGGGTCCAAACAAAAAGCAAGCTTTATTCAAAAGCTGTTGACGAAAACACGAAGCAAGGGGAACACAGGACATGAAAAAACACTTAGCTTCAGACATGAAGGGCGACAGGAACAGGCAGGTATCATTGACAAGACCAGGGAAGAAATGAGGACGACCGAACAAGAGACAAAAAGGAAACAGGGACTAAATACACATGAGTAATCACAAGACAAGAGACAGCTGGAAGGGGGAGGAGAAACACAGGGGCAACAGGTGAACACAATAACGCAATCAGGCACAGGAGGGAAACGCAGACAGGAAGTGAAACTTAACCTGACACAAGAGGGAAAACATTTCAAAATAAAACACAACACAAGGACATGACATACGAAACAAGGATCATGACAAAGTTGTGTTCAAAGGTTTTATTGGCCATATGCACAGCAGATACAGCGTATATGTTGGCAATGAAAATCTTATATCCCAGGCTACTCCAACGACTCAACATACACAGTTGTGTTCAACCCCCTGAGGTTCTGCTCAGGACCCCTCCCCAGAGAGAAATGAGGTCATGTTGTTCAGGAACCAACTCATCTATCAGGACAATGGACCACTCGTCACTTCCCAGGGCGCAGTGTATAGTCGCACTTATCAGATGACTGGGAATCAATGCCCATATTTTCTTTTTATTTCTGACACTATGAAACTGCTTCCTTTCTTGGCGAGTGAAGAAGGAAAAAATGGTAACACCCAAAAGTAACCATTGCCACCCTACTGCAACAATAAAGTGACAGGCTACTCAAGTATTTATAACATTTGATACCAATAATGAAAGAAATCGCCTACAATAAAGTAAGAACTGGCCTGTTTCTGGTTGCTTTTTTAAAAAGTTTGAGTATTTGAAATATACATAGTAGATTAAAACCTTGTTGTAAGCTGGTTGCGGATGACTCATCCCACACATTCTGAACACTTAATGGTTAAAGCCCAAGAATGTGGACCATGTATTTTTTAAATCAAGGACAAATTTGCATAATTGGTCTCAGGAAACCACAATAGTTTCATTGTCCAGAGTATGATTGGTCAACCAATCTATTGAAAAGAGACTGGCACAAGACTTTTCTTCTTTTTTTTTAACAACAATCTGGACATTCATCAAAGGAACATTTTGCTCCCTTGGTGTGACTGAGAAGATTGACAACACCTGAGGTGGATTTGAAAGGATAACACATTATTCAGATCTTCACAAAGCTGCTTAAAATAGATGAGAGTGTCACTGGTTGCTGATTGCAAATCTGTGTTGAATTCAGCAGGAGGAGAGCTAGTTACGTTAGCTAGCAGCCCGTAGGAAGCCAAATTTCCAGCTTGGTTTAATTAGGGAGCTAAAAGCTAATGCTAACGGAAGTTGCATTGAGTAACATTATAATGCATTCAAGCACTATTTAGTATCATAGAAGTGGGTAAAGGTAAATTGTCCCGTATCCAATTTGATTTGTTTAAAAGTTATATTGAAAAATGTGTTTTTGGCAATAAATGTTATACAGTGGGGTTCCTATATAAAATAGACATCAGAGAGGCCAGTTTAAAACGTGAAAAAACAATATGCAGACAGTGATACAGGAGTTTGAATTGAAAAACATCGGATTTATGATATTTATTTTCTTTTTAGTGTCTTATTTAATCTGGTATCAAGAATCATGGAATCTAACAGGTACTGGTATACAGAATTATACATTTCTACTACTGTGACATCCCTTAAAAAGGGTGAATATTGGATTTACCTTTGTCGAGTTAACATTAATCATGAATGAAAACATGAAGTACTGGTGTTGATCTTTCTGCTGCAGGCATAAAAACTTGATCAGAGCTGATCATTACTCAGGTCTTTGACTGGTTGTTTTTGCACTAGTTGTCCATCCTGTGGCTAAAAATGTATCAATTAGTTTGATTTAAGATGCAACCAGGGGGACCAAAACTGGAATGTATTATTGATACTTCAGATCAGAGCACCAGGGCTGGGTTGCAGCACACATATTTGTTTCTGCCCCCACCTCTCTGACCACACTGCATTTACAGCAGCAGCCGACTGTGGACCACAGCACTGACATTCCAGCTGCGTCTAATTTGGCAGCTTTGTTTTTCCCTCTTCTGTAAATTGTATTATTATTTTAAATCATAACTGTTTCCTCTTGTGGTTATGTTAATATCTGGAAATATAATCCCACAGCCTCACATCAGTCAGAAGTGTTTGCGTGGTGTGTGATTAAGGGCGCCTGGCGAGTCTGAAGTCCGGCCTTCACGTGGGTAGGCAGAGACAGCAGCAGTGGCAAGACCTTCCAGGAATATCTCAAATAAATCAGGTGTGATAGCTGAGTGGAAAATACCGCCCATTTTCCATGTCCACTTTCCAAATATTCCCTCTACAAGGAAAGCCAAGGTTTAACACCTTTTCGTCATAGAACACTTCGGCTGGTATTTCGAACAAGAAAAAAAAAAGGTTTTGTCTGAGACGGTAAACATCTTTTTCCTCGGGTTTGTTTGTTGTACTTTCCCAGGCCACAACCAAATCATCAGTTTACGCACCTCCGTCATACTATCAGCCATTCCCCCTTCTCCTGCTCTCATCCTCCCCAAGCTTTTCCAATACATCGCAACACAACACTCTTTGAGTAATTGTAGTGGTTAACACAGCAGGCCAGATACCCAAACAGGAAACTAAATGAAATGATTCCGATCAAGCAGGATTAGGTGATGGAAAATAAGGCAAGAGGGTCAAAAAGTTCACTGTTGAAGTCCACTTCACGCCGCTGATGGTTTTGATTTCAGTGATTAAAAATGGACATACCCAAAGTCATAGACTCATCTTGGTTTGATAACCTCTTGTTTAATCCTCTGGAATTATTTTTAGCTCCGTTGACCGGTGTTATCACAGGTCTCCTGGTGACTGGATTCAGCTGTGTGGGATTATGTTTAGGTGAGAGACGAAGGTCTTTGCATGCAGACAGGCCCAGAGTGCGGTCATGCAGAGGTCTCCGTATCCACACTGGGGCCGCTGCCATTAAAGGCTGGTCGTACCGTTGGCCTGTCGGACAGCGTTGATGTTTGGATGGAGCAAATGTAAATGGAGTGTAATTTTTGGATAACAAAGCTCAACTCTTTTCCTCTCTTTTTTTTGTCATCTTCTGCCTGTGGTATCGATTCTGCAAATTAGTCAATATTGTCTTGTGAGGCATTACAGCGGGAAGTGGATTAGATCATTTTCCTTTCAGAGCATTCCATGTCACTTTGACCTTTCATTGCTTTGGTGAAAGACAAATGAATTGTTTCATTTTTTGAGGTTTTGTTGTCGAGTTGCCATGGGAAACATTATTAGGAAAGTGATGGAAGGTGAAACAGAGTACCTTAACCCTGGGCCTGTCAGCTTGAGAGCTTGTCCTAGTTTGGCTGCATGAAGTTTGAAGCAAGGGCTATTTGGTACTGCCATTTTCTGCCGGCTCATTTTGGCTTTTAGGATGGGAATTGGTTATTTTCATCATGGATTAACCAATCAGTAGTGTGTGGCACTGATGTCATTTTCATTCAACAATAAGGTTGTTGACAAGTGCAGTCAACATAGTTCTGATTATCAATCACAGAATGTTGTGAATTTGGCATTCTGACGGTGTTGTATCATGATTGCAGTTTAGATTTATTCAATAAAAAAATGTCAGCCCTTCTCTACCTTTCTCTCTTATCTGTCTTCGGTTGTACTTATGATGTGTATAAAGCTGCCCCCCAAAACAATGATAGAAACAATTCTTAATACCCTAGTATCCAATAATACAGCCTACTAACTATGTTACATGTTATTGCACATTATCCTGCTTATTTCAAGACCACATACTAAATATACCAACCACTTGCCTCAATTTTATAATTGAAAATGATTTAATTGGCTTTCCAATTATCGTATTGCTTCCACTAAGAAAATATACTGCTACATTACAATTATTCTTCAGTTATGTTTTACTTTGTCCCTTAGTTGTTTCCAAATTGCATTATTCAATGCCATAAATGCACAAAACAATAATCAAGGTACAGTAGCTGTGATGAGCCAATCTGGGAAAGAAATGTAAAAAAACTGCTGTTTTTCTGCAGTGTCAACACTGGGAAAAATTACAGTGGCTATGTTGACACAATAACGCACGTCAACCTTTGATGGTTTACGGGTTTTGTTGCATGTTATGTTGGTAACTAACTTCTGTTTAAAAATCGTAAACATAAAAAAAATCCCAATGTTGGTTTTAGTGACGACAGTATTTGTTTGCAGTCAAGACATTCACTTGCGGTTGACCAGTCAGCTTTCAAAACTGTAAACTCCTCTCAGATGTTTCCTGGAAGGAAAGTACCTCCGGAACACTTTCGGGGCCAAGAAACCAAACATGGATTTAGATCACTGCACCTGAATTACAGGTAAGAGGATCCTCCGTCATTTTGCAGATTTACTGCCAAATATAACATTAAAATACAATCAAAATCAAAAGCTAAACGTTCATGACTCATGCAGTATTGTGACCTAAATCAAACGGATCTAATTGAAGCCACACTCCAACAAGTGAGGTTTGAATTCCAGAGCTATTCCTGCTTACTGTACACCCTGAACACCACACAAACACTCACACAACAACCGACCAATGAGCGTAGGTGGTGCTTTTCAGTTGAGTTAAACTATCTTAATGTCATCAGTTAAGGTGGAAGCATAGGCTGTAAATGTCAAAATGTGGAATTCCTTATCTTTCCCAGAGTGATTTCAAAGAGGGCATTTCCAAATACTTTTCAAGATGTACTTGAGAGCTTCCACTGTTCATTGTGTGGTTGTGATTCACTGTGTTTACATAGAGACTTTTCCCACAGAGTGGCTTTGGCCACCCAGCCATAACAGTTCATGAAAATGCCTGGTCAAGACATCAAAGACTTTCTCGAGATCATTCCAGTCAGGAGCATGAAATAACACTGTGACAAACACAACTCGCATGGCAGGATACAATGTCCCTCATCCGTTCGCATTCTGTTTTCAATCAGATTGCTTATAAATGTCCAAAATTAAACCAGGCCGTTCCGTGGAATGTGGCTTCATGGTTGTACTGGAGCTTAACACAAACAGGTCAACACTTAGCACCACGAGTAAGCTTTCCTGTCTTCAGTATGTCAGGTGCTTTTAACACCAAGAAGGCTAATCAGGTGGTTAGCGACTAACGGTGCTAACAGTGCAAACATTGCCAACAGCGGTTACAGAGCTAAACGCCAATGCCTTAGGAAACACAGCTTCCCTTGACATGATAGGCATCAAATCAAGCACTCTATTAGTAATTATATCATACTAAGGGTACTACCCTACCCCACATTCATGCAGTGACTGTCCAGGTGTAGGAAAGTGTGAAAGTAGACAGGTTTGGTCTACAACCAAGTTTAATCCTTATCCACATTTGCACTCTTTCCAGATGCCTAAAATATGTTTCTGCCATGCTTTCAAGTGTGGTAAATAGGAAATTGAAGGTAGTTATACAACGCTTTATCCAGTCTTATCCACCCTCCAAAGCGCTTTACATTCTACAACTCATAATTTACCCATTCACACCAAGCAGCATTCAAGTAAGCTAACACACACACATTCACACACCTTTGGCTGTGCCATCTGGAGCAACTTGGGGTGCCTTGCCCAAGGATACATCAACATGTTGACTGAAAGGGCTGGGATCAGACAGACCCACAACCTTCTGATTGAAGGACGACCACATTGCCTCATTTGGGCATTTAGGACAGGTATGAACACTTGAACGGATGATTACAACAACCAATCAAGTTGCAGTGTGAAATGGGACTTGGCAATTCACGCACGTCGGGGGTATTAGCTAGACCCCGTTCCACGCGGCATGCACAATGAACGAGGGGACACTGCGGAGTGAAATTATGTGTCCCAAAAACATTTGGAACAAACAATTCAAGATTCAAGATTCAAGAAGCTTTATTTATCCCGAGGGAAAAGTGTTTCATGACTTATGGAAGGAGGAGTGTCCAAATGAATGAAATGAAGTCTCTGTTGAGCGAAATGATGCCACTTACAAAAGAAGTACGACAAATGGTTTATGGGTTATGAAAGGTGTTTCCACTCTTTTGTCTGCAGGTGGAGGTTTTTAATCTACTGTTTTCTTCATTCCTGTAGTTCTGCTCTCTGCTGTGTACACTGGGAAACTCTGGCAGGAAGCTCAGACTGTATGTGAGAAAGAGTGAGTGTGTGTGTGTTTGTATTGTCTGCATGTGGGGCTGCAAGTGCACGCAGCCCCGGACAGCTGTGAAAACAGTGTCTCCACACAGAGCTACGCCTGAGATGCTGCACATGTGGTAGAACCTGGAGATGATGAGCACAGGTGAGACATCTGGGACCGAGAGCTGCACAGAAATGTCCATCACTAGCATCAGATCTCCTTTTATTCTCTGTCTGAGTATTTGTTAGGTAATCATGATACATAACTGCTAGAGGATATTTCTGAGCCAGGGAAGTAAATTGTGAATTTATTGCCTCGCGAACATTCCCTGGTTCCACTTGTGCTTTTCAATTTATTTCACAAATTCTATTCATTTATAGAAACCTGAGCAAGTTAGCGGCTAATTTGCTTTCATAAGAAACCCTGCGCTAAAATAAGCCTGCTCACGATAAAAGGGAAAATATTGCTCTTGCCAATCAAAATGGAGCTCCAGCTGCTGAAAAAGATCACAATCAGAAATCCTTTATAGTTTTAAAAATGCTCTCATCGGATGGATGTTGAACAAGACACAAACCACCGAGACAGAGCTTGGCTCCACTAGAGTGCGGTCTCTTTACTTCACAGCGTTCAACTCTGTGTGTGTGTTTTTACAAGAGTTCTGAAGGCTTTAACATGCTGTCTGCCATGTAATTAGTGTCTATGGCTAACAAGCCCCCAGTAGGCAGTTTAAAAAACACTTTCCGTTGGCTGCACACCTCGCAGGCCAACAAGCACTTGCAGGAAAATGGTGAAGCAATCATTTAGAAAAAAGAAACAATGTGCATAACTATCAAATTTTAAATGCACATCACAGGTGGACAAAATTACATGTGGAACACTTCCTTAAATCCTTTACTTAAGTAAAAGTAGAAATATTATTGTCTTTAATATTCCATTAGAGGTAAAAGTTCTGATTTCAAAATTGTACTTAAAGGGGCCCTATTAAGCACATTTTTTAGGTTTCATATTGTATTTTGTGCCTCTACTGTGACATGTTTACATGCTTTAATGTTAAAAAAAGGTCTTTATTTTTCTCATAGGTGCTGCAGCATCTCTTTTCACCCTCTGTCTGAAACCAGAGTCCAGTCTGCTTTGATTGGTGAGCTGGCTGGCTCTGTTGTGATTGGTCAATGTCCTGCCCTCATCATCTACAATGTGTTGGAGCGCTACCCAATGGAAACACGAGTGTTACATTATGATGCCACTATGTTCCAGAAGGATCTTTTCACCATTATGGTCATTATTTTATCTTGTTTTTTTAAGCATTGTGGTTTGTTAATGTGGACCAAATTGAGAAACTGTTTCGATCAGTAGAACAGTAGCACATTTAATCACATCAGCTTATTGTGTGTTTTTATACCAGTGCCAGTGTTAAATAAATGTAGTGTGTAAATATAAAAAGTAGCATTAACCAGAAACATAAATTTAAGTACAGATAAGTTTTAAAAAAGTAATAAACTTAAGTAAATGTACTTACGTTCCATCACTGAAAACAACTGTTATTTTTAATGGACCCAAGCCAGTGGAAGAACAAACCACACTGCCCTGAAACTGCCACTTAGCCACTTTAGGATGCAGTTTCCCTCTTTTTGTTTGTATGAATAGTATATTGTACTGTGTGTAATTGTATCTCATTTGCCAGTGCCAAACATTTCCATTATATGTTAATTCAATGGACAATAAAGTATTCTGAATCGGAATTATTCTGTTTCAATATCCTAGCAGCTTTTGCTGCGCAACTGACATGCCAATAACATTTTGAAAGATTAACTTAATTTAAAGTGTTACAGGGACAAATGTTACCCTGATTCTTAAAAAGCTTGATCGAAAAAAAACCTGGAATGTTTGATAATTAAAGACCTTTCAATATTGAGGAAATGGAAATATATAACCCTTCACATTATTACAGATGTGTGAAAGAGCATGCATGTATAAGTTTAAGTGAGAGAGACTGAGAAGGCATCTGGATTTGATCAGCATTTCCAACTGAACCGCCTGGTTGTGTGGTCATACAGTGTTTGGTGGTGCACAGCAGAGGAGCCTAATGTGTTTTCGTATGGTTCATGAAGTGCTGTGACATAAGGACATCTGTCTGTTGTGCATCTGCACGGCTCTTAGGGGGAGTTACATAACGATCCTAAAGGGAGCACATGGATCAAAGCGTCTCTCATATACAGACACGCATTGCTGGAAAAAAACACAAGGTGAGGACTTGTAGAAAAAACAACACAACGTGTGCGGAAGCGATGACTGATGTTTGCTCAGAGACGTGCGAGAAGTGAAAACAAATTCAAATTGAAAACTGTCCGACAAAACAAGACAGTCACGGGAGACAGGGAAAATATTTGCGGGTAGAGTAGCCGTCTTTCCCCATGTGTTGAACTGGAGAAGAAAATTAAATTACCGAGTTCACTGCTGTCAGAAGGAGCGCACGTAAACAGACGCAGGAATGCTAGACAGCTACTCTTCAAAAACTGAAACATTGACTTTAATTAAATGTATTATGTCAACAGATTTTACATAACTCTATTAGATCAGTTAAAAGCAATACTATTAACTTTAAATACAAAATATTGCATGCAACTTAATATTATTGCTTTCATCTAACCTGAGTGGGTGTAATTTGTTGAGACCATTCATTTAATTGAAGTCGACAATTCAGTTTTTTTTCAGTTTAGGTTAAACACAGTTCTGTGACTCAGACGCAGTTGCGTGGCCTCCCATTGCTGATATCTTCCCTCATTAATGTGTGGCATGGAGGGAGAACACATGGCAGCAACGCGCCTTGGCTCGCACTCACAAGTTTATGAAAGGGGAAGAAACCAGACACGCAAACGGATGCCGACCGGCTCGCTGGCCTCTCCGCGATGGACGTCTGCTTGCCTGGAGGTGCGTGTGTGTTTCTGTAAGTGGCTGCTGTATTTCATTTTTCAACATTTATCTGCCCGCGCTGTGGCCTCTGAGGTCCGGCTCTTGTCCGCCAAAGCTACAGATGTATGCTAACTAGTAGCAGAGCTCTCTTTCTCTCCCCCCTTTAAAAAAAAAAAAAAGGGTCTGGCCTAGGCCGCCCACCAAACACAACCGCCCATACCAGAAGAGTGCATCACCACTGTTCGGAAAGAATGAACACATAGCTTCCTAATGCGTTCCCAATGGGTGCAGGTATTTGTGAGGGAGTCAGTGATCTGCAGTATAATTGCTTCTTAAACTAAGCCATGATGCTCTGCAGACAAATCCTCCCTACGCTGTGACATCTGCACGTTATACAGCAGAGACATAACAGCAGTTTGTAAACAGTTGGCCCTGTGATCACAAATCAAGAAGTAATAAAAAAAATCTGAATGAAACCAAAGAAAATGACATTCCTATCATTTTGAAACAGTATCTGACAGTTTTTTTTCCTGCTCGGTAACATGTCGGAATTGAATGCCTTCTCCCTCAATAGGGTTCGATCCAAACTAGTGGCCTCTTTTGCAACAGGGTCGGCACTGTTTGTTCCTTTAACAGTTAGTGACCTGACTCGGTGGTCCCTCTGATGAGAGCCCAGCTGAGATCAGACAGCGGGCTCCGGCGTGAAGACATCAGGACCACTCCCGAGCCCCCTTAAAAACCTGCCCTTTAATTATTTGTGTAAGTGAACAAGTGAGTGGAAACTATGCGGAGTCCAGCCTCCTGGAGTCCAGCCTTCTGGAGTTAGCTTGTGGCACACCGATGGGGTACGATACACATCAGAGCTTTGGGTCGACCTGCTAATTGACCTTTCCTTGCACTGTCCAGGTGCACTCAGCAGTGGCGGCTGGTGAACATTTTTTTGGGGGGGGCGCAGTTGGGCGGCACGGTTTAAATAGCACTTTTTTAGAGGTTTAGCTTAAGACAGTTGGTTAGGTGGCTGCGGCCACATTCGTGCTTCTTACATTTTTGTGTGAAGTGCTTTAGATCCTTCATCCCGGTTGTAGTCCAAAGTGTTTCAGTCCCAGGACTTTGAAATAACAGACAAGGGAAACAAAAAAAGGCATTGCTCACTGTACAACCAGCTAACCAATTCCGCTTAGCATACAAGTTTGAGGAGAAAGTCCGAGTGTAGGTTCTCCCGCGATCAGTGGTCGTCTGTTGAATGTTTAAATCCGGACGCTCGGGTCCCAAGTCTTTCAATTTCTTCTTTTCGACATCTGATAGTCGATGAAACGGTGTTTTAAGTAGAGCTTGCACGGAGTTCTCAGCCATCGATGTCGCCATATTCACTCAATCTAAGTTTCAGCTAGCTACGGTGCTGCTCTTTACGCTTGTGGTTAGGGAATGATAACGATGCTGATTCGCCGAAATAGTCCAATCGCGTATCTAAGAATGTCACATTGAACTAAGAAACAATGCCATTGGCTGTGGGCGCAAAGATTTGCGCCCACAGATCTAAGTTTCATCCTCCAATGAAAAGCTATCCTTGCTAAAATGACTGAGAAAAGTATAAGCTCTCCCATAGACTCCCATGTTATCGGCGCCCACGGACGGTAGCCGACCTGCCTATTCTCAGAAAAGGCGAATGGCAATATATTATGTCCGGACACATTTTAGCGGTTCTTGACAGTGGTCTCCCATACACATTTAACCCATAAACACGGTACATTTCTTATTTCAATTATGTTGTATATATAACGTTTTTTAACTCAAAAAGTCAGGGTGGGCGGCGCCCAAGCGCCCACTATTGACGCACCGCCACTGGCACTCAGCTGCCAGCCTGTGATACAGTTTACCTGAACATGTATTTATGGTGTGTAAAAATATCTCCTAAAGACATAATGATGATCTTATCAACATTTATTGTCCAAACACCCCATGACAGTACATCTTCCTAACAGGAAAGTCAAAAGAGACCCATGCTAGATCACCATGCAAAAAAAAAAAAAAAAATACTGCTTTTTCATTTGTTTATGTTTTTTGAGAACAAGTAGGGGTGGTCGGAGGAGATTCAGGGCGTCTTGAAATGTCAGCGGGAAGAGAGACTTTTTTCCAAAACAGAAAATGAGCCAAAAAGGTTCTGGAAGGTAGAGTTCTCAGCAGCTGACAGAGTAACTGTTGCGTGTGTCCAGGGCTGCGACTAACAATAATTTTCATTATTAATTATTCAGTTTATTATTGTTCTGGTTAAATATTTACGGTAAGAGTTAGAACTGTGTGTCATAAAATAATGAGAAATGCTCTTAACAGTTTCCAAGAGCCAGAGTGAGGTATTCAAATGTCTTGTTTTTTTCCCAAGAAACAACAACCAAGAAAAGTGGTAGGTCCTCCTATTTAACATTAACAACAATTACTTATATAGATAAAAAATATTTATATTGGCCAGTTTGTTCATGTCATTCAAACACGCATAAGTTAAAGGTTACCTATTATGTGTCCCTATTATGTGTAAGAAAATACAACCGTCTCTCTTTTCCTCCTTACCCACATCTCAAAAAACGGGGGTGCATGGAGCTGATCCAGATTTTCTGCAGACTTGACGTCATATCGGAAATTTGGCCTGGCTTTACATTGAACTCCTGGCAACTTCCCGCCCACGTCCCAACCTATCGTCCCAAATATACAGTCGTAGCCTACACAATACCCCCCCCCCCCCCCCAGCAGGATATATATATATAAATAATGGCACTGTTCTCACACTGGAGAAAGAATATGTCAAGCTATGTGCTCATTGTGCTGTATCAGAAACAATGCACCACGTGTTTTGTCAGTAATATGGTCTGTTTACATTAGCAAGGACCGCTAACACTCAGAGCTAACGCTGTACTGGAGAGAATATGTGTAATATAAAAGGTCCTGCCCTTGTGGTAAACCCGCAACAGAGAAACGTTTGAGCTCCATACTGTTCAGAAATAATGCTTGATGTGATATGGAACATAATATGGCGTTTAATCAGGGCTGTGTTTAGCTGAGTTTCTGCCGGTAGACACCCTTCTCTCCAGAGCTCACCACTTGCAGGCGGAGGCTTCAAAGGGGCGTGGCCAGCAGCAGCTTATTTCCATTTAAAGCTACAGACCCAGAACCAGCACTTTTGTAACATGGCTGAACTATGAGGCATGCTACAATGGGTGATCTGTTTAATATATAATATAATATATTGTTCAAATATAGTATAATACGGGACCTTTAAAGGACACAAAAAATGACAAAATACAAAAAGTGTCAGTCAAAGACTTGACAACCATGTTGAAATCATAAAGGAAATGTATAGTTATACATTTGAGGAAGGATAGTCACCATGGATCTATTTGTGTTTTTAGTGGAACATCATGCCTCTTACTAGTTTGTTTTTATTATTATACAAACCTTTTCACCTCACTTGAAAACAAACTCACTTTTTCCACTGAATGGACCTTTTGAAAATGAATGGTGCAAATTAAGGCAACTGTGGTGTTAAAGTTGTTTGTTCTCATAAAAAGTGGAACGCGTTTTTAGGAGAATGAATAAAAATGTGATTAAAGAGAAACACTCTGTGCTCACACCCTACCGATATGACTCTGAAATAGTGTGTTTATTAGGTTGTTGTAAAGCAAGAAAAACTCAGTGCCTTTAATTTCAGGAAGGGAATGCATTCTCCCACCTTAAAACTGAATAGTCGTTGAATTGTATTCTTTTATACATCTAATTGATTAGTAGTATTGTTTCACAGACCCCTGTGGACCCAATTTGTTCTGCCATAGAATAAACTGACACCCACTGCTTCTGTTTCTTTCCACATCTGCCCTCCTTGCATCATGGTGAGTGTGTAGCCCGTCTATAACCCCGTGAAGTTTTTCTTTTTGCCACTCCCTTTCACACGCACCCCGTCTCCTTTCCTGCTTCCCTCGCTTCTCCCTTCCTCACCTCAGCATCTTCACCGCATACTCTATCCCGGTCAGCTCTCATTACTTTTACCCACCAGAATGTGGACCAGCTCCACTTCATGCGAATAGAAAACCACACGTTTTGTTCTGCCCAGACAGCAACCAGGCTCAAGAGCTGTTTCCGGCAGTTTACTCTTATTTTTTGGACAAATTAAGTGAAGACCAGAGAGACAAAGAGATAATAACTATTTTAAATCAATTGAAAATATCTATCATTAACATCTATTATTCACTGAGGGGTTGAATGAGTAAACATCACATTTTTGTACTGCTCTCATTTTCTCCATATTGACTCTCAAAGCAAAATGTCAGGTCAGCTTTGACAGGAACCTAACTGTGTTTTTGGGCAATAGGCTAGTAGAAGTGTTTCTTCAGTCAACTTAGAACTTATGAATGTACATTTTTAAAAAAGTAGACCAAAGTTAATGCAAAAAAACCAATAAAGTGCAAAATTGTTGATGTGAATTGTTTTCAACTGTCCACATCTGCAGTATTTCGTGCTTGTGTTTGTCCCATGCCAGCACGTTGCACATGTTTTGCAACTCGTCAACAGTACTACCGTCCATCCCACATCATATGAACAAATAAAACAGAGAATATGGACGCCTCTCCTTCTAAAGTCGATCATACAACTGAAAATTGCAATGGCTTGTGTCAGGGTTAGGCAGGAAGGTGGACCCAAGAGCAGTAAAAAAAAAAGATACAAGTAGTCTTAACAAAAAGCGAGCTTAAATGTATAAAACGCTGACGACTAAGAAAAACTAAACATCCACAAACCGGGAAACAAGAGGAAGGACCATGGGGACAACAGCCAGGAAAAAACATGGAGATGACAATGACCCAACAAGGATCACAAGGGAAGAGAAGACTAAATACACACAAGGAACACATCACAGGGACAGTGTTGAAGTCCCACAACAGTGTGCCGTCTGTGACCATGTGCAGCTTTAGACACAGGCTCTTATATAGATCTGACACAGAAGAAACGAGCGCTCTATGTTCTCTCGCTTGAAAATGTTTTCTAGTATCTGATTTCTCATCGACCAGGTGAGAGTAAGGCTTTTGAGCAAAGTTTAATCTTCAGGATTGTGCTTTAATTTATCACCCAACTTCATCACTCTTTATTGTTGTCTGATTTACTCAAGTGTCTTGTGAGATGCAGCTTGGTAATGTCAAAGAAAGAGTCACAAGACAACAAACAGCTGGGGAGGGGAGGTGAACAACAGGGGCAACAGGTGAACACAATAAGACAATCAGACACAGGAGGGAAACTAAATACAGGAAGTAAAACTAGACAAGACACAAAGTGTCTTAAATAAATCTTAAGAATAAGCGGACCATGACATACGGCGGCGGATGTAGATGCAGTAGCTGGAGGCACCCATAAACTTTGATACATTTTTTCTTTAAATTGTTGTGTTTTTTTCTCCTTTTTGATGGAGCACATATGGAATGACAGAGACACGCTAATCTGCATCAGACAAAGAAGCCTTGTGATTGGACATTGTTTTTTTCGTGTGGAGCAAAATTGGACTAATGTTCAACGGTATTTCCTTTTTGCAAATATGTTTTGCACAATGCCAATAAACAACCTTGAATCCCTAAAAGTCATCAGTAATACACTGCCCGGCCAAAAAAAAGGTCACAAGCCTGTGTGGGGGGGCAGTGCTATGATCTGGGGTTGCTGCAGTTGGTCTGGTCTAGGTTCAGCAACGTTATGTGCCCAAAGAATGAGGTCAGCTGACTATCTGAATATACTGAAGGACCAGGTTATTCCTTCAATGGATTTTGTCTTCCCTGATGGCACAGGCATGTTCCAAGATGACAATGCCAGGATCCATCGGGCTCAAAATGTGAAAGAGTGGTTCAGGGAGAATGAGACATCATTTTCACACATGGATTGGCCACCACAGAGTCCAGACCTGAACCCGATTGAGAATCTTTGGGATGTGCTGGAGAAGACCTTGCGCAGTGGTCCGAATCTCCTGTCATCAACACAAGATCTTGGGGAAAAATGAATGCAAGACAGAAATAAATGTTGTGACATTGCAGAAGCTTGTGGAAACGATGCCACAGCGAATGCGTGCCGTAATCAAAGCTAAAGGCGGTCCAACGAATATTAGAGTGTGTGACCTTTTTTTTGGCCAGGCAGTGTATGTTACCGTGTAAATTAACATTATTGGTAATGCTGACGATCAACAGTGAGCTTGGTGTTTTCCTTCAGTCTAGTAAAATGTGGTGATTGGATATGAAAGTAAAAGAGTCCCAGTATCTTACTTGTGTAAGATATGCTAATGACTTTAAATACTAATTTTGTTTAACACACCTGATAGTCTTCTCTGAATTCTAACAATAGAATATATTATGCAAACTTATGCCATATGAAATAGTAAAATGTGTGCGCACAGACAGCTGCTTATTATTTTAAACGTGTTACATGGCAAGTGACTCTCCCAGTATCCCAAAAGATCAATGAAAGTAGCCTGTGCAGACTAACCATCAGCAGAAATCATTTCATTATTCTGTTACAGTGCTTTCTTTTGTCTGGTGACTGTATCAACAGGGTATTTGCTGTTGAACAATGACTAAATGGGGACAGCTCAAATTACTTTTAAGGGATAAAAAACCTTGTATCGATTTCCCGAAGAATACATCAAGTCAATGGGCTGGCAGTGCTCACAGTTAAAGTAGTTTCAGGGTTTGTTAAAAAAGAGACATGTTTTCCATGTCATGTTTAATTAGTGTGTCCAACAATCAAAATCAACCCGACTGGGCCACTTAATTGCAACAAAAACCCAAGATAAAGCTTGTTTTATCTTGGGTTATTATTTATATACTGAAACTTCTATAATCATTACATCTCCACAATTAAGCTCCAACAGAAGGCAGGGATTCAATTAAAGTGCAACCTAAAATACTACTTAACACAACAATGTGAATGTGGCCAAACAAGAAACACCAGCTCATAAGCTCTTTATTTAAACAAGAACACTTACTTTATGCCTGCTGCGTTTCTCTGTTTTGTGCTGTGAAAAATATTTACTATTTGGTTGTTAGTTAAATTCATAGTGAATCCCTCATGTAGACAGGACAGGAGAATATGTACCCTCAATGTAATTTCCCTATGATATTTCCTTTATAGCCGCATATTAATAAAATAACTGGAACACACCTTTCAGATGATAAACGGTGGCTCAGGGATTGAATGTGCATCCTTTTAGCAAGCTAAATAACATGCTATGTCATACATTGGGTTTGTCAGAGTGAACGTCTCTGTAGGCACGTTGGACACTATAGCATCCAATGATAAGCAATCTCATTGAAGCACATTGATAAAAACAAAAGTGAAAACATGTTATCAGCTTTAAGATATGCCTTTATTTTGAAAATCCCATGGCATGTCTCTTTAACCATCCAAAAGGTATATGGGAGTGGTGCTAGCTGCGTAATGTTAGCCAGTATGCGGCTATATATATATATATATATATATATATATATATATATATATATATATATATATATCTACCTGTTGTTTTTCTAGGAAAATGTAAATCTTAAACGATCATTATACAATTGACAAGCTATTAGCAAGATAGACAAACTATGACATTTAAACTTATTCTGAAACACCAACATCATGCATTTATTGCAAATTTAACTTATCTTTTCATGCATTCTCTGTGAGTTTCAGTGACAATGGTGACTCAAATATAGAAATTGTGGCCCTGTTTCGCTGAGATCAAAAAAAAAAAAAATACAATTTGAAACTGCAATACCAAGTTAATAGTGCCAATCGGCTTAATCTTATTTTGTGACCTTGGAGCACTGCTATCAATAACATGGCTTCGACATTACAACTTAATAAAATTAGATAAAAGTGAAATACTTCCTAACAACATTTTCACACCTAATGTCCTCCGCCAGGGCTGCGCTTTGTCACCAATCCTGTTTGTGATATTCATGGACAGGATTTCGAGGCGTAGTCGTGGGGGAGGGGGTTTGCAGTTCGGTGGGCTAAAGATTGCACCTCTACTTTTTGCAGATGATGTGGTCCTAATGGCTTCATCGGTCTGTGACCTTCAGCACTCACTGGATCAGTTCGCGGCCGAGTGTGAAGCGGCTGGGATGAGGCCTCCAAATCTGCACCTCCAAATCTGAGGCCATGGTTCTCAGCAGGAAACCGATAGACTGTCCACTCCAGGTAGGGAATGAAGCCTTACCCCAAGTGAAGGAGTTCAAGTATCTCGGGGTCTTGTTCTCGAGTGAGGGAACAATGGAGCGTGAGATGGGCCGGAAAATCGGAGCAGCGGGAGCGGTACTGCACTGTTGTGACGAAAAGAGAGCTGAGCCAGAAAGCAACGCTCTCTGTCTACCGGGCCATCTTCGTTCCTACCCTCACCTATGGTCATGAAGGATGGGTCATGACCGAAAGAACGAGATCGCGGATACAAGCGGCCGAAATGGGATTTCTCCGCAGGGTGGCTGGCATCTCCCTTAGGGATAAGGTGAGAAGTTCAGTCATCCGGGAGGGTCTCAGAGTAGAACCGCTGATCCTTCGCGTTGAAAGGAGCCAGTTGAGGTGGTTCGGGAACCTAGTGAGGATGCCACCTGGGCGCCTCCCTAGGGAGGTGTTCCAGGCACGTCCAGCTGGGAAGAGACCGAGGGGTAGACCTAGGACCAGGTGGAGGGATTATATCTCTTCACTGGCCTGGGTCAGAGTCAGAGCTGGTTGATGTGGCCAGGGAAAGGAAAGTTTAGGGCTCTCTGCTGGAGCTGTTACCTCTGCAACCCTGACGGAAAAGCGGGAGAAGATGGATGGATGGATGGAATGTGAAACTTTCAGATCTTCATTAATACAGAAATTATTTAACGTAAATTGTGATTTTGATGCAAAAACTAAAATATTCTTAAAGAGTTGGCCACTATGTGAACTGGCAGGTTAATGTAAAGCTGCATTTATTCCCCAGCTCCCCTTCAAATAACATTCATATCGCGTGATTCATCAGTCCAATAATCAGTGGGCTTTTAGGACTAAAACCTGCTGATGCTAATGAGCACTTTGTCACACAGTGTTAGAGTTGTAACATCCACACATGATTTAATGACCAAGCCTGACAGAAAGGCAAAGTGTGTAAAAAAGGATTACTTGACTGGGTTTGCCAAAGAGCTCAGTGAGCGGCTAACATTCCTCATTAAAGTCTTCACAGTCAGCTTTGAGGTGTTGCTTATACACACACATCATCGTAACATGTCTGTTTTCATAATGGTTAATAAGCACAATAAATTGGGGCATTTTATTCGGATTATTGTGTAACATGAATAGATATTGTGCAAGCAAAGACTGGATAATGTGTGGATAATGTGTTGGGAGTGATCGAGCGAATGTGGGAAAATATCATGGAAAATATTAGCAAATCGGAAAATGTTACAGGTAGTTGGAATACGAGAGATATTGTAACAATATAATGCATTCTGAGCTTGTGATGACAAATCTTCCAGAACAACATGAAATCTCACCCCTTACTCTCTCATTTGCTCATTCACACACAAAGACACACGCACACACGCGTGGTGAGGATTGTTTCACTAATGAGTTGGTTTGGCTTCAGTTGAGTTATGGGCATGAGCGCATGGTGGGAGCTCACCCCAGTGCAGGCTGGGAGAGTGTACTGAGTGCACCTAACGCCACAGTCTGCCAAGGTCCCGTTCTGACGGATTTATCAGCTGGCAACTCTTGACTGATGGTTTTAGATGGATGCCGTGACCTGACCACAAGAACTTTGCAGGAAATATTAACATTTGTACTACAAAAATTGAAGTTTGAATTAAGTTTAGTTTTTTTGGAAAGAAATAGATACTTCAACATGAAACTGCAGTTATTGTGCATATTATTTATTTTCAAGTCGATACATTTTTTGGGGCCACTCCAGTCTTTTGAGTTACTTGGGTGATAACAGAGAGGCTTTGTTGCAACAATAAGTGCTATAAACTTCAATGATGCTAACTGGAAAATGTTGTAATGTACCTATATCCTTAAAGGGGCCCTAATATGCTCATCATATTTATATTTTTGCCTTTACTCTGACATTTTTATATGCTCCGATTTTCATAAAAGAGCTTTATTTTTCTCTTACTGTCTATGCTGCAGCACCTCTTTTCACCCTCTGTCGAAAACCAGAGCCCAGTCGGCAACAACGGCATTTTTAATGCCCCTTCACAAAAATATGGCACCTTTCATTTTATAGTACCTACATTGTCAAGGGAACCAAATTCACACCCTATAGAGAAAACTTAAGTTGTTTCTCAGTTTTGGCACTTCTGTTTGCACACTTTCATGACGCACAATGTGCACCTACTTGCGTAGTGCATGAACTGCTAGATTGTTTCAAATCGAACACAGCTGTTGTGGACTTACCGGAAATGACGATCACAGCTAGCTAGCGTTTGCGCTATTGTTCAAATTAATAGATCATTAGAGACTGCTCAATAAACTCAATGAACCCACTACATTTTTGACAAAATAAGAGAAGTGCTAAGAGAAAACATACTTGTATGACTTACATTCTTAGAGTGCGGTGTTCACAATATCCTTCCCAACCGCCGTTCGTCCCTCCCCCTTCCAATATGTGGTTAAGGTGGTGACTGTTGAGGGTGAGAAATGTATCATACTATATGAGTTTTCATTGCATTTTCCCATGCTTCTGAACACATGTACGCACTTAAAATAGCAAGTCTAAGGAAACAACATAAATCATAGCATATTAGAAAGATGCTATTATTGTGAAAATAAATATGAGCAAAATGTTCTCCGCTTTATCATCTTATTTGAATGAATAAAAGGCTATAGAATCAGTGATAGACGAAGAGCTACAAAGAGTGAACAAGTGGAGGTAAAGTAAGGCAGCTGAGGAAGTAATTACCTGCAGCTGTTGCACTTAGTTGGGGAGGTATAAATCTGTAACCACATCAGAAATTGTCCATAAACTGTATAGCTTAGGAAAACCATGTGTGTGGTTCTTTAACACTCCTTAACCTACAGAGCCGTCTTTTACGCTTCCCCGGAAAAAAAGCCTTTGGGCAATAAGGACACGTAACTCTGCATACAGTACAGGGTGACATATGTCGTATAAATTCTTAAGCAGGGGGAAAAGAGATCAAGTTACCAACATCTAGTGTAAAACTCGAATGGGCTCCAAAACAGGTAAATAAAGTAGTGGAAAAAGCAAAGACTTGAGCAGCCAATCAATCACTTTAATGAGTCTGTGTGACTTAAAGGAGTTATGAGGACTGGGCAGAATATTGCCCCACAAAAAACATATTTATATAAATGCTAAAGTAAGCCAGGGGCTGTAAAAAAGAGAGAGCAAAAACTAACTTTCTCACCAGGACTGGAACCATTCACACATCTGAGATCAATTAATCTGTCTGACCATTCATTCACTTCTCGATGAACTAAAAAGCCCCACTAAACCTCGCATGATAGGCTGACTCTTTGTATGTATAGAGGACTTATGGACTTGGTTTTTGGATTACCATTTAGTTTGGCATTTTGGCTATTGCCATCTTGGTGTCTTGGAATCAAATGCAACACGAGAGGCTAAGTACAACCAAACGCTAAACATTTAATGGTGAACAAAATGTTGCAATTACCTTTTTCACAAATTGGAATCATGGGGTGATAGGGTTAACATTTTAGAAAGAAAAAGCAAACAAGAACCAAACCGGTAACGACTTGTCAATCAAAAGGCAGCCACACCCTAATGCCTTGCACAGACTACACGACTTTCAAAGTCGTACGATCGCTTGCCAGTTCACACCACACAACTCGCTCGGGAGTCTTGAAGTCATTGTGGTGTGCACACTACGAGATTGCACTGCGACAGGGGGTCACACACTTCACGATCTGTCACCAGGTGAAATCCCTGAGGAGTCTGTCTGGTCTCCAAAGTACGTTTTGTCACGAATACACGCGAGAAGTGAAACAGGAAATGACGCTTGTAACATTAACTTCAGTGAATTGTGTAGCCTAGCTACAACTTCAAGGTTTCAAGGTTTTATTAGTCATATGCACAGCATATACAACGTATATGTTGGCAATGAAAATCTTATATCCCATGCTCCTCCAACAACTCAACATACATTGTGCAAACTACTTTTGAACTTTACAGTTCAAAATCATGTTTCAAACAGCTGTGTCGACTTGTGTAGGACAACGCCTCTTCTTTTTTGAAAGTTGTGCATCTCCTCCCCGGGGCTTTTCCTCACCCCGTGTCTTGCGCTCTCATTGGCTGTAGCTCGTCGGCGCACGCATTACCAGGCAGGGTGCGAACTGGAGGGGAGCAGGGGGAGCTATAGCTCCCCTAGTGGTGACATGAGCTGCCCTGGGAACATGGTTTGCGAAATTTTAGGGGAGCTCTCTAAAATATTGATATGATGACCAAATAAATGCCATTTTGGGTAATGTTTTTTTCAAAGGTGTAAAATAAGTGAAATAAAATTCTATTCATAGTTGTCAGGCTGTATGACGTCAAAATGCCCAGTTGGCGGGCAAGAAAGGCATTCGATAGCTGTCTAGTTCTACCACCGGAATTTACCTAGGATCACCGATTACCTTTCATTCAAAATCAATGAATATCTCTACCTTAATGTGTTCTGACTGAGTAATACAATGCAAGACAGTTGTTGTTCGGTTGGTTGTTCAAATCGGCGAGGAGACAAGCCAGGACTAGGCATATCAGCAGCAGAAAAAAAACCAGGTTGTGGTTACAGTCAATAAGACGTGACCCCTGCCTTCGGAGATGCCATCAAAGTTTGGCAGCCCTCAAAGTATACACGTGAATAGTTGAATTTGCAAATAATTATTTTCTTACAAATCAGCCCTCTGTCTCAAAACAAGCTTCAGCAGCTAACTGGTAAAGTGTAGGCTGAACTAGGTTAGCCTACTGTTATCCTGGGAAAGCATAGCATCCTCTGAGCTAGATAACTCTCACCCGCAATTTGCGATATTCAGCCAGTCTATGAAACTACACGATTCATAACACGGTGACGGTGGTTTAAGTATTTTAATTACATAAGGTGAACTTACCATTTGATAAAACGATCACTGCAAAGACACATACTTTGAGGGTTGTTTTGACTTTGGAAGCTTTTCTGGGGTAGGAGCATCGTCTGAGTTTTCTTTATCTGCTGGTAGCCTATGCGATAAAAACATCGTCCGGACTTGTCTCTTAGCCGATTTGAACAATCAACCGAGCAACAACTGTCTTGCATTGTACTACCTTATTCAGACATGTTAAGCAAAGAGATATTAAGTGATTTTGAATGAAAGGTAATCGGTTCGTTAATTCCAGTGGCTGACAGCTGTGGAAAGCTTTTCTTGCACTCCAACGTGCATTCTGACGTCACGTGAAAACTATCAATTTAGAGTTTATGATTCATGAAAAAAGTGTCGCCTGCTTGCCGCTGTTTGCAGCTCCGCCCACTACCAATTCACTCACGTGATCGTTTATTTACTGTAGCACTACATGTTTACAAGGTATTGTTGCTGCTGCTGACAGTATGTTGAAAAGAAAAAAACAACAACTTACACTGGGCAATTTCTTTAAAAAGACTGCCAAACAACTTGATAAAGAAGACCAAACGAATGTAGCTGGTGGAAGCACATCCTTTGTGACTGCTGTTACAACAGTACCGAGAGAGGAGGGAGCTAATGTCAGTGCTGCTAGTGCTAACTTGACAGTTAAAGATAACTTGTGTGCTGAAGAGACACAAGAAGATGAGCCAAGAGAAGAGGCTTCTAACGTGATGACTACAATTACCATAGTAGAGGTCGAAGGAGATATGGAAGAAGATGATGATGTTGCTGATGACCACCCCACTTGTGCTTCCTCTTCCTCCCTGCCTGCTGCTCGAGATCGGGGGGGTGAAGTTGCTGCGGTGGTCCGGCGGCTGCCGGATGGCTGGACCAGAGTGGATCACACGCCTCCCATGGCTATTCTCCAAGGATGGATCCATAGGCTGTACTCTCTGCAGGGATGCTAAAAGCCTTCTCCTCAGTACTGATAAAGGTGGAGTGCACTTATCAGAAGAATGGATGAATGGGGACGTATCCAGTAAAACTAAGAACAACTTGCGTAAGAAAATCTACAAGCATCGGGATAGTGTGGCGCACAACAGGGCAGTTGAACTGGCAGAAACAAGAAAACAAGCAATACTGCCGAACCAGATTCTCGCAATCAACGGAAAGTTGCTGGAGGAAACGTCCAATGCTTTCCGATCTGCGTATATGATAGCAAAGGAAAGGATGGCATTTAAAAAACTCCCACCTGTCATGCAGCTTCAAGAGATCAATGGGGCAAAGGTAGGCGCTGTACACAGATCCGACAAATCCTGTGCTGAGATTATTGGCCACATTGCACTCGAAATGCTGAAAAAGTTTGTATGTAATGTTAAAAAGGCCCAGTCAAAAATAAGCATCACTATTGATGAGAGCACTGTGCACGGACGTGCATATATGATTGTATATGTGAGATGTGACGTGACAGGAAAGGGAGATGTGGATAATGTGTTTTTAGGCCTCAAAGAGTTAGTCGAGGGCACAGACGCCGAGTCCATCTACAACAGCCTGAGAGAGGCTCTACGTGTTGCAGGTTTTGATGACGAGTTTTTGTCTAACAATTTCATCAGCATAGCCACTGACCGCGCGTCTGTCCTCACTGGCAAAAACAGTGGGGTCATTGCTCGCCTAAAACAGGACTTCCCCAAAATCCAGTCTATACATTGTCTTTGTCACCGGCTAGAATTGGCAGTCCATGACTCTCTTAAACTTGTTGCTGGATGTAACCACTTCGAAATTTTTGTTTCAAAGTTGTACAGTTTGTACAATCAGTCCGCAAAGAATGCGAGACTCCTGGAGGAGGCAGCAGCGGAGTTGAATATGCAGCTTTTAAAAATCGGGCAGATTTTTACCATCAGGTGGGTGTCAAGCAGTTTTAGAACTGTTAAGGCCGTCTGGAACAACTACCCTGCTTTAGCAAGACACTTCAAAATCGCAAGTGAGGATCCATCTCGTAATGACACGGAAAGGAAGAAATTCCTAGGGCTCCATAAACAACTCTCAAACGCTGGATTTGTAGCCGATCTGGCTTGCATGAAAGACATGCTTCGTGAGCTTCAGGCCCTGTCACTAAGGTTGCAGCAAAGAGACATCGACATAGTGAGCGCGAGTTGTCAGATTCAGCAGTGCATCGATGTACTTTCTGCTTTGAAAGAGTGTGGAGGTAAATCAGCACAGAAGGCCGAGGACCGCATAACACAAAGACTGTTCAAAGGTGTGGAGCTAGTGGAGTGCAGCGGCAAAATTAAAAGGGGTCAGTTCTATCAGTCTGTGATCGACAATCTTAAGAAGCGAATGCCAGAGTCAGATCTTGTCAATATGCTCAAACCCCTCAACAAGCGCTTTTGGCCACAGGACCGCAACGCACTTATAATGTATGGGGAAAAAGAAATACGGGCCCTTGCGAAAGAACTCGGTGAATCTGCTAGTGAAGCAGTACAGGAGCTTCGCGACTGGAAGTTACAAGATGCTGCACCTGCACCAGGCAAAACGCTGGAGAAACTGTCCATTGCAAGCAGAACTTACCTGCCCACTTCATCGGAGTGCGAGAGGGGCTTTTCAGCTATGAATGACACGGACAGTAAGACTCGCAATAGACTGCGTGAAGCCAGCACCTCCTCACTACTTTTCGTGGACCTTAATGGACCTCCACTGGAGAGATTCGATCCAACGCCCTTCATCACATCTTGGCTGAAGTCGGGTCATCGTCTGTCCACATCATGGGCTAGTGGACCTAGAGCAAAAGCAACTGAGCCCAGACCGCTGTGGTCGCTTTTGTGTTAGGTAAGACCCGCTTAACTGAATTTTGCTGTGTTGAAAAAAATGCCAAAAATACCATGCAGCGTCTAATATCTCTCTCTCTCTCTCTCTCTCTCTCTCTCTCTCTCTCTCTCTCTCTCTCTCTCTCTCTCTCTCTCTCTCTCTCTCTCTCTCTCTCTCTCTCTCTCTCTCTCTCTCTCTCTCTCTCTCTCTCTCTCTCTCTCTCTCTCTCTCTCTCTCTCTCTCTCTCTCTCTCTCTCTCTCTCTCTCTCTCTCTCTCTCTCTCTCTCTCTCTCTCTCTCTCTCTCTCTCTCTCTCTCTCTCTCTCTCTCTCTCTCTCTCTCTCTCTCTCTCTCTCTCTCTCTCTCTCTCTCTCTCTCTCTCTCTCTCTCTCCCGCAAGTGGCTCCATGGACCATCAGCATCTCTTCCACCATGCAGCGTCTTGTCATCTGTCTGCTCTCTCCCTCTATGTGCATCGTTGCGTATTGTTGTATTGTTAATATTAATATATGTTCATGGTTGGTGCTGCGCTGCCGCACCTATCGCGTGTGTTCGGCTATAGGCTAAAGCCCATGACATGTGAAATGTAGCCTATGTATTTTTAGTTATTTTAAATTGACTTAGACTAATTAAACAGTCAAACGTTACATTGGTGGTCCGTGGATTATTTATTATCAAGTTGATTGAAGTTTGCGTAGCCCATACATGCTCGGTAAATCTGTTTCTGTTTCATGTAAATGTAGACCTTTGGCACCCCGTGTGCAACGGATTTTCTATTTAATAGGCCTATGTCACAGATCAGAATCCCCACCCCCCCTCAAAAAAAAAAAAAAAAAAAAATCCGGCTCCCCCGGACACCGTGGTATAGTTCGCACACTGCCAGGCACAACCCTTTTCACACTAAAGGATTTGGAATCACCGACAGGTCCAGATATTAGGCTATATATATGATGTGCTAACAAGCTTAAGCAAAGTAAGTTATTGACAGTTTCTAGGTAAAACATAATAACGTTCGAAATCCGTATCATTTCCCGTGTCACTTCTCGCATGTATTCGTGAGAAAACGTAGTTTGGAGACCAGACAGACTCCTCAGGGATTTCCCCTGGTGACAGATCGTGAAGTCTGTGACCCCCTGTCGCAGTTCAATCTCGTAGTGTGCACACCACAACGACTTCAAGACTCCCGAGTGAGTTGTGTGGTGTGAACTGGCAAGCGATCGTACGACTTTGAAAGTCGTGTAGTCTGTGCAAGGCATAAAGGACACACACATTAACAGTCGGTGTCCAGCCGTCTTACCCGCTCAAGGAATATGTGGATGGGATATGTAGTCTTTTTTAAGACATGCCTTTCATCCGAAAAAAAAGAAAAAGGCACTATGTGGACACAGGCCCTTATTTAGAAATTGAACATCATGCTGTATTTGACAATGGCGATTGAGACCATAAACTCATTCGAATAACATTTACTAAGATAAAACATCAAGTGAGAGTAAAGTCATGTTCTATAGATTTCTATGCAATTTGACTGATTTTTGCAACCAGTGGAGTTGACCACTGCTGGCGATTGGCCAAACTTTTTAGACTATGAGTTAGCAGCTTGGGAGGACCTGATGTATGGCGAAAACCCAAATGGAATCTTATGTAATCAGAATCATGGGTTAACACAGTAGGAGTTATAAGATAAATATAAAAATATACAAATACACCATCACATACACAGTGGTAAAAGTCTTAGCCGCTTTAGTGGAATCACTATTGGCAGTTCCAGAATGTTGCGATAACGCCCCCTAAAAAAGATGGTATCAAGCCATCTCAACCTGCGGCTGTTACGATCTTAAATTCAAAGACTTAAATCAGCAGAAGTAACTTGACTTTGGTTTCACATTTCAATAGAGTGGCACATTAGGAAATATTTACTAATTGTATGAATCTATAAAAAAATAGGAGACATTGCTAAAATTCCTTTTAAATTAAAATGTATGACAATCTCACACTCTCTTTCTGTCCGGTGAGCTTTAGCGGGTTGTGGTTGGATCTGTCCCCAGGATGATCCCAGTGAAAGCATTAAATGGCGTCAGTGGATGGGAGGAGGTAATAAAGCTGTTTATTGTCACAGGTGGGGCAGAGTGTGTGATGCTGTTGAGGTTGTAGGCCCAGCTGGAGGAACCAGCAGTGTTCAGAATGAAGCCCCATCCGGGCCATGCCTGAGGCTCCTTTCCATGATCAAGTGGACATGTTTACATGTTACTACAGTACAGCGACTCCTCACTGAGAAAAAGTAAGCTTCTTGACTGCGAGCAATTTCTAAAGAAATGTATTGCCTTTTTTGACAGCTACGTAGAAATATATCATCTGTATTAACTGATGTAACATGATGCAGAGTTGAAGCATTATGTCTGACACACTTGGTTGTAGGGCTGCTAGATAATGGCAATACAGAACAATTATTGAGATTATATAACACAATTACTCATTGACTTTCGGAGTGTCATGTAATGATTAGATTGGGTCCATTTATTCAGCCATTTAAATTGCAGTCTCACAGAGGAAATGACCCAGCTAGGGGATGCAAGCTGGAAGAGTTCCAACGAGAAGATACTCCCGCATCGCACCGACGTCCCTTGACAAAAATTAAATGGGAAACGCTGGGGAGGAGGGAAAGCAAACCACATTGGTGTCTACTGGATTTATGACGAGACAAAAACAGAGCATTGTAGTTTTTTTTCATGATCATTGGAAGCCACAATCGGAATTGAATAAGCATAATAACATTTGCTAATTGACACAAAGTAAAGCTGATGGAAATGTCTTTCTTTTATTTTGTCATAAATTATAGTATTGTGCAAGTTGATATTGGAGCAAGATCATAAGTCAGAGAATCATACTTTTAACAATTCATCCCCTTGGGACCATGACTGCCTGAACTCAAATTCACATCCATCAATTCCGTAGCTTTCAATACAACAGCCACAATGTGAAGCTGCTGATGGCAGTAGAGCAACAGTCAGGGCATTACCAACATCAGTAGGGTTCATCCCTACGGGACTCTGAATGAAAGCGGTTTGACCAAAACCTAAATAAAAGTTGTCTGAACATTTACTTGAACTGAAACTGTCAACCTTATGGTAGCCCTTGAGAAAAAGTAACATGATCACCAATATCAGAATGATTGTTCCTCTGGGGACCATGAATCTCTCTAAAAATTGTAGTGGGAATCCTTCCAATATCCAATCCCTAAATCCATGCCACTATTGCTAAAAAACAAATCCATTGATTCACTAATTCGGAAAAAATAAATAAATAGTGGCAGTAAAGTAAACTGTAACGTTCAGAAAAAAACTAAACTAACTCAACATTACTGGTTTACCTCTTAATTCCCTCAAAAAACCATGTAGGTCAAAGTTCAAAGCGCTGTAGTTTTAAAAAATGTCAAGAATTTCAGGGTTGTAGGAAGCATTGCCATGTAACACTTATCTGCCTTTTGCCATTGCATCAGAGTGCAGCTTTAAAACAGAAAGGGAAAGGAGATCATGACAAAAGGCGCATGCCAGGATCCAGAGTTTAAGAGTGACTTAAGAGAAAGTGACTGTAAAACAGCTTGTCTTTACTGTAGTGTACTGAACTGTGTTGGCCTGTGGCCCCTTCTCAAGTCAAGACCTGCTGAATCCTGCCAAGGACTTAGTGACAATATTGCATTTGGTTTCATCCACTGGGACACCGGCTGCAACAACTAGTCTCCACTTCTCCGTCTCCTCTTTCCTACAGCTGAGCATCTTAGGGCAGATCAGTTGTCAATGGCTCATAAATCCAGAGGCCTTTCAGCAAAGTCTTTATTACTATTCCCTCGAGGGACGTGTATTCACACAGGCACAGTTTCTTGACATTTCCTCATACTCTTTTCAGTCGAATGACTCAACACCCACTTCAGCTGTTCCAGAATTGGAAGATTTATCCCATTTAATTCTGTTTTTAACTTGACTGGTGCTGTGTAGGTTCACAGAGTTGCTCTTGCTTGTTATGCAGCTGAATAATGCTTTTAAGTCATTCAATAACTCATCTTACCGTGATATTTGACCGATCACCTCAAATTATCAATCCTACTTTTAATGTTGCGATGCTTATTGTCCAGGAAAAAATTATCATTATCGGTTTTTCATCCTCAGAGTCAACAATTACCTTTTAGTGAATGTCATTTGCAATTTTACAATCTGATGATGAAAGTCCTGCATGAAACAAACAGTAGTTGACAGCTAAAGAAGGTATATGTCATGCGCTGAAAAGACTTAAAAGTGAGTGGAAACCGTGGAAAAACCCAAATGGCTGGAAACACTTACAGGCCATTCTCCTCAACTGTTTCAATCTACAAATAAACTCCAGAGAATTTTCCAAAGCCTAGTTGAAGTGAAAAGAAGGTGGGGGGGGGGGGGGGTGGGGGCCTGACCTTTAATTCGTCTTTCTCATGCTATGTGCATTTACATTCATATGAAGTAAACTTCTATACACTTCTGTGATTTCATTCAAGACTGGTGTGTTCACTGCAGAGGTGAATGACCTATTATGTGGCAGCGAGAGGACATGTGTGGACATAAAAAAATACATCATTCACAATGTCATCTGTATTATAAATAAATGTGCTTCTAGCATGATCAAACTGATGGATCATATTAACAAAAGTCTTCAAAAAAGCGCAAGGGAAATGTTATCCAATGTCCGCATTTTTTTCTTCTACAACGATTCAGTTAAAACACACCATATAACTTCAAAACATTGTTGTAGAAGCTAAAGGTAAAAGTAGTTAATTTGGGAATTTAAGAGGACATATTCTACACATTTTTGGATTCATAATTGTATTTTGTGCCTCCACTGTGACATGTTTCCATGCTTTAATTTTAAGTTATTTATTTTCTCATACTGCCTGTGCTGCAGCACCTCTATTCACCCTCTGTCTGAAACCAGAGCCCAGTCTGCTCTGATTGGTTAGCTGGTCAGCTCTGTTGTGATTGGTCAACCGCTTAGAGATGTGTCCGAAAGGTCCCGCACAATGCATTTGAGCACTAGCCAATAGAAGCACGAGTGTGACATAGTGATGTCACTATGTTATGTAAGTAGACAAAGGAATCCAATGGAGGCATTTCAGGCAAGTGGGGGAGTTCGGGATTTTTAGCCTTTGTAGACCATTTACATGCATAAAAACACCCAAAAGCAAAATAGGGCCTCTTTAAAACGAAAACCACTCATGTTTTATCAATAAATATAAAAAAACATTTTGCATATCGTAATTATAATTTAATATAACACTAAATGTCAAATATGCCCTTAATGTAGCATCTTAAAAAGACTGCATTGTTACCTTAGTGACAGTTGGTTTGGCACTCACAATATTGGTCAGGAAAGAAATCATAATTGAACAGGTTTCTCAAATGATTTAGCATTAGCACCTGGTACACAACTAAACTGGCTGACAGATTAATTTCCTGGATGAGGTATCTCTAACAGATCAGTGTGCTTTGCTCAGAGTAATTTAAAAACAAATGACTACAAAAATGTATTCATTCAGTGAGTGTGGCTGGATGGAACTTTGTCCCTGCATGGGTCAATCATTTTTCAAGTGGTGTTTAATGTACAATCTATCTTTTTAAAAGCAATACAAAACACTCACAACCACAATGGACTTCAAGTAGGAGTAGAGCTTCATTTCGATTAACTTTTTTTGCCTCATTTCCTGTTTTCAGAGTTTTTCAGTTAAACACTCCACAAAGGTAAGTGATTGTCTCACACATTATTGTACAACTACGCATTTCAAAATATTAAGAAAAACAATCGTGGTGAACTTTTAGTCCTCTCTTGGTTCAGATTGTGAAGAGGCTTCAGGTCTCATTAAGCTAAACAAAGTAGGTGTTGTGACAGTAAACTCTGGCTGTGCTTAAGACTATTTTTATCCCAGAACACTAAAGCAAAATGAAGCCAATACTTTTTGGATGGAGATTGTGGATGAACTTGAGGCTAGATAGGCAAAATGTAGTCAAATAATTGAGTTTTGACCTCATGCTAATATCTGAAATCTTGCCATGCAGATTGCTGTCAATCTGAATAGAAACTTTGTAGTTGGTGTTCAAACCGACGCATGTGGACCGCAAAAAACACTTCAAGTCAATGATATTTTTAGTCCAGCTGGAAGGAGAAAGTTTAAACAAAATATATTTCCAAGATATTCTAAGAAGTTGAATCATTTTGTCCAGAACAGTCAATGACAGGAAGTCTGATTGGACGTTAGATAACTATTTGTGTTTCATGAACCTAAAAATAACTGACATAATTGTGCAAGACAGGGAGCCTATATGCTACCAGATCAGAAAATAATCAGCAGTGAAGACATAATACGATGTAATGGTAGCTCCTTCCAAACGTAGCCCTCTTTGACGATATACTACAAGCTGGGTAATCACAGGCCTGGTTTTATAGAGGTACCTAAGAGGCTGTTTACACTGCCTGTATAATAGCCAGTAAACAGCATAAACAGTCAAAGGAAATTGTTATTGTGTCGGTAATTTTCAGACACCTTGATTTTATAGATCCCAGCTCAAGCACTTCACCATAAACGGGGTTTATGAACCATTTCATCTGTGATTAAATCCAAATAGGTTAATGGAGATTTTAATCTTTTACGAGCATGTTTTATCAAGTTAATGTGTTGGCTGCAACATTTAGTTTGAATTGCATACATTTGATGTTTATAATACATTTAATTTCATTAAGCTTACATTCTACCAGAAGCAACTTACAGTAAGTGCAATAAACCATAAAGTTACAAACTTAGAAATACCAGAAGGAGTTTCTATTCGACAAACTCCCCCCCCTTCCGCCTGAAACGCATCCATAAGACTCCTTTGTTTACTTCTGTAACATAATGACATTATTACGTAACACTTACGCTTCTATTAGATAGCGCTTCAACACATTGTACGTCACAGGCTAAGGGCTGGGACATCTCTAAGCGGTTGACCAATCACAATAGAGCCGGCCAGCTAACCAATCAGAGCAGACTGGGCTCTGGTTTCAGACAGTGAAAAGAGGGCAGTATGAAAAAAATAAAGATATGTCAAAAATGTCACAGAAGAGACACAAAATAGAAAATGGGAAAACTGAACTAATGAATGAGCATAATAGGATCAAGGTACTGGGGAAACAGGTGACTTAGCCAAGAAATAATTGTTTGCGGTGATGGGAGACCTTTGTTTTATGAGGGTCATTGAAGCAATATTACACTCCCCCTCCAGCCCTGTGGTTGTTTAGATGTTTTATTTCTTCTTTAGTCTGAGGAAGCAATATTGAAAATAAGACAATTACAGACACACAAAAGTGCTGCAAACCAACAATTGAAGATGGAAAATTGAAACTTCGCCAAATGGCCCGCTGTGTTCGAGAGACAGTCTTAAGTAGCTGTTTCCCCTTGGTGGTGTTCAGCTAGATTAGCATCACATCACAGCATCATGAGCTGTGACATAAGAATGCGTACAAGATCTATTGGCTAGTCCAACACATTGCACTTTATAGGCTCAGGGGAGGTACATCTCTAAGTGGTTGACCAATCACAACCGAGCCAGCTAGCTAACTAATAAGAGCTGACGGGGCTCTGGTTTCAGACAGAGGGCGTTATGTGCTGCAGGCAGTATGAAAAAAATAAAGACCTTTTTGAACATTAAATGTCACAGAAGAGGCCCAAATATAAACCTGAAAAGGCATAATAAAACCCCTTTAACATATATTATGCTTCATGCGATGAATGCGTTTCCTATAAAATGTTGATTAATTAGGCAGCCCTAGGAGAATACTCAATGAATAATAAAAAAAAAAAAAGAATAGTTGCTTTGCTCCAAGCAATACAACAAATGCAGAAGTGGAAGATCTCCTCTTATCCTTTGAAATATTTTCCATATATTTTTTTCTAGGTAAATGTGTGTTTGTCTGTGCTCTCCATTATCCAATAAAGGCATAAAATATCTCCTCCCATATGCTTCTTTCCCAGCTCCTTCACAATTGTTGCCGTTGCTTCCCATCGTTGCACAAAGAGGGGAGTGTGTGTTCTGTTTAATAAACATGAAAGGCAGGGCGGTGTAGACCAGGTGAAACCAGAGGCGAGTGTACAGTACAGTGTTCTCCGCTCTGTACAGAGTCATTATCAGGCAGCTGAACTGCATTGAACCGCATCCCAGCAGCTGTTAAACAGCCGACGAGCATCCTACTGCAGCGCTGTTTGTTTGCTTGTTCTGCCTTTTAGGAGAAGATACACTCTGAATCATTTCATGTCGACTACACAAACCTCCCATTGCAGGAATACACACTACATGCATGCAATCTCTTGCACACATACACACACGCTGCACAGATGGCCAAGACATAGACACACGCAATCACAGACATGCTCTCACACACACAGGAAAAAAAGGAGGGATGGTGACCCAACCGGATTTACCACAAGGGCTTCCTGAGTGGACACCAAGAGGTCGAGCAGGGCAGTGGGCCCTGGCAAATTGGTCTTAAAGTAAAAATGAGAAAGCGTCCTACAGATAGCAACACAACTCTAATTCCTTAGAATGCCACATTTAAAAAGAGCTATGATTGATTAAATGTGGATACTAAGAGTGAGAATAGGTCTGTTTTTCTAAGGTAGCTAATGTTAGTTCTCTAATGTACGAAATGTACAGTACACACATTTGGGTATTTATAATGCTGTTTATGAAAAGGTCTGTATTGATCTACCAATTTGGATGGATATTAGTGAGCCAAAATTCTGAAACTGTGAGCGTACAAGTACCAGATGTACTGGGTACTTGTTCTGTTGACAAATTCATATTTTACTGTAAACTCACTATTAATGCATCCAGATGACGCAACCAATATATAATAAACCAATAATATAAAACCAGTATTTTGAAATTCAAAATCTGTGTTGAAATTGGTTGGAGGAGAGCTTTAGCTTTTTAGCATTGAGTGGAGATTTTCTGCTACACTAAAACGAAATTATTAGCTAACGTTAAGAGAGGGATGCTCCATTAAGTTCCACTAAGACGCATTAAAGCTGTATTTAATAAAAACGGTAAATTACAACAAAGTGCATTGGAGTTATGATTAGTTTTAACCGTTGTAGCTTATTGAGTATTAAAATGTATGAGCATATTGTCTGTTATTATATGGCTTAGTGGAATACTCAATTCTGATTGGTCAATTCGGACATTTCAGAGGTTAATAATACAGTAGTACAGACCGCTGTTAAGCACTATAATGATTGTTGCTAAGGAAGATCAAGAGAGCGTAAGGAAAAGAGGTTAAAAGAGGAAGCACTGGACGTGAGAAAAATCAATGGAAGCAGACAGACAGGAAGTACACAGGAACATGGTATGGGCTCTGTAGGGTTTAATGACTTGTTAGTGGAAAAGAAACAGACTTGGACAGTCACAGAAAACGTCAATCAGAGCTCCCTTCATTTTAAATTAAGGTGTTGTTTTCGGAGTTCCAGCCGTTGGTGCGCGGTGGAATCAAGTTTTATTTTCTTATCGGAAGCAATACGATCATTTTCAACCTATGTGGACGTGCATAAGCGGATAATGTGCAGCAAGGCGGTCATTATTGGAAAAAGAACACCTGGTGATCACAGAGCCAGACGCAAAGCAGATCTGGGATCTTGATCATCGCTGTACATATTCCCTTACGTATTGATCACAATTCAATGAATTCAAGTATAATTGTATTGTCGAAAAATGGTGGATTTTCTTTGAGCCTCTTTCTGGTGAAACTGGGTTCATAGATCTTTGTTTTGATTGTTCTTGTGCAAAATTCAATCACATGTTGATTGAATTTTTCCCTCAAGACAGCATTACTTCACCATAGTTACTTAAAATACATTTTAACTGGTCGCTACCCCAGTTCACCTTTTTCGGTGATGCAACTGATCCTGAGTAATCTTTTTTTTTGTGTTTGCATTTCACACCCTGCAATATTTCTGGCCTCTTTAATTCTGTGCCTTGGCATAGAGTTGAAAGAACTCTGACTGTGCAAAATAATGTTCTCGTGTATTTTTGTGGATCATTTTTATTGGGAACAAATTATTTATTTTTCCTGGAAATGAGGTGATTTGTTACAGGTCCACTTTTTGCTGAGACCCCCGTTAACCCTCCAACTTTGCACAAACTGAACACTTTGCACTCACACAAACACAAAGAGACACATTTGTTCACTTTCAAAAAATGTAGTCAAGTTCATAAACATAAAAACTGGCTTTCTTTCACAGACATGCTCTAAGACACCCAGAGGAATTTACTGCAAGGACCCCACACTGTGCTCCAACTTGAAAAATAAAAGTATTGAGTCATTTCTTTTGCCCTGCACTCTTAGTCTGCAGATTTAAGAAGGTGTCAAATAGCTTGTTTTCCTACTGCAGGAGCCAGAGATTATACATTTAGTTACTGACCAATCATCAAACTCTCAAAAAGGCCTTGTGGTTAAAGCTGATTTTTAGATTAACTTGTACTGTGACTAAAGAACATTTTGTTTGTGGTCGATGCTCAGTCCAAAATTTGGTCCAGTGAGATCTCTACAACAATTGCCTTGATGCAGGCATTACTGATAGATTAAACCATAATGACTCTGGTTGTTGCATGCAAATGAATGTTGTTTCTACATATTTACATTTTGTCCAACACTTTAATTTCGGACAGGAAACATCTCAGAATTCCGGTTAGCTAACATGCTCAGAGGATAAATTGTAATAACTTAGCATAGACTAAAAACTCAAACCACCTCTTTGCATACAGCCTCACAGAGCTGCTAGCTTGGACTCGTAAACTTGTTAGACAATCATAACTGCAATATAGGACTAAAATGATGCCAATGGAGTGCTGCAAGGATAACATGGTTTTGTATGCCAACACTGGAAGTCAGCATTGCACTGGTTGTAATCTTAACAGAACCACCTTTATTAAGACGTTGAAAAGCTTAAACATGTTATGAGTGGGGTGGCAATTGAGATATCTTATCTGTTAAAAACCCTAGAGCTTTTATTAACCAAAAACCTATTGACTTTGAGACGAGGGAACCAAAAGTGCAAAAATGCGAAGTAATTTCCGGGTCTTTTGACTTATTCCTCCAAAACTTCATTGGCTTCTTTGCTTATTCGCAGTTACAGGGGTTTCACCTAAAAGCAGCAGTTTTTACACCAAACTGCATTTTTTTACCAAACAATGAATTATTATGAAGCAAAGCTTCATAATAATAATTACAATAAATGCGTAATTTTTACCCTACTCCACAAATGATCCATTCACCATTCTCTTATCTAAAGTATGTGCTTTCAAAGTGAGGCTGGCCATGATTGACAGGTGTCCTATACTGTAGTTAAAGGCACAGAACACCTTTACAAAACTCCTCAGTAGCTCTGTCATTTACACACTATTATTCCAATAAACATCAACACCACCACGATGGAAAAGTCATGTTGACCTGACAGCAGACTCCCATTTCCACTGCCCCAGATCTGTTTGTGGGTACATAAGAGAGACAGCCCATATTACCACAATACGTAACACCTGCAAGCCTTTTCTCTCCGCACCGAACACAGGCTGCCCGTCAATAGATTTCCTTGTTTGAAACTTGAGTTGGGCTTTTTTTTTTCTTAGGACAATGAAATAGAGTTTGGTTGCAAAGCAGTTATTAAGTGAGAGAGGTGTTTGAGTTTACCTCTCCAAGGAGTTTCAGGCTGGGAATAAGGGATTTTGGTCAAGGCCTTGTAAAAGAGGCACAAAAGAGGGAAAGAGCTCACCAATTTGTATTTGGTTGCTGTGAATAGCGGTGTTATGAAACCAAGCTGGAAAGGGGAGATCAAATTCATATAAACCAACAAATTCATTAACAATGCGGTAATGTGAACTACGGTGTCATGCACAGGTGAAGCGCAGGAATCTGTTATCGTCACAGACACTTAGCTAAAAAAGGAAGTGTCACCAATAATCACTGGGTTGATCCAGGTATATTTTAATGGATCTGTATCTGTTGAAATAAAGCAAATACGTATTTTCAACTTTTTCACTTTATTGTGTTTGTATGGCAACTAAGAACATTTACTCAAGTACTTAACCAAGGTAGGATTTGAGGGACATATTTTCACATGATGCTTTTTTATCATTTTACTCCTCTTAATGAATTTAGCTACTTTGGCACTGTTTAACTAATCAACTAAAACATTATGATATATTATTATTACCAGCACTTTAAAATAGTTCAAATAGACCACAGATTTACCAAATGAAAGGTAAAGTGATGAATATTGTAATGCTTCAATAATTATAATATAATATTTAAAAATGTATGATTGCGAATTTGGCTACTCTGCATAAAGAGTACTTTTACGTGTGCATAATCCTGAATGCAGAACTTGTACTTCTAACTTACAGTATGTTTACACGGCAGTATTGCTAATTTTACTTTAGTAAAATAATCGAGGACTTTTTTCCATGCTTGGAAGATTAGCTGACATTCCCATTTTTGTATTCTTTGGGCATATGGATGTGATGGCAAAATTATATTTGAGTCTTTCCTAGTAACAAGTACAACCCATGTCCAACAATTCTATCTTAATAGTTTTTAGATCCTGCAGATTGACAAAAGCGGGGGCCAAGTTTAGAGCTAATATATTATTGTTGCAATATTTAGCTATATTCAAGTATTCGACTGGATATAGTACGACATCTTGCATAGTTTACTCCTTGCTTATTGCATAAACAAAATCTTCCTTTCACAATGTATTGAGTGCAAGCATGTAACAAAGCCCAATAAACACCTGCATGTATGCGTACTCACTAACAACACACACTCAGGCATATTCACATTACCCTGCACAGACACACATTGAGAAAAACAAACGCTCACCTGTCAGTATGGCACCATGTGATGCTGAAGGGAGGTGTTAATCTTTAGTTTTTGCAGTGACAAGGGGGGCTGGCTCATTCCAGCAGGTGACTGTCGTGCTACTGTACAGCCCCACGGAGAGCCTTTCCACTCAGGTACAGAAACTCCAGCCACTGGTTCACCATTTACTTTTTACATAAAAAAGGTAGGATTCCATCTGTGAAAACTATTGTTTCTGTGCAGAAATTGTCAGATTTTTTAATTCAATGTCAAATCTGGGGGTGTGAAATAATGATCTCATACATGAATTTATAAATTACAAAGCTACTTATTTCAGTTGTATGTGCATGTTCTGCAATGCTGGCTAATGAATAATAAACATTCTTGGCCACATCACCAAAGGTTTTTCCTTGAGCTGACAGAAATATTAAGCAAACAGTAATTCAAAAAGCTTTGGATAGCTGAACAATTGGTAATCTGAGCATTGGTATTAAGAGAGAAATCCAAAGCCTGAATGGTTAAAAAGCAAAACAAGATGTGGTCAAGGTGATAAGCAATGTTTGTGATCATGTTTCACATTGTTATCTGATCAAACTCAGTCATGCAAGAGAAAATGGTTAAATACCTTGGATACAACACAACCATTGGTGGAATTTACTGATGAATAATGCATATGAATATGTTTGATATTGTATCATATATATCAGATTAAAAAAAGAATAGGTTTGTTGAAGGAAGAAGGCAAGCTGCCAGTACTGGGTTGGTTTCATTAATATCAGACTATCTGTGTTTTAAGCAGCGGAAAGAGCAAGACTGGTAATCCTTAATGTCCTGTTTGACTTCAAGAAAAATCTAACAGTAGTAGTTGCCAAGTAGAATCAGAAACTGAATGCTGACATGAATCATATGTAGACCAACAAATGGCTCATTAAAATTCAGTAAGCCAAATATAGAAAGAAATGTGGACAGTAAACAAAGCAACATCTAATGTGCTTCTGGTTGGAAGTTCTTCCTCTTTAAAAGCAATGTTAGGCTATTTCTGACAATGCAAACTAAACAAAAAACATGCTTTTGTCCAATAGGAACTTTGAAGCTTGGATAAACCATTAACTTTCCGACACAAATCCTGACTCAATCATATAAAAAATGTCTCAGCACTCTGACCATTGTGTGGAGCTAAAACAATGTCCATTTTGACAGTTGTTGCTGGAAATCTTCCTGAAACAAAAGGTCCCAACAACAGTTCGTTGGACAAGCCAGTGAGTGTTTAATTGTTGAGATGGAAATGTTTTGCAGCATTGGGGTTTTGAAGGTCATTGTAGGTGGCAGAAAGCCTCGGGGCAGAGCTAAGACTAGCCACCCGTTTGCACAGTTCTGTTCCAGTGAACCACAGATGGGTGGCACAATGTCATTTGCAGTAACTGAGCATGTAATGGAGTTGTAAATGCCCCGAGCAGGAAAGGAAACAAGCCAATTGCCCAAGTTGTTTCCAGAGTTAATCCCTCTGTTGTCAGCAGTGGATGTCGGACCTTTGGCCTAACTTTAGAAAACAAAAGGACACTTTTGTGAAAAACCCTCAAAAGGTTTCAGACCTCAAAAGATTCATAGCTGTGTTCATACAAAATGCAGTGGACACTTTATGCCAAATGTCAGGATGTGTTTTGGTTGTAAGAGTTTGTTCTGTGTTTTGTACACAGAGTTGCTTGTTTCAGGTCATAAGCTCCACAAATGGGCAGAATGAATGTGGAGAAAACAGCTCAACCTAGTGGGTCAACACAACAGAGAAGTATCAGGGCTTATGTACAGTGGGTAAAACCCCAATACAGAGCAAACACAATATCCTATGTTAGTTATGCGTGTTAATTCTCATTGCTTAAAAAATAATAATTCTAAATCCCATCCAGATGCCATATTACAGCAGTATTAAGTCGACTGCGAGTGTTTAAGATTCCTCCTTTCTTGAACCATTTAAAAAACAGTTAGTGTTGATTAAAAGGTCTCTTCATGGCCCGCTACTCCAGATGCTATTATTGTCAAAATCACTACCACAACAGTTACATCACATTAAAAATGCAGGATGAATAGCTGATTAGTTGTGTGGTTTTAGGTTGAGTTTACTCTCCGACCACATGCAACAGGACGGGAGTATACTCATTTCCTGTTTTAATGCTTGAAGAGATTTTTTTTTTTTTATGTATTGTTACCGCCTACTTTGACTGCCTAAGCATTCATCTTCATTATGTGTTATTCCCGACTTAATAGTCCGGTAAGATACAATTATAGAATATACTGTGTGTGTGTGGGCTGTAGCTCACTCAATTAATTACAAAATAATAAATAAACACACCATTTGGCAATGTATTGTATTAAGTAAAAGATATCTAGTAACAGTTCAATGATCTTGAACAACACGTTTTATATTCCTCTATAAACGTTTTTTATAAAAAATTACAAAATAGGAGGGCTCGAACAAATAGCTGTTTCGGCGTGTATTTTCTCAATCCAAATTACTTTTTGTTTTATGACATATACAATCCTGAAAAAAAGACGCACATTATGAACCAAATTTCATGTGCATCAAATAGTTATAAACCCAATAATAATTATTTTCTTTGCACTTTTAAATGTTCAGGTCAAATGAAGGTTTAATTTCAGAGGTGATGACCGAAAAATTCAACAGTCACTCAGCGTCTCTTGGTTTTCCACTAAGATGCTACATTTTCTCCTTTAGCCCATATCAGAGTAGTTAGGAAGGGATTATGGGGAGCTAATTGGACGTTATTTCTATGACCTCATGGAGTGAGTTCCAGAGTCTGGCAGTGGGGATGTTCACTGTAGCCAGGAGAAAGTGGAGTCTGTGACCAGAGCCCAGTTCACTAAGTCAGATAGCGGTGATTCAAATCCCATTTGTTTTGGGCGTAGAGGATGCTCTCAGTGGTTTGGCTGTGATTGATCTTTTCTCTGCCCGTGATCGCACCGTGACACCATTTCATTTTCCACAATCATTTTTTCCCTTGCTATCTCCGACCAGTTCAGTCCTGTGGTGCTTCCTTCATTGGCCCTCTGACAGTTCTTTGACCACCACCCAGAAAAATAGGTCTTGGGCCATTGCTTGGGACAACATCAAACATTTGCATGGAAAAATGATTGTACGTTTGCAGAAAGTTTCTGGGACAAAAGACATCTTACTGTGCTACAGAAACAGACAGAATAGGCAAAAATATCTTCTGCAACTACACCATTTTGATGCATTTACGGATATACTATTACAGTACAGTCTTTGCCCAAAAGGAATTTTGTAAAGTTCATTAGCAGAGTTGCTTTAAAGACCGGAAAATTAAATCAGTGGCTTGTTAGCAGCAAAATGGTTTTGTCCTTTCTTTATGGTCTTGTTGTCAAAAAAGTGATGCTCAATATAAACTAGACAAAGAAAGAAGAGCAAGACGTTGGACACTTCCAGTGATAAACCAAGGTTTTTGATTCATGGAATACTCAGCTGTTTATTGTTTCCTCAAACAATAGCAGCTAGGGGATGAAAAGATGGGAAATGGGCATGAAGGGTAGATGCAAATGCCACTCCAAGTTGACGCAGAGGCTTATTTATAGCCATAACAACATCTGAAATTCCATGACACACATTCCTTAAGTTCTTTGTGGATAAATAAACCACGATGTGTAGGAATTACCTAAAGATTATTTAGCGTAAAGGCTACAAATAATGTGATATCTATCAGGTCAACTTGAACATTAAAGTTGCTAACACTTCTTTGCCATATTCCTTTCAGACTCTGGAAGATGCATAAACAATATACCTCAGTGAGCCCCACCAGTGACGTCATTGAGAAGACGGAGAATGGACCTCTCCCAAAGAAATACCGCTACATACGCAAAGAGGGCAGCTGTAACGTTGTTTTCCGCCATGTTCCCGAGGAGTGGCTGCTGTTTGTTACCGACATCTTCACAACCCTGGTGGAGATCAGATGGAGAGTGATGTTCCTGATCTTTGCCCTGTCTTACATCCTGTCTTGGCTTTTCTTTGGCATAATTTACTGGGTCATTGCTCTTGCTTACGGTGACACCAGAGAAATCACACCCGAACCCTGCGTGTACGGGGTGCACGACTTCACAGCCGCTTTCCTCTTCTCGCTTGAAACTCAAACAACCATTGGCTATGGTTCCAGAGGGATGTCCGAGAACTGCATGATTGCCATTATCATCGTAACTATACAAGATGTCATCAGTTGTTTCATCGACACGTTTGTCATCGGAATTGTTGTGGCAAAAATGGCCTCGGCCAGAAAGAGGGCTCAGACGGTAGGATTCAGCAACTGTGCCGTCATTAATCTTCGTGATGGTTACTTGTGTCTCTCCTGGAGAGTCGGAGACTTTCGAAGGCACCATCTGGTGGAGGGGACAGCTCGCGCCCAGATTGTCCGCTCCACGGTGCATGCCACAGGGAAAATGGATGTGAGCTACGAAGATCTGGTGATTCAGCAGAGGGAAATCATTCTGGTCACACCTACCACAGTCTTCCACAGGATAGAACCTGGCAGCCCTCTGTTCAGTATGAGTTTGATAGATCTTCGGAAAGCAGACTTTGAGCTTGTGGTGTCTTTTACCTACACGGACGACTCCTCAGGTATGCTACATCAGACCCGAACCTCATACACTCCACCTGAAATCCTCTGGGGTCAGCTCTTTCAGGAGATGATCAGGGTCAGCAGGAGGTACTACAGGGTGGACTACACCTTGTTCAATCACACTGCAAAGGTGCTGGTGCCTGAGGTCAGCGCTGAGGATTATGAACACAAAAAGCAGCTGCGACACTCTCCCCGACACTCTCCCCGACCTTCTCCAAGACATTCACCCAGATCTTCCCCCCGCCTTTCCCCAAGATCTTCTCCTCGCCCCTCTCCAAGGTTACAGCATCGGAATCATCATGAAAACCTTCTGAAACCCCCAACAGTAACTGTGGAACTTGTGAACGATAGTATCCCTGAAGCAACTGTTTCAACATCTCAAGCAGACAATAAACACCAAGATACGTTGCCTTTGCCAATTTATCTCAAAGATACAGAAATATAAAAGCGGAAACACTATCCTCACGGAGGCCTTTGAGCCGGGCACTCCTCTACACATTCTCCTGATTGTCTATTTCTTCACAAAAGTAACTGCTGAAGAGGAATATCTTGGGTACCAAATAATGTTAAGAATTCTGGCTCCTGTGTTTTTTGCCATATATATATTGTTTGTTTTAAAGTGATGCTCCAGCAAAAAATCTGTATCAAACTTGTAGGCTTGGAAGATGACACCGACAGATCCCCAGCTGTTTATTTATCACATTTGAATGGTATTATTGTGCCTCTTGATAAAAGACAGTAGAAAAACTACTGAAATAACCCTGAAGAAACACAACATTGTAAGCGAGTGGCGCTAGTGCTACTAACAAACTCTGCTTGCGTTGTATTTTTCAAAGAACGCACATTTGACAGTGACATTTCATAGTGAATATATGCAAAAACTCCTCAAGACCAAAGCCAAGTCCCCTTGTCTTGCTTGCCATCTTTTCTCATTTCAAAATAAAATTGAGTGCCTAATATAGCCAATACCGAGCGGTTACACGGAAGCGTATAACTGTCCATGTTTGCAGCTTAAGTTGTCCTTACAGAGACACTTTTATAAGCTGCAGTACTGTCGTTTGCCACTGGGGCAACTTGTCTGCAAAGCTGACTCACTATGCTATAACCACCAGCTCTGGTAATGCATTCACGATTTGGCCCATAAGAGCGCCCCACCTGATACTCTTGAATTGGTCAGGAGAACTTTAAAGGTCCCCTAATATACAAAATGCACTTTTTGCTGTCTTTTATACATACATGTGTCCCTGGTGTGTAAGGAGACTCACAAAGTATCAGAAAATACAACCCTCTCTCTTTTCCTCCTTACCCACATCTCTAAAAACGGGGGTACAAACGAGCTGATCCAGATGACCTCAAAAGTATTGACCGAAATGTGGGCTGGCTTTACATTTAACTCAAGGCAACGTCCCACCCACGTGACACGTCCCCCAAATACGGTCGCGAGCTGAATCCCCTCAAGCAGCTCTGTTTGTCTGTGTATTCAGCAGGATGTCTGCAGGAGGGACTTAAGAGTAGTTGTATATATAATACATATGATGTCACTGTTCCAGTGGTAAACAGAAAGTGTTTCAGAAATAATGCTTGATGTGGTTTGGAACATAATATGGCGTTTTAATCACAGCAGCATTTAGTATTCTGCCAGTAGAAAACTTTCTCCAGAGCACAGATCATGCATGACGCTCCAAAGGGGCGTGGCCAGCTTCAGCTCAGCTCAAATTTAAAGCGACAGTCACAGAATCAGCACTTCAGGAACAGGGCTGAAATAGAGGGGGATGAGGCATGCTACAATGGGTGATCTGTTTGGTATTTTGAGCAACAAAAATTGGATAAATCTGTATCCAAATATTATGAATATACTAAGCATTGACAAATAGACTAGAGTTATCTTCCAGAAGTGGAATTAAAGTTTAAACGTATATTATTTATACTCTTTGATAAAACTATATATTTTACAGAAAGTGACTTGTATTTAAACTGGCCAGGCTCAGCCACCTTTTAAGCCTACATGTTGTCAGTATTTAATAAACAAAAATATAGATACTGGAAGAAGCATCAACATGACAACATCAGAAAGAAAAAACTATAATAAAAAGAAGCCCCTTATTTGAAATCTTAAAAATGAATTTGTTTTGTTTTTTTTGTTCAGTTTGAGGTTATTGTGCAATTGAGGGCAAACAATGAAAGACATGTGGTTGAACATTATTTTTATACTTTTTATGGACCTTTTCGAGAGATTGTCTTATCAAGTGCAGTTTTCAAAAGAACAATTAACTTCAAATCTCAACTACGAATGATTTTTTTTTTTAGCACTAGTGAAGGCGCATGATAAATTAAGAAAATGTATTTAAAATGACAACTGGGCAATCTTCTGAGGAAGATAAGCTGAAAAGCCTGGGAACAGCTACTAAAAGGATATTGTGGGAAGATTGTTTTGTCTACAACTGTGTATTTTGTTATATTATAAGTGTAAAAAGAAATGACGTGAAAAGAAAGACATACATTTTAGGACATTACTTATTTCAAAAGAAGGCCTCTACATTTTAGCCTTCATGTTACACAACTTTGACTGACTGTCACAAGAGTTTAAGGTCCAGTCACTGTAAATAATCGTCATAGGGGTGACTACCGCAATATCCCTTATTATTAGTAAAATCGTCAGAGTTTGTATGGAAACATGTCAAATGTTAAGTTTTCTTTATGTGTGTGGTGGTGGAATCACATTTGTTCAGCAAATACCAGAACGTCTAGCAATTGAAAACCGTTTTTTCATACAAAAATATATTAACTTATTGTCTGGACAATATAAATATTATTTGATATCTTGATATGAGCCTGATTTTTGTCTTAGATGTTTGATATTGACAACAAATATTGTAAATCATTTACCGATTAAAGATATGTATTTGTAATTTTGTTCATATAGCATCATTAAGCAGATTTTATAAAACATGGCTTACAAGATGTTAATAATTTTAATAAAGTTATGTTTAAATGTCTGCGCGGCGTCTTTACTTCCTCTAATAATCATTTACTGTCTGAGATGGTTCATGTTTTTTGTCAAAGAACAAAAGCTGATCCTGAAGCTCACTTTGATGTCAACGAACAAGACAGACAAAGGTTACCAGACGCTGCTTCAAGACGTGCTGCTTTGATTTTAACTACCGTGTAATCCAGTTAAGAAAATGTGTTATTTTTATGATCCGAAATAGATCAAACCAAAGCTCAGGATGTTGTTCAGGCCGGAGATCATGACAGTGCTGTTGGACTGCTATGCCCTTGATAAAAGGGAAGTTAAAAGATTTTCTCTTTTACCATTACTCCCTGCAGTATTTAAAACTGATCTGCTGGCCAATGAGTGCCAAAAGGGCCGTTACCAAATCATATTTTCTCTCATTTATGATTCCAGACAGACAACAAAAACTTGATATACATCAAACTGAACTTTATTTTCATGTTGTCTCTATTCTGTGTTCTCTTTTGGCAAATAAATCGTATTAAAAGTAGGAATGAAGGGAGTAAGAGAGAGTACATATAAAATGATTTAGGAGGCACTGGATAGGGTTAGGCAAGATAAATTATTGAATGTTATCGCAGCAACAGAGATGCGTAAAAGGTAAGAAAACTGATAAAGAAACATATGAATGCACTGAATAAAAATCAGCAACATTAGTTGTATGATATTCAATACAATATCTCGGACAAGGTTATTCCATTTTTGCAAATATTGTGAAAAAAAGCAGCCATGTATGCCAGTAATGCAGGGTAACACTACTCACACTGAGTTCCACTTACACTGTCAAATACCTTGCTTTTAGCTGCTTCACAATAAAAGACTCAATCCTGCTGCTTTATTGGTGAAATTTGAAGTGTAACACAGCTCAGCTTCACTGCAGCTGTAGGAAAAATATAACATACAAGACAATACAAATAAGGTTTATTAAGATAAGGGCTCCTTGACCTGGTGGCATCCCTGGCCGTGCTCTCAAGGTGTGTGCAGTTCAGCTGGCAGATGTGTTCACAGACATGTTCAATAGGTCACTGCTCCAGTCTGTAGTCCCCACATGTTTTAAAGACTACATCATTGACTACAGTTCAGCATGCAACACCATTGTGCCCTCCAAGATCATCATTCAGCTCAGGGACCTTGGGCTCAACAGCGCCCTCTGTGACTGGATCATGAGCTTCCTAACGGGCAGATCCCAGGCAGTGCAGATGGGGAACATCACATCCTCCACCTTGACCCTCAACACCGGAGCCCCTCAGGGTTGTGTGCTCAGCCCTCTCCTCTACTCCCTGTTCACGCACTACTGCGTGGCCACACACAGCTCCAACACCATCATCAAGCTTGCTGACGACACGACCGTCATCGGTCTGATCACAGACGGCGAAGAGACGGCGTACAGAGAGGAGGTCAGAGCCCTGACATCTTGTTGCCAGGACAACAACCTCCATCTCAACGTCAGCAAAACAAAGGAGCTGATTGTGGACTACAGGAAGAGGCAGAGAGAGGCACACACACCCATCACCATTGACGGGACTCCTGTGGAGAGAGTCAGCAGCTTCAGGTTCCTCGGGGTAAACGTCAGTGTGGACCTGACATGGACACATCACACCAGGGTCATATCCAAGACGGCTCGACAGCGGCTCTTCTTCTTCCACAGGCTGCGGAAGTTCAACATGGACTCCAGGATACTCTGCAACTACTACAGGTGCACCATCGAGAGTATCCTGACTGGCTGCATCACTGCCTGGTATGGCAGTTGCACCGCCCTCAACCGTAAGACTCTACAGAGGGTGGTGAAAACTGCTCAGCACATCACCAGGACGGAGCTCCCATCCATGGAGGACCTCTACACCCAGCGGTGTAGAAAGAAGGCCGGTAGGATATTAAAGGACCCCCATCACCCCAGCAACAATCTGTTCTGTCTGCTGCCGTCTGGCAGACGGTACCGCAGCATCCGGACCAAGACCACCAGACTCAGAGACAGTTTTATACCACAGGCTATAAGACTGCTGAACTCCTGAGCTCTGTGAATGTCTACTCACATCTGTTATAGTACACACACACACATATATATATATATATTATGCACATCTGCCATACATATCTGTTCATAGTACACATATCTATATATTATATATATCTGCCATATACATCTGCTATACATAATATATGCATCTGTCCATACCTCCTCATTCAACAGTGTAAAGTATTTAAATAATTTCAATGTATTCCACATATGTATATATTTCACATCCTCAAATCTTTATTGTTGTTACTGTAAATATTCTTCTCTCTTTTTGCACTATTTTATTTATCTTATTTGCACCATGTATGTTGAGTTGTTGGAGGAGCATGGGATATAAGATTTTCATATGCACAGCATATACAACGTATATGCTGTGCATATGACCAATAAAACCTTGAAACCTGAAACAATACAAATAAGGTTTATTAAGATAAAGCTAAAAAGTGTATTTCCTTTAATGTTTAACTACTGCTTTAAGGACAGGAAAAGGGGGGCAGAAATGTGGCACCTTTTCTTATGAGTAAATTCATGGGACTTTAAAAAGTAGGTGTTTACAATTTTATGTATTTTTTTGTCATATACTTAGATACTTCGATATGACTGCATGACATGTAGATAACATAAAATAAATTTAATTAAAATCCCTGAGATTCTGCACTGTAGTATTATCCCTTTAATTCTCTCCACTATACTGTCAATACCAAGCTTTTATACATATTTTTCAATCCTCAAGTTTCTGAAATGGCACAGAGTTCACTTAGAGGGCAATGAGCAATAACAAAACTAATTGTTTCTGAGAAATAGTTTCACCAAGATTATAAATATGCAGAGACAGAAAAAAATAGTATGCTTATTTGTACTAAAGTCGGTAATGTCTGCATCTCAACAAGATGATATATGTACTGTACATAGCATATTTGCTCTCAATCCATTAGATGCTATTGCTGCAGTGACATAAGTTCCATGAGAAGTTCACATTCACTGCCCTCCTCCTCCTTTCTCCTCTCTGCTGCTGTCTGCTTCTTGCTCACATCATAGATCTGTGTGTGTGTGTGTGTGTGTGTGTGTGTGTGTGTGTGTGTGTGTGTGTGTGTGTGTGTGTGTGTGTGTGTGTGTGTGTGTGTGTGTGTGTGTGTGTGTGTGTGTGTGTGTGTGTGTGTGTGTGTGTGTGTGTGTGTGTGTGTGTGTGTGTAATGCATGCATGTGGTTCAGTCTCCAGCTCTCCACCTTGTGGGCCACATGCAGCACTGGCATGCATCGCTCTCTTTATTGCTGGTAATTGGGCATGGAAAGCAAACACACACAACGCACACAGTTCACTGACACAGGTGGTTTGGGCTAAATATACATGCTGCTATAAATAACCACAACTACAAATAAGACAAAAGCCTTTTGGAGAGACACTTAGTTTATGTTCATTATGAATTAGTTAACAGGAAGAGTGATTTAGTCAGTGGCTTTAGAACAACACGGCTACAGCCTGACCTAAAATTAAAGGGCAACAGATGCACAGTCTAAACATCCAAGGCAACTTGATAGCTGAGTGGAGAAAGACAGTCATATCATAATACAGGCATGTAGGCCTTTATTGGGTGAGTCATTCTTTCCAACAGAACACATTTTCCATACCCACATTAAAAATAAGATCTATAAAAACAACGGATATCGCAAAAAAAGCACTGTAATGGTCAGTTGGCTAAGCAGCAGGTGGTAACAAGGCAAATTCATTGGAAGGCTTTAATGCCAACACAGCACAAAAAAAAAAAAAAAAAAACCTGGGCAGGTATCAAACTTATTATTTTATTTTTAAAGTGTCTCATGTTTAAAGGTTTTTTTTGCAGCCAAATAAGTAACCTTTGCTCCTTATGAATATATTAAGCAGTGCAAAAAAAATAATAATAACACCTAGTTACTCAATATAAAAAGGCAAAATTGATGCTATTCTGCTATTTATTTATGTTTATATTTCATTTGTCCTAACCCCAATTGAGATCAAAGTGGCATCGCTCAATTAGAGTCAAATTGCACTCCATTACCCCCATGTTGTGTTCCCAGTCAAACACATAAAATGACACAGGAACACAGCATAATTGCGGCTGGTTCACAGTGCGCGCTCCCCACCTCTCCCTCATTGGCCCTGGCGCGGAGCAAAGGGGCGGGTCGTACCGGTGCATGCTGTTTAAAACGCTTTGGGGGAACTCATCGCGAAGCACATGATCGAGACCGGTCCTCCAGAGATGTGAGGCAAGGTTTACACTTGATCAAGCAAAACAAATAACAAGTGCGCGGAAAACGACAGCCGAGGATAACAGCGGCCCAAACCATCTGGATTATATTTCACCAACCGGTCCACAAATGAGCAACAGGTAGAGGAAACATGACATTCATTTCAGAGAACCTCTCTAATGCTTTAATATGAGATGTGATGCGCCTTAATAACAGTTTTACGCATGTCAGAACTGTTATCGTTTGGCAAACATATATTAGGTTGTGATGGTTAACTTTATTCTCCATGACGAGCCGACTTCCTGGCTTATGCTGCAAAACCGTCAGATGACCCGCCAAAAAGTTTTGACTTTATCCGCTCATATTTCTTCTCGCCTCTTTCTTTACATGTATATTTAATTCCTTAATGCGGGGGTTGGAATTTAAGCATCCGTATGTCTGTTAGTGTGAGGAGTGTGTGTGTGTGTGTGTGTGTGTGTGTGTGTGTGTGTGTGTGTGTGTGTGTGTGTGTGTGTGTGTGTGTGTGTGTGTGTGTGTGTGTGTGTGTGTGTGTGTGTGTGTTTGCATCAGAAGTCAGATTCCTTCTCTTCCCCGCACCTGTTAACATTTGTCGCTGGCATTTGGTGCATTCTGAGAGCAGCTATGCCTGTCCACTCACAGCCACGTACTATTTAATAATGCTCTTTGAAAACACAAGAATAAATGTCGTAAAATAATTATAATGTAATCAGCATTTAAATTCGTACTGCGTTCTTTTATTTAGGGAATTATGTCGACTATTCGTATTTCAAAATAAAAGAATTTGGCAAAAAATACTAAATCTAAAGAGAGTCGGTTGCACCTTTTCTTGAAAATGTTTGTATATCAACCTTAAAAAGAAAAGAAAATGTGCATTGCTTAGCAACACAGCATCTTAGTCATTAGAATAATGTCTGCATGTACATTAGATAATAATTATAAGATGTTTTATGTAGTTGTTTGGCACTTTATATAAATGTACACTTTTATGTGATGCATGTGTAAAAGCCTTTCAGAGTAATTGCATCAGCAAGTTTCACTTTAGCAGTTGTACATTCACAGAATGACCCTGCAGCTATATAAAGTATGTGCCACCAAAGAAAATTTTAGTTAAACCATTAACTTCTTATGTTTAACCCTCAAGCCTCAGAGATAAGGCCATCCTTGCAAGATCACAAAGAACACAACTTACGCACTTACTCACTTAGTGGGTCTGCAGTAGACTTGTTGCTAGGACAGCCAGAACTAATGAGAGGTGTTTTAGCGGTGCTAGGAGAATCCCCACAGGACAGCCATTATTGCAGCAGAGAGGAGAAATCCCTGAAGGCGCTCTGAGAGTCAACAAGCTGTGCATCTCTACTGCACAGACAAGCACCAAGCTAGCACTTTCCCCTAAAGATTCTTTAAACAACAGAACGAGTCACTTAACCTATCATCAGTCAGCCATGATGTCACTTAGAAACTGCGCCTGCTCTGCAGAGCTTTGTTTTGTTTGTTGCAAATCACCCAAAAAAAGCGTAATAATCGTGTAATATTAGTTGAAAATGTTGAATCAGTGCATGCCGACAGGATGCTTTAAAAAGAAGCAGCACATGCAAAACAGCTTTGTTCCATGTCTATCTTAAAAAATGATACATGCGAAAACCACTGGGCAGAAATCAGAAGTATGCAAGCAATAAATAATTTGTCCTTGGCTTTGGTTAAACTGTTATACTTTTTGGTGCACTATCAGTATCTATCAGAATTTTATTCAAGAGATGCCATTAAGAGAAATTGTCTGCAAATTTCTCAGTTAAGGGTTATTAACTTGATCCGTCAGTGTTTGCAAAACCATCTGTTCATGGGACCCTGTACGAACGCTGTCACCCACCATTCAGCATGAAATGATGGAGTCAGCGTAGGTCAGCCAAGCAAAACAAGTGGAATTTGTATAAACGGGATCTGAGTGCAATTACAGGGTGGCCTCTCTCATAGTGAAAGTTGAAATGTTAGATGCGGGTTAAATATCACTGTTGTTGTTTGTCATAACTGGATGATATATTGTTGGCACAGAGAGACACATATAAAGATTTCAAGGCTTTTTCTCAGGCTGCACGCACATCTTACATTACTGTGAAGTCAGCAGTTCTGAGATGTCACATTCAACAATTGCTCAAACTAACCGTTGTCAATAAATGCCCTGACAAGGATTTCATAAAGTTTTATCTGATCGATTTTGAAGTGGTTTGACTAACAGAGGTTTTCTATCTTTGTTTCAGCAGATGAACTTGATGAGGTCCTGTCAGCTGATGAAAGAGGAGTGACCAGTTCTTCCTCCTCTAGTTGCACTCCATCTAGGGGCCAGTGAGGCTGAAGAGGCATCCCTTCAGCCCGCCTCATCTTGTCACCATTTCCTCTTCAAGCTGGTCTCCCATAAAGGTTTCAAAACTGTTTCTCCAACGCTTTTTCCAGAAACTCAGACTGTTTTCCAAAGCAGAAGCAGCACAGCCCTCCCAGACTGAGGTGATGGGAAGCGTGCGAGCCAGCCGCTACAGCATTGTGTCATCAGAGGAGGACGGCATGAAGCTTGCCACTATGGCAGTACCCAATGGCTATGGGAACGGCAAGGGCAAGGTGCAAACGAGGCACCAGCCGCAAAGCAGATTTGTAAAGAAAGACGGTCACTGCAACGTGCAGTTCATCAATGTGAGCGAGAAAGGTCAGCGGTACTTGGCTGACATCTTCACTACGTGCGTCGACATCCGCTGGAGGTGGATGTTCATCATCTTCTGCCTCGCCTTCCTTCTGTCGTGGCTGTTCTTCGGTTGCATCTTCTGGCTGGTAGCCATCTTCCATGGGGACTTGGAAAGTAACTCTACGAAGTGCGTCTCCAACGTGAGCAGCTTCACCGCCGCCTTCCTGTTCTCCATTGAGACTCAAACTACTATCGGCTACGGTTACAGATATGTAACAGACGAGTGCCCCGTCGCTGTGTTCATGGTGGTTTTCCAAAGCATTGTGGGCTGCATTATTGATGCCTTCATCATCGGCGCTGTTATGGCAAAGATGGCAAAACCCAAGAAGAGGAATGAAACTTTGGTTTTCAGCCATAATGCCACCGTGGCCATGAGGGATAACAAGCTCTGCCTGATGTGGCGTGTTGGGAACTTAAGGAAGAGCCACCTGGTGGAGGCACATGTGCGGGCGCAACTTCTAAAGTCCAGGACGACAGCGGAGGGGGAGTACATCCCCCTGGACCAGATGGACATAGATGTGGGCTTCGACAGTGGAGTCGACCGCATCTTCCTGGTCTCGCCCATCACCATCGTCCACGAGATCAACGAGGATAGCCCCTTCTACAACATGAACAAACAGGACCTTGAGAACTCTGAGTTTGAAATCGTGGTCATCCTGGAGGGCATGGTTGAGGCAACTGCCATGACCACACAGTGCCGCAGCTCATACGTTTCCAGCGAGATCCTCTGGGGCCATAGGTTTGAGCCAGTGCTCTTTGAGGAGAAGAACTACTACAAGGTGGACTACTCCCGCTTCCATAAGACATACGAGGTGCCCAGCACCCCTCTGTGCAGCGCTAGAGACTTTGCAGAGAAAAAATACATTATCACAAACTCTAATTCCTTCTGCTACGAAAACGAGATGGCGCTAGAGAACAAAGAGGACACTGATGAGGGGAACGGGGGCAGCGTTGGGCCCGACGGCACCCAGACGGACAATATCTCAGAGACTGAACACAGCCAGGCCACGGTGCCGCTTGAGCCCCGGCCTCTGAGACGAGAATCAGAAATATGACTCTTCAGACCTCATGTGAGGGATTTTATAAAAATCAACTCTCTGCGCCGAAAGGCACGCCGAGCTGGGCCTTGGGTAGAGGACAAGTCGAACGGTACTGCTGAGGGAAGCGGAAAAGGGTTAGGACTTTTTGTGTAAGAGTCTGCTTGAACTTTGACTACATACAGTATGACAAAACACAGCACTATGAACCATGTGCATATCACAAGGAAGAATTCTCAATGAAGTCCCCATGAATGTGTGCTCAGTGTCTGGTGACTGCAAGGTGACAGACCGGAAGGAAGTTGTTGAAATGACTTGAAAATTGCAGGCATGTCTCAGTTTTTCTGTCCGGCATGAACAAGATGTTTCAGAAAGGTGGTTTTTTTTTTATAGTTAGAATATTTTTAAGTGCTGCTAGAAGTGCCTTCTTTTAGAAACCAAAGAGTACAATAACGATAGATGTATGCAACAACGAAGGTACACGTAGAGTATTTGTTCACGAGCTGGTCTCATAGCAGACATCACAGACGTCGAAAATGTTCTGTATGTAACAAAGTAGAAGACTTTAGTGATTTCCTCTGACTTGACCGCACTGGTTTTCTGCTTTATCCTTTGCCGTTTTAAAAAATTTGAGAGACTGTTCATTGCTGGTCGGACTGATAGAAACATGCCTGCTCATGTCAAGAGACTGAGCAGGGTAGTATTAACAAACTGACAGAAAAACATAACTTTAATTTAAACAGAGACCGGGGTGAAATGAGAATCTGAATGTTCCTAAAAGTGCTGCTATAATGTTGCTTATTTTTTTCTTTTGTTTTACAGCTGATAAAAAATACCACAGAGTATTATTATCATAGTTATGTGTTTCTTAAAAACAACGACTGCTTAGATTTGGTACAGTGGTAGAACGTTTAGGGAGTTTTACTAAGGGTTTGTTTTTCAAGAATGTGTGTACAGTTTCTTTTTTTCTACAACGATTGTCTTTATTTTGAGCCATTTCATCAAGCCTTAACCTACCAAGTGAAGATGTATAAAATCACCCAAAATTGCAAAGGACATTAAACAGGATTTTAAAGTTCTGTAGTGTTCAAGGAACTAAAATAAAACACTGACTGATATTTGACAGGTTTTATAGTCAAATTGAACCCAGAAAAAAGATTTTTAAGGCCAAACTTGCTTTAAAAGTTATGCAAAATGAAGTGGAATGTGGTGAAAGCCCTTCTTTTAAAACTGTCTCCTTTGTGATATCTGAATCTGATACAGTGTTATGATTGGAGGTTATAAAACTGTCTTGCTAAAAGTTGGTTTTGCTAAAATATCAAATATCCAAATAATATATTTTTACATTTTCAATGCCACATTCCCTTTTTGCTGACTTCAGATCAGCGCACTCTATCAGCGACACTGCTTTTTATCCTCTGTTGTGATGCTTATGTTTCATATCAGAATGTGACATTTAAATAAAAAGCGTAGTTCAAAGCCAAATGTACTGTAACCCCGGCCTATGAAGGTGTACTGCACAAGAGTTTGCATCAATACTAAATTTATATTTTGTATCATTGACTGAAGGCCACTGGGCTCCATACATCCTCCATGTGTATATACCTCCCTCCCTTGTTGCAGTTATTTTGTATCAGTCTTCCAAATGTACTGCAAAACCACGGAATGTACAGATTTTTGTATTATTTTATTATAATTATTATAATTATTATTGTACATTATATTTTGTTCTTTTTTCAATAAAAGGTCAATGGAGAATCAGAATCACGCAGTGTGGCTTGTGATCAGAGATGGATACAACATTTAAGCCATTTTTGAAAGGATACAATAACATCACATTTGTTCTGATTAATATTAAATATAACTTAAGATGAAAAAATAAAATGTTATGTACACCTTGCTTTTGAATGAACAGAACCAGTTAATATAATATTTAAAAACTGTAAATTGAAAATAATTATACAAAGTAATTCACTTTTACTATGCTTCTATAGAATACAAAAAATGTAGGTAAGGTCATTTTTATTTATCATTATTTATTTTACAGCATGGTCATTTTTACTTTTACGCCAATCATTTTAAACTTTCAGTTAAAGTTAAATTATGATTGAAGGACTTTTACTTTAATTAAAGTAATTCAATAGTGTGATATGAAAACAATTTCCCAATTTGGGATCAATAAAATATATCTTATCTATTACCATTGTATTACTTATATAAAAAGGATTGTACCAAGGCTTTGAGCAACACAACACTTTAAATAAGAGTGTTCCAAGTTTGACCTTTATGCTTTTATATTTGGTTTAGTTAAGAATAAGTACATTTAATACGGAAAGATTAAGTCTTGCCTTGTTAACTTTGTTGTACATTCTTTTACATGATATGACATCGTTCAAATACGAGCTGCACGGAAATATGTAAAATGATGATGGGTTGATATATTTAAGAGGATCAGAACCAAACAATGACTCCAATTTTTATGCTACCAAATATTGCTGACTGATATTCGGATATTGCACCAGGTACATAAATAAAAATGTAGATTAATTGTGCAGCCCTACTTCAAATAGAAGATTTCCAGCAGCCGTTTGGACACATGGAGGCCTGACATCTCCAGCAGCAGCGCACGGTGACATTAACCAGCTGCCCCGTCCTGCGTCCTTCACTGACGCAGGACGGATTAACACCTTCTCTTTTCTCTCGGGCTCCTAACAGTCATTGTTCTCATCCATCTTTCATCCTGTCTTCCATCATCCGCTCTCTCTCTCTCATACTGTCTCGCTGGTCTTTATAATGTCCAATGAATCCACCAGCTTTGAATCCATTCACAGCAGTAAAATTGAGTCACAAATGGGATTTAAATTAGTTTTGGCAATCAGTATGAACAAAGAAATCCTATTGCTACTAACTATTAACATCTTTGTATAGTGTAAAAGTTGTTTCATGCCAGATGTACTTTGGGAAAAACACACTTTCTGTTAAACCTCTGAGTTTTTGGGCACTAAACTGGTCAACATCTGCACTTATCCTTTACATTTTTGGGGGAAATATAGTTATTAGAAAATGATGATCAACTCTGCAGTTTTGCAAAGCAACAACAGCATGTCCCTTGCAATGGCTTAATGACTGTTATCAGAGACCATGCTGATACTGACTGAAATAGATTGATTCCAAATTAATTATGCATCTACCTATCTACTATGTATTAACTCTAAGTTATACAATTCTCTAAATTAAAGAGGCCTTGTGATGATTTCAGGCCTTTTCTTTTTCCTAGGAGTAAAAGTGTTTAAAGTTCAGGGAATTATTGGCAATCATACATCCTATATTTACAATATTAATTTTTAGAAAGATATTAAAACTTGTTTATACTTTATCGCGGTTGTAGAGCTCTCTTACAGCTCACTAATCAGAGCAGACTGGGCTCTGGTTTCAGACACAGGGTGAAAAGAGGTGTTGGCACAGGCAGTATAAGAAAAATAAAGAGCTTTTAGAACATTAAAGCATGGAGACATGTCGCAAAAGAGGCACTAAATACAAATATGAACCTGAAAATTAGCATAATATGTTAGTTCAGAACATGTAGACAAACGCAAAATGTTATGAGGGGTCACATGCTTCGAAAGTTTGACAAAAGCACTAGTATGAATATAGCCCCTATAGCATTCAGTTTATTATCTGTTAATATTAAAGAAAAACTAATAAATATCAACACAGATGCACTTTGAGATTTATTCCAAAGGAATGACTAACATAAGGATTTTTATTGTAAATGCTGTCAATAAGTTCTTAGAGAGCAAAGAAAGAGGGGGGGGGGGGAAGTCTGGTGATTTTTCTTCCTAAAGCATAATCTCATCTCTTCATCTGCACAGACAAAAAAACGTGCACGTCAACTCAGCTCTATGGAAAATTCCTTGGTTTGTCATTAAGGAAGACTGACACTAATGTCAACTACTGGAGTCGGGACTAGAGCTTTGAACTATCTATGTGTGTGTGTGTGTGTGTGTGTGTGTGTGTGTGTGTGTGTGTGTGTGTGTGTGTGTGTGTGTGTGTGTGTGTTCTATTCATCTGACATAAAGCAGTTACAGTATCTGATTCATCTTGATCATTTTCAAATGGGAAGAGGGAGAGAAAATGAGTCAGGATTGTTTCAGTTGTGTATTATAATCAGGATCTGTGTTTCATATTTCGTCTATGACACACATTTAAAATTTAATTTCAAACCTAGAACCACAACAGACAATTGACTACAGGATAAAATAGGCGTAGAAGATATTCACCTCATTTATTTACTTTGTTGTAAACAAAAGCATTTTTGTTTTTTTCCGAACACACAACTAGTTTGTCCCTGAAGGGCGACACTGGTGGGAAAGTAAGGAGTTACTTTCCGGTCACACCATTTAATATTGCATTTATTTATTGAATTATTAATTTAAAGTTGTGACCAGGAAAGCCACATTGAAGTGACTTCCTGTCGGAAAGGAAGAATAGTGGTACATTGTTAGGCACTGTGTGTAGTGTTACAGCTTTGTAGGTGTGTGCTTCTATTGTGAAGACTTGCTCACTCCTTGTTTATGAAGACAATAACGCTGTATACCAGTGGAGTAAACATCCAAAGGTAAATGTTAGGCCAACTTCCATTATTCCTGAGTAAACCGCTGAGATATCAATAATCCAAACTTTATATAACACTATTTATTTGTGTTTCACAGCTGATCGAGCCTTGTTCAGAATTTCAGAGCTGGAAACAACAATGAAGGAGTAAAGAGCATGGACCTGCAACACAAACACAATCCGTGCTCCTGAACTATAACCGGAACCCCTGGCTTTTATCGCAGCTTCTGGGAACCTGACGTTCAAACAGGCTCGGCTCTCGTACAGACCTGTGATCCTCACTGTGTTTTGTGCATAGCTGAAGCTGAGTCTTCCTGCTTCACACGGACCCCTGCACAGCCAGACAAAACCATCGTCACAGAAGGTGGAGTGCTTAAAGCTGCACAGAAGCAGGGCTAGTTACTACTAGCCTAAGCCTATAGCAGTTTAGACTGCATAAATCAGCCTGGCAGCTAGCAGACTTCCCATTACTCATAGCTCTTCTATTAGTACTTGGTTTCAGTACTTGTGTCTCCAGACAGAAGACTAGAGCTTTATAGAAACAGAGCAGCTAACACTGGAAGCAAGAGCAAAAAGTTAGCAGACTGCTAACTGAGTCTTTGAATCTTGAATGTATAGAGAACTGGAGACAGCCTTGGAGGCCCCCATTCAATCCTATAACAACAAGTTAATAACATGAAATAATATCTACCGATTTACAGACGTCTCTTTCCCAACCTTAGTAAATGGGAAAAAGTATTTTTGGGCCAAATGACGTCGAGGATTGACACAGAAGTTGTTGTTCTACCGTTTGACCACTACGAAGATGTGCTTCAACGTCTGGCGCACTTCCTGGGGGCTTGGTTTGAATGACTTCCATCTGCTTTTTGGTTGCATTTGCTGCTTCTAAAGTAACTTCAGGCTAGTTCAGTTGGAAAAGCTGCTGTAAAAAGTTCATAATGGTTTTAAAATGATACAACATGTATACATTTATCTTTACGATAACTAATATTGCAAATTCCACCAGTATTGGATAACATAAATTCCCTTAATCACTTGCACACCTTACAATAATAATATTAAGCCGTTTACTGTGTGTATATTGGCCACGCAAGCATGCAGAGAGACGATGGAATTTTCCTATGGGCTGACCATCCAGTGGACCCCGAACGCCTCGCTGCCTCTCACTGGAGCTGCACTTTGAAGCTCTTCCAACTCTGTTGACCCGTCTTTGATGTGACGCCAAACACTGTCACCGACAAAGACTAAACCCATCACCGAACCACCCATAAACGTTTTTTGACCTCTCTGGCATTCACTGGAAATGTACTACTCCTCAGTATTGAAATTTAGTAATTAGCAAACGAGAGTTTTTGTTTAGATCCTCCCGCATGAGTCTTGATTAACTGGGATTCTGTAAAGGTCTGCTAGCATTGGTGGCATTAATTGGCAACTGCTAGAGCAGAGTGTTAGACAGATGGGAGCTTTGTTACATCTCTGGTTTGTGTTGTCAACAGGTCAAAGCCAATGTCAAAGGAAGCTTGTAGCATGAATTGAGAGCTCCTTGCACTAAATATATTTTACAAATCATGTTTTAAATATGTCTGAGTATCAGTTGACTACCAACAAACACTACAGGGACTTGGACATCCTGACCTCGCCCACCTTGCCCATTGAGAAAGACTGCAACAGTAGGATGCAACAGTTTAACTGAAGGTTAATAAAAAATATGTTGCCATCTTATCACATCGGGAACAATTTATCAGCCGTCTTGACATTTCGACAGTGCTTTATTTTCTGATCATTGCATAGAACAAAGCTAGAACACCACAAATCATATGGCTAATGCAACATTTATGAAACAGGAAGTGGACACAAAATCATAAGTTGTACCCGGAGGTTTACTTCTGTCGTTTGAGCAAGGTTGGGCAACAAAATAAAACAGAGCCTTAAAAACGTTTTGCAAAGTTGTTAATATGCCTGTCCCCATACAGGCCTTTGAAGAACAGGCTATCCGATATCAACCCGAAAGAGACGCATATTTGATTCACTTGAACTGACCACAGACTATATACGAACAGTTTCTCTGTTACCACTTAGTGATAAAACCATTCAACGCTTTTCATACCTGTTTTAACTCATTACTTTCTGATGTATCTGGGAATATCCCCAAACTACCCATGTTTACCAGCTGATTTGCATAAATATATAAATGGTGCTTATACAGATTGCTACTATCGTTAAATGCTATTTTTTCTGTACCAAACGGGACCACGGGAAACGTTCAGCGTGCGCCCTCATACCAAGTGATGCCAGAAAACTAAATTTCTGTTCTTCAAAAACTGTATAATTACTCCAAAAATATTAAAATAGGGACAGCTTTGATTTTAGAGAGTTCTGATGTTGCGTTGTTGTTTATATCCGTGGCGCCATTTTGTATACAGGCGTCATGTTCTCGGGAGAATATTGCCTTCCTGCTATACATATTTTTCTTGAAAACCCCCTGGTAAAATCTTTAAAGAGCACACAGTGCAGTGTTCTTATAAGTAGTAATGAAATAATCTATAAATTAAACCACTTTTAATTGAAACTTTAATGGAAACCTTTTTTAGGCGGTTAAAGGGAGATCCTGCTTAAAATGAATCACTGTATATTTTTCTGGACCATTCATTTTTTGGTATAACCTTGACAGAAACCCCAGCTAAAGAACCAATACATCCTCATATCCATTATAAATCGAACGCATGCCCTGCATATTTCATTGATCATTTTGATCACAGTCTCTGCCCTGGAGGTTGAGTCAGTTCTACACACTGTTGGCCAGGCACATGCAGTCTAACTTTGACCTTCGTATTGCTAGTGGTAGCCAAGGTTATCGGGACACTGGGGAATGGATGGGATGGGGGTGGGGTAGATGCAACCCCTCGTCGAAACCTGAGCCTGGCAGGGGGGCTTTGCGGTTTGACGGACAGGGTTGTCCTCATATTTAGCTCCGAGCATTGTGCGGCGGAGATTAGCCTCTTCATGCACGCTGACAGACGAAGTGACTGTAAGAAACAAGTTGGGATGCAGAGCTGTAGGTCAACTGTGATCTGTAATGAGCCCCATGCGATAACAAGCAGGGTGACATGACGCACGAGACTAAACCTGAATTGGTCCAAGAATAGCAAACTACATGACAGCCACAATTATTTTTAGGTCAAAACTAGCGCTGTCGATTACAAAATGTAATGGCGTTAATCACAATAATAGTCTGAGGTTAAACATGATTACTGATTTTAAATAGTTGTTTCACATATTTACTTCTATTTTGTGGTAATATTAAACAGATTGCATGCAGGACAAACTGGTTAGACAAATTAAAGTTTTATTTTATTTATAACATGATTTTTAAAATACTGGCATGAGGTCTGACAATTTTCGGACAAAAGCCAATTGACGGAAAGCCTTGAAGCACTATCTGTTGCTAACATCCTGACCACTATTTCACACTCCTGCATCTACGCAACTTTAAGAAACGGCCGCATGGTTCGACAAAATGCCTTTCCTCCTGTGTTCACTACACCATTTAATACAAATGCTTAGGCGGGGACATCTCTGCAGTATCACAATACTTCATTATGAACAACATTTACAAACATTCTGCTTGATTTTACCCAATAAAATGTCTATTAATTATGCAGCACTAGAATGTATATACAAATATAGCCATCTTATAACACTGAAACAGTATTAAGGAATTATAAGGGAATATAGATCAAATTAAAACAACGAGGGATCAATAGAGATCATTTTCCATGTCTGAGGATTGCTTTCTCAGAAAGTCGTATTTTTCATTTTTTTGATCCAATGATATTGCACTACATAAAATAAGTGATAAAAGTGTTCAAAAAACATTCAGCATTTGGCTTTACCGAGTGAAAAATGCCACATTGGGGACTCTATGGACCCCACAATAATGGTTTCCGAGTCAAAGCACCAGTTTGTTCAACAAATTCCAGTTCTGATCCTCCTATTATTCGGCCATAAAACGCCCATGAGAATGTCAGGTTGGCAAAAAAGCCAAAGAATGTGAGGGATGCGAGGGGAGGTGTGTTGTAGCTGCGTGACGGAAAGGTCATCTGGTCCTTTGTGGCGGACCACAACATGGTGCCGATGCTTCACAGAGTGACAAACACACATTACGGGTGAATATGCCCTGTTATAAGAATATGTGCTGCCTCATCCTGCTGATAACCACACGCACACGCACTGAAATGACCAATTAGGAACGTTTCCATCACCATCATCATTACATGGCTAAATCATTTCGCTAATTTAATCCAGCCTCACTTGGTCTTTTTATAGAGCATAACACGTTGGATAAATCAAATCAAAGGGCCTACTTTTCTCTCACATGTCTGCTGTGGGGAAGGAGAGCAGACCGCAACAACAAACTGCAGGTAACAACAGAGATGCATTCAGTTCACAGCGACATCTGGATGTCATGCATGGTTCACTAAACGAGTTAAGTTAACCGTAGATTGTTGTGTATTTAGAAAACACTGTGGCTAAAATGGTCTTGGCTAATTTAGAGGAATAAAAGGGATGCAAGTTTGTGTGTGCCTGTACAGAGCTTTGACCTGGAGACACCTTGTTCCTCCTCTGTCGTCAAATCCAAATAAGATTTTCAAAAAGCCTTTATTAAACTTGTTTATGGTCAGCAGTTTTTAGCAATTACTATTCTATTTATTTAGATGCTGTCATTGCCTTTCTATTGATTTGTTTTAATGGTAAGTGGCAGAATCTGCAGTATGTTTTTATTGGTGTATAATCAACCAAAAGTAAAAAGGGTTGTGTTTTCATGACCTTAGAATAAGCCCTTCATATAGAGAGTGGGTTTTCTTACCTGGAGTCTGCCATGTTAAACCATAATCAGGTTTTTTTCTAGAAAAATTAAGTATGAGGCGCTAACGTCACTTCCTGTCAAAAGTGCGGACCCGCTCACTGTCCTGCGAAAATACTACATTAAAGCAAAGCGGAAAACAATAGTTTATTCTTCTTCTTAAAGCTGCTGAGTCATATATCGCACCTCAAACAACAAATAAATCCAGAGTTCCGGTTGCCACTCGTCCACCGGCAGACCTATCGGACATCCATCCCCTATTTATTCTCCGTAAAGTTGTCTTTTCCTTCTGATGGTCTATTTGATACGATTTTCATATTTTTTGAGTAATTATACCATTTTTGTCGAACAGAAATATTGTTTTCTTGCATCACTTTAAAATGTTACTGGGAAAATCAGCATTTTGGTATGAGGGCGCAAAAGTAGGACGTATAAAGTAACTGTGTAGCTATGTACGCACTCAAGAGAGGGCCTTTCACATCTTATGGTACCTTAAGGCAAGTTCTCTGATGACATACTGTGACCATTGATGCTTTTAAGAAATTTGTACATAATGAGAATGTTGATAAATAATCACCAGTAATGTTGATTTAATGAGCAGGTAAAGGCAAATACTACAACAGCTAGAACAGTTCATGGCAGTTCATTTTCATAGCTTCTTTTATTTTATTGAAGAAGTAAATTAGAAGAGTTTTAGGAAGAAAGTGAAAATGACAACAATGTCATACTGAAAGGGAAGTCTCCTACTCAAATAGGAGGTCATGGGTGATTGGAGTGGTAATTGTCTTTGCTCTTCCTAAACTTGGACTCAGAGTCTAAATCCTGCTTGGCAACTGCTGGGAGGCTAAATTGTATTGTGTAACTGATTAATGGCTGGAAATCTACTGGGGAGCTTTTCATAACTGCAAGTTTGACTGGGACCGAGCTGTTGGTCATGATTTGACTGTTGACGTCAAACACAGTTATTGCAGCACTGGTTCCTCATGAAGTTTAAATTGTAATTCCTGCCTTCATATGAGATTTCGTCAAACTTAAATGGAAACAAAGAGGATGGTGAACTCAAACTATCTATAAATAACCATTTGAGTGTACGGACCAACTTTCCCAGAAATGCAGGCATGTTTGAAAAAAACTTGTGCTTTTAAGAGTTAAACTTTGGTGTTAAGCATTGAGCCAAAGCACAACTGAGCAGATCAGACGGATGAAAGTTAATCCAAGTCTGACAATGAAAAGCTTACTTTGAGGTGTTCTAAAAAAAGGCTACTGTGCTAACAGCGTGGCTTTGGCAATGTCGGAATGTTGGTAAGTCGGTCTACCACTCAAAATATCTCAACAACCCATTGGATGGATTGCCATGAGATTTTGTAAAGGCACTCGGCCACACCCCAACAGAGGTTCCACAGGGCTCACCAGTAGGCAATCGACCATATGAAAATGTCACGTCATTATTACCCTGGCCAAAAACGATTGATACTAGTCTATCCTGATAATCACCAAAATGTGCTTAAAACTCTTAAAATGGCACTTAAACATAGTGCAATCACTTGGCTTAAATGTTATCTTAAAAACAAAAATGTTGTATTGGATTACAGGTAAAAGTAACCTTTTTAGGTCAGATTAACCTTCACAAACAATTAATAAAGCTAAAACAAAGTAAGTATAGATCAACAAATATGATTCCTGTATGTTTTAAAATCAGGGTGTATTTTTTACTTCTCTACCAGGGTAGCAAGTTTGACAGCTTTTTCAAGATGATCATGTGAGGAATGTCACGGTTAACCCTATAATGAGAATTCAACATCAACTTTTTAACCTAAAATAAGTCTCTCTACTCACGAGTCCCTCATCCGTTACTTGCCAACCATCGGACTTGTGCACCGGTTGCCATTTATCCGACCACTATCAATGTGTTTCACACTTGTGTCAGCGATTCCGGTTTCAGTAATAAACTGGATTACTGTATTATCCTCACAGTATCTGCTCACTGTTTGTTTTAGGTTTACCAGCTGATATGTGACTCTTCCTCTGTGGTGGTAGTGGCAGGGCGAGGGGTTTCTCTTTGATTGAGTGTGTGCCACTTTGTATCTGTAATGTCGCAGTGGCCTATTTACTTCAATCTTTAGGGGAGCTCAAAACATGTTTTCAAGATCTGGGTCACAAAATTGCAGGGTCAGCGCGATTAGTTTTGATGGGTTTATCCTAGGAGAAAAAGGTTGTTTTGCACGTCACTTGTTGTTGGCTATGATTTGAAAAGCTAAAGCAAGAACACAAATGCATGCACTCCTGTTTTTTTTTATCCCAGGAGCCTCAGGGCTGAATATAATAATGGTTTTGTTTTGATCATGACAAAGATAGACAAAAAAACCTCACCAAGTTCCTGTCAAAAACAGGAAGATGGTCATAAAAATATTGCATTTGCTTAATTTTGTTTTCGATATTACTATATTTTATTCCCATTGGGTAATCCCCCGTTGGTCAAGCCAAAAAGGCATTTGAAAATGTTTTCTTTGGTATTTGTGTCGGTCAATTGATTATTTTGGGGAATCTTATGGTCTAACTAGCAGTGGAAATCACTATTTCCCTTGATCAGAACATGTCATGATGCAGTCTATGGAGCAACCCCTGCAAGATTAATTAAAAACAAGCATTACTGTATCTTACACTTCATGGATGACGTGTTTAGAGTACACTCTTCCCTTCAGCGAGCACAGAAAAGTCAACAATTAGCACTGACAACAGTAACTCCATAGTTCGATGTACATTGCCATCCATTTTCATTTTGTTGGGAGGGCTCATGGCTTTGTTAGCATGGTGATTTTATCGCACAGGATGCAAGATATACAAAGACATTGTCAATGATTAAATGGACATCACAGAGGCTTGGGATGAGGCTGCATTGCTGTGTGTGCCAGATATCAGCAGACAAACAGAGAGGGATTAACTATTCAGAGGGAGGGAGGAGTGACAGGGAAGGGGAGTGGGTGTATTTACTGGTCAGTGTGGTTAATCAGGGACTGGGACACAGAGGAGAGAAAACAACAGCTGTGGACAGGATGGGATTGTTTCACAGAGTGAGCCTAACTCTGGCAGGAGTCTGGCGAGCACCTCACTTCTCTCACCTTTTTCATAGAGCAGCCGCATCCTGGATGCATTCCTCAAACTCCTGCCTGACCTCACAACACGATAGCTAGGACAAACTATCCAATCAATGACCTGGAATAGTGCTGTGAAGGGTCAGTGGATCCCAATTACAAAAATAAACTTTTGTGCTTCATCCAGGCACCGTGAAATGCACATTTTGGGAAATCATTCAAGGGAAATGTTGCTAACACCGAATCCATTGGCAAATTCGTTGGGATAGTTTTCAACATGAATGTATCTTATTAACATATAATATAGTACATGAAATCCAGAGTAAAATCGTTTTTGGAATTTTGTATCTGCAAGAAGCTTCTGTGCACAGTTCAACTTCTTTTTAATGCAACACTGATCAAGTCTCAAAAGTGCTGGCCTTTGTAGCAACACAAAGTGGAGGAAGCTATCATATTACCTGTTTTGTCCTTGGATGCCAAAGTGCTTGTACTCCACGGGCATGGTTTGCAATGATTGGGGTGATACAAAATGTTCCCTTAACTCAATTAGTCCAGTTATTGACAACGCTAGCTAGACTGCTAATAGGTAGCCAACCCCCATAGCCAAGATAGCTATTTTGGCCAGCTAGCACAAGCATGTTAGCACAAACTTGTCACTAACATTTAGAACCAAATATTTCAGGAGGATGTGTGACTAAAGTTGGCTTTGTGCTACTTTCTGATAGATCAGGCGCCAGCTGGGACAATGCTAATGGTGTTGCTATTGCAGATGTGATTTTTGTGTTTTTAAAACTTGAGTTTCCCGGGATTTGAAGATAAGGAAATCCTATTCACATCCAGTTTGACAGAAGTAGACATCTGAACATATTGGAACATCAAACGGAATCAGGGGTATTTTTATCATTTGATTGAACTGACTCTCTCAGTCATGACTTGTCCTCTAGTCTCAGAGAACATGATTCAAACAGGCAAGCAGGAAATCAAAGCACAATATGTGTTCCAGTAGCACCATACATTGTTTGTGCACGTTATTGTTATCTATGCAAACACCAGAGATGTGCGCCCCCAGCACCACACAGTGCCCAGTTGTTGCTATGGGCACACACCTTGGAGTGGTAGGAAGCTCAAAACCAGCCACATTAGCTCTGGATCCACGCACATCCCTGAGAGAGCCATACACAGGGAAGAGAGGTAACTTACAAATTCAGAAGTTAGAAGGGGAAGAGAATAAAAAGGCATCTGCCACTAGGCTTATACTCAGTGTGACTCTTATTCAATGTGTCTTTGAAATAAAAACAATATTAATTTATCACCCTAGCTAGCTACTTTTGATCATACCAGACTTGGTGGAGTTTGCAGTCATTTGGTTGTTGTGCAAGAACTGGCCAACTGGCAAACCAGATTGTGTCCACTGATGAACTTTGTTGATCAAAATGCTTTCTCTTTTTTCCACGGGGCTTACTGGCTTTCTAGTCTCTATATTTGAGACCATAAATACTGGTGTACAATCCCTCCTTACATTGCCTGTTGTTGAATTGAATGGCCATGTGGATTAGATTTTTTAATCAAATAATTGGCCGATTATTTGAACAACAGCTTTTAATTGCAGTTTCCCTTTCAGATACAATTGATTATTGAATTGATTTGGACTATTCTGACAAAATAGGACATTTGAAGACGGCAGCTTAGGCTCTGGGAAATTGCAGGGTTTATCAATTACATAATTGTCAATTTATCAACAAAACCATTTCAGAAATAAATGTTGGTTGCGGTCTTTGTTAATAATGACTCTTAATAATAAAGACTATTAAAGACACTTTCAGCTAATCATAAAACACACTGGATTATCGGTCAGTTGCAAAGGATATCTTCCAGTGTAAGTCCCCCTGTCCTCACATGACATCTTTCAGACTGCCTGCTCTTGCCACTGAGAGGTTTGGAGGGCAGTACCCTCAATAGTCTTATTAATAGTGTAGTGGAGCACTGGGCTTGACCTTAAGGATTAGACGCTGTCTTTAGGCCTTATTGAATCCTGACATCACCAGGGCAACCAACAGAGAAACCTAATTTCTAAGTGTCCACTTATACAGTACTTGATGTCTGTGCTACACAACATTACAATTACTGCAGTCATTTGGAGCACAGCGTAAAGTAAATAATAAGTTAAGATGGTTTTAAGACAATACAAAAAAATAGGGTGACATCCACATGTTTAATGTCTATAACTTCATTTAAACTACCCAGCGCAACATCTTCAAGGAACGATTATCATATTTCAAATCTCTCTATGACAGCAGCCCCCCCTTCCTGGAACACGGCTGCACTTCATGGCTATAAACACATTTATTTAAGGTTCAAGTTCAACGTCAAGTTATTAATTGTGTTATGCACAACATTGCAAAGCAGCAGCCATTTGCAGTGCAATGTTATTTTTCAGGTTCGGTCCAACAATGCTTAAACAAATGTGTATCAAAAAGAAATAATACATCTAAAACATGTATAGTCTAAGACATAAAATAAAATGCAGGGATAAAATATACATAACATCACACACCAACAAACATATTTCTGCTGGACATGTGCACAATAGCGCTCAGAGTTCGCTGACAAAAATCTAAAAACTAAATTGTCTCTTATCTTTTCTTTTTCCCCAAAAAGCATAATAGGGCCCCTTTAACCATGATCACTGACAAGGGTTTGGGGCAATGTAAACTAGAAACTCTTTTTATACCCTGTGACAATTTCCTGTTGGAGGACAGGATGAGTTTCAGAAGCCCTGCTGACTGTTAGGTAACTTGATGAGGAAAAACCTGCTTTTCGGATATCCACGTACACCTGGGCAAAAGAGTTCACAATAACAGGCCATGGGTGATTAATGCTGACAAGCCCTGGCTTTTTATTAATGCTAATGGTGCAGTGAGTGTGTGCAAGTGTGTGTAAATGTGGTCTGTTGCACCTGCTGTTGCTGCTACCCGTGTCCTTAGTCACAAACTCGTTGTTCCCAGCTCTGGCCTCTCCGTAGCAACCAGGAGAGTCTGCAGTCAGGTAAACAGATCTTAGAAATTCTTAAGTGTGATGTTCAGATCATTTACTGATGGTTAGATTTTAACCATATGATCTCTGCTTTGCTACATGGATTGATTAAAATATACCAGAATGTACGGTGCCATTAACAGGTATTTATAAAAATAAAAACTTAGTGGCTCAATAGGAGTTGCTCAACTGTGTGATTGTTTTGAATTTGATCTTGGTTTGAAAGACTGAGACAAAGGATTCTTCAACCCCCGCAACGCAGTATGGTCCCTGTAGTCACACTGAGGTCTTTTGGAGCATAAGAAACTAGGGAATCCTAAGAAGGCCTCGGGGCATTTAGAGTAAGAGGCACATCCATGTCCCAGAGGCATAAGATATAGTAAACACCCTGGTTTAACATGCACGTCTTTCAAGTACGAAGGCACATCAGTTTGAAACATATACAGTACACTGTATTTATGGACGATGAATTTTGCATTCCCTCTGTCACGGTAAGCCCACACAATGTGTACAGTAAACTGTATTATAACATGACTTCGGTAGCCCCATTATAATGTAATGCTCATCACAAATGAGAAAAAACTTGTTAGAAGAACAGTAACATATTTTCCGTTCTTAGATGGTATGGCCTGATGGTGGCACACGATTTGAAGCTGCAGTTTTACAGGAATGAATGCTAAGTGTTTGCCAAGTGTGCTTGCTGACTATTTCATGGTATAAACAAAATACTAATATGCCTGGTGACATTTGAATATTGTCCCTTCTTTCAATAAAGTTTTTTGTTTTCAGATTTTTTATGCCCTTTTCCCTAGCTCAGTGTGGAACGAAGTCGATGGGTCCATGTACTTTTCCGACTGATGTTAGTCTGCAAAAAAGGCAGGAACGCACAAAGAATGACCTTATAAATAACGGTGTGCCAATGAGTTTGTCTACAATTGAAAGTAGTTACAGTTTACCTACTATACCTACTAGGGAGGCTGTTGCTCAGTTAGGACTAGTGCGCAGATCTTAGGATCAGGGGAGAACTTGTTCAATCCCCACCCCAGTCAGCATTCCTTGGGCAAGATCCTTCACCCCAAATTGCTCCTGTGGGGATTGCCCACAGTGTTGAGTGTATGTAAGTCGCTTTGAGTGAAACTGCCAACACGTGACATGTAATGTTTAAAATAGTTTAAAATACAAAATGCTATGCTAACACGTTAGATTGCTAGAGAGGTCTAAATGCCTTTGTTAGCCTTTTAGCATTAACACCAAGGCTTTGGCAGGCATGCTTACATTGGCCTGATAAATTTACTTATGAAGCTAATAAGATTATAAACTGGAGGCTCTTTTATTACTTTTCAGAATAAAAAGCCTATATTCACTGCTTGCCAGAGAGCATTTTGCTAAGAGCAAATAGCTTATATTACTTATAGTAGCTTTCCCAAGATGGCGGAACAACTGGGTTAATGTTAGCTGTGGAAACTCAACTCCAACAGAAGAATCCTTTTAAAAGGAGTCTCAGATGGTCAAGATGGAAATTGATTGATTAAAAAAAAAAAAAAAGGTTCTTTTTGCTAAGCTAGATCAGTTACTCTCAAAACTTGCCTACTTCTTATTACTACGTTGAGTTTCCCTCTGCCTTTTTTATAGCAGTGAGATCTAGGTTTTTAATTCTTTGGCGATTTTTACAGTTGTTTTCTTTCTTTGGACAGTAAAGTTAGCCAGGCAGCTAGTAGTAGCAATGAAGCTAACTGTACATGAATATATATTTAAAATATCGTATCACCTCCTGTGTTGAAACAAATACAGTGTGTCCTGTGGTGTTGGTTGTTGCTAGACTGTGAGGTAAACAGATATCTATCTGAACAGTTTGGGAAATTCAGACTGTTGAAGTTTGAACATTAACCTACATCTACACGTATGTAATCCAATCTCAGAATAATCAATCCAGGTGATGCAATTAGAGAAGGAAGGATGGCACAGAGCTCTTTTTCCACATCTAATCAGGATGGCAGGTATTAGAAGAGGCCTGAGATTCATCCTGAGATAAGGAGAGGAAACAGAAGCTCCTCCTATTCATCATCAATAGAGCTGTTTGTTTCTCAGCTCAGAGTCTCCTCCCGGGTGCCTTTCACACAAAGAGAGAAAAAGACTATCATGGGGAGTCAGTGCAAATATTTCTACAGGTTTATGGTGAGAAATATACAATGAATGAAGTGTCCTCAGGGTAGCTAGCCACATCCTAACCATATACATATAATGCAACTTTCATTTCTGAACTAACGTTGTTAAACCTACACCAACCAGAAGAGAGCAGATGGCTGTTGGATCGAAGCTTGATTCCTGACAAATTCACTCAAGGTTGTTTTCTTTTTTCTCATTATGCAAGATATGTTTGAAGGAATTATTTTGTCACTGCTAGATATATGACAAACTTTAAGGGTGAGATGATCCATTGTTTGTTGGTGTCACGCAGCTTTTAGAAATTAAGCAGAAGGCCACGGTTGGCCTGTCAGTTTGTGTAATTTGAAATGGACCACTTTTCCAGTCATCCCTGAGAGTGATGGGTTAGCTGAGATACGTACTAGCCCTCCACTTTACCATTTATCATCTAAGAGAAGAATGGACTTCCTTCATTCAGAAGTACAGCTCATGGTGAACTCCATGTCCTAACACAAATCTGTTAGGAACTGAATGAGGAAATACTTTGTGAGGAGTTATCTCTGTCAGTGCTGGTGCGTGGGATGAAGGCCAAAAACAACTGCTTTGTTTGGCAGCAGTTCTGTGGCTGTGGCTCCTTTTAAATGTTGCTGTCAATTAAAATCAGAAGGATTGTTTGACTGGCAGGTTGGTAAGAGACAGTGTGGTGAAATATTCAGATGTTTTATTGAGATCATGTACAAAGGAAGCGGAGATATAGAAATGCCTGTTGGAATGTCAGGCAGTACTTAGTTTTATCTACCATTTATTAATTTCTTCCACAGTAAAACAGCTCCAGCAACAGCAGAACAACTCTGGTATAAGAATACCCTGCATTCAAAGTTTATATGATCATTTCTGTATTATTTTATAGAGTTTCTTAAAGTATTTTATACTATAACATAAGAACAGAGTTTGACTGTCAAAGAATATGTCATAGATCAGCTTCATTCACCTTTACATACTACATAATACTCCTCGCAGTTTGACGTGTTGCTTGTCTTGCTAAGCTCTTCCTCAAAACTCCTAAAGCGTGTCTACATGTGAAGCAGGATAAAGCTTTTTGCATAAAAGCTCCATCTTTCCTGCCCTTGTTCTTTTTAAGAAATACTATCTGACAACTTCTTCTGTGGCTTCTACTTATCTGAAACAGGATCGTTAGCAGACCCTAATCAAAGCAGAATAATCAACAACACGGATCTCTAACCACCTTAATTATATATTCACTCATTTACTTTGTAGACGTCCCTTGTTACCTCTCTAAAAAACGCACATGCTTCTTTTGGTTGCTATTTTGTTACACTGAAGTGGATTATATATGAAGCGCCTCATTCTGTCGGACGCTTCAGTGATTTTCCTACGATATGTTGAAAGAAGAGTTGGGCACCAGTCAAACCTGCTGAGTAAGCAGATACAGGGTGATGATTCAATAGAAGATGGTGTCAAACAAAGACTTAACAGCAGTTTTGAACTTGCTCAGGACAGCTGACCTTTGACCTTGTGATTCCTCACCTGTTTCGACCTCCCTGATTGAAATCGTGAGATCGTGTTTTCCGTGATCGTTGGAGTCATGAGCTAAGTCAAAGACGATCTTTGTCCGCACCCCTCCCCCCGGATGTTTCTCAGTTTGCTCCATTTGATCTCAAGGACAAATACAAACTGTGACTTCCTACACAAAGCTGCTGGTCAGACAGCCAATGGGAAACCAGATCAATGGTGAGGAACTTTATCAATCAGGTGCTGAAATGTGGAGCTATTTCATGTTGAGATGCAGGGATTAGTCAGCTTATTGATTAGAGAATTCCAGAAAAATAAATCCTTGGAGACTGGCATTTTTCACTTTTGTTTTACATTTTCGGATCACTTGATTCAACATTTATCAAGAAAACAATCTGCAGATTTATATTAATATATGTATTTGATACCAACTTTGGTATAATAGGTGGTTTTGAAAAGTACTGTGTTTCCTTAAAGGCAAAATACGTCTTTGTTCATGTGGATATCTGACGATCATTCATAGCCATAGCGTTTGGTGTGGATCAGATTTGTCCTGACCAACGGCTTCTAACAATGACAATGTCCTTCTTCTTTTATTAACCGCCATCTTTGTCTTTCCCTATCCCTGATGATGGTTTATCTGCCATTACTAACATGTTTCCACAAAGTGAGAGTTTGAAAACATTGCTATGGGACTTTCCGTGGAACCCTTTTAGGGGTTTCGCACAAATGTCAAATGTGAAGATTTTTCATTCTGTTGATATCCATTTCTTGTTGCTTTTCAAATAGTATAGGACTGCCTTTCATATAGCATTTTTTTTTTTGTCCACTATCCCTCAAAGACCTTTAAACATGCAAGTTATTCTGCCCTTACAAGAATGTGTAGCGATTTCAGGCTTGACAGCAGGTTAGTTTCGGATGTTTACTGGTTCATTTTCATTCCATTTCCTTTTTCAATCCATTTCATTCATTTCCATTTTATGAAACTGAAATACAATCAAAACACAGTCACGAGACGTTGTCACATTAAACACTCAATACAAACACACAAGACTAAACAAACATTGTAAACAACAGAGTATCTGTTAGCATAAGTGCTAACCAAACATCTGAGCTACTGCTCACAGGCTAACAACATTAGCATCCCTCATTGTTTTAAAGTGTTTTGCATATAAATCAGTTTAAGTGTGCAGGCAAGTATACACAGACAATAGATGGTTAGGTACTTACAGACATAAAGGCCCTAGGATTTCAGCAAGGAATTGCATTGACAGAGGAAACATACAGCAAACACAGAGGCAAGGCCTGCCATGCAAGGTGCCACATGCTTGAAGAAACTTACATTCACACAGTGTTGGCCATGTTATACGGAGCAATTTGGGATTAAGTATCTTGCCAAATGATACATCAGCATATAGACTGCGGGGGCTGGGATTGCACCCCCAACCTTTTGAACGACCACTAGTGTCAACCAACCAATATTGAACTATGCTCAGAAATTGTTCTTGGGCCCAAGTTTTTAGACGAGCTGGAATTTTATACTGTACCCAGTACACCTAAATCAGTGCATAGCCCAGTGCTGTTCCTTCATAACGACTTCAAAAATAACCACAAGTAGCTTTTAGAGATTTTTAATCCTGTCACTTGTAATGTCTACAGGATGTTCAAGAGGCTTTGCATCTCTATTACCATAATCACTGATTCTGTGGTGTTCCTTGGCTGCAAATCACACTAGTTCTGCAGAATTTCTACTCAGTCATTGTAACAGGAGCATAACCGAGACAATCACAGGAAGACGGGGGCATCCATCCTCACTAACCTTTACATAAAAACACCTCTATAAGGAGAGGATGGATTTTCACAGGCTCTTTGATGGAGTGTCAGTTTGCAGAGTTGTCCGGCTCATCCTGCAGCAGCCGCCCAAACACTCCCCGCTACTCTGGAATCTCCGACCCGCACTGGAAACAGGTCAGAGGAGTCTAAAAAGAGGACGTCGTCCCTCCAACAGTTATTGTCTCCCGTCAGTCACACCCTTTTTCCACTCACACAGCTGTTTCACACGAGGTACATGACAGCTGGTTGCGGGGAACGCGCACACTACCGAGGTCACGGAACTCTGGGAAATCCCAGGGCAGGCAGCTCTGGAAGTGATGAGGAGAAGTCGATGCTTAGAATCTGTCTGTCAGCTTTTAAAAGTGAATATTAATAATGTCTCTTTCTGTTTCTATATCCTTATTCCTCATAAGGATACCGGGAATTTGCCTGATAGGGCCCCTTTGTATCTGGTGTTAGACAGCAAAAACACTCACAACTTTTTTGTCTTAGAATGCAAATCCACACAATTACGGGAAACTGATCAGTTATTCTTGGTTTTCGTCCAGCAAAATTATTTGTAACAGTTTTTTCTTCATAATTATTCTTGATCTTGGAAAAAGCAACGGCGAAAAAGACTCACCACAAGGTATTTTTTGTAACGTTTCTTGAATTTTTGATCATATCAAGTGATCAGACGTTCAGCAGATGTTGTTTTTTTTCTGCAAAGAAAGTTAAAAGACAAAAATGTAAACTAGTGCTGAAGAAGTCTGTCAGAGCTAAACCACTCCAAACAGCTACTAAAATAACTTAAATTAAGAGGCTCTTTCCCCCTAAATAATGATCAATTCTGTTTTATTGAACATGAAAATAAACGCAACTCTTAGCCCTGTTGTACTGTTGTTGTTTTTTAAATAGGGCTGTAACAACATTATTTTATTTTTTAGATTTACTGAGTACAAAAAACGGGGAAATAATGCTAGAAAAATCCCTTATTGCCAGGGCTCAAGGGGAAATCTAAATGTATTTAACAAACAGTTCCAAACACAATACCTACTTTAATTACATATTTATTTGAAAAAAGTAAATCATTATTTTAAAAGAAAAATATCAATTATATAAAACAAAGACATCGTTACATAAATTATTGCATTTTAGAAGTTGGAACCTAAGTGTGGCACTTTTAATATATAGTAATTGAATGACTAAAACACTGAATAACACTAATAGATTAACAACAAATAGTTTCAGACCTAGACTAAATGTTATGTGTTTGTTATTAGTAAAGGCTGTAGCTAATGTGTACTTAATTATTGGACATATTATTCATTTGAGCTCAAGGAAACATCCTCACATGTTTTTGTTTAAAACTGTTTTGAAGAAGCTCATTTTTTTAACAGACACTTTAATAGACAGGTGAAGCCAAGCCTAACAAACGGGGCTTTTGCTAACCTCAAATCTCATGGGAAAAAAAAAAAAAAATGGCTCTGCATGTTTAAGTTTGGTAGCTGTCATCTTCCCTGAGCCATTCCAGGCCTTGAATATTTCCACAGTGGACAGCTGTGATCTATATATACACAGGGACTTCCTAACTTCAGGAAAAAGATAGAAGGAAGGGCCGGATTCAGATCCTACCGCAGATTTCCTGTAATAGATTTCCACAGCGACTAAAGAAAAACACACAGTGAAAACAGTGGCAACATGCGGACTGCTGAGGTCACACAGGGCACTAACACTTCGGGCTTTGTTTGATACACTCCTTTCTTGCAGTAGGCGTGTGTAGTGTGCAGAGCCATAGCACTGTACACCTGTCTGACTCACATTCCTGCACTCACAGTTGACCAACGACAGCTTCTCCAAACAGTCTCACACACTCTCAAACACAATCTGTAGTATGTTTCACAACCACTGGTGCCAATTTAGCACACTGTTGCTGTAGGATTAATATATGCTTCTGTAAACTGGACTACAGAGTGCCTGTTTAAAGGGCATGTATAAATACTGCTGGTTGTTGCTACAAACACAAAAAGGAGTTCAGTAAAGGATAGAACTACACTTAAAAACTAAAGGGTATAGGCCTGTGGAACCTATATAGAACGAACCACTCGGTATCAATATTCAACCGTCAAAACTTGCTTTAAAATTAGAGCTGCAACAATTAAAGTTTCACAGAAAAAGCTATTATTTTGTCCGAAATGTGCACAGAGATTCATAAAATTTGATTTTGCGAACGTATGTACTACAGGGTTACGGTACGTTTGGATATTTCCTGGTAATCTCTTAAACATTATATTAAAATGAATATCTGTGGGTTTTGGACTTTCAAAAAAGAACCTTTAAACATCACTTTTGATGGTGAGGAGCTAGGAGGGAAATGTTTCAGTTTTTTGCAGTATAATAAATAAAGTGTGCCGATGCATCCATAATGAAAATAAGGGTTGCAGCCCTGTTTAAAAGTATGTCCGACATGTGCATCCAGCTAAGCATTGAAGTGAACTTTCCCTCCGTCTTCCAGGTCATAGAGTCCTGCAGGAGTCTCTCAGTTTAGTGAAACCTGCAGTAGAATTCTCCACTACGCACTCAGGGCCTTTTTCCTGACAGATTGAGATGAAGTGTGTGAAAGAGGTGCCCCGGGTCACTCTGGGGACATCTTGCGAGGTGTCGCTGTGCGGCCTATGACGCTCTCTCCGGCAGCGGGGAACAATAGGTGGAACCAGCTGCTGTGGGAGTCGGTGTGACTGAGTGGAGGAGCTGTTTACAGGCATTCAGCCAGCGGGCCAGGGCCGGACACCGGCCTACGTCAGCTCCTCCGGCGGTTTTATCGCAGCACGGCCCAGCGGAGCTGCAGACCTATGTGAGTTCACCTTCATCACAAGGTCTCCACTGTTCAAGGCTTCCATATGACACTCTGAACACAATGAGGTTTATCTGCAGTGTATATGTGATGGATAACACTCATGCATGTTGTAGATTTTGCATCTGCAACATTGTATGTGTGAGACTCAGGGCTCAAAAGTTGGAACTGAGTTGCAGAATTATGCATGTCACCATTTTATTTCTAAACCTTAAACCGGTCAAAGTGAGCTTTCAACTTTGATCATTGTAATTCTACACCCCTGCACGAATTGCAAGACTGCCACGTTAAAGACAAAAACAGCGTAGCATACAGTACGGAGAAGACCTCTACAGATATTTTTCGCTTTTGTTCAAAGATCCTAAAAGTCCCCCCGACTTCAGACGCTTGTCCTAAAGAAAAAAACGTGTAAGAACTCGCAGTAGCACCTAAACTTAATCGGCTGTTTTTTTTTCATCAGGAAAGAATATAGTGTATGCAGTGCATTTTAAAGAGGCACTATTGTGCTTATATGGGATTTCCCTTAGCTGTAGTGTAATATATAGGTTTTTGTGCATGTAAATCCCCCCTGCCTAAAAGACCTCCATTGGACTCGTTTGTTTACTTCTGTAACATAGTGGCATCACTTGAGCTTCTATAAGCTAGCACTCCAACAATTGTACATGATAATGGCAAGGACATTTTTGACACATCTCTAAGCGGTTGACCAATCACAACAGAGCCAGCCAGCTAACCAATCAGAGCTGACTGCGCTCTGGTTTCAGACAAAAGGTGAAAAGAGGTGCTGCAGCAAAGACAGTATGAGAAAAATAAAGCGCTTTTTGAACATTAAAGCATGTAGAAATGTCACAGTAGAGGAAGTAAACACAAATATGAAGCTAAAAATGAGCATTATAGGGAAATCATAAAATGTTGATTATTAAAACAAGCCCATGTAGGGCAGCAGTGCACTCTTTCGGGCACATATAGTCTTCCTCTTTGGTATTTTTCCCACAGAGAAGTTACAAAACCATGTTCTCTTACTCAATGTTGGTGAAGTCAAATTGACCCACATTGCAACAGCGGAAGTGACAATCCTCCTTATTTCTCTGCAGGTTCCAGGAAACCATACTCATCACTTTTTAAAACCATCCAGAAGCCTGCTTAACTCCCATGATTCATAGCTGCCCTGCCGACCTCGGCTTTGTGTACGGCTTGAGTACGGGCAGCTGTCCCCGTTTCATGACAGGTAAATATTGTGTTTCGCCTTCCACTCAAAGGGTAGTTTCCAAAATAGTTTATTTAAAAAAAGGCCCTGTCTTGAGCTGGGAGTAAACAACGCGTGCCGCAGATACTCTGGCTTGGGTTACCCTGCTTTGTGTCTCCCACCTCGGCCATTAAAATAACTGTGGCCCATTTAACATCTCAGATGGGAATAACAAAATATTTTCCACGTCTGTTATAACTGCCACACTAATGGTGAATCAGCAGGGATCATATTTTTTCCACCTCTCACTCATTGCTGATGATTAGGGGAAGGTCAGATGTGTCATGTCAATCACACAGAAGTGAGAAGTGTTTACCACCATGGGCTTAAAGTGTGGGCTGGGTTCAGGAGGAAAATAAAGAATGCCGAGTCAGTAAAACCAGGAGGATCACACAGGAGTCTCTACTGGGGGAGAGAAGGAGTAAAAATAGCAAGATGTCCCGAGATGATCTCAAGTATTGAGGCAGATTTTAAATGGATCGGTATCTAAGGCTGTATTGCATAATCAGAAACTCTACATATAACATTGACATTCAAATTTTAAAATCAACATTTCAAAGCTGGATAGCTTTGTCCTTTTTCTTTCTTTTTTGCATGTCTGTTCTTATAAGGCTAATTAATAAGGCTAAATTAATATGACACACATAGTATTTGTATTTCTACATGCAGATTCCAATGATGGCTATGCAGGATTGTTTTACACTTAAATAACTCTATATGGATGTAAAGATAACATATATTTAAATAAAAGATAGAATTAACCAAAATCCACAGCACGTTTCTATTAAAAGCAATATTGCAGTTCAATCAATATTTCTTCGTTGGCCTATAGCATTTAAAAAAAAACATATTTTCACGCCAATCTAACAGTTTGCTTTCCAGCACTCTCAGTTGGTGTAAAATATGACGATAGACAGTTTTGAATGTAAAATAATACATGCATTTCATACTAAAATTAAATTGAATACAACAAAAGTAGAACATCTACAAACCTTGTCCCCTGTTCATATTCTTTCAAGTATTATATTTATGCTTTTGTCTGAACCGGATAACAAGGGTGCTTGGTGTCGGCGTGCGCCCTCGTCCAAAAAATGCAGATTTGCCCTGAGAATAAATAGGGGATGGATGATTGGGAGGCAGCAGGCTTACACTGAAACTGAGATGTCTGAATTAGTTTCCTTTACCCTCCTTTCTTCTGTAGAGGAAGTAAAGAGACTCTAACTCTGGATTTATTTGTTGTTTGAGGTGCAATATATGACTCAGCAGCTTTAAAACATGAACAAACTATTATGTTCCACTTCACTCTAATGCAGTATTTTCGCCAGAATGTGGTCGGGCATATTGCTTGCCGAATCCACTTAAATGAGTACAACAAACATATCAGGAAGAAAGGTTAGGCATTTCTTGCCATTTCTGGGTTCTATCCTACGGTGGCCCACAGGGGCCAAAATGTGTACATCTTCTCAAAATTGACAACATGATGGAGAAACATGAACAGCGTTTACCAAAAGTGCTGCATAAACAAAACACTCCAAATAACAAACGCTGCAAGAAGCTCTAAACACAACGGGGGAAAAACGAGGACACTAAAATGTGATCGGACCAGTGATTCATGACATGTTTTCATCCTCCAATAACAACACACTTAAATCCTTAAATTATATTTAATTTCACACAATTCGCTACTTGCACTAAGCTTTGTGACGTACTTCCGACTCCAAATAATACGGCTCGGCCAATTCCGGTCTATTTGTTTACTTCAAACTAGCTAGCTACAGCTCCTGAGGTAATATTTTGCCATGAATACCCATAACACAATGCATTTTCAAAAACAGGAGAAGAAATACTCCGAACATTGTTGTGTTCCGCTTTGTTCGGCATCATCGAAATGTAATGGTATTTTGAGTTTCCATGGCTTTCCAAACCATCCCGACCTGAGAAGACAGTGGCCGGTGAACATACGTCGGGATAGTTTCACCATCTCCTCTCACACAAAGGTCTGCAGCAGACACTTTGCCGCCGATCAACTCATAGAGCCAACGACCCTTGATGGTCGGAGAAGGCTTGTTAGCTTTTTCAATGGAATGGCTATACCGTTGAAAAACCACGGCGTAATGTGTGGCAGAGAACAGAGCGGCCCATTGAACGAGTCCCTCCTGAGGAGCAAGAACAGCACACCGATGGCACTAAGGATAACGACTACTAGTCCCTGAACCGTCTGCACTTGACATGTCTGCATCAGCTCCAAGAGACCTGTCCAAAGAAGTAGAGGATCTGAGAAAGGAAATACAGGCGTTACGTGTCCAGCGAGAGTTTGGCTTACAGCGGTTTGCTGGCTCCGACGCGGACATCCGATCAGTGTTGCCACAGTTACTTCGAAAAGGTAATCTGATTAGTGATTACAGATTACTCCTTTAAAAAGTAACGTAGTTACTTTACTGATTACTTGATTTTAAAAGTAACTAAATTAGATTACAAGTTACTTTATTACATGATTACAGGTTTGGGAAATAGTAACGTTAGATTACTCGTTACTGAAAAAAGTGGTCAGATTAGAGTAACGCGTTTCTTTTTAAAGGTGTAATCTTTTTAAAGGAGTAATCTGTAATCACTAATCAGATTACCTTTTCGAAGTTACCGACATCACTGCATCCGATTTTATACCAGGTATCGTTAGACCTAAATAGTGCTATTCAGCTAACTGTTTGACATTAACCAAAGTAAACATCCGTTAAATTATAAAGAATCCTATCGTAAGTCTTAATAAAAAAGTGAATGTGCCTAATGCGTGACCGCTGTAGCCTGTGTGTCATGCGGACGCATTGTTGTTTAAAAAGTAGCCTAACGTTACAGATAAAATGCAGCACAAATAGCTTCTTAATCAGTTTATCTGAATGTTAAGTAGCATACGAGATGAGACATTGGCTTAGTTGTTACAGCAAACATTATTTTGGTGACAGTGTATGGTTGTATTTACTATGTTAATTAATAACTGACATGATGTATCTTTGTGAATAGATTTCCAAGCTATGACCACCTGATGGCGTTTTGGGGTTTGATTGAGCCTTCCGTTTACAAAATGGTTCGGGTCTCAAGAGCCAAATCGGCTGCCAAGCGAAACGAAGAAGTGGCCACACCTGCACGTCCATCAACGGCAGGTTATGGTCTGAATGTGCTTTGTAGTAACAAACGGGTGGGATGCCAAATAACCTTCTGTAAATGCAATGTTGCATTTACAGAAGGTTACACTGAAGGACTCAGCCCCCTTTAAATACACCAGTGCATTACCGCAACTCACAGTTGTTCCTAGGGTATGTACACATAACCATTACAAAACATTTAGCCAAACAATTAGAGCACAGCCTTACTAGTTTATAACTTAACGGAGTAACCTTTTTTTTTAACCTTCCAGAGACAGCAGCTTCAGCCATTCGACGAGTTCTTTCTTTTCCTCGTCTTCCTGACGGTTGGTTTGAAGTAAAGGGACATGGCGCATCGATTCCACATACACCAGTCCACAGTGAGCCGCAGGGTTTCCCACAGCGCTTTCCTGTTAAGGCGGCCGCCTTAACAACACGGGGTTGCCGCCTTGACTAACGTCACGTCTCCAGAAAAAAAAAAAAAAATTATATAGATATAGGCCTATAGCGATATTCGCCGTTTTACTCTTTCATGTTTTCTACCTTTCATTCCAAACCGTGACTGACAGTCTATCTTCTCTGCAGAACGCATTTTAAAATAAAAAACAAAAAACAAATAAAAGAAACGTTTTAAAATGTGGGGCTATGCCTCCAAATATGCCTCTGAATCGCGTGATGCGTCCGAACAGCGGCATCTAGTGGTATATGTCATTGTGCTATCATCGTTCGACCAACATCCTTCAAAACCAGCATTTTTCGGAAAGACTACTATTTGGATGGCTGACAACCTGTCGTATCAAGGTAAGATTATTATTGAATTCTATACTAGTCTAATAATAGTCTGTCAACTGTTCACTAGTAGGCTACCTGGATAAGCGTAATGTTTTCTTATCAAGGCTAATTGTGTTTAACGTTTACACGTGGCTATATTATTATAGCCTAGCCTGCCTTTGACATTTGCACGTAATTTTCTCTCGCAATGTTCACAGCCAAATGGATCGAAAAACTCAGCCCAAAATCGCCGGCTTCTTCATGCGACGTAGCCGGCCGACAGCCGGCCGACTTCCGGCCCCCCCCCGGAGATGAGTACGTCCCCCCCCCTCACCACCTTGACTAACACATTTTCTGGGGGAAACCCTGGAGCCGCATTATTGCAACATGGACAAGTTTTCTAGCCACTGCACTGGGGTCTCAGTGCATCTGGCTCACACCTGCAGAAGTGCAAGCTTACCTCCCTGAGGAATTTAGAGATTTTTTCCGAGACACCCAGGTGATCTTGGACTGCACTGAGCTCAAGTGTCAGACATCATCCTCACTACTCCTGCAAAGTGAGATGTACTCCACCTAAAAATCTCACTGCACCATGAAAGGCCTGATTGACATAGCCCCACATGGTGTAGTCACCGGTGCAAGTAGCGAATTCAATGATAACTACTGGTCTTTGATCAAGGTCAACCCATCCCTCCTCTCTGCTATTTGCAGGGACATAAATAAAGCCAGACAGATGCAGTGACCCCCATAGTTGTAGAAGGCTACCGTTTCCAAGCAGAGATTGTCTAAATCTAAATTTAACCCCTGCTTTTCTATTTTCTCTTTAACAAGGGGAAACAAATCAGGAAACATGATCACTCAGGGTTTCCAGATGGAAAAAACGTGCCGAGTTAAAGTAGCAGAAGGAGGGAAAAAATAGTCCAGTCTCTTTTTATTCATTCAGCTGCCCTCCCCAAACCCCCAACCCCCCCTTTGATGTTTCAATTTTACCCCGAGACACAGCCAGTTGTGTTGTGTGGTCTTCAGTTACACAGAGGAAGAGTGAGTGGAAAAAAGAGGAGCAGGAGACATTTGATACAACGGAACCACAAGGGGAGAAAATGTGAGAGGCTGCACCCCCCCCATTCACTCAAAACATTCCCGCTCTTAAACACTCGTCTGGTCCGTCTTTGTAGTTACGCTGATCCCATCAATTCACAAAAAACTTTAGATTTAATCCTTCTCAGCAGCACCCAGACCTGGCATTTTATCCCCAGAGAATAGGACTGTCAATAATACATGTTTATGTTTGTATTCCGCAGTATGCAGTATTTATTCTACTGTACGGTATTTATTTTATTCTTTATCTAACATGTACACAGTTTACTTACTTCTGCATTTTACTTGCATTGCCTTAATTATTTACGTCTTCACTATATTCAGAAGTTGCTGCTCATCATATATTTAGCCATGGATGAGTACTTAATCATTAATAATTAATAACTTATCTGTGTTTTTCTTCTATATACTAATATGTTAGATTATTCTGTGTTATTGCATGCCTTTCTTACCTGCTATGCCACTTTTGCTGTAACAAGTGTAAATTTCCCCACTGTGGGAATAATAAAGGATTTCTTATTCGGATATTGTATGCTATGACTGTTGTTGAAATTATCTTTTCGTGAGTAAAAATAAGATTCCATTCATTTATTAGCATTTCTGCTCCTTTCCCTATATATATTTGGAATGGAACGATTCATGACACACTAAGATTCTCCAAAATCTGTTATGTATAATGTGATCAATTCAAAAGGTGAACCAAGTTTCTGTCCCCAGATTTAATGCATAGGGCGGTTTGTCTTTAAATCTATGACCTATTTCCTAAAATTCCAACATAATGCCTTTCTAACAGTAGCATATACAGCCCCGGATGAAATTAAGAGACCACTTCAGCATTAGCAGTTTCTTTTGTTTCATTTTTCATAAATACGTCTTTTGAGTTAAATGATTTTTTCCTATTTGATTCTATAAACTACTGGAAATGTTTTTCTGTGTTGGAATTCAAAAGACACTGGAATGGCTACCACACATGTAGAGATAAAGATTTAAGAAAAAATTGGAGTGGTCTCTTAATTTTTTCAGCGGCTGTATTAATTCCCAGCCCTGATGATAGGGTGTGTATCTTATGAATAGTTTTGAGAGCTTTTGTTATAAAAACAGTTTGAAAAGCTGCTATAGGAGCATTAAGAGCCAGATAAATAATGAGCTGAAATTCAACATGAAGCTCTATAAAGGGGGAGCTACAGATTCAGCTGATTATTCTCTGTAAATCTAATAAGCAACACATTTACCGTTGTTATAACATTACAAATCAATACATCTTTTGATTATAGGGGCTTAAAGCCATCGTTATAAAAAATATCTGATGATTTTATATTTGTACAAGAACAATAATCCATCATCCTTAATATCACCATCATATGTTTTTTTAAATATCAAATGTGTTATCATCATTCAAAATCCAGTATATTTTTTACTCTCTAATGCTGGCTATTCTATTTTGAGATGTTTATATTTTAGAATGGTTTTATTTCTAATAATGTGCAATGCCTTGTTTTGTTTTGCTGCTGCAATGTTAACATTTCCCAGTTTGGGGTCAATAAAGTACATCTTATCTTAAGCATATGCTACTATAACTAATCACCCATTTATTTAAAACTGTTTTAATACGATATGTTTTTTATTATTCTGATTGATTTGAAGTTGTAAAAAACAGAACAGCATCAACAACGGCTGGTAGTCCCGAGTTGGTGTCCCATGCCGTCATGCTTCTAAAATAAAGGGTCTCCTATAGAACACTCGTGTAGGGGACGTGGGCACGCGACAACACTTCACGTGTGTCACTCCAATCATGTTTACATTTTAAAGCCTGAGGAGTTTTACTAAGGCCTCTCACTCCTCATCCTGCACTGACTCTGTGGATCCTTCACCGGGTCACTCAGTGTGACCTCCACATTGTCACTGTAAGCACGGAGAAGCCTTGTTGTTCTCGGGTAGAGTTTAAAACAAGGCGCAGCAGCATTGTGACGAATACTTCTACAAGGGATGCTAAACCTCAGTTCCTACAGCAGCGGCCTTGAGCCTCTCCAACAGTATCAGGTTGGTCACACTCACTGGTCTGTAAATCATCTGTGTGAAGGTCAACACTGATGGAGACTGTAGTAGCATTAAAGGAGCTTTAACTTATGTGCTATATTCTTATACGCTACAGTACATGTGGAAAGAGAGAATGCAGAATTGATATTTAGCATCCTTCACTTTGGCCCTCTTGCATGCTGGTATAAATATATTTCCACAGAAATATCATGGTGATAGGTATTATTTAGGGTTGCAAAGGGGCGGAACATTTCCGGTAAATTTCCATGGGAAGTTAAGCTGGGAATTTTGGGGAATTAATGGGAATTTATGGGAACTAACTGGGAATTGATGCAACGGCATGAATAGATATATAAATAATTAGGCTAGCTAAACAACTGGAATGACCTTCAAAACATCTTGCAGGAGGCAGAAAAAAACAGCATCACCTTTGAGGTAGCTAGCATCTTTACAAGAGTGCCTCATAGATGGTAAATGAAGTGATGCTAGCTATGGCTTATTTAGCATCTAAGTTATCAGCTAGCTATCTACTAGATGAATACATTTGTATGTGATATTTGCAATTTAAACACAAAATAAATACATTACCCTATAATATCATCAAACCTTACTTCACTTTGTGTATTCCACAGGCTCAAATGTGTGGCTTCAATAGTCTTGTGCTTTGGGCTCAAAAGTGTGGTCCAGACTACTAGAAATCACATGTGCATGTGATGGAGGAATGCACAGTGCCTGTAGGGGGTGTGGTCTCAATAGCCATGCATAAGCAGTGTGCTATGTGCATGTGATTGAGGAATGGTACAGTGGGGCAAAAAAGTATTTAGTCAGCCACCAATTGTGCAAGTTCTCCCATTTAAAAAGATGAGAGAGGCCTGTAATTTTTATCATAGGTACACTTCAACTATGAGAGACAGAATGGGGGAAACAATCCAGGAAATCACATTGTAGGATTTTTAATGAATTAATTGGTAAATTCCTCGGTAAAATAAGTATTTGGTCACCTACAAACAAGCAAGATTTCTGGCTCTCACAGACCTGTAACTTCTTCTTTAAGAGGCTCCTCTGTCCTCCACTCGTTACCTGTATTAATGGCACCTTTTTGAACTCGTTATCAGTATAAAAGACACCTGTCCACAACCTCAAACAGTCATACTCCAAACTCCACTATGGCTAAGACCAAAGAGCTGTCAAAGGAGACCAGAGACAACATTGTAGACCTGCACCAGGCTGGGAAAACTGAATCTGCAATAGGTAAGCAGCTTGGTGTGAAGAAATCAACTGTGGGAGCAATTATTAGAAAATGGAAGACATACAAGACCACTGCTAATCTCCCTCGATCTGGGACTCCACGCAAGATCTCACCCTGTGGGGTCAAAATGATCACAAGAACGGTGAGCAAAAATCCCAGAACCACACGGGGGGACCTAGTGAATGACCTGCAGGGAGCTGGGACCAAAGTAACAGAGGCTACCATCAGTAACACACTACGCCACCAGGGACTTAAATCCTGCAGTTCCAGACGTGTCCCCCTGCTTAAGCCAGTACATGTCCAGGCCCGTCTGAAGTTTGCTAGAGGGCATTTGGATGATCCAGAAGAGGATTGGGAGAATGTCATATGGTCAGATGAAACCAAAATATAACTTTTTGGTAAAAACTCAACTCGTCGTGTTTGGAGGAGAAAGAATGCAGAGTTGCATCCAAAGAACACCATACCTACTGTGAAGCATGGGGGTGGAAACATCATGCTTTGGGGCTGTTTTTCTGCAAAGGGACCAGGACGACTGATCCGTGTAAAGGAAAGAATGAATGGGGCCATGTATCGTGAGATTTTGAGTGAAAACCTCCTTCCATCAGCAAGGGCACTGAAGATGAAGCGTGGCTGGGTCTTTCAGCATGACAATGATCCCAAACACACCGCCAGGGCAACGAAGGAGTGGCTTCGTAAGAAGCATTTCAAGGTCCTGGAGTGGCCTAGCCAGTCTCCAGATCTCTGTCATTGCCAACAAAGGGTATATAACAAAGTATTTAGATGAACTTTTGTTATTGACCAAATACTTATTTTCCACAATAATTTGAAATAAATTCTTTAAAAATCCTACAATGTGATTTTCTGGATTTTGTTTTTCTCATTCTGTCTCTCATAGTTGAGGTATACCTATGATAAAAATTACAGGCCTCTCTCATCTTTTAAAATGGGAGAACTTGCACAATTGGTGGCTGACTAAATACTTTTTTGCCCCACTGTACTTGAATAGCATCTGTTTGTTTTAGTCAAGAGTATGTTAAAATATACTTTCCCCAACTATATTTAAGTTCCCTATGAAGAGCCAACCTTCAGTTTAGAAAATTCCCAGTTTATTCCCGTTAATTCCCATGGAAAGTGTCCATCTTATTTTCACACTTTTAATCAAACTTCAAGAAATGCAACTATTACAGCTGACATTATTATGAAAAAAAAGATAACTATGTTTGCCTTTAGAAATTGCAATTGCATCATATACTAGGAGTTTTGGCCCTAACATTAGTACACCACAAAACAAAAATACTTGGTCAAAGTTAAAACCACGTGGAGCTCACGCAGATTGCTCAAATGAAATCAAATGAGAAAATTTGGATCAGGTTTTGCTACCATGTTATCTGGCAAGTACATGCAACTTTATATGCCATATTGTTATGGTTTACCCCACAACTAACAGGGATACAATTATTTTAAATAATGAGCCCACACTGATAATCTTTTTTCAATGACAAGAAATGGATCTGATATGCACCATGCCAGATATCACAATTATTTTATTAACCTACATTATTGTTATTTTGATAAAAGGAATAAACATCTGATATCCTTAGGTATTATGTGCCGGGATAACACTAGGCCCTACATTTACAGTATGTTTTGTTTACTGCTAAATCAGAAGCACACTATGTCACATAAATCCATTAAAATACGGGTTTTGTGTCACAGAAGCCATTATGAGTTTGCAAATCAAGACAATAGGACAACACTTAGAAGACTGAAGGTAAGGTGGCAATCATTATGACACACATGTATAATAGTCTCATCCGTCAATAAACAACATCACTTGTTGCAAATTTGCAGGGCATAAACAGAAATCCTACAAAGGGAAACCAACAACCATTTCAGTCCTTATTCAAAATACTCAAAAACGAGTTGATACCAAATCAACAGAAAAAAACAACAAACATGTAAACAGAAGCTGCATCAATAAAAGAAACGGCCCTGCAGACACTAAGGAGCCTCACAGATTGTTCATAAATGCATTGAACAATAAAGATGCAAGACATAAACATAAACATAAACATATTAGCATCTTATCTTGTGGAAGTGAAGTCGTGATTCCCCCAGAGCCTGGAAAGAACCAGCAGGTAAGCCTCCACATCAGAGGCCGACAGGTGGTGCGAGAGGCGGCTGAGTATGAGGCGTTGTTGACGGGCAGAGGAGTGGACTTGCAGCGGGTGTAAATTGGATTCATTTCTCCGTAAAATTGTCGGACTAATAACGACTTATTTTCTACGAAATGATACATGTGAACCCGAATGTTTGCGGGCCAAACAGGCCGGCGGTGAACGAGCAGTTTAAATATCCCGCCTGATTAGAAAGGGTGCGTTTGATTTACGTTGCAGGGACAGCTAGATGTCAGCGTGGGAGTTTAACATCAAAAGACGATATAGGAAGAATGCATGAATGGAGTGGTTGCTTTTATATCATTTGTGGAGATGAAGGATATTCCTTATGGTTATTGATTATTTCTATTTTTTCTATTCTATTCTAACTGTCGTTTTCATAAGATGCAAAATACTATTAATATAATAGCCTACAAAAATAATAACTTACATGTAAATGTGTGTTCTATTCTCTTGTATCTGTATCCTTCTAATTAAGGTTTTACTTTAATGTGTTATGTTTATGTATCTTATTTTATCTCGACTGATTTTGAGAATCAATTCAATTAAACCCATATGTTACTGTTTTATTGCCTCATAAAATTGAACCCCTTTTTTTTTAAGTAACATGTGAAGTTTATTGTGATTTTTTTTTACGATTTCAGAGCAATCACATTTTTATTTCCCAATCCTTTAGTTAAGCAGCCCAGAGTTCGTGTTGCCACCCTTGTGATTTCAGACAGCTGCAGCATCCAGATACACACTGGATGCTATTTGTGGGAAGTGTTGTGCCAGAGGTGAGATGCCAGGAGAAGTTAATAACAGCTGAACCTGTCACTGCCAATTACAAAAAACAAAGAGGGGTGGGGTTCCAGGGATGGGCACAGTAGCACATCACGTAGGCAGATACGGGGGCACCGATGGCCACTTTGGACCCCACAGGCTGCACACGTCTGAGCAGACACTCAGGAATGGACAAGCTTAGAGGACAGATTAAGGAATCAAATAGCTGAGGTGTCACAGAGCTGTACCAGTATGTCATTAAACTTCTACCAGTGGCATGTCAAACAAGCACTCAGGTGTATACTTTGTGGCTCTGCCAACAATATTTCTCTCAAGGATAGTCCCTTCCTTGACAACACAGAGCTTAACGCCTCTTCATATGTTATTTGCAGACCCTACTGTCAATGTCATTATTATTTTAGTATTTTGCCAAAACAAATTAATTATTGTTTAGATTTTAAATTCTTTAGCATCCTAAAACCCCTTCCTTCCATTTTTTTTGTGACAGTTTTCATTATTTGTAAACTTATAATTGTTGTTAATTTACATTGTACTTATATGTCCTTATCTGTTCAACTAAAAAAACATAAAGACAATTTTAAAAAAGCGTTTCTACCAGTGAAACTTGTACTATCACTAAAGAAATAATGCTAAGTGGCACTTGGTTTTGGCACAGTTTTTTTCACATGAATATATATTAACTCATCATGAAGAACACTACTCTGATGTATTGATGTTTGTAACAAAGGACATTAGTCAACTCCTTGAAAATAACCTAAATGATTCATAGTGATGTCATAAGAGTTACAAATCTGGATTATGCAAATGAAGTTTACAAAAATGAGGGTGCCAGCGTTTTCTAAAGCCTTTTATTTTATTTTATTAATTCAATATTTCTATATTCTTTTTGGATTAATAGAAGAACCGATAACATAGACACGGAACGATACAGAAACAGAGAGAGAGGAGTGATATTATTACATTCGAATCATTTAATCTTAAAGAACTGTCTGTCTATACTTCCTTACTGAGTTGCTCTTATCATTAATCACTCTTCTGCTACGTAACCAGAAACAGGTAGCGTTTTGCTCAATAAATCACATTTCATTTTCACTGACATATAATTGAGCTGACAATTGTATCCAAAGCAACTTACAATAGACAGGTTATTCAATTCAATTACCCAAATGATTGTGAGTGCCTTTATAGCCCAAGGTGCCGCCAAGACAGATGGGTTTTTCAGTTCCTGACAGAAGACATGTAGACCTTCTGTCCTGATATCAATAGGGAGCTGTGGCGCAGTGGGATAGTGTGCTGATCCTCGGATCAGGGGAGAGTAGGTTTGAGTCCCACTGCAGTCAGCATGTTGTCCCTGGGCAAGACACGTCACCCCAATTGCTCCTGTAGGGATTGTCCACAGTATGGAATGCATGTAAGTCACAATGGATAAAAGTGTCTAATAAGTGTCATGTAATGTAAAAATTCTGCCATTTTGAAGCCAGAATAGGGCGAACTGGGTTCTGCTCTCAGTGAGAGACGATTGGCAGATGCCGAACAAAGTGCACATGCTGGAGTTTATGGTTTAACCATGTACTGATGTAGATCTCATCTCAGGTGAATGAGGAGGAACTGCATGAATTAAAGCTGCTGGAAACCCTATACATTTGTGTTTCTCAGCTTCGCAGCTTGCAAAACTAAATACGATTTTTAAAAAGTAGCATTTCAATGCCCACAAATATATAACTGATGCACTCAATGATTACATCCATCGGACTCTACGGATGTGAAAAGAGGACCTACAGTACAACACTTATTTGAAAAGAAGATAGGTACATTTGAAATGTAAAATGCATCATAGAAAAGAATCAAACAGGAGATACAGACACTGATAGGGTTTTTTGAAACACTGTAGGACACTGCTAGACTGCAAAAGTCACAGTGGTTTGGACACATCACAAGAACAGATAGATCCCTAGCACAGTGCAGTTGAGGAAAGAAGAGGTGCGGGAAGGCCAAGGGGAGAATTACGAAAGATTGTGATGTTCTGTGAAGGCTGGTGATGTGATGAAAGTGTCCCAAGAACCCTTGGACCACGGGAATGACCCAGGCCTCGCCGGTTGCTGAATCAAATTTCCGAAGTGGCCAAACGGTTGTACTACTAACTTATGTTTCACTGACATGATGCAATTGGGCTTCGTGGATGCAGAAGACTGCTGGATGATACTATGATGGGTATTTTTGTTGTTGAGATCCAGGCCATTTTGGCTTCATGCACCACTTAGCAACACCCAGAGGTTGTAGACCAGTCAGGTTACTGCTATAGCTATTGGGCAAAAAATAGGACCATAAAGTAAAACCCTTTCAATTTGCAGCCACAAGATAACAGAGCTATATTTGTCAAGATTGCAGAAACAAAACATGCAATTGCTTATTAGTCCGCTTTTAATGAGCCTCATTTGATCATTTGAGCTCTGTGTGTCCGGCCAGGATGTTGGAGGCTCGGGCGGGGAACAGGCTCTATCAATCCTGCTGCCACACATTTCATTCAATAATTTCATAATGTGCAGTAATCTGATGTTCTCTTGAGTTTTGCGAGCCATCCATGCTCCACGTCAGGAGGGGCCCCATCGTGTGTGTGTGCAGGAATGTGCCTGCTAAAATGAAAAACATGAATTTTCCATTGAGGAGTTGGAGAACTTCTATAGGAGCTCCCTGCATGTATAGATAGAGAGGCAGCTTTCTGGGGAGCATTTTCCTGAGGGCACCGTATAGTTTCCACCTGATGGTGGGCAGGTTCGCATGTTACAAAGTTCCTCAGTTTCCCTCCACTCTCCCCGCCCCCCTCTGTGGTTGTTTTGTGGCGTTGTAGACATGAGCAGGAAACATTTGTTGTGCACAGGATGCCCCCTAAACGCACCGCTCCCACTCGGCTAATAACTTTAACACTTCTTCTTCCCCTTTGCACACAAACGGGACATGTTCACTTCCTCTTTGGTCGGTCACTTCCTGTGTGGTGGGAAGGCACCACGTTCTCAGTGTGTGTGGTCAGACTCGTAGTTAGCCTCTCCCCAGGGACAAGACACACGGAGTGGTTCTGTTTTTATTTGACTTTTTTCATTCCTTAAATTGGTGCAAAGCATGTACTTATTAATAACCATTGGGAAGGTCTCCACATATTTACCCTCGACTCTTACTAACTATGCTCCAAAATGTTGTCTAACCTTCTCAAAGATTTAGTCTCTGAACATGTATAAATTACAGTTGAAACATTTACATTTGTTTTGGTTATATTCATTGTCATTTTTATTATGTTCTAAACTAATTGTGTAATTTTTTACATTATTTGATGGCCTGATTTAATTTAACTTATATATTTTGGCGTATTCTGTATTTTTATTGTATTTTTGAATAGTTTTTTTATGCTCTATAAATAAATACATTATTATTTGTATTATTATTTGTGTGGTACATTTCCTGTCCCTGCCTATAATGATTATCAAGGCAGTTTTATGAAGAAAAAAGGAAATAAAACATTTCTACTACGCATTGAATACTTACTTTATGTTTTAATGGTTAATCTAATTATTTGCACTTAAATGGCTTAATCATTCAAGTGCACCCAACTGTCCATGCAGCCTGTTGCTCCTTCTAGATGTTTACTATTTTCAACTTTTAGTTTTCTTAATTGAACTTTCCATATTTTTCTGTAAGTAATACCCATACATGTTGTCCTATTGTTTCTGTGTCTAAGACGCCATGTCCCAGTATAGGACATTTATGCTTGAACTTATTATTCTATAAAGATATGTATGTATTTATTTATGAACTACTAACTACGTGTAGTACTATTGTGTTTCATTATGGTCTTTAATGTATGTGTATAACTTGAATTAAAAACCTGTGGTGCATATTACATAGTTTTTGAAGAGCTGCAAAACATCACTTTTTTTAACACTTTTTTTAATGCCGACTCTTATCATTTACACAATGTGCACAAAAATAATTCATAAAGGAAGTAATAACAGGGGAAGGAAGCATGTGAGCTACTGTACGTGACTCCAGAACTACAATATTCTGGGAATTCTCTCTCTATCACACTACCCAAACAAGAAAAGCATCTACACAAATCTTAGTCACACTCATTGTTGTTTTTCAGATTAACGTATAAATAAGCAGCTTTATGAAACATGAATTATTGGAACTGTGTGTGTGTGTGTGTGTGTGTGTGTGTGTGTGTGTGTGTGTGTGTGTGTGTGTGTGTGTGTGTGTGTGTGTGTGTGTGTGTGTGTGTGTGTGTGTGTGTGTGTGTGTGTGTGTGTGTGTCAGCATGAGGTGTGGATGCTGATGAGCAGGGGCCAGTCAGAAGGAAGCACCCCCCTCCCCTCGATCCCATCCTCACACAGGCCCCCACTTTCTACAGAGAGGAGCAGGAAAAACAGCATAAACACTACTGGAATGGGGGGGAGGCGGGAAAAGGAGGAGGAGGGGTGGTTTACAGGATGTTGTTTGAGTTTCAGATCCTGTTTTCATCCCTTTTCCCAAGGAGCGACTATAACGCAGGTGCACCAACAGCCCCCCCCCCCCCTCCACCTTAACGCCAGCCCCCTTACTTCAAAGCCTCATCCATATTCCCGCCCCCCTTTTGACCAAATAAGTACAGATCTTCCCCCAGTTTTTTGTTGTCATTTTTTCCTGAGGACGGAGGGATCAGAGATTTTTTGAGGATGTTTTTTGTTTTATGTAGCACTTTCCCTCTGTTAAAGGGGACATGCTTTAATGTTCAGAAAGCTCTTTATTTTTCTCATACTGTCTGTGCTGCAGCACGTCTTTTCCCCCTCTGTCTGAAACCAGAGCCCAGTCTGCTTTGATTGGTTGGGCGGCTCTTTTGTGATCGGTCAACTGCATACAGATGTCCAGCCCCTTGGCCTATCACATACAATATGTTTGAACGCTACCCAAAAGAAGCTTGAGTGTTACATATTGATGTCACTATGTAACGGAATTAAACAAACTAGTCCAATGGAGGTATTTCAGACAGGGGTGTTGTGTGTCTCCGGATGGGATTTTAGCATTTGCAGAACATGTAAATGCACAAAAACCTATATAATACTGGGAAAGGGAAAACAGAAAAAGCACAACAAGGCCCCTTGAACAGAATAAAAACATCGAACTATCAGTCACACAGTTTGACACTGAGTGGCTTTTCTTTTCACTGCCTGTTGCTTACTGTTAGCTCCAGAGGTGAAACATGCATTAAGGCCCCACATATCTGCAGGAGCTCTTTTTTTCCACCTTACTATAACAACATAAAAGACATTCTGCTGCTGGAAATGACAGGAAGTAATTACTGCTTTGGGTTACTTGGAAACATAAATGTCAAAGGTCTAATGAATAGAAAAACTCCCCGCTCGTGTCCCGAATCCATTGCCGAAACTCACCTCCCCCCCGAAAAAAAAAAAAAAACTCAGGGGCTGCATTTCATTATAAATCATTTTCCAGTTTTTAAGTGTGCTTCTGAGAAAAGTTTCCATGAGATCATCAGCTGTCAGTATGGGGAGCCAGTCTTAGCTTATATTCTGAAATTCAAACCAGCAGCAGCAGGATGGCAGGCGTGCAGCGAGGAGGCTCCCTCTGGTAAAGACGTACCAATGCTACAAAACCGGCAACATGAATACTTTATGAAATGTCTAAGTGACTTGATGACATTTTTTTTTTTATAAATATGAAATTTCAGTTGGGAACAACTCAAGAGGCGTAGGGGGGAAAAAGAGTTTAAGAGGAAGTCACAGCAGCAGGAAAGCAACACATCCCAGAGTAAATGTTTATTGAATTAACAGGTGTGGCTGCTGTTTGTTAATACAGGCCCAATCTGTAATCCAAACATCAAAAACCGAAACTGAAGCTCTTTCTTTAATTTGTGAGTGGGTGCGAAACTGAAAAATGTTTTCTCTGTTGAAGGAAGTCAACACACATTTTGGTGGTTCAAAGTTCAATAGTGATAGTTAGCCAAAAATCTAGACATATTTCCGTGTAAAAGCTACAAAAAGAAATGCAGTAAAATCGTTGAATGGGTAATACACACAGTTATAAGCAGCCAATCTAGCTGGCGCCATGGAGCAGTTGGGGGTTCGGTGCCTTACTCAAGGGCGCCTCGGCAGGCCCAGGAGTGGAGGTGAACCAGGAGGTGAACTGGTTCAAGTCTCTACAGACTGAACCACTTCCCCCCTAAGGCCTTCAATGTCCATTTTTTAATCGCAGAAATATTCTTTTAATTGCTCACAGTTTTGATATATATATATATATATATATATATATATATATATTTATATCTGTGTAATATTATTTGCTATATTTATATATAATTAAGTAGTTTTCGGGATGGTGTACTGTATGTGGATTCACTTAAAATAAGCTACATAGTGTAACAATAAGCAAATATATTCAGTGGTCAGTGGTCGACAGTAAATAAATACATTTACTTGAAGGAAATTGGAGATTGTTTGGACAGCTCGACTGAGTGCGCATTCAAAGTCATCATGAAAAGGGTGTTTACCACTGTTAACAGTATTAATAATGACTAATTACATCAAAGCTGGTCCGTGGAACGACGGACCAGCTTTTCACTCTCGCAAGGATGCTGGAGGGGGCCTGGGAGTACGCTCATCCGGTCTACATGTGCTCAGGGCCATCCAATCTCTGTACTCTCAAAGCGAGAGCTGTGTCCGGGTCCTCGGCAGCACGTCGGACCGATTTCCGGTGAGGGTTGGCCGCAGCCAGGGCTGCGCTTTGTCACCAATCCTGTTTGTGATATTCATGGACAGGATTTCGAGGCGTAGTCGTGGGGGAGGGGGTTTGCAGTTCGGTGGGCTAAGGATTGCACCACTGCTTTTTGCAGATGATGTGGTCCTAATGGCTTCATCGGTCTGTGACCTTCAGCACTCACTGGATCGGTTCGCGGCCGAGTGTGAAGCGGCTGGGATGAGGATCAGCACCTCCAAATCTGAGGCCATGGTTCTCAGCAGGAAACCAATGGATTGTCCACTCCAGGTAGGGAATGAAGCCTTACCCCAAGTGAAGTATCAAGTATCTCGGGGTCTTGTTCTCGAGTGAGAGAACAATGGAGCGTGAGATGGGCCGGAGAATCGGAGCAGCGGGAGCGGTACTGCAGTCGCTTTACCGCACAGTTGTGACGAAAAGAGAGCTGAGTCAGAAGGCAAAGCTCTCTGTCTACCGGGCCATCTTCGTTCCTACCCTCACCTATGGTCATGAAGGATGGGTCATGTCCGAAAGAACGAGATCGCGGATACAAGCGGCCGAAATGGGATTTCTCCGCAGGGTGGCTGGCATCTCCCTTAGGGATAAGGTGAGAAGTTCAGTCATCTGGGAGGGACTCGGAGTAGAACCGCTGATCCTTCGCGTTGAAAGGAGCCAGTTGAGGTGGTTCGGGCACCTAGTGAGGATGCCACCTGGGGAGGTGTTCCAGGCACGTCCAGCTGGGAAGAGCCCGAGGGGTAGACCTAGGACCAGGTGGAGGGATTATATCTCTTCGCTGGCCTGGGAGCGCCTTGGAATCCCCCAGTCAGAGCTGGTTGATGTGGCCAGGGAAAGGAAAGTTTGGGGCTCTCTGCTGGAGCTGTTACCTCTGCGACCCTGACGGAAAAGCGGGAGAAGATGGATGGATGGATAATTACATTAACCGATTCTGTCAGGACGTTTTGGAAAACTGTAGCTTGAAGATTCTCGATCGAGGATGAGACATAAAGAGCAAATATGAGGGTTTGCAAAGTTAGCCGCTGTATTAAGGACCTTAAGCCTCTTTTCACTCTCATTATACCTATAACTGATGCAATAAATTAAGGTCAATAAGCTTTCATAGGATATAACAGTTATCAGGAGCAACAGGCTGCATGCACAGTTCGGCGCACTTCAAAATGAATGATTAAGCCATTTAAGTGCAAAGGGCTCTGCAGTAAAGGAAGGGGAAGCTCAAATGACGTTAAAGGGATCAAGGAGAAAACACATTGTTGAAGCAGAAAAAAGAGCCAGTTGTGGGGTTATTAAAAATAAACACAACATCTCCCGATCCCTGACCTTCGCCTTGAGAGGTGGTCTGATTTGCCTGAAGTGTACAGATTTTATATTACTCTCTCAGAAGGCAGGATAGGGGTTTTCCAAACTGTACTTTGCTCCCTGAAGTCTGAGAGATGGTCCTGAAAGGAAGGAAGACGTTGTGTGGTACAGCATAGATCTAAAAATATCCCCCTCCAGACATCTGAGTCTAAGAATTTACTTCAGAGGAGGAGGGATGTGCGTCAAAACATACTGTGTGTCAGGGCAGGTGGTGTGTGAGAAACCAAGGGTAACAGGTAGTTTGCTTTGTCGGGGGGTCCAATCACATTGTTTAGGTTTTCTTTGGTTTGTTTTGCTTTTCCGAGCCACCCCATCCTCTCATCTTGCATGTGTTTGTCAGAGTTCGCAGGAGATTCTGTGTTTTTATTTTCTTCTTTTCTACACGCAATATCCTCACTGTATGTGCGCGGAAGTTCAAAGGGTCCAGTTCCCAGCCCTGAAGAACAGCGCTTGAGGGATGCAACGCTACGTGACATTTCTCTGGCCTCCAAAGAAAATTTTACGACCCAAACACACTCGTCCCTAGCCAGTAAAAACCCAGAACAAAAACCCAGCAACCTATTTTGTGATATGCAGAACCGAACACATCTAAACGCTTAGAATAAATTAGGTCAAATTTGTGTCATTTACATAAGAAAATCATTTACATGACTACATTTCAACGTGTTCGTGGACCCTGTCACAAGTAAACATGTCACTTAAATGCTGTTGAAAAGACAGAATTTATTTTAAACAAAAATGTTGCCTGATTTTTTACTTCTGCAACAAATTATTGCCAACTTAGTAAGAAAAAAACCTGCTGTTTTTGGCATGATATTGAATCATAGGTTCAGACATCATTCTCTGCAGTTGTCGGATGAAACGTTGTGATATTCTTTAAAAATATGTAACGTCTCCACAGAATAAACCATGAGGTCTATCTTAATCTTAAGACTTGATCCATGTAATTAGTGTTCCAAGAATATGTCTGGACCTCATGAAGGACCTCATGAGTTCTGTCATTTGGAGACGTAGTTGGAAGTTCTTTGAAAGCAATTCGGCTTCACAAAAAAAAAGACTGCAACAACAGAACAGACACGGACCTTGTTGTGTAAAAATACCTCTTTTTTATTGAATTTCCATCATTACAATTGCACATAATCAGTTTGAGCAATCTAAAATATTTATAGAAATTCATTGAGCATCTTAATGAACAGTCATCAGTCTTTAGCAGAGGCTTTAGAGATGTGTAAATATACTGAGAACTTCACTTTACATGGGGCAAGCAGCTGTAGCCACAGTACCCCTTTCCCCAACCCCACCCGACAGCAACAAAAGACCCTCTTCCACGTACAGTAGCATCTCTGGATAACGGATTATTGTGGCAAACTAGCCCGGATAACCCCGGATAAAAGAGCACAACACCGCAACATCATAAGTCACATACAGCTGTGTGTACCAGCAGTTTACCACCTGCGACAGAGAGACAGAAAGCTCCACGGCTTACGAGTCGTTGTATTCGAGAACGCTCCAAGCAAGAATAGACGGGTAAAACTAAGCGTTCAAGAAACCTCAGCACGGTTCACGCACAAACGACAGATTTACACCGGATATGATCTGGCAGAACACGATCTTTAAAGGGCTGTAAGTGATGCAAGGACTTTTTTAGATATTTCTGAATTCATCTGGTGACATATTTTGAGGATGAGGAAGAAGCTACATTTCCTTTGATTCTCTCTAAATCTCAAACGTGTCTGGGACTTCCACTGATGAGGTGTCTTGTTCCAGTAAAAAGCCTCCCGCCGACTGGATGTTACCAATGCATCATCAAAAAATACGACCCCATTTACCTCAGAGGTTAAGAGCAGCATGATGGCGGGATGTGACAATAATCGCCCGCAACGGAAAGTTCCCATTCGGACGTCCTGCCCCTGCTAACCCCCAACTACAGATGTTTACTAAGCAGGTGAGCATAAATAGACTCACAGGCGGGAATTCCCGCATGCAAGCAGACATGTGAATGCTCACACAGAACATGTAAAAAAGTCTGAGACAAAAAATGATGCAGGTTTTGAAGAAGGAGGGGGGATATGCCTTTTTGATCCTGTGAATGATGTAACTTGCTTCATTATCTTACCGGAGAGCAACAACAGGGTAAAGATAGTGCTGCCCTCACACACTCTCACACACACACACACACACACACACACACACACACACACACACACACACACACACACACACACACACACACACACACACACACACACACACACACACACACACACACACACACACACACACACACGACATGTGATAAGACTTTCGTCATTACTCTACAATGACTGAGTCAACTGTGAACAGAAGTGCTTTTTGCTGTCAAAAACATCAGAATCTTTTACTTGCATCTCTTTAAAACACCTTGCTGAAACCGAAACAATGTCTACCTACACTGCAACTTTTTTATAATCCAAATGACAGTAACACATGTGCAATGTGACTATGTGATATGGCTCCTGTGTACAGTGCAAACAATCACAGCAACATGCAGTGTGTCCCAGAGAGGAAATAAAAGACCAAAACAGAGTTTAAGCATCACTCACAAAGATGGAAAAAGTGTTTAAACCACAGAAAAGCATTGTCAGGAACTTAATAGACCTAAACATACTACACATCGAAAACAACGCTACAAGACCATGCAGGTGATGATATTCTACAGGTGGGATATCAAGGGAATCTGGACTAAATCATGTTGCTTATTTAGCAGCAGGAGGGCTGCAAACACTGTCCCCCTCCTCAAAATGTACCATCTCCAAGTAAGCCCTCACTTTTCTATTTCGGCTCTTTGGTCATGCTTGCAAAAATTGTAATTGGAACAAAAAGGACACTGCTCATCATGAGATCCTCAAGGGTTCAACAGGGTCTTTTCCAGGGAAAATAACTGATCAGGACAGACCAGTGACAGGCCTTGCTGAGGAAACTGTGACTTTAATTTGTCTAATTTCATCATGTAATAAAGGCCAATTACAGATCTCAACAGTATATCCCTATTTTTGGCATAAAAACATACTCATGAGGAGCCTGTAGTGTTCCCAAAATAATAACTATCTGACAGAATGCCACCTATCTTCTGACTCAGCTTCATTACTAAACAAAGGAAAGTGGCAAAATGTTCAAATTGCTCAACCACATCCACCGTGTCATGGGCATGGTGTGATGAAAAGTTTGGTAACCTTGATAGGGGAACTTATGGAAGAGGATGAGTTCTTAGAACAGCAAATCTTTGTGAGGGACATGAGCCAAGCAGGGAGAATATATTGGTGTGAGAGGTGAAAGGAAAGTTTGTCTGATACAAAACAGGAAACTACCTGGTGAACGCATTTAAACGACAGAGCGGGCTGAACTGGACTGAGGACACAAATTTGAATGGCGACAGAAAACAGAATTACATTTTTGAATAAACATAAAAGTGCTAAATGCGGAACTGAACCTTTGGGTACAACTTTGTTTAGTTTGCTAAAGGCCCAATGTGCAATCGTTTTATGTGTCGCATTTACTGCGTATGAAAATTGTGCCGATAGTATGTACTGGTATTTGATTTTATGATAATGAAAAGGATAAGTATTTAAATAATAGCCGTATTTCCTGCTGTGACTGTCAATGTACATATAGTATGGTAAACAACCTTTTAACAGCATCAGAAAACAATTAAAGTTGCTCTGATCAATATCTTTTATTTGTGACCCAAGAAAATTCTAGGTCAACCGAAGCTGTTTCGCATTTTAGCTTCTTTTAGCTCTTTGTTTTGGTTTTGCCCAACAACTTCACTGTTTCAAATCAGTGTCGTAGACCGACTGTGGCAAAATTAAAAAATACCATCTGCTTGCTCTTACACTAAGCAGCAAAAATGAAATGTAAGCTGGTAAACGTAGTGGAACATTATGCCGAAAAAGAGAGAGTTTGTGAAGACCAAAACAAAGTTTGGAAACACAACCAAATCTTAACAACTTTAACTTTAAAACTTATCAAATTATAAAGGCTGATAAAATGACAATAATGAAACTTATTTTGCTGTAAAGTGACCATAAAAACATTAATTAATGCAGTTTACATAGCTTGTGTCCCACGTTTCTACTGGAACATTTGTTTTCCATTTGGGGATGTCATTTTCTAATTAGAATTAAAAACAGTATATAAAACCCCTGTTTATTTTAACACTGTTGAACTGCCATGTTTTCAAGGTCCCTGATTTATGATATCTCTGAAAATGACCACGGCGACTAAGACAATTCTGAGCTTGTTTTTGAATTCCAATCAATTAAGTCCCATTTTCACCCATAAATAGAGCCTTTAAGCAATAACCAAACAACGTTGTGCTAAGCTCAGCAAGAAATGGACAGGAGACATAAAAACACCAATGCACAAAACATCAAGGGATAACCGAGTAACAAAATATTTATAGGCAAGAAGATTATCCAACTGTTACAATACCCTGCCATCCAGTTGCTTACAGTATTTAAAGTTTCCCACTTTGTCATCACATTACAACAACTACACGCTGAGCTTTGTGTAGGCAGTCCGACGCTTCCTGCCATCAGACACCACCATGAGAAACAAGGCAACAACAGATAGGAGTAAAGAGAAACACTGACGAGAAACGCAAAATAACAAAAGCAAACAGGAAGTGGAATTATGATGCCATGTGAAGAGGGAGGATATGATGGGAGAGGCTGAGATCCTTGCACCATCCCTATTAAAACTTCCTATTTTCCAAGTTGTTGTTTTTTAAAGAGAGGCACATAGAAGGATTGCAAATTACATTTAAATAGCATTTACGTGTTTGAGCCAAGAAGAACACGACGAAAACAAACACACAAGAGAAGTCTCCAAAGAATCGCTCAAGTTCCCGGAGGGAAAACAGCAGTTGTAATAAATAAGAGAAACTGCAGTAAATATATCTGGGGACAAAACCCTTGGATCTAAATAATAAAAATAATTAATATAATAGTAATAATAGTAATAATATCCAGTTCTTTTCATGTTGAACATGGAGTGGAGAGGGTTGTGATTGGCTCAGTACAGAAAACAAGGAGAAAATGGGCAATATTCTCCCACAACTGACCACAATGTCAACACACACCTCCCATATAAATCACTTTTAAATGTGTGACTAAAGTAGGGCTGCATGATTTAGCGGATTTCCAGAATTTCGCCTCGTACAGGATCTCATTTCACTCACAATGTCTTAGCATTAGCAGGGGCGTTAGCTGCATCAAGCTAAGTGCTGCTATAGTTTTCAATAAACTCATTTCCAGTAGGGGCTACTTTACAAATGTTTCAACACGTAAAGAGTCAGAATTAATCAAGTGAATGTGTTAAACCAAGTTTTTAACCTTTTTTTTTTTACATACATTTGGAAAAACTGAGTGTTTCAGATATTAGCACAATTATCACATGCTAATGCCTTGCTAGCATCAAGGCGCTTCAACAAAGGACAAAATGAAGGAAAACGACGCAACAATTCTGCCCCCTGGACACAAAATCATAAATAACAGGAGCATAAGGTACAACGAAACTGCAGACGAAACATTTAAATACAATTTTATCCTCAAAATAATGAGAGTAAATCCTTATACCAACCTAAAAAATTGCTAATTTACCCAAAATCGTGCAGCCCTACAAACACACACATATCACGCACCAGATCACACACACACACTTGCACACACACATACACAGCCAGAGTCTAAAACATGTAGTATTTGTAATCTAGGGAAAGCAGTTGAAGTGCAGTACCTATTTCGGGCCTTGAAGCAAAGGCCGCACATCTGCATATTTCCAACGGACTCTGCAACTGTTCCTCCTCTATTCCCCCAGGGATATATTCTGTACATGCAGTCAATTAATAAACCGATGCAACACTTGCTTTGAGTATACAAACATTTAGATTATACATAGATAGCATTATATCATTCATCTTTTTTTTATATAATCTGCACCTCTTTTCACTTCTGTTTTTAGCAAAAAGACTGTATGAGCACTGGGGTTGCACAAATCTAACCATAGAGGGAGTTTTTTCGCATACCGATATCTTAAATAATTCCAGATTATGTGTGAGGAACCCATCTCCCCCATCCCTCCCGTGTCAGGTATTGAACAGAGGACATGGTGGGGGCAAACTCCTCTCTCGAGTCAGCGTCTCCCTCTGATACTCCGTCTGGCTGTTTCTGGAGGGAAGGGAGAGAGCAGGCTGCAGGTAACAGGGGCTGCGATTGGTGCTTTTTGTTTGTTTGTATTTCTTCTTCTTATTAACAGTTCTTCCCTTCCTTCTGTGCAAGTGTGACCACTCAGTCCCCCAAGATGATTTTCACAAAGCTAGCTACGTCGGTTTCTTTTGCCTCGTGGGAGGTGAAGAAGGGATGTTTCTGAGGAGGAAAAGGACAATAATTAAAGTAGGAAAAAAAAGTGCTTTTATTTTCACTGATTCACTGTAATTGAAATTATTACAATATGATGAGGTTCTAGTAGGCCTGGATATCTATGCAGCTCCACAATAATTAATTCAAAGTGGTATTCCCACTCTAAATTAGTTTGACAAATATTGTCCCTCCTAAATCATTAAATGTTGCAATAGCATGTATATTTTTCTAAGTGTGTAGCCCCTTATTAAGAATCAATTGCATACACATATGAGAACTGATGCGTATGTATGAAGCATCACAGCTTATTTACTCATTCACGAGATGAGGGAGGAAATGTTGATCCTAGTGCACCCTCCAGTGTCTGATGAACAGAATTACATGTTGCATGCATCTGCTAAAACAGCAGAATCAAAACAATGTAACAACAGACATAACAAATACAACACTCACCATGAGTTCTGTGTAAGTTGGCCGCTCTTTTGAAACTTTCTTTAAGCTGGAGAGGAAAAAAAGAATCATTAAACACAATAAATGTATCAATAAAAAATAAACACATCCATGCATTAAACCAACTATTTCGCCTTTTCATCCCCAAAGGAATACTTTATTCCCAAAATGATCTTTAGTGTATCAATGTTCACTCTTTGGTACCTGAAAGGTTGAACAAAAGTATGTTCAAGGTCAAATAAATCAGAAAAAGAGGAAAAGTCAATGGCAGAATAAGGACAGAAATTTAACAAAAAATAATTTTACAAACTCACACACAACTCGTGCAGTGAAATAAAACCCTCATTTATCCAGTAGTATGCTAACCACTTCCCAAACACATGTATTTTAACTCAAACGTTGTAAACATCTGGACACATACTGTTGATGCGACACCTATTTCAATGACAGAAAATCTGTGTTTAAAATAGAGGCATGGGAGAAAACGAACTTTTATTCAGTATTTCAAATTACTTTTAAAAAGTTACATTTAGGGGTGAAACACTCCTCATACTGTGGAGAAAGGATGTAAGAAATTTCTCAAAACAATGTGGATGTCAGGACAAAAAAAATGTGTACAGCCACAAGATGAGCACCTGCTTTGGAAAGGTATTACAGTTAGATTAAAAACAGTCACCAGGGGATCAAACCAGGCAGCAACAAACAAGATCAATGTTAGTGTTTATAATGTGTGATTTGTGTATCCAAGGCCAATCAGCTTGGTTCTACACACATTTCTATCTGATTTAATGAGGCTTTGTTGTACGGCAAAGTGATTCTGCCCGGCAGCCTTGTGTGTAAGAAAAACTATATGGAACTAAACGTTTTATGGCTAGACAAACACGGAGAGAAAAAGCCGTACCACAGAGAGGAGAAGTCCACAAAATCGGGGGAGAACTGATCTGCAGGAAGCTGGGGCGAGGGTTCCTCTACCACCTGCTTCAGCTGCTGGAAGGGCGTGCCCCACGAGTCGTACGGGAAGCGCAGGATGGCGAGTTCGATCTGAAACAGACGATCATCTCACTGAGAACATGAGCCGTACGAGAACAGCAATATTCTGGTTTTTGGTCTTAGCAAATCAGGTTTGATGGGAACCTGAGAGATCCCACTATTCCTCATAGTAAGTAAATCTAACATTATCAATTGAGAGAAACTGTCATTTTCTGTCATTACAATATTTATCCTTATATCATCAAACAGACCTCCAGTTTTTTTTATAGAAAGACAGACGCAACCATACCGATACAACTTTTTTTCCCATCCATTTAAAAAATAATAATAATTATTATTAACAGTGGTGAATTAATTCTTACATTTTGTGAAAGAGTAATTGAGTAGAAAACCAATTATTAACAATTTTGATAATCCACTAACCTTTAATGTATCTAGCAAAAAAATAAATACTTTCTGGTTCCAGCTTCTATGTGAGGATTTCTCAGTAAAGTAAATATATTCAAGTGTTGAGAGACATTTATCACGAGCATTATAAATGAAATTCTATACTCTTAAAATTAAAAATGCAAATATCTTCAAGTGTAGCAATCAGAAAAACATGACGATGGTGTTCCTAAAAATGTCACACAGTTTATTTGAGTTTTTATCCTGGTTGTGTTTTTCAGATATAATTGGAGACATGAATGTTAGTTTGCATGTGCATCAGATGAACGCACTAATTACTATAATCAGTTTTACGCTTCCCTCAGTTATTTATCTATCAACTGAATCCAATGTTTTGGCATTTACTTTGGACTCACAGCAGTCCTGTATTTTTAGGATATTTCTATATGCAAGATGAATTTGATGTTTGTGTTATTTTGAATGCCATTCATTTCATAATTATTTTTGTTTGTGTGCTGATTGTGCGGAGCTTTCTCGGTGGCCATATTATTATTCAGGTTTCTAAAATCAGTCTGCATGTGAATCCACTCAGGGACTCACAATACGTTTCACTGTTTCACAATTTTACAAGTTTCTCTTATGTTCTCAGGGAGTAACATATGCTGCAAAATCACCGTAAGTGTATTCTATTCAACACATTGGTTTCTGTTGAGCCTAGTTTGGAAGATTTCTTGAAATGAAGTCATAAAAACTTCCATTATTTATAATAACACTGCTCACCCTGAAATCTGAACTGTTCCTTCACCTCTGTCATTTAAAAGCTCTTCTCCTCTGCCCACCAAACACTTAGCACTCTTATTGCCATTCAAACGAGACCTGTGCCGGAACATTCTCTGCTACTAATCAGTCTGAGAAGCAGAGAGGAGGTTAAATGATGGGGAATAGATTGCTGAATCCAAAAAAGTCTCTGATCTGCGTTTGAAATGTGCAAATGAGAAGCTATGATTTAACAACTCGTAATAAAACGTCTAGACATTCCTGGAGCCATGCCTCTTAGAACGAGATTTATCTTTTATTATGAATAATTGACTTTTATACATTTAGAAAAAGTGAGATGGAGGAAGAGTAGAGAAATGAAAAGTAATAAGAGCCGGATTACCATGGTGATTCCCAGACTCCAGATGTCAGATTTGACGCTGTAGCCCTTCTGGTTGGTCTCAGGGTTGATCCTCTCCGGCTGCGGGACAGAGGGGAGGAATGATGATGTCACGTATGGCAGCGGTTGTCAGGGACGACCTGCACGCTTCCCTGCCATCCTGACCTTCTTGTACACACACAGACCGCGATGTTCCCTCAGCGTTAACCTGCCCTAAAAGCCACTCAGCCAACCAGCAGCAGAGCGGGTTAAAATGTAACCTTGCCCAATAACTGTGCGGATAATGAGAGACTGAGAGGGGGACTCTTCACCATCTACTCCTGAGGCTAGTCTCAGTTATTGAAAGGTGTTTATGATCTCCTGGAGTCAGATCAAATCTCACAAAATCCCGCCAAAGTTAGGACTTTTACAAATAAAGGATTTCTGATTCTGATGTGCCAATAAGGCTTTTTTTCTGCACTACAAGATACTGTCATTTCATGTATTATCTATAAAAAAGACTTTAAATGAAATAAATAGCATTTTATTCTGCTGAAGCTAATAGATATTTTTGGCTTATCTGGTTTAGCACTTTTTACTTTTGTTGTCATTTTTCTTGACTTGCTGGTAAAGTATTAAATAACATCTATTATAATCTCTGTAATTTAGATGCCTACAGTCAAGCTAGCAGCATCATTAGCAGACCACTGACTGATCATCTTTCAGGTTGATATGTTGAGAAAAACAACAAAACATTTCGACGATTTTTGACATCCATTTTCAACACATGAAATATGATTCAATCACATCATAAACTATCGCTTAGTTCTTGCCTCTGCGGAAGAAATTATTCACCTAAGAAAATGGTTAAAATTGCATGTTTGTGCCCTTCTCGATCATCACTTTATTAAATAGTGTGTGCTTTGAGTTTAGTACTTCAGTCCATATTATATTTGATTAAATATATGGAGCTTTGCCTAGGGCTGGTCCCCTTTGTACCCAATAACCACACCTTTACAAGATCAGGTAGCCAGAGCTCAGGTGAGGCTGCAGGGCAAACCATGAGCAGAAGAAGACTCTATGAGGGCAATGAGTGTGAACCAGAACAATAAAGATGCAGTCAGTGGTAGAAAGTACCTAAGCATATTTACTCAAGTACTGCACTTAAGTACGTTTTTGAGGTAAAGCTACTTTAGATTTCCGTTTTCTGCTGCTTTATACTTCAACTCCACTATATTTTGGCAGCAAATATTGTATTTTCTATGCCACTACATGTTTTTGACAACATTAGTCATCGTTTTTAAATGAACATTTAATTAACTTAACTTTAATGAATACGTTATGATGTACCATTATAAAGACCTGTCAGAATACAATGTTATTGATCTGTTATTGAATGAGTTATCATCTTTACCAGCAGCAAAAGTAAAATGATTAACACATTGATGCATTGTCAATTATAAACCAGTTATCAAATATGTATTACTAAACATTACTTGTATCAGGGTATTTTTACACTGAGTTTTTACTACTTTTACTTAAGGAAAATATCTGAGAAATTCTTCCCCCACTGGTTGAAGGCGGAAAAGATATTAAATAATCAGAAATCCACTCCAGGACGAGCTTCAGATTCTGCTGCTGATTTTGTGTAGGTAAAATTGAGCTTCAGGTTTTTCCTTTCTCTCTCTCTTCTTACCGCCATGTAGGGTTTGCAGCCGGCGTCCATGGTTTTGGCCACAGAGTCCACCAGGTAGCCGCTGATGCCGAAGTCGCACATCTTCACCTGGCCCTGCGTGTTGATCAGTACGTTGGAGGGCTTCACATCTGCAACAACACGGCAGACAGCAGCTTTAGTTGAACGTCTGCCACTTATAAAGAAGTCACACTTTGCTTGTGTTATATTTGTCATTTGTGGTTGCATCACATAAGGCTGTGATGCAACATGAGTCACACAGCAGTCATGGCGAGGAGCAGAGGTTTGACACAGGAAGCATTACTATTTGAAGAAGCATCATTTTAACTTTGCATATAACTGTGTGCTTGCAAGTTTAAACAACTCGGCTTCAAATAATGTGTTTTTGATCTTTGCTGAACATGTTTAAGTGATGCTTTACAGTTTAGGATTTTTTTTCTATCGCTCGAGGTAGCCATATTTTAATTTATAATGTACACCAGGCATAAGAATGAAGCCAAACTGTTTATTATGACCACAACAAAGTCCCTACAGAGGAACCCTCCCTCCATAAGTAGCTTTTACCATTCTGAAAAACGGGATTGTTATAAATGTTTCAAGATATTAAGAATCTTTTAAATGCATTGTGAACTGTACCTGTAGTTTTATTCAAAAATGTTTGTATGTTTTATGTAAAAGAAAATCAACCCTGCCTTCACAGTTTATGTTATCTTAGTGTTCGAGGATTACACAGTTTGAAAGGTAAATAATTTATAACTGGGGGCCTGTTTTCGTACGTTTATCCATTATTTTTATCAGTTATGATATTGTTGTGCTAACCAAGCTGCGTTAGGTGCACGATGACGGTGAATAAAAAGACAATTTTGGTTTTGATGCTGGGAGCAAAGATTTCTGGAAACGACATGGATGTGCTGATAGGTATCCAAAAATAAAGCTGTGAGCCAGAAAACAAAAGCAATGGGCTGAAAGATTTGAAAGATCTGCAGCTTTTAATGGAAATTAATTTGAAGTCTGAAGTACTCAAAGTCAATGATAATGCAAATAACGCAGGCTTGATGTTCACGGTAATGGATCGAATGACTCCTGCTAAGAGTCTGCTAATTTTAGCATCATGTGAAAATGAATGGAAACCAATGGCTGCCTGAAAGATCAGATAAAAGAGTTTCATAATTATATAACCCAGCACTATATGTGACTCTACACTAATGGGCTAAAACATGACTGACATGTTCTTTTAATGGAGTGAAGAAAAGGAAAGAAAGCCTCTCATTGCAGTGGAGTGATGTAGCATCTCAGTAGTGGATATCGACACAGCCTCTAAGAGGTTTAAAGGCTCTCCACTCGGGCTCTTACCTCTGTGTATGACTTGCAGATTGCTGTGCAGATGCTCCAACGCTTTTACTATCTGTAATTACAAAGTCCATTAATGAGCAAATGACAGTAACATCTGTCACTAAGCTGAGCATTTACAGGAAGTCAGGCATGAATTGTGCTTCAAACTCACGGAGACGGCGATCTTTCCCAGGATGTCCTCCGGGATGGTCATGCCCCTCTCGATCACCTGCTTGTAGAACTTGTCGAGGGAGGTGTCCATCAGCTCCATGCAGATCCAGACATCGCCCTGCAGACAAACGTGGAAAGGGATGAGGAAAACAAAACACCAGGACGCATTCCAGACAGACGGACAGGAAGCCACGCATTTTCCAGTGTTTACAGTCACAGCAAGGAAATCCTGAACATCCACTCACCGTTGCAGGAAGTATTATTTATATATTATTTTAAAGCAGGTTTTTCTATTTATTTATTTTATTCGACACAGCCCTATAGTGAAGCCTCTCATCAGACTAGTTGTCTCCTACAGGTGCAGCCTTGTAAGTGGTTTCCATCTCTACACCGCTCAGCCATAACTTTATGACCCCTGACAGGTGAAGTAAAAAACAGTGATTATCTTTTTACAATAGCCCCTTTCAGTGTATGAGATATGTTAGGCAGCAAGTGAACACTTTGTCCTCAAAGTTGATGTGTTAGAAGGAGGAAAATGGGCAAGCGTAAGGATGTGAGTGACTTTGACAAGAGCCAAATTCTGTTATAAACGACTGGTTCAGAGCATCTCCAAAACTGCAGCTCTTTTGGGGTGTTCCAAGTCTGCAGTGGTCAGTTCCTACCAAAAGTAGTCCAAGGAAGGAAAACCAGTGAACCGACGACAGGCTTAATGATGATGGTGGGGAGGGAAGGCTAGCCCGTGTGGTTCGATCCAACAGAAGAGCTTTTGTAGCTCAAATTGCTGAAACAGATAATGCTGGTTCTGTTAGAAAGGTTTCAGAACACGCAGAGCATCGCAGTTTGTTGCGTATGGGGCTGCGTAACCACAGAGCGGTCAGGGTGCCCATGATAACCCCTTCATGGAGATGGTATTCCCTAATGGCAGTGGCCTCTTTCAGCAGGATTATCCGTCCTGCCACACTGCAGAGATGGTTCAGGAATGGTTTGAGGAACACGACAACCAGTTCAAGGTGTTGTCTTGACCTCCAAATTCCCCTGATCTCAGTCCATTGAGCATCTGTGGGATGTGCTGGATAAACAAGTCCGATCCATGCAGGCCCTACATTGTAACTTACAGGTCTTAAAGGATCTGCTGCTAACACCCTGGAGCCAGAAACCACAGCACACCTTCAGAGGTCTAGTGGAGTCCATGCCTCGACGGGTCAGGGCTGTTTTGGCCGCAAAAGGGGGACCTACATAATATTAGAGAGGTGGTCATAATGTTATGGCTGATCGGTGTACATTACCTCTCTGAACAGTGCTCCGTAGAAGGTCACGGTGTAGAAACAGTCCACTGTCCTCATGGAGATGTCCAGGTCCATGAGCAGCCTCTTCTGCTCCTGAGTGTTCACTGTGGCCCGGATCCGCTGAGGACAGGAAGTATAACAGCTCAGAACAACAAGGGCAACACACAATCCTCATTTAGTGTCTATCAACGCTTTATTTTGTTCTTCGTTTTACAACAGATATTTATTTCTTTGTTTGTTCCTGTTTCTGTTAGAAAGTCAATTGAACAGATTGGAGAGGCAGTAATTTCGATGTAAGTTCATATGAATATGGCTTTAAATGCACAATGTGACTTGATGTGAAATGTTTTCATTCAAAACCCGACAAAAAAAACTGTTTGGTGGTGCGGGGAAGTGGTGTGGGATTATGGGAAGTGATGTTTTCACCACCATGCCTTCATTGCAGTCAGTGTGTCCTAGTTATGATTCATTCAATGTTCATCATTCAGGAAGTTTATAATAGCACCCGAATTATCCACAGAGGTGGCCTTTACTCCAAAAGTAATTGACCCGGTGATTAAAACCCATAAAGACCCTTAATAAAGGACTTTGAGGTTTAAATTAGTGTTTCTTCAATGCAGTTTGGCTGCCGTTAACAGCTTACTTGTCTGATAACCAAAAATCCAGATGCGCAAAGACTAACATCCTTTTAACGGTTAAATAATTAGTTAAAAAACCATGAATTTTTAAAAGTAAATGTTGTACAAATGTGGCTAAAAAGAGGATAAAAGGTAAATAAATGACCATTTCTGGCAGACAACAAGCTGAAAAATGCACAATGGAGACTTTGATTTAATACGATTATTTGAGATGATATAAGTCAACAAAAAATATAACTAGGTCAAGTCGTTTTCAGACATTTTTATGCAGAAATGTTACATGTTATAACTTTAGTTCCTCCATGTTGTTTCTGCAAACTGTAAAGCCCCGAGACAATTGTGTTTACTGATATTGGGGTAAATTAATCAAATTTGATTTTAACATTATTTTATTCATATACCACCTAAAGTGTGAAAGCACTTGTGGAAATGCAGCGACCCCTCACCTTCACAGCCATGATCAGGCCACTGGGCACGTGCCTCATCTTCTCCACCGCGCCGTACGCTCCCCGGCCCAGCTCGCAGATCTGCTCCAGGTCATCTGCCTTCACCTCGAAGTTCTATGGACACGACAGAAGAACAAGGCCGGGTGAGAAGGGGACATGAACACTTGAAGGACACTTTGAGAATTAAAGAAATATTAAAAATGTAAAATGAATGAGGCTTTGATTATAGAGATTAAAAAAGACAGTATCCGTCATCTAGTTTCAGTTGTTGAAAGTGAAATATAAGTTCTGTACTTCAGTAAAAACGTAAGGTACCTTCTTCCCTTTAGTAGTGTCATGCTAACTTTATGAATCAGAAGTAAACACTTTGTTTGTCCTGCAGCTTTAGTTACAGGTTTTCATCCCCTTCGTGTCTGGTGAAAGCCTCTCCAGATGTGTTCATTTTGAATGTTTTCAATTAACTGAATGATGAAGTGTTTCTGTATTTGTTGAGAAAATTGTCCTTCTTCTTTGGCCAAAAAAACTATTCAAAAAGCCTCGTGGAAAAGTAGGAAAAGCATCGTACATAGTTTAAAAACAACTCATAAAAGTGTACTCTTTAATGTAAAATAAAAAAGATAAATCAAGTGACGCTCTTATAGAATACGAGGCATGACTGTAGATTAAACTAACAGTATGTAAAGGAGTGAAATACTCGCAACCTAACAAATTCAGAGTGGAAACATGCATCACACTGATGCAGCCGTAATATAAATCCAGGAACATCATGTAAACATCATCAATACAATTAAATCAGATTCAAGTTTACTTTTAAAATATATTTTTTTCTTATTTCTTTCAGACTTCTTCTTAAAAAGGACATATTATGCTCATTTTCAGGTTCATATTTGTATTCATGGAGTGTGTGGGAGAGAAACTCTGGGATTTTAGCCTTTGCAAACCATTAACATGCACAAAAACCTCTACAACACACTACAGGAAAGAGAAAACCGAGAAACATTATAAGGTGCTTTAAAACCCGTTTTCGAATGCAGTGATTTTACTTGTGACAGTGGTGTCAGGTGTTTTACTGAAGTTAATGATTGGAATACTTATTCAACCACCAGCTTCCTACATTATGTAAATATTTGAAGTTTGAATCCTTAAATGACCCCGAGCAGCAAGACGAGTCCTTCATTTCTTTTACATTATTCAGGCGAACACCAGAAATCTTTCACTTTGACTTCTGGCCAAACACGAGCACAGAAAAACAGGCACCTCTGCCAATGGAAAATTCCACTTATTTGATGAGTTTAAAATAAATATTTTTACTGCCCGACGGGCAATAAAACACATTCCAGTCTCCCCACAATCAGAAGTGTTCAATTCGGCTCTAATGTTCACCCAGGCATTCTTTACGGCTAACAAACCCACACTGGGAGAGGAAGAAAAGTAAACAGGGATGAGTTATATAAGAGATAAAGGTAGGAGAGAAAATGTATAAACCTGGAATGGGATTAGGAAAGGAGCAAAGATGAAATACGTATGAAAAAGGAATCAAATTACCTTCTCTCCGATAGTTACACAAGCTTTGGAATCCAAATCTCTTGGGGGTCTGAAACACACAAAGATATTTTATATTATGACCAGGTTATATTTGACTTCTGAGAAAGCAACATCACAGTGAAGCAAGAAGTAAATGTTAGAAAAATCTCAAACAGGATGATAAATATCTGTTGGCCTTACAGATGAAAATGTAAATGTCTCCACGGTACTGAGGTAGAAGTATGAGCAGCCTAAGTGGATGAACTCAAACTAAACTGTATATCATAAATCAATTAAATTGTTCTTCCATCAGAGTTAAAAAATGATTTATAAAGGCGAATAAATGCAACAAAATACATAAATGCTGTATAATTTAAAAAATGATATAAAAAAACCAAATAATTTAAATAATATTGATCGGATTAAACACAAAGAAAAACAAAATTAAAATTGTAAGGAATAATTAAAAAATAATAAAAAAACTATTCAAAAATCATTTAAAATATATGTTTTATATAAAATAAATAATACAAATAAAAAAATACTTGGGATATAAATTAAATTTGCATTTAAAATATGAATCAAATAAAACTAACAAATGTTATTATTTTAGCTAACAAGGTGAGTAATAAACACAATATTCATACAGATAGTGAAGAGTGTGAAATGTGGATCTTGAATTGAATTATAAAAAAATTAATTGAAAAAAAAATCTGTTTAAAACTCAATTAAAACAAATACTTACAAAAACTTCACAAAAGACCCTTCATTTTAAAATGAAATAGATAAATAAAAAATAAAAGAATAAAAGAATTATAAACATATTAAACACATTCACTTACATTTAAAAGATATATAAAACAATGATAATTCAAAAATGTGAATGTAATGGAAGCACAGAGTGCAATACAGCTGAAAGTCTGACTCTGACACTTCATATGAATTTAGCCTGGAACCAAAACGCCTCTGCTGCTGCAGGTTTCTCAATGAAGATGATTCACTTTGAGACATTTTAGTTTTTCTGTTGCTCTGCAAACAGCTGCAGCCTCGTGTTAACAAGAGTGAGGAGAGGATGTTCATGAAGGAAAAACCAGAAGTAAAAATGTTGTTGAAACTGTGCAAATGTCAGGGGTGTGATGTGAAGATACTAATACTCATTCACGTTTGTGATCCAGTTACAATAAGCTGATGACAATAAACCATGATTTAATTTCCTTTTCTCTTTTGACTGCAGTTCATCAGATAATGATTTCACACACTCAGCAGCTTGGTTACTAGGTTTAATTTTGTGTGTAATTGAAAACAAGAGGAGATATCACAAATCGTGACTGTTAAGGAAAGAGTCTTACACTGCTGTGGGAGGAGGCTGCTCAAACACCTCCTTGGGGAGCTTGAGCTGCGGCTTCCTCTTACCTGAAAACACACAAAGCAGAACATCATTAGAAAACAATGGCTAGAGATAAAAACGTATTAACCGTGTACAGAGATGTTACTGTTTATTCCACGGTAATATCTCATGGTTTGTAGTTCTTCATTGATTGGTCTAGCATGTAATCATCCTTAACTGATTTTTAGGAAAAGATTCTTAGTTTCAGTTATTATTGTCAATAAAGCACTAATGATTATTGATTTTTAAGATGAATCAAGAGCTTGTTTTTTTCTATTGATCATTTATTCAGTAAAATGTGATAAAAGTGTGAAAATTCCAAAACCCATAGATATTCAGTTAGATGATAATTATAGAGGGGGGGGGAATGATGATGGTAACAGTTAGGCTGTCAAAAATAATGACTAAAGTGAACAAATATAAAGTATCTGGCCATGGCCTCAGTATTTTTACGTTATAAACTCATTTTACAATTAATATGGACATGACCTCAATATTTTCTGGTTAACGACTCACCGGAATATTATAGACATGATTGTTTAAGTTTTTGTACAAAATATCGTCCTAGATCATTTTTACGTTTTCCACAATTGTACGATTAATCAAAATCCCAAAAATAATTTGGACATTATCAACATCTCGTACCATATATGGACATGACATGCATTTTTTTTAAAGTATGAATGTCACCGACATTTTATCCAAAATGATGCCATGCCTACCTGATTAAATACAATGAATCAATAATTGAAATTTTGCCAATTCATTTTATGTTGACAAATCGACTAATGGTTTATGCTCAATGCAGGTCAGTTAATAAAAACGCTTGACTAAATCTGAATCCTCAAAACAATAATTTTGCAAATCTGAATCCATTTGATTGCCATATTGAATCACCAATTAAACCCTCTTAAATAACAAAAGTGATGCATTAGGCAATTTTGGGTTACGTACATTGCCCAAGGATACATTGACAATTAGTATGCAGGAGCTGGAATCAAACCCGCAACCTTCCAATTGTTAGACAACCACACTACTCACAGCCACAGTCGGAATTGTGTCAATAAAATGTTATAGGATAGCCAAAAATGCCCACAACAACTTCCAAGATCCCAAAACTGATGCTGCATTCAACTTTGCTTTCCGGACCAACATTTCCAAACATCAAAATATTGACCTTTATATTATGCAAGACAACGAAATGCAATATTTAAGAAGCAGGAATCTGGACAAATGTAATCTTAATTGCTTTAGAAACATTTGCTGTCAATGTTTCACCCCAGCACTAATACAAACCCTTTTACATGACATATCTGTGTGTTAAGCACCTTCAATGTGGTATTTGCACCAACTTCTGTGAAAGTCTGAGAGGGAAGTAATACCAGAAAAAGAGGACTGTCTCCGGAGAGGAGAGGACGGTCTCGCTGGCAGCAGAGCACACCACAAGATGAAAGCATACTTAGCTTCTTAACATAGCTCTGGACGAGAGATCAGTTGATCAGAGTTCATCCTGGTCCACCTATTACTCTTGTTCTCCCTCCAGCAGCAGCAGCAGCAGCAGCAGCAGAGAGACGTCTGTAAACCCCTTAATGGGATTTTTGTTTATCAATTTCCAGACAAGCTGCTACGACTGAAATGAGGACTAAATCTATTTTAAGATTCCAGAAACTTCAATGGAACCTTATAGTGAGTCAGTGCAAGTACTTCTGCTGAATAACTGATGACATGTATCTGCCAAAAACACGCTGCTTTTGTCCGGAGCCAACAGCAGATATCCGGCTCTTTAAAAAACTCCCACTGATGCAAAATGACTCAAACTTCCTGCAGCCATCACTCCAAATGCTTCATTTCTATCACATCCAGGCTAAGATTTCTACATTTCCTGTTGATATAGCAACTGCAATAGAAGCTTTATATCATCTTCGACACTTACGGTTGGATGCAGTAAGTGACTCCAGATCCTAAATGAATGAAACAGGCGCTGAAAGCAAGAAGAAGAGAATGAGGAGGAAGAGGTCTGGCAGATAGGATGTGCTTGCTCCATCTGGAGGTGCAGCACTGTTGGTTTAATAGGAAGACGCCTTGTTATCCTGGCGTCACAGGTTCCTTAGGGTGTGACTGTGTGTGTGTGTGTGTGTGTGTGTGTGTGTGTGTGTGTGTGTGTGTGTGTGGCTGCCTTGTCTCTGCTCAGCATCTGGCTCAAACCTCCTCAGACCGGGTTGAGCTGCTATAAGCCTGTCAGAGTTGTTTTGTTCTGAGAAAAGGTGCCTCTGATGTTTTCTATGTGAACAAATGACTGATTCACTATGCTTTGAGGTAATGTTTCAAAATCACCCCACTGTGTACCGCCCTATGATGTTAAAGGTGTGTATTTGAAGGTGTGTCTTTTTCAAAAGTAGGCTACAACTCTATGAACAAATACCTGTTTTTTCTCACATTGTTGACTTGCTATGTGATATTGGTTGTGGATGAATCGGTCAGTTCAAGCTGACAGGTGTATATTTGTATTTTGTGATACTACTGTGACATGTTCACATGCTTTAATATTCAAAAAGTGCTTTATTTTTCCCATACTGCCTGTGCTGCAGCACCTCTTTTCACCATGGATGTATGGAGAGAGCGTTGGAGGCGGGACCCAGTTCGTTCTTATGGGAGTTGCTCAGTAGCGCCTGTAGCTCAAAATGGAGTAGATTTTAAAAAGTATCTGTTATTTTTGCCCATAGCGCAAGGGCAATTAAGGTCTCCGTAAGCCCCACCTCCGATCTCCTGCTCTTGGCTCAGTCATATGAATAGAGAGAGAAAATAATTCTGGATTCAGCTTTTAGCGCTTTTCACAACTTATAGACCCCAATGATTTAAATAAGGGCTATAAAAGTGTTTGTACTGGGTAGTTGATTTTGCTTAAAAAATAAAGTATACACTGATTTACAGACATCTATTTCCCAATGTAAGTCAATGACATATTGTCTTTTTGGGCCCAACGACGTCACAAACTAGAATGTAAGTGTAGTACCGCTGTGTGGCCACTACGTACATATGCATCAAAGCCGCACTTCCTTGGGGCTTGGTTTTCACCCTCTGTCAAAAACAAAAGTCGGGTCTGCTCTGATTGGTTAGCTGGCTGGCTCTGCTGTGATTGGTCAACTCATTTAACATGTGTCCAAAATGTGTTGGAAGACTAGCCAACAGAAGCGCGTTAAGGGAGTAAACAAAGGAGTCCAATGGAGGCGTTTCAGGCAGAGGGTGGGGGAGGGGGGTGTGTGGGAGAGAAACTCCTTCTGGAGAGAACACAGGGATTATAGGCTTTGCAGACCATTTACATGCACAAAAACCTATATAATACACTACAGGAAAGCAAAAACCCTAAAAGGCATTATAGGGCCCCTTTAAAAAACTGTCACATGGTGGTTCCATAGTGTACTGGTTTGTTCATAAAGTGCAGGGTGTGTCGCTGCCGTGCTATGCGGCCCTCCACCAGTGGCCTCTTGCTGGCTGCCTCCTGGTCTTCACTTTCCAAAGCAGCTTTGTTGCACTAAAATGTCAGTTTGAGCCCCTCCTACACGCATTTACACAGACAACAATAGTAACTGGAAACCAACTCTGTTCTAACAATGAGAAGCAAAAAAACACTCAGAGATAGAAAGAGCACCTGCACGACCCTCTCAATGTGTTATAGAACGTTATGTTTCATCTGCATCAGTGAACTGGAATGATGCTGATTGACTGCTGATCGAAGATTACACACCGATAATGACACATCAGCAACAAGCTAACATCTGCCCATATCTGCCTCTATAGGCCCAGCTATAATTTACAAATCTCCCTTTAAAATCCGAACCAAACCGCATTAAACCAAGCGGATTACTTAGATCAGTATTTCCCATTGCCTTGAATTCACCCTGAAATCACACGTTGGTATGTTGCCTATGGTTTTGGAGCTTTGAGTTTTAGCATTTTGTGTTTTTTTATGAACCTTAATTGATCAAGACATTTTTAAGTACTTAAAATGAAGTTGTGATTAACTTTGATGTGATGGAAAACAAAGACACTCAATGGGATAAAGATGCAAGTCTAAAACACGGATTACACCCAAACACGATTTATGAAACCTGTCAATCATTTATGTTACTCTAGTGTGACCAATTTAACATCTTGTTTGTATTGGAGAAGGCACTAAACTCTCAATTGAGACTACCCCTTTTTCAATTTTCTCATAGACTTCCATACAATCGGATTCTTTTTGTAAGCAGTGGAGTTGACCCCTACTGGTCTCAAAAAAAAAAACCTTTATGGCACTTGGCAATCGATTGTACATGAGCTGACAGCTTTCACTTTCACATAAGTATTGAAACTATAACAGTACTACTAAACGAGTGCTAAGAGGAAAAAGACACACTGAAGGAGATAACTAACGAAGAAACTCAGGGTATGTGTAGGCCCCAAAAGACAGCTGCTAGCCTGCTGCTAAAAGCTTCTTAGCTTACAGGAGTAATTGGAAACAAACCAGCTCCACACCCCAATACGTATCACTTCCTCTTGGCTCACAGTTTTACTTTCCTCCCGTATTTCATTTGAATCTTATTTATGATTTATGACTGACAAACACATCCTCTTTGGCAGAAGTAACTACAGCTTCCAAATGCAGAGAACGGATCAATAAATACTTTGCATTGCATTAACTAGACGGGAAACTTTATCAGATGATTAACCTCAAACAATGCCGGAACAGAAGCTTCATTGTGTGATTACAAAAGAAGCGACAGCATCCTTTTTTCTTTCTCCACAAGCACTGACTGGAGAATCTTCTGCTTTACAGACGCTCAGATCATGAGACAAGATGCAGCATGCTCCTGACAGATTTATTCTCAAACCTAAGCATGCATATTAACATGCACAACGCTTTTCAGTCCAATTTAATATAGCCTACAAACAGGCGAGACACAGCGTGAATCATGTGGGCTGCAGTCACAGATTTGTATGTAAAATCAGGATGACATGCAACTCATGTACAGTGACATGTCTCAGCTAAAGGAGGACACAGTGCCAGAAAAACCTGCTGACCCACAGAAAGAACAGGACAGAATGAGAAGAGCGAACAGAGGTGTAAGAATGAGAGAGGGGTGGGGGGCGGTGGATTATGTAATCGATGTGGTTGCATGCATGTGCTCTGCTTTGTACAGTAGCAAATAGAAGCGGTGCAGGGATGACATATTTTTATAGGCCAATCCCTGGACAAAAAACAATGCGATTTCTCCACAAGATTTTGGAATATTGTCAAAAATAAGATCTATGGAAAACGAACCTGTTTGGTAAATGCAGGTTTTGTTCAGCCGGATAATCTCCACGTCTACCATACTTTCATAATTTTCAGAAAATCTAAATCGCCAGAAGCAAAATGCTAACGTTATGCTAAAAAAGAAGAACAGACGAGCACAGTAGTGTCGCACGACTTCAACGTCAAGCCGTGAATGTCATAGAACAAAACGTGATCTGTCTCTTAACTTTGTGTCAACCACAGACCTTATTTCGAGCTATTTTCCAAAATCCTACGGAAAAATCCCATTGCCTCTGAGACGAGGGAATCAGAAGTGGTAAGATGCTAACTCACTTCAGGGTTTTAGGACTCGTTCCTGCACCACTCTATTTATACCTAATATATACCTAATGTCAAAGAAGCAATTAAGCTGAAACAATACTCCAGTCCTGTGGGTTGACAGAGAAGTTTGATGATTAATCATTTGAGTCAATATTTGAGTAGAAAAAGCCAGCATATTACTGGTTTTGACTTATCACTTGGAAATATTAGACTGAATCTATTTATCTCGTTATAGGTTAATTTGATTTTAGGGGCAGTGCACATTAATTTAAAAATTCCATCTGTATTTGGGATTTGGTCACATTTTGAACAATTTTCTGACATGTATAGGCTAAATTATTATTACTTAGTTAAAAAACATTGGTATTATAAAAGAAGATGTTGCAGCTGGTCCCTTTTAAAGCAACAACTTTCAACATTCGAAGAAATTTGTAATTTTATCAATGTAATGGTCTGTGTCATATGCTCTATGTTCCAGTGTAAACACAGCTTGCCAGAAGTCTTCATAACTAGATATTTTTATCCAGTTTCAAGCTCCACTTTTGAAGACACTTTTTAGATCTTTATCTTTTTTCATTTTATATTTTATAATACAACCCCTCCAATTACAGTCGTTGCAGGGGTTGTACATGATTCAGGGTTTGTTGAGACTTCAATACATTTCCATCCAAAGATCATCACGATTGGTCCATCACTGACTTGATGATTCAATATTATATGCTAAAACACTGCAACATGGTCAAAAATGTGAAGCAATTTATCTTGCCGACTAGGCCTAGAAACCTGATGGATTGACTGAACGGCCACTGTACATATGGTCAGTTTCTTTTACAGAGAAGAAGACCTATGTGGACCATTCAGCTCGTTGTTAAAACCGCCTGAATAATGAACAATAAAGGATTCCTAAGTGGAAGGCAGCTGACTGCGATGACAGCGAGTGGTGGTTAAGACAACACCTCCCATGATCCCACGCTACTTCACGTCACTGTCTTCTGTTATTGCTGCAGTTGAGAGATCCCTAGTGGCAGATAATTACATGTTGTGTGTTTAACTACTTGTTGGCTTAACCTGTACCACTGCACATTCATTTCTTTGCGTAAAAAGTACAATGTTTCCCTTCTGACAGGCGGCAGTAATGCTATTAGTTAACTTAAAATGAAAATACTACTACTAAATACTCAAGCTGTAATAAGATATGTTAAATGTTCCTATTTACTTTCCACCAAGCTGACTAGGAAACATCTAAAAATATCCCATTTCAGAAGATCTGCAGCTTATGTTGCATAACTCAGATAAACAATTCCTTCCTTTATTCTTGCTGAGCTCAGCATCCAACTTGCATACTGTGGCAGGCAGGCAGTGTGGGTTAATTAAAAGCAGCAGTACATATCAGTCCCAGTGATTTGCAGCACATGAGCGGGAGTATGTGGTGAAATGCCAGAGTGAGGCCACAGGAGATGGGTGTCTGTCTATGTTCCCAGTTTCTGCCACACCCGATACGAGCACGCATTCAGCCTCGTCATGTTTATGATCAGTGAAAGGGAAAAATATAATGCTGACAGGAACGGTTTGCAATGCAGTGTGCAGAAAAAAGTGTGTGGAGTATGAGGGCAGATGAAGGCTGGCCTGCTTGATAATGAGCCCTAGATCACGGGAACACACGGCGTCCGCTGCTAACCCACACATGCACTCTGGTTGGAATTCCAACAATGCCAAGAGTTTCTCAATGGAATTCCACAGAGCTAGAGGAAGACAGATCAATCGCAGGCGGTGGGAAGGCAGTGACACAGGGAAGGACAGGAACAAACAGCAGGACAGAAGGAAGGGGGTGGGGTGGTAGCAGAAAAGACATTTGAAAATAACACCAGCCGGAGCTGCTATGGCAGTTTGTTAGATACTCTATACTTCCAAAGATGGCATCTCCTTTAGGCTACAGCTGTCAGAAGCTCCTTTGGGAATCATGTCGTCACTGGCTCACGCTACACTTCCACGGCACTCGGCTCAACTTTAATGAGACTCGCAGAAAGCAGGGATTGAATTAGCATACAGGTCGGCACACAGCAAAAAACGCTGCTTTCACTGAACAAATCCAGAGAAAATACCGGAGAACGCCGTGGCACAAACATGACAAATACTGAGAGGAATAAACAAAAAGATTCTTCTGATTTCTGTCTTAGATCTGCATTTTTTCAAACGGCAGGCAGTGGCACAATTCCACAGGTTGCAAAAAGTCCAATTATATAGAAGTCTATGAGAAAATTACCAGACTCTTCCTTTATTTATTACCTCAGTAAACATTGTAAACATCATGTAATGGTTGTATCTGCTTGTTTCGACTCTTCTTCCGTAAAGTATGATGTTGATTTACTAAATTATTGTCCTTAATGTAGTATTAGAAACAACAAAAAAGGATATGCTTGAGGACATGTGTCTTGTCTGCTTTGTGAATTGTCTTTGCTTTTGTCTTGACCCTATCCCAGTTAAAAGAAACATTTCTGTTGCTGTGGATGTCTTTTTCAGTGTTTGACTGTACTTCACCCTCTTGTGTCATTTGAACAAGGCCAAGGCCTAAATAAAAAATGCAAGGCTTCAAAACGGTGTAAGTCAAATGTCAGAGAGCTTTATAGGAACATTTGTTTCAGACTGAAAGCCAAATATTTCATGAAATGTTCTTCTGATTGTCAAATGTAACTACACAAGACCTCAGAATCTTGCACCACCTGTACCACAACCCTGTACAGACGGCAGCAATCTGAGCTGGATACAGATTGTCTATCCAGCTCTCGCCTGTAAATAATAGCTTGACATGTTTTTTTTGGCAGCATGTCTACACGTCTAATGAGAGCCAATGTGAACTCCCAGTCAAATTCGCTTTATGTGTCAACATTGTTGGTCAATAATGGTGATTCTGATACTGAAACCAATGTAAATGAGACCATGTTCAGCGTAATGAAAACACTGAAGATATTGTACTGCTCAACTGAATTACTGCCAAGTAGAAAACAACATTTAAACATTGCTGTGGCTGAAAGAGCACCCAGGTCACTTTTCTGCAGAAGTCTTAAGGGTTGTGCAATACTGGCAATAAGGTAGAAGCCTCATACAAACCCTGCCCCATTAATAGACAGGCTACATAATGTACAAGGTTCATAGAGTTTCTACCAGTGAGAAACCGAGTTAAGTGACTCTTTGCACTCATGACTGTCAACAAATAGTCCTTCAACCGCAAATCACTCATAACAGTGAGTCACTGAGAACACAGACATTAGCACAAATTATACATTGTGTAGCTATGCGAGGGTGTGTGTAAGGTATACTGTATATCGTCTGCTGCTTGAGTACACACAGACAACAGGGGAGACACCCAATATAGCACAAACTGATAACCACTATAGATGAAGGAAGCAATGCTGTGCGATTAGCTGATTGTAAAAAAAAAAGTTAAAGGGGCCCTATGATGCTCATATTCAGGTTCATATTTGTATTTTGTGTCTCTCCTGTGACATGTCTCCATGCTTTAATGTTCAAAAAGCTCTTTATGTTTCTCATACTGCCTGTATGCTGCAGCATCTCTTTTCTCCCTCTGTCTGAAACCAGAGCCCAGTCTGCTCTGACTGGTTAGCTGGCCGGCTCTGTCATGATTGATCAACTCCTTAGAGATGTCCTGCCCCTTAGCCTATCACGTACAATGTGTTGGAGTGCTAGACAATAGAAGCGCGAGTGGTAAATAGTGATGCCACTATGTTACAGAAGTAAGCAAAGGAGTCCGATGGAGGCATTTCAGGCAGTGGGGGAGTGTTTGGGAGAGAAACCCCAAAATATTTTTTAGCCTTTGCAGACCATTTACATGCACAAAAACCTATACAACACACTACAGGAATGTGTGGCGTCTTAAAAGTACTTTATCAGGTAAATGCAAAATAAATCATAGTTTTTCTGACTTTAATAAATTGATCGGTTGATCAAAAAGGAGAAAAATTGGTACCATATAAACCCACATGCCGATACAATGTCATTATTTTCTTTACTACCACAGCTCTTAATAAGTTGTTTTATGCAACACCAGAACAAAAACATAAAGGACACAGGTGCAAAAACTGCTGACTGTTGGGTGAAGTCAGCATGGAGGTTGCTCTCACATAATAACCGCAAATTCTACCCAAAGGAAAAAGCAGCTGTTGCAGCCACTTTGGTATATAACTATCCACATGTGGCGAGAAATGTTGGAGAAGAATGCATGCAACTTTACTGTAGTGCAAATATACGTTTTCCAGAGAATGTTAAATCAATCTTTCCCTAAATCAGAACCGGGAGAAAGAGAAGATTTGCAGGATGGAGTTACACTGGTGAGAAACGATGTGCATGCATCAAGCAATTACACAGCTTAAATCTATGTTTTCATCCGTCTTCAATAAATACAATTATTTGCATGCATTATTTTGCAGTGCAAGGCTGTGCAACAACCCTTCCTTCCCCTATTCTCATCCAGTGTCAACAGTGACGTATAGGAACCTGCTTATATCACGATCCGATAAGAGGTTACTCCAGGCCGAACAGAGACCTGGATTTGTGTGTCTGTTATTATCAGAAAAAAAAGGAAGTCACAGTAACATCTCACACCTCTGCCTGCATGCAAAGCTGAAAAAAACAGGAATTTGTTTAAAATGTCCTAAAAAATGTATTTCAGAGAGGTTGCTGCAGTCTGAATGCATGCATGCTTACTCAGTGGAAAAGAGAAGTACAGTTAGTGGATCAGGTGAACAATGCTCTGAACAATTCAACTGTTATTGCAGCAAAAAAAAGCCACTTCAGGCCTGGAATCGGTCCAACAATTGTCCAGTTGAAACAGCAAATTTAGTATCTGTGCAGCTGAAAACGCAGCCTCCATTTGCATGACAAACGGGACATTTGTGAGCGGGTTGGAGGGCCGGCGAGGCTGCAGGGGGACACGAGCTGGGAGGGCTGCTGTCACACTGCCACCGGCCAGCCGAGCACACTACCGCAACTCAGCACAGCGCACAATGGTGAGGGCCAAAACGCTCCAGCCCTAACAGGGCAGCGCTCGAGACGCAAGAGTTTACACGCATCTCTAAGCCAAATTGTATGAGAATTGAAGGAAACCAGCAGCAAGGCGATGGGATTTTTGCTCCGTCCGTTATGATTTCAATAAAACGCAGGGACACGGTGCTTATTTTAGCTTTGCAGATTTGTACTCATTTCCTTTAGGAGCTGCAAGTTATACTACACTATTGTACAGTCTGCGAAGGGCTGCTTTTTTTGGTACCAACCAACATGTGTTCACTATACTGAGATTTATAAACTGTGTAAGGTTGCCAGGTTTCTGAGCAAGTTTAAATGTTCTTTGATCAGATAATTTGGTAGATAGGTTTGCCAATTGAAAGCTATCTTTATGGAGTTCTTGTACCATTCCTTATGTTCTGAGATTTCAATTTGGGGATAAATAAAGGTCTAACTACGAACTAAAACCAATTCTATAGTGTTGTTTATAACTACAATGGGTTACAGGGATTTTCCTCGAGATATATAAGTGTTCTTCAGGTAACAATTTGTTAATCATAATACATACGTTGATTTCTTTCTTCCGTTAAAACATCAACCACCAGGAAAAATGTTGAAAAACCCATTTTCCAGCCTAAATTCTATGATTCTTCATTCAAAACCATACAAAACTGAAAAAGCAGCAAATCCTCACAGTGTAAAAGCTGGGATGCCAAATGTTTGGCACATTTCTTTCATACTTTTATACTTAAAGGCTATTTTTTTAAATGCCAAAACACATATTCGTCACACTTTCCTTAAGCCCAAGGCAATGACATCAGATTTTTGTTTAATAAACTTAAAGAAATGACTCCATTAATCATCGCATAGCAGCAGAACCATTAATTGGGCTGGAGTTGACTGACAAAAGTAATTTTATTTCCAGAGCCATTTTGTTTTTCATACCACAAAAAGCCAAGATCAAACTTAATGTAGTAAAAAATCTGCCATTTAACCAATACTCCTTTCAGATATTTATCTTTGTGTGTGGCATTTTCTGCACCGTACATCAATGAACAGAAGCCTACTTCTGCTCTAAGGAAAGTCCCAAACCAACTCATTCATCGACAAATGGAAAAAAAAACATGTCTGTGCATTATTCATCATCCTGAACCGGCTGCAACAAGACAGTTCCTGTGTGTGTGTGTGTGTGTGTGTGTGTGTGTGTGTGTGTGTGTGTGTGTGTGTGTGTGTGTGTGTGTGTGTGTGTGTGTGTGTCTGTGTGTGTGTGTGTGTGTGTGTGTAGGTGGGTGGGTGGACAATTGACTGTAACAGATAAACAATGCGAGCCTCTGACCATCGGGGGCTCTCTCTGCTACCTGTTCACATCCTGTACAGCCTCAGATTGTGCATGCGTGTGTGTGTGTTCTGCATGTTGTGCAATGAACCAGCCTCAGTTTGGACTTCTTGGAAAACACAGTACAGGGAGGAGAAAAACGCCTGAGCTGCTTTCACTGCAGCTGTTTTTCTCTCTGCGTGCTGCATTCACTGATGTTCTGTAAGAGACCTCAGGCTGCAGGTACTCCACAGCTGTTGATAAAGTCGGGGTCAAAGTGTGGCAGCCATGCTTTCATATGAATGCTAAAGGAAACAGCCTACCATCACGCACACAGGGGTTGGACATATCCAGTTGCCAGGACAGAATGCTTGGAGACTTGTTTTCTAATAGCCTAAAGAAGCCCCCTGCACTTGAACTCACCACCACTTCAATGCTTACAACAGACAGGCTTGGGGATTACATATGAAATTACGTAATCAGGATAGAAAAAAATTATTTTATGTATTCCCATACATAAAATAAGTAATCAGATTACTGTTACATAAAAAAAAAAGGTATTTCAAGCAGGATTACATCTAAAAATGTTTATATGATAGGTGGACATACTGGACATTTCCAATGCAGTTGGACATACTGGACATTTCAAATGCAGTTGGTAAACACACCAAAAATTCTATGTTTAATTAAAATATTAAACTAAATCAGCATTTGTTTACTATTCTTTAGGCCTATCCTATAAGAGGAGACATTTCCGTCCCTAAATATCTTATTTTCTACATCCTACATTATTCAGTTGTTTGACATAATACGCTTGAGTAAAAATTCATATTATTGATATTTATTTTATCTTGTATTTATTTCCAGTGCATTTAATATTACGGAAAGTAAACATTACTTTTATATTTGTAATACTCAGATAAGGTTGCATTTGTTTTTACAGGTAACTATTTTTTGTAATGCATTACATTTAAAATAAAATAAAGTTACCCTCCCAACCCTGGCAACAGATACTATTCTTAGATTTTAATTTTCTCTCAAATTGTTCTGTTGTCTTACATAATACGCTTAAGTAAAAAACACCTTGTTGTTATTTATTTTCTCTTTTATTTATTTGCATTGCATTTGATATTGGAAGTAATCCAAAAGGAATGGAAATAAATCATTACTTTTATATTTTGATACTCAGATTAGTTTACCCCGATTACATTTTTTAAACATTAACTAATATGTTACAGATTACATTTGTAAAGTTCCCTTCCCAACCCTGGCAACAGATTCTATTCTTAGATTTAAATTTTCTGTCCCATAAGCAGGAACAAATCAACACCTAATAAACAAACTTGACCATTGACAGCTGCAGGTTGTAACGTCACTGCACAGAAACATGCATATTTACTGCCCTGCACGCGATACTGCTTTCAGTATTTACCTTGAGCAATGGTCACAAGCCATGCATCAAGTCGTGCAGAGTTTCATTATAAAGAGTTGCACTGTCCTTGTCTGTCTCGTGACTATTAAAAGGCGCCCTGTGCACAACATCCCTGCTAACATCGTCAATGTGAGTGAGTACACACAGCATCGTCTTACCAGGAACTGTGCAAAGGGGAAGATCTTTAAACAGGAAATGCAACTGACCCTTTCTAAAGCCATGTAACTTTAAAATGCACCGGCCGTGCTCGAGCTGCAGCGGTTGCATGTTGCAAATCGTGCAGCCGTGATTGCATGTCGCACAGTATTGCACAGATCGGTTTCATATTCTTACCTCCCTTTGGCTGAGACATTTCCCCTTTGCTTTGATGAGGGGGAGGGGAAGCACAAAAGACTTTGCCTTCTTTCTCACTCCCTCCCTCCATCGCCCTCGCAATGGAGCTTCAGCGGCTTGCTTTTGCAACAAGGATGCAAAATACAAGCCTCGATCTTCATGCACTTGGAGCCTTTTTGCGTCCGGAGCGTGCGTGTCCGTGCAAAGAGCGGTGGTATAATTGCACAGCCCTCGCAGGCGTCGGGAAAAGAGGTAATTTTTGCAATTGCACTGCAAAGAATTCTCCGCAGCACTTACATGATGGGCCAAGGCTGGCAGCTGAAAGCTCCTAACTTGGATCAGTGCGAGCCCCTGCGAGAGAACGTTCTTCCTGCTTGGAGCGCAAAGGATAATGGGAAATGGAGTCCAGAGCGTTTAGTGAGCGGCCACATCTCTGCAGGATTTGACTAGCGTGTAACGAGGGTAAAAAGAAGCAATGTGTTGTGTTAATAATACCATTAACTAAAGTAATGCACTTTAATTGAAAATGGTATCAGGTAAATATAATGAGATAAATATATGATACATCAAGATCTTATTGTATTTTAAAGACATTTTAGGATTTCTACACTTATATTAACACCATGTATTAAAGAATAACATGTGAAATCAGGCTATGAATGATAAAAAAAAAACAAGTCATGTGTAAAAACATCCAGAATATGGATGATTTTATGCTGAGAAAAAAAGAACTTTGAGAGAACTAATTAATTACCAATAAAGCTACAAGTCTTCTGATATGGTATGTTATGTTGTATTGACTACTATGCTAATTAGTCAATCTAACACTTACATCCAGCACATTTAGGGTACATCTACATAAGCAAATAGAATAAGTTAATAAAATAAACGACTAAATTTGTGTCTGGGAAGTTCTTTTCCTACTACTCAATCTGTTTGTGTACGGGTTTAATCTTACAATGCATAACATGTTATAAATAAGATTTAAAATATATTGCCTGTCTGCAGTTGTTCCTTATCTGATCGAGAGTACAGGGTATCACATGTTGTACTCTCTTAAAATTGACATGACTTAAATGAAATGTAATATTTTTGCATCTGGTGTTGAGGTGACGATTACATGAAAACACAGGGAAAATAGTCCGTTTACTTTCAAAGTTCAGTAAAAATCTTTATTATCAGGTAACATTGATTAATGCAAAAGTGAAACTAAGCAATTACTTTAATGAATGAATGGACTAATGACAAGGTACTCTGACAGCTACAGTACTCTGGTGTGAAGGCATATATGAGTAGTTTTATAAATACATCAAAAGTAAAAACGGGCCTGTTGGAGCACCTGATGTTCACCACGATTACTTTTGGTGCCCAGAAAGCAGGGATTTAGTGATTATTTTGAAATCACCAAACAGGTGCGTTCAGGGTGATGAATGACAACTGTGAACCCTGAATTGTAAATTAATCATAATAGCACCAATATTAAAAAAATAATACAAATAAAATGTAACAGGAACAGAAGAGCAAACATTAAAGATACAGCTGGTGATATTGCATATTTTTCTTTTGGACAACAAATTCCATGAAAAGATCAAAACTGAAAGTTTTTTGTTGGTTTACAGCACCAAGAACCTTAGTTCTACTCATTTAGTTTGTTGGACTGAAAACTCATGTCTGTACTAATATTGGAATAATAGAATAAAAGAAATAAGAAATATATAGAAACACTTTGTAATGCCCTAAAACAGTGGGGCAACAAACCTCAACCGGGAATAGTGCATTTGTTGGGTCTATTTTTATTAGCGGTTTGATCCATATTTGGTGTTCTGGTGAGTAATTGGGGCAGCAAGAAGTGGATGTGGGCTTTAGTCAAAATGTACTAAAGTGAGTGTGGCTCATTGATGTGTTTTTGATCAGACTTAGATTAATGAGATTTTGAAAATAAAGAAAAACACCAAACTTATCCTTTGAAACATGTTCCATTGTTTAAAATGCTCTCAAGCAGTAGGACATAACGCTTTGGTGCATTAATTGCCCAATGAAACAGCAATAACATGACCCAAGACAAATGATCCAAACATAACACACAAAGAGGTTTCAGATCCCCACGATGTGATATGAGTGAGATGTTGCTTCACATGGTTGGATTGTGTTTGGTAGAGGGTCAGTTCTTGCTGGTTATGAGGGTTTGGTACAGAGGCTTCACCACAATATGGAGGAAGAGGGAGCTGTCGATTAGGTAGTCAGACGTCCGGCGGTACAGGTCGGCCTCGGCCAGGAAATCCCCGTTTTCTTCCGTGCTCTGGTGGAAGTTGTAGACGTGTTTCACCACCACCTTCCCCTGCTGCTGAGCCATCACAATCACCGTCTTCTGGAAGTTAACCCCAGCAAATTCTGCGCTGGATGTGGCCGGCGTAATGATGATGCGAGGGCGCCCTCCCTCTACACGTGTCGGCTGCATTGCGCCTGACTCCGTGTACATCGGCCTCATGCTGAGGGGTAACCAGCGTGGCGAGAACAGGGCATTCCAGGTCACCCTCTTACTGGAGTCATGACCGCTGGGCCCCAGCTGTGTCTGGAAGCTGGTGCTTCGGTCGTCTCTTGAGGGGTTGTTGATGATCCAGGGCGAGCCCCAAACTGGCGACATGTAGTTCCTCGGCATGAAGAGGCTGCAGTTCACATCGAAGTACTTGGCCATTTGCATTGGCGACGCGGAGTGAAACTGGTAGGACATGTAGAGCAGGTCGCGCACTGACTCCTGATAGCGAGCCAAAATGGCTGACTGGGTCTGCAGGCGGAAGAGCTCTCGTGGCGGCATCATGGCGTAACGCACCGCTCTCAAAGCATTCTCAGCTGTCAGACCATCCGGCTCATTCTGAATAATCCAGGCCTCCAGCCCGGCAAAGAGCTCCATCTCGCTTTGCAGGATCAGATCAGAGCGCTGAAGCAGGGACATGAGTAACTGGCTGCTGATGGTCACCCACTCTCCGCTCTGCAACACCGACGATAGGTTCCACGCCATAAACTGAAGGCAACTGTCCCTCAGAGCCAAGTCCCCGGCCTGCACAGCGTACTCATACCAGCCTGCCACATGGCCTGAGGTGGATTCCCGGGCCAGATTCTGGGTCATGTACTGGGTGATGCCCTGCTGGAGGCCTGTCACTTGGTACTTAGTGGCCAGCTTGTGTAAAGGTGTGGCCTGGTCCAGACGCATTGAAATCTCTCCGCAATACAGATACCTGCTCAGAGAGAGGAAGAAGCTTATGAATCAACATCAGAATGAGACTATTTAACCTAAAACAGCTCATTTGGAAATGTTTTAGCCACAGCGAGACCCACTATTCTTGGAATGCAACAGCTACAACAAGCCAAAGAACACAACCTAGCACATATCATCACATGCTAATATGCTAGCAAACAGTTGCATTTCTACATATCCAGAAGGTCAAGCAACTTCATCATCCAAATTCAGCTGTTTAAGTTTTCCTGATGCATGTAAAGCCCCTTCCACACATTGAGTATAACCCTAAAATTATCTAGACACGGTGATAAGAGTCCAATATTTAATCTCTTTTAGCTCTGTTTTGGTCTCAACCAACTCCTGGGAATTAAGTGTGGTTATATAGCTGCTAAATGCTAACTTTGTCTAGGATTTGGTAGGTAGTGTCCAGTGGGTTTATGATAGCTTCTTTGCTAAAAACAAACTGCTTGCCGCTTCTGCAGACAAAACAAAACTGTTTTTGTGATGTTAAACCCAAATCAAAGAGCTAAATGCTGCAGAAAAGACCTACAGCTGCAAAGATAGTCATACTTCTTAGTTTGATTAACTGTTTTTATGAAAATATATAGAGTGCAGCTTTAGCGAATTGTGTTTCTCTCAGACTGAATTCCAGCAAGCAATCTCACAGCGTCCTCCTCTTCATAAAGTTACCTTTGACACTTCTTGAAATTAGGTGAAAAGGTGAATTTCTTTTTTGTTGTTGCAATATGAATGCAGTCTCAGTCTCAGTCTCAGTGTGGCAGATATCATGTCCACTGTATTTCAGGTTTGAGTCATTTAGTCATTAGCATTTCAGATAAAAATAGATTGTTTTATTGATTGCTCCTGCAGCACAGGCTCCTCAATGTCTTACTGCTACACCATAGGAGCTGCTATTGAACAACCCAGCAGTTCCCTGATTGGTCAATTCGTTTTATGTTAGACTCATTGATTGTTTGTCTCGTTGAATGAAGGGCTGCAGTTGCAAATTTCATTCCTCTAGAGGGCATAATGACTCAATCAAACTGGGTTAAGCAGGGGGTGGAGGTGACTCTCACATAGTCTGACATACTGAAATGAAATTTGTCCCCACCTTATGAACTTATCAAACACAGCCGCACAGTCGGAGCTCTCTTTCAGGACCAGCGTGCTGCTGTTGCGGCTCAGCAGGATCTCCTCGAACACGGGGCTCTGCAGGGACAGCACCAGCGAGTGGGCTTGGATCACTTTCACCTCGTCCGCGCTGGGAGTCTCCACCCGGAGCGACAGGTCACTGCCGTTCCCCTGAATCAGCAGCGCCTCCAGACGCTGCACCAGGGTCAGGGAGTGGCTGATGGTGTCTCCACCGCCACCTTTGCCATCCGGGTTCATGTCAACTTTCAGCATGCCTGGTTGAGGGGGAACGAAGGAGGAAGGAATAGAGTTATAAGATTGGAAACCAAGTAGGATTACAGTTCCAAAACAGAATACTTTAATGCACTATTACCCTATTGTGTTTTGGGGGTTTTCCCTTCTCCTGTATTGTGCTATAGGTTTTGTTCAAGGTTTCAAGGTTTCAAGGTTGTCATTGGTCATATGCACAGCATATACAACGTATATGTTGGCAATGAAAATCTTATGTCCCATGCTCCTCCAACAACTCATCATACATGGTGCAAATAAGATAAATAAAACAGTGCAAAATGAGAGAAGAATATTTACAATATCAACAATAAAGATTTGAGGATGTGAAATATATACATATGTGGAATACATTGAGAGTATTTAAACACTTTACACTGTTGAATGAGGAGGTATGGACAGATGCATATATTATGTATAACAGATGTATATGGCAGATTTAAAAGGTCTGCAAAGGCTAAAAGAGAGTTTCTCTCCCACACACTACACCCCTGCCTGAATTCCTTTACTTCAGTAACATAGTGACATCACTATGTAACAATCACACTTCTATTGACTAGTGCTGCAACACATTGTACGTGATAGGCTAAGGGACGGGATATCTCTAAGCGGATGACCAAGTATAACAGGCCAGCTAACCAATCAGAGCAGACTGCGCTCTGGTTTCAGACAGAGTGTGAAAAGAGGTGCTGCAGCACAGACAGGATGAGAAAAATAAAGAGCTTTTTGAACAAGTCACAGAAGAGGGACAAAATATTAATGTGAACCTGAGAATGTGCATGTCCTCATTTTCAAATTGTGTTTTGCAAGTGTTTACACATTTTGTATATGAATATGCTAATATACAAATATAATTACTTTGGCTTAAAGATTAACTAAATTCATTTTACATTTAGCTTCAAGTTATTAACAATAACTGACTTATTGAAATAACTTTGAATTACATTTTTCTTCATTTATCATTTTATATTTTATAAGCATTTTAAATAAAGGTAGCCTGAGCATTCAGATTATTATTGCTAATGACTTATTTTGCATTTGTTGTGAATATGTTAAATGCACAACTGTAACTTGGAAGTTTAAGTTTTATTGGAGCGTGCAGGAGTTGCAAGCCAGTTATAAATTGGAGCAACAGTAGGGCAGTATCACCCAATACCATGCCATTGATCAGTCCAGCTGCACTGTCTGGATAATGAGGCATTGTGGGTCACGTTTAATTAAAGCTTTGTTGTAGCTCACCCCCTCTCCTCCACCTCCTCTCCCCTGCACATTGCACTCTAACTGCCGGGATCAGATTCATGGTTTGTATTAGCAAAGTGTGATTCCTCATCTTTCACGTCCTTTCACTTTGATAAAAACATGACATAAACTCAGTTTTGGGCAACTAGTAAAAGGTTCATATTTGTCTGTCTGCTTTTACGTGTCAATAACCTGAGGTTACCTTATTAGGGATTATGCAGAATTATTTGAGAAAGAATTAATGGTCAATTTCACTGTTACATTTTGTTAAAAGCCCTACCCATAAGTGGTATATTTAAGAAAAATATTGGACATTTTAATTTTAGATTAAAAAACCTTGCACTGCTCTCCCAAAAACAGTCAGGCCCTCCCTTCCTGACCCACTTTCCTTCCAGTTTCATTTTCATATTATTTCAAGTCACCATATATCATAAACAAAATGCAGGTCTGTTGCCTCTATCCATTCTTTTAAATCAAGGCTTCAGACTTGGCGTTATATATGATAATGCCCACAGCTGCTAACACTAGGATGGGTCAAATGCAGAAACGTAAATGTTCCCGCTGTTGGACGAAAAAAGTCATTCTGATGTTTTATTTCTTATCTTTTCTGGCTGATTAGTATGTATATGGTCATCAGTGGTGTGTGGTCTTTTCCGCTTTGTTTGTCTTGTTGCTGTTGATGATTTGATGTGAAGCACTTAGATTTATCTGTTTGAAATAAAAAATGTTATCCAATAAGTGCAATAAACCATAAAGATTCAAACTCAGAATAACAAGAAACGTGCTGATATATTTGCTTTAAACAAACCAGACCATTGTTAAGTGCATTAATTCAACTCTTTGGTGCTACTATTTTGTGTTGAATTGAAATACATGTGGTGTATTTGAACCTGCCCTACATTTGCATTCCTTTAGCAGAAAGAATTCCCCAAAATAGTCATAGTTGGTGTAAAACAACTTCTTCAAATGCTCCACTGAAAATAAACCACATTACTATTCATATGACATGAGTACATCCGCTATTACTATTATTAGTTTAAATGACACATCAAACATTCATTTGCAATGCTGCCTCTGGCCTACACACCCAGACTCACCTCTTCTGCTACACTCAGTAAGTCTTTGTGTAGCAGAATATTAAAATGAAGCATAACTAGATCAGACTGCACATTATTCCTCCTGTTATTGATGTTGGAGCATCTATGGCCCTAACTCACCTGCAGCAGCTGCTCCCATGTGCAGACAGAGAGCCAAAAACAGCATCCCAGCCTGGATCTGAACACCTTGTTGCACCATCGTCTTCTTCCGTCCGTGCCCACTGTGCGTCTGGATTTTGGTCCACTCTGCCGTGGAGGGTGTGGGGGTCTGAGTCTGAAAGTGGGACAGGGGGTTCTCCTCGCTACATCCGGCCTGCCACACACACACAGAACCTCATCGATCGAAACAGGCCTAGGTTGTTTCCATGGCTACCACTTTGATTCTGACTTTCCTATCCTTGGGTATTAATGCCTGCTGCATGTCATTGATCTGATGAGGGTGCCGCAGCGGGGGGGCTCAGTTTGATGTTGAGAGTTTGATTGAGTAGAACATTATTTGATGTACACATAACGCTTTGAGCTGTGGCGAACAGTACTGACGCTTAATAATGAACAAGTTCCTATTTCTTTTACTGCATTGAGAGGAGCCTATTTAGTTTTTCCTTGGCAATAAAGATATTCTGATTCTGTAATTCCATTTCCCCTGCTTAATGCTATGAAAATATTCAATTAACTTCACTACATTAATGTGTAACTATGTGAGTTTGATCATTTATACAACATCCAGAATGATTAACAAATTATCTATCCTTCGTTGTTATAAGTAAGGTCTTCTTTATGGGTTATTTTCATAAGCTGACAGCAGGGCGCTAAATAAGCACAATATACTGTATGTCAGCCTCGTTTGAGTTAAGTTTCTCTTCTTTTCACAGACGGATAAATCAGTCTTATCCCATGACGAAGGTACAGGTACCTAGTGAAAATAATGACAATTTAAAAGTACTTATTAGTCGATTAACAAAAAGTGTCTTCACACCGAAAACACAAATACATAATCCTAAGGACTCTCTTATACCAACTGATACAATCGCAGCCTCATCAGGCAGTATTTGAGGGGTATTTAACCACACGTGAAGAACCATTAATTAACATTTCTTCTATGTGCAATTTTTTATTCAATCAATCAAATATTGAACACAATAATTATGGCTCCTATAGTTACACTATATTTAACAACTGACTATAGAGCATGTACAAAAAATCTTCACCCAAAACTGTGTAACACCCTATTTAGAAAACGTTATTCCAACCTATAACCTCAAGTCTTACTCTTATTTTTGATTTAATTACACAAAATAAAACCACATTTTTGAGTTTAAGAAAGGCACAATTGAGGTTTAAAGCAACATATCTTGATGGATTACTACAGACTATTGGTACTGGTATATTGTTGTGGTTATTAGATAAAATAAGATTCAGAAATAAACACATTTGGAAACGGGTCAATTTCACACAAGGATAATGAAAGGTTATATAATCAATGTTTGGGCCACTTGCTTTTGATGCTTTATGTATCCTTTGATGCCAATCCTTTCATTCTTGTTCAAACTAAAATGTTGTGCGCTGGATATGGTGCAGAGTATTTCTACCCTGTAGGATTACAAATGTAGTTGACTAAATATCACGAGTATTTATTCCACCTCTATGGACTACCACTGTTTAGAAGTCAGACTGTACTTACAGACATGTTAAGTGTGTCAGTGTGTTCACCCAGTTCAGACCATGTGCGTGACACAGCAACACAAGCAATTTATTCACAGCTTCAGGCTACAGCACGCTTCATTATGGGGGGGTTTAGTCATACGATCAATATTCCTCGCTAATTTATTTGGGCTTAGATCCTCCTGTTTCTTTAGGGAAATATGCCTCACAAATAAAGATTTAAGCTCTGTTCTAGAAGAAGGGTCAGCGAGAATGACCCTCAAATTGATATCTGTGCTGCTTAAGTTCACGATCCGCTTTAGTGGGGCCATGTGTTTTAGTGTTGTTGACCCCGCCTGTGAGTATGGATCCCATCTGTGTCAGAGTCGATGGTGATCCCAAAGAATGAGTTCCCCATCCCAGTCTGACATAAAGGATATGTGTGTCTGGGTGCTGGCCAACCGGTCAACAGTTGCCGTTCAATGTGTTCTTTTAACATACACGCCCCCTTTTATATTTCTGTACGCAGTTTACCCTATAAATTTAACTTGAAAAAGAAAAGAAGACATTTTCCAACCAAGTTAAAAGTGACTTTATGGATAAAATAATCGGTTATTTGGATAAAATAATTTGTAATTTGAACCTTTGACCTCTTCATTCTTTAAGAATTCGTTCATCATAGTTTTAGTTTTTTGGGTCCATGTTTCCTATGACATTTCAATTTTGTTTGCCATAGGATTTGTAGTTTCACCTACAAAGCCATCAACAACCTTGCCCCCCCCTACCTCAGTGACCTCATCCAACAGCATATGCCTACCCGTCGCCTCAGGTCTGCTGACGCTAACATACTACACCCCCATCAGGACACAGCTCCGGACCTGGGGTGACAGGGCCTTCGCTGCAGCCTCCCCCTCCCTCTGGAACTCCCTTCCCAGTTATATCCGATAGCCAACACTCCCAATCCTTCAAGAAATCTCTCAAAACTCCCTTATTCACTCTAGCTTTCAATCTATAATCAACACCCCCAATTTTACTTGGCACTTAGGGCTTTTGTTTATGTTGTTTTGGTTCTGATTTTATGTAAAGCGTCTGTGAGCATTAGGAAAGCGCTATACAAATCCTATGTATTATTATGACATCAAGAGTGTAACTTTGTTCTACTCAGGAAGTAGTCCCTATAGAAATGGAGATTATGGAAATTCAATGTTTTTTTTCTGGACAACAATGCCTAATGTACAGAGAATAATACTCTTCTTTACCAACCATTTACCGCCTGAGATACTAGCTGTATTTACATGTCATGTCCACTAAAGGGCAGACAAGCTGCATCTCACCAGCCGTCAGGAACCAAGCACTGAACATTTTTCAGATGATACGGTTGAACTTTTTGAAACAATATCGTCATTTTATATTGCAAAAGTAACAAAAGTGAAATTACATGAAATGTTGACACTACAATACAACTCAAGGATTTGTAAAGAGAAGCTAAACCAGTGAACATAAACATTAAGGATTTGACTGAAAAGTCACATTGAGTTGGGTTAAATCAGGTGTTATATATGCAGTACATCAACATGTGAAAATGGGTGGGATATGCAAATGAAAAAATATTAAAACACACACGGCAGAGTTTTTGTCTTCACCATTACACATTTACTGTCCAAGTTTTAATTTTTAAACAGTAATGAGAAATAATAAGCAAGAGAATACTTCAGTGTTTCCATGAACAAGCTCACCATTTTGCTACAACAATGCAAAAGTGTAGTAGTGTAGTAATCTTCTTATACCCATGACTATCTAAAAAAAGACATTACATTGCAGTTTATTGTTAAAAATGACCCTTTTACCCATTATGTGATTAATTTAATCCAGCACATTCTTCCAAAAGCAAGTTATCTGCAGACACCCCCACATCCTGACACTTTAGTATCTTTATCTCTGATGAGCTTAAGCCTCAGTGATAATGTGTGATTTGGTTGGTACAGTGGATTGAATACTGAGAGTTCATTCTTTAAGTTAGCAGCGGCAGAGTTGACCCACTGAGGTCATTATGTAGGCATTAGTGCTTGTTTGTTTAACTCAAATAAGTCAGGCACTGCTTTGGAATGATTTGAACAAATAGTAGAAAAAACAAGACAACAAGACGACCAGTAGATAATGGCAGTCGGGCCAGGTGCTTTTTATGTTCATTTTAAAACAAAATGTAATGTCTTGCATTAGAGCTCTGGGTAAAGATTGAAACACATACACAATAAAAAAACATATATGGTACCAAGAGAAAGAAAAATGTAAGTTCTAACTTTTATAAACATTTAAAATCCTTCTTTTCAGGTGCAAAGTTTATACCCAAAGAGGACATATTATGTTCATGTTCAGGTCCATATTTGCCTGCCTGCGCTACAGCACTCTGTCTCTAACCAGAGCCCAGTCTGCTCTGATTGGTTAGCTGGCCAGCTCATGTGTGGACAATGTCCCTACCCTCAGCATATCACTTACAATGTGTTGGAGCACTAGCCAATACAATGGTGAGTGTTACAAATAGTCAAATATAATGTCACTATGTTACAGGAGTAAACAAAGGAGTCCAATAGAGGCGTTTCAGACAGGAGGAGGGAGTGTGTGGAAGAGAACTCCGTCAGAAAGGAACTTTGGGAATTTAGGCTTTGCAGAACATTTACGTAGAGAAAGTGAAATCCCTAAAAAGCATAATAGGGCCCCTTTAAAAAATAAATAGTTTTCATGAAACCCTCTTTAACAATTATTTTGTAAACAGAGTTTACCTAAAACTAAAACCCTAATAAGTTCACACATCATAAATATTGAACATTTTTCTAGCAGGATTAGCTGCCAAAGAGAGAGCATGAAATGCTGCTGAGTGCAGATAAAGTGACAGAGTTTGTCTGAGAGCTGCTCATGTTACGGCCAGTGAGACTCTTATTGTGTGAAAGCTGCACAGAGGGACAGTTTGGAGGTTTTGGAAGGCGTCCAGGCTGAGGTGACCTCAGCATCAGTTTATCTCCCTGCAGCAGCTCCATTAGCTCTTCCTCTCTCTCGCTTTGCCTCATCCAGCTGCAGAAGAATCTGTTTTTCAGTTGGGGGTGTTTGTAAAGGTGCGAGCTGAATGGTTAGAAATCGGCTATAAATCTGACCTGCGAATAGACCCTGGGGGCGTGAAATTGACTCCATGATTTATCTATCCTGCAAAGAGATGCTCATTTACGACAAACTGGTAAGATAATCAGACGCAGCATCCAACTTAGCACGTTTACTCAAATATGGTGAATGTTAGTGGAATAGTCATTTCAGTTCTGGGCTACAGACTTTTTTTAAGGAAAGCTAAAAAGGGCCCTATTTAGCTTTTTGGGGGTTTCCCTCTCCTGTAGTTTGTTAAGTTTTTGTGGATGTAAATGGTCTGCAAAGTCTTCATTCCCAAAGTTCCCTCTAAAGTGAGTTTCTCTCACACATACTCCCCACCACCCCCATCCTGAAACCCCTCTAAAGGACTACTTTACTTCGGTAACATAAATACATCACTATGTAACACCCACGCTTCTATTAGCTAACGCTCAAACACATTGTACGTGATAGGCTAAGGGGCGGGACATCTATAAGCTGTTGGGCAGACTGGGCTCTGGATTCAGACAGAGGGTGAAAAAGGTGCTACTGCACAGGCAGTATGAGGAAATAAGACATTTAAAAGCACAAAAAACTAATATAAACCTAAAAGTGCTTTCAGTTATTGAAGTTGTATGCTGTACAAGCTGTCTCACTGACATGCTTGGGTAATAAGGTGACTTCCTCCCGTCTATCAAAGGACGTTTGATTTGTGCTGATCATGGTGATGAATATTAACCTGCGGCATCAAATTCTTGAAGCAAAATCAATTAAGCTTAATCCTCAGTAACCAGCCTGATTTATTCCCCCTGCGTCATCAGCCTCTAATCAAACAGCTCTGATTGATCGCAAGTCATGTCTTTGCATGATCGTTGCACTGAGGTTTGTTATTTTGCCAGACTGACCCCCTGCTGCAGTGCAGTAAGGGGTTTTATGCTGCATGTCAAATAAACATTTAAAATGGTATGCAGCGGCAGGGGGCGGGAAGCCAAATTGGATCGCGGCGAGCTCACCCTGGCCCCAGGTTTCGGTTTGTCAACAGACTGAGCTGATGGATGACTTAGTTCTTCAAATCTGCTCCTTTAATGCACTGTTTGCTTTGCAGCTTGGCTATCTCAACAATTTGAAATCGTGCAATGTGGTCTCTCAAAGGGTTTAGCTAAATCAAGGACACATTTGTCTTGTTCAACCTGTTCAAGATCAACTGATCTCAGTATTTCTCCTGCTTGTGTGTTTTCAACTGCTGTTATACATGCTGCTGCTGGGTGCTCTAATTCTGTGTACCCTGCTTTGTGTGTGTGTTTCTGATTATGTTTTGGTCACGTCCTGGGGCCCACTTACAATTTGGGTACAAAAAAAGCCTGGTCCCCACAAGGTAACTGCTTTGTTAATGACTAATGACCCTAATGGGATGAATATAAGTCAATTCACATTCTTCCTGTGTGTGTGTGTGTGTGTGTGTGTGTGTGTGTGTGTGTGTGTGTGTGTGTGTGTGTGTGTGTGTGTGTGTGTGTGTGTGTGTGTGTGTGTGTGTGTGTGTGTGTGTGTGTGTGTGTGTGTGTTAGTATAATCCCAGTGAGACCCCAATGAGGCTAATGCCGACCTCAGCGCACACAAACACTGTGTCCACATTCCATGTTATATACAATATGTTAAAAATGGACACTGTTCTGTAAAAGGACTGTGAAATCAATTGTTTAGAAAACAGCGACAGGCAGATGCAAACTTCATGAATACGTTTGATACACTGACAACTGAAATTGACTTTAACCAAATGTATTATGTCAACAGATTTCACATAGCTGTATTAGGTTAGTTGAAAGCAATAATGTTAAGATTAAATAAAAAGTATTAGTTAATTTAATTAATGTTAGCGTTTCAGTTTTTTCAGTGTCGTTTTTGAGATTTGAACAGTGTTTTTTTATGGAATGTAATTACTCTTTTTGCATTGCTTTGAGGGACAGTATTGTGTGACAATCACTGGCTTAATACAGTCAAGCACTTTAGCTTGCATATTGACTGTTTATGCACTTACTTACAATATATTGAATCTTGGGATGACTGATGTATGGACTAAAATATTACTACTTAATTTAGTATAGACAGTCATGGTCCCCCTAGTGGATGCCTACTAATTTAGGTGATATTCTGACATTACATCTCACCCTCCATGTGAAAAATATAACTTATCCAGTTAAAAACCCCAACAGCAAATTTGATTTAGACGTTCATGGTTCCCCTGGGATTGATCTTGATGACTTCAGTGATATTCTGAATTTTCCACTGAAGCCACTAGGGGGTTGCCGTTTGTAGTTGAAGTGAAATGCTTCGATTTAGAACAGACACTACACAACTATTGCCAGACATTACTAGATGAGTGAGACAAATGCAAGTTAAATGAACCACTAACAACTACAAACTATTGTGTATATTTACCTGGAACCTTTTGGATACTTTTCCATTTTCTCATTTGTTTTCAAAACCACAAGCACAAAATATAATAATATGTCATTAATTCAAGCTCATAGAGTTTTGGCCCATGCATATAGAACAAAGTCTATGTCAGTAAAAAAGTAAAGGAACAAAAGTTATATTATTACCTCTTACTACAATTCATCAAAGTGCATGGATATCTTTGGAAAACAAATGCTACAATTTGACATTTAGTACTTATTACATATAATGCTTATGCCTAGTATGGAATTTGGGAACATTAATCTGCATTCTGAAAGCTTTGTTTTTATGTATTTTGACTCTTTTCCAGGATATGAACTGGAACCACCACTTTGTTTCCCTTATCTGACTTTATATTGGTTTCCATCAGTATTTCCCTTTCTCCTCTTGGTACTCTCCTCTTTTTCATATTCTTCCTCATTTCATTCACCTATTCCCATCCACAGATCAACCCCTCCCTCTCTCCCGCTCCTCGCCCTCCCCACATTGTCACTCCCCTCTACCTCCTTCTCCTCTCTCCCTCCACTCACTCGTTGCAGTGATGAACCAGCTGCTTGGACTCCACTTCTCCTCCTCTTCCTCCTCCTCCCCTTCTCCGTCCTCCTCCACGTCTCCTCAGTGGGTGTCCAGCAGTGATGTCGGGGACTCTGTAGCAGCATCTGGGGGAAGGACAGAGCAGAGGAACCCCTCGGGCTGTAAACCAGGTGGAAAGCCGCTGTGAAAACTGGATGTGAAGGTAAGACTGTGAGAGTGACTCTAGAAAGCCAAAGACCCTCTTTCCATTCACTGTTTATGCACAAATGTCTGATCTGCTCTGTTGTAAAAGATGAAATGTTTCTGTTTCTTGTGCAATCAGCGCTGTTACACATCATTTACGTCAAGAATGGTGCAAGGTACAGTCTTGTTATAAAGTTATTTAGGGAAGCAGGGAGTCTGGACATTCTCACTTCCAATTGTTTAATAATGGACATTGTCTTGAACTCTGTCTTTTATATTGGCAGCATTTATTTCTCTCAAGTGTTTTCTTGTTATTTGACCGCCAGTGAAAGTCACATTTGTCATAGTATTAGCCTGTAATTTCTGCCAAATGCACTTCTGGATTATGTCTTCCTAACGAGGATCTTGGCCTTATGGATGAAGAAATGTCTTTGAAGCAAGATTCTAGAATTGCCACATTTAGATACATGAAAAACCTGTCACCCAGCTTCCAAAATAAAAGCAAAAGTATCTCCTACTTCCTTGGTAAACAACAATAATGCATCCCTCCTTGCTCCGATGTGAAACACTGATCTGTTTGCTGTATTGCCACGCTTGCAGCACCCTTTATCTCCCCAGCGCTGTTGTTTCAGGTGCACGGTCCCTTGATGAATTATTAAGAGGACTCAGTTGAGCATAGATACAGTTCAGCCTAGCTTCCTGGGCACTGAACCCCCTGCAGAGCCCCGTCCCATGGCCTCCGGCTGCGTCTAAACCCTGGGAAGAATCTTAATCAGAAACATACCTCGGCCTCTGATCTGCACAGAGCGGTCGCTCAGCTGTCCTGGTTAAAGGGACAGTTCTCATGTTTTGTATGAGGAACTTATCCGTTGTCAGTGTATTACCTACAGTAGATGGAGGATGGAACAGCCTAACTTTGGAGAAACAGGCAGGAGTTATCACATTAAAGATTAGCAGAATAATATTCAATATTTAAGCATCCAATTCAAACTCACTTTGACGGTGATGAAGAAGGAAGGACTGCTGCCAGCACAGCTCAGAGTAGAACAACAGTAGTGGCATCATATGAATAATAAGTTTGCTCCTCAGCTTCTCAGATAACAATGGTAAATGCTAAGTACCGGGACAAGGAGCAGTGTGTGTTTATCTTACAGTAAGTGCCTCCAGGGAACAATGTAATCAGAAGTGTTTATGAAGTTTTTATATCGAGTCTTTAAATACGGAGGTTAGTCTGGAAGTCAGGTTAGGGGTTTTATTTTGGGACAAGGCTAACAGGTTTATAGTAAAATGTGCAATGATATTGGATTAGATTCAACTTTATTGTCATTGTACAGTACAAGTACTTAGGACAATGAAATGTAGTTAGCATCTAAGCAAAAGGTGCAGAGTTTGTTCAAGTATAATATAAATATATATATATACACACGTGACAGATATAAACAAACTGACTGTATTTACAGTATGAACATTTAACAGCAATATATAAATTGGAAACACTATAAATCGGGTATAATAATATACAGTATATTACAGACACTATCCACATAATAAATATCAACCAGTATTGATGTTTTAAATAATATGAGGTCACATATTGTTATTGTTTCAGCTGTCCTTGTTTTTTTGCAGGACTTCCGTTTGTATTTTACTTAACTTGGCTATTGGAATTTATAGATTATTTCTTAGATAGGTTTTTTTTAATATTTGATGTCTAGTGCTTAATTGTGTGTTTTGCTTGTTGTCCTTTGGATTAATCAGTCAAGCAATGCTGCTGAGGAAAAGGGAAGTGGAAATACATATCTGAGCCACCTAAAAAAAACATCAGTGTTGCTTACATCGCTAAGTAGATGTGTTTTTGTGTACATTTGGTTATTGCAGGTTCACCAAATTCACACATAAATACTGTAAATAGTCGAATCAACAGTACAACAGCAACTCTTGTATTCTGCAAGTACTGTTGGTAATAAACTGAATATGGATCATTTCCTCATACAACCCAACTAAAAAGATCCAAACTATCCTATTAGAATCTATGTTGTTAAAGGGGGAGTCTTCAGAGGATTCTTCCTGCTGACACTCCACTGCAGCAGTACGATACTATTGCCATGTCAAGTCCCTAATTTCCCTTGAGAAAGAAGACTTTAGTGGACTTAATCAAACACCTCTGCTCCTTTCCCACTTAGAATCTGTAGCACCCAGGGGACTGAACATGGCGATTAGTCTGCACAGGAAACTTCCCCGAGAATAAAGTGTGATGAAGAGTAAGTAGAGGAGACGGATAACTCTCCCAGCTTCAAGATCTCATTTGCACTTTCAGGATTAAGGAGGACCTCTACCGGTATTAAAGAAGTGGCTGCAGGAATATTGATTGTTCAGTGTAATTACTGCTCCCTTCTGCTGTGTTTTTGCTGGCAACCTCACAACCTTCTCATTCATAATGGTCATCTTTCTTACCCCTGGTCCACAGATGAGGCCTGCGAAGAAGCATTTCCTATTTCTGAAAGAGGCAGCGCTATCCTCCCTTTCAGGTCTGCAGAAGCCATTTTTAGCAGTCGTGTTAGAGGCTCATTTTAGTTTCTTCAGACTAGGCTTTTATATTTACTTCCTATTCAATCCTTGCACAACTGCCTATTTACTTGCTGCAGTAGTGATTTATAAATAAAAACCGGAACAATTTACCGTGACTTAAGGACACTGAATTTTTTCTTTTTACTCTTTTCTGACACTTTAAACAACTGACCACGACTATTTTAGTGCATTTCCAAGCTGTCTATAAGGACATTTTGAACTTGTAACACATTAATGCTTTTTTTTTTAAACTGCAGAGCACTTAAGCATAAACTCACACTGTAGAAAACATGGGTAAAGATGTGCGTTCTTCTCTAAGGTCAAACATTGTATACATGTCTGCTCTAAACCTCCTATGGGAATAGCACTCCTATTAATACTGTATAGGATATCGTATCTCAGCACATGTGATGTTGTTACGTAACCAAGAGTGAAATATGAGAATGTCTTACAGGTAAAAAAAAAAAGGCAGTAAAAGGCACAATAATAATAGAAAATGAATAATAACAATAAGTTCCATATGGAATCAGATGCTGCACAATCTAGGTTCATATTGTTTTCCAAATTCTGAAGAAGTGTAATTTGTATGGACTTGAAAGAAAAACAGCTCTACAGATTCATTCAAGTATAGCACATGAATTGGTATTCTCTCCCACCTTATGTTACAATAATGTTAAAGAAAACATATGAAGAATTTTGTCGGACTACAACATCTACTGTACTCTGTCTGATGTCCTTTAGCTAACCCTACACATTTTAGCATCAACATCTTAGTTTTTTGTTCAGCAAAATACTATCTTTCGACAGCAGTTCATTTCAAATTATTGAATTGCATTCAGAAGCTTTTTCTTGAGCTATCATTCTTTTTACATGACCCTTGTCAGCAGATGGAACTTTCCCAAATTACATAGTCCTTGATTTTTCTCCTGAGCAGTTCATCAACTTCTTTGCTGGCCAACAAGTTGAGATGATTTTTTTTACCGAACTTACGGTTTTTCTGAAGTTAAGAATGATCTTTCAAATTGACATTTTCATTTGAAAAGAATAAGAAATTGTTAAATTGCTCAGAAAAATGTATTTTTGTACATCTGCAATTCCATGACAGATATGTAAACTCAATCATAAGTTAACAATCATAACCTCGGGTCAAATCATTTCCATAAAGTTCACATTTTTATTTTATTATTATTTTCTTTACACATGCTTATACAACAACAGGCATATCAAATAAAACCATTTCATTCCACAGTTAACATTGGCATGATTTTTAAAGAAGAAAGACAAACCAAAACTGAATTTCAGACATTTCAGACCAGCTAAGACCTTCAGGTCTGGTGACGTCAATCAAGGAGCCAGATTTAGCAGTTGTTAGATGAGATGTGATTGTCTCCTGTGACAGATCTCCCACTCTTGTCTGCCTACTCTAACATGTGACGACAACAATGCATCATTCTTCCTGATCTCACTTCCCCCTCATTCACAAATATACATCATAAACACCATTAGGCAGTTGTTTGCTAACTAATGGCCTGAGTATTCCAGTTTCTCCAAATAATCCTGAGGCAGTTTGAATAACATTGCCCTTTCTCACTTCAACACAACAGCATACTCAAATTTGCTTTCCTGCTATTTTATTGTAAAATCAAACCAGCCAAACACTAGGATATTTTTCAATTTTATGATCACATTCCAGCTTAAAGTCGTAAAATGCTGCAGTCATATAATCACATGCAGGGATTTTGCACAAACAGCCTTTACTATCACAGTGTTTAAATATGACCAACTGTTAGAAGTAGTGATTGCCCTGCTCACATCATGAGGTCAGCTTCACCGATTGGGTGTTTCGTGGCTCCACGATGATGTTGACGTTGGTTAAGCATCCACAAATGGTGTGCCAGTGAAAGCTTAAGAGATAACACAGTCCAAATACGGCTTAATGGATGAGTGAAGTAAATTAGGAGAGTAGGAAGAGTAGAGAGACACAGAGAAAAACAGGATGGATGGCACCCTGGTGAAAAGGTTGGACAGGGAGACCGTATGATAATGACTCTAGGGAGAAGGAGGGTGACAGGGTCATCGCTGTCAGCCCATCTGTTGTTGTGCACCTGCAGTTTAATTGACTGAGTCCAAATTTTCCCACTTTTTGTTTGCCACAGTTGTCATGAAAAACAGCAACAGCTCTGTAAAGCAAACATGAATCACGCCACTCATAGTCAAATACAAGCTTCAGTAATATAAAGCAGGTCATCCTCTGCAAAGGTTTGATACTTGATATTGTTGGGTAAATAGTATTATAAAGATTGAAAAGCAGCTTCTGATATGATTGGGCCCTACACTACGTTCACACAGTATACAGCACACTAGGTATGTCTATATGTTGATATATTCCTTATACAAGTTTGACCTCTTGACAATTGAATTGATATTCATTTTATTTACGTAAATGAAACTTTATCTAAAGACAAGGAGTATTTTAGAGACTAACAGTCACTTTATTTGATTTGATTTATGGAGCTGAAGTTAGAGCTGCAACAATAACAATAAATCAATTAATCCATCATCAAATATTTTGATAATCAATAATATTTTTTCAAACAGAAATGTTAAACCATTTCTTGGTTGCGGCTTCTCAACTGAGAATGAGGGGATTAGAGGGTTCTTGAAAGAAAAAACACCAAAGTAAAGACAAAAAAAAAAGGTTTTGGGAAACTGAAGATCCTTTTTATTGTTCTGATTTAGTTTTGGACCAAAACCTTACTTGATGTTTAAATATATATTTCAGAAAAAAATATCTTAGTCTGTCTTTTGTTGAGACTTGATTTCTAAGACATAAAGATAAAAACATATTCGTTGTGAACTCAGAATATTATATTTTCAATCCTTCAAAAAGTCTATTTCTTGTACCCAAATCTTAATTTAAATGAATGTTAGTATGAAAAAGCAATTGTGTCTTTCTTTACCTTCTGACGGTGTGCTAACTGCAGATTAAAACACAAATTTCACATACTGTATATGTTGTTTAATGTTTGATAAAGGCTCAGTACAAAAACAGTTGTGTTTTTAACAAACAAACTGGAGGAGAAAAAGTGTATTTGTTGGCGACTATTTTCAGCGGCAGAATAATCCAGAACTAGTGCTCTAGTTAGGATTTCATTGACACAAAATGTATAAACCTATCATACAGTACCCTCCAGAATTATTGGCACCCCTTTGGTAAAAATGAGCAAAACAAGTTGAAAAAAATGTCTTTATTGTTTTTCCTCATTTTATTTCATTCAAAATATGAACAAAAATCGAACCTTTTTACTGAAGTTATTTTTTTTATTATGTTGACTTTAAATAAATACTTTTCTCCAAAACATGTGTGCCACTATTATCGGCATCCCTTCATTTAATATTTTGTGCAGCCTCCTTTAGCCAGGATTACAGCTCTGAGTCTCCTCCTGTAAGGCCTGATGAGGTTGGTGAACACATGACACGGGATCTGAGACCAATCTTCCACACCGAATGTCTCCAGGTCCTTCATATTCCGAGGTTGACGCTTGTGGACTCTCCTCTTCAGCTCCTCCCACACATTTTCAATGGGATTTAGGTCTGGGGACAGTGTTGTCCATGGCAAAGTATTTTTTTCTGTGGTAAGTAAACCATTTTTGAGTAGATTTTGAGGTGTGCTTCGGATCGTTGTCCTGCTGGAAGGTCCAACCATCGCCCATCTTAAGCTTCCGAGCAGAAGCTGTCATATTTTCATTTAATATCTGCTGGTATTTGATAAATTCCATGATACCATGAACCCTAACAAGATGTCCAGGGCCTTTGGATGAAAAACAGCCCAACAACATCAAAGATCCACCACCTTCACAGTGGGTATGAGGTGCTTTTCTGTGTGGCTATCTTTCTGTCTACGCCAAACCCACCTTTGACATTTGTTGTCAAAAAGCTCTATTTTGGTCTCATCTGTCCATATAACCAGGGGTGCACATAACTCTTTCAGTGAGTTACTCAGGTGAGTACCAGGAGATGGTGTTTGGTACTCACCCCATATGTAGCGTGGTCTTAATAAGTGCAGTCTTCCTCACTGTCCTCCTCAGTGTCGCCCCCACTGTCCTCTGATTCAGCTTCCTGCATGGTAGATGATGATGATGCTGCAGATGCACCTCCCTGTCCTTGGTTGAGCCTCCAATTAACTGTCTCCATCCACAGGTCAACAGCTTGCTTTGGGTCAAATGTCTCTGTGGTCTGCTTTGACAGGTGAATGTGCATCAGGGCTGAGAGACGAGCATGTGACAGACGGGATCTGTACTTGGTTTTTATTATGTTGAGATGTGAGAATCCCCTCTCACAAGCTGCACTGCTTAAAGGCAGTGTAAGAGACAGCTTAACCACCTTGTTGATGTTAGAGTAAGCATCTGGGTTACTTGTATTTACTATTTGGACCAAGTCATACACAGAAGAGGCTCCCAGGCGTTTTCCTGCCTGCTTTAAGCGCATCCATTCTGTCACAGTGGTGTCTTTGTCAAGTGCAAGGTGGCCTCATATTTCTTGAGAATGCTGCAAACTGTTGTGTTTCCAAAACTGTGGAGGTCTTGCAGTGGCTCAGTCAGTAGGGGCTTGGACTGGGAATCGTAGGGTCGCCGGTTCAAGTCCCCGAACAGACTTGAAATATGGAAAGTGGACTGCTACTTGGAGAGGTCCCAGTTCACCTCCTAGGCCCTGCTGTGGTGCCCTTGAGCAAGGCACCGGACACCTCCAATCCCCCCTCCCCATTGCTCCCCGGGCGCTGCACGATAGCTGCCCACTGCTCCTAGTACTAGGATGGGTTAAATGCAGAGGACCAATTTCACTGTGTGTGCTCTGCTGTGTGCATGCATGTGACAAATAAAGAGGGTTTCATCATCCGATTCTTCTATCTATCTATTTCCTGAGGCCATGTTGAAGGATCAAATACTAAGAAATGATCACATGACTTGAGGGAGTCGTATCTGATTTCAAACTCTTGAATTAACCCCCTGAGTAAGTTTGTCTTGTCTCTGTCAGCATCAGCATTAGAAACAGTGTGTGCCCTGTGGCCTGCTCCATCAAGTAGAAGTGTGAACTGTCCAATGGCCACCATGAGTTCATCCTTACATTCTCCAATGGTCAGCTTTTCCTTCTGAGACCTAATGGATGTGGTCTTCAAAATGTTGCCAATGTCAAGCATGTTTGACAGAAAGCACTGAAATGGTCTGTGCAGATATGCTGCAAGTCACTGTTATCACTCGCTAGCCAGTTGCATTTTACTGGCTGGCAATAGTCTTGATATTTTTAACAGTGTTTCATGCCTCCATGCAGACCATCTGATATTATGAAACTTACCCAGTTTCACAAAGGAGATCCCATTTTCTTCACACAGCTTCTTCAGTGCAACAGGTTTTTTTGCTCCACCTTTTTGTAAATAAAACTGTAGCAGCTTGACCACAGAGTGATTAAATGTCTCACAGTAAGGAACGTTGCGATCAGCTGATTTTGCACAATTCTCCAGTGTGTGTGCGGTGCACAGAATGTGCACAAGGGAGTCTCCAACAGCAGCAAGTTGCCGGAGTTTTGGCACAACGCCGTTGTACACACCGACGTTGACAGCAGCCCCGTCTGTGCACACAGCGACCAACTTTGTTGTCCAGCCATCCAAGCCTGTGTCCTGGAAAAGTCTCACAAGTCCCTCTGTTATGGCCTGCGCGGTTCGGTCAGCACCCAGTTCAATCAGTCCAATAAAGTCCGAGGTAAACTCTCCGTTGCTGGACACAGACACAATGTAAACGATTTCCTGCTCAGTTTTTGTGATGTCCTCAGATCCATCAAAAAGCAGCCCCTAAAAATCAGACTGCAACTTGGCTCGTAACTCCCCACTGATGGTGAGCGATGCTCTGCATGATCCGTGTGCCCCCTTCACGTGAATGATATGCACCTCCGACATTTACTCCTAGCCGCTTCAGTAAAGGAACATCCTCAGAATAGGAGGACATGGGACATGCGTGTTTAGCTTTATGGAAGGCGAGGAGAAAAATATTAAACAGAGCTTGCCGCTGTTCTTCATTCAGCTTGTCTCGCCATCTGGCAAGTGGGCGACTGGACATTTCGCCTTGGCTAGCTTGTTTATTAGCAATGGCTTGGATCACATTCATGTGCTCCTTGCTCTTTTCATGTTTGTCAAATAAAGGATGGTTGAAATTCTTTGAGCCTTTATAAAAACGCACCTGTTTTGTCTGCTAGATGTGGATGTGAGCGGCAAATCTTGCACCACATTTCAGTGCGTTCATCGTTAGCTTCAAGCCAATGCACATCTTGGAGCCACTTTTCAGAAAAAAAGTCTTATTTTCTTCGGCTCTGGCTCCAGTTTGCGTTTCTTTGTAGGTGGCAAAAAGCCAAAGAAGCTGCTTAATGTCTGTTGCTTTTTGGACATCTCTGACAGTAGTTGACAAGGAACATGTGCAAGGTTAGATAAGATCGATCAAGTACGCAAAGGCGTGTAGTAACACAGACTGGCATTACGCATTCCTGATTGTTGTCGCACATGCGTACCTGCGTACCAGTTATGTGCAACCCTGCATATAACCCTGTCCCATTCGAAGTCCCAGTTACATTTGGCGATGCAATGGTTTTTTCCTGGCAACCCTCCCAAACAACTTGTGGTGATGTAGGTGACGTCTGATGGTCGTTTTGGAGACTTTCTGACCCCAAGACTCAACTGACCTCTGCAATTCTCCTCCTGTGATCCTTGGAGATACTTTTGCCAGTGAACCATCCTCCTCACGGTGTGTGGTGTCAATGTACACACACATCCTCTTCCAGGCTGATTCTTAACCTCTCCTGTTGCTTGATGCTTCTTGATTATGCCCTGATAGTGGAACTGTTTCAAGACTTTCTTATATCCTTATCCTAATTTGAGCAGCTCAGCAAGTTTTTTCGCAGATCATCACTGTGTTCTCTGGTCTTTCTCATAGTGATGAATGACAAAGGGAATTTTGGCCTGCGTCACCTCATATTTATACCCCAGTGAAAAAGGAAGTCATGGTTGACCTCTTAAGAGTTTCTAATCAAACAGGTGAACCTAAAAATGTAAGTTATGACTGGAAATATACTTCAGTTAGATCTTAATCAAATGATTTTGATGGCACACATGTTATGGAGAGAAATATTTATATAAAGTCCACATTTGTTTTTCTTTTAATAATTTTACTTCAGTGAAAAGGTTAGATTTTTGTTAATATTTTGAATGACATATTATGAGTAAAACAATAAAGACAGTTTTTGCATCTTCTTTTGCTTATTTTTACTAAAAGGGTGCCAATAATTCTGGAGGGCACTATAGGGTACTATAGTTTAGGTTATCATGGGATTTATTGAGAATAGGTAAACTACAGAAGATCAAAATTATTAGTCAGTTTTCTCTTGATTCCTGCTTTTCTAATTAAAACACTAACTCTGAGTCTGTGTTTCTTCTTATTTCCCAGGGGAAGCGCCAAGGTCATGATCGACTGGCCCAATGTGACAGCGTCCAGCCAACAGGAGCTGGGCCTGAAACCTGAGGATCTGCAGAAGTCCAAATGTGTCCTGGGTTTCATCCCTGTCATCTACTACAGCATTCTGCTTTGTGTGGGAGTACCAGGTATGTCTTAGTGACAAATGTTTGCATGTTTGTCACCCAAATGAAAGACAATTATTTTTTTCTTATACCTAGTGGTTAATATGCAATGGTTTAAATGTTGTATTTAATTGATGCACTACATGATTGTTAAAGTTGCATTTGCACTGAATCACAATCCCAGTACAGTTCAAATTGCTGCATTGATATCTATTTATAACAGTGGGAACTGCAGAGGACAGAAGTAATCAATACACAAGTGAGTTGGAGGTACATTACAGAGCTGTAACAGACCGGTGACACTGTTGTGGCACATGACGAAGCATGAATGGCTCTTTTCACAGGTTACACAAATCTAATCATCTTGCAATCAGTGTGTTTGAGTTTATGAGTATTCATCTATTTGTCCATCCCTCCCTCCGGCCATGTCTCCTTGGAATGTATCTGCTTCAAAAGGTTATCACCTGATTTAAGTGGAAATAAATGTCACATTGATGGACAGCGTTCACCTCGGCATTTTTCTCATTACTGTGCTTCATCCACAAGTCGTTGGTGGTAATTTGGTATTGAACCAGCAGAGATTTAGACCAAGTGGTTATCAAAAAAAGCAGACGTGTCACCAGACCGTTTGGATGAGTTACTTAATTGTTCCCAAAGGAAAATAAATAGAAAGGCCAAAGGGCAAGAGTCAACAGCTGTATGCCTGAAGGGGTCTTAAAAGAAGGGTGATTTTACAGATGCTACACTGAAAATATCCTGCTGACAACATGTAAAAAACACATGCTGTGTAAAAAAGATATTGTGTGACAACAGTACTGCTGTGGATGCATAACCTTTAAATTGATTAACTAACCTGCTATGCCTACCACACATTTCAAATGACAAAAATCGTGTTATAAGAACGTATCATTTTTAAGAAAGAAGTCGGGGATTTGCAACAACTTCTCAACAGAGCTATACAAGCCAACCTAGCACAAGCTAGCAGAATACTAGCCACCGCAAATTTGGCTACATTTATTACGTTTCCTGTTTCGTAAAATTTGAGATAACTTAAGAAAGACAAAAAAGCTAAACTTCAGTTTTAAAACTTCAGGTTTCATGCTACTATCCACAGCTAACTTTGTTTGCACTTATTAAGTTTCCTGTTTTGTGAAATTTGCATTCACTTCTTAACAGAGCTAAAAACTGATTCTAGCTAGCATGCTACTAGTCACAGCTAACCTTGGCTACATTAAATACCTTACCAGGAGTTGAAAATAAAAATGTTGAGCACTTCATTTAGTTAGTATACATATAGTTAAGATATTTTAGCATAAGCGGAAAATGGCATTCTATTTGTTTTAATTGTTTTCCTACATCTCATTTTCTTGGCATAACTTTTCCATTATGTCTGTTTCTTTCAGTCAACATCCTCACAGCCGTGGCTTTATCCAGGCTAGCATCCCGCACTAAGAAAGCTCTGTACTACTACCTTTTGGCCGTGACTGCGTCAGACATTCTCTCCCAACTCTTCATCATCTTCGTCGGCTTCCTGCTTGAGACAGCAGTTTTTCACCGAGACGTCCCCATACTTCTGCTTCACTCGGTCAGCGCTGCGGAGTTTGCCGCAAACCACGCCTCCATCTGGTCCACCGTGCCCCTCACCGTGGACCGATATGTGGCGCTGTGCCACCCCCTCCTCCACCGCCAGATCAGCTACCCGGCCCGGGCCAGAAAGATAATAGGGGTGGTCCTCCTGTTATCCCTCGTATCGGGCGTGCCCTTTTTTTGGTGGTCGGACATGTGGAGGAATAGCAACTCTCCCACAGCCCTGGACACCGTCCTCATATGGATGCATGTAACTATAATCTACTTCCTGCCCTGCAGCATCTTCTTGGTGCTGAACTCTTTGATAATCCACAAATTGAGGGTGAGGCAAAGGCAGCAGCCATGCCAGGAGGAGGGTGGGTCAAAGATTGCGTCTCCTCGGCTACTTGGAAAAACTACTGCCATGCTGCTGGCCATAACGTCTGTGTTCTCTGTGCTGTGGGCCCCCAGGACAGTGGTGGTCATCTACCATCTGTATGTGTCCTCGGTTCACAGAGACTGGCGCGTCCACCTGGCCTACGACCTGTCCAACATGCTGGCCATGCTCAACACAGCAGTTAACTTCTTCCTCTACTGCTTTGTCAGTAAGCCTTTCCGTGGAGCCGTGCGGGATGTCTTGCTGCTCAGGGGGGGCCCACTTTATCCTCAGAGAGCTCTTCCTCATCCGCAGGCCCCCACCAATGCCTCCATCTCATCTCTGTACAGTGGGAACAACAAGCGTTCACAGCGAGACTTCACCCCCTTGTCACCTCGCAGAGCCAGAAAGCCCTCATGACCCCCGTGCCCCCTTCTCTTAATTCAAAACACCCATCATCCCACGGTCCCCGAGCACTTCTGACCCCAGAGACGTACACTGCATTCCAGCTACGACCGTGGACAGCTGCCAGTCAGCCCGGAGCTTTCTAAAAGGGCCTAAAATGAGCTCACAAGAAGTATGTTTTTTGTATTGTGTCACGGGCTGTTGTTTTTCCATGTAAATCAGATAACATGACAGCACATTTGTTTTTGTTTTTCAGAAGAATTTGATTTGTGGTATTTCTTTCCATACAAGGTAGTAATGTGATTTTTTTTATATTGTTACAATAATGCTGAAAAGAATTACGGCTTGTTTTCCTTGGGGTTAATTCAATAGCTGGATCCATGATAAGGACACAGCATAGAAAAATGGGAGGAAGGAAAGTGATTATTTGCATTCTGCTACAGTAATTGTAATCCGTTCTACCCCACATTAATCATGTAAAGTGGTTGGTTTTAATCTACTTAAATTGCCCTTCTACAATATCCACTCTGGAAGCAGCTAACAGGGAGGAATAAGAGTTTTTAATTTGAACTGGCTGCTATTTTTTTGCAGTTGTGTAAAGATGCTAAATGTCCAAAAGACAATCCGCCCTGCTGAGCATTGCCAATCGAGCAAAGAAATAGCACTCCGCCTCTGCAGCGCGCTCCCAGGCACAAAAACCCCAGCTGCTAAGCCGTCTGTTTATTTTTCATGAAATGCAACTGGATGGAGCCTTAAATGAAAGCTTGCTGTTTAAGCGGCAGGAGTGAAGACCCTGCTCTTCAAACAGCCCCTGCGCTACATCCCCAACATTTCCTCAGCTCTGGCTAAACAAACCACAGATTAGCCTGATGGTCTGCACAAACACACACATGAGCTCACAAGAAGGTACACACACAGTCATGCATGTACTTCCTCACACACACTGACGTCAGCTTGTACATTTCCATTGGCTTCAACGGGACTTTCATGTAATCGTCGCAATTTGATGAAGTTTGATGTTGTATCAGTGTTGTGAAAATATAACAGATCTGCACTTAAGCTTCTAACAGCTACTTTGCATATGTGATTTTTAGGTTTTGGACAAACTAACTATATATTTTTAATTAAGCAAACTTTTATTCAGATTTCTCATTGAGCAAAACCTTGTTCTGTCAACTGGGCTTCTAATGGTATCTCAGTAAAGATGTTGAGCAATTTCTCTATAGTCCTATAAATGCCACTAAATTAACTCCTGTTTTTACATGGAGCAGCCTCATTTTGAACTAGATCAAACCAGGAACTGAGCGTAATTGGTATATAATGTATAGAAAATAGACCATTTACATACTGTGGAGTCCAGTTGTTGTACATTTTTAGTTGTGTTGGTATCTGGCATCGTAAAGATTGTCTTACACTGAACTTTATAGGCACGATATCTAATTTTCTGCCTACTTAGGGTCTCATTCAAAACATTAACAAAAGTGTTTGAGGTATTGTGGATTATGGTTTTTCTTACAAATATTGCCTTCAGTGTTCAGAAGGTTTGTAACTGGAGCCGAGTTATTGGCAGAGCTCTCCTCCTGCCCGTGATTACACTCGGTAAACATGTTGAGCGAAGCGTTTTCATGTGCAAAATCAGTGTTTCCCCAGCTCTGCTCTCTGCAGAAAAAGAACGTCCGAGGGGTCTGTGAGCTGAGTTGCCACTAATGTTTGCTCAGCTTGTTTCTCTGAGAATTTAAGGTCCAGTCATCCAATGACTAAGATCCTTCATCCGGTTACAAAATATTGTAGAAAACGACTAAGTGTATTGCAAAAATGTGTTATGATATGTATGATAGCTTCTGGACAGACTACCACAACATTTACAGATGCTGAAAGGAGATATAACACTTCAGTCAGTATAAACAAGACACACAGTAAGCTTGAAAAAAACTGCTGATTTTTCAAGGTTTGAAATTGTTTGAAACTTTCCAAATTTGAAAGTTGTTAACCCCAGCAGCAAATGATCACTCATCTCTGAAGTAATAACAAAAAAGCTGTAATGTTCAACATATTTGCAATCGTTAGTTTTATAGATCTTCAAAGCTTTTTCTATTTCATGGAGATCTTTCTGAATTATCTCATACATGTTTTAATGCTTCACTCAACAATGCAGTCTCCAGTACAGTATATACATACATCTCCCTGACCACCCATTCAGGTTCAAAGTTTCCGATGTAAGCCATCTGCGTGCTCCCATTCCTTTACAGTCCTCATTGTGTTTACTGTAACGGTGAGAGACACTGTGTCCGTTCCCCTGTGCGTTAGTCTCTCATGTCGCCCCGCCGTTGTCCCACACTGAGTTCTGAGAGTCCGTACGCAGATGTAGATGCAGATGGTTACTTTGAAGATGTTTCCTGCTGCCTGACAACAGCAGAGGGGTGTGTGAGAGAGCGTGTAGTGACGGCGACCTTACACTGGTTAAAACACTGGGGGTCAGAATAAACAGTTAGGACCGTAATATGATGCTAAGATGCAAGAGCAGGCTTTGATTAAACTTTAATGGAGCTGAGATGCAGCATCTACAGAGCTGTCATGAGGCAGAGTAAGGGAAGACACTAAAGGTTAATAGTGTGGAAAACTAAACTAATAGATAAAATAATGAAGCATCTCCAGAGTTGATTACTTGATTTTGTAATACATGTTTTCTGAAATATTATGTTTAATTATGAAAACAACCTTTCGGTTATGAAATATGTGTTAATTTGCCTTCATTTCCACAACAGTTAACATAATAAGGCTACACTTGATGTTGACTTTAATGAAATGTATTATGTCTACACAATTCACTTAACTGTATTGTAGCTTAGTTGAAAGCAATAACACTAAATAAAGTTGAACTTAGTATTCATTGCTTACCTCAATATGTTTGCTTTCAACTAATTTAATACAGTTTTGTGAGGTCTGTTGACATATGACATTTAATTAAAGTCAACGTTTCAGTTTTTCCATATGAATCATATAACAGCAATCCCCCTAGCTAAAAATCTTCAAAAGATAAATAAAACTGGAACGTTTGATAGTGCCACAGAGTTTAAGAAAAACAACTTATTCTAGGAAAACTACAAGATACACATAAAACTACAAGATACACATAAATATGGTAAAACTAATTATATAACAGATATCATTATTACACTTCCCACTTGATTACTTACAGTGAGATAACTTTCGTTTTGCATGTTGTGTAAATCTTCAGACATCAAAAGATAAACTTGGTAAAATAAACCCCTTATTGGAATTATTGATGTTTTCTTTCCCCTATTCCGAAAGAAACCATGTTATGGAAGCAAAACAGCTCACAATTGTTGTTTGTTTTGGCCTGTAGCCTTTCCTAGAAGAGCAGGTAAACCCCTCTGGCCACACGTCCCCTGTCTGCCTGCCACCTGTCCTTTGTGCCTGTTTAAACAACTGCTTCTGTCTCCTGACTGTTTCTATTCAGTCTGCCTGCAGCTCAGCAGGTGTCAGGAGGCATAAAAATGAAAAGACAGAGCACCACAGAGAGTGACAAGTGTACTATCAGATGCAATGTCTCGATACAGAAAGTGCATACCCTATGGACAGTTAAAGAAACTAAAAGATGTCTTGGATGTTGCTTTTTCTAGAAAATGGAAAACACAAGTCGTGGCTCAAACATGCATATTTCTTGATTTGTTTGGGTTTACTACATGAGCAGATTACGCATTCATCTTTACTTATGTGCATTTACAGAATGATCAATTGTATCATATTCATCCACTGAAAGGGTTTCTGGCTTAAGCTATTTCTTCAAAATGTATTTTCTAGCTGCAACACTCAAAATTCCAAATAAGTATTTTGTTTTAATGTTCTTGGATGTTCATTGTTAAAGTCCTAAAAAGGAGTGTGTCCAAGTTAAAAGTACTTTTTGTTCAAATAGTGACTGAGTTGTAAGATTTCTCAGCAGGTGTGAAAAAGTGAGGGTTGATAACTGCCATTGAAATGTACAATATTTTGGTAAGTAATTGAATGCAACAGTTCCGAACATTTCATGTGAATAATGTCTGAACTCTTCAAAAACATGAAAGCACTGCTTGTTTGTTCAGTAAGTTTAAAGTTTCGCTTTTAACATGGAACATCTGTTTCTCTTGATGTACAGACAGAAAAGCCTCTTGTGTCCCTGCTCCAGTGATAAAGGTTAAAAGTCTTGTTCTCCTGCATGTTGTTGAAGTGGCTTCATGTGCATTGTTTACATTATTTCTTTTGGCACACATGTAACCGTCATGCAGAATGATCCTGTCTGTAAGCACTGAGAAGAGTTTTATATGGGGGGGGGGGAATAAATGTTTAACATGGGATTGGTCCAGTTTATTTTGTACAAGCCCAGAGACTTTGTACATTAGGTGGGTCTGTTATGGTGTGTGGATTTTAAAATATCAAAAAAGGAAGAAATGTACATCTGCAGATTCACAGCCGAGTATAGGAGTGGAAATAAATCATCTTAAAGCACATTTATGTAGAGACACAACATATTTTTATTTTATTTTATTTGCACACACACTGCATACAAATATATATAAAATAAAAGACTGAAGACATTATGGAACCTTATTCAAAGGACCACCCCTTAATTTGAGGAGGAACACATTATATCAAAAATCGGACTAGGCTTTGAACATTTGTAGAACAAAAACAATTTAATATAATGAGAAAGAAAAGTACACAAAATCTGTAGACAAATATCCAGTAAAAAAGTCCTCCTATACATTTTAGGGAAAACTAATAGTAGCAAAATTGGAAAGGGGGTCTTCACTTAGATAAAAGAAAAAGAAACAAAACATTTTTGAATAAGAAGCACACCAACAAAAAAACAATCAGTAGACAAATCACCAATACAAATTAAGAAAGGCATTATGAAAATGATTTCTAGAAAAAGAAAAGGAATATAATTACAGTTTAAAATGTATTGAACCTCATGAAGTACAGTCAAGCTGCTGGCCACTTTGAAGATGATCATCTGCCTACTGAAGGAATTCAGGAACTCGCCTACTGAACTGAAGAAGTTGCTTAATGAGGATTGTTGGAGAAAAAGCCAAGAACCTTTATTTAAAAGTGAAAACAAATGAACAGATAATGCGAAGCCCTGAGATTAATGATTTAGCCCTTGCAGAGTAACAGAATGAAGGACTGACTGCCTCTCTAATGTGTCTCTGGGGTTTTGGTTCAAGGAGACGGTGATTCGGTCAATAAGAAATCAGCCTTAAAGACCCCCCTAAGTGACGTAATGAAGGATGGGTTCAAGGATGAGATGTGGTGGAGGTCAGACTTGGAGCCTGCAGTGACAGCTGACACTGATCTATATCTGGAAACAGACAACTCAAAATTGACCACCACAAGGATCCCGATGAATAAAAACCATCCCCTGTTGTTGGAGGACTTAATTACAAAGAACGGAGAGCTAAAAACCTGATGTCCCATCACTGAGAGCCGTATGGAGGAGCTGAAGAGAGAAAATGAATGTCCGAACAAGAAGCGGTCCATTCTGCAGAGGTCAGCCCGAGGCCTCACCGAGGGAAATGAAGCAGGAATAATCAGCTCTTGAGCAACAAGTGTGAGTGAGAGTAAACTGGAGGAGCATATAAAGAGCAGGGGGAGCTTTACTGTGGGTGGACTGTTCCTTTAATCATTAACTAGAACCCCATATGCACCAATATATTCACTTCTCACTTAATTTCAGGAAAATAATTCCTTATAATCCTGACTTTATGGTGGATACGATTCGGAATTAAAGACTTATATATATCCAGTTTTCAGCGGGAAATCTCAAACATAATGATTTAATGGACTGACTTCCAATTAGCCACAAATGGCACTATACTATTAATTTATGCTTTTATTTTCATATTTTTGCAACTTGATTTTCTTGTTCTAATATTTCCTAAAGATAAAACATTTAAACACTAGAAAAACAGATTGATGGAATACAGAATCCCAAAAAATATTAACAATATTTAGAGTGCACCTAATGTATCTCCTCTGTTTAGAATTGTGATCTTTACAAAAACTAACTTAGTATTAACTTTGGCTGTAAAAGCATGCCTAATGAGGTATGTACTGTGCAAGACATTTTTATTGTACAACAATCTCTCATGACATGGAGTAAAGTGTATTTATAGTATGTAGGATTTAGATTCTACATTAACACTGTTTGCTGCCACCTTCCTGTGGCTCAACCTCTCTAAACTGCTGCTGACTGTACACACATTCCACCACTAGGTGTCAGTACACCACCTAAACACTTTACATTCTGCTTTAATCAGGTCTGTTTCTGACATAAAGGTCACGTGCCAAGTTAATTTGATATTTTTAAAAAACACTGCAAGATTATTTAAGAAAGAAATCATAAAAAAAGTAGTCGTATTAGATATTGAGTGATGGCAGTACATCCATACATTGCAGTGTGAGTGCGTGCGTGAGTGCACGTGCATGCGTGTGTGTGTGCGTGAGTGAGAGTGAGTGTGTGTGTTTGTGTTTGTGTGAGAGAGAGAAAGAGAGAGAAACCATCACAGGAGTCAGTTCGCTAGAAAACGCTCGTGAAGGATTCTTTATCCTGTATTCTAATTTGTATTGGAATAAAGTGAGCTTTGCAAGTGCCAGGTTCGTGAAGAGTTCCACGAGATTTACCGAAGACTGGAAACTTTTTAGTTGACTTCTCTTTTTTTTTCTACTCTCGATGATTTACCGTCCACTGTGCTGTGGCAGCCGGTGGAGCAGGTGAAGCGTTTCAGAGACCAACAGCCAATAACTCAGCGGTGAAGTCTTCACAAAGGTAGTTACAAATGTATAAACCAGACCCTAGTGTGTTGAATTTTGAAATAAGGCTAATTACATCGTTTAGAGTTGTAAGATTTTGATGTTTACAAAACCAGTTTTTCTATTCAGTGTAACATACTATAGGTTCATATTTCATATTGTTTTTACACGAGGTTAAAGTCAATGGTACTGTCCCTGTGAACAGCCTAAAGTGTGCTACTATTCATATTTTAAACGTACAAAAACGTCTTATTCATATCGATATGAGAACAGGTCTGCTGTAGGCTAAATAGTGACGGGCTTGTAGCACAGGTATTCATTATAACACGACTGTTAAAGGTGATATTTATTTTATTTATTTGTGTTAGTTCTCGATAAACATTACTCAAGCTGAGCTTAAAAAGAATATAAGATAGAAAATATTATAGACAAGGTAGACATATTGACAATGACAACAAACCCAAGTGAGTCATTCCTTCCAGGGCTGGACAGCACTTATAGAAAACCCTGGGTAAAGTTTTAGCTGTGAGCTCCCCCAACACCACATTTTATAGGACATTTAGGGCAAGCAAACAATGAAAGCAACATTTTGACACCAGAAATGACTTATAACATTACACTTAGAATATTTTTGTTCCAGTGGTTCACATTGGTAAATATCCCATGGTAAACTTTGGAACCTCGGGGGGTCTGTTGTCCCCAAAAGCATTTTGTTGATGTCTTTTGTTGTCATTCAACACATTTAAGCTGTTGATGGGAAAACATTCTCACCTGAAGTTCCATTTAGTAGCTGTTGATGAGCTTACATCACATCACATTATCAATGGGTGGAGTTTGCCTAGTGATCATGGAATTGTAGATTCTCATTGAATTTGGCTCAGAAGCTTTGATCAGCAATTTAACAAAGCCATGATAATTGGACAAATGCTTCCTGCTGATGACGCCCATGTGATAAGATTGAAAGTTCCGGAAATGCTATGGACCTTTTGGTGAGTTAGTTTTGTTTCAGAGATTATGAAAGATCTTGATATAGTAGAGATAAATACATGATGGATAACATAGTGGAGATTCATTGTTTTTTTTAAATGTTCTGTTTGGAGCTTGATAGAGTATTTAAGGAATCGGGGGTTTCCCTTTCTTTGATTTATCTCTGTACAAAGTTTGTATGGAAAGACAAAACAAAAAAAGTTCTACCAGCCGGGAGTCTTTGTCTCTTACTGGAATGAAAATGTGCCTTGTGTTCCTACTTTGAGTATTCAGAAATCGCACACATGCCACAAAACAGTTGGTCCTTGAGCTTTCCATGGTAACGAAGGTAAAAATATCATTGACGTGTTAATATAGTGTCATCACAGGCCTCGGTTACTCAGTTCATGAAAAGTGACTTGAATTCTGTGTGTGTGATTAGAAGTCACACCCTAAAGTTAAAACAAACATCATTTATTAGTCTACAAAAGAACTGCCAGACCTCTTAAAGCCACTTTGAATGACCAACCAAATCATTAAAAGGTTAAAACCTTGTTCCAGAAAGATCCTTTTTGTCATTGAGTCACAGAAATGAGGAAGACTGAACAACCGCCAATAGAAGTTAATCGATCTGGCTGAGAGACTGTCCTCAGTTCAGAGTAATTTAATCTGACGGGGGCAAAAAGAACCAGCCAGACACAGCAAAAAGCAAAAACAGGCACTCTGGAGATGTTCATCACAAAGCAGATACATTTTCACTCTGATTTTATGTGTTTAAAATAATCATAAAAAGTACCAATGATTTCAATTTGATATGAGTAGTGTTACTAAAGCTGCATCCATTGCTCTTAAGGTTTAATGAACTTTCACCTATTGATCCAGGTCCAATCGCAATGCACAGAAACAATATTTGTTCGCAGATCCATCTAATGATTAACGTCAAAGTAAGGGAAAAGTCCATAGTTGGACATTCAGCTTTCTGGTTATTTTTAGTTCTGAAAAACTGTCAAATCATTTATTATGACAGATGTTCTATTTACACATCCTGACAAAGCTTTGAATCACATGTGCTGAAGTGTGTAAACTAACTCACGTTGGTGTAATATTTGCTTAATTGGGTGTAGACAACAGTTTCCTAATCCAGTATTGGTGACGAATTTGAGTCCTTGTTAATACTCAACAATCCACATAAGACGTGTTTCAGGCTCTCCCTGTTTGTCCTTCTGAATAGGTGCTGGCAGGATCACAGAACAACCCATCCAAACTAAATTCTGGTCTTTACAAGTAGCCATGGCTGCCAACAACACCCCTAACGGTTGTGGCCCAAATGTGGACTCCCTCTATTACAACTTGTGTGACCTTAATGCTGTGTGGGGCATCGTACTGGAGGCCTTCGCGGCAGCTGGCATTGTCTTCTCCATTGTGCTTTTCATCGCGCTGCTGGCCACCATACCCTTTACGAAAGACAAGAACCGCAAGATCTCTGTGGGCCTCCACGCCTGGTTCCTGGTCTTCACGATGGGTCTCTTCTGCCTGACCTTCGCCTTCATTGTAGGAAAGGATTTTTCAACCTGCGCCTCCCGGAGGTTCCTCTTCGGGGTGTTGTTTGGCGGCTGCTTCGCCTGCCTCCTGATGCAGAGCGTTAGGCTGAACATCCTCGCCAGGCGGAACACTGGGCCCAGGGCTTGGGCCTTGTGTCTGGGGGCAGTGGCGTTGTGGCTGGTGGAGGTGGTCATCAACACAGAGTGGCTCATCATCACAGTAGTGCGCCACCCACAGGGGCCACTCAACGACACATTGGAAACCAGCAGAGCCACGGCTATTCCTTGCAACATCGCCAACGAGGACTTCGTCATGGCGCTGATCTACGTGATGACCCTGATCCTGGCTGTGGTGGTGGCAAGCCTGGCCATCATGGCGGGTAAACACAATCAGTGGAAGAAAGACGGCGCCTTTATCATTCTAACCAGCCTGATCTCCGTGGGGATTTGGGTGGCTTGGATCGTCATGTACATCTACGGGAATGAGAGGAGAGGGGGGCCCACATGGGATGACCCCACCTTGGCCATTGCCTTGGTGGCAAATGGATGGGCCTTCGTCATCCTGTACTCCATCCCTGACATATGCAGTTTGGCCAGTCATGATGACAGCCAGCAAACCTTCGGAGACGATCTGTACCCCAACAGAGGAGTCGGCTACGAGACCATTCTGAAGGAGCAGGGCTCCCAGAACATGTTCATGGAAAATAAAGCTTTCTCTATGGACGAGCCCAACCAAGGTGTGTACCCTGCTGATGTTTCAATTCTGAGGATCAAATGCTGTTTATTTCATCTTTCAGATATTTTTATAGGCTTTACACGAGACTTTGAAATGTTTTTGTCCATTTCCTATTTAAACTTTAGCTAGTTAGGGTTATCGGTTTTTGTTGATATATCATTACAATACTTACAAAACTCAATACACACTTATAAGTAGCAGAAATTTGACTGCACTATTAAACTCTTCTACAGAATCATGATTTTATTAACTGTACTTCTAAAAAGACATTTCTGAATGCTTGAAATTAAATCCATAATTTAAAATGAATTCTAGATCTGGACACACCAACTTATAGAAATATTGCGTCCTGTTTTTCTTTTTCTTTCTTGTTATAGCATCACTATTGCCTCACCAAAGCTCAACTTTAGAAATTTTAGGGTTAAAAGCACCCAGACATAAACTTTGCATGTGACATATTAGTCACACAGCTACCTCCCTAACTAAATAGCAATCATACCGATAACTCAATAAAATGTTTGCTGGGCAAACGACTAAGAACATGGATTTAGTTTCTGTCCTTTGACTGAATGACCTCAAACGTTTTAGCCCCTTAAAAACATCAGGAACCATTTTCCCTCAAAAAGGTTGTTTTGCATCTACGTGATGACCCCACACAATTTGATATCCTGAGCCGAGCAGGATGATGTTGCAGTAAAAAACGCCACAAAGATCAGAACATAAGTCTGCAGCTCTTAGGCAGAGAGCGCTGATCATCAGGGCTGGTTGTGGAGTCACTGGATTATCATAGAGGATGAGGTAGATGGTGTAAAGTGGCTGCTAATGTCACTAGCTTGTGTCACTGTGGTCTAGAGGTGGAAAGCCACTAGGAAAACGAATTGTTGCCATGTCATCTTGTGAGATCAACACAGAAGAAGAGCGATTTTTCGAGTTAAAAAAGGCCCTATGTATTTTCGGCAAGGTATATATTTAACAACCTAATCTGTATTGTTTATTTTACCAATCATCAAGCTGACGTAGTGTATTGCCATTTATGTAAGGTAAGTGTAAGGGACTTTTTCTAACTATAATTTCAGGGGGAAAATCTCACTTTTACTATATCACATATCTTAATCACTTATAGCATTTGGAGTTGATTTAAAGATTCAGATTTTATGCTTAACATGAGTCAAAAAAATCTTCTAAGCTTCAATTTGCCACCTTTTTAGAACTGTTACAAACTGTATTTTTGACATATCATCTAAAGAGTTTTTTCCATAAAAGTACAATTTTGTTTTTGTTTATATTTTCTTTCCCTATTTCTCCTCTCAGCTTTGCTATACTCCCTCACTTAATCCGGAAGCAAACCATCTTTTTACACCTTATTGGATCCAAAGATTATTTTTCACATATTGATGAAGTCTAAATGTTGTTTGCACAGCTGTTGTGTGATAAGAAAATGCTTTACAAAGCAGCATCATTCGACTTCATCCTCTCCCTTATTATAGATAACTTCCTTCTATGTATCATTAGCCATGATTTAAAAAATCTAAAATAGTCATCAGTAGCGGGAATGGAAAATGTGACCAACCATATGTACACATTGCATTCCCAGTCATGTATTCAGAGTGTCTGAATCATTCCTGTTAATGAGCGTCTAGTATCTAACTGCATCCCTAACCACTGTATCACACGCAAACACTCCCTCTGATTCCCACCAGAACCATCACGCCTTGTGTTTGTATAGCGTCCACGGCAACGGAGGTGTGGCACCAGTTTCATCCTGGGGAAAACATTTGATTTGAACAAAGTCATCTCTCACATCAATCTCTTTCCTAAGGATGCAAGCACAAAAGAGATTATGGACAGATGCATTATGGTCTGTTGATTAAGTGCTTTGTATCTTTAGGGGTTGTAATATAAAGAGATGTTTGCTAGGGAAAGATAGCATTTAAGAGGTCGAGAGATATCACTCAGAGGGCTTGATATGTGACAAGATTATAGCGTTTGTTGTCTCTTTGCATTACAGGGTCCAAGCCTGTGTCTCCGTACAGCGGCTACACAGGTCAGGTGCGTGGGTCAGTGTACCAGCCCACTGAGCTGGCCATTATCAGCAAAGGAGGTGGAATTGTAAGTACACACAACCTTGTGATTTGCTTACAGAGAAACTCATTTGAATGTGGCATAAATAGCGTTGAGGCTGTAGAGTAGCTTGTTAACTTAAACTGTATGTCCTATGTTAGGTAAGTATTAATGAAATGAAGAACATTTGAAAGGGGCACTTTCATAAACCGCAGAAGGGTCAATGTTAATGGAGTTCTGAACGTTTTCAGCTGAATGCCTAAAATAAGGCCTGTGGTAAACTCAAGCTTAAATAGTTTACATTTTGTAATACGACATGAAATACGTCAGTGAATACTACACTCATGAATGTCTAAGGTTTTATTTGTTTTAGAAATTGTGGCTGTGAACGACTAGATAGGACAACTAAACGCCATCATGCAGAATATTAGCCACCTTTAGCGACTGCGCAGCCATGCGACTGTAATGTTATTTGTTTATAGCCTCACTTGAGCTTTGAACTTCTTGAGATTGCATTTACGCTTCAAAAATCATTATAACAGTGTTAATAACTGGAGACTATCCTGCTGAACAAAACATGTGTTCCCATTGCTTTTTGGCAAGGGAGCCCTTGCCATATTAACTTCTGTATCATCCTACAAAAATGTCATCACTACAGCATTTTACTTACTTACTTTATAGGTTCACAAAACATATTTGACAGGTAGTGGAAAAAAGGTTAAGGATTATATTTAACAAGTACAAATGTCAATTAAAGATGTGTTGTTAAAGTTGTGCTCATAACCAGAGGAATGTTTTAAATGTATACTTTTTCTCCAAATTTCACTCACTGGTCACCCATAAAACCTTGTGCTTCACCTAATGGTGAGCCATTCTTCGATGATTTTGTGTACGCCGATCAATGTAGTAGTAAGACACTACAGCATTAAAGCAATAGTGATTAGAGAACAAACAAAACAACGTTTTCTCTTACAAAAATGCAAGGAAGCAATATTCAGGCAGGCAAACAGAGTACAAGAGCGCTAGGCTTACTCCAAATCCAGGAAACAGAGGATAAGGTACAAAAAAACACAGGATGCTGGTACAGACAGGCTCAGATAGAAATGCTGTGATGCTGAGGGGTTCGGCACAAAGACAATCTAGCAGCATACTGGTAAATATACTAGGGAGCTGATTAGGGAATGGGGAGCAGGCGAGTGGGGAGATGAGCAGGTGATGGGAATCTGCTGAGAGTAGGGCAGGCAAAGGGGGAGCGGCCAGGTCCGAAATGTCAGCAGAGTGAAAACATTAACAAGCAAAACTGAAACGGAATAATATAAGTATAAACAAGTTAAGTCAAAACCATGAGGTAAATAGTGACAGACAGTAAACAACTTTCAGGTGCTTCATATCACAGATCAACAAGCTGCTTTACCTAACTGTGCTCTGAGGAGTGGTTTACAATGGGTTACCAATTGTCAAAATCATGTGTTTGCACACCACGCAGAAATGTAGTTTGAGAAAATAAAGTTTTGAGGGTTTTATTATAAACCATATGCTATACCATGTGGTATGTACTTTGCTTGAAGGAACAGTTTGACAGGCTTAATAACAGTAAGTTGGGATAGGCAATGCATTATCCAGCACAACATAGACAAGAACAGGAAGGAGAGGTATTATAAAATGATTTGAAGTTGAAGTTGAGGTTGGAGATACTTGTACACAGTGAGTATATTATCTACAGAAGATGGCTGTCAGCACGACCCCATTTTGGAGAAACACGCAGGAATACCAACACCGAAGCTAAGCAACAGTATTGTGGACGGGGTCAGCAGCAATATGCATTTTGGACAGTTAAAACTTAAATCAATATCATAGCAAAACACTATAGAACCTTTGGCTTTACCTTGTTGTCAGATAACCCTTTCCAGTGAGGAACTGAAGCGGTTGTCTTTGCTCTATTCAAGCCAACTCTTTGAATAAAATAGAACAGTAATGGATAACAGTTATCTTTGCAGAACATGGAAGTCGGGGGTGTTACGCTGGCTCAATCAATAGTATTGTTTGTGTTTTTGTATGACTTTGGATTTACCAAAGTAACCAAACAATCTAACTTATTGAGGCAGTGGTAGAATGGCATCGCCTTTGTTCTGCATGGTTAAATGATCCCTTATATTCAATGGACCCCGGTGGCAATGGTGAGAGTAATGATGGATGAAACATCTTTATACTGTCAGCTCGGTAAAAACAGTACACATTTTATAAATATAGCACGTCATAATTTGTGTTGCTTATGCCTGAAAGCTATGAATCGCTTTGCTTCTGTGCCGGTACTCCTGTCTGCTTCTCTCAACTGGAGTAATACACCTCAGTAACTGGCTCAGTACACCTTTTTTTGTGGAGGTCTTTCCAAAAAGCAGCTTCCTTCCCTTCCTCATTCCTCAATGTTTCTGTCATGGCCCTTGTTGTGCAGCACCCTCCGGACGTGTCCTATGACATGATCATCCCCAGAGCTTCAGCCAGCTCTGCAGCCAACAGTGGGAGCAGCACCCCCTCGACCCGTGCTGAGAGCGGGAGCACTGCACACACAAACGGAAATAGCGTACGTCGTGCCCTGAACCCCCTACGCCTCTCTTAGTTTCTCCTTATCAACTCGCTCACCTCCAGATGCTTTCTGTTCCCCTGCGTCTGTGCATGTCCACTTCTCAGTATCCATAGCAACTTCTCCTACAAGTTCACTATGAATCACCTCTTTGTCTGCGGTTTCTTTTCTCTTACCTTGTGGAGCTCACTCTCTTAAGCCCTCTTTTCTTTTACCTCATCTGCTCAATATGCTACTTGGACTACATGTACTTTTCTATCTGTTTCCTGACTGCAATGCAAGACACATGTTGGTTAAAAGTCACATTTGATTTGACATGTTTTGCACTTACTGGTCATATTGCAATGTTTGTGTCTCTGTACATACTATTTTACTATTTACTATTTTTTTTACGGTCTGTTTATTTATATTTAAAGCTGAAAAGCTACATTTTGAGTTTTAAACCCTCAACATAATACTTTAAGGTGGCTCTGAGGTAGTATCTTATTTCCAGAGGACAGCTGTAGTAAATTTTAAGCAGATTCCAATGTCCCAGATTTATACTTTTTAGATATATTTGAATAGATAACTCAGAATTATTACAGCTGATGTTATGTTTTAAGCTATCCACACACGGAGGACCGACATATTTAGCCAAATCTTTCTTAAAGAATTAATCAAACATAACAATGAACATGGATACTTTTTTCCCCACCAAACTCACCATTCCATGTATAAAAAACAATAAAGCTTTACTATATATATCTGTATATGAAAAAATATATGTATTATTTTCACTTTTTTACATCATTAAAATGGAAGAATACGGTGATTTTGGTATAGATCAGAAATTAGATTTATATCTACTCAAACAAAAAACGACTAAAATATGATGTTACCGTTGCCAAAGGAATTTCAAAATAAAAGTGTTTCTAAAAAGAATGTTGATGTTTTCTCTTTGAATCAACGATAATGGATCACTGATCTTTGAATTAATATGTTCATTCAGACCAATAGATCGTTTCACAGCTAGTGTTGATACAAAGGGAAACTACATTTTTTGCTAAATTAGTAATAATTATAAATGTGCAACATCAATACAGGACACTTTGATATCAGACCCTTTGTATCCACTGTGACTTGTTTGACTCCAAGCTGCTGTACTCAAGCTTTTCAGAGCCAACTAAATAATACTGTACACTGGTTTTCAGTGGCCTTGTCATTTGAATCTCATAATGCTGCTGTTTGATTAACAACCGTTTCTCCTTCCTTCGGCAGGGAAATGGTCTGCAGAGGACGTCCCAGTGGTGAACACTCCCAATAACCCTTGAGAATAACTTGAGTTCATGTCTTTTAATTTGTACCTGTTGGCTGTATTTATGCCATTCTCCATGGTTCCCTAAGCTGGTTCTAAGCGGAACCCTCAGCCCAAACATGTGGCAAAAACGCTGCCTCATCCCCACTGATGGAAAACAGCTTATATTGACAGTTTTTTTCCCATGAGCCACGGTGTCAGAAGTATAGAGCTTCATTTGAAAGTCAAAGCGAGGGGATGAAGCAAAACAAAGACTTTTTGCAATCGTCGCCTTTCACTGGGACTGGACTGTAAGCTCTCTGCTGGAGCCAATCACACAGATAAAGAGTGACGGGGCTGACGATGCTAATATGATATCCACACACACACACACACACACACACACACACACACACACACACACACACACACACACACACACACACACACACACACACACACACACACACACACACACACACACACACACACACACACACACACACACACGCACACACACACACACACACACTTTAGGAATGTCACTGTAGCAGCACCAGTAAAACCATCTTCACTCATATTTAACATATTCTGCACATGTGAGTTGACTTATAGGATCCAATATCTTTTTTTGAGCCTCTATTTGTGAATATTGTTAATAAGGACACATAAAATTGAGCTTCTGGTGTTGGATTAATGCAAATATGTTATTAGTATGTCAATGATACTACACTGCATGAAAGCATTGTATGAATATGTGTATTTAATACTATTTATAGCACCGCTGTGTGCTATCTAATTATTATAGCTCACTTTAATAATCAAACAATCATGTCAATAGAGAGCCATAAACACGCCTGGGATTAGCTTGTTTCACCTGCTTATTATGCTTAACGTATTTTCATAAAAACATGATATTTTTATCTCCATAAATAAATCTATCTAATACATTACAGTACATACAGTTTGAGGACCTTCTCACAGAGATAGTGGGTTAGCCTTTAATAAACATATAGGTAGTTCTTAGCTACAGAAGTATAAAAGCTCCATGGGATTTGTAGTTCTTGAATGTTATATATCCAAAAGCTTTATCCATACTCATTTCCTGCTCACTATATGTAATCCACAGAATGGTGAGATTTGTTATACCCATATGGGACTCAAGTGGTCCTACAATGCATCATAAGGAGTAGTGTACAATCTATGGTCCCTAACTTAAAGCTAACTAGCTTAATGCAAGAGCTGCAATGATAAGTCTTGAAATGAGTAAATTCACAAAATAATTGCCAAATGTTTTGAAAAGGAATTAACCTTTAAAGTAATTATTTATGCAAAATTGTAGAAAATGCTGTTTTCAGCCTCTCAAATATGGAGATTTGCTGCTTTTTTATTTTTGGACTGATAAAACAAGACATTACCTTGGAATTTAGTCTTTACAATCTCGGAGCGATGGCTTCTCTGTGCTGACTTTTTTATGGTTCCTTCACACTTTGTAAGAAGACACAATTGTTGTTGATGGGAATGATATCACACAGGTGACGGACCTTCAGATTTTTAATTATTGTAATTGATCCTAATGTTGTGTTTTTCTACCAAAGCCACCATGTGAAATCTCTTCAATATACATCAAATAAAATGTCACATGTCAAGTTATGAAAAGTCTGTTTTCTCATCAAAATGTGTATCAGGAGATGAATAGGGCAGTCAGAGAGTGACTAAGATTTACTTTTATATTGCTATACTACGGATAATACTAGTTTGTCACGTGTAATGGAGCAAGGTAAAGCCAAGCATAGGAGAAAGGACTGTATAACAGAAATTATCTTCAGCTGTGGCTTGGTCCAGCCAAGGCAAGGAAAATACAAAAGAACTTCCTGAACACGACAAACGAGAACCCAACAAAGACTAAACACAAAAGCAAGACTGAAACACGAGTAGAACTAATGAGGGGATGAAGTGCAGGTGTGCAGAAGGGCAGGTTAATTGCAGGGCTAATGAGGAACAGGTGGAACCAATAATGCAATCAAAAGAGGTGGGGAAATACACAGAGACAGGAAGTAAAGTCAGGCATGATATAGGGGAAGAACACTTCTCATAATAAAACAGGAAACAGATTCCAAACTGGGATCATTATATAGTTAGCATTTGATGAGGATGTTAAGGATTAAACATCCCCTAAAGAAGTGCAAAAAAGGATAAACATGCAAAAAGTCCTGCTGCAGACAAACGTTTGATACCCTCTCTTACATGTATTTTGCTTGGAATTGTTGTATTTATCTATTTGAATACCTTCCACCCTTTGTTATTTAATCCACGTGTATCATGTCTGGCGGAGGTTGGGTGTTGGGAGAGGATTAACAGCAGCCAAACAAATTCAATGAGGTTCATCAACTGGTGCAAACACATTTATTGATCCAACCTCATTGACATCCGAAGGCTGAGTTCATCAAAGTCATCAGAGGAGGCAGGAATAATTGATTATGGTTCCAGTTATCTGTTTCCCACAATGTCAAACTGTCTTCAGCTAGAGAGAAAGACACTGCAGCATGCTTTATTTTAACCTCTTACATCCCCTAACTCCAACACTGAAGGGGAAGACCACAGCGTCACATATCAAGAATATACTGTATTGTTTCTTGTCATCAAACTGCCTCTCAGAGTGTCTGTTTTATAAGGTTGGAGTACACTGTATAAGCTTTTAAAATGTCAGAAGCCAGCTCCCCAAGTCCCATTACTGAGAGGCTCTTAAAGGTGGACCATTACCCGCAGCATTGTATATCCAACTGATGTCTCATGTACAAAATGTGCAAGGGATATTTCCACAAATAGTTATAAAATGTTAAAAACATTACAATTTTACTAGTGATAAACTTCTGGACAGAACAATCTTGACTGAAACGATGTGAACATTATCAAGCGCTTAAAGGTGAACGTTTTGAAAAAGGTCTTGGTACACTTGGTTAGGAGGTAGTTAGCTTAGCAGAAAGACAGCTAGCATGGTTCAGGATAAGTAAAAGCGCAAAGATCCTTCTTCCAGAGGGGGCTGACATGCATAATGGTGTTTGCTGTAAACTGAGAAGTACAATTACAATGTGGAGAAACAGAGTAGCAATATTAAGGAAATACAATTTTAAGAATCATATAGCTTGTTATAAAGTGTAAATATGTTGACAATGAGGGCACATTTTTAAACATTCAGAAACCTCCAAGAGCTGTTAGGTTGACATCATATCATAATAATAACTATGAATGCTTCTTTCTCATCAGACTGACTTTTGTTGTGTTTATTACTCAAATGTATCAGAATGACCTGCAGTTTTACAACATTACATTACATTCATGCTAACAGTTGACAATTGAATACTACCAAAATGTATGTTGAGAATAAAAAAGACAGTAGAAAGAAAACTAAACATGATTGTACATCATAAAGAAATAGATCATTAGGACTCTTATCTATACACACATGCACCCCTGCATTTATACTCCTACATGCATAAAAACATGTGTACGAATGCAACCATAGGGCTTTGGCTCAGGAGGTTGATGGTGGTCTTCCAATTTGCACTCTGTGGTTTGAGTCCCATCAACTTTTTGACTGCTGTCAAAAAGTTGATGCATCCTTGGGAAAGATATTTAATTCAAAATTGCTCCCGATGGCAAGGCCAACAGTGTGAGAGGTGTGTGAATGTTAGTTCCCTTGAGCAGGTGGCATGCCTCTGTGAACGTGTGAAGATGCTGACTTTTATATGTACAAACGCTTTGAGGGTCACAAAGACTGGAAATATAAATGCAGTCCATTAATCACAAACACACTCACAGGGGAAATAAACACAAACAGAAAAAAAAGTTATCCATATTTTTGTTACATTCATGATCGGCTGCTACGAGGCCTTTTGTCTCTTTTGTCATGCATCCCTCTGAAACACTCACACACACAGACTCAGATCTGGCCTCCACTTCCCCTGCTCATATTTCATGTGTCTTTATTGACCTGGCTCTGCTGCTTGCTGCTGTGGTCATGAGGTTGTTCTGTGATTTATAAGCGCTCCAACTGCTGTGGCCTGATAACCTCCAACTCTCCTGAGGAGGTGCACCGAGGTCACATCCAGATCTATTTTAGGCTCTGCAGGCCCTGCTATCACATGTGTTTTATCAGTGATTCTGTATTTAACATGATGGCTGTAGCAGAACAAAACCACTGCTGAGGGCCAGATAAGACATTTGAAAAGATAAATGGAAAATGCATCAACATATGCTTTGTCTTTTTCACCTTCTATGTCCAGCTACTACTGTGATAATGTCATGTTACTAAAGCTCCAACCTCTATATATTACAGAGGATACCAGGAGCAGGAGTAATAGATCAGGTTTGCAAGGGGAAAAGAAGACATGCAGCTCTTTATTTTAGGCCTCATCATTATACTCCTCGCTTCAATCGTAGCCAAGTGCTCATGACTGTTTGATGGAGTTGCAGAAAATGCATGATGACTGTCTCCTTATAGTGCCTAAAACATGGTACATAGTGCCTGTCGCAGCAGTCCTGAGTCGTGGATCCTGAGTAGGGGCTGTGCCTGTCGCTGCGGTCCTGCCTGATGTTCACCTTACTACTTCTTTGATGGGACTCCGTAGGACGAATAAAGGGATTCTGATTCTGATTCTGATGGCTCCCTCAGGAGTTGTTGACATCCAGCTCGATTGATCTTCTTCTGATTTATAGACACATGCATTCTCCAGCATTTGGACTACCTATGTTGTAAATGTATTACCTTTTTAGTTTACACACAACATCTACTTCACGTCTGTCCGTCCTGGGAGAGGGATCCCTCCTCTGTTGCTCTCGCCGAGGTTTCTTCCATTCTCCCCTGTTAACTGTGAGGGTTTCTTTGGAAGTTTTGCTTTGTTCGATGTGAGTGGCAAAGGACAGAGGTGTCGTGTTTGTATTCCGTACAAACTGAGACAAATGTTTGTTTAGCAAGCATAAATGGTTTTTTTTCTATGGTTAATCCTTTTGTGTTAAGACTATTGCAATCAGTTCATAAAACTTTTTAAAAAACTCCATCACTTAAAAACACACAAATGCCATCATTTGCAACTTGGCCTTTATTGGCACACAGTCGACTAAAGAAGATCGTAAAAATGTTACCCCTAAGTACTGAATTCAGAATTATTTTTTTAACAATTGTGTTCATATTGTGAGATATCAAAAGATTCACACTTCAAACCAAACCATTCAGAAACCTGTGACATCTCTGTCCCTGTATGAGCCTATCCCAGCAGGCAGAAGAAGCTGTGGGAGGCTGAGGCTGAGTGTCCAGGGGGAACAGCAGCTCCAGCAGAGTCTCACTGAGCGCTAATTGCTGCTGGAAGCCAGCGCCTGCATCCTGCTGATAGTGCATGTATCCCAGGCAGCCAGCGCTTTGTCCAATTAGTCAGTGACACGCACACAAACACAGAGTGCAGTCGTGCTCGGGAATATACTGCAGAGAGCCGTCTGAAGAAAATGACCAGAGAAAAAGCATTTGATAATGGCACTCAGGTTCTCTCCACATAGAGGGCATAATGTAAAAACCCAGAGGCTGCTTACTGAGTGAAAGCCAGTGTCATGTGGTGAGACAAAACAGTCCCCACACAGAGCAATGCAAAAGCAAGTAACATAACGTCATATATTTTGCCTATTTTTATATTGTTGCTCTGTGAAATGAAAATATTCCATTGCCTGTCCTGCATTCAAGATTTGCTTTAGTAAAAGAACACAGGTTTTATGATTAAATGATGGTGAGAGCAGAAAACAAAGGTGCAAATTTGTTACAACAGCCCAAAACATTTCATAAGCATAAGACGATTTGTTTGATTTTAGGATGAAACTCTGCAAAAACAAAAGTAAAAACACTGTGTGAAGCTCAAAACACAACAGAAAGGGGACACTAAAAGGTGATGCACACAACTGACATGCACTGCTGGTCCCCTGATGCATGTAAGTCAAATACTTATTTAGCTACGTTAGCTCTGTTTTGGTCTCTAATAACCTTTGTTTGTATTGCTTTGACAAACAACATACAAAATATTCCATTACCTGTCATGCATCAAAAAATTAGTACAATTACAAAAGTATTAGAAGTCAAATCATTCAATTATGTTTATAGCTATTGTTAATATGTACGGTTCTTTAATGTGATCAGCATTTCAACGTTACAGCAACAATGCATCATATTTTCTGTGACTACATTTATCTCTTTGTTTACTCCCGGCAGGGCATTGACCCTGAACAACATAGTTGGCAGGCAGACCGGAGCCCTGAGCTCTGACACTTCACAGCCACATCTCTGTCCAAAACAACACCCACCAACTCCCATGCAAAACACCAGAGGCTCAACACACTGCGGCGCAACACATTGCAGCCATCGATGAGTTCACATCGGAAGCCAAAGCACACACTCACAGCACTTTATTGTTTAATGCTCTTTATTTGTTGTTTTTTTGTAATAATTACTTTTGCTACAGAAAAAAAAAGACAAATGACAACCTCCTTGACCCCAACATACTCAAAAATACAATAGAACATTTTTAATGAAATAAAACAAATTAAACATGAATCTTGACGTCTAATCATTTTTATTACAATTAGAATACTATTTATTATTATTATTATTATAACTATTATAAGACCCAACTAAAATCTGTTATTATTATTATTAGATATTTAGGTCAATAGGTCACAAAAAGGGGAAGGAATAAACAAAAACATACAAATTAAATTAGATTTTGTTTAGGTAATATCTTACAGTATATTTTGGGATTCTTTGTGTATTTTTGTTTTGTGTATGCTTTCCCACATAACATAAAACAGTATCTAGATTTCTAATCCTGTTATTTATTATAACAACTTTTCTGGTTCTTTTTGCCCATCCTATGATGCACGTTTTATGATTCTCAGAGAGTAAACCGACCTGTTGTTCATTAACAGCTTTACATCCTGCTGCTAACTTACAGAGCTGCTTCTCACTCACAGTGTAGGTGTTTAGTGAGTGAGGTGTTTATATCCAGGGCCGCTGATTGGCCAGTGCACCTTTACTTCTCATGGCAGGAACACGTTGTGCATTCAAGCCCCTTCATTTAGAGTCAATCAGCTAACGCAGACCTTCATGTGACCTCGCAAACTGAGGAATGATTTACCAGCAGCTTGACCTGGACTGTACTCAGAGTAAACACTGATGGAATTCACCAAATGGTTTGGCTAGAACATTCATTTTCATGCCATGCAAAATACATGTTCTTACAGGTTGGAGAGGTGCCATGGCCCACAGGTTGAAGCCACTGATGTACTCTGGAGTTTTACCTGGAACCCTTCTCTGCTCATTTGTACTTAATTGGACTCTTCCTCTGTTGACTCTCTCTTGTTTGCCTCGTTACTGACACATCCTCTGAGGGAGAAGCCTTTGCTGTGTTGTGGACGTCATTACAATGATAATTTTCTACTGTGTGAATCTAATCATGCTGTGTTAAACCTTCAAACACTAAAAGTTGTGTGGGGTTTGAAGTAGGAATACTCAGTTTATTATAAAAATAAATATATCAGCTTTAAATTCAAATGTACTGCCATTCCCCACTTCCCTCTGCGAGTGGTTTGGTTTGAAAAAAACAATAGTGCTCTAGGAGGAGATCCAGGTGATAAAGTGGGAGGGTGTTACCTTTGTTGGTTATTGTCTAATGTTGCACGACCCAAGAAAAAATTGTGACATCACAAAGTGGCCAACATCTGATCAGCTGATTTTCAGACAGGTTTTTATAGCGATGGTTCAGGACAAAGAGAGAGAGAATATTTTAATCCTGAAACTTTCCAAATCTCCTAACACAGAGGGGGGACACAAATGTATGCATAAAAGACATAAAGAAGTGGATTTTGCCTAATAGGTGACCTTTAAGGGAAACTCAAATGCCCGGCTCTGACCCAGTTCTCTCTATACATCCATGGACGTCATCCATAGGTTTGTGAAATTAGGTTTATAAAGCCTTGAGTTTGGCATTTTTGCCTTTGCAGTTTGTTTCTTTGTCACCAGAAATGACAGGTCATTGTGAAGCGAATGTCTAACTCTAAGATAACAAGTATTACAACTAAAATGTTACAACTTATGTTCATGGAATTAAACCTCAATGAAAAGGTTAAAGTTAAAAAATGGATAACAACACATTAGCGACCTGTCTAGTCTACAAGTAAGCTAGGCCCTAAAGCATATTACGTTTATCATCGATTTTACTCTAAATTGAACCATAATTTAGTAAATGACCATCATGCTGCATTGAACAAGACCTGAAACCAGCTATAGAGACAGTGAACTCTTCATGAAATGGTTATACGGTTTGTAAATCAAGAAGAATAGAAGTAGTTCTATTTTTTCATAGACTTCTATACAATCAGAGTTATTTCTGCAACCATATGCTGGCCATTTAAAAGTATGCATCAGTGTGACTACTGAGAACTGGAGTTTGCCTTTTAGTTAAAACATTTGATATTTCTGTGGTATGAATGGAATAGCAATTGGCAAGTTATTATTTTAAAAAAATGTTCATATCAGCAGTGCAACATTTACAAAATGCTTGCCATTAACAATGTTTACACATATACATCTGTTTTTCTGTTGATTACTAAATATATATATATATATATATATATATAATTATAACAGTAGGACACACAAAAACGCACAGGTGTTCCTAATAATGTTAACAACGGCTCTGTGATTACTGCGACAGGGAGCCAGCTGAAACAGAGGCAGTTAAATGGAGCCTTCATTTATGTGTTATCATCTACCCCTGTGTTTCTTCCAAAATGTCAAAACTATAGATATTTTTATTCCTAATTCAATATTTCAATCTGAGTCAGATTTTTTTTTTAATGGTTTTCTGAGTATTATCTATCTCCTGAGCCTGCATCCTGACAGAAACATAAACATGTTTCTGTTATTACTGGCAAGTTCCCATTTGAGGTGTGTCATTGACATGTCATTTTTGGTCAGTGGCGCGGCTGCCGTCCACTCCGGGTAAAGGAACAGTGTGGTCTTTGTGTGCTCGGGACAAGGCTGGTGCTGTGAGTCAGCCAGGAGGACCTTGAGGAAGGACACCTGAGCACCAAAACACCTCCCTGCTACCTTTTCACCGCAGGCTGGCTGTCACAGTGTGAGCTCATCCTACTACCAGATACCACAAATGGAAGAGAAGCATGGTTATCAGAGGCGCCATTGATGGTGAATTTCAGCATATAAAGTCAGCACAGTGAAACAGAAAAACCTTTTTGCTCCTTTTTCACAGTTTTGAGAGGAACTGGTTGCCCATTGACACAGCTGCAACTAGAAACACTGTTTTGAACTGTTTGCACCATTAGTGTATCAGATGTACATCAAAGAAAGCCAGATAACCCAAACTCTGCAACCTGAACCTTCCAAAAGTCAGAAAACATATACCTTTAAATGCTTTTGTCTCTTAAGCTGATGCTGTTAGGTTCAAATGCGCTACAACGGCCCAAAAACACTTCCATTTGGAGATACGCACTGCAGTTTCAAAACTGATGCAATTGAAAAAATAATAAAATGTGCTAAAACACATGCAAATGAAGAAACAAACATCTTCACTAACTTGACAACCAGTGGTGTAAAGTAGCTACGTACATTTACTTAAGTACTGTAATTTTGAGATACTTGTACTTTACTTGAATATTTTAATGTTATGCTACTTTGTACTTCTGATCCACTGCAATTCAGAGGTCACATTTATTAAATACCTGTAGTAACTTTACAGATCTGGATTAATGATGGTAAATATAATCAGCCCTTAAATCAGACTTTAGTTCACCTGCAGTAAATTCAGCAGCTACCCTGCAGTATACAAAGCCATTCAAACTAGCTGCAACTTTACCAGCTCTGAGAACACTTTAATGATCAATCATTATAAAACATATCAGAGATATTATTCTGAAATGGACCAATCAAACAATGACTACTTTTACTGTCGCTACTTTAAGTACATTTAGATGAGAATACTTTCTACTTTTACTGGAGGAACATTTTGAATGCAGAACTTTTACTTCAACAGAGTATTCCTACACTCTGTTACTATTACTTTTTACTCAAGTACACAATCTAAGTAGGCTACTTCTTCCACCTCTGTTGACAACACAGGATTTAAATTAAAAAAATTAAAAAGCTTGACGAAACATGCGCAGCGTTTACTAAAAGCTATCATTACAAAACTTTGCAAATAAAAAACGCTGCAAGAATCTCAAATCACAACGGAAACTGATTATCTTTTTTTTCGTGTTGCTATCCTGAGAACTTTTTTTTCCATATATACAGTGGGAACGTTTTGTAAAGCATTCAACAAGATGGAAATACTGCCAGGCCTTTTTTTATGCACACAAGGTTTCACCAGGATTATGAAACTAATCCCTCTCATGCAGAATGCCAGCAGCTAGAAAAAAGCAGTGTGTTGTTTATGTCAGACTGTTTTTGTTTTTACATACTATATCAAGTATCCCTTTAACATTTCTTCTTTATAAATTCCTCAAAGATTGTGCGGCTGTTTGTTGGCACAGATGATGTTACTTTCAAGAACAATCCAATTTGTTAGCGCAACTCTTTTGTACTTCCAACCGAACGTAGTCACCGACACAGAGGTGGGGGTGGAGCAGAGGGATAGCATGCTAAAAATGTGCACCATAAAAAGTACAGTAGAAGCTGATGGCAATTTTGGGTAATTTGGCATAAACCAATTCTATCTTGGAAAAACATACGTTGACAAGATGATTGTGCAGAAATCATCAACTGTGTGTAGACCGAGAATGAGTTCGATATTCACAAAGCCAAACATAACCCGTAATAGATCGCTACCGCTTAGAATCACACAAATGTTCCAGTACATACAAAATCACCACGCGGTACTGTTTTAAATTGCAATACAAACACATTTGGAATTTAGAAAAGGCACTGCTGAGATTCGAACTCAGGATCTCCTGTTTACTAGACAGGCGCTTTAACCAACTAAGCCACAGCACCGTGGCAGTGAACGTAGAAGTTTTCCATATATAAAGATAACTTCAACCTTATGGTGGCGCTCAAACCACGGTATCATAAAACTCAATAGCTGTCATTGTAGGCACTACAAATATCTATACCAAATTTGATAGCATTTCAAAATAGTTTACTGTGTTGCACTGAGCGTTTTTCAATGCGATATAACAGTTTCAACATTTAAAAGATGTTAAAACACGCAACAAAAAAAAAAGGCATCTTCACAAATAAAATCATCCTTTTTGCCAAGTTCTATAAAAAATAAAGTTTATATTTTGAACCTATCATTACAAGTCCTCTGGGAAATCCCTGAGAACTCATGGGAGTCCACAGGCTGTACTTTGGGAGACATCTGGGTCGTGTGAAAAGTTTTGACTGTATCAAAAAAACTTTCCCCCCTTAAGCTTATTTTCTTTAAGTATTAGTCATGTGTCAGACTAAATCTATCTTTCCTTCAATCTGCAAGCCTTCAGGAAACGGCTGCCGGAGGTAATGAAGGTGTTGAGAGAAACCTAATCCAGCAGCGAGGGCTGTGGGGGTGGGGGGTGGGTTGTGGGCTGTTTGTGAGGAAAGTCTGGTGGGGGTCTTGCAGAAAACGGACCCCTCAGCCTCCTTACTGCTCACATACCTGACATACTTAAGAGTTTCTGTGAGCTGACCTACACAATCTGAGACCAAGCCCTGCGAGATCATTAACCATGACCTGTATATCAAGTCACATTGCACATGAAGGGAAAGCCTTTTTCATACAATCTGATTTTTTTTTGTTGGCCTGTCATCGTGATCAATGATCAATCCTTGTACATATACTAAATGGAGACAGTATAATGTGTATAGTATTGTGTTTATGAAAAGTAATTGTGTTTTCATATTGAAGTTGTTGCTTTGCTTCTTATTTATAATAATGACTTATTATTCCCCAATGGTATATGCATTCAAAAAAATAGAAAGTAGGATTTTAAATAAATGTATTTGCCAACAGGTTTCCATGTCATTGTATTAGGCAGTTGAAAGCAATAATGTAAAGTTGAACTTGATATTTTTTTCAAATAGACTAATACAATGAGGTGGAAACCTTTAGACAAAACAAAATTAGTCAAAATTAGTCAAAAGTCAACTCTGTAGTATATCAAATGCTCTGTGTTATACATTAAATATAATTGTTGTGACTTAAAACTGCAGAGGTGTCTCTTAAAGTGACACAGCTAAATATATAATTTCTACAGGTTTTAGTGTTTTATTATACTCTTTATCTGTCAAATTGCGATCCCTTACAGTAGGAGAAAATATCTACTGTCAACCCAAATCAGAATAGTTAATTGTTTGCTAATTGATTCACTTTTTCACAATCTGTTCATATCTCTGCATTCTCACTATATCACTGTAAAAACTATACATCATCAGTTGGGTATCTTTCAATAGACTGAAACACCTGTACAACGCTATTGTATTCCCAGTATGATGTCACCCTACGAGTAGAGTAAATGCTATTATGTCCTTCTTACATACAGAGTAAAATATGAAACAGCAGGCACGCCTCATGATAACAAAAACCTCTGTGGAATGGAATTTATTATGATAGAGATAAAAACCATTATCATAACACTAATCCTGTATCCTTGCAGCTATTGAAACTAATGTCTTTGTTCAATCAGCTCTTTATTTACTCATGCTACCGTGCAGGGCTTGTTTGCGATTCATCAAGATAATATTAGCAGCCTTTTTATTGTGGTTGCTTTTATTTATTTGCATAAATGTCTGAGTTTCTATGAAGCGTAAATGTGACAGAGGCAGAAGCTCTCCTTGGGATAAAGTAACATTGTGGGCCTCTGGTGAGATAACATGCCCCACCACACACCTGGTATCTCATGCCAGGCCGAGCAGCTGCCATGTTTCCATTGCACGTTACCATGGACGTGGCTTGCAAACATTGAAGTCTGTGGGGACTCTCAATCCTTCTCTTTCATATACTAAACACACACACACGCGACACACCTCCTCATGCATCAGCGAATGGGTCAAATAGTTAAGATATTGCCAGGGTACGGGACAGAATCACTGAACACACAAAGAAAAATGACATCAAAGAGGGTGTACTCTCACTCATGAGCATAAAGGAGCCGTTTCACAAAGCAAATCTGATTTACTATGGTTCTAATGCTCTTTCAGTGCAGTGCAAATACCTCAAGGCCAAACCTTTTTTTTACGTTTTATTATGGTTTCTGCTTACATTTTGTAACAAAAATATGATCCCAGCTTCCTCACCTGGAGTAGGAAACACATAAGTTTCCTTCAGAGTTTAAAGAAGTATTCATTTCCTTTACTTAAAGAGGCCCTGTTATGCCTTTTTGGGTTTTCCCAAACAGGGCCCAAAAAAAAGCCTTGCAAAGTCTTAAATCCCTGTGTTCCCTCAAGAGGGAGTTTTTCTCCCACACACTCCCCAACTGCCTGTAAAGCCTCCAACTCCTTTGTTTACATCCATGACAAAGTGACATCACTACGTTACACTCACACTTCTATTGGCTAGCGCTCCAACAAATAGTACATAATAGGCTATAGAGCAGGACATCTCTGAGCGGCTGACCAATCACAACACTGGTTTCTTCTACCTGAGGAGGGCCCAAGTCGTTGTTTCGTACATCACAAGAAAGTTTCAATCTTCAGTTACATTTCTGAGCCGTGATCACATCACTTTTTTTGTCCTCATGCACAAAGAGTAACAGTTATGGGTTATTTAAATTAAAAAGGAATGTTTTTGACCCAAGTGCTGTAGAGTCATTTGTAATTCCTAGCTGATTTTTTTGCATGCTGTCATCTGGTGTTTGTTGACTACAGCAGAGTCTTTACATTCACATGTGATAATCTGAGGTGTCACCTGTTGTCTGTCTGCTGTCTGGCTCTGCTGGACGCAGCTTCACCATTTGCATAGGCAACCCGAGTGCCTGTTGCAGGAAAATGACAACTGAATTTGTTGTAATTATAATTGATAAACTAAATGCTAAGGGAAATCATAAGGTGCTGTTGTGTTAGAGAAAAATCTAAGTTGCAAATGGCAAGTGAGTGACATATAATCTCTTCTTTTTGCTATTGTTAGTAATTGAGTAAAATGATAGATCATTTTGATGATAAAATACAATACTGACACGAGGGGGGAAAAACATGTTTAAAAGTACATTTCAACACATAACAGATCCAAGGCCAACATCATACAGTTGATCTGAGCAGTTAAATAAAAATTGGGTTGCTCTGTCGCAGCAACTGATGACATCTCTCAGAAGCAAAACGTTTAGTTAAGTGCAATGAAGGTGTGCTTGGCAACAATATAAATATAGACATGAACTTAAATTACAGACACTTCAAACCACAAACCAAACCTCACTTACAGATAATAATGGTATTGTGTAATAAGCAAAAATATATACATAGATATGTTTTTCTGGTCCTTTAATTTGTTTGGTGCTTCTCTCTTCCCTATCATTTAAGGCTTATGAGCTTTTTGTTGTAAAATAAAATGTAAGATTACTATATAACTCTCTTTTGGACGTTTACATGGGACAAACTGATGAAACACCGACATCTGCTGGACAGAGATTGGAAATGCAGCTAGTCTTGTGGGAACCGCCCAGAAACTACTTCTTGTTTTCCATTGGTTTACATCTTTACAAGCGTGCTATCTGATTGGTCATCTTATTTCCAGTTGGCCAATCCTCTATTTTGTTTACAACCACACGCACAGGTCATAGTTCAACAAAAATGCAGTGACGCAACTAGCTTGCCAGGCTGCTGATGCTATGGATAATACGCTCAGGAGGGAGGACATATGTTATACTGCAGCTCAGAAAACATTAATTATACCGACATGTAACCAAGCGTCGTAATTTCTGCGACAATGCTGTGTTTGGGTGTAAATGCGGCGAGGTCGTTGCAGTCTTTGAGAAAGGTTGGTTGCTAAGCTAATGGTAGAGAAGCTAACGTTAACGGTATTTCTATTCCTAGCAGATATGACAGGCTGACTTTGACCTAACCTTTCGTTTTTTACACCACTTTGTATTTACATGCATTATTCTTTTTAGTAGGGTATTTTACTCAAGTTTAAATGTGTCCCAAGCTCTGCAGTTATTAACTACCATTCAATGTTTACACCATGTACTTTCATTACATTACACAAATTAAAACATCAATGCGTCATATTCAGTACAGACTAGGGCATTATCCTTTCAGTGTTCAGTAGATAAGGATGTGTGTTGAGGTTACAGTTGGAAATATCTGGGGGAAAGGGCAAACATGTACCAAATTTAAGCCATTCCCCTACAACACACAATAAAGGGGAACATATTAATACATTCACATTGCTAAGTTTCACTTCTTTAACACAGGTGTTGCTATTGGAAGTAGTATTTATGGCTGCATTAAATGTTAGTGTACCTGGGCCAGAGCCATTCTCTAAACAGCTGTGATTTTTCCAGTTTGGACACATGAAGCCTATGGTTAAACTGAACTGTATAAGATACACTTTCATAATACCACTGTTAGTTTAGAGTCTTCCTCCTGGAGGTTTTCTCTTAAGCATAAGATAACGAATCCAAACAAAGATATCACAGCTGTGTTTTTCATTAAACTGACTCTGTCCTTCTTATCTCAGTCTCATTCGCTTTGGACATAGACAAGGAGTTGCTTCATTCATTTCCTATGATGTCTTCTTACAAATAGAATACATTAACTTTAGATTTTAGTCTATAAAACGTAAGTAAACAACGGTGAAAATTGTCTATAAAGGTTCTTCAAAATCCAAAGACATTCTCTTCAATATGATAAAAAAAAAAAACAGAAAAAAGCATGAAATGTCTACATTTGATCTAAAGACAGCATTTTCTGCTCTTTCTGAGTATAAATATGACTTGTTTTATTTAGGTTTATGAAAAGCCAGTCAACTAATTGATAACCCATCTAACCTGTGCAGCTTTTCAGTAGATCTTGCAAAATGATAAGATTGCAGTCCTTAATTATGTAATCAGTAGAAGAAAATGGTTTCGAATAGAAAAATAATGACGGAGACAAAAAATGACTGCATGGAATATATTTTATACATTTGACTATAACTGATCATATCACATGTTCCTCTACTGTGTTTCAGCTGTCCCCCCTCTCCCTGATCCACATGAGACATCCGTCTTGTGTCTGCCCTGTGAAGTCGTCAAGGATACGACACAGCGGTGCCGCTTGCTGCCACTCTACCGGACCACCTGCTCCCCCCACACTGACTGACCCCTCCTCTGAATGCACTGATACTAAACCCAGCCACAGCACCGCTGCCTGGACACCTGACCAGGGCCCGCCAGCGGCCCCCACTCACTGCTGCATGAGCGGCTGCCATAACTGTGTGTGGATAGAACACGCCGAGCAGCTGCTGGCGTATTACCACGATGGAGGGGAGCAGGCTCTCTCTGCAATCGAGGAAAACGTCCTCGATGAAAACCTCAAAACCTACCTGAAGATGGAGATAAGGCTTTTAAAAAAGACGTGAAGGACATATACTGTATGTTCACAGTGTCGACATGAATGAGTGTTGTGAGACTCCTTAGTAAGAATCTGTTAAACTATACGCACACTCCATGCACTGAATTTACCTCTACATTTTCACTTCCTCCTCACACAGGTCATCTGCACCATTTCATTTATAAAAACTACCGGGTTAAAGTGTGACAAGAAGCTGCGGATTTCAGGAATCCTCTTGTCCTCCTGACGAAAATCAAACATGGCTAACATTTAAACGTTCAAATGATAATTCCAGTTTATTACAAGTGAATCTTCTTATGCAAACCAAATAACATTCTTTGTTTTAATAACATAACATTCTACTTGACACAGTAATATCTGAGACCCGGCGACACCTGGCATCACTACAACAGGAAACAAGAACAAACTCAGTTCATAGATGATCACATTTATTAAGAAACAAAGCCAGGGTCTGAAATATATTCTTTAGATACATGAAAATTGTTGGGTTTAAACGTTACCAACAAGCCAAACCTTTTCCTTTTCAGGAATGATTGAATTGTTGTGCCGTTTGGACCTTGATTTATATTCTATTGAAAGTGAGATTGAAAGTGTGTTTTTAAAGAAAGATTATGTCAGTAATGATTTTGGCTTCATTTGAAAATGAATTTGGTTAAAAATGACTTCTATTTTCTTCATTTGTACTGCTTGATTCAGTAATCGATTCACAGTCAATCGATCCTCCTTTCATCATAAAGCACATTTGCACATATGCTTTATTTATTATAAGTTTGAACTGAAGTGTTAAATTATATTTGTATGTGTATAATGATCGTTTGCTTGCATTTTATTTAAGAGTTTATTTTGAATAGTTGTTTGTTAAATAAATGTTGATTTTGTGAGATGACATGAAGATTTTTGAGAACTGTTTTCTTTGAAATGCTTTAGTTTCTGATTTACAATAGTGCATACTTCATGCAATTTATTATTTTTTCTTTAAGAGTTACTCAAACCAATTAATTGATTTTCAAAATGGCTTTTCAAACAATTAATCAATTATTATTATTAAAAATAAAGTTTTGGGCAACAAGTGCCTTTAATACAGTGACAGGTGAGAAATGGGGAGACAGAGGGGATGACATGCGGCAAAGGGTCTCAGGTTGGATTCAAACCTGGGTCCACCGCACGGGGATCAAATCCCAGAATATGGCTGCCAGCTCTACCCGCTGAGCTATACGACACTCATCAATCTGATTTTTGGCTTTATGTACAAAATCAAACATGTTTTTATATATACATGACTTATATTTAGCTAGATATAAGGGGCTTCTTGGAAAGCATAACTAATGCCCTGATGGATCACATCAGAAAAGAAGCACTCAGATGGAATGACGTGTTTCTGTGAGCCGAGGTGAAAACACCTGCTGTCCGTGCAGCTGTCCGTCTTTCAGTGTGCGAGGTGATGCTGACCCTGATCTGCATGACCTAGTCAGCAGTAGTCTGTTAATGGCCCTGAGTAAGTCCTGATTACACAGAGACACACACATGTATCTGATCATGTACAGAACACCGTACCCAGTGACTGAGTTGTCTTCACTTAATTGCAGTCAGCTCCTCTTGGTTGGAAATCTGTCTGAGTCCATCCTTCAGCATTTTCCTGGGAGCCAAATTATCCAAAGAGGTCTCTCAGAGAAATGAACCTGGTAATTTAAACCAGGAAAAGCACTAATTAACAGTGCTCAAGTTAGTAAAATGAGTGTTTTTCTGACGTTGTTCTGCTGCTAATGTTCGCTCTGCATCAGACTTTCTACTTCCTCGCTGCGAGTATGAACCAGGTACTTCTAAACAAAAACCTGTTTTTCAAGCTATCAATGTATCAGGACTGCAGAAAAGTCTCCATATCTTTCGTCGCAAACTGAAAACTCACCTGTTCGGCTTGCACTCTGGGAATTAAATTCAACTTAAAAAATTAAAAAAACACTTCCTGTATTTATTGTAAGTAACTTTGGATAAAAGCATCAACTAATGTAATGTAATGCTCTGCTTGTTTCTGACCATGCAACATGTCTGATGACTACAATCCCTCATTCAGTCAAAAATAAAGGATTAAAAATGACATATCTACTAAATGTAAGTTGAAATAAAGCTTACAAATAGATTAAAAGTAAATGTATAATGCTGCATGCTGAGGGACATATAGGCTACAATGGGTTGCTATCCATTAAAAAATACAGATTGCTCTGTGTTTGTAAATGCATTTAGGTAGTTCCTACCAAATGAAAGTACTTAGTTAGCAGAATATTTGAACTTAGGTTTAGCGGTTTCGAGACATTTCAATGTACGTAACATATTATATTGTTTAGACTGTATAAAGAGCATGTCAAATGTCCTATGATGATTAAGTGTAATTTCAGAGATCACCATTGGCAGATTTAAATGAAAGTAAGGAAATCTATCTTTGCTAGATATATTTTGAGCATCCTGTTTACATTTGTCTCAAATAATATCTCAATATAATGAAACTGCCATTCTTCATCATTGGACAACGTGGGTATATCCATCTGATTTACTTCAAAATAAGTGCTGATACAGTGATTGACTTCTGTTTTGTGGAATGTAGTCATGTGATAGTGTCCATTAACACATCTGCATGTAGTCTGGTGTTACAGGTGAGCTGGCTGGTGTTGGAGTATTGAAGTACAAATAAATGGCTGACACTCTCCCTGAAAGAAATGATGATTGACCTGTAGGACAAGGTGATTGTAGAGACTTCTGCAGGATGGAGGATTGAGGAGTTTTGCCTGAAGCAGATGGTGAGCAAGTGAATAACAGGGAGGGAAAGGGCTGCTAGGCCTATAAGGAAGCTTCCAGATGCTTCTATTATCTGAATCAACCTCTCCCGGGCTGTATTATCTCATGTATCTTATTTTGTCAAACCAGTTATTTGATTAAGGGTTGGTTATTGGTTTCCTTTATTTTTGGAGCTATACGGTACATAAATGCTTTGTACATCTCAAAGAAAGCTTACATAATCAAACTGAACAGTTAGCATTTTTTTTATTGCACTTTTTATATGGAATGGGCCGTAGCTCAGTCATGTCAAAACTTGTTAAACAATTATTTGTATTTATTGTCTTACAATAACAAATTGTAATCAAGAATCTACAACAAATATTTAACCCTCATGCATATCTAGGGATATTTGTGTCATTGTTTTTGGCTGTTTCAATGCATATGGCACACATTTGGTAGGGTGAGAGGTTTATATTTCAAACTTTGGATTCAGTTCATAATGGAGAGGCAGTGTAACCCAAATACAGACAGTCAGATTTTTAATGACAAACCCTCTTTGAAAAACATATACAAACTTCCGATGCTGATCCCATGGCCATTGCAGAATTAAATGAAATTTAAAGTCAATGTAGAGCTCTATTTTCCACTAGATTGAGCCATGTTTGAAATAACACTTTTGTTCATTCAAAGAAATGAGTTTTGACATCTGTACATCTTAACCATGACCTGATTCCCCCCAGATCCCAAACATGTGAAGTGTTGACACTAGAGCAGCGATTCAGTACATTTATAATCTTCTGTGGGCTCAGCATATAAGAGGGGCCCTAAGCTCCAACTGGCCCTCACAGCAAGCCGAGCATAGAGCTCCTCAACACAGCAGTGCTGTGCTCAGATTCACTTCTCTCATCAGCTGGTGAGTAAACCCACTATTTCATCACCACCAAAACCACAGATATATTGGGATATATAGAGATTTAAAGTTGTGTGAGTTAAATGAGTAATTATTGATGTTGGTATTCTTGAAATGAATGCAGGTCAATGGTTATTGTCGATATTGCAATCATTGTTTTTTGACCTGAAATGATCTGACTGGAACTGAGAAGATGGAAATGTTACATAATTATAATATATTATGTGAGGGAACAGATTATTATTTACTGTTTTTATCAGGCGTTTGGTTCTTCTTTGTCCAGAAGATGTATCAGTGAGGTGCATTGTAGAGAGGGTATTACTCACCAAACGATTAGAGCCAATAAATGTTTGTAACGTTGTGATACTGACGTACATATGGGGATGAATGCTTTTTTTTCACATTGAGAACAATATTTTTACCAAATATTTTTCCTTCAACAGAAGAAAATATTCTGTAAAACAGCTGTACATGGATGGATATCAGTATCTGATAAAAGATGTATACATTTGAAGTAAAATCCAATACCAGCAATTCACCCTTAACAGTTTTTTAACTGCTGCAGGCTGTAGTACTAAGGGTCCCTGTATACAATTTGTAAATGATGCAATATATTTTAAACATACAGTACAATATGCCTGAAAGATATTGTAAGAATTTTTAATTGGTTACAGCTTTGGCTACGGTCTTCAAACTAATTGAAAGCACTGGACATAAAAAGAATGGATTATCTTACAAACTAACCACAGTCTAAAGTCTATAAACTATACATGCAGTCGCTATATTGTGATCTAAATCGACTGCACACTATGATGAAGCCTTGTTCAAGACTGTCAGTGTCATTGAGCAGATTGATCACTGAGACCCTCAGAGCGTGCTCAGCATATCTGCTGTGCTGTCCTTGCTATAACGAGATTACATTTGGAAACAGAGAGGGGGAGTACTTATTAACTTGAGCCAGGGATTATGGGAAATTGGATCATCCTCAGAGAACATGCTGCAAGGTGTAGTCCATCTCACACATTCAATCAGTGGGAAATATGAGTATAAATCCTGCCTGCTGCTTGTTGATCAGTAAGAGGATTAATGTTGGTAATGTCAGACAGAGGTGAGAGGCTACATGCTAATTCTAACAAGATGTTAATTGTTAATTAATTGTATATATTGTAATATCCACGTGATTTATTGTAGTACAATAGAGTAGTTTGACTTGACCTTCTTATGATTCTATCAATTTTTGTATAGTTTATTATTGTATTTTATCTTCTACTGGACATTTTACTTTAATGTCATATGGTAATATGGGTTTCCTATTTAGAATGTTGTTAGACATTTTACTTTAACTTCTTATTTTAAAAATATATCATAACTTTTTTTATTTTCTTGTATCTTTTGTTGCACATTCTTACTTTAACTTCTTATGTTTATACAATTTTAAGGCAGATGCTATTTTCACCCAGGTATCAATAGTCAACAATGCTATTCACATAATAAATAGCCAATTATTGTTTTTGTTTTTTGATTTCCTTCTCAAATAAATGTCCCCTGAGATAAGTAAAGTATTCTGATTCTGATAACATATTTTGTTTTGTTTTCTTTCTCCTTTCCAACAGAAAAAAATATCATTGCGACTACTATACTTCAGAGAGGTGTCTCTAAAGCCTGCACACAGGTACCATAACTTCTCAAAATGAATCTTGAGGTGCCCAAAGCTGAGATCAAGTCTGCTACTCGTGTCACCGGCGGCCCCTCCACCCCACGGAAAGGACCACCTAAGTTCAAACAGAGGCAGACCCGTCAGTTCAAGAGCAAGCCTCCGAAGAAGGGAATCCAAGGGTATGCCTGGAATGATGCACATTGTTTCTTCAGAGGCTTACAGTAGATATAATGACCTGTTTTGGTGTGTAACTTTTTTCTTCTTTTTAGCTTTGGTGATGATATCCCTGGAATGGAGGGCTTGGGCACTGGTGAGATCACTTTAAAATGCATTTTGTTTGAATTTCTATTATTTACAGAGGCTTAAATAACCTCAATTTTGTTTTCTATTTCTGCAGATATTACTGTCATTTGTCCCTGGGAGGCCTTCAATCACCTGGAGCTCAATGAGCTGGCCAAGTACGGCATCATCTGAGCCACCCTGAGGATTACAGGCTGCATCAATAAACTTCAACTTCCGCCTCAGGCTTCATCTTCTAAATTCAAATGGAACCATTCCTAAGAAAATACAATAATGAACTGTAACAAACACAAACAAATGAAAACTACTACTACTACTTTCTCCAACTATTTTTCTCACGGATAAAACATGAAATTTGTGGAAGAGAGGCAACATGAAATTGAGTGAAAAAGAAGTGGTTGGACCCCCACTTCATATGATCCTTCGCCATCTCAGAGGCTTGTCCATCAACACTGATTATGTAAAATACAAAATCTGAATTCTGTAAAGACTGGGAACCTGTTTTGCATTTCTGATCGTAACCCTTTAAGTGGAATCATTTGAACCAATCCTAACCCTTTTTCTCTCTGGTTTGATCATCACAAAATAACTTAAAATACTTTTTTTTCTTACCATGGTGTATTTGGAGATGTGTTCTCAGAAAAGAAAAAAAAAACACCTTTACAAAAACCAGAAGAACAGCAGCTTATATTATTGTATTACTTGTATTGTATTATTTATATGTCACCCTTGTATAATATGAATGCATATGAACATTTGTGATTTGTGTTCTTCCACACCACAATGTCGTGTCCTGTGTGTTCAGTATTTAATATCTATAACTTAGCAATTTCATCTTTCATCCATCATTTATCTACTTTTCTTTCATTATCATTTCACCTCCATCACTGATTCTTCCTTCTGTTCGTGTTTAAAAACTGAAATATCACCGATCTGTTTTACATAAGATCAATGCATGCACACATTGAGTTTTATTTGGCTTTTTTGTCTTTCAAATAGTTTTTCAAATAAAGATAAGATAGGATGTAAGTTAAGATATACTTTATTGATCCCAAATGGGGATTTGTTTTTCTTTAAGCAACATTTTAAAACAAAGTCATTGCACATAATTAGAAAAATAAAAAACAAAATAAATAATGATAAAATAAAGAAGATATTAACAAATAAGTTGTTAGCTTTGTTGTGGTGATGCAAAGCTGGTAAAGGAAAATGGGTAACACTTTACTTGAATGGGCGTTCATAAGACTGACATAACATTGTCATAACCATGACATGACACCTGTCTTAAACATTAATGAATACTTATGACAGTTGTTGTTAAGTGTCATTCAGTAAGTTATGTCACTTTTGATGCAAAGGTGACATTGTTTGAGATGTCCTTGTTATGACAACTTCACATAAACCAAGACAACAAAACCTGTCATAGACATCCATATATGACGGTTTAATGTCGCGCTAAGTATCAAGCTAAACGTTTTTCAACTACTCAATGTCACCTTTGCATCAAAAGTGACATAACTTACCGAATCACACTTAATGGCAACTGTCATAAGTATTCATTAATGTTTAAGACAGGTGTCATGTCATGGTTATGACAATGTTATTGTGAACACCCATTCAAGTAAAGTGTTACCGGAAAATGTTATGTTTTTTTCTGAAATAACTTGTTTTTACAATGATTGTACTGTAGTAGTGTTGGATGGCATAGGGATTAAAAGGATGGATGTTTCAGCAAATGTTCAGATCTGAAGTAATGTATATAAAGCTTTGTAATTTCTACAGCATGAACAAAATTAAAGCTTGAAAAATGTCAAATGAAATTGGAGTTTTATCTATTCTCATATAAAAAAAAATCCCAGATTAGCTTGTTTTTATCAGCCATTCCATATCAGAAAAAACTAAAGTATACAAATATACAACAATGTGCACAACAAATACACAATATATTAAAGGAAAGGGGTGACTTTGAAAACATAACTACATTAATCTCTCTATGCAATTGATGAAACTTTGTTTATCAAAGTGAATAAAGCAGTGTTACTAATTGAGGATTTCATACAGTACACACAAAACTATCAATTGCTGCTTCATTGAAATCCCAGGACCAAACCATTACTGTGCTAGAAGACTGCTTGGTTTGTGGTCATGATTAAATTGTATTTTGTCGACAAATATACACTATAGAAGCTTAACTAAATAGGGAGTTTGAATCAGAGTCCATCAACAAGTGTAAGCCACACATTTGCAATTAATACAATAATGTGCAAATAATTGAAATGCAGCTGGGTCTTTGTTGGTTTGGTCCCCTACAGTTGGTAATCAAACCTGCATCGATCCTTGCATACATATTTTTGTAATATTTTACATGCTTTTAAAGTTGTAAGGTGATATTTTGCACAGCATGGATCCTCTCAATTTGATTTGAAGGACAATACTGCAATTTGAAAAAAAAGTGGAACGTGCCGTTTCAGTTTGAAAAAAATCGTGTTTCCTCCGTGGTCTCTTCGGTGTAGGACCGGTGGGAAACAGTCGGTCGCTAATGTCTGCAACACCCGGTGTTTGAGTTGTGGGATGGAGTTTCGTTGACAGACAGTAACAATACGTGAAATTTGTATTTATTGTCTCCGTCTTCATACGCAGTGACATCGGGAGGACTCCCAAGAGCAACATGGCGGATAACATTGTAAGCATAACGGCATGTTTTATTAACGGCAGTGAGGGGTCGATTCGGCTAACGTTAGCTAGCTTGTTAGCCGAAGTCCGGAGTGATGAGGCAGCAGAATTAGCTTGGTAGCTAACGTTCGCTGGCTATCATTAGCAATGAGTGACTGGGGCCTGTTTAGCTAACCGGCTAATATTAGCTCATTGGCTAGCTGACGACATTTGAATAATAAAAGGCTTCATTGGGTAAAATGAAAGCTAGACGACTGGCCCATTCTGGAATACAACTGTATGGCATCCCATTAGCTACACATTAGCCAGTATATGATTGTTGTATATAGTGGAAGCCAAGATGTTGTTGTTTCATTAAAAGTTGACTGTGAAAGACTCCCCCACACCGTGACAGCTTTAGTTAACGTTGTCTAGTAAAGAGTCGACATCTCTTTGTCGCTATTCAAAAGCAATTTTATGGAAAGTAGAGGCTCCTAGGCTAACGTTAACATTACTTTTTTGCACTGTCATCGCTGTCATAGTATCCTGACACTGACACCACTGTAAAGAGGGGTAGAGGAGGGGGATTATGGCCGTTGTTTTCCTGACCGGTGATTGTAATCATATTGCAACTGTATTAGTCCCTATATTAGTTTTGACTGCAAGTAACTAACAATGAGGTGTCCTATCCCAATTGCATGACATGGTACAGCTTATGTCTTTGTGTTTTTTTTTTTTATAGATCATCAGGGTACAATCCCCAGATGGGATGAAGAAAATTACTTCTACCAAGAGGGAGACTGCTACTGCTTTTTTAAAGAAGGTACTGTATGAAAAACACAACCGTTTTCAAGGAATAATGGGTTGAACTGTCAAATCACACAAGCCACTTTTGCTTTCTTTTTGAAACCACCAGTGTTTGCTACGGTACAACAACACACCATAGACTCCACCTTTTTATCATACCTTTTCTACATTAATGCAGTCACCAACAGGGGAATTGTTATCACAAAGTAAACATGCGTTTCCCTGGCTTGTGGGTATGCCTGCTCATTGTTCATTTATGTAAGGAGCTATGCAGAAAGTACCAGAGTAGGTCAGTCCTGCAATGCCTCTTTGTGCTAAGCTGCCTCCTAGAGCTGCACGATATGGGGGAAATATCTGATTACTTGAGGATCGCAATATCATTATTTCTTGCAGTTCTGTCTTTCTACTGTTTTCATTGCACTGCTCCAAAACAACTAATGATTTGTTGAATTACTTATACAATTAGAAATTAGTTTCAACATTCTTTCACTCACTATATTTAGCATTAAATTAAACACAAAAGGTACCAATGAAAAAATGAATAATTGTTACATTTTAAAGTGTATTTTTCAAATGGAACTCTCGGTAAGCTAATTAAAAAAATCGCTGTGTGGAATGTCATTGCTGTTCACGATGTGATAATTGTGAAAGTAACCCAGTGACAATATAAATACCCTACTGGTTTCCGCTATCACGTGCCTTACCAAGGAGATTTGTGTACAATTCATCCGATTACCATGTTGGGATTACAACCCAGACACAACAGAGGATAAAAAATGCATAAAAAGATAATTTGGCCCTAAATTGTGATATATTTGTAACAACTGTCCCCTTCACATCTGAGCTATATTCACACATAAGCACTTACAAATAATTACTGTTTCAAATGCATTTGAGTTAATGGACTTTAAGAATGTAAAATAGAACCATATTCCAACAGCAGACCAGTCACAGTGAAGCGTGCAGCAGCACCTCATTAAAAATGTATGTATCCATGTTGAGGCAGGATGCAGTATTCTGCGGATCAATGTGGGGAGATGGGTTCCTTCCCTGCGGATGTGCAGCCGTTGAGGGTTTGAATAGAAAACCACGGTTGTGAGGTAGACAGTGCAGAGACAGTCTGAGCCCTGTAGTTTTATTTCTGGAGACGAAATTAAAGGAGATCAAAGTGATGTTGTGTCTCATAGAGTCAGTCAACAGCAATATCTTACGCTGTGTTCTTTCTTGTGGCTTGAGAGGAATCATGGCTGCTGCTGTGACATGGACATGAATATTTATAATCAACTTGTTGTTAAAACCATTCCCGTTTTCCACAAACTTGGCATAACGCAATATCGCTTTTTTAGAAACACAAATATGCAAGCATAAAGAGGACATATGATGCTAGTTTAGTGTGTGGGAGAGAAACATGAATTTACAGACCATTTACATGCACAAAACCTTATAACACGCTACAGGAAAGGGAAATCCAAGAAAGTAGATCAGTTCGTCTCAAAGTAATCCAAAGGAAACCATTATACTGTTGCATGGAAAAACCTTAGCCCAGTTTTCGAACAGCGCTTACTTTCCACATCAGCACAGCTTCAGCCGGGGGACGTTAGAGAAACACAAACAATGGTGACGGCAACAGAAACGGAGTCTTGTCTTAGGGGTTATTAAAGATGCTGCTTAGCTATATCCACGGCTCCCCTGGCCTATGTAGTGACAGTTACCGGTGTTGAGGTACATAGTGTAGCTGCTTTCAGGAATAGCTCAGTGTGTAGTGTGTGTGGTTGAAAAAGAGAAAGAAAGGGTCAATTCCCACAAACAAACAGCTGATGGTGAGCTAAAGCGGTTACAACAACAATGAAATGTTATTATAAGCTAACTTAGGGCTAACAGAGCGGTAAATAGATTAGCAATTAAGTGGAAGTAAGTCTGTAGTGTAGTGTTCCATATTTCCTGTCGCTCTCATGTCTGGCTTGTTTTTGTCAACATCACAGCGCCTGTGCAAATGGAATGCAGTTATCAGTAATCTGCCTACCAAAATGTATGTTGTTTTCTTGAGGAATCAATAACCTGATTTATTTTAGCACATAAAATATTATTATTATCAAAACAGGATCATAACCAGGATGATTATTATATTATTATATATATGTCCATTGCTGTCCATGGCTTTATCCTCAAATAACCCCAATGCTTTGGACTGCTTAGTTATAGCATACACACTTTGAAGATTAAGGAAAAAGCCCTGTTGGATGGTTTGTGATGGTTGTCATCGGGTCAAAGCAGCAGTCTGACATCAAAGTGTCATCCTGATTTCAGTTTTTATGCCAAGATATCTGCTCCGCTCTTACAAATGCTCATTACTGGTTCACCTGAAGTGATGAAATGGAGGATTATGGAGACTAATTTTCCTCCCGATGCGTGATGTGGTGATTAAAGTACCACAGGATACTTTGCTGCTCGCCCAGCTCAGTGTGCTCTTAATAGCTTAGTTTGGCTACATGCTGAGTTTCTCTCGTTCTAAGAGGCTCTATGCTAATCTGCTTCTGTAAGGTGATTGGTATTGTTCGAAGAGAGACACCTTCCGTTACACATAATCATTTGAATTCTTCCCAAGAGTGGATTTTAAGGATACTTCTGAGGTACTCACCATCTGAGGCTGATTTGAGAACATTGTGTATTTTGATCCTCTGAATATTAAATGCATTTCATTAGATTGTATGCGATATGAGTCATCCAGTCTAATCAGCAAACGTATCCCTCTCTCAGGTGGCCAAAGAGTTTGGGTTAAATTCCAATGGGTTTTCTGTTTACCTGAACCGCAACAAGACCGAAGAGCTCCTTTCCCAGAACAAAACCATGAGCCTGCTTAAGATCAAGTAAGTAAACGTATACATCAGTGGAGTCTAGATCCATCCTTTATCAAACTTAGTTCTGCGAGTTATTGAAACGACACGGTTGTAACTTTTCAAAAATATAACTCAGGTGGATGTATCTTCTAAAAGAAACTAAAAAACAATCATACAGTATAATGGTGGGAAATTCATAGTATAGGTAAGTATTACAACAAGTATAGATAAAGAAAAAATATATTATCATAATTATCTAAAAGTAACATGGGTCACACGCTTCTCCTCTGTAGGCATGGCGACATGCTGTATATGGTCCCTTCAGGATCCCCCTCCACCTCGGGGGAGGTGATGGACACGGCCACCCCGCACTCATCTTCATCCCTACCATCTGTCTCATCTGCCTCATCCTCCTCTTCGTCCTCCATGATCCCCCGGTCCTTCTCAGCGCCCCAGGTCCAGGAGGACGAGATCGATCAGTATCTGTCCAAACAAGACGGCAAGATCTACAGGAACAAAGATCCACAGCTGTAAGGGAAATAACGATCCGCTGCAAACTAAATCCAAATAGAAAGGAATGTCAGGGACCTAACGACTCTTCTCTTATTGCAGATGTCACCACGGGTCCCTTGGAAAATGTGTTCACTGTGTACCATTAGAGGTAAGATAATTATTTCTCTTAAACTATTCAGACTATAATGCTAAGATAGATTTATTCAGATTTAACATATCAAAATTTGCCCTTTGTTGTCAGCCTTTTGACGAAGACTACCTGAATCACCTCGACCCACCAGTGAAGCACATGTCATTCCACGCATATCTTCGAAAGCTGACTGGTGGAGCTGATAAGTAATTAATTATATTACTTTTTAAATACATTCTTAACATTGTTGTCAGCTTCTGACACTTTTTTCATCTCCTTCAGAGGGAAGTTTGCCGCTCTGGAGAACATCAGCTGTAAGATCAAGTCGGGCTGTGAGGGCCACCCTCCCTGGCCAGAGGGGATCTGCACCAAGTGCCAGCCCAGCGCCCTCACACTCAACAGACAGGTATGTGACCATGTCTGGGGATGAGACTTTCAGTGAGGGCAAGAGTAGAGGTGATGAAAACAAGCAAAAGCAAGAAGAGTGTGCTTTGTTCCTGTTGGTCTTTAGTCAGTTGTTTCTGTCTTACTGTGTAAATCCTCTATCGTCTGTTTTTGTGACCCTGTCCTTGTCTTTACCTGTCCTCTAATCACTTCATAAAGAAACTAAGAAGCATCAGGCTCAGTCTTAGATTACCTTGGCCACATTTTGATATTATTATTCTAATAAAGTTTATGACTTAGAGTGCTACAGTGAGGATCTTTGGGGCCGAGGTCTTGACATAGTATTTGAAGCCTATTATTTATTTGGTAGCTTTATTAATTAATTTAACCACTGTCTTTTTAGATTATTCTATTTGGACTCTTGTGTCACTGTATTATCCGACCCAAGCCCTTTGCTTTCCTGCATGTTGTTTTTGTTTTTGTTCCCTGCCTTCAAATTGAGCAGAAATGCCCAAAATATATTTTAAAATACATTTAAGAGACAAGATTACTCAGACTCTGGCTCCGCTCCGTAATTATCTCCACTGCCAGCGGAGCAGTGTAGCAACAATAACCCCAGTTCTGCCTCCATTAAACAGAACAGTGGGGCAGAATAATGGCAAAGAGCAGCGTTGAACAGGCTGCATATATCTTGTATGTTTTGCATCACAGCTAATGCTGCTCAAATGTCCTGTCTTTGATATCCACATACATTTTTAAAGATATTTAATAACCGGTAGTAATTGCTTGAGTATAAAATGATAATAATTACTACTATGCAACTACACTTTGACAGGTGGAGCTGTGTTGGCTTGGCACTGAAAGAACAATAACCTGCTCTTGTGTTTGGACTCTTGTCTTTTAAAATGTCCTATGGCAAAAACGAATCTCAAATACTGTAGCATTAATATATCTTTCTCTGTTCCTGTCCCAGAAATACAGACATGTGGACAACATCATGTTTGAGAACCACACCATCGCTGACCGCTTCCTGGACTTCTGGAGGAAGACGGGCAGTCAGAGGATGGGATACTTGTACGGCCGGTTCACTGAGCACAAAGACATCCCTCTGGGCATCAGAGCCGAGGTGGCTGCCATCTACGAGCCGCCACAGGTGAGGAAATAACTCTAATTGTTTCACAGTTCATTTAATTATTCTTTTCTATAGTTCTCGCTCATTATTTCAGTTTTAATGTGATCGTAACCTTTGTCCCTGCTGTGTTTCAGAACGCCAGTCAGAACAGCCTGGAGCTGGTGGACGATCCTAAAGCTGCAGCTGTGGACGAAATCGCTGCCAAACTGGGCCTGACCAAGGTTTTTTTGGCTTGCTCTAATAAACACTACTTTGCAATTCACTTTTAGACAAGTGTTTTTGTTTTTGTTTTATTGAAACCAACTTCAAATTCAAGACAGATTTCTGCTTCTCTGTCAAGGTGGTCCAGCTCTATGCCTTGGAATTGATTTCTAAATTTTGAAATAAATAAGCTTGTTAAACGTTGGTCTGTTCAACAGTAATTACAGGAATGGCGATTAGAAACCCTTTATTTCGTCCCACAAATTAACATTGTTAAAACAAAGGGAACAGTGGAGATAAAAAGCAAATACAATGACAAAAAGATATTAAATTGTTAATAAAAAAAGTGTAAATCCAAGTCATAAGAACAAGTAGCAGGTTAGAAAAGGGTCATGCAGGATGGAGGTGCTGTGTGTAACTCTTTCTGTTTAAGTATTTTTGGACCTTCTCTCCTTTTGTGGACAAATTAATTTAGATGATTCATACCCTTATTGTTTGGCTCTAACTAATAATAATTTCCAATATTAACTAATCTGCTGATTATTGTTACAATCCAAGATTTGGGGACTAAAATGTCAGAAAATAGAGAAATAAATGTCCACAGAAATGTTGACTATCTTATAAGACTGACAAAAACCAGCAGATATTTACTTTTGAGGAGCTGCAAATGACATTAAGGCATTTTGTTTTTCAAAAATACTGAAATTTGTCATTTTTAATGATTTTAACTGATCATTTTTACTAATATATTATTTGTTTTTCAGGTAGGCTGGATCTTCACTGACCTGCTGTCTGAGGACACGAGAACAGGCACTGTCCGCTACACGAGAAACTATGTGAGCTCACTTAAAGAAAACCTGTCCATGACACTGAGGTGCTCCCTTGTTGTTGTTTAACATGCTCCTCTCTGCCGTCAGGACTCACACTACCTGAGCGCAGAGGAGTGCATCACAGCCGGATACTTCCAGAATCTACATTCAAACCCCTGCAGACTCTCCAGAGACGGATATTTTGGCTCGAAATTTGTAACCGTGGTGGCAACAGGTAGGTTTATATTCACTCTGAAGGGAAGGCTTATGATAATGTAATGCCTAAACCATGACATGTGGTATGCTGCTCGATAATCTAAGCTGAAATCCTCCTGTGCTAAAGAAGAAAAGAAAAGTTTCCTGTTCTAATGTTAATACTTCAAGCAGGAGAGGTTAGAGGATTAGAATGCCTGTCCAAAAACCCCAAGCTATTCAGTTTAATATAATATATCGAGAAAAGCAAGTCTTCTACATACTTACGCATTCTATCTACGCATTTTCTGCCATTAGTGCATAAGAAAATACTTTTAAACCCTAAAAAAATGATCTAAATATTTGTTTTCATCACAGCTTGAAACTACTAACTTATCTGTGGGTGCGGTATACACCCTGCTAGCTCACCAGGTAGACTACAGAGTTGCGAATTACCCTGTGAAAAGGAGCCTTATCTAGTGTCTTAATCCCTCTCAGGTATCTGCATTGCATACGTAGTAATGTAGAGCCCAGTGGAGAAGTTTAATCCAGGCCAGATGCTCCCAGCCCCGTAGGATCAAGGACACATGTTTACAACCTTGCCCATTGACTCAGTTATTTGTTCCAGAGTAGTACAAACGTAGCAGTGACCTCATCACTTTCCTTTGCATTAATGAGGCGCTGACGTCACGGCGTCACATCTGAAGCCAGAAATGGAAAGTCCATCTGTTTTTATTTTCCCTTGTGTAAGACGTAGTGTTCGCAAATCAGTTTCATGTGTTAAGAGCTGTTAGGTTAGATGCAAAGCACACTCACATAAAAACACTCAAGAAATGTCAGCAGTGTGCCAAACTTCTTTGTTGGTATTTGAATTAGCTCTACACATCAGGCTGGCTTTGTTTGTATTTGTGTTAATGGCTGTCGTTTCCTGTTTTGTGGAACACATTAATTTATTACTTGATGAATTAACTTGTTGATAACTATTTAAACATTGCAGGTGTTTATCAAGTACAAGTAGTCTACATGAACTGCTTATAGCTAGTCAAATGAGAAAAGCTGCTCTCATATCATCACTAATACAGGGCTACATAATAATAATAATAATAATAATACATCTTAAGGTGTTACCTACTGTCATCAGCATTTCAAATGTTTGAACTTGTTGAAGAAGAATACAAGTGGTAGGTAAATGACAGAGGTTTATATTCTCCTTGACAACCTGTGTCACGAGTGCTTTGAAAGTTTGACAAATAGCAATGTTATCAAAGATATTAAATTAAAACCACACCGAAGAGGCTAAATTGTAAGAGAGTCAATGAAGCAAAGGAGGAAAGTAAAATAAATAATACTAGATACGTTCACACAATGTTCACTTGTTGATCTTGATAATTGCACCTTTAATGTGTAACACTGTGCGCTGAAAGAAAAATATGAATATATATTTAATGGCTCAGGATACAAAACATTGTACTAGATGGATAGCACCTATGGTATTGCATTGTACTAGAAAAAAATCACAAAGTATATGAATATGATGAGACAGGATCACACACGATGATGTCTTTTTTTAATAACCAAGAACAATTTAAAGAAAAACGTTGACCTTTAACCTGAATTGGTAAACTCGTTTCTGGGTTTTTGGACTAAATCCTGCACCACTCCATTCAGTCAACAATTAAAAACACTGTGACGTGGATTCTTCTTCAACCAACTAATGAATCAGTGTGTGTTTCTGTGTGCAGGGGGTCCAGATAACCAGGTGCACTTTGAAGGATATCAGGTGTCCAATCAGTGCATGGCTCTGGTGAGAGACGAGTGCCTGCTGCCCTGCAAAGACGCTCCGGAGCTGGGCTACGCTAAAGAGTCCAGCTCCGAGCAGTACGTACCAGACGTCTTCTTCAAGGTGAGGCTTCCTGCATGTAGAAACCACCCGTCGTAACCGTCCATACCGTATTACTGTGTAGGGTTTTATGTTGAACTACTTCTCTCTTTAAGCAGAATAACTGACTAGCACTTTGTTATTACGACCAGGTGTTCTGAGTCTGAGTTTGTATCCAAATGTTAAGACTGTTTGTTTACAATCCTTTTATTTTGTCCTCCTTCCATTCTTAAGGACAAAGACAAGTTTGGAAATGATGTCACGTTTCTAGCTCGGCCTCTTCCTGTGGAGTATCTTATCATAGATGTGAGTATGACTTTTCTACGGTCAGCAGCTGTAAATGTTGATTCTATTCAGCTTCTTTTCTGCCATTACAATTTAATTTACTCGCACTTATTATTCAGAAAGATAAAGTACCTATTTCTTTCTTATACAGATTACGACCACCTTTCCAAAGGACCCCCAGTACACCTTCTGCTCTACACAACGCTTCCCCATTGAGAACCGGGACATCCTGGGAGAGACACAAGTAAGTAATATCTGCATAAACTAAACCCGATACTAGAGGCTGGAAACCTAGTTTATACATTTTCTTGTTAAATATATTTATCACTTTTTTCAACCAATTTTAAAGAAATACTCTAACATTTGGGAAATCTACCTTAACTCAAATAAAAAAATACAGAAGGCTGAAACTAATTTAAAAAAGCTCATAAATGTGTTCTTCAGGAAAGTCTTTAGTCAAATCTCGTTTCGATCCCAAATGTGTGAATAAACCATGGAATAGTTTGCACCTGTGTTCTTGTAGTGATGAATCCCAAAATGCTTGGGTTGCTATTAGTCCGTGTGTTAAAGTCTTAGCATGTTTTATTATTGAAAGGGCCATGATGCTTTGTAAAAGGCTGAATATAATGATGAAAACGTATTCAAAATAATATAAACACTATTGTAAATGAAATCCTATATTCTTATTCAGAATCAGAAACAGGTTTATGCCAAGTAGGTCAACACGTATGTGGAATTTATCTTGGTGTACATGGTGCATACATAAACACAGCTAAAGAAGATAAAACTACCAAAAAATGAAATAAAAACAATTGTATTATATGTTCAGATTATTTACAAGAAATCTGGATATACTAAAAACAACAACATGCAGTATACTGATGCAAAGTACTTTGAATAATAAAATATGTGCATTATCATTATTGAAGTGGATGAGAAGTAGCACAAACGTGCAACAAATGTTGAGGGTTGTGCAGAACAGGCAGCTATAGAATTGGAATACATGTATTTCTCTGAACATGTATGCACTAAAATGCACATGTGAGATATAGTATGTTCTGTCCATCCAAGCATCAGTGAATGGAAATGTTTGTTTTAGATGTATGTACAGTACATGTAAATCCTCCTCTCCTCATGATAGAGGTCACACCCGGCTCCAGTTTGGTGTTTGAGAAAATAAGGGGTGGCTGACCTTTTGAATTCCATAACCTCCAGAGGTCAGAAAGAGTTATACATCTTACTGTTTTGTCTTTGTATTTCTGCAGAATTTCCACAGTTTAGCAACATACCTGTCCCAGTGCACCTCCACGTCGTTCCTGGACATCGTGTCGGACTTCCATCTGCTCCTCTTCCTTGTCACCAATGAGGTCATGCCTCTGAGTGTAAGTCGATACTCCCCCTTTGATTTTCCATTTGTTTAGCAGAAAACGGGTTAGAGTAAGCCCTCTTTCTTCTCCAGTCTGGAAACGGTTACTGCTGTGAGGATGTTTTCACTCATGCTGACAGATTTTGAAACTGGCGCGCCGCCCATCATGACGATCAAAGGGGGATAAAATATTGTTTGATGAATTTTGATGTTTTCTATAAAAACCAGACTTGGAAAAAAACAAGCAGCTGGTGTTTTGTTTTTCCTGAATTTTCTCGTGGATTCATCAGAGTTTGTGTTTGTTTCTGCAGGACAGCATCGGGTTGCTACTAGATGCTGTGAGGACTTCCAATGAGGATCTGGCACAGACCTGGAAGAAGTCGGAGCAGTGGGCCACCATCGAGCAGCTGTGCAGTAAGTCACTGAGGGCACTTCACACTCACTTATACCCGTACAGACCTTACATTAGGTTGTGCACTAATGACAGAAGTCTTTAATATCTTTTGGGGTTTGCAGTTTAAAAAAAGTCAAAACTGACACATTATGAAACATGATATTCTTTTGTGTCTGTCTTTGATGACAAGCATATACTACTACTCTATCCATGTCCTATTTATAGGTGTGGCAAAAGGTTGAAAATGTACCTTTTGAATGTTTGAAAAGTGGTTGAATTTTGTAAAAGGTCTCCAAATACTGTATGGAGAATCTCTATTGTCAGACTTAGACACGCACTAGAACCACTGTAACGGCTAAACAAAGAAACAAAATAACACTTCATTTAAACTGATCTGCCGGGGCACCAGAAAGTGAATCTTACGCAGCTAAAATATCGTCTAACGTCCAGGCAAGAATATCGTTTCGTTCATTTATTTGTTTGTATTCCAAATAAACAAAATGAACAAGGTTTCACCGGTGGCCTCTCCTGCTGGGTTCTCCCCGCCACCACCTGTGTCCAATATATACACTAGTCACTGGGTACCCAACTAACCCAGTGCCCAAGACCTCCTTCAAAATAAAAGCCTAAAGAGTTATTCAAACTAAAGTAACTAGGATAAATAATGAGTTATATAATACCAACATAAACAGCTAGAAAATAAATATTGAATGACTGAATAACATAAACCCTTGTATAGGGGGAACCACCATAAGTAGAAAGCTAACGTTAGGCTATAAACTAAATTGCAGTTGCTGACTCGACTCTAAGCTAAGCTAAAGGCGGCTAATGTTTGGGGTGATGACATTTTGTCCGTTAGTTATTCGTCCGCAGCCGCTTTTGTGACCCATAGAAACTTTCACTAGTGACGTATTTGGTGTTGTGTAAACCACAGACCTTATGTCTAGCCCAAAATACGACGAGGGAACTGGAATATCAGTTATTCAAAAGTAGCTAACCTTTACTCTCCTCCTCTCCTCAGGTACAGTGGGCGGGCAGCCCTCCAGCTCTCAGGGTTACGGGGCCATGGGCGGCCCCTCGGTCCCCGCCTCCTCCTCGGCCATGTGGTCCTGCCTCCACTGCACCTTCATGAACCAGCCCGGCACAGAGCTCTGTGAAATGTGCAGCCTCCCCCGCGGTTAAAGAAAAACCCCTCCCTGCCCCCCACATCCCTATGTCCCGCCCTAATCTCATCCCGCCCAGCCAATCACATCGCTGCACCAGGACGAGCTGCGAGATATGGATTCCCTTGTTCTTTTTTTTTTTTGTTCTTTCGCCTCGCTCCGAAGCCTTCCCGTCTCACCGGCTGCTGATGAAAGGGATGCACTCGTTTACACCCAATTCAATGAGTAAATAAAATAAAACCAGACTGTGTTTTTTGTCTGTATCCCTCCTCACAGCGGCTCTCGTGAGTCTCGTTAAGGTAAAGCACTTTTTTTTGGCTGAGGCCCCTCTCCTTCAACCCCCCCCTTCCCTGAATAATCAGCCCCTCAGATGAGACTGGAGTGTTTGGATGTTCTCTCACATCAGTGCCCCTCTCACTCTCACAACGTCCTCTGGAATATCTTGCTGTGTATGAAACACCTTGAGGAATGATACTGTTATTTAAATCCTTTTTTTTTATCTGATTGTAGCGATACCTTCAAGTTCTGAATCTTCAGGAGTGGACTCTACTCACGCAGGTCTCTTTGACAAGCCCCTTAAAGTACAATCATCAGTCAAAGTTTAGACCTGAAAACTCTTGAATAGCTCCGGAGTAAATCCACGCAAGTAGAGAGTTTATATTTTCAGTATTAATTTGCTTCACACGTAAGTCCCAGAGTGGAAAAGGCATACACAAAGAGCGTTTCACCCCTTACTCAACCTCCACAGTGGTTTGAACCTGAGCAAAAATAATATGTAGCTTATTTTATCAGCTGTATGTGCCGTCTCTGATAAAACTCCCCCAACTAAATGGCCGTCGTCATTACAGACTTGCACTATATTAGCCGCGAGGTGCTTCTAGAAACAACTGGTGCTCGCCAATTTCCTCTCCGTTGAACCTGGGCTTCTTTTGCTTTCTCGCTGACGGGGCCACGCTGCGTTTTCCAGGACTCATCCTTCAAAGACTCCCAAGTGTCAAGCAGGATAACGATGATCAGTGTTGGGAAAACCTTGAAGATGGCATCGTCTGCTTTTGATCTTCAAATCATTTTTAGAGCCTTGCATTTAGCCATACACACACTTTATACGTCTCAGAGTCTGCCTTCACCCCAGTTGATGCAAGAGATTGTGCTAAGGGCATTGCAATGTGGCAGGAAGAATGTCCATATAAGGAGGCAGAAATCTCAGAGAAAGAAACAAAACAATCTCCATTTAAAGATGCTGTGAGTGGGAAATGTTTTGTAGTAAGGAACCCTTTCACATATGACCGTCAGCAGTGAGGATATAAGGACAGCTGGTTAAAACTGGTTCTTTCTAATAACAGTTTCATGTCTCCTTTCGTGAGACGAATATTAGAACCAAAACGTTTGACATCATTTGAAACTCAACATCTGGCAACAAAATGTTAAATGAAACCACCCCGCATAGATACTCGTAGCATTTAAAGCATCTGTTTGGCAAAATGGACCACATTCATATGATGGGAGTCTTGGTAAACTAATGCGTTGCCAGAATGAAGTTTTTTAATACTATCAACAATACTCTACAGGACTGTACGTCCAAATTAACAAGCTTTACAGCATTTTGAATATTAAATGAAAAGCCAGTGCTGTTTTTAAGATCGTATTTGATGTCTGCCACAAAACTCATCTTGTTTTGACTATACAAATGCCTAACTGGTTGAAAAAATATGACACATGCTAAAAACAAAAATGCTAACAAGCTGCAACTCTTTGTTGACTTATTTTGAAAAACAGAACCTCTTTCGATCCACGTACACCATGTTTGCTGCTGACGGAAAACACCCACATCGCTACTTTTCTTTTTCCTCAAAACCGTTGTGCACTTCTCCATAAAATAGTTCCCTGTCATTATCACGCTAAAAGGCTCTGACAGTGAATCAGTAATTACTGTGGCGTTCTGACGGGGAAACGGACCTCTTAGTTGGGACGAGAGGCGCTGTTTGCTATTTATAAATGAATGAGACGTGTGCTTTGTAAGAGCTTGACAGTGATTCCATTGAGATGTTTTTAGTGGTAGGTTAATTTGAAAGAAGCTTGTGTGTTTTTCTTTTTTCTTTGCCCGATGATATCATCCTTGCCCCCTCCCCCCCCCCTCTCCCCCGTGTGAGTTCTTGAGAGCGATTTCTCTGATGTCATGCTAACGGACGGCAGTGACCTTTTCCTTTTGTATTGATCCGGGGCCGTTTGCTGAGCGAGCATGCTCTTGGACTTACAGCCGGTCCTAACCGAGGACACAGAAAGTTGTATGCTGTTGACCTGGATTTGAAACAAAATAATAATAAAAAAAACAACAACAACAAATTCCTACTGCTGTTAATGTCTTTGATTTGTTGGCTGTCAATTGGAAAAGCAAAAAAATAAGGCAACAACACTTTTTAAATCATAATGATGGTCTTTTGTTGTCCATTTAGGAGAATAATGAACAACAAATGAGAATTCAAAGAATAGGAAATGCTTTATTTGTCTAGATTTAGATCCCATAACTTGTTTTAGGACTTTTATTTGGTTTTAATGCTATCTATTGAAGGGAAGTCTTAATGTTGCAGCACAGGGATACTTTAAAAAATATAAGTTAGATTTGGTTTTCTTTCAGCAGTTTGAAGGATGTTCTTTCCTGTTTCATCATGACAATTACAGACACACATTAACATGTGAGGAAATACTAAAAAATTAACATTTTCAGTAGAGGTCAAGCAAGCATTGGCTTTTAAAGTGGACATCCCATCAGCTGTAGAAAAAGGCAAAACAACTAAAGCCCACATCATTAAGAAGAATACAACACAATAAATAAATTACAAGCACATAACATTAGTAGAAAACAACAAATCAAATAAAGACATGAAAAGAATGAGAAACAAATCTGTATAACCACAATACCAAAATTCATCCTTAGCAGGGTTTTGTTTTTTACAAATCAGCGATCTCAAACTGTTTTTAAATGACCTAGTTTGGTTTTTTGTACCACAATTTGAAACGAGTGTTCCATTGTGCTGTCCAGATACTTCTACGAACATCTTACAATTGCTTTGATTGATAATTATTCTATTGATTATTTAGTTTGTTGATCTATATGTAAAAAGAGTCCAAGATAACGTCTTCAAATGTCTTTTGTCCTCAACAAGTAATCACATTTCCAAATATGGAGTCAGAGAATTGAACTTTTCTTTTCCTCAGAAATGACTCAACTGATTTATCAATTATGACAGAAGTTGACAAATGATTTAATGGTTCACAATCATCTCTATTAGTTTAGTTTAATACTTGTGAATCCGTAAAAAGAATGAACAAAGAAAGAAAGCGTTCTTTTTATCAGTGGGGGGAATTCACTTTTATTGTTTCTAACACATTACAGGCTACTGGAAGTGCACATATGGCAGTTTTATCACAACAGCAATACTCTGTAAAGGTTTGATAGTTTCCAGGGTACATGAAGAGTTCCCTGTAAGTGAATCAGCCATAACACATGTTTTACAAGTGATCAGGTGGAGTCTGGCTGAGGTGATCCTCGACACCACGCACAGATGGACAACAGATGAAGGACAGGAATGTGTAAGTTAGACGTGACCGTAAAACTTCCCGCTCCTCTGCAGATCATATTGCAGTTTTTTACTCTGCAGATACATTTTCATTTCTTTTATCTGGACATGTTGTGCATTGTCTCACTCGACAAGAGGCAAATTGACTCTGACAAGATGCAAAATGATCAGAAAGAGATATAAAATACCCACAGAAGGTCTTATAAAGTGTTGACAATTGAGGAATGATGTTTTTAAGAATGAGAGTGTCTGATGTCTGATAGGAACCAGACTGAAGGTGCAGGTTCGAGGCTGACTTTGAAGTGAATCCTGATATATGGTGCTCAGTCTGATGGGAGTGGAGACTGAAGAAGACCCTCCCCCTTTCTGCCGAGAATATACTCTTCATCCTGTTGCACTTCACTGGATTACTTCACTTTGGACTACCACTGCAGGTATGTTTTCCACATTATTATTACCTTTAGCTCTGGAGTTGTGGATGTCTAATGTGATTCAGCAGTTTTGTTCATAGTTAAATAACCTTTAACGTGTGTGTGTTGGTGTGTGGGTGGGTGGGTGGGTGTGTGTGTTTAAGGATGAAGAGTGCTGGAGTTCTGCTCGTCTTATCGGTGGCCCTGTGTGCCATTCAGATAAAGAAAATAAGTGGGAGACAGGAGTGGGATTTCAGAAATGAAGGTGAGCAATAAAGTACAGTCAGTATCATTTCTAATTTTTCACTGCTTTTTAATTCACATCATTTGAATTGAACATATTTCACTCCTTAATCTCTCTAGCTGAAAATAACTCTTAAACCTGGAGCCTTTGCTTTAAACACAAGTTCATGTAACTATGTTTTAACAGTATTGCACTCACTATTTTCCTTTGAGGCCAGTCCTAAATACACATTTTATAGATATTTCAGAAATACTGTCCAGTTATTAGTATATGTGGATTTATGGGACCCTAATTCTGACGCAACCTACGACACAATTATTTCCTAAAATGAAGTTCCCTAAATATTATTTTAACTTATCTTTTTATATGAAAATGCAATCCTGTTTTATGGTATTTACCCGTGATTCATTGTTTATAATAATTGGCTTTTATGTAAAGCACTTTGTGTTGCATTTGATGCAGGAATGTTGACCACTATTTTATTATTGTTGATATTATTATTTTAATGTTGTTGTTTTTTTTAAAAGATGATACAGATGTCTTTTTAACATCTCAACTGAAAAGCACAGTTTTAACCCAGATGTCTTTTAACTGCAAATCACTAAATCTGATATCTGGACTTTCAGATGCAGATGATTTATTATAGTTTACATTAAGTATATAAATCTCTGCTTATATCTAATGTTATGTTGTTTCACTACTATGATATCTTCCTTTAACGGTCCTTCTTTCTTTTCTCTCTGTTTTTCTTTGTTTTGTTCTATGTTTCTTCCGTCCTTCTGTCCTATTTCCCCCCTCGATGCCAGTTTCTGAATTTTGCCAATTTGCTATCCTTCTTCATTTAGAAAATGCTTATGTAACTTACTTTAAGAGCTGCTAGTATTTAAATACTTGAATACATTTAAATGTGGATAATTCAGATACAGATACAGAGCTTTTACCCATACTGCAGTCATTTTCCATTGTGTGGTAACTTATTAGAATTAGATATTGTTCCACCACCGAGGATTATTTAAATAATTACTTTTTAATAATTTCCCAAGCAATCATATTCAAAAAGCATGTTTTTAATTATCTTCGTTTGCTTTGTGTTTCTCTGTTTTGCTTTGTGTGTGCAGCGGAGAAAGTGAACACCAAGACATGTGCGAACCTCACGCTGGTGTTAGACAACTGGAAATACGCCATCATGACACAGGTCAAAGATCTGCTGCTGCACGACCACAGCACCGTGCTGCCCGACTATGGACGGTGAGGACACTTTCTGTTTTTATTTAACCAGAACACATGGATGGGTTAATGAAGGGGCCCACCAAGCCCACGCACAGGGGCCAAAAGGGGACAGCTGGCCTTCACCTGCAAAATGTTACTCAAAGTGATATATAACAACCGAATACATATGAAAAATTGACCTTAAAGAGACATAAAGTACCTACACACAAGAACAGCACATAACGGCTCAAAAGATAACAACAATTACAAGAAAGAAATACCAGACAACCAGAAATAGAAACACAATGATAACAAAATACTCAAAAAAGACAGAAAATTGACTCAAAGACAAAAATTCAATCATAAAACAATTGACCACAACAAGTAGACATATTAAGACAATTACAAAAAGGTACAAATATATAGAATGAGACACAAAAAAGATTTGAGTCGCAAATGACTCAAAAGAGACATAAAATGACCACAAAAAGGGACAAAAACACACAAAAAGGACCAATATGTAGACCAAAACCAGAGAGATATGTTACGATTACAAACAGACACAAAAAGCAATAAATAGATGACAGGAAATCCACTACAAAGTATTGCGTCTTGCTCCAATGTTGGAAAGATGGTGGGAACTCGTGTCTGTGAAAGGGGCCCATTTCCTTATAATAATGTGATTTAGTTTTATTTATTTGTTCCTCTCACGTCCTCATTGTTGGTGAAAATTGCTTTGATTGTGAGTAAGGAACGTTCATTTCGCTCCCTCAGGATCCAGCCGCTGTCCGATGCTCTGGGAGATCTGTACGGGGAGTTCAACGCCCTGAAGGAGCGTCTCTCTGAGCTGACCGTCAAGTTTGAGGGAGTGGAGGGCTTTGTGGACGACGTGCGGTCAGGAAGGAAGCCTTCACTGCCCCGAGGTGAAGCCAGACCCCTGGGGTGGCAGCCAGGGGAGGGAGGTGCTGCAGGCTACAATGGTGGAGGTCAAGGAAGGAGGAGGAGGGTAGTTGTTCGGAGAATCAAGAAACCTGTAGCTTGAGAGTGTGAACTAAGGATGATGAAGCTTTGAGACACAGTCTTGTACCTGGTGTGGAGCGATGTTATGTCTAATGCAGGATATTGCTCTAAGGCCTCTAAATGTTAAGAAACTATTATTTTTCTCTGATGCAATTTAAATTGTAAAACATGAAAAAAAATCCTAATTAGAAAAACAATGCAGGAGTCAAAACCCTGAAGAGAACAAGTGAAACTGTTAGATTTACAGTTTACACGCTGCCTATAATCAATTGTTATTTCTGTGTTGAGCTTTGTAGTATTTTGACTTTTTAATGTATTTATTCCTATTGCTCATTGTTTCTCATTGGACTGCTTCTGATAACCTGCATAAAGAGGTGTTTTTGTATTTATATAGCGATATTCTACTTTACCACAAGGTGGCTTTGCAGCATCACAAGGATTTTTATCCAACCTTGATGGATAAAGTGTGTCCTCGGAGTTTAGTCCATAAACATGTGTAAATACTGTATAAATATATAACACATCTTGTGACTGAATCAACCATTGAAGCTCTACAGTTACTCTTCAGCTTTTTCACTTTAACATTAAGATGTCTTACATTTTTGACCCGTGGTGTAGTGTGTTTGGTTATTCTGTAGAAAACTACTTTTCAAAAAATAAACATTCATTTCAACAATCAGCGTCGCATTAACACAATACCACTCCAGGTGTCACGTTTTATATACTCAATATTTTATTTTGTGTTCTTCATCTTAGCCTGGTCTCAAGAATAATAACTTGTTTTTGAAATGCCTTGTATATTTGTTTGTCTGTTTCTACTGAATAAAATTGAAGTATATTTTCAAAATTGAAGTGCATTTTTAAAAAGTCATCATAAAACAACAGCAGCAAGATTTCACCAAACCTCATATTAAAGAAAAACTTCATTAATGCATATAAATTGTAACACAACTAATACAAAAAAAAGCTATTCATAACATTGGATTGACCTTTATTTCAGCAAAGATGATCTTAAATTATTTAAAGTTTTGCAGAAACTTTCTCATTTATAGATCATTGGGGAATTATTAAGGTTGCAATCATCTGTGAAATAGAATAATTTGGTATGAAAGTGGTAGATTTTACACAATCTATTTATGTGCAATCTGGTGACAGGAAATTGCATATAAATGGCAGTTATAATTAAGGAAATCTGACAGTTTTTCAGCTTTCAAGTAGTAGTAGTAGAAGTAAAAAGTTGCTGTATTGTTCGGCCAACAACAGACTTTTAGTAAATATAGAAATAAAAGCAAATGCTGCAGAAATGTTAAAAAAAATAACATGATTACAATATTTAATAATATTAAATAATACATTAACATGTAAAAAGAATGAATAACATTAACAATATACCTGTGAGAAGCAATCTAGAAAAGTAGTTTGGACTTTCTAATGTAAATAGCCTACACAAGTACCCCAAGTGTGTACTGTAATGAAATACTTAATGTGCACTAAATTACATTTCACCTCTGTTATATAAATGTATGACATACGTGTTTAGATTTGACTTTAAAACGCACTAAAACGTAAAGCATTGAAACCTGGACAAATCATAGGTTTCGTCACTGACCATATCGTGAAATGAAAGTCTGCAGCGAGTATTTGAACGCAGCATAAGTTTCTTATTTGATGAGATTCAGAGAGAAATGAAACTGAAACCAAGGCTTCTGCCGTAGGGGCTGTCGAGAAGTAGTTAGTAAATCACGACTGAATACAGTGTTTTATTTGGCAAAATGTTAACCAAAAGTGTATTGAACATGTTTAATACGTTTACTTATGTTTTGCTAATTAGCACGCTAGGTTAGAAAGAGTTTACGTAAAAGGAAAACCTCCAACACTAAAGTAGGTGAGTAATTTCGCGACGCTCCCTTGAAGTGAAAAGTAGGGAGGTTGCAGCAGATATAAAAACATTTCCTCAACATTTGTTCACCAGTTGTTGTCCGACATATCAGCTGACAGGCCGTGCCAACCTCTATCTGAAAGGTAAGTAAACATAGCATAAATATATGACATGTCCTTGGCCTTAAATAAACTGCTTCACTTGTACAGTATAGCTACATTTGGTGCAGTTTCTTGTTTTTATCTTTTTACAGGTAAGCTACATATTTACCTGACATAGTGGAAGACTTACAAGTTAAGTTCCTGAATTCAAAATGGTAGCTAAATCAAAGTAAAAAAGTACAAGCATTATACTTTAAGTAACGTGCTCCTGCAGAATGGCGCATTTAATCACCATACTTAAAATATTATATATAATAAAATATTATATTATATTGATTGGCTCATTAATATTTTCACCACTTCAATGTTGCACTTGGTAAAGGTGGGGTTTATTTGGATTACTTTATACACTACTGGGTAGCTTAACTTAATAAACATAATAATGTGTTAGTTGAATTACATTTTGTTTTAATAACATAAATCTGCAAAGTAGCTAATAACTAAATCTGTATAACAAAATGTTGTGAGTAAAAAGTATTGAGTAGCATAATGTGAAAATACTCAAGTACCTCTTTTTTTACTTAAGTACAGTACTTGAGTATATGTAATTAGTTACATTCCTCCACTGGATATAAGTGATGCATTATTAACAGGGATTTTAATATATTTTGTGTGATTTAATAACCTTTTTTGTTTCTTTAACAAAACGTCAAACAACCTGAAATTACAGTAGCTCAGACAAGAACAGTCAGTAAGCTAATATTTATCATATTTGTATTGATTTATAATGTATTATTTCTATTGACAGCAACAAAACTTGGTATTTATAGCCATTGTGGTGTTATATAACAGACTATGTGACATCATTTGTTTATTTTAGTTGTATAAATGAGTTATTTTTATGAAGAGATATGCATTTCTCATCTTGCCACTCCCTTACTGGCAGTTATCTGAATAGTAAGTGTCCCAGAGAGATGTGCAGACATGGAGGATGTAAAAATGTGATTTTTATATTCACGGACAGATATCAGGGGAACAGGGACTCCCTTCAGAAAGTCCCTACAGATGGAGGGGGGAGCAGGAAACCTCCCCAGCACCTCTGGATCCCAGCAAGGGGAGGGTGTTGTAACCAAAAAACGCCGGAAAAGAAATAAGGTATGTTGTGTTCCCTTTCAAATCCACATTTTTCACACAAAGAAGGGTATACAGCTCTTAGCTATTAACTGCAAGTGATGTAACAGCATATTCAATTGAACACATTAACAACATTTTAATTCCCCTGTTATTGTGTTAGAGGTGTTGACATCTTAAAACCTCCGGACAGACATTTGAAGCTTTATATGAAAACCTCAGTAGAAGCTTGGAATGTAAAATATATCAGCTGTTTTCAATTTGTGTTCTGATTAGTGGAGTTGTTGGTTCAGCATCTATTTATAAAATTAATAAGCTGTAAATTGCCCAGAAACAAAACAGGAAAGTCCTAAAAACAACATTTTACCTCACACCATAGAAATAAGGTAGAAATGCAGTATGAAAACAAATCCCACACATTATTTGAGTCACCATTAGATCATTTCAACCAGTACATCTTTATGTTGATGTATATTCCAGGAATTAAGGCCAACATATCACAACAAGAAGGCCAAAGGCAAAGAGAGGAGCAAAAAAAGAAATCAGAAAACAAGAAAGAGCTCCTCAAGTGTAAAGAAAGATGCCGATGCTGAAAGTGAAGACACAGATGAAGGTGAGAGGGAGGTAGTGGAGACCACAAGCAGCCAAACTGAGGAGACTCTGCCCGTAGAAACACAACATGTGGATCTACAAGCAGAAGACAATGTGCAAACTGTGGAAGAACAATGCCACAAAGATGCTAAGATTGTGCAAGCTCACACTCAAACGAAGAAACCAAAAGGTACAACTAAATGCACACAAACTCCAGTTGTTTGTCAGAGGAACCAGGAAACACAGACTGACTTCTCTGAGACAAAACAAGACGATGAGAAGGCTCAACCTGACACGAAGGAGAAGAAACAAGACACGCCAGAAGCCAAAATGCAAAGCGATGCTCAGACTGAGTTAAACGCAAACCCGGACAATGACAAAGCAGCGTCAGAGTCAGCCGAGAAGCAAAACTCTGAGAAAGAGTCAACGTCTAAAGAAGGGAATCCCTCTGCAGATGCCAAACCCGTGTCTTATGCCAAAGTAGTGTCTGGAGAGGGTGGGAGTCAGAAACAGTCCAACGTGGAAGCCTCCAAAGCAACGGATAAAAACACAAAAACACCCCAAAGCACACAGTAAGACCGATACAAGCAGCAACATCTGATACTGTGGTTGTCGGTGGGATTGTAAACGTGTATTCTCCCCTCTCCACAGTGATCGCAGCTCAGTGAGACCTCCACCCGCTGCTACCATGTTCACCGTTCACATCTATGCAGTGATGGACAAAAAGTTTCGATTCAACCAAGAACATGACACGCTTGTGATGTGTTATGACCAAGGGCAAATACCCTTTAAGATTAATCATTTTGTGTGAGTATTAACTTTCTACCCTGAAATGTATACATAGATACATAGAATTGTCCTAAACTGTTTATCTGATGTAAACATTAACACCAGATAAACAGTGTAGGACATGTTGCCTCATTTTATACATTCTCAGACTATTAGATAATGTATAAATATATATATATATATATATATACGTATGTGTATATAGTTAATATTATTTAAATCATCGATGAAATGTAACATCTATGTAGGAACTGTACTTGTACCTTGCTTAAGTATTTCCATTTCTTTTTACTTTCTACTTCACTACAGACAATACTGTACTGTTTACTTTACTAGAGTTATTTCCCTGCCATAGAAACAAATAGGACTCTATCAAATATGTAAATCTGCCGTCTTTTTTTATTACACTGACATTCAAATAATATTTTTAAGCTCATACTGAATGTTTGCACTGTAGCATCTAAAGATCAGGCTACATTAATGTTATTAGTCAAATATTATTTGTTGAATATCATAACTCGTTTGGTCGGCTGTCTCATGAGCAAATCCAAAAGTTTTCAAAAAAGATAGATCAAATCATTTCTAACACATTTTCTTTCTTTTATCCATATTTCTTTGCATTTAGCTTCTCAAAATTGTTATTTTTACTGTGGTCAAGAAACAGCTTTCAGTCTTCCTTTTTATTATTCAGTTAACCACCACAACATAAAACACATATTTTCACTTATATTTTGTTGGGTCATAAAATATACAAAATACAGACATTTGAAGCCAATTTAGAATTTAACTTACTGAAGGACTCAAACAATATATCTCTGGCCTTTATGGCTCAGTATTAAACAATCGAAGAGATGTTTTGGTACACTATTGATTATTTTGTAGTTTTAATCAAGCTAGATCTTTAATTATGACTTTTACTTGAAACAGAGTACAGTGATTATTCTGCTGCGGATGACAGGATGCATTTAGCCTCTTAAGAGTCTGTGTTAATGAAAGTGTCAACCGTGAGTTGCCCCAACAGTGCCACATTGTTAATTTGACATGATAAATTTGCCTTGATTAGCAAGAGCAATATCCAATCCACACACACCATTGTTCTGATATTCCGACTTCACTGCAGTTTTTGTAGCTTCAGTAAAGATGTCACAACAGATGTTTCAATATGTTCTGTGTAGTGGACTACAACAACAAGGATATCTGGTGGAAGCAAGTCTTTCCGTTGAAGAGCGGGATTTGACAAGAGGCGAGCGGTGGACATATTGGTATGGTGTGACGCAACGTGCCAAAGATATAAAGACAGGAAGCACTACAAGACATATTCATATCCCAATGGACCCAAACATTAAAGGTAACGTAAGAAACCTTTTAGCTCTAGCATGCTAACACATATCTTTACATTTGTGTCTTGAACCAAACCTACCTGTGTTCTATCTAGAGCTGCACCTTTATGAAGGCTTCATTTCTCTTCATGACGGGCGAAGTCTCTGGCAGTCTGGCCTTCAGATGATGGGGTGGCAGAGGTTCAAAAGTGTTGTATGTTATGTATCAGAAGCCTGGCAGGCCTCAGCGGGGCATCTGCTGAACAGAATCTTCCAGAAATGGAACCCGTCAGACAAACAGAGCACTGACAGGTTGTGGGACAGCTTGTCGTATTTTACGAAGACTCTCGGTTCTGCACATGCAAGAATGGATATTCTAAACAACTTACACCCACCGATGATCAAGGTTGGTGCAACAAGATTCATAATTCAAAGTATTCATTATACATTTGTCCGCCTCTAACCACATTTATTTTATTCACAGACATCTGAGCTGATTGCGGAGACATTGGTTCAGATTTTAAAAGGAGAGCCAAAGGAGAAAGTCCCAAGCAGCTGGAGGAGCAGCAGTCCTCTCATTCAGGGCCTGTCTGTGTTTGAGGTTTCCCAAAAGTTTGAAATCAGCCTTGGAATGAAAGGATTGGCTGAGCTGTGTCTCCTCGTGTCTTCAGAGACTGCGATGGAAAAGAAACACCTTGACGAGTTTCTAAGTTATTTCCAAAATCCACATTTGTAAGTCTGGAAAAAAATCGAGGTCAATTTACTTGGTTTCTCCCCACTATCTTCCATATCTTCCTTTACTCATTACACTTTGTGAAATAGTGCATGTATCGCTACTGAAACACATTGTCTCTTTATCATTGGTTCCCTTTTTGAAATTGATTCTGGATTCAGGACAGTGCTAATATCAGGATCTACTCTACTCCACTCTGCGCTCATAAAGGTGGTGTGGCCAATTACTGCATAAAAGACACTTTTTTAAGAGGACCCACTATGCTTTTTTCCCTTTTCCTTTCCTTTCCTGTGGTGTGTTATATAGTTTGTATTTCATACAAATGGTCTTCAAAGGCTGAAATCCCTCAAGAGGGAGTTTCTCTCCCACAAACTCCCCCCTCCCCCTGCCTGAAACGCCTCCATTGGACTCCTTTATTTACTTCTGTAACATAGTGACATCACTACTTAACACTCATGCTTCGGTTGGCTAGTGCGCCAACACATTGTACATGATGGGTAAGGGGTGGGACATCTCTAATCGGTTGTACCAATCAGCTAGCCAGCTAACCAATCAGAGCAGACTGGGCTCTGGTTTCAGACAGAGGGTGAAAAGTGGTGCAGCAGCACAGGCAGTATGAGATGAATAAAGAAACAGTTTGGTTATTTATAAAAAGGTTTTAAAAATTGATTTTCAGAAGTTGTGGATCGTTTTACAAACTCAATTCTTATATGAATGGATTTCCCTCTCCCTATTTCATCTACTTCTCTCTGTCCTCCCTTCAGTGTTGTGTTGGGTCTGATGAATCTCTGTGCTAAGAGCATGGTGTTGGAGTTCATCCTGCTCCTTCCACTGCTCTTCAGGCTCAGACAGCCGGGAGCAGACGCAACCAAAGTGGGTCCGTCTGTGGAGGAGGAGAACTGGTCGGGACTTGAAAGAGTCCATTTCAGACAGTTCAGGGAGAACTTACAGTCCTACCCTGACCAAAGGAAGTGAGTGTGTCTCAAGGCAACCTTTCTTTCCTTTAACTTTTTACTTCAATAACATTTTACTTGTTCACAGGAAAATGCTGGGTTTGATCCAGACAAACCTTAAAAAGGCTGAAGAGATGCCTCTGCTGCTGGTGAGCTGGCTATCTTTAGTCGCATTTGAGGATCTTCCGGAATTTTCAGACATGGCGGGAATACTTGCAGAACACCTGATCCAGAGTCTGCTCTACAGACTTCGAAGATGTGCAGAGTTAAGGGATAACAACAGAGCAGAGGAGCACGTAAAGGTGGAAAAATGGAATACATTTAAATATTTAACATTCAAAATACTGTTGTTTTAACAGCAAAATAATCCCTCGTAATATTGTTTTCCTGCATGCAGCACGCTCAGAAAACCCTGAACCATTTACTGCTGAAGGTAGACAAAGAGAAGGACAGGTAAGGGCTGAAATATTTCCCATGATGCATTCTAATGTTGTTTTGCTCATTGTAACTTTTGCTTTGTGTCTCTAGAATGATTGACACTGGTAATATAAAGCTGATCTTCATGAGCAGCATCAGTTTGTTGTCAAGCACATCAAGCATAACGCGACTCGTCCAGTCGTACCACGCTGCAGTCCTTGCCTACCAGCTGGTGTTGAAATTGGCAGACATGATGAATGCCAAACTGAAGAAAGAGGTAATCATTTCTTTAAATTGCGTTCTGATTGCCTTATTTTGGAGTAGTAACTTTAATTCATGGTGTCTTTTGTGCCATTCAGACCTCGGAAGATGAGTTTGAGACCTTAAATAAGAAATTCTTGGAGGATCTACACTCTGTGCAGAAGCGAGTCAGTGACTGGAGAGATGAATTGCTGCAAAACCCCCTTCTGACGGTGTCTAAAACACTCAGCTATCCAAAGGAAATTGAGGTACACATTAAAAAGAATATTGGCAAGTATTTAGTCATGATTCAGTTCGCTTCTTTCTTGTATGCAGTTTGCGGCGAACAGAAGTGAAACAAAAATAAATGCTGAAAAGGTAAAAAATGAACCTTTTTCTTTTCTGAAAAGGAAATGTTTGATTTTTTTTTAATGATCAGATGTGGGACTCGCTGCTGAAGGTGGAATGCTCTCTTGAAGAAGTTTCATCCAGTTGGAGGCTGAGCCTGAAAAAAGACCTGAAGAAGAGGATTTCTAAGGTGATCATTTATTTATAAGAGTAAAAAATACATTATTATTATTATTATTATTATTATTATTATTACAGACATTATTAAACATAACCATGTGTAAGCCTGTGGGAAGAATATTTAGAGTATCAGCTAACAGCTTATCTCTTATAATACTGATTTGTGCCAATATATGACTTTATGCTAAAAGAAGGCCTCCAAAGGTGTTGTCATATGTCACCATTTTTGGAAAAATGTTTTTATTGACTGTTGTATCACCTCATTGAATTCTGGCTCCTCATTCATGTTACCTTTGACTAGGGACTGCAAGTGATTAACACCTGCTTTGTATCAAAAGGCAAAAACAAGCCCCTACTGTAGCTAGTCTGTAACAGGCTTTATTTTCACTCTCAAAAAAGTGAAAAAGTGTTGGTGTTATCTGAAAGTGGAGCATCTGACAATTTATTCTATACCTGATATGCTATAAACCACTTAATTTTAGGCACAATACAAGATACAAAAATCCCTCTTTGTTATCTTAGCTGCCATCTCGACTGTAAGAGATCTTATGTGACAATTACTGAGTGACCTTGTCTAGTTAGTATTCCGTTAGACATCTGCAGATCAAACCAGGAACAGTCACAGGGATCCAGTTCCAGCAGGATAATGCTTTCCTCTTTACAGAACATTTACAGTGTTTTTTTTTGCTAGGCCAGTGAAGGGGACCAAGTCTTGGTCTGCTGCCTGGAAACTTCAATGGCAGCCATAAGAAAAAGTGATGAAGTGGTACAGACATGTTTCGACGAGCTGTGTCGGTCTGCTATCAAGGAAATCTGCCAGGTACAGTTCATATTAATAATCTACTTAAGGTGCATCCTGACAGCGAAAGCTCTGTATTCATACGGTGCCTATGGGTGTTGATGTACGTAACGACTATGCATGCTAACCCATGTAATAATTGAGTCATAAAACCCAGAAACAAGTTAGCATTTCAGACTTCTTGTCTCGTTTTTGAACGTGTTTTTGTTTTGATACCTGAAATAAGATCTGTGGTTGAAACTAGCTTAAAGAAATTTCACTTTTCGTCAATAAATACCCCACTCGTGAATGTCTGATACTTAAATGCATCATTTAAAGCAGAGTTTGCTAACAAGAATATAAATGTGACTGCAAAACGTTGTCATGCCAACCCTTAGACGCCTTTAGCTTAGCGCTTAGCATTTCTTTATAGCCTAACGTTAGCTTTTTATTTCTTGCAACTGCATTCACGCTTCAAAAACCAAAAAATGAGTGTCATATGTGGAGATTAACTTTTTAAACAAAACGTGTAAATATCATGAACATATTGCAATACTGGCTTCCTGGTCGGCCTACAGTACACAAATACGTCATCACTGCACCACTCTGTCTGTTTCAATGACATCCTCCAGCGTGGTGTTCACAAGTTAGTTCTTCTCAAACCTTTAGATCTTTCCTTTCTAACAAAGCAGGTCAATTAAGAGTGAAATAATGACACAAGTTAAATTAATTATCATACTTTCCTGTTTTCAGAGGAAGCAGGAGGGAGACCTGCTGAAAAGCCTCTATTTTAAGACGAAGGAACCACCCGTTGTTGTCTTGTCTGCTGTTGTGATTGAATCAGCTGCACGATTCAGAGACGACCCGGTTGTCCAGCTGCTAGATCCACAGTCCGCCATGAACCACCTGCTGTCTCACGGTACTCAATTTCATTTTTCATCATTCATTTATATTCTATTTTGTTCTTAAAGCGTGTTTACTCAGCGGGTATTACAATGGTTACAATGTCACTGTTTCGGTGCAGGTGATTGGCAGTCGATCCAAGTGGATGATGCTGCGGCACAAGTTTTCGACAGTTGTGTGACCACTCTGCGTCATCTGGTGGAGTCGCTGCTTCAGGGACACGTGGCCCTGGGAAACCTGCAGACCTGCCTGAAATACAGAGACCAATTTAAGAGACTCTATCAGCAGTGTATGAACCTTTTCATTACAAAAATCCCCCCAGGATTACTACATTAACTTCCCCCTTATTGGAAAAAATATGTTATTTAATAATATCTGCATTATGTCATCCACAGACAAGAAACACACTAAATCTAAGACCGTTCCTGTCAGTGCAGATGTGGTTTTGGATCAGAGAGAAAAGGATTTGCAGTCTTTCCAGCAACGAAAACTGAAAATTGATACACTGATAAAGATGATAGCAAAGGTGGCAGAAAGCATCACAGGTAAATAAAAGTGGAAATGTAACCCATTACCAACTTGTTTTATGTTAAATTAGAGAACTTTTGCATCACGTTGGTTATGTATGTTTTATTTGGTTCTTATTCAACCAGCTCCTGAGATGTTGAATCTGGAGAAGCAACACAGTGTGGATCTGCACACAGTGAGCCTGAACAAACTGGTGTTTGTTCAGACCTTTAATTCTGAGGGGAAGCTGGGAAAGACGGGCACCTCCCAGGTCCTCTGGTATAAAGTTGGTATGAATGTCCTGAAAATGTCCAATGAGATGCAAAAACTGCAGCACAGCAACCTGATGCTGTCCCACTGGGCCAGGGAGGCTGCATCCCTGGCTTCAGCGAGGCAACACGGCACAACTCCTGTTCCAGTCACCCTGACACAGATCTATGAAATCCTCTGGCAGCCGCTGCTCACAGAGTTCTCTCGGCTCGGTGTGAGCATGGCAGATGCAAGCATCACTTTCGAAGAGCTCAATGAAGTTTGGATGGAATCCGGTGACCAGGGCGATGGGAAACTAATGAAGAAGGAGCTGAGTCTGATGTCTGAGATACTTTGTGAGTCGGGAAAGCTCAAACCTGAGAAGAAGTGGGTGGATCAGAGGCTGGCTGAGATCCAGGGGTATCGACAGCTCCAAGAGGCGGCCGCTGCAGCCAGTGCAATGCTGAAAATCGCAGAACAAATGAACCTTTCAGGGAACTTTGCAGAAATTGAAACTCTCATCCAACTGGTAATTGTCTTGTGATCTAACATAATTCAGTTACAAAGGAATTAAGTTGCAGTGGGCTAGATAGAAGAAAGAATACTCTTATTATTCCTTACTTTTTATCTGTCATTCAAATTAAGACCCCATTTTAGAAATGTATTTGAATGGCAGGTAAAAAGTGACAATTCATTATTTAAACTATGGATTTCAAATTGTGCAAATGTGGAATTAACCCACACACATTTTCCTTACTTAATATCCTGCTGCTGGATATCTTGACCAATAATTATATATAAATGTTTTTTTATATTTTGTTGTTGCTAATCTGAATCTAGAAAAAAACAATATTGGCTTCTAAAATATAGAGTATAAATTTAAAATAAAATGAAAATACCTCAGATTAAGTACAGTTCTTGAGTTACTGCTCTTGGCTTAGTTTTAGATTTTCCTAAAGTTGTGTTACAAAAAAAACTATTTTTATTAATCATAACATCATATTTGTCCCATTTTGAAGAGTATTTCAATCTTAAAAAATATCTCTTCAAGGTACATTTTAAACTGAAAAAAACCTGTGATTAAATTGCAAGTGCACATTTTTGCAATTAATCTGAAGTTAACTCTGGCCATTGTGCGATTTAAATGGAATACAACCATTTTGAAGGATTATACACAGCCTCATTATGATATTTGTATGATCACTCCAGCAGAAGTGAATGCACATCATAGCTTGATGATCTTTTTAAGAAATTGGTTTGTTTTGATGATGTAAATGTCGGTTTAACAGGAAGAAGACACATTTAAACAGAGGCCCCTGGGGTCCCTTACTGCTGACCTGTTTCAAGCCAAAGAGCAGCTCTCCGAAGTCACCAAGCATCACACGGCCTGTCTGGAAGAGTTTCTTGTGAGCCAGACTCTGGTCAGCTGGGTCAGAGAGAACCTTAAAAGTGAGCAAAGAAGTCAGTGCAAAAACATAAATGGTCTTCAGTTCTGGAGAAGATGCCTGCTAACTGCTGTCTCCCCTCTGCAGATATGAGCGATGTGAAGGTGTATGTGGACCTGGCTTCCATTTCTGCTGGAGAGAATGACACAGAGATCGACCAGGTGGCATGTTTCCACGATGCAGTGATGGGATACGCTCCTCTGCTCTACTCCCTCTCCCCTCACGCTGGCTTTCAGGAGTTCCTGAAGTGTGCTAAGCAGGTGTGGGAAACCCAAAACAGAGATGAGAAGCTACCGGACAAACTGGTAATTCTTTATTTATCTGCAGAATATATAAGCCCTGTTACAGCGGCTCGTTGACAATGATGCCACTGGTTTTGTTTCCCAGAGAGAGTCCACTCGCCTGCTGAACTGGCTGAAAGCACTGAAGGAGACGCACGGCTCTGTGGAGCAGTCCTCGCTCTCCCTGGCTTCTTCTATAAATGCTGATGGAGTTTATCACATAGGATGGTCCGATGAAAACACAGAGAAGGTACTTGAACCATCTTTCATTAAAGAATACACTTTACACTCTGAGTGTCGGTACTCCGAGTTGATAAGCTGGCACATGACTTCTTATGGTTATATAATCATTTTGATTTTATCTTTACTTTACATAATTTCAATTTCTTATGGTCATTTATTTGATTGGATCTTTTATTACACATTTTAATAATATATTTCATTTTGTTTTATTTATTCTATTTTGTTCATTCTGAAGTGGAACAACTGCCACAAAATAATAATTTCCCCTTGGGATTATTAAATTATTTCTGATAAAGATCAAGGTTATGATTGAATGAACTCTGATTGGCACATGCTTTGTTATTTATTTGATCAACAAAAGCATGAACAATATTTTCAGCATCTTTCTGGCTTAGTAGAGGCCTTATTACGTTGCACAAAAGATAAAAGGCAGTTTTGGTCAAGAAAATGACAAACATTCAACGTCTAAGATACTTAGATGAACAGCCTTGCTAACTGCATGCATACACGTTATTTAAGATTTTTATGATTTTCACTTTTCAGAGATGTCTACAGAACATGATACAGGTCACAATAAAAAGGGGCACAGAGGAAAAGAGCTACAAGCTTGAAGACCTTCTGGAGCTCCAAAATAAACTCATGCTCATGTCTTCGAAAGGCGAGCATGGCAGAGAGCAAGTCAACAGATTTACAGAGGTCAGTGTAATTTATAGAAAATAAAAAAACACATTATGTTACTTTCTGCACAACGTACAGTGGCAAATGTTTTTCAGACAATGAATAAACTACATCATAAACATGGATTTAGAACGCTATTGTAGCCTATAGCCTACTGTAATAACAGCTGTCAAGATAGTTAGTTTAAATGATCAAACCTAAAAGATAATTTGATCTTTGTAAGTTATGAAATAACATTTTAAGTGGAACAGGGTGTAGATTGTGTGATATAAAGTAGTTTTGCAGTTGTGAAAAGTAACACGTGGTTGTTGTTTTTTTAACATCACAAACTTCTGAATTATCTTGCTACTTAGCTGCTAACGCTAACGGCTCAAATAAATTCAATGAGTCACCATAACTGACACCTTTCTTGTCTTTATTTTATAATCATTTAATCCATTGTTAGTAATGAACATTTAGCTTTAGCTTTAACCAGAGAAAGCTAAAGCCCAATGTGTGTGGTCTACAACATCATCAATTTTAACTGTATAAATCCCTACACTCCCCTTCTGTAGGTTTTTGAAGGGGTTCAGAGACTGGGGACCATCCTTCTTCAAATGCAAACATCCGGCAACATGCTCTTCAGGGAATGGCATGCTGAAGTCCAGTGCTGCCCACAACAGCAGGAGCCATGCATCAAAGCCACCTTCCTATCGCTGCAGGGTAAAGAGATGGTGTACCATGGCGAGGTGACCGAGCAGCTGCAAAAGCTGAATCACTCCATGGATGGCTGCAAAGACAAATGGCGCTCCTTTATCAGCGAGATGCGCTCCAGCTTTAACTTGCTGAACCACTACACCTCAGAGCAGATAGTGTACCTGTGCCACTGGATACATAAAGTGTGTCATCGGCAGGCGCCAGTTCCTCCACAGTTATGGTTTTTACTTTTCCCCATAAAGCCTCAGTGCACTCTAACTGATGTCAGAGACGCTTTCTGTAATGCAGCAAGTATTCATTCGAAGAATGATGAGGAAGAGGAATATATTGAGTTTGAGAATGAAGATCAATCAGTTCTTTCTATGGACTCAACCCCAGCTTCACCGGGACAAAGTGAAGATGACATTGAGGAGGCCCTTGATTTGATGGATTTTTCCTCAGAGGATGAAGATGCTGGTGTCTTGAAGTGTGATGATGATACAGCAGAGGGCTCACTGCCTGGACACACTGATGACAAGATGAACTGCAATGAGGACAGTCTTGAAAAACTCTGGTGTAAATTCAAGAACGACATGCCACAGTACCTCGACGATTACTTGGACATCCCATCTCTGGCCAATTTCCTCTCATGCCTTTCTGAAATGAACCAGCAACAGACGATGAGGAATCTTCCACTGGTTCTCCAGGAGGGAAAACCCAATCTTGTGATTTGTCCCAGTGCAGAAGTGTTTGCCACTGTCCTGTCTTTTTATATGCAGAGTCCAGATCAACCTCTCCCATCTACTGATGAGGTTCTTGTCTGCAAAGAGGAAACCACAGAGGAGGAGGTGGAGATTTTTCTCCGCCGAGCTCTCGGTCAAGGCTCAGAAGGAAACTGGCAGAAGATATACTCTCTTGTCAATCCAGGGCTACTGGGATATGATGTCAGTGAGGCCTCTGGGGAGCTCTTTGAGTTTCTTGAGAGAAGTACAAATCCGCATTATCGCTTGATAATAGTCAGTCCGGTTGAGCACCAGCACAGATATGTACCCTCTTTCTTCAGCAATTACAAAGTACAGGCTGGCATGAGTCTAACAGCAGAGACTGCCAGGAAATATCTACATCACCACTTCACTCAAAACAGCCAACAAAACCCTGTCACACAGGTTTCTGCTGATAAGCTCTCAGTCTGGATGGTGTCATCTGCACGCCCTGCAGTTGGTAAGGATGTCCCTAACTGACATGCCAGTATGAAAACATTTATACAATAGAGGTACATGTTGAATCAGTTTATGTACAAATTGTTTGTTAAATGTTATAATTTACACATACACATACAGTTACACTATTCAAGTTCTTTCATGAAATATCTTTTCTAACTGAATACTTTCTTTTTTTTTCAATAGGAAAATCCCTTTATGTGGATCGTTTGTTCGAGAAGTTCAAGCAGAAATCTCCCAGAGCAAAACATATCAGGATCAGAATGATTGAGCCATGTGTTGATATGGACTCCTTGATAAAGACTCTTTCAGAGAAACTTGTCCCCTTGAGAGAGCAGGACCCTTGTCTCCTGCACATAGACATCGCTGGAGTAAGTATGCACAGCTATTTATCTTGGCAGATGCCTTGTTCTGTTGATGTTTGTACTTTAAAGTCTGTCTTTTTTGTTACCCTTTAGGTTCGTTCAGGTCTAGAGGAGCTCCTGTTCCATCTGTTGGTACTTGGCTGTTTGAGCGACAGCCATGGAATGTTGTGGAGAAGAAATGTTGCTCATTTGATAACAATTGAGGTCCTGAGAACATGCAAATCAACTCAGAACCAACCAAAAGAGGTATTAACTGTCAGGAAAGGCTGTATTAAAACGTCATGTTATATGTATTCTTAGACATTAAAGGGGCCCTGTTACATTTTTTGGGTTTACCTTTTCCTGTACTTTGTTATATATGTTTTAGTGCATGTACATGGTATGCAAAGGCCAATATTCCTGTGTTCCCTCCAAGTGTCTTTAAGCTATGTGAAGTTACAGCTTTTAATGACAGGACATTTCTATAATTGGTCCTGAGCAGATAAGAAAGTTTTACATTTTTGATTGTTTTTTATTTTCTCACACAGATGAAGCTTGGACTTCTTGACATTCTGCCTACCATCCAATGTAGACCTCCAAAAGAGGTGAAGCAGTTGTTGGCCAGTAAAGGGGTGTTGAAAAAATCAACCTTTGATCCACTCATGGATGAGCGGGAGTTTTGCAGTGAGGGTATTCAAAGACCCTATCAATACTTAAAGGGCTTCAACCAGAATCAGAATCTGGATCGGTTTAAATACCAGGAAGGATCCCGCATAGGAAATCACATTGATTGTGTCAATATTTTTCTGTTATATTGTGGAATGCAAGATCCATCTTGGGCAGAGTTGAAGAACTTCTCCTGGTTCCTCAATGTTCAGCTGAAAGACTGTGAGAACTCAGTTTTCTGTGATCCAGATTTTCTAGCTGACCAGCTACCTGGTTTCAAAGGCTTCGTTGTGAAGTTTATGATCCGAATGGCAAGAGATTTTGCTTCTCCATCTCTGAACACATCTGATGAAAGTTCCACAATGCACAATAACAGTGTGGAAGATGACATTCTTGACATGATGGAAATTCGCAAGTATTGGGAAAACGAGTCTCATCCATACATTTTCTTTAATGCAGACCGATTCTCAATGTCATTTCTTGGCTTCAATGTGCAGCAATGTCAAAGGCAAAACACATTCAACGCAGTTGATCCTCGAAGCAGCAAAGTCCTGATAGAAGATGTGATGTCTCAAAAACTTTTTGAGGACTTGGAACGGCAAACGATCTGTCTCACAGAAGACTTTGATCAGTTGCCCCGGGCGGACAAAATCAAAAGGATTTCTTGCGTTGTTGGTGCAAAGAAAGGAATGATGGAGAGAGACTTTGATCCAGACCCAACATATGAACTCACTGCGGACAATGTGATGAAGATGTTGGCAATACACATGAGATTCAGATGTGGAATTCCAGTTGTCATCATGGGAGAAACAGGCTGCGGTAAAACCAGATTAGTCCGTTTCCTTTGTGCTCTGCAGAGGGAGCAAAAACCAGTGGAAAACATGGTACTTGTGAAGGTACATGGTGGAACAACAGCAGAGATGATCTACAGAAAAGTGAGAGAGGCAGAGATACTTGCTGTAAATAACCGAAGAACGCACAAACTAGACACCATTTTGTTCTTTGACGAAGGCAACACTACAGAGGCCATTTTTGCCATCAAGGAAATCCTGTGTGACCAATCAATGAAAGGGGAACCTCTGAAAGCCGACAGTGGCTTGAAAATAATTGCTGCATGCAATCCTTACAGGAAGCACTCACCTGAAATGGTTGAACGTTTGGAACGTGCTGGTTTAGGATACAGAGTGAAGGCAGATGAAACAGAAGACCGTCTTGGCAAAGTCCCCCTGAGGCAGCTGGTGTACAGAGTTCATCCCCTGCCACCAAGCATGGCTTCCTTGGTGTGGGACTTTGGTCAATTGAGTGATTCAACTGAACTATCCTATATCAAACTCATTGTGCAGAAACAACTCGATGAACATCGATTGCCAGCAGCCTGCAAGGACGTCATTTCAAATGTGCTGGCAGCCTCCCAGGAATATATGCGAGGTCGGAAGAATGAGTGCAGTTTTGTGAGTCTCAGAGATGTGGAGAGGACTATGAAGGTGCTAGTTTGGTTTTACCAGCATAGCGAGGTCCTTTTCATCAACTGCTCTCCCCTCAGTGCGGCTCATAAAACAGTCAAGTGTTTGATTCTTTCAGTTGGTGTCTGCTACTACCCATCTCTGGTGGCCAAAGATGAGTACCTCTCTGTGATTTGTAGGTACTTTCCAGACCCTTATTGCTCTCAAACAGCATTGCAACAAGAGATTTCAACCTGTCAAGACTTCTTCCTTCAGAACATACAGACAAGAGAGACCATAGCCAAAAATGTTGCTCTCAAAGAGAATGTGTTTCTCATGGTGGTTTGCATTGAGCTCAGGATCCCACTCTTTGTGGTTGGTAAGCCAGGCAGCTCGAAGTCGCTTGCTAAAACAGTGGTTGCTGATGCCATGCAGGGCCAGAACTCACACTGTGAACTATTCAAGAATCTCAAACAAGTTCATATGGTTTCCTTCCAGTGCAGTCCTCACTCAAGTCCAGAGGGAATCATAGGGACATTCAGGAACTGTGCCCGTTTCCAGAAGGACAAAAACATGGATGAGTATGTATCTGTGGTAGTCCTTGATGAGATAGGACTTGCAGAAGATTCTCCTCAGATGCCCCTGAAGACTCTTCACCCTCTCTTGGAAGATGGTTGCATTGACAATGACAAGCCAGATAGACACATGAAGGTTGGCTTTGTTGGCATATCCAACTGGGCACTTGACCCAGCAAAAATGAACAGAGGTATATTTGTGTCAAGATGGGATCCAAGTGAGGGTGAACTTGTGGAAACTGCCAATGGAATTTGTTCCTCCTCCAAACAAATTCTTCTGAAAATCAAACACCTCTTCCCATCGTTGGCAAAGGCTTTCTTGAGTATCTGTAATGAGACAACAAAGAATCAGTTCTTTGGTCTAAGGGATTATTATAGCCTGGTCAAAATGCTATTTGCCATTGTCAAATCAACACAACAAGAACCAGATGGTGAACAGATGGTGGAGGCTATCTTGCGTAACTTCAGTGGACAACCAGAGGGTTTTGACCCCGTCATGTTGTTCCAAGAGTTTCTCCAGAATTTAACAGAAATTCCAAGACCTAGCACCTTGCAAATGGTGAAAAAGAATCTTGACCATGACACCAACCACGAGAGCCGTTACCTACTTTTGCTGACCACCAACAATGCTGCTCTCCATTTCCTTCAGCAACAAATCTTCGCCAAAGGAGACTGTCCACCTCCTGAAATAGTCTTTGGCTCAGGATTCCCGAAGGACCAGCAATATGCCCAAATCTGCCGTAACGTGAACCGTGTAAAGACTTGCATGGAGACCGGGCGTACTGTCATCCTCCTCAACATGCAAAATCTTTACGAAAGCCTGTACGATGCCTTGAACCAGTACTACGTTTACCTCAGTAAGCAGCAATACGTGGATCTTGGTCTTGGTTCCCACAGAGTCAAATGTCGTGTCCATACACACTTCAGACTGGTGGTGATAGAGGACCAGAAGAAGGTCTATGAGCACTTTCCCATGCCCCTCATCAACAGGCTTGAAAAACACAGGGTGGATAGGAGTACTGATCTGGAACCATGGCAACACAGGGTTCTCAACAAACTGAAGGAGTGGGTGAAGGATTTCTCAGGTGAGGCCTTGAGGGATTTCAAGCTGTCTGATATTTTTATTGGCCACCATGGAGATGCCTGTGCCAGTGCTCTCTTGCAAGCACTGGAAAGAAGAGCCAAGCAAGGGGAAGACAGTGCAGTAAGACAACATCAACAGATTGATCAAGATGACCAACTGGAAGAAGATGAATCAAACATATGTGATGATGAGAACAAAGCGATGTCTGAGCGTGATGAACCCATGGAAACAGAAAACGCTGTTGGGCCTCCTGGAGAAAATCAGGAAGAAGAAGTGTTGGATATAGCAAAATGTCTCTTGTTGAACTGTGCAACCCCGGACGCTGTTTTGAGGCTCAAGTTTTCAGAATTGGCAAACCAAGAGAAGGAGAAACTCCAGAGATTGTACTTCCAGCAACAGCATCATCACTGCCTTCGAGATTTCCTGAAAGATTTCCTGAACAAGCATGAGGGGTCCAGCAAGTTTCTAGAGGTAGGTCAAGCACTACTGCTCCAATTTGTTTTTTATTATTTTGTTGCAATCTTTACACATTTTACATTACTTTCCTCCTTGGGGTTTTGCTCAGATAACTACATTCTCCGGCTTGCTAACAAGATCAGATATCAGCGTTGTAGCCAAAGCTCTAGGACTGCAAACTGACAGGATCCTCCTGCTCTCACTCCACCAGTTTGACACTGAGGTTTCCTTCTGCAACAATATACGGTACCAACTGTTCAGATAAGCACAACATGGCCTTCCTTTACTTATTTCTTGTCTTTTAATCTTCTCTTACTCTCCTTTCTGTTTTAGGGCCTTCCTTAAAGATGCTGACAACTCTCTTCATGTCATGCTAATCCAGATGGACCTCGAGGAATCCCACTGCAGCGATGAGCTCATAGCATCAGCAAAGTAGGGTTCCATTTCAAGATCCAGATTGAAACATGATTATACGCAGTTTCAGACGAAAAAATGACATTACAGGCAATTCACGTGTGTTATGATTTCATCTGCCTTCAGGTATTGCACCATGAATTACTTGATGACACTGGAGCATCAGACCTGTTGGGTGATTTTCATTGTGAAGGTTTCTAGGATCCCAAGTAAATCTCAGTACATTGGTTTCCAAGGAGGTGAGGACTTTATGGAATGTGGTCACTATTGCCGAGAAATGTGTTGCTACTGCATTATACATGACTCATAACAAGATTAAAGCCATTCTCTTGCATCGAAGGTGTCTGGCAGTCGGTGCATATTGATGACTTGAGGGATTCAGACGACATGAGCCGGAACCTGTTGGTTTTCTGTGGAACTCTCATTAGCAGCCTAGTCAACCCTGCAGGTAGATACTGCATTCTTTGGGTATTAAATGTGTGTTTCTGGGTATCTACATCGAGTAATTTCATTGTTCTCTCTGCACTCTTACCGAAAATAAATTATATTGTTGATCTTCAATAGAACATGATGAAGATGGAGAAACATTGAAGAAAACGAAAGACTCTCAGGTTGGTACAATGTATATCAAACCAAATGTTCCTTCTCAAAACAAATCTTATGTTTTAATGTAGCTTAAATTCAACTCAAATATGTTTGTGTACAGGGAGATACAGCCCATCTCCACAGCCTCTCCTTAGTGAGATCATGTATCCAAAAAGCTGTGGGTCTGCTGAGGGACCCCAATAGTGTGAAATCGCGAGGCATGCAGCGGATGCACATCCTTCTGACACTGCTGAGAACTGGTCACACGCAAGTAGGAGGTAAAAATACTCATCAGAAAATGTTTTTTATAGGTTAATACGATAGAATTGACCTAAATGATTGGGTTCGTAGTTCACATTTGTGATTCATTATGTCTATTGGCTCAGTCTAAATACGTTCAATCAGAATTGTTTCTGATTAATGTCGACTATGTACTTTGTTAAAGCTCTCTTTCAGGAGGTGATGTTGAGTAGACTGGCAGAGGCTTTTGCAGAGAGAGAAAAACTGATGAATTCTCCTAAGGAATGGGTGAGCAGAGAAGCCAAGAATCGCCAGGCTCTACAGGAGGGGGGAACTTTGAGGTAAAGTTAATTATCAATTTAACTTGAAAAGTAAAGAAAAGACAACTGAAAAGGAACAAAGGATTTGATTTGAACAACCATTTAGTCACGTTCTGCTTTCTTTTGTGTCTTCAACTGACAGACATACCCTGTGGCGCTATCTGCAGTCCACAGTGACTCCGATCTTGGCAAACATGTTGGAAGTTATGGACAGGTATGCAAATCTGGACTTGCTCTCTGGAGACAGGCTCAGTGAGCACCTAATAAAGCTTTGGTTGGACATCCTGTCAGATTCACAGGTTTTGAACTTAACACCCGTCCAAAACCCGAGGTATTGTGGATTACGTCTTCAGTATAAATCACAGAGTGAATTTAAGCAACAAAAGTCTTCATTTATCTTTGATTATCATATTTTCTAGTGAGTCAGACCAGGAGGTGCTTGTGCATAATTTCTTCGTGTTGGATGGTGAAGAACAACCATGTGCTGCCCCGTTCAGCTGGCTCATCAGAATGCACCTTGAAAGCTTGTGGGAAGAATCAGAATTCATGCCAGGTTTGCCTTAATCTTGGTTTTGTATACTATGGAAAATGTTTTTTCAACAGCTTCGGTTTATGCCTACTTTCATTCAGTTGATGTCCTTCTCATTCACTGCACCAGGAAATTCACTAAGCCACAATTAGAATGTTTACGTGTGTAACTGTGATCTATTTCGAAATGTGTGAAAGGTTTTTTTGTGGTTTTATGACTGTTTCTCAGTGAGAGAGGATGGCACAGGGAGGATTCTCCCGTTTGTGAGCACCTTCACCAACAGCAGGCTGGGCAGTCACTTTCAGAAACTCTCGGAAGAAGAGAGATTGGAGTATGGCCACCACTTTCTACAAGACTTTCTGCTGCTCGCTTTGAAGATCAAGTCTACGGACGAACTGAGGGTATGGACATCTTGAGTCTTACATATAGACAAGAAATGTAGGAAACAGCCAGTAATATTCTTGACTTTTTAAACAGGTGTTCACCAGGGCCATGTTGGGCTGTGTGTCTGAGCTTCAGACGTCTATGGGTGCCGTCACTGAGCTCTCTCCTGCTTGGATAATGGCGGCAGCCAAACATTTTGCCCCGAGACTGGACACTCTCTGCCACATATTTCTGCTGCAGCCCCAGCTAACCAACAAGGTTCAAAAGCAGGATGGAAAGAGGGAGCCGCCAGAAATGGTGAGAATATCCTCAAAGAATCTCTTGAATGTGACTATTTTATTTATTTGTTGAAATAGGAATTGGTTTCAACTAGGGATGCACCGATACATCAGTGAGACATCGGCATCGGCCGATGTTAGCCCTATTTACCACCATCGGCACACCGGTAAATAAGGTGACGTCGTCGATGGCAGTCGCCGATGTTTACATTTTGCTACGTGACCGGGAGAAGTCGCATTAGCGTCGGTTTTTTTAATCTGATGGACCAAATCTGAAGTCAGGGCATCATTTTGAAGGATTAGCTATTGGATTGTTTTAATGGCGTACTTTTCTAATGCTGAATAGGCTGTCTATCAGTGAAGGAATGCTCTGTAATATAACTTGTGTTTAGGTCTTTACCGCGCCACCTTCCTATGAGATTTGTAATTTATGACTAAAATAATAATCCGAACTTTAAAGCAAACTAGTTTTCTTCACCTAAATGAAGTATATTCTGAAATGTATATGTGTGATAACATGTCAACTTGTCATTATCTTCTAATGTCTTTTATTTCTGGCAGGTGGAGGATATTCAAGCTCTTGGTATCTGTGTTGAACAGACCAAACTGCTGACAGTAACGTCCCAGCAGGAGTGTGAGACCTTCGTGAGCAGAATGAAGTTCCTGCAGCCGTGTCTGGATCGAGTGTTCAGTCAGAAATACAGAACCCTCTGCAGCCCCAGCTGTAGGCAACATCTGGACTCTATCAGGTGAGTGCGGTAAGATAAACAGTGAGGAGAAAAAAAAGGTTATTCGACTTTGTATTAAAGACCTCATTCGCCATTTCAGGTCACTGTGGCATGGGATGCTGGTTGTTGCATCTTTCATACAGCACATCATTTTAAAAGTCAATAAAAATGACTCAAGATTGAAAGAACTGGCTCTCAAACACTGCAACCTTCACCTGAACGTAAGTAAAATAGCTCAAGGCTCTTTGATTCATCTTGATATGAATGAAAAAAGGAGGATTTGAAGGAAATTATTTGACAGTTGACACATTTTGATAAGCAGATAAAAGTGTAAACAACACATTTTTTATGATTCATTGACATTTGTTATTTGAAATTGCATGGGCATTATTTAATCTGAAAGACAATGTTTTTTTAATTTATTAAAGTTTAAAACATTTTTGTTCTGTTTGCAAAGAAAGCCTTTATTTAAGGTGTTGTGTCTGGACTCAACTAGTAAACACAATATAAACCCCCAGCTAAAGCAACTTTATAATTAAAAGGAACAATAGAAATAAAATCATAACAAGAACCTAAAAGTATAATAAGGGACAAGAACAGGAAACATATTTGCAACAGTTACCATTATCAAAAGGTTTTTTTCTGTAGTTGTCAGCAGTCAGATTGTGGGAAAAAATAAAACCTGTTTAAGGCTTCCTTTTCATATTTCCTAACAGTTGATGCAGGAGTCTCCGGATGTCAAAAGCGTGGACACATTACAACAGCTGATCCGGATCCTCAACTCTTTTCACGATGAATGTATCAGCAGGGACCTGAGGTCATTATCATACACATACAATTTGTATTATGTGTTTTAGTTTAGTTTAATGTATAACAATAAGCTTAAAATGTTACAAATTAGCGTAATATTTAACCACATCTTCACTGTTTAATTATTAGTTCTTATTTCACAGTGCCATATAGTGGTGCAGGAATGAGTCCTAAAAATTGTTAGCATTTTAGCACTTCCGACTGCGTGTCTTGGAAGTTCTTTACAACGTTTTTTTAAATGCCAGAAATAATATCTGTGGTTAACACAAGCTTGAGGAATTTTCCCTTTTCTCCTACGAACGAAAATATGGCATTAAATACCCCACTTGTGAATGTCCAAAGCTTTAACGCTTCATTAAAACAGAGGTTGCTAAAAGGTGACTAAATGAGAGTTCTAAACTTCATCCAAGGAACATTAGCCACCATTAGCTTAGCGGAGTTGAAATTCCTTTTAGCCTAACGTTAGCTCTATACTTCGGGAGTAGCATTTAGGTTTCAAAATCATAAAACTGGTGGTAATATGTGGAGATTATCCTACTGAACAAAAGTTATTATAAATATGTGTTTCTTAGTTAGCTCCTGCGATGCTAACTTCCTGGTTGGCCAACCTGAATACGTCATCAATGCAGCACTCTATAATGATTTTTTTCATGATTTCTTTTGCACAGGTTAGGCATTTCTTGCCCAGTTTGCCTGTTGGAGTTCAAAGAGCCGGCCGTCCTGCCCTGTCAGCATGTGTTCTGTTTGGCCTGTCTGCAACGCTGCATTCAGGAACACAGTTACTGTCCAAAATGCAGGACAGACCTGCCACCTAATTTCAAGCCTGCTGTTTCTCCCGACGTCAAGTGAGTTCAGAAAAAACACTCATAGAAATGATAGGAAAGGAATCAGAATTCTATTTCTCTATGAATTAATGAATGGGTAATGAAAATAATAGGAATGGTAATAAAAGAGATCATTATGATGAGAGAAAAATATGCTTCTGCAAATACATTTCAAATTGTAGGCTATAGCTAAGGTTAAGATTTAGGATGTGTAAAGCAGCTGTTGACCAACAAGCGCAGCATACCATCAGATAATAATGATGTCATGGTGTGTTTACGACTTGTTTCTAATGACCCCCGTTGTTTTACATTTAACTTGTAAAACAAATTATGCATTTGTGAGAAATAATGTAAGGGGTTGTGATTTTCAACGCTACGTTTTCGGGTACATCAGTAGGGCACAATTCAGAAAAAGAAAAAAAAATTACTAAAATGATCAAGGTGTGTTTCTGTTAGGGGATTGTATCTCCTAAACAAGGATGTATTACAAAATCTGAAGAGTTCCATTTAATGTTACTATTTAGTATTTTTTTCAGAATGAAATGTTCAAATACTTTGCCTTTACCACATTTGGTGCTTACTGCAATTTAGATTTTCCATTTCAGTACAATTTGTAATAATTCTGTAGCCCTCTGCATCAGTCTGAGACACTCATAAGGAACTAAAGTGCATGGCCACCTGATTCTATTGTCTGGTTAATCCATCAGCTTTCAGTAACCTTTGTTTCCTGGTTCAGGGCAGCACTTGTGCAACAGGCAGCGATCAGGGACTGCTGTAACTCCTTCTTCCTGGAGGTGGTGTCCAGGTTCTGCCTATCAGAGGGGCAGACACCAGGAGATGGGTTGGTGGAGCTGCTCTTCTCCTTACTGGTCTCCGCTAACGGTCAGTGAGACAATATGTTGATGATGATAATAATAACCAGATAACTGATGATGCTGTGCTAATGAGGCATTTACTCTTTAACTTAATCCTCTGTGTGCTGTAGGAGACGTGTACAAGACCAGAGAGCTCACTCCCTTCCTGGAGTGTGTGGACAACAGTCCTGTGGTGCGCTCTGTGCTGCCCAAACTGCTGCTGCAGTACAGGTGAGCGCACGGATCCAGAGAGCATGTGCAGAGAAATTACTCAAACCCTTTACTCATTCACGTACAGTTACACAGCATAAAATGATTTGGAGTACAATATAGTGTCTATATATATAAGTATATGAAACATTTTTTTTTTTAGATGTTGAAAAATGCACCTGATTCCATAATTGAATCCCATTAATAATGCCAAAATTGACAATACCAATGGAACTGAAAATGTCTCAAGTTAAGGGTAGTGATGGGTCATATGTATAGGGTTATTGCACAGCAGATAAAGTTTTTTAATGTAAGATTTCTTTAAAAAACAAAACAATACGTTTATTGTGGGGAATATATATTATAATAACCGTGATTATCCTCACACCACTGACTTACCATAGTCCTCTACTTCACTATCTTGGTAAAGTGAATAAAGAGTGAATAGTGGAAAAATAAAGCCTGATTCAAAACATAAAGAAATTAAAATGTAAAAAAATGGTTTGGAAGATTTATTTCGTGCAATAATGGATGTTCATAATATACAACAAAATCTTATGTTGTCCAGGACATTTGTTATATCCTTCATAGCCTAGTTTCTTATTTAAAATGTTGAAGATTTTCATATTGAGAGATTGTTTGAGCCGGACACTGATGTCATGAAGCTGTTACAAGTTTGACTTTTTGGAACTTTTCTAAAGTATAAATACCCCAAATGAGTTCTTCTTGTATCTACAATAACTGGTGGTGTATTCCTCAGTTTTGATCAGGTGAAGGCTCATATTCAGACCTACCTGAAGAATCTGGAGGAGAATCTTCTGAACAGAGAAGACCGTACTGAACTCTACCTGCTGTTTGTCAACTGCTTCCAGGTAAAGGACTGAAAGTCTTTCATGGTCTTGTTGCTTGTGAATTTTGACTTGTTTTACTGTGATTTTTTGCAAAGCATTCATTAGCACACAACCAGATACTATAACTACCTTTTCTTGAAAATGTTCCCTTTCTTCTCAGGACTCTTTATTGTGCTCGGAAGCAAGAGAAGTGGAACAGAGCACAGAACAGCTAAGACAGGCAGAAATCAGATTCCTGAGCAGCTTTGCTGAGAAACAGACTCCGGACCGACAGCAGGACCCGGTAGAGTTCCTGCTCAACACAGCCAGGCTGAGGGTCAACCTGAGCACTGCTGCTGAGCTACTAAAAAAAGTCCCAGTTGAGGGTTTGTAATGCTCTACTTTGCTTGAATAAAATCACTGAAATGTATTTATTTAGAGGAGTACAGGATAACTTAAGCATTTGCCCACACATCGCCTTTTTTTTGCTGGGCTGAACGCCCTCCCATCGCTTTTTCACTGTTTATTTGAAAACAATATCTCACAACGTATCATCACTTTTATCAGACCGACTAACCTGCTCTCTTGGATGTTATTATCTGTTAATATGAATTTTTTCATCATAACAACCAACCAGAATATTCTTGCTCTCACACTTTGTATAAATGAGCTTTTTCTCGCTCAATCTGACAGTTGTAGAACGGTGAGGAAGATTCAGGTACGGAGATTAAAGTGGAAGCAGCATCCAGTCAGCCTGGCCAATCTGCTCCGACAAATGGGCTTTTTCGATTTCTGTTGTGGTCGTTTTAATCTGAAAGACGAGGCCAAAAACCAGCTTCTCCTTCCATGTTCTACAGTGAAGCCACTAGCACTAGAAATATTTTCAACTGACAGCGCTTGGAGCGGACTCAACAAGAAATTGCGAAGCGCTCAGAAAAACTGTGCTCTGTGATCACAGGCCCTAAGATTTTTAATGTGTTTATGTTCCTTTGTGAAATGCAGGCAGACCTAAGGACATGGAGGCTCAGTTCCTGCAGCAGGTGAAGGCGGTGTGTGAGGGTGGAGGTAATGACTGGCAAAGGGTTTACCTGCTCCGGGCCCTGAACAAATGCTCAGGTATCGAAAGCATCCTGTACCTGATGAACAGCCCGGCCTGGAGGTGGATCTTCCCTGCAGAACTCCCCCGACTTCAGGTAAAGATATCTTAGAGAAACAAAGATCTGGTAAAGTGGCCCTGAAAATAATTTGGATAATCTCTAACTAAAAGAAGAATGTGTGGTGTAGCTTTAAGAAAACATTTATATGCTCTCAAAATAAAACACACCTTATATTTGAGTAATTTTCTTTTGAAACGCAACTAAAGAGCATGTTTATTATTAAAGCATCTGTTTATTGTTAACTGGAATAATGGTTTGGAGGATAAAATGTCTGAAACATATATATTTTAGTAAGTATTATATGTTTCACACAAAATAAAAAGGTGGAACCTGAAGATTTTAAGAACATTAACAAGAAAAATATACAGTATAACAGTTAACTGATTATTAACTTGACCATCAACTTATTTATTTACTAATAATTTTAATTCTACTAATTTTCTCTGATAAAATTGATAAGCAAATTAACTAAATTCCTAATAGCACCATTGCATGGAACTAAATTGCTACCTAAAGTTTTTACTGCTATGACCTTCTCTCTTGTCTTCTTCTTGTCATATAAAAATATGATCCATACAGCTGGAACTATTAACTGTGTAAAGAGGAGTGTTGACATAGTGTTTTTTTTTTTGTCACAGAGGATTACGCCATCTAACATGGACCCGTTCCTGTGCTGCGGGGCGTCTTACAGAGCGGTGAGAGAGGCCGTGGGCCAGGTGCTGCTGGAAAACAACTCTGACAACTTCATGACACAAATAAAGGTCAGATGAGTCCAGAGCTGAAGGTTCAATGGTTTATTTCAATGTGTTTATGAGCCACGGTCCTGCTTCAGTGCAGGCTGCGGTCTGTCATTTCCCCTAATAACCACTAGAGGGCAAAGACAACTCTTTATTTTATCCAGGCACTGTATATTTTATAAATATAACTTTAGTGAAGTTTAACAGTATATGTGAAACTCATCAACAGTGTCTGCCAACATTAAAGTTTATATTATTATGTTTTTAATCAAATACTATTAAGCTTTATTTTGTCTTTATTTCAATTATTTAGTACTTTTTAACTATATCTTCAATTGTTGTGCTTTTAAATATACAACTGGAAAAATAAACAACCTAACATAATATGTTACACTTAGCCTCCAATTATACATTTCTAAAGTAGGACATTGAAACGGTTATTTATGATAACAACTACATTATATTGTGTTTTAAACAATTTATTAAATGTTGCACATACATAACTAATGTGGATTCAACTAAATTATTACTTTTTGTGTGTGAATGAGTGTCTTTATCATTTGTGTAATTTCCCTATTGAAAAGTAACTGATGAGGTACAGTAACATGGTGCTAACAAACCTTCAGAAACCTGGTCATATTACTGATTTAATTGTAATCACATAAACTGTGGGATTTCTAAACTCTGTTTTCAAATGTCTGTTGTTTTGTGTTTCTGTAGAAGCTGAGAGATCCTCAGATGGGCCTGTTGGCCTTGGCCTTGTACAGACAGGTCACCTGCCGCTACAAATGCCCTGACGTCCGCACGCTTCCCTCCCCGCAGGTCACTATACATCCTCACTAATGTTAATGGAGTCTATTTTAAACTAAATGTATTTTTTTTAACCTGGGCTCCAAATGAATTTTAAGGAGTTGGCGAGACTGGAAGCTCTCCTGAAAAACGTCAAGTCAAAGGAGATGAGGGACTTCTGCGTTGCGCTCCTGTCCAATCACATTGGTGGACCGGGCTCAGGTCTCCAGATCAGGAGTGATGTTTCTGCCCTGAAACAAAACCTCCTGGAGCTACTGCTCCACCTGGACTCTGTGATGCTCAGTGGAAATCCTCTCCTGCTTCCTCTTCATCAGATAGCCTTCCAGCATCAGAATGTCACAGTAAGACATTTCTAGACATTTTAAAGGTCCATTAGGCCCCCACAAACGTCTTGTCTGGCTGTGTAGAAGAAAATAAGTGATGTTGTCATAGTGATATCCCCTCATCTTGGAGACTTTGCAGAAAAAGATGCATCACAAACTGGAGATGTGGAGTTAAGAAACAGTGGTTGTTAACCAGACAGAGAGAATTAACAGAAAAAAGGAACCAATATTGCATTATTGGAAATGTTAAGTCTTTTGTTTTTGAGTAGCCCTATACTAGGGACTAGGGTAAGGGTTAAAAGGTCAAATATGTTTCGGGTCACCAAAGAGATATGATTTGCAAAACTGTACTTTCAATATAATGTGACTCCAAATAAAGCATAATTATTATGTTTTTAATAATAATACTTTAATTTTAAATGTCTAAAAATAACTTGTTCCGTAGTAACACTATCCCAAATGTTTCCAACAATTTTCAAACTAAGAGAAATTCAAACCTAGCGGCAAAAATGACGTACTTACAAACTTCCAACTTTATGGATGTGCAAAACTAAGTTTTTCCACATGATTTATTTATCACAATGTAATAAAAAGACACTGAACACCATAATTAGTATACAGAATTCTCTGGAATTTAAGCACAGTTAAAATCAAAGAATTTGTGTATGAACAATGAATAACTGAAAATTATGAACTTTTATTATAATACATCTTCCCCATACTCTAAACTATTTGCACATTAACTTAATTCACTCTTTCCTCTCAGAATTCCTTTCTGCCGACCATGCCTGATGATAATACGAGTGAAGTCCTACAGTTTATGGGAAATAAAGCACAAATGTACTGTAAGTATTTTACATCATACAAGTTTAGGTTATTTTTTATTATAAATTCTATTAATTGTCATAGAGGATATATATTTATAGTGTATTTTACATCATTCACAGATTGTGCTAATGGGCATCCATGGGTTGTGACTGAGGTATGAGCTGTTTTTGTATCCCTCTTTCAAAACATTCTTTAAGAATACAGATATAAATAATACATGTTATGCTTCTCTATCATCTCAGTGTGGCAGACCGGTGGTAACAGCAAAATGTCCCATATGTGGGGTCCTAGTTGGTGGGAATAACCACAACCCAGTGGATGGATTTACTGCCAGACAAAGGTATTATTCCCTACAGTCTTTGTGACAGTATCTTTTGTCAATTATTTGTGTGGCCAACAGGCCAATCACATTGTTAAAATAAGCCGATTAAACTAACATTTTAGTTAAGTACTGTATCCAGGGACAATGATTGTTGGCCAGCTTTATAATCCACGATCCCAACAAGCCCTCCGATCACTGGAAATGTACCAAACAGATACGTTTTAATGGCTTAATTTAAGAATGTGTTCGCATGATTCTTTCCAATATTATTGCAGATTTACTTTAAGCTATGTAGCTAACGCAGCTTACATGATCTTTTCAAATAAACTGACAAACACTTTTTAATGTTTTAATCATAAACAGTAACTGTTGGCCACCTTTATAATCCCCAATCTTCAACCAGTGCTCCGGTCCCAACTGTGTTCATCACTTTTTAGTGTCCCCCTCTCTTTTGTGTTTTGAGCCTCTATTTGCCGCGTTTAATGCAGTGCTTTTAGTAAATGTTGCATTTGTCAAGACAAGTCAAGTTGATGTTTCTGTTTTGGCACATTTGTGTTTTATATTTACATCGCTTTAAAAAAATGCAGCCTGTTTTCCAAATGGAAATGTTTTGGCCGTTTGCACCTGTCGGCCCGTGTACTCTCCTCCTCCCTGCACTAATTTTTTATTTATTTGTGGTATTTATGTGCCAACTAAAGAGACAAAACGCTCAAGATAACTTTGACTGTCAGCATTACATTTATATTTTATAACAATTTAAATAGATAATACAAATAACGTTTTCAGGATTCTTTTGGGCTACACTGATTGTGTAATGAAAATCTGCTATTGTGACAGCCTTAGACAGATTTAACTAATGCTCCTCCTCGTCTCTATAAAGTGTCGGAGATCAAACTCGGACAGGACACATATTAGGAGAGGCTCACCAGAGGTCTGAAGCCCCTGAGAGACAGATGACCAGCGCTCAGTCCTGCATCCTGCGGCTGCTCACACACCTCGTCATGCTTCAGGGATCCATAAAAAACAACAGAGTGAGACTTCACTTCAATTTGCACCAGATTTTAAATATCCGTGGTGTTTAACAGATTGCACAGTGTAATACTCCTGTGGGTTTAATCTGCTTATTGTAGGGAGTTTCTGACATGATCCACCCCAGGACCAATAATGTTTCCAACTTCCTGTGGAAACACCTTGAAAAGGACATGAAACTGCTGGGGCAGACCCTGGATCAGAACATGGACAACACAGTCGTCACAGTTCATTTGATCCTCAATACCTGCAAAGGTGACTTTACAACTACTTTCAACTTGTTGCTCTTTAAAAAATACAAACATGTAATTTTACTTTGCTATAATCTGGCGATAGGTTCCCATGGAGCAAGACAGGATCTGTCGTCCAGACAAGGACGGCAACAGTGGGAGAAGTTTGTCTGTGTTTCTGCCATCAACCCTGTGCTTAAAGTAATGAATACATGTTATTAAAACCAGTGCATTGATAAGGTTGTAACTGGAATCAATACCAGGACATACTGTAGGTTTGTTCTCCTACTGGAACATTTGAGTGTCAAACACTTCATTTGCTAGATGGTGGCAAAAGAACAATGAAAGAAACACAGCATTCAGGTGCCAGGTGACTCAAAATGTATCAAATGATTACAATATATATATATATACTGTATATATATATATATATATATATAATGGAACAACGTTATATTATTTCAGGAAAGATGTTATTTTAATTTAAAGAAGTCATTTATAATTCAATTACAAAAGCTGTAATTGAATCCTAATAAAGTCGTATAATTTCAGGAAGAAGGTTTTAATATTAAGATTATATTAACATTAATTCAATGAGAATAAAGTAATATTATTTGAGAAAAAAGCTTGTCATACTGTATAACATTAACAATTTAGTGAAAAGAAAATCATATTATGAACTTTTAAAATATTTGTTATGAATTTATTTTGCAGGAGTATGCAAACATTTGTTGAAATGTGGACATAAATCAATAATTTGATCAATCAATAAAACTTTACAGAGGAGTTAGAGAAATACACAAGAGGCTGATTGCCACATGCAGATAACCTGTTTGTTCTCAGGATTTGAAGAAGAGTCTGTCCGAAGCTCAGGACATAATCGGTGCTGATGACGGACTCGCTGGAAGCCCCTTGAGGATTCTTCTCTTCAAGGACCCCGGCTCCATGCTGTCCCTCCCCTCCGACTGCCCCACACACCGTTCCTCCTTCTGGACTCTTCCGCAGACACTGACTGTGAAGCGCTTCTCTCAGCTGGTGGAGGAGGCAAATGGATGCAGGCCCCTCCCACTGCTGAGCCTCTTCATCACGAAGGTACCGAAATGTTTTTGGCAGTAATATTACAATGTTTTTCTTGACATGCTATTACTTTATCCTCATTATTTAAATTTGAATTTGAATACAAAAAAAATCTTCCCAGAAATATCTTGGTTTTGAGAAATCCAACCAACAAGAGCTTCACATTTTAGAGTAAGGAGAGAAGACGACCAGACCTTAGCTGTGTAACGTCATTCAATATCGTGTGGATTATTACTTCCTCTTCTATTTTAGCTGACTCAGGTCTGGGCGTCTTCTCTTGTTACTCTAAAATCTAAAGCTCTTGTTGTAAAGCTCTCCAAGTAAATACAAATAAAGTAAAAATAGAAATAGTTCAAGAAGAGTCTATATACATGTAAATAGAATATGATATATAGACAAATTGTAAGATGCAAACAGATGAATGTTTTACCGAGGCACTTTACAGACACTACATCTTATTATATGATTGTGAGCGGGATGGCTCAGGTAAAAGGCAAGAGACGGAAGCGTTCGGGGTTGGGCAAAAACAACAGCGTTTATTCCTCAAGAAATGTGCACAAAACAGACAGCTCCGCGGTACTTTTAGGACGGGCAAGGCCAGGACGGGGTGTGTCGTCTTCCCAGGATCCAGCCTACTGCAAGACAGACCAGAACCAGGTTACCAACATGCTTTATATTAAATGCCTGATCACCTGATTCCGATCAGCTGTCTGGTCTCCGGCTGAGCCACTCCCCTCACCCCAGCAGCCGGCGCTCTAACCACACCCGGCTGCCACATACCCCCACCGCCCGACTCAGGCCGGGATCCCGCCGGCCGACAGCTGACTCCCCCCCCCCCCCTCCGCCGAGCGGGAGAGGAAATCAGCCACGACCATCCGGTTACCCGGCCTGTGGATCACCTTGAAGTTAAACGGCTGTAACGCCAGATACCAACGAGTGATCCGGGCGTTGGCATCCTTCATGCGGTGGAGCCACTGGAGCGGGGCATGGTCCGAATAGAGGGTGAAAGGGCGCCCCAGGAGGTAGTAACGCAGGGCGCCGACCGCCCACCGTATGGCGAGGCACTCCTTTTCCACCGTACTGTAGTTCACCTCCCTCTGAGCCAGCTTACGGCTAATGTACAGTACGGGGCGGTCGACCCCCTCCACATGCTGGGACAAAACGGCCCCCACCCCACTGTTCGAGGCGTCGGTCTGCAACACAAAAGGTAGAGAGAAGTTAGGGGTGAACAGCAGCGGCTTTCCACAGAGGGCTTTCTTAACCCTCTCAAACGCCAGCTGACATTGCTCCGTCCACTGGACCGGATCTGAAGCACCCTTTCGGGTCAGGTCGGTCAGAGGGCCGGTCAGCTCCGAAAAGGCGGGGATGAACCGCCTGTAGTAACCGGCCAGCCCCACGAACCTCCTGACCTCTTTTTTCGTCTTGGGCACCGGACAGGCAGAAATGGCGGCAGTTTTCTCTATCTGTGGCCGCACCTGCCCGCCGCCCAAGTGGTACCCCAGATACCGTACCTCCCTCCGCCCAACCGCACACTTCTTCGGGTTGGCCGTGAGCCCCGCCTGCCTCAGGGACTCGAGCACTGCCCCCACCTGCTGCATATGCTGCTCCCATGTCTCACTGTGGATGATGACATCATCCAAGTAAGCAGCAGCATATGCAGAGTGGGGACGCAGCACTTGGTCCATGAGCCGTTGGAAGGTGGCTGGAGCCCCGAACAACCCGAAAGGAAGTGTGACAAATTGGTACAACCCGTACGGAGTGGAGAAGGCCGTTTTTTCCTTCGACTCTGGAGAAAGGGGAATCTGCCAGTAGCCCTTGGTTAAATCCAGTGTCGTATAAAAACGAGCAGTGCCTAGCCGATCCAGGAGTTCGTCGACCCGGGGCATTGGATAAGCATCGAATTTGGACACCTCGTTAACCCTGCGGTAGTCCACACAGAACCTGATTGACCCGTCCGGCTTATATACCAGCACGACAGGGCAACACCAGTCACTGGTGGACTCTTCTATTACTCCTCCTTCTCCTTCTCCCCCTTCTTTTTCTTCTTCTCCTCCTTCTCCTTCTCCCCCTTCTTTTTCTTCTTCTTGTCGCCCTCCGTCTCCTCTGGTGGGGGGGGCACGGCAGCCGGCGCCTCCGTCTCCATGGCAACAGGCTCCGGCGTCTCTGAAATCGGTGACGCGACCTCGGACGTTTCTTCCGGAGTCTGAGCCGTGGCCTTCTTCTTCCTCTTGTTTCCGTAGACCGGCTTCTTCTTTGGCAGCGAGTCGTCTTTGGTTGGCACTTCATACCCTGGGCCTGCAGCAGCTTCAGAGTAGCCTCGGCTAGGGCTCTGGCGTCCTTCTGAGCTTTAGTGGGCAGCTTCCCCCCCTTCTTCAGACGCTCCTTCCTCTCCTTCTCCTTCTCCTTCTGCTTCTTCTTCTCCTTGCGCTCCTGCTCCAGACGCTCCTGCTCCTCCCTCTGCTTCTCCATCTCCTCCATCCTCAGCAGCTGTTCCTCCTCCTCCTTCCTGGCCTGCTCCTCCTCCTCTTTCATTTTGGCCAGCGCCTCCTGCATGGCCTTCACGACGGCTTTAATGGGTCCCTTCTAAACCGGGGGAGGCAACTGGCGGTCCCGCAACCCGGACCAACTGTCCGACCTCCATCATGGGAGACTCCCGCCGGAAGTGGCCGGGCTGCCCGCACCGCCAGCACTCCTGCCCTGGCGCCTGAGGAGCCCCCCGTGGTGCCGGACGACCAGAGGCGGAGGCTGGATCCTGGGGAGAGAGAGAGAGAGAGAGATGAGGTAGGGCTTGGGTGGGAAGGGGCTCCTCCTCGGGGCTGGAACGGGTCGGTCCGCGGGGACGACAGGTTGTCGGGGCTCCTCCTTCATGCTCCGCCGGGGAAGCGAAAGGTGGTCCTCCGCGAGTTCGACGGCTGCCTCCAGGCTGGCAGGGCGGTGACACTGGACCCAATTCGCCGTTGACGATGGCAGCCCGGCGACAAACTGCTCCAGTGCCACCTGCTCCATGACGTCCTCGGCGGAGCGCATCCCCGGCTGAAGCCAGCGCCTCGCTGCATCAAGGAGCTGCTTCGCGTAGGCAGGCCCGTAGCCAGGGGGGATCGAAGGGTTCGTTCGATCCCCCTCCCGCACTCGACCCCCCCCCCCCCCCTCCCCCCATACACAGACACGCCCCTCAAGATATGTGGGCTATTCAATGAATGAATTGTTCATCTCCGGTGAATATACATGATTCAAATCTAAATTTACAATATCAAAATCCAGACTAATAAAAAAGAAAAGTAGACTCAGAGAAGTGACGAGTAAGAAAAATGGTTAATATTTCTGTTTACACATTTTGTTCAGACTGTTTTACACCAATCCAGTCGGTGGCGGTAATGCCCCCATTTCTGTTGGTAGCTAGCCTAATCGCCTATTACATAGGAACAAAGAAGAATCAGAAGAATAGCGAAAATGGGTAAAAAAGAAGACAAGGAACGTAAACGAAAGAAGTCGGCGGCAACATTGTCCCAAAACATTGGTGACTTATTCCAGAAAAGGACCAAAATCGGTAAGCTGCTGAGTGCAAGGCTTCTATTTCTTTACTACTTAGCTGCTAGACCTAGCTGCATCTGAACACTCACTGACCTAGGCTACTTGTCAGTGGTTGCCTAGCTCCATTAGGCTATATGCTAGCCCCATCCCTCGCCGAACACAGAAAATACCACTGTCAATTTTGTAGGAAACATAGCGAACGTAACAGTAACTATTTTCGGGATTGTTAAAAGTGTATTGCTTGGCGTGTTAACGTGACTTCGGTGCTTCAATGTCTCCCCCCCTCCATCTCGTTATGCTTGTGCTCTGCAAGTGCCACATAGCTGACAGTTCCCCCCGTCTGTTTTAGACTAGTGTCTGTCTCCTGAGTCTACTGTCTTGACGCAGAGTGTTACCATTTTGTGCTCGCGGCTTCAGATGTCTATGACAGAACTTATTATGTGCAGTTTCGACCTCGGTCTCTATTGGTGCCTCTCCACCTTTTCCTGAAAGTGAAACGGATTTTATGAGGGGTTCCCCCCACACTAAAGCCAAATTATTTTATGCCCATTAGTTGATTTTTAAGAAATGTAAGTGACAATAACATTCAGTAACTCACTTTGCAATGCTGATGATCAAGCTAGGCTGTATTTTACTGTCACCATGCCTGTTGCTCCAGCTAGGCTGTATTTTACTGTCACCATGCCTGTTGCTCCTAAGGCCATAGTAAATAAAATACAGTATAGAGGTGTAAAAAAAAAAGGGGGTTAAACATGGATAGGGTGTATGTGAGTCAATCAGTGTAGTTTCCCTGCACCTGATGTTTGTGTTTCAGGTGCAGATGTTTGTTGTCAGACGTTTGTTGTGTGTGCTTTTTGTTAAAACCGTTTTATGACAAATGCAATATATCTGCTTGATGAAATTACCCAAACCCTCACAATTCTATGTGCACAATAGAAAATAAAATAATTCAGAGAATAAAATTATTATTATGTCTGGTTTGAAATACTCTAAAATTGACTTAAATGTCTTTCTTTTGCTGTATTTATTTAGTGAGTCAGCATGTGGAGGGTGAGCTACCAGCAGCTAGTAGTAGCAGCAATGAAACAGCCTTGCCAGGTAACAGTGCAGTGGAAGAGCAGAGAGATGCAGCAGCTCCTGAAGTGGCTGAGGATGTGAGAGTGAGACAGGCAGCAGAATGTGAGGTAGCCCAGCCGAGCTCTGTACTTGACAGTGACCTTGGCTTCTTCATAGATGCAACCAAATCTATTGAGGAAATAGCACAGGCTGTGTGTCAGATGTCTGATGGCCAAAAGTACAATTTGGTGAAAAACCACGTCAGACCTTCGAAACATTTCATTTTCCCAACTCCATTTATTGGTGGGTGCAACAGGGCATTCAGGTATGATTGGTTTGAGGAGCATGGATGGTGGCTGGTTTACAGCATGAAACTCGATGGCGCTTTCTGCATATGCTGTGCTCTCTTTCTCAATGCCACAGAGAGGAAACAGTCAACTTCACTGATAAATGCGCCCTTCAGTAAATGGCATAAGAAAACGAAGATAATTGGAAGCCACCAATCGAAAGCAAACCATTTAGTGGCATTTGAAAGAGCAAAACTGTTTCGACAGTCACATGAAAACCCCAATACCCGGATATCAGTCCGTATGGACAGTGCAAAGGAGACCAACATCAAAGAGAACAGGCACATTCTCAAGTGCGTTGCAGAGGCTGTTCTCTACTGTGGCCGTCAATGCATTGCACTGAGAGGATCAGCTGAGCAGCAGCATTGTAGTGGCAATCCTGGGAATTTCTTGGCCCTATTGAAACTGCTTTCAAATCACGATGAAAAGCTGAAGCAGCATTTGGAGAAACCAAAGCTAAAAAATGCCACATATCTATCACCTCAAAGCCAAAATGAAATGATTGATGTAATAGGGAAGCACATGATTCAGGCCAAGATCGTGGAAGAGGTCAGGCATGCTCAGATGTACACAGTCCTAGCTGATGAGGTCACATCCCATAATGAAGAGCTGATGCCAATGTGTGTTCGCTTCGTGGACAAAGACTTAAATATCAGAGAGGAGTTGCTTGAGATTTGTACTTTGCCACGGATCACAGGTCGCCACATTGCAAGCGCGATCAAAGATGTGCTGAGTCATCTAAGCATAGAGATTGCTGACTGTCGAGGCCAGGGGTACGATGGCGCCAGCAATATGAGCAGCGAAAATGTTGGCGTTCAAGCTTTGATAAAAAAGGATGCGCCTAAGGCAGTTTATATGCACTGCAATGGGCATTGCTTGAACCTTGTCATTGCACGCTCTTGTGCTCTTCCAGTTGTGCGCAACATGATTGATAAGATGAAGTACATCGTCATGTTCTTCACCTGCAGCCCGAAGAGGGAACACCTTCTCAAGGAGGTTGTAGATAAGGAGGCACATTCTACCGGAAAGCGGAAGCCCCTGATTGACCTCAGCCGCACAAGATGGGCAGCACGGCATGATGCCTACAGTCACTTCTACAGTGCCTTTGTCGCATCAAGGCTCATGGGCCTAATTCCATCTGTCCAGTGCAACTCAGATGTAACGGTGGACATCTCTGAAGCAGTCGCTCTGTACCAAGATGACTTGCCATCACCAGAGGTCATTGACCAGGAGCTGAAACGGTGGAAGTTGAAGTGGCAGGTCAAAGCATTACACCAAAGACCAAGCTCATGTGCCTCAGCTATCAAAGAGTGTGATGAGATGATGTATCCGAACATCTTCAAACTCCTGAAAATTGCATGCACCTTGCCAGTGACCTCCTGCGAATGTGAGAGGTCTGCCAGTGTTCTCCGGAGACTCAACACATTCATGCGGAGCAGCATGGGAGAGGACCGCATGTCATCCTTGGCTCTCATCCATACCCACTACGACATGGCTCTGGATCTGGATGAAGCTGTCGATCTATACTCAAAAATGCACCCAAGACGATTGGAGCTGATGAGCGTTCTGATGCAATAGAAGCCATAGAAGAAGAAGAGGGAGACATGGGGGGTGGGTCATTTCACATGAAATCAGACACTTTGGGGCCCAACCGACACAGATTTTAATCAAACTTTGTGTGCCTTCTTAGTGGTAAGGTAGAACCCCAGAACTGCATTTGCATGAATCTGGCACTAATATAAGGGAGAAATGGACTAAGAATGTTTTAAGTAAGAGGGTAGGGCACTACACATTCAACCTTGATTATGTCAATTTAAATTACAAAGAGATGGTTTTGATGCTGTTTGAAAGCTCTTTTCTGGAACACTTCAATTTATATCATTATTAATTCATGTTTAAGTTTTAATGACCATACCGATAGTGTACTTCATGAAGTAATTCTTATCTATTTATGTCAACAGTGGAGAGATAGACAATAAAGGACAGCAACAACAGACAGACAGAACAACAACAGAGACAGACAATGGAGGGCAGCAACAGACAGGCAATGGAAGAAAGCAACAGACAACTGAGGTGAGCAACAGAGACAGACAATCACAGATGTAGGAAGTTTGAGTAACACTTACATTTATATCAAATTCTTCATTCTTGTTAAAGTTTTAATGACTATAGAGATAGCTCAATTGAAGCAATTCATGTCCATTTATGTTAACAGTGGGGAGCAACAGACAAAAAATGAAGGACAGCAACAACAGACTCACAACAAACTTGACGATGAATAAAATATGTCTAAATTAAAAGATTTGAAGTGTGCTGGTGTATTTAGGGGGCATTGGAGTAGGGAGCCAAATGAAGTCCACTTTCGGGGGGAAAAGATCCCCCCCCACCACAATGCTGGCTACGGGCCTGGTAGGAGAAGGGGCGGCCAGCGTCCTCGGAAGGGAAGGGCCCTGAACCGGCGGCGGTGTCCCTCTGGCGTGCTGCCGAGCCGGTCCAGGATGGCCCTCCGCAGCTGCTTGTACTCATGTCGATCGGACGCTGGCAGGCTGTGGGCGGCTAGCTGCGCTTCCCCGGCCAGCAGGGGAAGAAGCCGCACAGCCCACTCCTCCTCCGGCCACCCGCACGCCGCCGCAGTGCCCTCAAATATGTCCAGATAAGCCTCTGGGTCGTCGTCGGCTGACATCTTCTGGAGGGCAATCTGCGGCGGCCGGGCGGGGTTGGTCACCGGCTCGGCCTCCCGGGCGGCCGGACGCTGCAGCAGCTCCCGCAGGAGAGCACGGTCCTCCCGCTGGCTGGAGGCGATTTCGAGGAGAGCCTCGCTCTGCTGACGTTGCAGGGCAGTGGTGCTCTCCTGCATGAGGGCGAGACGCTGGAGGGCCTGGCCCAGCGGGCTTTCTCCTTCCGTCATCTGAGGGGTTCAGGTCCCTGTTCAGGCGCCACTGTGAGCGGGATGGCTCAGGTAAAAGGCAAGAGACGGAAGCGTTCGGGGTTGGGCAAAAACAACAGCGTTTATTCCTCAAGAAATGTGCACAAAACAGACAGCTCCGCTGTACTTTTAGGACGGGCAAGGCCAGGACGGGGTGTGTCGTCTTCCTAGGATCCAGCCTACTGCAAGACAGACCAGAACCAGGTTACCAACATGCTTTATATTAAATGCCTGATCACCTGATTCCGATCAGCTGTCTGGTCTCCGGCCGAGCCACTCCCCTCACCCCAGCAGCCGGCGCTCTAACCACACCCGGCTGCCACAATGATATACTGTACATTCCTGTTATAAGTGTTATATTATTTTGCTTGTGTTTGTCCCAGATACCCTGTGTGAGGCAGTTACATCACCTGCCTGAGCTGGCTGCTCTACAGTCAGACCTGCTGAGGGTGTTTCCTCTGACATCAGACTCCACAGCTAAGACTATTGCTCAGATGTTACAGCAGATACCAGCAGGTGTGTCAACATTTCATTTTTAATTGAACACACACACACACACACACACACACACTCACTCACACACTCACTCACTCACTACCTCACTCACTCACTCACTCACTCACTCACTCACTCACTCACTCACTCACTCACTCACTCACTCACTCACTCACTCACTCACTCACTCACACACACATACTGAGCTTTCTCACTGTCCTCATTAGGGTACCAGAAGAAGATGCTGAATGAGAGAGTGAATAAATTCATGAAGGTGTGGAACTGCCTCAGAGCAGAGGTGGCCAACGGTAAGCATGTCTCCAATTACATTTAACTCTGATGTATGAAGGTACAGTTATAGAGGTGTAAATATTCCTGTGTTGCTTTCACTGCAGTCATTCACACCCCAGCCTGAATCGCCTCCATTGGACACCGTTGTTGACATCCGTAACACAATGACATAACTATGTTACACTTGTGCTTCTATTGGCTAGCGCTCCAAGATATTGTACGTGATAGGCTAAGGGGTAGGACGTCTGTTATCGGTTGACCAATCACAAAAGAGCCAGACAGCTAACCAATCAGAGCAGGCTGGGCTCTGGTTTCAGACAGGGTGAAAAGAGGTGCTGCAGCACAGGCAGTATGAGAAAAATAAAGAGCTTTCTGAACATTAAAGCATGTAAACATGTGAAAGTAGAGGCAAAAACACACATATTAACAAACACTCAAAGCATAACATACTATGTGATATGCATAACAACATCATATTTTAAATGAATAATATTGAATTGTGGGTGAGCTATGCAATAAAAGTATTGTTTTTATTTATTTTTTGTGACTTCAGCATAAGGCAAACTTAGGTTTTCAATGTGACAATCTGAACATTTTAATTTATTTAATGAGTGAAACTGCTAAAGAATCACATTTTGATGTGCAAAATCTGAAAATGCAAACAGGTACGGCCAGTGAGGAGGTGACACCTGAGAGCTCTGGGGAGTTTCTGACGCTGTGCCGACATGGACGGGGGTCGTGTCTCCGAACTCTCGTGGACTTTCTGTCGGAGGCTCACAACAGCCTGGTGAGAGTCAGCCGCACAGAGGACAGGTCAGTACCCCAGCTTCCAAAATCTAGCAGAGTAGCATGAAATGAAAATACTCAGTTGTAATATAAATACATTTTCTCACCTGTACCTGTAACAACACGTGCAGCCTTGTGTTCTGAAGCTAAGAGTTATACAGTTGATCACAGACGTCCTCCTGTTTTATTTCCCCTTAGTGAATACAGTGTGCCTTTAGAGATCATATCAGAAACCCAGCTGACCCTGTGCAGCCCGGAGAGAGAGCTGCTACCGCTTGTTTTATCCCACTGCCACTACACCTTGAAGAAAGGTGGGGAGATCGACAGCAGCTACGACCTGCCGGGCATCCAAGGACAGCTGGCCTGCCGCTTCCTAGCTGGAAAACCACTTATCCAAGCGGTAAAAATCAACAGTTATCATACTGTCAGGCTGGGAAATACTGAAATGCATTTAAACTGTACCACTAGTTCCCCTAGTATGTATTTATTACATCTTACCCATTATAAACAGTCCATGTTTAGACAGAGGACAATAAAGTTTGGTTGGGATTAGATTTGTTTTAGATTATTGCTTTAGATTAAGAGTTTTTAAGCTTGTAAATCTTTCTGTATCATACATGAACCTTCACATAGCTTAGTGTCTCATATCACATACAGCTCCGGAAAAAAATAAGAGACCACTTGAGCCTTACCAGTTTCTCTGGTTTTACTATTTATAGGTTTGTCTTTGAGTTAAATTATTATTATTATTATTTTTTAATTTTTTATTGTATTCTATAAACTGCTGACAATATTTCTCTGTGTTGGAATTCAACAGACTCTGGAATGGCTGCCATACATGTAGAGACAACGATTTAAGAAAAATGTGGAGTGGTCTCTTAATTTTTTCTGGGGCTGTATTTCTATTGCCTATATTTGTTTGCGTATAAAAACATTAACTAAAGAATAGCAACCGTTTGCCTAACGAGCACTGTTGTCATTTCTGATCAAAATCAGGACACCTCGAGGTACTTAAACAGACAGCGGCAGGACTTCTCTGTGATTCTAGCCGAGGTCAGAGGCAAGATTCCTCAGGTAAGACCTTTTCGTCACATACTTTTAAAAAAAACATTTCACGGTACCAAAGGCTTCATCTGGAACTGACTAATGCCAGCCGAAGAATGTTCACAGTAGTTTTCCTGCAGGATTTTGTGAGGCCACTTTGTAGGGGGTCAAATTCCTTCCGTTACACTTTACCTGACTGTACCACAGGAACCGCTGAAGGGTTCGGTGAGCAGCGCCATGAGGACGGTGCTGCGCTCATACACAGATGTGTGTGACGCCGTGAATGTGGTGGAAATTGGCCTTCGCTTTCTTGGCAAGACAGGCAGGGATCCACAGGGTCAACTCCTGACCTACCTCACTGATTCACTGCAGATGGAGCAGCAGATATCCAGCCCTGTAGCCAAGGTAGAAACCACCAGACAGAGATATTTACATCCCAACATGGCTATTGTTGTGTCTTCTGAGGCTGAATAAATATACACACTGACCGTATCTATTCCGGATAACTTTAAAGGGGCACTATTATGATAATTTTCTGATTCATATTTATAATTTATGCCTATACTGTGACATGCCTCCATGCTTTAATGTTCAAAAAGCTCTTCATTTTTCTCATACTGCCTGTGCTGCAGCATCTTTTTCCACCCTCTGTCTGAAACCTGTGCTGGCCGGCTCTTTTATGATTGGTCAATCACTTAGAGATGTCACGCCCCTTAGCTAATCACATACAATGTGTTAGATAAAAACAGAATGTGACATTATGTTGACATTTTCTATACAATGTACCAAAACAACACATTTGAGTACAATACTTAATTTTTTTAAACTTATGGGTGGTATTAGGTAAAATAAATATATCCATCATGCCATACTTGAACTTAAAACCACATCTGAATACATTGGATTATTGTTGTATTGTATTACAATGCAGATTTTGAAATTCAATTTCCACCTAAAATGCATTTCCATGCAAAGGTAATGTTACTTTGGGATGCAGTGTTGGGTTACACAAGCAAGTTTCACCAGTTCACAAAAATATATGGGTTCAAATATCTGTGGCAGAATTTCTTTTAAATACAGTAGCTATAACTTGGCATGGTGTTTTGACATAATGTTAATATTTTTTTATAGGCTCTTGGAGATAGCAAACTTGAACACAGCATATCCACCTGGCAGCTCCTGACCTCTTGGAAATCTGAGCTTATGCTAAGCAGAAAGCAAGTAAGTATTTAAAAATCATAATGATACATGGCTTATTAGGATTGGGTGGAAGAAAATAGAATTGTAATATACAATAGTCGTATTTTGAAGTCATAACTTTAAAAATTTGCAAACCCCTTTAAGACTTTAAAACTACAAAATGAAATATCCATCAAAGAAAACTCACGGATGGACCACGGTATTTCTCTTTGAGTCTTTACTCTCCCTCCTGACCTCCGCCCACTGCCGCCAACTGACCGCACACACCATGCAGAGTTAAATGTCCTGGGCTGTAATCCAGTGAAAGTGTGCTGCCTGACACGGCAGGCGCCCACACTTTGACCCCAATAAAAACAGAATTTGTAGAACCCTGACTCCACTGCAGTATTTAAATTTTTTAATTACAGAATTACAAATTCCTGATCATGTTTCAGGACCCGTTTCAGAAGCTTCCCGCAAAGTTCCAGCAGAAGCTCTCAGAGAAGGAGAGGAAGGGGCTAAAGGTTTTCCTCACTGCCACAGATGTTGAAACGTTCTGTTTGGAGCTGCATGAAATTCTGCTGCTGAAGATCAACCACGACGTGCCTGCAGAGGGTTACCAAGCCCATTGGGAGTAAGCACAAAACCATTTGCATTCACAGTGAAAACACAACCATTTTACCATTTGTGAGGTTAGAAGGTGACACACCAAATGGTAAAGCAATCCCAAAAAATTTGCACTTTTGCATTTTCTCCGCTATTTTAACCAAAAGGTGTATTTAGGAATGTTTTGTAAGCTCCTGAATGTGAGAAGTGTGTCTCTTGTCAGTTCAAAGATTACCACCCTAGTCTAAAGGAATCCATTGATTTTTTTTAGACAGTTTGAATCAGAGTAAAGTGTGGCAGTCTCACCCAAGGGCTGTCCCCTGGGATTTGGAGCCTTTTGACTTCCAGGATAAGAGCGTGACCCCTCCAGGCAGCCATCTGTCAGGGGAAAGGAGCTTTAGTTGTATCCACTCGGCCGCAGGTCATTTCTATTGAAGCAGCAGCTGGGCAGGGAAGTGAATAGGCATGCTCATGGTGAAAACAATGGATGCAGTGCTAACAGTTGTTTTGTTTGTGTCCTCCCACCCTCCCTGCTGTCTTCAGCATCAGGTCCACTCTACAGATTCATATGGAGCAGAAAGGCCTTCCAGATCTGCTAGAGCTTGAGTCTTTTTCAGAAGACACTACACTGGGACAAGGGGCTGATGTGTGGAGGGCTGCTGTGGAGTTCAAAAGAAGATAATTTATTATTACAGTCTGATCTTTTTCTTATATTGTCATTTATTGCTGTTGTTATTGTTATATCCTTAATGGGATATCTGGATCAGGATTCAATGTCTAAGTTGAGGATATTGCATGTTCTGATGAGTCTAAATATATCTGTATATTTTGAGATGTCTGAAAGTGACAGGATAATGCAGTATATATGTATTTAATGTAGGCCTATTTTGTATTCATTATGTAATGTTAAGTGTGTTAGTAAGAAATCAGGGACTAATACTTAAGTTGATTATTAATTAATCCAAATTTTCTTAATGTCTTTCTTTTTGAGTTAAATTGTTTTCTGGTGTTTTTTCAATTTTTTTCCTATAATAAAGACTTCTTACATTTTCAAATCCATTTTGAAATCCATGTTACAAGACATGCTCTTGATTTATCTCTCCAAAGACAACTTACAAGTACATAACATTTTGTCACAGTACATACTTTATTGTTTGGCTTTAGGGGTTAAAGAGTGTTGAATTGAAATAGTGTATTGTTTGAACTGATTGCTAAAACAAAGCTTATACATTTTACACTTGGGGATATGTATTTTGGCACTTAAAATAATAGGAATAACTGTTTACACATCACTAAAAACACATTCCTCCAGAGCAAGAGCAACTGTCATCAATATTCTCAGTAACATTTATCACATAGGTTTTCTCTACTCAATTGAGCAATGCCTGAATAAATGGTCAACAGTTTCTGGATGTCCATAAAATCAGTTGACCATCACACCTCCCTTTGCAAAGTCAACCAAACCGTTGTCCGACACACGCCCCTTGGAATCCATCTCAGCAGACCGACAGCTCTAACCAACCAATCAGATGTAAGAACAAAGAGACAATGATCTCCCTGCACCAATCACAGATGTCCAGAGGCGGCAATGATGTGTGTTGTTACCACAGAGATGATGTTACGCGTTATTCGGTTCCCAGTGTTTGTCCAGTGAGTCAACGGAGTACTTTCACTGGGCATCAGGAGGATTGTGTTGGGAATTTAAACCGTAACGCGTACTACAGCTTAACAGCAATGGTGCCAACGAGCTTTTAAAGTAAGTAATTACATTGCTTCTTCAGCAACCAAAACATTTTGGGTTAATGAAGGGATAAACGTATCTAGAGAAACGCTTGCATTGACAAGACTTCATCAGAAACACCGCTGTTATTATTCCAACCAATAACTGTTACCGTTAGCTTAGTGTGAAATCTGGAATAAGGCAGTGATTTAACAAAGATAGTGTCTTAACATACGTACAACATAACGTCAAGTTACATCGCAAAACATCCAGTTGCGAATTATCTGTAGCAGTCAACAAGGTAACGTTACTACCAGCGTTATTCTTATAGTAACCGTTAACGTTAGTTGCGGTATAATAACTGCTAGCTTACCGTAAGAGTAGCATACAAACAGCTAGCTTGCAATTATGTTAACTCACACCAGCTGCTGTGTTTTTTTCTGTAGCTCGTGCCGTTTCACACGTCACGATGTGTATCATACCTGGCATGCTTAACAACCTTGTGTTTGTGATGGGAAGATGATAACGTTAGCCAAAAGAGCTAACATACACCTGCTACAGTTAAGCAGCAGCGGAGTAATGCAACTAAGAACATTTATTAAAGTATTGTAGTTAAGTAAAAAAATGAGGTACCTACTAAAGTATTATCTCATTTTGCTACTTCATACTTTTAATACACTACATTTTATTGGCAAATGTTGTAGCCTACCTTTACTTACATGTATTTTTGAAATTGAGTTCCTAATTATTTTGCAGATCTAGAACTAATACATTATTAGATATCTAACAGGTTGAGCTAGCCAGTAGTATATAAAATAATTCAAATAAACCCCCCTTTTTCCATGTGCACCATTGAAGTTATGAAAACATGAATAATTATAATACAATAATTCTGCATGACGAGTACTTTTACTTTTGGTACTTAAAGTATATATTTTTTAGGCTAATACTTTTGTACTTTTACTTAAGTACAATTTTGAATGCAGCACATTACTTGTAGCTAAGTATTTTAACACTGTAGTATCACTAATGTTAAGTATTAAAGCAAGTTTAAGTAAATAATCTGAGTATTTCTTCCATCACTGCTAAGCAACAATTGTAAAATGTTGTCAGGAGCAAAAATTATGTTTTTAAAGAGATGCTTTTAAAAGGCTTACACTTAGCCAGGGTTATATTAGCCTCATTGCTTCATCATCATTACATTGTATTTATTTTACACGTTACCTAGCTTGTGTCGTAGCCAACAAAATAAACATTAAGCTGTTAAAGAACAGAAAATGTCATGTAACTGTAAGTACTGTTAGTTGGACTTTGATTCGCCTTTTTCTCCACGTTTTCACCCTATCCCAGCTGTAGTATAAATAGAGAGGTGATTTGTTGTTTGTTACCCTGGGAGAGAAACAGTGAAGGAAAAGGGAAGTGACTGTGACTCCCTCAGTTGTTGTGGTTGCTTCTTCTAAATCCAAATAGCCTGCGGGTCCTATTGTCTCTCAGACTCAAGCCTTTTTGACTCTATTTCAGGTTTTCAAAGGATGCATACAACACGAAGCCCTTCATCCATCCCGACAGGTGTCTCAGGAGATGCCTTGGATCTCAGCTTGTCAGGCTCCCAGCTTTCCATGTCCAAGAGACCCAGCAGTGCATCCCCTGGGAAATACTTTTCTCGGTCTGTGTCGGTTTCTGTGGCAGGGGACAGCAGAGGGAAGCGCAACACCCTGGTGAGAAACTGTGATGGCTACAGAATGGATTGTTTATGAGTTATAAAATAATCTAATCTAATCAAGATGCAGGGGCAAATCAGGACAGTGTTCTTGGTTGCTTGTCTCAGAAAACGTCTTATAATTCATTTACAAACTTTTTTAAATCCACAGAGCGATGTCGGCTTTGGTAGCTCCCGCTCCATCAAGAACCTCCGCCGGTCTAACAGCACCACCCAGGTTAATCAGCAGGCCAACATCAGTTTAAGGTACAAAAACAGACATGGTGATTTATTAACACTGGAACATTTGTAACACATTTACATGTGAAACAAAAATATTGCAGTAAGAATCACTATCCCCTTTTTTCTCTCTGGGCCAAACTATTTCATTCAGTCTTTATCACTGGCATTGACACACTAAACTGCATAAAGAACAGTATGTGCTGATACATGAACTGTGCAGAGCCTTAGGCAACATTTGCTCTTAGTTAGATCATCAAATGACCTTTACAGCATCGTACATGTAACTGAAAAATGAAGGACGTGTTTTTAGAAATGGCAGAAAAGAATGTTTGCATTTCAGATAGTGTGCTTGACTGTTTTGAAGTTGTGCTCATGTTGCAACAACAAGGATGTACTTCTTTTTTTTGGGGGGGGATCTTTTCAGCCTTCTATGCACCTGTGTTGGAAATATGAGTTTCCCAACAATAAATAAACCCAGGATTCATGTATGTTACAAATCTAATGAAATTGTGATATCCATATGAAGTTGCAAAAATGCTAACCAACTCGCTCAGCTCTCGTGCATGGAGTATATGCTCTTTAAAGCAGAGCGTCTCTCTTCAGTGAGCAACAGCTGGTAGCCCTGAAGCCTCAGCAGTTTGGACAATGGCAGTTGTAGCGCGCCAGCTCCTGCATGATAAAGAGTGGAGGAAAGCTGGGCGGCTGTTGCTAGGGTCGCGGGGTGCAGCAACTTTCTTTGTCCCAGGTTAGAGGGGGAGGGCCTGGATCCTGGGGTCAGGTTACCCGCACTACCAGGAACAAGTGTGTGTGTGTGTGTGTGTGCGTGTGCGTGCGTGCGTGCGTGCGCGCGCATACACTCTGGTTCTATTGTCCGGCAGCTGCCGCCATCGCCCCTCCTCTCTCTGCCTCTGAGGATGCATACTAGAGGGGCTTTAAATTTAAAGACATTCTATATACACCCCCACAAATCTCGGAGTCTTTCTGGGCTGTCACTCAGCACCCCTCTCCCTCTCTTCCCTGCACCACTTGAAAAGCAAAAAGTACAGGAATGTGCTGCCTGAATTGTGTTGTCAGATCGCTTTTCATTGGGCCAGCTGGCTCTCCCCACCAAGACACACATGCTCACTCACATTTCTATACTTACCCAAACAGAAACACTCTGCACAGCACAGATACTAGAGGCCGGACAAGAGGTCACCCTGCATCTGCGCCTCATGATGAAGGTGTTTGGTGTGTGAGGCTATTTGGAGGGCAAATGACAGGCCTTCGGGATCAACATATGCATGCTCGCATTTACATGGAATCCATAACGGAGTTCCCCCTAGCAGACGGTCAGCTGCTACATACTGAATTCCACTACAGATGGGGGAGAAGAGAAGGGGATGAGTTTCATTTCTGCAGCTGTCATTACAACATTTAATCACAAAGGCTGCTTCTAAAAGCCATGACTCCGGGTTCCTGCTCCATGTCGAGTTGTTTAATTGTGTTTAGTGAACTGCTAAGCCCTTGTTACGTGAAAATTGAGCCCGGAATGTGATTTTACTGCACTAAATAGGACACGTTAGAATTTGTTTTGTCTCACATTGAGCACGACAGCCTTTTAAAGAGTCAGTTCACCCAAATTACAGAAACATGCTTCCTCAACCCACTCTACTGAAACTAATTCTCACAAATACATAACAGGCAGATCGTTTTTGTTGCCACCAGTAACAACATTATACTTCATTGTTCTACGTAAACAACGTAACTAACCTGCGGCCCGCTTGTCTTGATTTCCCAGTCAGGAGCAGAGTGAGGACTACCTGGCTCTGTTTGACAGCAGCTCAGATGGACGCAAGAAACTGGCCAGCCTCAGCAAAGCCTCACCGGATAGAACCACATGGAATATCCTGGTAATTGACATCAACCACTCATCACCCCCCCTCGATTTAATATAAGTTTTGACAATCATATTATCTATACTTAGTTCAAAGGTATATCCAGTTGTATATCGAGTATATCCTGTATTAGGGGTGTTGCGATAAACCGACTTTTGCGATAACCTTGATATTTGAAAAAATAAGAATGTTCATGTTAAAATACAAATGCCGTGTGATTATGTTGTCTAACTAACCCAGCACCTTTTAACTTCACTTCCATTTATTTCCGTACATTTTCCTCCATCTCCCCAGTGAAATTAATTTGCCATTAAAAACGACACACAACAAACTAAGCTAAAGGGGAATTTGACAGAAAGCATTATGTTTTTATTGTTCTATAGAAATCCTAATAAAATTGTTTTATTGATCCTTGTGGTCATAAAAATGCCCTGCAAATTTCTTAAATTGATCAGAATATAATAATCAGAAATATACAGAAATTTGCCACATAATTGAAGTTTTTTCAATGATTTCAAATAGATAACCAATCTGTCCCAACCAATTGATTCTTTAAAACTTCAAAATCAAAACCAATATCCTCTAAATCGGCCCACAAGGAGATGAAACATAGCCACTTTCTGATTAAAACTGCCATCTTGGATTCTTAAGGACTAAGAAATGGATTCAGCATCCTTAATAACTCCCGGAACTTCTCAAATATTTTCCAAATTGGCCAAGCCATTGTTGAAAAGGGATCCATAATGATAGATGATTTAGCTATGTATTGCAAATAAACGCAACTTATACTAATTGTGCAAATTCCCCAACACATGCAAGTAATCATCTGGCTGTTGCTAAATGCTGGATACCCCTGTTATACATCAAACCTTGGGGTAATCCACATTTCCAGGGTTAACATGCTGGCAATTGGCTATTATGGGACAGCCCTATTCAGAATCAAAGAGTTGTTACCAGATATCAATTTCAACTGTGTCAAAGGTTTCTATAATTTATTGGGTAATAAGTGTGTATTCCTTGCTTTAAGGATGATCAGCCCAGAACATTCCCCCTGCCCTCGAGCTCCCGCAGCACTGACGGTGTGGTCTCTCCCACCGGCCCGAAGAGAAGAGAGCCGGGCATCACTCTGGCTGCCACCTTCACTGCCAACAACAGGTGGGCAGCGTCTCTGACACACACTCACAAAAACACACAAACAAAAACACAGTGCAGGTAGTCCACGGGTCCGGTGACTACCTGCACTGCTGCATTCTGGATTTCTAGCTGCTTCTCATGTTTCATACCTGTTGATCATGGCAGCTGATACTGCCTTCAGGAATTCCTCCCACACACTGAGGACTTCTTCTTTCATGGAAATTGTGTGCATAGGCTCAGTTTGTGATAGGCGTGAAGTATTTGTGTCAAAGTATGTACGGTATCAGTTACTTTCATGCCTTAGGAGGGTGAAGTCAAAAAAAGGGGCAGTGGCATTCCCAAGTACTTTTTCTCACGTACAGTGTCATGGAGGGTGTCATAATGCCTTTTTTTTTGTCTTTCAGGAGCAACAAGGGAGCTGTGGGGAACTCTGTCACCACCATCTTACACAACAACTACTCTGAGATACCCCTCACACCGAAGAGCTCCAACCAGAGGCCGTCCTTTAAGTATGAACTCAAACTCACATTGCTTGCCTCATATGTGTTTGGAGATTTTATCCAATGTGTTGAGCTGATAAAGTATTATATCAGTAATATAAGTGACGGTGATATGGTGTTTTATTAAATCTCTTGAATGTTGTTTATGTGAACAGAATTGCTACCTTATATCTCTCATGTCTGAGGTTTACATTATTATGATCTCACTTAATTTGTTTTGTTAATATACTATTGTCTAAGTATAGTGGTTTCAGAAATTGGAGCGTTATTGAATGATGAGAAATTTCAGAAAGATGGACAAACCTGTACTGAATATCTGCTCAAAGTTAGATTACAATCTTGTTTTTCAGAATATTAAGCATATTTTGCTTTGGTGAGACAGCTTTCAGTTATTATGCTCCGGGCCTGTTGAGCCGTCTGCCTGAGGATGCGAGAGTTACTGGAAATGTTGAAATCTGTAAACCTTACCTTTAAAAAAAACCTACCTGTTCTGCCCAACCTGAATAATAATGGCTTTTTTTACATGATTTTGTTGTATTTAAGGAATAGTTTTGTTTTGTTTTTAACTACTATTGCTTTGCTAATGTCCATTATTTCATTGGTCTCTAGGTAGTTAAATTGAATTGTCTTTTTGTTTTTACAGCCCACACTTGTCCGATGTTCTCGGTCCCTGCCTGTCAGTTATCTGTATGAAAGGTGCCATTCCAATTAAGTTTGATTGAGTGATCATTTTTTCGTCTTTCAGCAATATCCTGAAGGCCACAGCAAACGATGAGGTGTTACAAGACAACAGCTCCTTGACAAAGTCCCAGAAGAATTTCTCTTCAACTGCCTCCACCTCAAACAACAACTCTCCAGCGTCGGCCCAGGGGGGCAGCCCCATCACACCCCGACGGAGGGAGGCCACTGAAGAAGAGGCCGAGAGGTCAGACCCACTACAATGAGTGTTGTTCTATAGATGCTGTTATTAGTCATGACACTTATGGCTGTCTCTTGTACTTGAAGGTTTATTCAGCAGGTGAATCAGGCAGCAGTCACTATACAGCGCTGGTACAGGATCAATGCCAAGAGACGACACACAAACCAGACGGCGCTCAAACGCATCCTCGCCAGTAAGAGAAAGGTATCCATCTGTGCCCCAGGCTGCCTCTATCCTCACCCTTTATTCTTCATGGCCTTAACTGGGTTCATCTCTCTCTCTCTCCACTGCTACTGTAATAAGAGTTACATTGTCTATGTTCTGCCCTTTTAGGAGTGGGAGGAGAGAACAGAGGAGGACAGTCGCCTGGAGCAGCAGCAGAAAAGGGACGAAGACAGAAAACGGATCCGAGAGGAGAAAGCTCGTCTGGCCCGCCTGGCTGCCATCCAGGTGCCCCCATTTGATTTATTTCCAGCTGTATTAGCGTTTCCATAAAGTGTGGTGACCTGCAAGAGACATATTTTTAAAAGAATGGTCAAAACTGATGTAGACTGTGATAGACTGACCTCCTGGCTACCTGGTTTAGTGAGTGCCAAAGTATTTGTCCAAACGATCAGCAATAAGGGGCTTCTGTTGACAGATCTTGCCTGGGAAACATTTTTAAAATCATGTTCCCAGCATAGGTTACATAGCTTACAAAGGTTCTATAAAACAAACAAAGAAAATCTGGTCTTTATTGGACATTCTCCAGTGACACTATGTAAAATAGTCTGTAGAGATTAGATTTGAGTTCATGCATTTATGACCTTCATATCTCTATTTAAACATTTGAATCAAGCCCTTTTTCCCCTCCCCATGATTATAATGGCTTACAACATTATCTTGGGTCTCCCTCTGGTGGTGTGTGACAGGAGCTGCAGCAGAAAAGAGCCCAGCGGGGTACAGAGGTGCAGCATGCATCTGAGGTGGAGCAGGAGAGCCGGAGGCAGGCGGCTGTGGGCGGACGGAAAAAGCCACCCAGGATTTCTCTGACCAACAAAAGCCCAGCATCACCGAGCAACAACAGCCCGATGTCTCCCATAGATGTGAAAGCCAAGAACACAGGTCTGTGTTCCTTTAACTTCATATACATCATTCATTTGCATTCATCCTTCTTATATGATGAGATAACTCACTTTAACTTATCAGGGAAGAAATCATTCTTGTGAATGATTTGTGGATAACCAAAAGTACTGCAGAAGTTCTCCAGCAGGAGTGAAGAAGACATTAAGCTTGTAATTTGTAACACCGGCAAGTCAAAATAGGCTTAGAGGAAATCTACTTAAACATGGTAGATATAGTGGTAATGTACGAAAAGTATCAGAAAGCTTCAGCACTTTTATTTTGACATTTGAGACAAAGTCAGAGATGTCCTGTAACTTTCTGCAACTCGGTCTAAATAATTTAATATGTAATGTTTTATTATGGACAAGATTCCAAATGGTTTGGGCTGGCTGTCAACTATTGTTCTTGCAAATAAAGCATAACCGAATCACTGCATCTCCTATTTTGAAAATAGTTCATTGGAATTGTGTAATAAATGTCTTTTTATGTGTTTCCACAGACTCCAATTTGAATGTTGTGTCTGACTTGGAGCTAAGCTTCAGAGCCATTTCCCCAGCTCTGTCCAATCACAGAGACTGTCAATGTTCCCAGGTAAATAACTGTGTACCTTCACAGCTTAGCACTCAACTTCCTTCCTTCTCTACCCTTTCCTTTCTCCTTATATTATAAATCCTCTCTGTTTCCCTCTCAGGATCAGGAGGACAGAGCACAGGTAGACCTGGAGCAGCAGCAACAGCAGAATGACAGGAGATTAATCCGTAAAGAGAAAGCGCGTCTGGCCCGCCTAGCTGCCGCCCAAGCGAATATTTCAGAGGTTTGTACTTTGTTGTACTTGAATAAAAGGTTAAAGCAATGATTGGTCACAACTCTTGATTGACTGCTGTCTCCCTCTGGTGGTGTGTTGCAGGAGCTGCAGCTGAGGGTTGCAGAGGCTCAGCATGCAGCTGAGGTGGAGCTGGAGAGCCTGAGGCCAACAGGTGTTGTCGGACACAAAAAAACACCCAGGATTTCTCTGACGTACAAAAGCCCAGCCTCACCCAGCAACAACAGCCCAATGTCACCAATAGATGTAAAAGCTAAAAACACAGGTGGGCCTTATTAAACGCCAAAATATCCACTAAAGGTTGCAAAAAGAACCCTGTAAGAACTGTAAATGTTTCCACAGACTCCAATTTGAATGTTGTAACTGAGTTCGGGGAGCTCTCCAGCTTCAGAGCTGTTTCCCCTTCTTTGTCCAACTGCAGAGGCTCCCAGTGTTCCCAGGTAAATTATTAAAAACCTCCATCTTCCCTTTAATGATCAGAGTTATTTATAAGTAGTCCATCAGCTGAAGCAGTTATTTCGATGCTCCTGTTCTAAGCATGTTTGGTATTTCAAGGAGATCCTGCAGAGGTCGGTGAGTGTGGAGGACCAGCGGCAGGGTGCTCTGTCCAGCAGGGCTCCATCCAAAACCACGCTCAACGAGCTGCTGGACACCCTGAAGCTGCTAGAGGAGGAGCCACAGAGGCTGTCGGAGCCAAAGTGCTACAGTAAAGAGAAATACGCCTGGATAGATGAGGTGAGAACTCATCAATACAACATGTTCATAAGGTATCAGAGTGCTGACTATGAAGGTAGAAATTGTGCAAAATGCGAGAGCTTGTCAAACCTGATGTGAGCACCTGTGGAGTACAATGTGAGAACTTGGTCTAACGATAGTCATCTGCCCACCACCAGAAGTCCTATTCTTACCTATGTAGCTGACAGTAACGTGTTAGCTCCCTCCAACTATACCGCAACACTTTGGTACAGCTCCTGTTGATTTGTGCTATACAAATATAAGTAAGTTAACTTAAACTACACATTACAAATTCATAGCCCATCTATCTCTAAGTTTTACTGTTGCGTGTAAAATAGGCACACCGCATTTGTACACCGCTTCATTGGCAAACCACACTATGCAATCATTAACAATAACATTGCAATGGTTTATTGGATTGGTTCATTTTACCGTCAGTCTGTCATATGTCCCTTTCCCACAAAACCAGTTCCAGTTCTAGCTCCGTGCTAGTGCTCTTGTGGTTCTGAACCGGCTTTTCTTTTTAGTCCCAGTTGTGTTTTCACCGCCCGCAGCCCGACTGGTGCTGCGTCATGACTTCACTGATTACGTCACTGATTTTCCCCCCAACGCCCGTTATGCCGCTCACATTAACAACAACAATGAGGCACTGCGTCGGGTCGATGCTTGTGTTGCTTTTAATCATAAGAAGCCAGATCAATTAAATAACTACTTCGCCAATGTTCTTACTTCTCTCCAGAGTGCCGTGGTTCATTGTTTATTAAAGTGGTTCAGCGGAATTTACCGCCCGCTCACGGGCGTTGGTCTGCCGTTTACTCACGGCAGCGGCTGCTGGACAGTATTCACTGTCTGACTGTCACACAAGCAGCTGATGCATACCCCGGTCCTGAATGTGTTTCAGTCTGAATTGTCGCTGTTTGGCATCACGACGCTGTTATGAAATTTTCTCTGGTATAAGATGGGTTGATTTTATCATAGCAACCGAAACTAATCTGACTGTCTTGACTTCTTGCTATCATATTGTGGCATAAACAGTTAATAAGTAATAAGGCATATTTTACCGGCATATATTTAATTATGATTTTACTTGTGATAGTCTGACATGGCAACCTGTGTAGCCCATGTATTGATTCAGTATGATAGCTGCTATAATGCAAAACATGAAAATGTCTGCCTGCTCTTCACAGTGATCAATAAAAGTGAACGGAATATTAGAATAAGGTAATGCTTGTTACAACTTGTGTTTGCCGTACTCGCCATGAACTAACTATATGGGCATATGACTGTGGCTGTGTGACTGACCCGACCTTGCGCCTCGTCGTTCTAAACCCCCTCCCTCCCCCACATCTACAAGTGAAAATTACTTTAGGGACACATTCATTCAAGAAGTGTGGCAAAAGTCAAGGCTGCAGATTTATCGATTTATACTGCCACAGTGCAGATTTGTGAAGTTCTAATGAGGGATTTGAGAGGTTGTAATAACCAAGTTGCAGTTGTAACGGAAAATATTGTGAAAAAATATATATGTTTCTGCAAGTGTAAATGTATGCATACAAGCTCAGATTTTTTTCCTGCAAGTTCTCACATTGTACTCTACAGGTGCTCACATCAGGTTTGACAAGCTCTCGCATTTTGCACCATATCTACCTTCATAGCTGACCTTCAGCCAGAGAGGAACTATTTATTTTTCTCTCTCTAAGAAAGACTATATATTAGGATCCTTCCGAAGGAAGAACCGGTTTTTCAACTTAAACATGTCAATTAGAGGGATATCAATTATTGATTAAATGTAATAAAATATAATCCAAACTTTAAAAACAGAAAAGTAGGAAAACCTTGTGATCTCATCACTAAAAACAAAAGATAATTAAATACAAATAAAATTAAGTAAACAACTGTAACGTGCGTCTCTTCTGTGTCTGAATAAAGGATGGGGACTCCAACTCTCTGACCACTGATAACCTGGAGCGGCACGGTCAGCTGAGCCTTCACCCTGCACTGCCTGATGGGGGCGCCCTGCTCTCTGAGGCCAAGCTGCAGAGCATCATGAGCTTCCTGGATGAGATGGAGAAGTCTGAACAGGAACGACCTCGCTCCGTCACTTCAGGGTCGCACAGAGAGGTCAGCGTCTGGTACTAGTCTGATGATGTTCATCCTGTTGTGGATGGATTTCCTGAATCATTTGAAATGCCAAAAGGTGTAAAAAGCCCAGACGTCGTGTTGAATGCAGCCTGTGTGTTCTCAGGCTGTGTTGTCCGAGGAGGAGATGGTTGGAGTGGAGCAGGCGTCTGCCACAGCTGCTGAGGTCACTGGCTCCATGATGCGAATCAAGCTTGAGCTGGAGGAGAAGAAGCGCACCGTCAACATGCTGCAGACCGCTCTGGTAGGTGTCATGAACAGGCATAACAGCGCAGTTTAAAGGGGACAATCATTTATTCAAACATGTTATTATGGTCCTAGACAGTCCAAACTCGGTAGCAGACTACTCTGGATATATTTCTTCCAAATTCTAGCGTAAATTAAAGCCTTCATTTTCCAATATATATTTTTAATGTATTTAAACTAAACCGTTTGGTTATCCATATAGTAGTAGTACACTCTGTTTCTTCAAACAACATGCTTTCAATTTAATGTAGAGCCCCCGGGGTGATGAAACTCAAAGTTATGAACTAATCAAGTGCAAAGTCTGGAACTGCTCTTTAGAAAATGAATTGCGTAAGATGATTTAGATGAGATCACCAAGTGGGAGGATGTATGGGTACATCTTCTGTTTCACAATTGGGAAAACCATAATAGAATAAAGTTCCCCCTGCAATCCATTGTCCAGGGAGCAGCTCCTAATTTTATGCTTGATGACGTCACAAGTTTGAGTAACAAAACATCCAAGTGGGGCCAGCTACATTGTTTCCAAGTTGTTGCAGGGTGATGTTAAATAACACTGGCTGAAACTGGATTTTTTTTGTTGATGAAAAGAACATGGTAATCCACAATCTGATTAGTTGATGTGTCCGCAGCTCAGCCTTGATTTGTTGTGTGTCGAACCCCCACTAGTGTGTGTAGCTTAATCTAACCGGCTTTCACTGAAATGACTTGTAGCCTGTTGCCGTGTTGTTCTGTGAACATAGCATTACTTCTCTGGTTTCTGGCTTTGAAGGACTCTGAGCTCATGTTCACACATATTGATTTCCCTAGGCCATGGAAATTACATTTGGGAATTTGTTAATTGAGGTGGTGTTCCCTGTTGATGTAGAGAAACATGTTAGGACCTAACATAGCTGCTGCAGATAAAAACTACTTTAACAGAACTCCGGTATGTTAATCTCCTTCCTCTCCTCTCCTCACATTCAGGCCCAGCAGAGGGAGCTCACAGTGAGACACGTGAAGGAGACGGAGAAGGAGCTGAACAGAAGCTTCCAGCTCCAGAAGGAACAATATGAAGCCACCATCCAGAGACACCTGACCTTCATTGATCAGGTAGGAGTGCACACACAATCTGACCCCAGCTGCATCAAACTTTATTACACCTTTTATGTATTGTGGTCTTAAGTATGTATTTTTTTCAGCTGATTAATGACAAAAAGACATTGAGCGAGCGCTGCGAAGGAGTGGTGGGAGAACTGAAACAGGTGGACCAAAAGTACACCAAGAAGATAGCACAAATGCAGGAGCAACATGAGATGGTGAGAAGAGGTTTCAACAATGAAAATCTAGTGATCAAATGAATGGCATGTGCAGGGCAAGCTTTCTCTGCAAATATCTCCTGCCTTTCTGCTCTGTATCTTGTGTCATCATGTTGCTTTCTTGCTGTGCTGCTTTTGTTTAACTGTCTTTTCTCTGTTTTTCCCTCGTTTTTTTTGCTGCGTTTCTCTGTCCTTGTCTATATATCTTTTTTTCCTGGCTTTTAGGTGTGGCAAATTCTGGGTCCCTTGTGCGAGGTAACTTTTTTCCTCTAACAGTCATCCTTGGCACGATCATCTGTCTCATTCTGTCACTCCTTTCCCCTTTCATTTGTCTGTCCCTCACACATTCTGGTGGACAGTCTGTCTGCATGTGAGTCATTCTTTTTTCATTGATGTTTAGATTTGGATACAAGTTGTTGTTGTTGCCCAGAATTAGTTTTGACTCTCCTATTCCACTTATGACTGATGTGGTGTTTTTCAATTGGAATCAGCCTTGAATATATCACTGTTTGTCTCTGTGTAAAGCAGCTCCCTTCCTTAAATAACACAAACACCCTTCTGCTAGTGTATCTGTGCCGCCTTACTGTGACACCAAACCACCACCTTAAATTCCCCCTCCTTCTATCACAGGAAATCAAGAAGCTAAAAGAGCTAATGAGCGCCACAGAGAAGATCCGCCGGGAGAAATGGATTGACGAGAAAACCAAGAAGATCAAAGAGATCACTGTTAAAGGTACTGCACAGCCTCGGCTCAGAGCGGAAATCTCAGATTAAACCATCAGGGTAGGGATACAGTAAGCAAACATGGGTAATTAAATGCTTGGTAATTCAACTTAACTTAGGGGATAACACCCTCTTCACAATCCTCTTCTGTGCAGGTGCCATGCAACCTTTAGCAGGACTGTGACATGACCTCAGATTCTTTTCAGGGCTCACATTAGCTCTAAGTGTCTTACCTTCCAGCGGCTGGTAGCTTAACATGCCAAGTACAACTAAGTATTGTATATTTATCTATTGTACTAGCTGTCAGTTGTTGCATTTTCCAACCTCATACATTTATAGTTTGGATGTTTTGAAGTGGGGTTTGTATGAGATCATCCATAGTCAGTCTACACTAAGGTAGTTAAAACTTTTTTTTTTAAACCTAACACTTTAGTAGAGTTCTTTCACTGTGTTACTTTGGTTAGTTAGTTAAACAGAAACAGACGAACCAAGGCTGCTTTACACCAGCAACCTTGGCAAGTCAGTTGTTTTTTGTAAGAGCAAAACATATACAGTTTAGCTATATCAGTTGAAGGATAAGCAGTAAAGTGAAAATGTTGAAAATAGAGCATGTACTTCACCAGATATTGATATTTTTTCAGCCATCTCTGGTTGTATAAAATGGCTTTTGAAGCTGTACATTTCTTTGCTGGTACTCGTGTGTATTTCTCAAAGCTGGGGAGTAGGGAACATCTACTGTAGTCACATAAATACCTTGTGTTAGGGAATATTTTGCTTAGGTGTTTAACCTTTGAGCTATTTCATCATTTTTTCCTTCCTCTGTCTGTATTACCATGGCATTGTTTTTCGGCCTTGGAGGTGCTGTTATCTTCATTAAGTAGGGGCAGCCTGGGCTTCGTGAGCCCTGTTGTTCCCATACTGGGTACGAGCTCATGCTGACCTAAGATTGGTTTCATTGCTTTGGGAAAGCTGGGCGCCAGTTTATCTGGCACCAGTGCTCTTGTACGCATATTCTATTGACCTAAATGACAGTTTTAGTTAGACGTAGGGTCAATATTTGTTTAGTCTGGGGAACGGTGATTGTCCATTCGGAACTGGTTCAAACCTCGTATTGTTGTAAAGATCTTGAGAATTGTTCGGGCATCTGCTCTTTCAACTCGTGGCTGCAGCAAATGTCTTGTCAATTCTCCGGCCGTTAACTTCATAATAAACCTTCAGCGTTTGCCATCAAAATTCCAGCTCTCCCGTGTCTCTCTGACTCTCAACTCCATTGCTCCAGAAGTTTCCATCACACCATGTACAACACCCTTTCAAAAGATCCAAACGGTCCCTTTTAAGGGCAACATCAACAAACATGTACAGTTTTGATGCCTAAATGTATAATGTTCTTTCCCTATTTCATGCCTGGGAAGTGCTGAGTTAAGTCACAGACAGTTGTCAGCCAGTGCTGATGAAGTGTTTTTACAGTCACAAGGCTGAGAGCCCAGAATTGTTTGGTTACAGTGGTCTCATCAAAAAAAAGTGAATCATCCCAGTTTTTCCCCAAGCAAATGTTATCCAGTTTGCCGTGATCTTCATGCAGGCCCTGGCCTTCCACTGAACACAAACTATATTCTGTTCCTGCTCCTCCCTCAGGTCTGGAGCCAGAGATCCAGAAGCTGATTTCCAAGCACAAACAGGAGCTGAAGAAGCTGCGGACGCTCCATGAGGCGGAGCTGCTGCATTCAGATGATCGTGCCGCCCAGCGCTACGTCCGGCAGTGTGAGGATCTCCGCCAGCAGCTGGAGAGGGAGAAGGAGGAGCAGTGTCAGCGGGAGAGGGAACTAGCCAAACAGAGGTAGGCATGACACATCACCAGTGCAGGCCTTTTTACTGTAACACATATCAGACACTACTATACTGGGTCTTTGTATGCCTCTGGGGACAGTTGTACAGTAGCTGTAGCACAATGTCTCCGTGTAATTATAATAATAATAATAATAATAAATGTAGCCATACAAAAACAATTGACAATATTATTACATTGAGAACACCAATAAATCAAAAAACAAAACATCAAAACCTCATACCCAGTCTTTTGAATTGGAAGCTAAAAAAAAGAATTAGGAAACCACTTCAGACAGGAAGCATCTTTAGTAAACATCTGACATGGCATTTCAGTATATTAAAACAAGATAAATGAGTTAGTGTTTGCATGCTCTGCTTGTATGTAATACTTCTACATTGTTCCTTTCTATTTTAGCAGCCAGTGTACACATTCAGTATCAGTGATGGGCAAGTTACTTACAACATGAAATTCAGTACATATTACTTATTACTGTCTTTTTAAAGTAATAAGTAACATTACATTATTACTGTCTCTGAACTGTAATGTGTTACACTACTTTTGAGTTACTTTGAGTTACTTTCACCAAAAATAACTGCAAAAGTATGACTTTAAATGCTGAAATGTAGTTTATTGCAGCTCATTAATTAAAGCTATCTATCTATCTGGCAGTATGCTGAAAATTTGGAAAAGAGCTAGAAACTAAACTCATGCTCCGTTTAAGAGGGCTGAATAATATGTGATACCGGTAACATGACGTCTCTGTGTGTTATTAATAACCTGTTAGTGGAGCCTCTGCACGGCCCTGTGACCTGCTGTATATGAACGAGTCTCTATGGCAACGTTAGCTCACCTTGTCATTGGTGTGTTAACGGGGATTTGGCTGACAAGCTTTCTAAAAGCCGGCGATTCCACAGAGGACAGAGGCTGCAGATCTTCAGCACTGTGCCACGAGTCTCTGAACTTCTCAGGGTTCAAGCAGCAGACCCAGAGAAAGTGACCTTCTGTTGCTTTGTCCTGCGCGCACTCCTGTGTTTCTCTTTTCTTTTCTCTGAGCCTGCAGCTCTGCATTGCGAATCTGTTTCTCCAGCCCTATTAACCAATAGTAAAGACGCTTACTGAGTTACTATTCTACCTGCACAATTATTGCTCTGTTGTCAGAATGTCTCGCGATGTTTGTGAATTCTTAGAAACAAAACACCACATCATGTCGGGTTAAAATGTGTTGTAAACTGCGTTACTGAGAATTGTAATGGGTATTATATTATCCACATTTCATAAGTAATGTGTTATATTACTGCGTTACAGCAAAAAGTAATACATTACTGTAACTCCGTTACTTTTGTAACGCGTTACACCCAACACTGTTCAGTATAGATGTGGTTTTCTTGTTTCTGTGTGTCAGATATGACAAGCAGCTTCAGGAGGAGGAGCTGTCCCTGCAGCAGCAGAGGAGGCGGCTCTACAAAGAGGTGTCTGACGAGAAAGAGAGGCTAGCTCAGCTGGCTGCAAGGTGAGAAAATCTGAAAAAACCTCCGCCAGAGACATCCCCACAGTGCTCCAGTAGTTGGTCATCATAGAGGTCTGCAGAAGAAGCTGAGTCAGTGGGAAATCAAGACAAACTGCAGCTAGGTTCCAGTCTGGCTGGGTAATGCTGGAACACTGTTGAGAGGAAACATTGAACATGCATTAGACTGGAACTGCTTTCAGGTTGTGTGTTACAGAACACACAACTGTTCTTATACACACATATACACAATATCAATATACAGAACTGACTTCAGTGTACACTATGATAGGCCTTCCTACAACTAACAAAATGTGCAACTGCTACCAAAAGGTGCTTGTCAAGAACCAAGAACGGAATTTGCCAGGCTTATGTGAGAGATTAACCTGAGCAATAACAGTTCATGGGGAGTACGGCGAAGAGAACTTGTTGCAAGCAGTAGCGCTGAGCAAAGTGATTAGAACATGACCACACACTTATAATAAACACATATATAAAGTCAACCTTACTCGTATTGACCATCAGTTCACTATTATTTCCCGTTGTGAAGAGCAGTACACTGCTTCAGCAGTATTCCTTTTCCTGTTGGTTTGTATTATAGCGGCTACTGGATGTTATCAATACATCGGCTACACAGGTTGCCATGTCAGACATCACAAGTAAAATCATAATGAAAAATAAATGGTCAAATAATCCTGTAGAAAACGGCTTAAGCCACAATATGATAGCAACAAGCAGTCCAAGTTAGTCAGATTAGCTTCTGTTGCTCTGCTAACATCACCCATCTACCAGAGAAACGTTAATAACGGCGTGATGATGCCAAAAAGTGTCCATTCGGACTAAAAGCACATCCACCTATGGGGATGGGGGAATGCCTCAGTGGACGTTGCTTGTGTGACAGTCACAGGGAGTTACTACTGTCCAGCAGTCGCTGCCATGAGCAAACGGTAGACTAAACGCCGAAACGATTATTTTGATTCTTCTTTTCAATGCTCTTCTTTCTGTTTGTGTGGCAGGCATCGCAGTGAGCTGGAGGAGCTGCGGAGACAGCTGGAAGAGAACAACTCTCTGGCTGGACGAGCCCTCAGAGAAGAGCTGGACAAGACCAGAGAGGAACAGGAGAGGAGACACCAGGTGATCAGCGACACGGGGCAGAATAACAGTATCACTAACCTTAGACTTTAACAGAATCCATAAATAAAGTTTGTCTAGTATCTGCTAACATCCATCCAGAACAAGGTAAAGCAGCAAAATAATTGAGTGTTGTTTGTGTTCCTAGTTGGAAATGAAGGCATTACATGAACGCATGGACATCGAAAAGCAGACCTGGGAAGAAAACTACAAGAAAAAAGAGGTTTGTTGACGTTCTGTTCTGTGTGTAAACTCTACCTGCTGTAGTGCACACTGAGGTGTAACAAACCACTGAATTTCCTGCATTGTGCTCATAAGGCTCAAATATTTCTGGAGCTCCTATTTCAGTTGTTGTTAACAAACTAATATATTTTCCCTAGTGACTGAGGCAGGTGGCACATGTCCAGCTCTATGGAGTGCAGGAGAGTGAGACCCACCTGACTACTTAAAGAGTACTAATAATAACTTTATTTATACAGCACCTTTTTGAAAAAGAGTTTACAAAGAGGTTTGATTTCAGGTTTATTTAGAACACAAAAACACTGCAGAGAAAATGATAAAAGATTTGAAAAAACATTAAAGAATATAAAAGTAAAGCAATAAAATGACAACATAAAGAAAACTCTGTTGTTTGTGAACAAAGGAGTCCAATGGAACTTATATTACCCAAAAATGCGTAGTGGGGTCTCCTGGAGAAATGATTTCAAGAGATGTTACTGATTCTGCCAGCCTTATCACCTCAGGCAGGTTGTCTAAAGGCCGAGGGGGCCCTGATGGCAAAAGAAAGGTCACCCTTAGATATCAGCCTCAGCTTTTGAGCGTCCAGAAGGATTCAAGGCTGCGATTTGTATTGAGTTAACATTTCCACCATGTAGCTTAGGTCCAAACTAGACAGCTGACTAAAAATCCAAAATGATCAGGGAATGAATGTTGAGAAACCAATGAGAAGCCTCGCTGCTGCAGTCTGTGATTTGGATGAAACCGTCTGGGTGTAAATCATATGCAATGAGGAAGAAAACATTGAAGGAGTCAGAGGCCTTCAGTGAGTTGTTAATAAAAAGTAATTAATCAATGAGGAAAAACGTCCACATTCATCTAAACCTGTGTGTGTTATTACCTTTTCCCCCCTGTATGTGCGTCAGGTCATAAAGCAGCCAGGACAGACAGCATGTGTGTTTGTGCATCCACAGGAAGCGTGGCTGCTGAGCCGTGAGCGTGAGCTCAAAGATGGACTGCGGCGGGAGCGCGACAAAGAGATCGAGCTGGCCATCTGGACTCTGGAGGAGGAGACCAGCAAGGACAAAGAGGAGTGTGAGAGGGCAGCTGACAACAGGTGTGTGTGTGTGTGTGTGTGGGGGTGTGTGGGGTGTGGGGTGTGGGTGTGGGTGTGGGTGTGTATGAACTGGTGGGATGTTTAAGGGCTAGGAAATAAACAGGGCCCTCACTACAGTGTTAACCACTATTCACACCTCTGTTTTAGGTTTTAAAGTTTAATAAATGCAGTAAATCACAGGGAATGCAGCTCTTATGTTTACTTGTGCAGTACTCCTGTTACACATACACTGCAGATTGCTAGTGGTGCAAAACTGTTTTTGTGTCTTGACATGAACACATGACTGATCTTGTGGCTCAACATGTCCTGCATATAAAGAGGATGTTGATCGGATTCTTGAAGACTTAGAGATGTTCCACATTTTCCCATTTTTTTTGTTCCAAATCTTTGTTGCACAACTTTTCTCCTTATTTTCACCAAAGGTCACTAAGGTTGTTTTAGGGCATACATAACAAAATGAGCTAAAGTTAAAAGTCATAAAAGAGAAGGATAAAAAAATGTGTTTTTCCATATATCGTCAAAGATGTTACATTGATTTCTACTTTCAATATAGTTTATATTAAATCTGTCTGATCTTTCTTCAGACAGAAAGAAGTACACTTTAGACAAACTGCTGACATGTCCAGATTTTACAGACAAAACACAAAAAAAGCACACAGATTTGTTCATCAGGGCTCCCTGATGCTCACGGTCAGTTCATATTTGATAGGAGCCATAGTTTTTGAACAGGAGGCAAATTTGTCAGAGATGAACCTCAATGCCCATTTGAGCTCTCCCAATTTTAGTCGAAATCATTTCACTTTTCTGCATGTTTCCACTTAGTTCAGCAACATACCTACTATGTTTCTGTAGCTAAAAGCAGCTAGTCACCCTTCAGCTATACAAATATTCAGCTTTTCTGCATTTTCAGCTAAGATATTGCTTCTCTTATACAATAAATAAGGATCTTTCTTTTCTATTTCTCCTGGTACTTTTCCATGTAGTAGGATTCGTTTTGTAGTTTTTTTAGAAAAAATAGTCTTTTATAGATATTTCCAAGAAGTCAGTTTAAAAATAATTTCCTCTCTTCTCAGGGTGAAGCGTGTGAGGGAAAAGTATGAGACTGAGCTGAGGGAGCTGGAGCGCTCTGAGAGGGCAGCCATGGAGAAACAACAAGAGCTGAGGAAGCATCAGATGGAGACGGAGGGAGAGCTCATCAGACTGCAGGGCGCGCTCAGACAGAAGGAACAGGAGACTGAGGACGTCACACAGGTAAGGAGCAAAATGTTCTCAGTCATTTATAAAACCCTCTGGTTCCATCTTGTGTCCTTTCATGTTAGCAGCTTGTTGAATGAGTCGGAAAGATTTCATATGAATTCACTCCTGAACGTGTCTATTCAGACCAGGGATAAGCTGGTGGAGGAGCGCCGCAGCCTGGCGGAGGTGATCAGGCAGGAGTTTGCTGAGCGGCTGGTGATGACGGAGGAGGAGAACCGCAGGATGAAGGTAGAGGTGTCAGAAGGGCGAGCTAGGCTACGGCTAGAGGTGGAGAGAGTCACCAGGGAGAAGGAGGAGGAGCTGGCAGAAGTCCACCAACGGTAAAGTGGAGTGGGACAGTACGATAACAACTTTTTGACTTAAATAATTGTATTCTGTATAAGAGCCTGCTAGGTAAAATGAAAATGTCAAAATCTATTAAAATGTCTAATCACCATGTGACAGTATGAGGCTCATAGATGTGTTTTTTGAGACTCCCCTGATGTGTGTATATATATATTTTTTTTAAAGGTAATGTACAACATTTTGAATTCAACTATTGCAACACCTGCTTTGATATATAGCCTTTGCCATTTATAAATGCAGTATAAATGTGCTGAAGTTGTCCAAAAACATGGCCACCATTAATTCAAATCATCACAAAGGGCAGATCATTGTCATTACTCTGTTTTCAGATATATTAAATATAAGTAGACATCTTCTGTTTGGAAATATTGCATTATGACTTGACCCAAAGAAGATCTCAATAACCGTAATGTTATTAAGCACAAAATCTCTCTTTAAGTTTCCCTTGTTAACGTCCTTTTGTCTGTGACTTGCCAGAGTGAAGTCGGCTATCTTGAAGAAGGAAGAAACTGTCAATCATCTCCGGAAGCAGCACGAGGTGAGTGCCCTGCCGACACACAGAGCATGATGGATCAGAGAATACGGTTGTGCAGAGATGATTGACAGCATTTCTAAATATATGGCCCTCTCCTCTGAAAGGCTGCCCTGAAGAGAGCGGATCACCTGGAGGCCCTGTGGGAGCAACAGAGGAAGCAGCTGCTGGAGAAGTGACTGACAGGAGGACTTCATCCGTCTGGACCTCTCCCCCCCCCCTGCTCTGAGCTCTACCCTTTGTGTCGCACCAGCCCTCACCTGATTTTCTTTTTTCTCTTGGATGTTGTTCCTGCCAGCAAGACTGAACCTGTTGAACTACAGAAGGAAAATGGATACAGAATGGGGAAATCCTGGCATGAATGAATGTGTTGTCTTGGAGCGTCCCTAGTTTAAATGCCACAAACCAGGTGTCACCTGATGAATAGACAATTGTTGGACTTCTCTTTCCTCTTTGTTTGCTGCAGCTTTTTGTGACTGTACCCCCCTTCCCCCTTCCCTCTTGAGCAGGAATGCTTCAATGTTCCCCACAGAGCTGCCACAGAGAACAGTTCCAGATGTTTGTGGAACCAGCCCGGGCCTGTGCTGGTGTAGAGTGGGAGAAGGACCACTTAAAACAAACCAGTCGGCATCCACGCCGCAGTGTGAGCCTCTGTTTGTACTCACGGTTCCCCCTATTATCTGCCGAGTCATGCGTTTTGTCTCAGTGCCCCCTAAAGGCGAGTGCTAATTACAGGATCTATGACATGGCCCCGCTCTGTACAGCTGTGAACAGTTTGTTCTGTGTGTCCCATCCAAACATAGGAACTAACCAAGACGTAGGAAGTGATTTCCTAACACTGGTTACACAAGAGAGAGCATGGCGAATGTTGAGAGGAGGGACGAGTATGTCACTGAAAGGAAAGAAAAAGGGCATGTGCGAGCCGGAAGACGGAGGATTTTAAGAGAACGTTTCTGAACGTAAAGAAGGAAGAGGACAGAGGATCAGGGGGTGGAGGGTAGAAGGAATGCGCAGAGAAGATGTTTATAGGATTAGTAGAGCAGAGCTGGGACAGAGCGGGTGGTAGGAGGGTTTGAGGGGGCACAAGTCATGTGACCAGAGGTATGTTAAAAGCCATATAGCTTCCACCCCCTCCGATCTAGAGGCTGCTCTGTGACAAAACGCATCAAACTCAACTGGCCAAAGGGCGGCCTCGAGTCACACACACACACACACACACACACACGTAAACTATCTGCATTTTTGATACTGTTTCGTAATCTTCTCAGGAGATACCTCCCCTCAGCACTTGCAAATCTTAGTTTTTCTAATTCCTTTACAATGATTAAGGGATGAAGCCAGGCACAAAAAGTCTTTGTGGATAAGATTTCAGCGAGAACGGTCCAAAGCATGAGTTAGCGAGGGGTGGGGGTCTGAAACAATTGTTTGTTCTTCAGAGAGAAAGTCTACCCCTCGAGGTAAAGCCTGTTATTTAGGTGCACCATGATTAGAAATTAAAATCAGACCCTCACATCGGAAAATATTTATTCTGCTCCTTTTTTTCTTTATTTATTTTCCAATTTAGCACTCTTACATGACCTCTTTTAGTGTTATCGGTCCTCAGAAAGGTCGAGGATTTGAAGGTTTTTTTTCAAAGCTATAAATGTAAACTATAAGTGTTTTACTGTAACTTTAAAAGTGCTTAAACTTTATAACTATGCCATTAGTAGATGGTTTAAATACAGTATGTCAGGTTTTTCTGACATGAAAGTCCTCCGAGCCACAATGTAAAGGGTGCATATGAAGTGTAATGTAGTGGAAGGGTCGCAGTTACGTAGTGCAGCTTTATGGGTAATGTAGTTTCTGACCTGAGGTGTCACATCTGATTGTCACAAGAGCCAAATACCACTTTGAAATCAATTACAACCCTCCTGAATACAGGAAAATACATAATAAATATACATTTTTATATAAATATATCTTTTTGCAAGATAAAAGGACGATATGTGTCACTGTGAGTGACACATATCGTACTACAAGTGCTTATAAGCCTTGCCTTTTGTATGTATGTGGGCCACCATTCCTCCCATTTTGACTTGAGATGACACTGTCAAATACACACTCATGCGTGCACAAGTACCTTCTTTTTTATTTATTTATTTTATTTGTAATTTTGTATGCAAACCATTCCAGATGTCATCGGTTACCGCTTGTTCAAGTTATACATGTACCAGTATCTCTTGACCTCAAGGTTTTCCTATCTTGTTTAAGTTTAGTTTTTATTGTTAGTAATGGCGATGGTTCGAAAAACTGTGAAGAAGATGGTGACTGAAAGGAGAATAAAAGGCAAAGACTGCTAGAAAGATGCACTGTGTTCCTTGTTTGTGTTCGCTGTGTGAAAACAGACAATTGTTTGCTTGTTTCTGACCCCCGCCCTCCCATCATCCCTTGCTCTCTCAGACCATAACTCACGGGTTGGGAAAGACGGAGAAGAGTCTCTAATCACATCTATCCACCAACACCCTGCAGAATCCAAACTGAGAGCCAAAATAGCTGTTGGTTTGGAGAATCAAATTATTTATTCACTGCGTTTAAATTCATTCCTGAAATATCTGTAAACCTAAATGGATTTTTAGGCATGTCCTAGATGCCTTTTTTTGCCATGTTAAAACCACCTCAGGGATGTGTCAGCCTATACATCTGGAATAAAGAGCTGACCCACTTCTTCTCCTCCGTCTTCCTCTTTTTTCTCGCCCTCCAGCTAGCTCACTTCCTCCAAAACTGCCAAATCAACCGGTGGTGCGTACTGAAATGTGTCTCTCCTTTCAGAGTATTTCCTTTCTTTTCACTCAGGAACCCACACCGTTGACTCTCACTTGGCTCCGAGGGCGCGGGCTGACTGCTGGCTGGAGTGAATGTAACTGCTGATGTGCAGAGAATGTCTTTAAAAAGCTGTCAGCTGTGTGCTGAAAATTCAGCCTGCATGTTCCTGCTCGTCACCTAGCAGTTCCTCAGCAGTTATGTGTGTGTGTGTGTGTGTGTGTGTGTGTGTGTGTGTGCGTGCGTTTCCTTCCTGTTCTGTGATCAAGCATAGCAGAGATCCTTAGAGCTGTCTGCTCATGCCTGACTTTATTGCAGCCTAGAGTGGGTTTCTCTTTCTCCACCCCTCCCCTCTCATGCTGTGGAGTTGAGGGTTGACCAATTGCCAGCAGCTGTTGCTCATTTCACAATGGTCCCTCCCATACAGTGCTGAGGCTGGCAGTGCAGTAGCTCCACACTAGATGAGAAGCAGAGCTCCTAACTTAGAGGACTACATGACCATGCGAGAAACACTGAGACTACAGAAAACAGAGGATTTTCTACTGGTAAGAAAATTCATCTTACTCTAGCTGTCTGTTTTCTCTCTGAACGGCTTTGTTTTATTCAGACCGGAACATGGTGACACGAGAATCCTCTGACTAAAGGGGAACCCATGGTTTGTCAGATTTTGTATGTTTCCTTTCCTGTCTTTTATTTTGCTTGGACTCCTTTTCTCAAACACTTTAAAGACTTGTACGCCACTCATTTAATGTTGGAGTCTCTGCTGAAACTGTATTTTTTTGTGTGGAAAAATATGAATCCCCCCACTGGAGTTTGTTTCTCTTGTCTCTCGTGTCTGTTATCAGAGACATGGCAGCTGAGTTTATCTCTGGATCCCTACAACACATTCTTTCCATTCCCCATGTACCCTCAGCCAGGAGTCCCACAAGCCTGGGAAACTGTACCACTCACATTGTCATCAGCGCTGTTATTATTTCCCTGACCCACTTATCAAGTGATCACTCTCTGAAGGACTTAAGAAAAGCAGCTGGAGACTTGACTTAGTTTAGATATTTATCAGAGAATGGCCCTGGGCTGTGTTTAATACACTTACAAAGAGGTGAGAAGTGGAGAAGAAGGTGGTGCTCGGGGGTCTATGCTAATGTCGTCAACTTCTGCTGGGACCTCCAGAAGCATACATTTACAGTCAGAGCGAGAGTTTCCTGTTAAGGTAGAACTTCTGGTTTGCTGAACTCCCTGCCAAACAGCTTTCAGCTGACACCTGTTTGACTAACTTCCTTGGATGTGTATCTTTTAAGTATTTGGTTGTGTGTTTCAGTGAACGTTTTTAAACCACAGCTAAAGACACATCCTTTAAATGGTCTTTTTGTCTTTATTTTGTACTTCCTTTATTTTGTTTTATTTATTTTAAAGGTCTTAAAGGGTTTTAACTTATATTATATATTTAACAGTTTTATTAGTAACTTTTCCTTTTAAGTAGATATTTTAATCGCTCACCCTTTACTATAATTTTGAAGGTTTTATTGCTATTATCTGTATTATTTTATTACACACACATTTTTACTTTTATTTTATAGGGTTTCATATTTTTCCCTAAATTCACTTAGTCTTGTGTCTTGTTTTTGGAGACTCATTAAGGAATCATTATTTATTTGTATGTGTCTCTTAACCTTAAAATTAAAAGTTAAAATTATATTTGTAGTTATTATGCTGCATGTATCAGTACAAGTTTTAAACATCTGATCAGAGGGGAATTTCTTGTGTCTTTTTAATGTGTGCCATTTTTTTTAATGCACTTAATCTGCGCGTGCTGTATGAAAAGTGCTATACAAATAAAGCTTTGATATTGTTATCTTTTTAATCTGTGCTTGATTGCCAAGTATGTTTACACGTAAACTATGAAGAATTTGCTGTGACGGGTTGAACGTGTTGCAATTTATTGTTAAATTCTTTCAATATATGTCTTTGGTGATATTGAAAATCTGTGAGGCAAGAAACCTTTCACACTTGATCTGACAATAAATATTTGATTCATGACATAAACACATAAATAAAAGATAAGAAGCCACACGGTTTCCATTGTCTTGCAAGAACAGAAAGGAGATAAATGAAAGCACCATGTAAAAAATTGGTGAGATTGAAGGTTTCATTAAAAAGGGATTACTTCTGTTGACGTACTTCTTGTTTCAACTCTCTCTTTCTGTCTCCCTCCCACTGTAGTTTTGCTGAGAGAAGCCCAGAGTGGATCCTATTGTGAGCTAATTAAATCCATCAACCTCCAACTCCTGGTTCAAAAATCCTGAACACAGGACATTAGCCTCCTCCGCCTCCATCCTCCAGGAGAGGAGGGCACGGCACACGCACACACAGACCTCCGGCTGAGGATACACACTAACTGACGGGAATGGTGCGCTCGAGGAAGCTGGTGCTTGGATTTGGCACCGCTCTCTGCTTGCTTGGCATCTACGTCCTGTGTTTTAACCAGGAGACACCTCTATCCAGCTCCAAAGTGCCTATGAAAACTTTCTATCACTTAACACACAAACATAACAGGTGAGGAAGCTGACAATACATGCCCTGATCTGAATACCAGGTGAACTGGAAGTATGACAAGTGACATGTTTTTATTGTTCTGCGAGTCTGACATAATGTATGGGGGAAAAAAATGCTGACTCATGGCATTAGTGTTCACTTCAGTCACATGACTTATGTCTAGCTGATCATGTGCTTAACCTGCTTAAGGCAAAAAAGAAAGGACCCCCCCCCACCCTCACACACACAAGCAGGAAGTGAAACTGGCTGACATATAGTGACCTGCAGTTCAGAAAAACTCTTACTGCAAATGATCTGAGACCAAATATTAAATGTTAGGATATTTTCCAAAGCATTGCACTTCCATACAAATTGTAAATTAGCTATAGAAAGATTAAAAGGGAAGGCTAAGTTATCGGAACAAAGGCCAATATTTATAGGCTTTAAGTCCTCTGTATGAGTCAAGCTCAGAAAACTCTTGATCCTACACTTCCCATAGTGAGTTGTGATTCATTATTTTATTTTTTTAAAGAGTTTAATTACCTACACTGTTTATCTGATTTAATTATCAATATTCTCAATTTAAAGTTAAGGACGGATCTAGTCTTCAGAACTTTATGTTCTTTTTTGCTAAGTAATGAAATTATCCAACAGTAAATTATCCTGATTGTTACTTAAAACTTATTCGCCTTGTCTGAAAGCTATTACTTTATGTTGATCATAATTTGGGAGGATTTATTCAATAAAAAAAAGACAATGTAAATAATGAACTAAATGATTTGTAATGTAGATCCCCAATTTGATTAGAAAAAAAGCTAGTTATTATTTGTTCTAAAATCTAATGGATAAAGGAGATTATTAGGGCAAGGTAAAAGGGGAGAAAATTATAGGATTTCTTTATTGCATTTTGAGTTAAAACGTAGATGTTAACAATAAACTAGACATTCCAAGATTGAAGTTGAACTTTTTAAAATAAATGTAAATAAGATTGTTTGCTGACTAACTGAAAGTTTAACAAAAAATAAAATATTTCTATTTTCCTTTGTCCTTAAGCCTTGCCCAAATACTGAAAGTACATAAAAACCAACCCAACAAAACCATCCCATATGTTGTTTTGAACTATCTAAATCAGAGACACGTGAGGAGACAACCTTGTCCCTTTCCATCAGTATTCAGCTGAGAAAAGGGACGAGGTTGAAGGGTTAAACCTTAAGATCGTGGTATAAAAGGTTCCATGGTTTTTGTGTAACCAGCACTTATTCCCCCTCTAGTTGTATCATTGTGGTTTTAACAAAGGAGCCACACAGCGCTCGGGCTGCACTAATGGAGGTAGTCTCTTACACGCGTATGTGAAATGTATGCTTTGTTATATTGGGCAGCGCTCCAGGTTTAAAAGCCAACCGGTCCAGATAAAATACATTAAGTCAGCGGACATGGGAAAGATGGCTGTTTCTAAAAGGTCTGTTTCAGAAACTAAATGCTAAGTTTGGGCATGCAGAGCTCGCAGGTCTTTCATTTAGAAAGCTGTTCTTTAATTTGAATGCCTTGGTAAAAATAAGGTTGTGAGTTTCCTCTTCCACTACCCCTGCCAGGCATTTTGATATACTACACCATGATTTTCTTTCACTGTACTGTGGGGCCCTTTTTGCATTTAAAAAAATGTAACAAAATAAATTAACTTAATGACTGAAAGTCCTTTTTTTATTCACAATTATCTTTCAAAATACTCAAATATAAAACAGTTAAATATAAAATCCTAATTTATTTCTTTATTATACTTCATACCATAACATCTTTTTTTAAATATTAGATGTATTTAAATGTCCTGGAAATGAACTAAAACAATGTCTTTATTATTTTCTTTTTTAATTGTATTTTTTATTTCAATGATCTGTCAAAAGAATCATTGTGTGTGTGTGTGTGTGTGTGTGTGTGTGTGTGTGTGTGTGTGTGTGTGTGTGTGTGTGTGTGTGTGTGTGTGTGTGTGTGTGTGTGTGTGTGTGTGTGTGTGTGTGTGTGTGTGTGTGTGTGTGTGTGTGTGTGTGTGTGTGTGTGTGTGTGTGTGTGTGTGTGTGTGTGTGTGTGTGTGTGTGTGCGCACGTGTATTTGTTTAACATGAAGCAATTATGTTGTAGTTTCACATTAAATGGAGTGTCCGTATCTACGCCTCACACCCCGGCTTTATGAGGTATAATTGTTCGGCGTGACATCCGCGGCATCTGAAGATTCAGGGTATAGATAAGTGCCCTGGTTACCTCAAGCTAAATCTGAATTGCCGGTCTTGTATTAAAGGATTTATTAACACTGTGTTGGTTGATTTTACCAGATTTTCAACCATATAACCGTAACTCTAAGTCCATTACTAGCTTTTTTTTAAGCACCTTTGAACCCTATCTTTCCTTCTTCCTTATCTCCTATCCTCATACACAAGTCCCATATACATGTGATGGCAACTAAGCGTTCTCCTTTCCACTGACAAACACAAAAATAGAGTTTAACAGCTCTGGAAAAAATGCTTGAAGTAGACCTCAAGTTAATTGCCAAAGTCACACAAATGCAATCTCCACCCGGTTTCATGATGGTAACATGTATTCCATGCAGTGTGAGTTATAAATCAACTCATTTTTTGAAATAAAAGTTTGGATCCTCCCATTCTCTTATTACTCATGCAGAAAACGTGTTACTGCCACAGACACATCCTGTCAACTGTTTTCAACCTTAAAATGTAACTTTCTTTGGTTATTTATGTTTCTGTGTCTGACAACTATTTAATAAAAATCATTTACGGTGATAAATTAATGTTCTTTCTTGGTTTCTTGCATTAGGCAATGGATACCTTTTCGATATGAATCTGGAGTAAACGGCTAGTAAGCTTAGCATTAAGCCTTGAAATATATATGGCTAAACTGCTCAAGGTCCTTTAGCATCTCTAAAATCTCTTTTTGTGTGTTTCATAGAAACAACAAGATATGACATGTAGATTAATGAACTTTCTAGATAACCTTTTGCCAGAACTTGCGATCTGTTTCAAAGTATTCCAGTTTCTATGCCAAGCTGAGCTAACTAGGTGCTGGCTCTAGCTTCAAACTAGTCGTATCAATCTTCTCATATTACCCTCATCAAGCACACAAATAAGCATGGTTCCTACAAAGTTGAACTATTCCTTCCAGAGTGAAGCTCATGGGGTCATGTTGAGAGAGTGAGAGGGTTCAGCTAGTTTACTTCCTGCTGCGACCTTCGGGGCTCATTACCAAATCTTGTTCTCTCATCCACAGCGATTTACCAGATTCTGAGGACCTTCTTGACCAAGAGGAAATCAACGACCAGTCGAATACTTTCTCTACCTTAGACTCAAAGCTATCGGTTGAACCAGAACCAAAAGAGGACAGCATTGTCCCCAATGTCCCAGATGTCCCTAAAGTCCCGGATTCCTCAGATGTCCCAAAGTCCAGTTCTAAGTCTGATGGCGTAGGTAAAACCAGGACCAGCACCAAAGGCCCCCCACTGCCCCAACCAAACGCAGATGGACCGACGGAGCCCTCCTACATCGGAGACACCTACATGAGTGAAATCCTCCCACCACAAACAGTAAGTTCTGCATGTGCAAAATGTGCTGGTGTGTCAAGGACTGACTATTCTACCCACAATCCTCTGTGCAGCAGGATAAACATGACATTGACTGAGTTTATAATTATTGAGTTGAGTTGCCAAGAGAGCACAAAAAGTTGACAGATTGATACTAGAAATATATGAAAAAAGTGGTCAAAGTTATGATGTCGGTACGTGGATTTGTGGGGTGCGTTCCAATAGCCAAACTACAATTCTATTAGGTATTTCAGAAGATTTCCTATGTCCCTATACGTAGTACGTTAAATGAAGTAACCTAAAAATACAAGGATTTCAAACCGCATCCTGTTTAATTTTGCTGTATTTAATACTATTCTTTTATTTTTACTGACTATTCTTGCCCACAATCCTCTGCGCAGTGGGATGAACATCACATCCACTGAGTCACCGAGAGTGCACAAAAGACGACAGACTGAAACTAGAAATATATGAACAAAGGGGTCAAGTTGCAAAGATATGGTGTTGTTTGTCCCAATTGTATGCATACTGCCTCTGACAGTAGCCTACGTACTTTGCAAGGGCAGCTGCAGTACGTACTAAAAGTAGAAGTAAGCCATTTGGAATGCAGCCTTAGTTGTTGTTTTTTTAAGAAATCTCTTTAGTTTTTGGGACAATATTGGTGCTCATTGGCACAGAGAAATAAAATACTATATCAGCATCTGATACACAGGTAATGGCATTTCTCTATACTTGGATCGGATCAATTCCTTATTGTTTTTCCATGTGATTTGATGGAAGACTAATGAAATATCATCAGTCTTTTTGTCTTATTCTTGACTTATTAATGACAAACACAGTGGCTAGAATAATAACAATAGAATAATTCCTTATTGGGTGAAGGACTATAAGACTTAACAAGTTCTACCGCACACAACGGGAAGGGCAGGTTGTAATGAAAGCATTTTTTATGGTTCACATGATCTGGTCACTCATATCTTTGAATAACTCATGTTGTGGATAACTGGTTATATGGCAGGTGCCACAGTTGTACTGGGTGCATCTGTTATTTCAGGAAATATTTCATAAGAAATCAACAGTTGTCGACTTAGGCTCTGTTTCTTCTTCCTCGTATATTTTTGAACACAAGATAGATATGACAACTCAAATCTGCCTCAACATCTTGGGATTGAACTGCAAAATAATTTAGCAATCCCAATCTTTCTATGGGAATTACCTGCCATGCACATATTGTCATTTTCTATGAATCACCTTTCAAAAATAAGCTTTAAGATGTTACTTAAGAGCGCACACAGACTGAATTCACAATTTATTCCATAGAGAAGCAGTGTCATATAACACTATTACCTAGATACATATAAATGCCCTAGTGGATAAAAGCTGTTGTTGTTAGCTACTACATGGGTCAATCTTACTATTCGGTGCCATTTCAGCATGGTAACTTTCAATCAAAAAATACAAAATGTTTGATGTTTTTAACATTTCATCTGAAAGAGGGATTTTCAAACTATAAGAAAAATGTATTGGTCCAGCTATGGATATTATACTGTAATGTTTTTTTACCAAATTCTTCACACATGACGTAAGCCAAATGTCCACCCTGTTATGGGACATTCTCATTCCTCTTGATAACTGTTTTGAATGCACAGTTTTAGTAATATTTACATTTTCTAAGAGCTACAATGTCCCTCATTTCACCCTGCAAGGATATTTTCAGAAAGTATGCATAAACAAGCATTATATTGAAAGAGGCCATGTTCAGTTTAAGGCACAATGTAATTTCAACACATTTCTTTTAGATTTAAAAGGAATATAAATGGAATTTGAACCCATTTTTAAGTACATTTATTTTGCTGATTCATTCCCTTCAAATAACCACAGAGACATGCATTACATTTGTTGATTTGATTTAATTAACATAAAAAACACACACAGGTAACAGGATGGACAGAGGAGAAACAGGGTGGACAGGAAGTAACAGGGTGGACATCAAACCAGTGAACAACAAACATTCAAGAAACATTTAGCACCTCTCAACAAACTCATGTAGATGCATGTCCACATTGAACAAACTCTCTGTACACCAAAAATCACTCACACCTCTCACCTCTCAACTATGCAACAACAAGACAGACAGAGACAGACACAGACAGAGACAGTTATGGAACAGACCAGCAACCCATGTGTTTTCCAACAAAATCCCACACCATCTTCTCCAGCTGAACTGACCTCTTATTCAGAGGTTGTGGCTCTTTCATTAGACACACAACCTGGTCATCCCTGTACCATGAAATGTCCTCTCGTGGACTTGACCAGTAGAACTTGTTGGTGCCATTCTTGTGCATGCATTTTACTTGTACATCATCCTCAACCTCCAAGATGATGCCTGGGTAGGGCTCACCATCATAATTGATAATGCACCACTGACCAATGTTGCCTTTTGAGATGTTCTCAGGCCGTGATGGTCCTTCGGTGCAATGCAGGCTTGCCTCTTGACCCATGCTTGCCTCTTGACCCATGCTAAAACACAGAAAGCATACAGTATCGTCACAATTAACAATCACTCTTTATAGATAAATGTCTATGCACCAGTTCAAGGATAGAAGACCATTAGACAGAGACATACATACATAGAGACAGATAGAGACACAGACACAGACACACACACACACACACACACACACACACAGAAACACACACACACACACACACACACACACACACACACACACACACACACACACACACACACACACACACACACACACACACACACACACACACACACACACACATTGTAAGGGCAAGATCATGTTTGATCATTCAAATTAGAATCTACCAAATCAACAAAGCATTTACCTATCAACTTTCTTCTAACCTTGAGGGTCCGGGTTGTGGGGCATTTTCTGGCTCTGGGGGATTATCTGGACTTGGAGGAGGAGTGGTCATTGCCTCAAATGCCGTCCTGCCTTTGGCACTATCCCTCTGCTTTCTTTTCTTTTCTCGCCATTTATTTCTCTGTGCTCTCTGATGTCTTTCACTGAGATCTGCCACTTTCTTTTTTCTTCCTTCCTCTCTGTCCTTTCTCCACTTCTCTTTCTCATTATTGAGATATTTCTCTCTTCTCTCAGGGTCAGTGTCACGACGTGCCCTGTAGCGCCGCTGCTTTTCAGCTGCAGACAATGGCGCCATTCCCTGACAAATACATGCATACTATTTCAAATCATCTTTTTTGGAAGTATACAGCAAATTAATACATAATACGTTAATAATACATACCAATTCACACTTAAAGAAACAAAATGTAAATCTTATATCGACCCTGTTACTATGTGTCCCCCCTGTTACCGTGCATTACAGTAACAGGAGGGACAGTAACAGGGGGGACATTTTATGCTAAAGTCAGCCATTACTGCTAATTTGATGAACAACAAGCTAGTACATGATGATCACTGACAACGATTTTTAACATGTTTATTAACCATATTATCAAAATTACAAACAAATATTAGTTCCCACTATAAACAAGCATAACAGGGTGGACGTGTTATGCTTGACCTCATCAGTAAACCTTTATAAAACATTGAAATAAATGTTGAGTAAAGAGTGGTACTTACTCTGCTTCTTCTTGAATGTTTTCCCTCCAAAAATATTGTTACATTAGAGAGTCATGTGACTAAAAGAATAGTCAGATGATGCGTTCTATGGAATTCTCATCAGAGTAACAGGGGGGACAGTTGACTCAGGGACATAACATATTTGAAAGATTTTAAGCATTTAAAATGCATTAATAACAGAAAATAACATCTGGTGAGAAATACTTTAAATAAGACAATACAGAAATGATGAAAAACCTTGAATTTATTAGATTTTCCTTACTTATATATGTAACTGAAGTCACGCAAACATGTCTGGGGACATAGTATTTTAGTGTACTTGTGCTAAAATCAGACTATTTTATTTTAAATTCATTTATCCTGTGTACATATAATTGTGTCCTATGGTAGAGGGTGGTTAAGCATACAAGAAAAGGGTTTAGAAATAAGTAGAAGCCCATTTGTACACAAAATATACCATATTATGTCAATGGGACTCAAATGGCACCAAATACTAGGAATGACCCACATAATTGGTCCCAGGGAGAGTCCGGAGGTTAATCTTGAGGTTGTGCAACGACTTGTTTTGTGGAACTATTTCTGCTGGCTTTATTATGATCATGAGGGCCACAAATCTATGTTGCTGCTAATTCACAAAGAGTAGAGAAAGTACTGTAAGTGTGTGGTTAGATTTTGAAAATACACAAACGTAACAGATAATAATCATTTTAACTTGGGTCTACCTTTATGTCGTTCACAGTTTTATAGAGAAAGTAAGATTGGTATACATCAAATAATGTTAATTTAATATTGTTGGCAAACTTTTAGAACAAAATATAAATAAATATTGTGTAAAATGAAAGGAAATGTAATTCTAAAAGAGTTTGAGAAGTGTGTATAAATGGAACATTTAGTTAATTAACAGCAGCTAAATTATATTCAGGATTTTTTTGTACTCTTAAGCAAAAAAAAGTGATACATTTAGTGCAATGAAGATCTAAGGATTGACAAATTAGGATTGGAAGTGCCAGGAATATTCCCTTCACCTGAAACTATCATAAAACGATCTACTTTTTTGTAAGTGAAATAGAAGAGCTGTTGAGATGTGTGATGATAACAACCAGTCTGTACCTGTCTCCCTCAGAACTGCACGGATGGTATCCAAAGACGAGTCGCCGAAACAGAATTTGGTCGTCGGTTTCTGAAATACATTCCAGTCGTGCAGTGGCACCAACACGTCACTCCAGAACGATACCAGCGCTTGAGCAAGTATCCAGGAACACATGGCTGGGGGGGGATCGATTACAAGAGTAAGTTTTTGTTCTTCGATATGTTTTTTCTCTCAAGAGGACATGTTATGCTCATTTAAAAGGTAACATTTGTATCTAGTGCCTCTACTGGGACATGTCTCCATGCTTTAATGTTCATAAAGCTCTTTATTTCTCTCATACTGCCTGTGCTGCAGCACCTCTTTTCACCCTCTGTCGGAAACTAGAGCCCTGTCTGCTCTCATTGATTAGCTGACTGGCTCTGTTGTGATTGGTCAACCGCTTAGAGATGTTTCGTCCCTTAGCCTATCACGTACATTGTGGTGGAGCACTAGCCAATAGAAGCTTAAGTATAACATAGTGCAATCACTACCTCTGGAGGGAACACAGGCATTTTAACCTCTGCAGACCATTTACATGCAATAAAACCTATATAACACACTACAGTTTAAATTGTTTTCTTTAAATGTGTGTTTAGGAACAAACTAACCCTTAGAGTTTAAGGCCGTTGCTTTAATTATATTTTTCTTCTTTTTTTTTTATTGAGTGCAGTGTTTTACAATAATTTATGAAGACTTTTAAATCCTATTTGAGATATCCTGTCAACATGACCTCCTTTTAGACATGTGTTGATACAATCCACAATGTAATACAAATTACGTTCATATTAGACTTGCTGTGTAGACATCAAAGGTTATATATAGCTGTTTGTTTTCATACCAAATGTATTCAGACCGAAGGCAGAAACTATTTTGGATAATATGAGGACATGTGGGCTTCATCACAGCTAAGATGATTATCGTGTTGAGATAATTGTTGCTTCCTGTCTCTGTGTACTACACATGCAGCCTTGTGGGGGCGGGGGTTCAATTCAGATCAATCACAAATAACTGAATCTGTTGGTGGATGCAATTATATAAGCACCAAAAAAAACTGTGTTTCAAACACTAAATCTTTTTCTCATGAATCAAGGATTTTTGAAAGCCTTTAAGACTGTGTATAATAGATCTCATCGTAATCAACCGTTTTTTCTGTGTCCACAGCGTTGGTGGAAACCATGTCCTTTCTCAACTCTTCTGCTAATCAGCAGATGTTGGATGACTGGAAGGATCGCAGAATTAAATCAGAGTGTATCCGCTGTGCTGTGGTGGGGAATGGTGGGATATTGAAGGGTTCAAATAAAGGGAAGGAGATCGACAGTCACCACTATGTCTTCAGGTACATATCCTACATTGAGAGTTTCCTAATTACAGCTTAATTCTACAGTCAAATCCATTTCAGGCAGGGCCACTTTGGTCAAAGGAAGTTTAATTTCATCTGCAGTGCAATGTCTTTGGTCGCATGGCTCTGTACCTTTAAAAAAAAAAAAGGTCTCTATCCTCTAACGTGTTTTATTATAAAATGAAACTAAAATCTTCCTATAGCCTTATGAATATATCAACAGTTTTATCTTAATGAACACAAAAAAATATTATACCATCCACCCCCTATATTTAAAAATCTTAACATACCTCATTGGTATTTCAATTCCCTAAATGTGTCTCTTATTAAATTAAATTTAGTACAAATTCCAAAATTTGGTAATGTGTAAATGAATATTTATCTGTTATAAACCACTAAAATATTGAGTGAGCAAAATCTGAGTCTAAGTACAAAAAGAAGAGCATGTAAGAGCATGCCCAAATCAAAAACATCTCATTCTTCTTATATCACTCAACTAAATCACTATTTTAATAATCATGACATTAGCTTTCATGCCCCACAATCCTAAAAATGAACCTCACAGTAGCCCCATATTTATAATTGTAGGCGTATTACCTTTGAAAATTGTTTATGTAAAACTTGATCACAAAATAATGAAAGTGAGCGGCAAAATCCTAAAAAGAATTGCAAAAACAATGTTCCCTGAAGCAACTAGCTCAGCGTGTATTTCTCAAGTCCTGTCGCATGCTGTGTGCCTCGGGCTACAGCGAGCAGGATGTAGGAGCAGGATGTAGGAACAGGATGCGTGAGCTGGATGTGTTTACTGTATGTTTGCACACTAACAGCTGGTGTTTCTGCATTACCATTGATTTAGCCCTCAGCAACAGTATTTAGTAAATCAATAGTGACTTTCTGTGGTGACTATTTAGATTGTTGTTGTTTGTTGGCCTTTTTTGTACTAAATGCAATGTTTGCGTTGTTGTAGGCTTCAACGCTGAACAATTAGTAACCTGCAGTTTATCATGTATTTGTAGCATATTAGTCAAGCTTTTTGAATCTTTCCGTAGCCTATGCTATAGTTATAATAATAATAATAAACATGCTTTTATTATATATTTTATTATTATTAATAATCATAATGATAATAATAAAATAATAAAAACAGTTATACTAAAATGTTGTTATTCTATAATATTTATTTAAAATATTTTGTTATAATTATTATTTTAAAAAATGCTTAAAACATCCAGTCCCTGAAACTCCCTGCTCTGCAGTATTGTTTGTTTGTAGGTATAAATCATTACTGTTACACAGATAAAAAGGTGTTGTGTGTTACAGGTCTCACAGGCCGCCTATGATTATAGTATAATAATGTGTTCAGCCTTTCCTTGATTAATTACATATTGTGTTATTTTACTGCCTCTGCAGATTGCCCTGTAATAACTACAGTTTTTTGATTACATTTGTGGATGATTGTGTTCTTCAGGACCAATGGGGCAATCATTAAGGGCTTTGAGCAGGACGTGGGTTCTCGGACCACCCACTACACGTTCTCGACCAACACACTGATGAACTCCATGAGGACCTACTCTGGTGCTGGGTATAAAAGCCCCCCTAAGTCTGATGTGAGAAATGATCCTCCAAAACCTGCTCAAATGTCGACATACCAGATTCAGGCACCTCACACTCTGTTCTTCTTCAACAGGAAACCCGATACATTTTCCTGCCGGATCATGACCGCGATTACCTGTTGATGAAGGCTGCGGCGACACACACAAAAGTAGAGAGAGGGCGTGAGAAGAACAAAGAGTAAGCAACGCTCTCATAATGATGATGCAGTTTGACTCACAATAATGTGAGTTTATTTGATGTTCTGATAAACTTTTACTCTTTTAAACTGGTGACTGTTTGTATGGTTGTGCGTTTCCTTCTAGTAATTTCATATTTTATTTCCACAGTCCATTGATGTACTTTGGAGAGGATGTGTCAGCAAAAAAGCTGAAGATTTACCACCCTGATTTTGTCCGTTACCTCAGAAACAGGTGAGTGAATTATTCACGGAACAGGTGAGCAGAATGAAAGGAGGGCTTGTAGTGACTGTAATACACATAATTAACCTCCTTCTAAAGTGTGGTTCTACACACTGTTGTTTCATGCCTGTAAGTATGACCGTTGGTTTATGCTCACATTTCAAATAGTTGGAAATTAGATTAAATGAGATGGGTGGGGCGGGGGAGCTGAAACCAGAGTGAGCCTCTGATGGAATTTCCGACACAGCGAAGAAAAGGGAAGGTCTTTTTATGTGTCATTAACTTTTAACCACTGGTTTATATTTGTCATGTTGTCTTTGTTTCAGATTCCTTCGATCTCATACCATGCAAACCAAATTTATGAACATTTACCGTCCGTCAACGGGTGCTGTAATGCTGTTGGCTGCTCTGCACACCTGCGACCAGGTGGAATTCAGTATTACTTTATGAAATAACCACTGTCAGTCAGCTGTGTTTACTATGGGCGAGGCTGCACTTGCCTGAAATGATGAGAATGTTTTGAACTTTGGCAGTTGGCTTGGCCAATCCTGTTATCTCTAATTATATGCCACCATTGACTCACTTCAACCATAGTTCTGTGTCCTTTATGTAAGCCGTTTGATTGAAGATTGCACATATTTCCTTCACAAAAGCTTATAATCTCTGTCAAAACCTGTTTTTCAACCTGTCTTCAGGTTAGATGGAATTTAAAAGCGATGATAGTGAGTCATTTCAAGAATTTGGTGTCCTAACTTTTGTGCCTCTTTTGTTGATTAAGGTGAGTGCATACGGCTTCATGACCCCGGACTTTAAGAAGTACTCTGACCACTACTTCGACAACGTCTACCACCCGGTGGGCTTCTTCGTCAACCACGACTTCCGTATGGAACTGTCCTTATGGCAACAGCTGCACAAAGCGGGCCTCATTAAACTCTACATGGGTTAGTGGATTCAATGACTTGAAATCACATGATCATGCCTGCATTCTGCAGCATTGGGAAACAGGAAGTCCCACCTACCTGTGCTCTAAATGACTTATTCAAGACTCTCTGAACTGAGCTGAAAGATTTATTTTTATGAAGGAAAAAGTGTCTTTTTAAAGTCGAATGCTGTGATGGTTCAGCATGGGGAATTTGGGATTTCTTAATAATCATGTTTTTCTTCCAGGACACATTTTTGGGGTTAAAATGAAACAGACTTTGGTTAAAAAGATGTTGTGCAATGTTGTTAGTCCACTTTCATTCACACTCAATGCAAGTTCTGCAAATGGTGGATGGATTAAAGTCAAATATGGCACCAATATTCAAAGGGGATGTAATGACTTTGGATTTGGTCTCGTTGTCAGTTCAAAAATGTTATTTGTGCAATACTTTATGACAAAGCAAGAGACTAACCCATTTACCTCAAAACACTGTCACTCATATTTTTCCGACCGTGTTTACAATCAATTATTTATGTCATCCTCTTAGTTTTAATCCTAGTCAGGGATATCAATAAAATAAAATAAACATAATATATGATTCATTAGAGTAATTTAAAATAAGCTATATATATTCAGTTGAAGCAGATTTACTCACCACTGACAATGAGCATAAGTAGCATAGATAGACTCTTTACACTGTGTCAATACAAGAATAGCAGTTATCAAACAAGAAATGATCAAAATGATCGCAACCCAGGTTCAATATTTTGAGGAAAATTATTGCATGTCATTACCAGGACAGCAAACACGCATTAATCCAAAACACAGGTTCAGGTCTGTCAGAGGGTGTTGAATATATTTTGCCTTGTTAGCAGATAACATGAAATATCATCCAAGCAATGACCGTACACATTGTTTTAATAGATTTCCTTTTTTTTCCAAAATTATTTTGGTACTTATTCTATTTCAAACTTAATTTCTTTAATGAATGTTACGGTATCTCATATCTAGTAGCATTGCTGTGGATGACATTTTTGCATACAACAGCATTTCAAAGTTTACAAATTTGTTACGAGCTGCAACAAACTTTAAATATTGATGAAATGTTGTTAAAACACAATTTGCCCACCACCAAAATTGAGCAAAACGATGTTTACTAGGCTGAGTTTAGAGCGTGTCATACAATCAGTCTCTGGCTGAGTTGAAGTGGTTTCTAACACTGTGTAATGCAGTGCAGGGAGAAGGGACAGGACTGCAATTGAGTTGGCCACTTTAAAATATCCTGCCTCCCTGCTATAAATAGACGGTCAGAGCACTGCTGGCAGTGGCCAAGGTCTATGCTGACATTAGCTCAGAGGATGATCTCTCTCTGGGTCTGTGTGTGGGGTTTACTGTGGAAGGACACACTGACAGCCTATAGCTCACTGGGACACATGTTTGAACCTGTGTATTTACTTAAAGGGACTTTATTTATTTTCTATTGTTCTTTCCTTTTTTTAAGCACAGACATGTACTTTCTTTTTTCACACTGTCATGACAAGAAAACTGTAAGTTCTGAGTGCCTTTTCTTTGAATGTGAACCAGCAGTTTGGGTTTAGCATTGAGGTGGACATTTCTAAGGTGATTTAGGACGTTTCCACCACAACACAAACAGTACCGATGGCAATTTCATTCAGTTTGGATGTTTTGTGACGGTCGCCATGGACTCCTTTGTGTTTACTGCTTGATCAGCCACCACACCTCTACTGTAAGCCATGGAAATAAAGGGCAAAGTCCACCTCTAACCCAACGAAGGCATTGCACCCTTAAATTAGGAAAAGAAACCAAAGACATCAGCAAATCAGGGAATGTGTGTATATCTTTATGTAATATTGAATCTCAACATATCCAGATAAAGTGAGCCAGTCATTTGATACTGGATTTTATTTTCACAACAGGGGGAGAGAGAGACCTTTTTAATTGTGCAATTTCTGACTCTTGAGTTTGACTTTTTTTACTCTGTATTAAATCAAACTGTGATTGTCACTCTGAGTTTGTTTTTCTTTCTTGGTTAGTTGCAGAAACGTACTGATCCAACAGTGCCGCTGCTAGCCATTTTGGTGCCCTAAGCATAATTCCTTCATGATGCCCTCCCCCCCCCCCCCAATAAAAAAACATTCGCGGAAAAGTTTAACTTTTTTATTACCAAACATATAAAACAATAGCAGCAGCAAACACACAGCAAAACAACAAACTTTTGACATTTGAAACCAATGCACCTCTTCTTGGCCTCGTGCTCCCGCTTGAACGTATTTCAGCATTGACCCTGCATTAATTTAGAAATACGAAGAAAAAAGATCAGTATAGAAAGAGACAAAATATTCAAATAAAGAATCTTATACCAAAAAAGAAAATAAAGATTTAAAACTGAAAGCATGCAACCAAGGAGCTCTCCCCCTTTATTACTTATATATCAACTATTTGATCAATCTTATCTAATCTAATATAAAAACATTATAGAATGAGTTGCAATATTGTACACAATTTAATAATAATGTTTGCTTTATATCATTCATAATGGATATTTTATATTTATATCTTAACAACAGGAATAAAAGGAATAAAAGCAAAATGATACACCTTACACAAGACTATTAAACTCTACATTTAATTGAATACAATATGGTTAGGAGGGCATTTTGTTTACTACAAAACGTTTTTCTATTTCACCGACAGATGTCGTCCATGCCTTTGCATGATATAAATGCAATCAAAACGCCAGTTAATTTAGTCATGTATCTTCTGTCACTCTCAGATATAGCTAAGCTAGCTGTAGCAGTAGCTACAGGCTTCACATTATCACGAACCCTTTTCTGTCCCATTGCACATAGAACACCTAACCTTATTTATGTGAGACTGTAGCCTATTTTGCTGAATTCTACCGAATGACAATCCTAAAGATGGCCGTGGGTTTATTATGCATTGGCATTGCAAACTCCAAAATAAAATATACTTTCTCAAATGCTATGTAAACTTTTCTAAATGCCTGGCTAAACACTATTAATTTCACGCCACACAGTGATAAATGGTCTGAAGCCAGAATTGTTAGCCTACCTAGTGCAATGACTGCTAACTGTTACTGAGAAAGTATTGGCCACCGTCACGTCAAAATAAACCATAAACTGTCTACTATTCAATATCTAAAGTAAAGTAACGGCTAACTGGCATCAGTTACTTGCAAAATGCAGTTATAATTTTTAACAGCAAAATCTCAATTTAGCTTGCGCCTAAGTTATAACACATATTTGAGTTTGCTAACATTAGCAATAACGTCAGCTAGTTCAAGGTGTATGCATAGGCTAAGCTTTACACTAGCTGCACATATTTCCCGTATTTAAGAAAGATTAAACGTGGACACTTACCTGCAAGTGATGCACGGGCATCATCTCGCTGTTTCCTCTTTTTTCTGCTCCTGACTCCTGTTGCCTTTTCATTTCCAAAAATGTCGAGTAATCCAAAAGACCACTGACAGCAAGGGCACCCACAGGGCGCTTGGGACGCAGATTGTGCAGATTGTGTTTTCGTTTGTGTTTGTGTGAGTGGGGAGGGGAGGGGGGAGGGGAGAGGGGGGCACCATCGGTACCTTTGAGTAGTATGCCTAAAAAGTGCCTCATATTTCTATAGTCTACTGAAATAATTTCGGCCTTATAATTATTATGACGATTTTTCATTAGGCTATTTTTGGTGGTGCCCCCTCGACACTTGGTGCCCTACGCACAGCGCGTAATGCGCGTTATGGGAGCGGCGGCACTGTGATCCAAATGGTTTGGAGAATTTCCAAGAAGGTAAATGTTTTGTGAATGTAAATGTGTATTCCTAGAAAGGAAATAGAGAGTGATCAGTTGGCACACTTACTGTTCATTCTTAAATTGAAGCATATTTTTGGGAAGGGAATGCTACGGTGGCCATTAGGTCCAAACACACTACAACAGCCGAACATTTCCATTTGGAGAAACGCGTTGCCGTTTCAAAACGCTGCAAATATGTGCCAAAACAAGTACAATTATGAAACAGACTAACTCTGCCAACAGTGACAGATGGTCAACTTTATAATACCCGAATGTCAACAAGCGATCCATTTGTGTTTTTATATTTGCAATAGTTTTTTGCAGCACATTGGAAGCATTTTGGGCCGTCGCAGTGTGTTTGCACCGATTGGCCACCGTAGGACTCCTTTTGAGACAAACATATTCTTAAATCAGCAAAACTAACCATATAAATACAAATAAATATCTTTCCATTTCCTGTCAGCCATGCCAAATCACACGTTTTTTTCCAAGAAGCTCACAAGCATCTCTGAGCTTTTATTGTTCTGACTTGCAACACAGACGCTGTGAAGGGTCAAGACTGTCATTCCCGAAATGAATGTTTGTGTTCTTGTTTCATGGGTCTGCCTTGCTGGGAATATATACTAAATCAGCTATGTGCTAACACCTCCTCTATAATGTTGGCAAGCAAAAACCATTAGATTAAGGGTTAATCATTGCTTACGGAGGGTATGCAGGGCCTCTTTGTTTTCCTCTCTCTAGTCAATTGTTACAGTACAGACTAACTCAGTGACCTCTTATCTATCTTCGCCAAGTAAGGTGTTAGGCCGGATGTCATGTTGTGGGTGGGGACTACATTTAGGCAGTTACCAGAATCATGAATCAGGCTTTGCATAGTTGCCAAAATGTCTAGCAGAAAGTTGTAATTACACACTGCAGCTGGAAGAGTACAGCCACCAGCCTGAAACACAGGGCCTGTTTCAGACTGAGATATGAACACATTTGGTTGGATGGACAGGTAAGAGTCTGCCTTCAGTTTCCATCAAAGCAGATGCAAAGCATAAGGGTCATTATCATTATAAAGTGCCTTTGAGACATTGTAATTTCGACAAGAAAAGGGTAAGATTTCCCCTTACACTTTATAATCATGTTATTAAGCTGCCCCTAGGGTGTTAAAAATACATATTGGTCAAGCTTAAATACTTTTTATGAATTAAATACAGAATGTCAAAATATGGGCATATTGCAAAATATGTCCACCCTGTCGGGGACAAATGTAATCTTCAGATATATGTTTTTTATTACATAATTATAATAAAACATACCTTTTCAGAAAGGTCTTTTGTCCCTTTCTAGTTAATACATTTCAGGTAATGGGAAAAGTCTTTGGTAAATACTAAAATTAGAATAAAATTGCAGTTTTATCTAAGCGATGGCCATAGGTCTTCTTTGATTTTAAAATAAAATGACAAAAACAAATCTAACAAGCAAAACTTTTTAATGGTATTGTTTGATAATCATTTGGATATCAGGAAACACACACAGGGTTACTGTATATTCAATACATATTTTGTTTTTTTTCATTAAACTTAAATTTGACAGGGTGGACATTGGCACGATAGGGTGGAAAATCACATGACAGGGTGGACAAACGCAATTCAGTACAGAAAAACATTAAAAAGGATGAGTTAGGTACAAACTGTACTCAGTTAACATCAGAACACATATCAAGGGTAAGCTACTCATCAGAACATCAGGACATCTAGGTCTACTGTAATTGGTCCTCCATGTACTTCCATACAGATGGCTCAACTGAGAAGGCACGCCTGTTCACAAGTTGTGGTTCCGACATGAGGCACAGAATCTGCCAATCCCCATACCAGTTGATGTCATCACGAGGACTTGGCCAACAGAATTTGTTGATGCCTTTGTTGTGCATGCATTTCACTTTCACATTGTGCTCCTCTACATCAAGAATGATACCAGGGTATCCATCATTGTCATAGTTGACTACACACCATTCACCAATGTGCTTCTCCTCGATGACTTCTGGCCTCCAACTTTTATTCTGTTCCTTCACATTCAAGATTCAAGAGAGTTTATTGTCATTGTCATTGAAGGCAACAAAATTGTGTGTGGAGCAACAACACTGCGTAGTTTCAAGTAGTAGTAGTAGCAGTAGTAGCCTATGTACATAGTCAAAGTGCTTGACCCCCCCCCCTCCCATATAAATTGATAAGTAATAATAATTTAGCAGTCTACTCACATGTACTTTCGACTGATCACTGGGTGGTGTCTCCGACAAAAGCAAAGCGCTGGCCCTGGACTTTGCTCTGGCTGCTTTTTTTGCCTCTCTCCACTTCTTTCTTTTTGCCCTCTTCTCTCGCTCACTCAGCTCATCAATGCCCTTTTTCTTTCCAGTGTCTCTGTCCTTCTTCCACCTGACCCTCTCTTTTTCAAGATACTGTCTTTTTCTGTCAGGGTCAGCATCACGGCGCTCCCGGTAGCGTTTTGCTATTTCAGCTCCTCTTTGACTCATAACTAAAACAGACGCAAGACACCCTTAAACCAGCAGTCTGACTTCAATTGTTATTGTTAACAAATGGTGTGTATAATGTTATTTTATGACGTTATTATTGTCATTATAGTCAAAAAACTATCCACCTGTCCCCCCTGTCATGCATCATGTCCACCCTATCAGGGAAGTATTAATGACAGGGTGGACAACGATAGGGTGGACATTTTCAGCTAAGATTAGCAATTGATAAGCACATGGGGGGCCCTCAGCTAGCAGAGATAGCAGTAGTGAAGGTGACCTCAAAATAAATATGACAATATTTAAACATTTTGAAAAATAATAATATTTTTTAATATATCCCCATGATAGGGTGGACATGTTAAGCTCGACACCTTGCAACAAGAAAGACAATATGAAGAAAATTGTGAAATTAAGGTGTAAATACTTACTGATAAGGGGTCATGTGTGTCAACCATCACTGAAGAGTGTCAAAATGGTGGTCATGATGTCACCGATGACATCAGCTACCGCATTAAAGGGCCAGTTACAACATAATGACAGGGTGGACACTGATTTGAGGGACATGTATTAAATACTTAATATTTATATTAAATATTTGTTGAAGACTACTAGAATTACCCATTTATGAAAGTTCTTGTCAATAATAATAAGACCATAAAAAATAATTTTAATTTTGTTTAATTTAATGACTTTATTATACTCATAGTTGCTCCCACTATTGTGTGAGGGACATGGCAAAATCGCCTACACACACTTAAAGAAAATGGTACAAATTAATACAAAATAACTCTAAGATGGTAAATATAGTATAGATGTATGTCTTAATGATTATACATTTGAAATACAAACTCAAAACATCATTATTTTGCATTCAATTGAAAATAAATGTGTGATTCTGACTGGGACCTTGAAAGGCACTTTATAATGATAATGACCCATAAACGTTCTCAGGAGCACACCTTACTTGTTCCATAAGAGAATACATGTGGCATGGCAGCATGTACCTCCGTTATAAACTGCAGCATGAATGCCAATGTGATCAAAGTATCCTCATAACTATTTGAAAAGAAACCTTGAATGAACTCCCTGGAGTGAGCTGCTGTTTTCTAAAGCGTGTCCATTTGACATGAAGAGTTACAAACGGCTGACCTCTAGTGGTGAGAACAGCTCAGTGCATCAGGTAAAATGGGACAAATTCATCTTTTTAAGAGACGGAGTTGCAGTGTAGTAAATGTTAAGTGATTTTTATTTAGTAGCTTATCTCGATAATAGAAGTTTTTCAAAATGTCAGGAAGGATGGGAATAAGTGGTCAGCAAATAGAACACAACTAAGCCTGGCAAATTATTTCTCCAAAAAACAAAGTCTCATCTTGCATATTAAAATAAACCTTATATAAACAGAATACAGAAGTGGCATCAACCAAAACATTCCATCGTCTGGACATAAGTGAACTACAACTCGTAAAATTGCACTGATCTCAAACTCCCTCAATTGTTGATGCTGGAGGATGCAGATCATTCTTCAGGGAGATGTTCTTCTCTTCTCTTTCTTTAAAACATTCTTCATAGTAACACTGCAGAGCACGGATTAATATGATCAGCTTTCTTCAGTTTTGGCTCCATCTTCACCATATCTGAGAACTCGAAAAGGAAGACACATAGAGCCAAATGTGAGGTTTCTGTGAGGGCAAGGGTAAGGGGCTTTAGGCACTTAATGGAGCAATATTTCCAAAAAATACACATTGTCTTTTTTGTTTTATCTTTTACAACAATTGTATTTACCAAATGGAGGATTCAAATCAAATCTACAGCTCTGAAAAAATTAAGAGACCATTCCAAAGCTCTACATGTATGGCTGTCATTCCAGTGTCTGTTGAATTCTAACACAGAGAAATGCAGTCAGTAGTTTATAGAAGAACCACACCTATAAATGCTATAATATAAAACCAGAGGAACGGATAATGCTGCAGTGGTCTTTTCATTTTTTCCACAGCTGTATTTTCAATCATCACACATGTAAACAGCACCGCACACAGAGGGACATTTAGAATCAGCATTTAACCAACAATGGAATGTACATTCCTCAAATACATACTTGTTAAAAAAAAGTAATTCAATCAACAAACATAGTCCAACAAGTTCAGCTGAAATCACCAGCTCATTAATTAATTTGTAATTTTAACCGAGCCATTTTGATTGTTTCAATTATTATTATTTTCTTGTAATAAACATGTTTTTGGCATTTTAAATGTCAATACTTTAAGTACATTTTTTTATTAAACTACAGCTAATGCAAACTCAAACTCCAAAGGTAACTACACACAATTGCATTATGTTGATATCATGATATCTATAGCTTTGTATTGTGCACTCATCATAGCCTTTTTTAAACTCTTGAACTGCCTCATGTACTCCAGAAACCTGCTGTGGTTGAAGTTTCCTGCAGAGCGACACAAAGGATGACATCAGACTGTGAAATCATTGCAATGACTCAAGTGTGATTCACCCCTCATTCATCATACCAGTCACTTTGTGTGCATGACTGCCACCTTAAATCTATACTCACACATACACACACACCCTGCTGTCTCATCTCCCTTAGCATGCGGTCGATGTCCTGCTCTGTGAGTGAAGCACCCATAGCTACAGCCACCTTCTTCCCTTGCGGCCTGAAGTCATCCTCTAAGTTTTACAGTTCCTGAAGAGGGATAAACAGTTCAATCAAAGCTCTTAAAGAGGTCCATTTATGCTATTTGGGGTTGGATGTTTGGTGGTCTACCAGGGGCCGAGGTGGTTTAGCATGGATAAGCATTGATTCAAGAGGCCCTATTATGCTTTTTGGGGGTCTCCCTTCTTCCAGTAGTGTATTGTATAGGTTTTTGTGCAGCTCAATGGTCTGCAAAGGCTAAAATCCCAAAGTTCCTTTTGTTCCTTTAGAGGTTGACTAATCACAGTAGAAGCGGCCAGCTTACCAACCAGAGCAGACTGAGCAGACTGGGCCCTGGCTCTGAATTCCAGGATAATATAATTTACAGCAACGCAGAGTTGCACAACAAAATCCATCTTTTGCTATCCCTCCGAAAAAACTAAGAAAGGTGTAGGGATAGACGCTGTGATATTTTGTACACATTGTAGAGGGACAGACAAATCGTGGCAAGGGCTTCAATATTGATCGACAAATCAATAAGATGTGTGACGTAAAATAATAATAATTGCCACTGATTGTATTAATCGATTATTGCTCCTGCAAAAATGGCTGAAAATCCTTTTTTCTTTTTTACATTTTCAATATGATAATAAATATTTCCTCTTCAGTTTTACTTTGCCTTGAATCACTGACCTGAGTTCTTCCTTTTCTTTCTTCCCAAAATACAGAGCAGCTGCTGATCACCTGGTAATAACTAACAGGAAGTTCCACCTGCATTATGAATGAATCTCCTGCACATGTCTGCCTTTCTTTTTAAAAGTTTTATTGGCAGACTCAGTGTCCTGTTAATCATCAGGCACCACTCCAAATCAGTACAACCTCAAATACCGGGCTAAGTGATGAGTCATAGCTGGAGCAGTCATGCACGGGTATTTTTCTAGGCTTTATCTCAATATTGTATTTCAATGCTGATCTCAAAGGACCCATCATTTCAGGCAGTAACAAACACAGAAATGGTGGTTAGTTTTGCAGGTTAGCATATTAGTTGTGCAAACAGATTGCAGCAGTGGGGTAAAGCAGCCAGTAAATCTACCCAATATAAAGCAGAGCTTGCTGCATTTCCACCACTTCTTTCATCATTCTCTTTCCCTGCTCGCTACCCCAACTTCATTTGCACTTCAAGAACTTTCTTATAAAGATGAATGTGTTTTTATCTCATTGGCTTGAGGTTATAAGGACACAGCACCGATCAAACAAGACCATTCTTTTCACACATCTACAGAGATAATGACAGAAACACCAAGATAGTAAAAGATAAAATGATTTTAACCAGAGCGATGCAGCTCTGAAAATATTGGAAATCATTACAGGCCAGTCACAAGACCCATCCCATCTACCATTCCCCCCTTTCAGCATACCCTGTAAAGTGCTACGGACCCGTTTCAAGGTTTCCTGACCCTCCCCCCATCTCCGTCTCTTATATATGTGAATGACGCAGCCACCATTAAAACCTCAGCTCATGATGCTGAGAAGTGCTGCGACCAGGCCCCACATTAGGGATGGACAGAGGGGACAGACAGCCTTTGGTCTTGCCACACTGCTTGGAAAGTATTCCAGAGTTTATCCCTGATATATCTGCAGTGGCATCACGGTCATTTTCTGGGGATTTCTTAAATACCTGCTGACAGATCTTCACATCTTAATGCTACATGAATTGGAGGCTAGGGGACACATAATGTGCAGATTTTTCACTAAGTTCTTCCTCTAGCCAGCCATTGTAATCCCAATAATGGATCTTTTTACTTTTCTTTCAAGGTTAGCTGCCAAGGTGATGGCTAAAATCTTTATAAGCGAATACACCTTTGTAAGAGCCTCAGAGTCTCTAAAGTCAGAGTCTCAGAATAGCCCAAACAGAGCCTAGTTTCGATTGATTTACTGTGCATATGCCTATTCATACAGTTATCTATAACAATATTATCTGTGTTATTGTTATAAAATAACAATAACACAGATCTGTTTAATCGTTTTAAGTCCAGACTCTTGGTTCATCCAGACTGAAATATCTCAACAACCATTGGATGGAATTAATTTAAGGGATCCACGCTCATGTCCCACACAGGAGGAATTTCTCTCTTAAGTGTCCTCTCCTCTGTTCTTTTCCTCCTCTGACATCCAAAAAATGTATGAAGGTGTTTATTGTACTTAATTCTCTATTTGAGTCTGTAGATTTCAACTTAATTCAGCAATACATAGCATTAGACCGAATTTCCGAAATCTTGTAATCCAAAAAATAATTGTCTTACTTTTATGCAGAAGTAAGAGAATTACTCAGATCTGGTACTTAGGAAAAGTAGAAGTACCAGAGTGTAGGAGTTCTCTGTGCCAAGTAAAAGTCCTGCATTCAAAATGTTACTCAAGTAAAAGTACAAAAGTATAAGTACCATAATACTGAAAGTAAAAGTAGTCATTGTTTGATTGGTCCATTTCAGAATAATAGCTCTGATATGTTTTATAATTATTGATCATTAAAGTGTTCTCAAAGCTGGTAAAGGTGCAGCTAGTTTTAATGGCTTTGTATACTGCAGGGTAGCTGCTGAATATACTCCAGGTGAACTACAGTCTGATTTAAGGGCTGATTATATTTACCATCATTAATCCAAATCTGTAATAATAATAATACATGTAGTGGAGTAAAAATACATGATTTACTTCTGAATTGTAGCGAACTAGAAGTAAAAAGTTGCATAAAATGGAAATACCCAAGTAAAGTAAAAGTATCTTAAAATTGTACTTGAGTAAATGTACTTTACTTCCCACTTCTGCTTTTATGGTAGTATTTTCAGTATTATTTGAATTGTCTATCCAATAAACCTGTAGTGTCTCCCCTTGAAAAAGTGAAATTAAAGGTTCCATATTTAATTCATAGGTCTCTAATGTCCCATCCAACCTCTTTAACTTGCATTCATTCATTCATTCTTGGTCTTTACAGATTATTTAAAGAACAAGTAAGGGTAATTAGAAATGTTATATTTTTAACTGTTTCAGAGATCTATATACAGCTCTGGAAAAAATTAAGAGACCACCCCATTTTTTTCTTAAATCTTTAGCTCTACATGTATGGCCGCCATTCCAGTGTCTGTTGAATTCCAATACAAAAAAAACCACATATCTATAAATAACAACGCAAGAGAACATGATAATGCTGCAGTGGTCTCTTAATTGTTTCCGCAGCTGTATCTTTCATTTTTAGTTACCCTTCAAAGGTGTGAAAGGGGAGCCTGGGAAGTAGATTCCACATATAGCCTCATCTTTTTATTCAGAAATCATTGTGACAGTGATGAATCATTTCATTATGACGTTCAGCATCGTGACAGGTAATCAGGTCTGCTGCTGTTCACCACACTCACAAGTGCTACAGGCCAGAGCTGTCAGACAGAAATGGCTGCTGCCTGTGCTACAGTTATATAACCCTGAAGTGTTAAATAAAGTATAAGCACAGAAACACTGGGCAGTTGTGTGTGTCAGGGATCATACCAGAGTAGGAAAAGCAACATACAGCAGGCAGCATGAAGCTAAGCTTTTTCAGACGGTTTTTTACATTTTCTTGTGTGTAAATGTGCTCTTTGAAAACATTATTTATTGAAGAAAACATTTCTACAGGCCTTTTTTAACCCTGTCACCTCTTGTGTACAGCATTTGAGCGTTTGTCCTGTATTGATCGAGAGTATTGGAAATCAGTTTCCTGTGTCCGCTTTGTGACGTTTAACAGAAACCCTAAAGCTGCAGGGGTTTCAAATCTGTTTCAAAAGACTGCACAAGAGCAGATGGTGTGGTGCTGAATAAATTGTGAGCAGTACTAAAGCTTGAAGGGTCAGAAACAGAAATAGCAGTAATGTTAAGATAACAAAATGTACTTTTGTTTAAAGTTTTACGGCTCGTTTTTTGCCAGAAACTGCTTACTTATTGATCTTCATGAACCAAGTTTCTGGAAACGTTTACTACATCTTCGAATGAAACTAACCTGATTATAAAAATACATGCTTTAAGTGACACTTCAAGTGTATTTGTGAGGTTTTACATACTTGCTGAAAGTGGGTTTTGGTCTGGGGCTGTTTTTGTGCCTCTTGGTTCCAATAAGGGTACATTTAAATGCCACAAGACACAATGACACGTCTTTCCAACTTTGTTTCAGCAGTTGGTGTCACCTTTTGTTTTACAGCATAATAATTTCCCCGTAAATATAGAAAAGCAAACATTTTATGAGGGGGTTTTTAACCTTTGCAGATCATTTACATGCACAACACTTGCATTACATGCTACAGGAAAGGGAAAACCCTCAAACGCCTAATGGGTCCCCTTTAAGCCTGAGATAAGCCCCCTCCCTTGGGTGTTAGCACATGCTGACACTAAGATACAGCTCCGGAAAAAATCAAGAGGCCACTTCAAATTGTTCTTAAATCTTTATCTCTACATGTATGGCAGCAGTTCCAGTGTCTGTTGAATTCCAACAGAGAGAGAAATGAGCAGTACTTTATAGAATACCATAATCATTACAAATTGTCATTTAACTCAACAACATATCTATAAATATTAAAACAAGAGAAAATGATAATGCTGAAGTGGTCTCTTATTTTTTTCTGGGGCTGTAAATCCATCTATTGACTGTCTGGAACAAGACTTTTCACACAGATGAATCGGTTTTGTCTGATTAAGACCATCAGCACATTGCTTTAATCTCAGAATATGTTTTTTTTTGTTTTTTGTTATATGGGTGAGCTGAGCCTTGAAGCTGCTAGATGTGTCCAATTCTTTCAATGTAAAACCTACCAGTTCAGCCAGGCCACATTGTCTTATTTTTGTCCCTTCAGATGTCCACTATAAAGCCCTCTGAACTGCACCAACCTGTGTTATACAAATGCAGTTCATCAAGCCTTAACTGTGTGCTTGTGCTTGTACTAGAGCACGCTCGTTTACCCCAGAGTTTAACATCAAGGGACCTGTGTTTCCGTCAGGACACTTTTATTGATCGGAACCTTTAAGTTGTCTGATGCCGTTGATCAGAAGGTTTCGATTTTCCGCTCTGGTGTGCAGACTGATAATACAGTGTGACTGCTACACTTCACTGGACGATAGAGAATTAAAACGCTATCTCTTTCCAGTCCTGTCAGCATCATCACACTCTAATAAAATGAATAAGTAAACAAAGAAATGTGTAATGAATCCTATTAAGATCCCCCTGATCAGGTGTTGAAGGTGTCGTCAAACAAGACGTAGAGTCTAATGGTAATCGACCCCTTAAAGACTCATTCAGCTGGGCTGTCTCATTCAACAGACATACGTTAGCGTGGGGGATTAGCACACATCAGTTTTGCAGACAACTTCCTAATTATGTGTGAACCTACAGAGCCGTGTGAAATAATAAAAACACATTTATTTCCTGCAAAATTCAGAGCAAGAAAGAATGTCTCAAACAGAATAACTAAAGAAAGTGACTGAGCTTAAATCCTGTAACAGATTGATCAGCAGGTTATAGTACCTCTACTCTAATGCGTGTCCTAATATAAAGCTGCTGTGATAAGTTGATCCATAAAAAAATAACCAACAATCCCTTTGATAATCAATAGATAGATTAGTCGTGCAAAAATAGCAATATATGCAGCCTCTCAAGATGTCCTGCTTTCCTCTGTCTTATATCACATTAAAGTGGATGTGTTTTGGGTTAAGACTAACAAAACAAGACATTTTACAATTCCACTTCAGACATGTTTCACAATTTTACGACATTTCATTGAACAAACAATTATTCAAAAGTTCCGTCTTGTCCCTGAGTGGTCTGAATACATATACAAACCTTACATAATGAGATGTGAGTTTTACATTTGGGAATTAAGATCTTTTTTTAAATGTCCTGGTGGGACAGGATGTAGGGTCAGGACTCAGTGATCCAAGATTCAAAGACTTTAATGTCATATGCACAGTAACTACAGTGTAGAAATGGCAATGCAAATCTTAAGTTCCAAGCTCCTCCAACAATGCCGAATAAAAACATAAAACAAATTCAAAAATGTTATTAACATTAAAATAGTGCAAGAAGAAGTCTATACAGCCCCCGAAAAAATGTAAGAGACCACTTCAGCATTATCATTTTCTCTTGTTTATGTTTATGTCTTTGAGTTAAATGATTATTTGTTTTTCTTATATTCTATAAACTACTGCTACTTTTTCTCTGTGTTGGAACTCAACAGACACTGATGGCTGCCATACATGTAAAGATAAAGATTTAAGAAAAAGTTGGAGCTGTATACATGTAAATAGAACATGATACAAGAACAGAATGTACAATGACATATTGTACACTAAAATGAAATTAAAAACAGTTTATAACTATTGAGAAACATAAATTGTAAGATGGCACTTTACAGAGCTCAGGTGTTGAATAGTCTTGTCCTGTTGAATGAAACTGTCTCAGAGTCTGGTGGTCTTGGTCCTGATGCAGCGGTACCACCTCCCAGCCGGCAGTAGACAGAACAGTTTTTTACTGGGGTGATGGGGGGGGTCTTTTATAATCCAGCTGCCTTTCTTCCAGAGCTGCTGGGATTAGATGTCCTCCATGGATGGCAGCTCCGTCCTGGCGATGTGCTGTGCAGTTTTCACCCCCCTCTGTAGAGTGTTATGGTTGAGAGTGGTGCAGCTGCCGTACCAGGCCGTGATGCAGCCAGTCAGGATACTCTTTATGGTGCACCTGTAGAAGTTGCAGAGTATCCTGGAGTCCATGTTGAACCTCTGCAGGACATTCAGAAGTGTAAGCCAATAGAATGTTGGTTGAGAGGCTGTCTGATTGGAGTAGCAGGAGGGCTAGGCCACTTGAAGAAATATTGAACCTTCAACCCAATCAGAGTAGGATGATGTCAATAATGAAGATTCTCAAGAGTTTTCAATTCACATCACACAATCAGTTTGATTTTGAAGCAACGCAGACATGAATGGAAGCCGGTGGCTGCTTGTAAGGTGATTAAACCATTTCACAAATACAATATGTTGCAGCATGGTTTGCTAAATGTTGAGAACATGCTATGTGTAGTTAATAGGCAAAATCATGCAAATCCACCTGTTCTTTTATGCTCTAAAGTTGCAAAGTGTCGTGTTTACAATCCTCCCTTATGTTAATTTGAGAAACTAAGAGGAGCAAACTATTTAATTCCCTTTTGTTGGTAAAGAAACAGAGAGCGGGGCAGCCAGCGGGCGCTAAACAACAAAAATGAGTTTTCAACTGTAATTCAACAAATTAACAATCTGCCTTCTCCAGAGGGAACATAACAAAGCTTTTGTTGCAACAACCATGACGGACTCATATTAAACGACTGGGAGTTTATCTGTCTCCCTGCAGTCAGAGTACTATCCCCAGCTCCTCTCAGTCTCTGCACTGTGTGTTACTGTATGTCTGGCACTTAATCTCTTTGTACTCCCCAGGCACATTGCTTCTGCCTGCAGGTTATTCTAACACACACAGACACACATGTACACTTCCTGTCAGCTCTTCCTGTCTGTCCTCAATTTATTTGCTCATGCAGGAGAGGGATTCTTGAAAAACAGTCTTGACATATTTCAGTTTTTCGCTCTGCACACGCTGCTCCACTGCAGATTTATTATTGCTGATTCTTAGCAGTGTGCACAGAGCTTCATCTTATTGTTAGTGTGTAAGTGTCTCAGATTCCTGCACTTAACAAGCACATGTCCAGCCTCTGAATCAAACTTGTGCATCTATATTTTGGGGAGTTATCAGCTCAGAAGAAGAAAAAAGGAGCATTTAGCTACATGTACTGCTTAATAGGACCTGTACAGGGAAGAATTATGTTTGATTGATTTTATTGGATGATTGAAATCCATAGGAATGCCTTATTTTCTTATTTCCAACATACTGTATACAAACTAACTAAAGGCACATGGCATACTGTAGCATATGGATGATTTGATCTGATAGTATGATAATACACTGAAACAGAAACATATATTAAAAGTAAATGGTTCAGATTTAGCCATTTGAAGCTATTTCTATCGAGAGAAATAGCTTGTCGACGGAACCTTTGAAACTGTATCTCAAATGTCCGCTCCTCAGGAACTGTTACACACCGCATTGTTTTCATATGGACCACAAAGCAATTTTTAACAGTTCTGACATGTTTTTACCAAGCTAAGCAAACATAAAGTGCTCTCAGTAAACTTAACGGAGTAAAAGCTGACATTAACGTGTCAGAGTAACAATCCCCGTGGAGTGGCTCAGGCTCAGACAGAGTCCTGAGGCTGGCTCTTTCTTTACAAGCCCTGCAGTGAAAGCAGATAGGAGAAACCCAGTGTGTGCAGCTGCCCGGCTGCAGAGTGACCTGCTCCTCCACAGGGGGCTGTTGAAGCCGGGCTGGAAGTCTGCTACTTGCCCCTGCCACCCTTCCTCAAATACCCCCTAGGACAGCTCTGAACTGTGGATGGAGGATGGAGAAGTTGCTCGAAGAAATATCAAGGTCAATTCCAGGCCAGTTTATGAGCCAGGACCTTTTCATCAAGTTTGTACTCTTTTATTTGATGTAACATGAACTTTATTTACTCTTTAACAAGAATAAAACCCATTGTAGATTTACGGAAACCTCCAACATTGGCCTTTTATAGTTTTAGATGTTCCACCCTTATCAGTGGAATACATTTATTTAGCACCCGTTTTTGGCTTGATTTTCTTACTGACTAAAGCTTCATATTTGTATTTGGTTCCTCTGGGACATGTCTCCATGCTTTAATGTTCAAAAAGCTCTTTATGTTTCTCATACTGCCTGTGCTGCAGCACCTCTTTTCACCCTCTGTCTGAAACCAGAGCCCAGTCTGCTCTGATTGATTAGCTGGCTGGTTCTGTTGTGATTGGTTGACTGCTTAGAAATGTCCCGCCATGTGTTATTATTAGCTTTATGCAAATACTGAGTGAGCTGATTATAAAAAATCAAAGCACAGGGATATACTGCAGTTAGCTTGATGCTTATCATGTCGGATGTAAGATGTGAAGTGACTGGAGAGCACAATCCTCTCTGCTGGCATCTCACCTCAGAAATCCATCTTCTCTTCTCCTTTCTGTTTCCACGGAAACGGCAGACAATGTATCAAAGAGAGAAATATGACGTTACCAGACAGAGAAACAAGAGGAGGAGGAGGGGGAGGAGGGGGAGTGAAAAAAAGACTGAGAAGGAATATTCCTGTCAGAGCAATCAAACGTCCAAAAATAGGAACCTGTATGTGAAATATAGACTGTGCCTTCCTCCTCCTCCGTGAGTTCTTTTTCATCAAACAGTGACTCCATTAGAAAGTAAATACGTCTAAAATGGAGCCAAAGACAGGGATGACAGCCCATACATCATCCTTTGCTCATTCCTCTGCTTTCTCTGTCTATAAAGGGAGAGAAATCACACCCAGTAATGCACAAAAGGAGACCTCAATTATGTCTTGGTTGCTAATAGCTGAAGTCTGTTTCCTCTGACAGGTGACACATGAAGGGAAAACCCTAATATAGATGTGTAGACATAACAAATAAGCTACATTATTATACCTACAAAATATACTCCCACATTGAGTGTTCGTTCATTCATCATTTAATTTTAACATTGTGTGTTAGTGGAGACTTTATCTAATGGGGGGGAGTGTGTGGGAGACAAACTCCCTCTATAGGGAACTTCGGGATTTTAGCATTTTCAGACCATTTACATGCACAAAATCCTACATAATATTCTACAGGGAAGAGAAAACCATTTAAGATGGATAATGCAGGCATGACGTATCCCCATTAGCAGCCATAAGGAAGTATTTAATGTTTCTCAGCTGAAGCTCAATGCTCACCTGTTCAGGAGAAAAATAGCCAATTTCGTATCCATCCAATTTCGCATGTTTAATGTTAATCCATCTTTTATCCCTTCTGTGGTCATGGAGCTTTTGAAAAAAATGCCTACATGTGTAAATAACAAACTGCCAAAGTGTTCAGGGTGACTTGTTTGTGCTATAAACGTTTTTGGATAGATAGATAGATAGATAGATAGATAGATAGATAGATAGATAGATAGATAGATAGATAGATAGATAGATAGATAGATAGATAGATAGATAGATAGATAGATAGATAGATAGATAGATAGATAGATAGATAGATAGATAGATAGATAGATAGATAGATAGATAGATAGATAGATAGATAGATAGATAGATAGATAGATAGATAGATAGATAGATAGATAGATAGATAGATAGATAGATAGATAGATAGATAGATAGATAGATAGATAGATAGATAGATAGATAGATAGATAGATAGATAGATAGATAGATAGATAGATAGATAGATAGATAGATAGATAGATAGATAGATAGATAGATAGATAGATAGATAGATAGATAGATAGATAGATAGATAGATAGATAGATAGATAGATAGATAGATAGATAGATAGATAGATAGATAGATAGATAGATAGATAGATAGATAGATAGATAGATAGATAGATAGATAGATAGATAGATAGATAGATAGATAGATAGATAGATAGATAGATAGATAGATAGATAGATAGAAATATAGATAGATAGATAGATAGATAGATAGATAGATAGATAGATAGATAGATAGATAGATAGATAGATAGATAGATAGATAGATAGATAGATAGATAGATAGATAGATAGATAGATAGATAGATAGATAGATAGATAGATAGATAGATAGATAGATAGATAGATAGACAACATGTTGCATTGTTTTTTGTGATTGCAGAGACAACAACATGATACTGAGCTTGCAGGTGAGGAGCTGGATATGTTTTTTACCTGGAGCTCACTTGACTGGACTAAAAGCTGGGTCTGGATCTGCTCTGATGACTCTTGAGGTGGAGGGATGGAGGTAGGGTTTGTTGTGCCAACAATGAAACGGATAGAAGCAGGAGTTTTTGTTAAGCTGATTATATCTGTTGTAACTTTGAATACCTATTATGATTCATATGTATTTAAACCAAACTATGATAATAAAATGAATCACGTTAGAGCACTCTGCCTATACAGTAGTTAGGGCTGTCTTTGCTTCAACCATCTACAGTTCAATAACACAACGCACCTAACATGTTTGTGGACACAGCAACATTCTTTCCAGGCATGGAGGAAGAGGGTGAGCAAAGATTGATTTAGCTCATTATTGCTTATTTGAATCCCAATGTTTAGCTGCCTGAATGACTAGTTCAGATAGAAAACCTTTGAGACTGTATGTGTCTATCAATTATAAATGATACATTACATAACTATTCATCCATGCATAAAATAGCAGAGTTAACAAAGACTCTGACAAAGACTGGATTTGGGCTTGGAGAGATATTTATTTCCTTTGTTGCAACCAGTTTGTGAAATTTCGGTTGTGGGCTGGTCAAAAATCAGAATCAAAGTAAGTGTTTAAGGATGAGTTGATTCCGTGTGCTGCCAGAAATCCAGTCTGATGAGAGGGATGCAGGGGAGGAGAATGAGTGGATGCATGTTGGGAGAAGAGGTCTCTCCAACATGTATGAACAGTAGGATTAGAGTGGGGATAGTCCGGAGAGCCATGTCCCGCTGTGTGACTTTCCTCGGTGTTACATCACAGTCCTGGAGATGTTTTTATATCTCATCTTATCTAACTGAGCTAGAGGAGGAGACAGCTGCAGGCTCTGCCTCCAGAAACACACATACAGCGAACTCAGAAATACTTTCCTCTGTAGGTGAAGATATCAGCCTCGGAATACAAAATAGCAAAAATCGACTCTTATAGGCTCCACTCTCTACCATCCTGCGCTGTATATTTCAGTCAGCTGAGTATCAAGCAGCAACAGCCTATCCACAGCCTCCCACAGCCCCCTCCCCCTGCGCACCAAGCGCAAAAACCGCTCTACAAATTCTATTTGGGTGCATTAGCGAGCAAGATGGCGCTTTTTCTGTCAGCACCTCAGACAGCTCCCGCAACTGGACGTTTGATTTGATTTATGTGCAGAGCTGTGCCTGATCTCGTCCTGCCAGAGCTGCTCAGATGATGTGACCGCATCCAGGTGCCGTGTGAAGCTCTGGATCAACTTGACTGCTATTAACCAGGACTTTGCCCTCCTCCTCCTCCTCCTCCTCCTCCTCCTCCTCTGCAGCTATTGAAGAGTTCAGGAGGAAAAATTATTCAAACCGGCTTCAGCCTGCAGTGGAGCAGTATATCTTAAGCTCAGTGGTGCGAACATGAGGGGGCGCGTTGGGAAAACACCCGGGGCCGGTTCAGAAAGAGAAAAGAGCCTGTGTTCAATAAATAGTGTTGCCTAATTTCTTGAATTTCAATTTCGTGCATTCTTACTCTTTTGCTTTTCATCGGTTGTGAAGATGTTGGTGATCCTGGTGGCGATATCTTCAGCCTTTTTCAGCACCGGCTCTGCCCTCAGCTCCCATTTCAGCCCAGGTGAGCCGACATTCCTCTGCTAACATCCGCGGATAATGCTCTAAATGCGCTGCTGTTTGATAATGCTCGTTATGCATGAAACTACAGGTGGCTGACATACGCCTACACATCTAAATAGCTACCTTATTCCAAAAGATCAGATACCCCGTGCTGAAACGAGGCAATATTCCTCATCCGCAATTCGTGAGGGATCCTTGCATGTGAATTGATAATAAAAAATACAAATAAAAGCAAGTAAGACAAAAATAATGCAACCATTGTGTAAATATGGTTTATAGACGTTTATCTTTAATATTTTCTTTCTTAAAGGTGCAGTACTTATAAAAGTGAAAGGTGAAAGGGAATTGTGGGAGACTTCCTCTAATTGGAGGATGCACCTGTGTTATCCAATAAGTGCTGGGAAACAAGAGGATTATGGGACATGATTAATGGCGGCAGATTGTTTTCACATCATGTTGAAATCATCAGAAATCCCTGCAAAGTGAAAGGCATTTTTTATAATGCAGCATAAGCAGCAACTGGACTGTCATTTAGGTGGTTTCTATGGCAACCAGAAGGTGCAGCAGTCTCTGGCTCTCTGGTTTCTAACAATTAATCAAACATTGATTTACTCTTACAGTGCCTTAGCATTTCTAAAGTTACATCGTAGTGAGGACATTGGTATTTCTTTCTCTGGGTTGTTTTGAAATAATGATAAATCAGGTTCTTATTAATATCCTGCAAAGGCGCTTAAGTGGGTCTTTACTGCTTCTCTTGAAATGGCAACCTTGGTTTCATAAAACCCTCCTGCCCTTTTCAAAGCACATTCATTTCATATCCTAAATCCCTGCTCTCAATTTCAGTATTGTAATCTCTGAGGAAGATTGTCCTTCTCGTTGGCTACAGCCTCTTTTGTTCTCTCTGAATTGTTAATACTCACTATTTAAAACTGTATTTGCATGGTTGGATAGTTGACAGGTCATCTTTTGTTCCATTCTAATTATACTTTTCAAGTGACAAATTTCGTAAATGCTATAGATGTATTTCTTTCCTTCAAAAATTAAATCAGTAATCTGTCAGCTGTTGTCATGGAGCTGACCAAGGCACTGAAATCATGACATCATGACAAATCTGGTGTTTCCAAGCCCAGGTTATTCTGTCTGTGTGTTATTCTGATTCATGCAATTGCCAAATCCTTTGTAGAGTTTCAGCAGTGGTTTCCAACACCCATCAAGCAGCTTGAGCTTCTCTAAGCTTTCCATATATTTCACATTATTGATTATATATATATGGGCTTTATTACATATCCAATTTTACATAAAACAGTTCTTATGATTGTCTCTATACACAACATATGCACATAAATGAGTCTCCAGGATTATTTATCTGCATCTTCATTCAAGACAACTTGCTTGCTGAGTGAACTGTTTTCTTGAGCTGTGTAAGGTTTTGGGTTGCTACTGATGTAGACAGATTTTGAGCATTTTCTTACTTAAAGTAGGTTTTATATTGGGAAAATCATGTTATCACAATCCCCCACGACTGAAAGTATCGACTTCTTCTGCTCATCACATCAGCTACATGAAGTCTAATCTGCACCGAACACCTTTTATTTTATAACTACATCACGTTATACATTGGATATATTTTAGATGTTTGTGCATCATTTGACACACTTTTCCTAAGAATTCAGTCGCACATTATGTTTGGATAAGTTGGGATCTGCAGCATGATTTTAAAGGAGTGCAGAGGCATGCAGTCACGGCTGAACAGGTGGCTTTCCTTGAGAATTTATTTAGGTCAATGCTACATTTCCGGTTACTGTACTTCTATTGAATATTTCTATTTCATATGCTAGTCTGCTGCTATGCTATAGAGCTAAAATATTAGTTGAATCAGTAGTAGTTAATTGAGGGTTTTTTTGAAGTTGTTGCTAATGTGAAAATTTGCTGATTCTTGTTGTGCAAAAAAAAGTAATTTCTTATATGGATATCGAAAAATGAAAAAAAAAAAGCTGAAAATGTCAACTTTGGATATTGAAAATGTGATGTTCCTCCTTTATTGAGTAGTGTTTTCAATCAATTTACATATTAAAGGTGTCTTGACAATGTTCTATCTGGAAAACACTTAAAATGGTATAAGGCAGTAATTGGCTTTTAAGGAGTGGTAGCTGCTAGGTCACATCTTGCCATGTTTAGTTTGTTATTTTTGGGAGGTGCAGCAGTTGCACAGATGCCTTTAATGAAGGGGAATTGGGGCAAGAAAATAGAAAGTATGGTGTCTAAAAATTACTCAGCTGAGAAATGGGACAGCAAAAACAACAAAGTGAAAGAGAGAGGAGGAGGAGGAGGAGGGTGCTTCTCCAATAACTAAGATCTTCCTCTCGCTGTGTTTAAGGGGCGTGTACAGGGATGACATCACAGCCCAGGAAAGGCAGGGCATGGTATCAGCGGTGGTGGTTGAGGGGGGGATTTTACTGGCAATGCTGGCAGGTTTCCCAGGCCCCAGGTTATCCATTTCACATCCCTCAGTGGGCTCCTGACTGCGCATACATAGGCGCACTCTGATTATATGGACACAACACAGACGGGAAGCGGGACGCAGTGTGTGTGCAAGCCAAGTGGACCTCCCTGTCTCCAGGATATCGCTACACTAGCAGATCCAGGTGCTGGAGGACTTGAAAAGCTTGAAAAAGGAGGAACGTAAGTAAAGAGTAGATGTACGTAGCTCAAAGTTGTGTCATTTCTAAAATAGGATTTGATTGAGGAACTATAGAGAAGAGAGGCTTTCAGAATGAGTGATGTACAAGCTTAAGAAGTGAAGGGCACACAGCTGTGGATGTAAAATTGGATGCATGCCGTCGACAGCAATTGAACAAACTGTAAAAGCCTTCTCCCATGTCTCAAAATATTCCAACACTCAACACAGATCTGAGGGATGAAAGCACTGTGGTGGTCTTAAGTTGTGAATATCCGCCGGCGTGTATTTTCCTGTAGAACATCTTGTTCAGAATGTATTCATTCCCATAAGTGAAACATGGCTCTGATTGCTAATAGCTTGTGCACTCTGAGAGAACCTCTGTGTGTGTGTGTGTGTGTGTGTGTGTGTGTGTGTGTGTGTGTGTGTGTGTGTGTGTGTGTGTGTGTGTGTGTGTGTGTGTGTGTGTGTGTGTGTGTGTGTGTGTGTGTGTGTGTGTTTCTCTGAATAAGAGCCTCTGATTGTATAAAAAATGATTTGGGGCTAAAGGAAACAAACAGACTCCTTCTCAGTCCTCTCCGCCTCTTTTCATATTAATTTAGGTTATTAAGTCAAGTTCCTGGTAACCTCGGATGAATAAACAGGGACACAAACATCTTCAGATTACAGACACACAAACACACACCCCACTTTGATTCGTAAGTGACTTCTTCCAGCAACACAGACACACCATCAATGAATTGACAAGCTTGTACGACAGACCATTTCACCACTTTGCATCTGCTGCTCAGCGTCTCTAAACTGCTGAGATTTATTGAACATAACCTTTAAAACCTGCCTGGGAATCAATATGTCTCACTGTACAGAGGGTCTTTGTGTTTTCATGCAGACAGGACAGTTATATACTATAAATACGACAAAGAGTTATAGTCCTTATTACTTCATTAGGCAAGTACTTTTTTCAATCCGTCCAATAATTGTTGACTATAGTCTGCTATGATATATTAAAGAGGCCCTAATATGTTTTTAGGGTTTTCTCTTTCTTGTAGTGTGTTATATCAGTTTTAGTGCATGTTAATGGTCTGCAAAGGCTAAAATCCCCCTGCCTTGAATGCCATGATTGGACTCCTTTTTTTAATTTCACTAACATAGTGTCATCAATATGTAACACTTGCTTTTCTATTGGCTAGCGCTCCAACACATTGTATGTGATAGGTTAAAGGATGGGACATCTCTAAGCGGTTGACAAATCACGACAGAGCCGGCCAGCTAACCAATCAGAGCAGACTGGCCTCTGGTTTCAGACAGAGGGTGAAAAGAGGTGCTGCAGCACAGGCAGTATGAGAAACATAAAGAGCTTTATGAACTTTAAAGCATGGAGACATGTCCCAGTAGAGGCACTAAATACAGATATGAACCTGAAAGTGGGCACAAAAGGGCCCCTTTAAAGGAATAATCCCTGATCATAATACAGCTTCAGCTTATTTGTTCAAAGACATGAGCATTCTAAATCTTCGCGGACATAAAAAGTCATACTTGATGAAATATTAATGAAATGTAGTTTGCCTCTGTCTGCCCTGCTGCAGTGTGGGATATTGTGTGTTGCTTAAGAATTATTAAGCTTCTGGTAGAAAAACACTGCCTGTTTACTCCTGTACATCTCTGTGTTGCTGTTCAGAAATGTACCATCCTGCAGAATAAGACACTGTGTTCTGATTGCTGCTTTATACTGTAGCTGGACTGAGACCCTGCATTGCGCACTGGTTAGGTACTAGCAGGTCTGAATTATGTACACAGAGTTCTTTTTTCATTCCATATCAATGGAATGTGTTCTCTGGTCCAGCAGTTTGGCTGAGTAAGTTCCTCTTATCATATCATCAACTATATTTAGTCTTTGGAAACATGGGACAACTATTTTTGTGGACTGTTTTGAAAGACATGAATGGATCTGGAAATATAGACTGGGTTAATTGGAACTAAGAACTAAGAATGAAAATAAGTTGCAGCTATGACCAATAGAGGTTGTATTTTTGCATTATATTTGGAATGGACATTCATTTAAAGGATACTTTTTTGTACTTAGCATTTTTAATCTATTAAATATTAGGTCCTCATTAAACAAGCACCTTGCATAAAAACACATAGCATAGCATAGATTTAGTTATTAGCTTATTTCCATCTGCAGTCCCTGGGCAGGTACACACAAAATAATTCACAGACAATAAAAGACAATTACAAAGTCTCTATAAAATAACAGTTCTAAAACAGATCAAAGCTTTTAATACCTTAGGAACATTTTAGGAATAGGTGTTATCCCTGATTCCTTCATGTGACGTTATCCCTTGGTATGATAGCATTTGTGTTTACAAATACTTTCTTAAGTTCTCAAAAGCAATGTTTCTCAGAAAATCTATCTCTGCTGACTATAAAACATTCAACAGAAGCGTTCTGCCTTTCAAAAACACTCCACATACTTCCCTTTGTGAAATCCTAGTGATAGCAGACTGAAGAATCTTGATTTTATCACATCTTTTCTCATTCAGATCCGTTTGTTTGGCCTCCGTATCCTCCCCTTTATTGTACTATCGACAATCCAACGTAGGCAGAGACTTCAGACTAGCTGCTACATGCTCTGATTATTGATGCAGGATCTCTGCAGTTGTGCCCTTGAGCAAGGTTTAGCCGCCCGCAACATCCATCTTCCCCTGTTTTAGTCCTGAGTAATGGGATAGATGATGTGGTGTGACACATGTGTAGATGTCCTCCGTCCCCATGTCTCTGTGTCTGCAGCGCCATTTCCCAGAGAAACTTATGTTTTACTTGAGAGGTAACATTGTTTATAAAACACATGGCAGGCAGGCCTAATGGGTATTGTGTCCCATGAGCCATCTGAAATAGAAGTAGATTAGGATTGAGGGTGAGTGCTTTTCAATAATGAAGCCCCTGTGTTGGTGTTTCAGCACCATGGGCAGCTCCCATTGTGAAGACACACTGAGCAGCGAGCTGAGGAGGAAAACTGGGGCTACATTAATGAAAGATTTAATACATATTTGATAGAAAAAACTATTTTAGTAACTCTTCATTTGCACATCAATACCAGCAATACATTATCACTCTGTAGGATTTGAGAAAAAGTGATGAAATATCTTGAGTTTCCATGTAAACATAATTATTTGTTCATATGTGTAAACACCATGCCCAAAGATTTTAAATGCATTTAATTCCTTATAAATCATTTACAATAATAATAACGGTTTATATGTTTTTGAATCAAGTTTGAGGATTATCCAAATATGTCAAAGTAGGCAGAGTTAGTCTGTTTTCAAGTGTTGAAACAATTGTCAGTATAGTTGAAATGATTAGGTTAGCTATGTTAGCTAGCTAGCTTAAAGCAGATCTGCATTAATATCAGAAGCAATCAGGCGATCACATTTGTAAAATAAGCCAATAAAACATACATTTTAGATAAGTTCCACTGACAGGTACGGTCTGCCTGCTTTCTTAATATGCTCACTTTCACCAAGCAGACCAAACTCACACACATCACCCACACTGCTGCCAGGATAAGTGGACTCCCTACACCCAACGTCACAGTACTTAACAACACGGTCATCTCACGCATCGCAACCACAATAGAACTGGACTTCACACACCCACTCCATCAGTACCTCGCCCCCCTGCCATCTGGGCGCAGCTACAGAACACTGAGCCATAAAAAGGCTCGCTTTGGAAAAAACTTGATTCCTGCAACCATTGCTGCCTCCAATAACAGGCCTCGCTGAGTCAAACTGCCATGTGTGTCGCTTACTGTTGTCTGTGTCATTGTATATATTGTGTTCATGTACAGTGATGTGAAAATGAATTTCCCCCTGGGGACAATAAATCTAATCTAATCTAATCTAATAATCCCTGAATGTCAACAAGTGCTCCGGTCCCAGCTGTGTGCATCACTTTTTAGTGTGCCCGTTCCCGTTGTGTTTTGAGCTTTTTGCAGCGTTTTTTTATTTGCAGCCTTTTGTACTCTTCTGGTAAACACTGCATATGTATCGTAAAGGTGGTGGACACATTTGCATGTGTTTTGGCACATTTGTAAACTGTAGTGCCTTTCTCCTAATGGAAATTATTTGAGCAGTTATGTGTTTGCAGCTGTCGGCCTCTGTAGATTTCTGGAATACATTTTCATTAAGTGTGAAATAACATACACCGAGGTAGAACACTGTATACCCATCCCTACAGTGATTTTAATACTTTGTTGTCCTCACTTAGCACCAGCGGTCTCAGATCTCAATTCTTTATGAATCAAAGTTATCCCTCTCTTGTTTGTACTTAAAACAACAAAAGTCAAAGCGGACAGCTCAGACTGGCTGCCTCACACATGGAACCAACGGCTTTAGAATAAAGCCATTTTCTCTCTGGATGACATAACCAGAGCTATTATTTCCTTTTTTTCTTGCCTGTCCATGTTATTACATGTATATGGGAATTATTTCAGTTCCATTTGAGCCTCTTAACTGAGGCATTAATTACATAATGGTTTGCCAGTGAGCAATACACTGTCAAAGAGACTTCAGTTATAATCTTTGCTCTGTTTAGTCAGTTTCAACGAGAGGCTGAAATATTACCCTGGAGGAAGGGAGCGCCAATAGAAGAATGGAGTATTGACTGCAAATTCAATCAATGTTGTTAATTTATTTTGATCCTTCTTTTCTCCTCTATGGGGTTTAATATCTTAAACATTTTAATTTGTCTCCTCTGTATTATCCTCACTATCTGCAGCTGTTGTTGTTGTCCCTGTCTCTCTGTTTCTTAACTTCCCTCTCTTGTAATATATCCCTTTTCCTCTCTCTATGAACTGTGCAATGGAGGCGATGCCAGTCCCTGCATTATCACAGCCGGCTGTTAAGCCTGTGATTTAGAGCAATTCATCACTGGCCACGCTTGCCTGGCTGAGAAATGTAGCGATAGGTTTGGAGTCCAAGTGCGTCCGGATGCAGAGAGAGAAGGGAAGCGAAGAAGAGGTTATAGTGTTGGTGGAGGAATGAGAGTGAGGGGAAAGATAGAATCTGCTTGAGAGTGACAGATCTGGGCAGACTGCCAAATAGATCTGAAGCTCCTCGTGTCAGGCAAAAGAGAATTTAGTGAGTAAGGAAATTGAGGTTGTAAAGGTGGGGGAGACAAAAGTACGATTTTGTTCTCCATCCTCAGTGGATGGTAAGCCTTTCATCCCTCAGGTACAGTTTGATTTTCACAAATTAGACTCTGAGCACCACAATGACATGAAATTCCGCAGTATTTGTTGCCATAAAAAACTTGAGCGATTTGATATTATTCTTTGCTCAACCACATCAGTGAAAATGATAGTGTCTGTTTGGGCCCGACTGCAATGCCTGTATCGATCCACTATAGGGGACTTTCAAAATGATGCAAGGGAATACGGTTCATAAAGATTGGTAAAAGGAAAATAAAATAAATACATTTCCATAAATCCCTATACATTAAAAACCATGTCAAATTTGTGCCCTGGTGCAAATATCATTGCTATAAATAGCCTCATTGTCTATGGCAACCCGGGTACAAATGGCATTTACCTTGTTCTAAACTATTGTTAAAACACCAGATTTAAATATTATTTCATCCTTCGTCAAAACACAATTTGAATAGTAGCAGATGAGGGATGAACATTGTGGATTATCCTTGTTTTTAATATTGTTATATTTATGATAAAAAGGCGTCTTTTCTACGTTTTCTTCCAGATTTGCCTTTTTCCTTTTTTACCTTTGTTTGACTATTTTTTTGTGGAAACTGTTCTACTGTATGTCAAAAGTATGTGACAAAAGCCTATACAAATGTATATTTGCAATAATATTATTGTGTATTTACAGAACATATCAATATATAAACACTGGTAATAGGCATTGTTGTACCTGAAGAGGTTGACTTTTAATCATGTTAGATCTGCCAGCGGACGACCTGAGAAGTCAGTGCAGTTGAACAGCAACATGCTTATAAGCCATTTACGCGTCAGTAGTCACAACACAGCAGATATTCCCTTAGACTGTCTCCATGGCAACGCATCTCAGCGAATCAGCGATGTCATCAATTACAGGTTGATATGACATTTCAGAACTCTTTGACCGATCAAGGTCTGAGCAAGTGAATCATACAAGTCTCTCTCTTCCTCTCACTTCCTCTTCCTCCTCTCTTCCTCCCCTGCTAGAGTAGTCTTCATCATAATGTGCACGTGAGCAGGCACAGATCGTGAAGCGGCTTCAGCTCAAGGAGTTGGTTATTCATGTTGTTCTAAGATGAGGGGTGAGGGCACTGTGTGTGTGATCTCCTCCTGTGTTTGACAGGGTGTGTAAGCCTGGACATGTATATTAACTGTATTTGCTCATGTTGGTATGAGTAAGAGAACAGAGCCTCAGTTTGTGTGTGGGTGGATGTGTAAGAGCTTGCACATTTGCTCCAGTTTCTAGTTTTGGCTGTTTCCGTTGCCGCCTTTCGGTCACAGATGTGCTCATCCAGTATTTATAGCATCAGTCACCCTGTCCTGGATCAGTGTTCCCTGATCACAGCCAGCCGAGGCCCGCATGGACCATATCTGGACAACCACAATCCTCCAGATACACTCTCAATCCATTTACTATTTTCTCTTTTTTGGCATGACGAGCTAATGCCATACCAAGGCTGAACAACATGAGGATGTGTGTCCTGGTGTGACTTTGTACGTAGATCTATGAAAGTGCACATACATTTATAGTGGTACAGTACTATAAGTAGTTGTCATCTGTGCACACATCTATTGTTACCAGTGAGCATTAACACATCATTGAAAATATGATGTAGATTAGCATTAAGGGTTCATGTCTAATTGAGACTAATATCTATGGGAGTGATTGCCACCTAAGGAAAGGACATAATGTAGGCAGGGGATTATGCAAACAGTGGAGGCAAAATAAATGTCATCTTGATAGTGTGAAAGGGGAAGGGGACTAAGTTTTACCATTGCTAGTACCACCAATAGGCTTGGCATGTCTTCTTTGATTTTAAATATGTTTTTATATTTAGTTATCAATATAAAAAATGATGTTTTGATGCTGTTACAGTTTTGCCTTAACCTTAATTTCTGCCATTTGTTGGCGATATACTCCTATGAACTTGTAATTTAGCATGTACCCGTCCCATCCATATATCCATAAAAACGGAACAACATTGGTAATTCTTTGGAGTTGCCCTTGCATCCACCTGGAAAATATTATCTCTCCTTTAATCTCAGCTTTGTTTTCCACCAATGTCTGACAAAGCTATCTTTCTTTTTACCTGCTAACTGCTCCACTTTGTGCACCAGCTTGTCGCTCACATTGTGCGTTTATTTCCGGTGCTGAGCATGTCGTACAAGACAATTATCAGAGATGTTTTACTAAAATAGAAGGAACCAGTGAAACAGTGAAACAGTGAAATTGAAGGCCAAAAAGTGCACATTACTTACACATTTGTATGTTACCCACTGTTCATATAAAAAATACATTTGTTTATCAACAGCTTTGGGTCTTTTTTGAGTTTTGTGCAAGTTCAGACGTGCGACCCTCTGTAACACAGTAGCTAGCACTGGCCTAGTTAAAATTCTCTTCAAAAAAAGGTAACATAAAAAGAAATCACAGATCTTGTGTACCTCTTTATTTCTTGTGACATTTCAAATGGGTATACATTTAGTCTTTTAGTATTTAAAGGCCTACATACACAAAGCAAAAAGCTCCATGTAAGATTTAACATTTATTTTCTGCCTGAGCATGAATCCAGTTGGGTATATAAAGCAGCCTGCATGTATTTATCATGCGTTGCCTTCTGATAAAAAATCTTATTGTGGTTAAGCACAGGTAGCACAGCATCTAGGGGCCATTTCCTGCTAAAAGCACCACAGATACATCATCTCTCTCTTGCCAATTTTACATGCAGCGACACATTTAAGTGAGGCTTCCTGGTATAATTAAAGTGTCTCCATGGTAACCAGTCTTCAAAACCGGTGCACAAGGGGGGGGCGGGGGGGTTTGGGTTGTGAGGGGGGGGGGGGGTTTGGGTTGTGGGGGGGGGGGGTTGGGGGGGGTGGCTCTTTGGAGATGATTGGCTCCCTGTGATCATGCATACTGATGGGAGACACATATCACAAACCTGGCCTGAATCTCTCATGAATACTTGAAAAGACATAATGGTCTGCCTCTGTGTTCTTATACTGACGGGCTTAAGTGGGGATGCTTAATTAATTAAAAACTTATGCAAATGTCCTGGGTTAAAACAAAAAAGGATAACCACCACATAACAACAGTGCCTGATCTGCATAAAGTCTTCTTTTTCCACCTGGCGCTCATCAGACGATGAGAAACTAACCGACTTGATCAAGTAATGTTATTTTCTTTCCATTAAGTATCATTTTACAGACAGAAATAGCCTTATCTACAAGTTTGTCTGTGACATCTAGAGGACTAAGAGTCATATGAACCCTCTTTCTTTCAATAATGGAAACACTGCAGTAAACATAATTTGGCTGTGCTCCTAAACATCTATTTTCATATGACCATACCTCTTTTCAACTCTGATTTAGCATACAATCCTTATGCTATGACATGAGTATAAAATGATCATTGCCTACTGTTTCAGGATGGGATCAGTTTCCTGCAGCAGGAGAACACTACCTTCAGGACACAATATTCTGCTGTGGGAAGAGTAGCTCGATAATGAAAGTGGTGAACAAAATAAGGTTATGCTATTGTCCCTGTACATCGAAAAATCTAGGACTCTAGGATGACTAGTACTTAATTGGCTAATTCTACACGTAAAAGTTAGTTGGATGCATTAATTACATTGAGTTAGCATGTCACAGGTTTCCATAGTGTTTAATCACAATTGCACAGCTGTCTTTTAATACATACTTAGGACACTTCATTGATGCTAACTCCCCTTTTCACTTTGTTTTTGGTCCCACCTATGGAGTTGTTTGTCTTGATATACTAAAATTCTACTATGGTATAGTCTCTAAGTCTCTATGATCTCTAGCTATTAGAAAAAAGGCAAAGCAAAGATGTACAACATCAAGAGTTAATTGTTGAAATGGAATTGTTTGATACACTCGAAAGACTTCCAAAATCTGTTCTGAGGTGTGTGTTATGCATTTGCCCCGCATGGCATATGTGACGTGATGTCACATCGGAGCGTGTGCATTCAGTGCCAGTGGGGACAGAGCGCAGGAAGAAGAGATTCATTTATGCTCCAGTGGCTTTGCTCTTCCTCTGCGAGATTCCTCCCCTCATGAATGGCAGGAGAAAGAGAAAGAGAAGCAAATAAAAGAAGTGGGAGTGAACTTAGAAAAGGGTTGCAGTTTTTAACAGAAAGACATCCCTGGGGAAAAGACTGAGGAGGGCAAGTCAAAAGTTAGGTTTTGATTTAAATGAATTGAATATGTAAAGAGAATTTCCAGAACATTTGTGTCATCTACTCCAGTTATGCGATTATAAGGAAATGATTGGTGGCGAAAAAGAGAGTTGAAAACATGATTTAGACACTGTGAATAGGGTCAGGCATTTGTATTATGTATTTATGTATTTTATGTATTTATGTGAGATAGGTTACATTGATTTGTGGGGTGCCGTAAGGAGAATATTTTCTTCCCAGCGGAGCAAAATCTTCTGTGGACGTCAGTGCTTCATACATCAAGTATTTGCTGAATTTGTAAACATTGCGGTAGTTGCGTTTTGTTTCGAACCATACAGCAATTTTCAACTTGACCTAGCTGGAAACATTTTTGGTATATTTCAAGCTATTTGTAAATCTTCTGCATTACCATAAAAAAGTTGAAGCGCACATTGAAAATGCACATTAAGGTGGCTGCAAACACACCTTTTTTGCAGATTTAGGATGGAGGAATATTTGAGACAATGCTCCACAGTCTGTGATGCAAGATAGTTTGTGTATTCTCTGCTTTATTGAGTCTCACCGGCTGAGATGATTCATCCAGATGAGGCCACACAACAGCAGGGCATGAGGTCCACTCAGGTGAACCGTGTTTCTAATGTTCCTGCGTATTAGCAACATTCTTGTGTGTGCAGTTAGTCAGATGTTTCTGTGCATGGCATAGATAATTGCTCCACATTAACATAAGAGTGTGTTTCCCTTCCTCTTCCTTCATGCCTCACTGGTCTCGGTGAAGCTGTGCTACACATAAGCAGCACGCTCCAAAGACCCATAACCTCCTGCTTCTGTGCTGCTCTCCCAACAACAAGGACTAGATAAGTGCTGGGCTTATTATTTGATTCTATTCACTGAATATTCATTTAACAGCAGATTCAGGATCATAAGGATTCAAGAGAGGGAAAATGTGATGATTAATGTAATGCAAAATGGAAAGGAATTGTGGATTAGTACTATGTTAACATTGTCAGTGTGAGCATACTAGCATGCTGACATTAGGGTTTAACTCTAAGCACCGCTGTGCCCAAGTGGAGCCTCAAACATTCGTTTAACCGCAGCCTTGGTGCAGTCTCAGTGCTCTCATCAGCTGAAGCAAACACTGAAAAACGTTTCATCAAATGAATTCTTTCACACACTGTGCACTACCTGCCCAGAAAGAGAGCGAAGACAGACAAAGTAACTGGAAGAGCTAGCGCCTAAAGACCGAGATAATACTGTCAGGATGTGGTGGAGACCAAAGCTATGGTGGCCGGTGCAAACAGTGCTTCAATAAACCAAATCAGAGAAATGCAATGCATTTAAAAAACAATACTAATATGATAAAACGAATGCAAGAAACACATGCAATTGAAGAAACATCTTCACTAACTTGAAAACACATGCAAAGCATTAAGAAAACATTCATTAACTTGACTAGTTGCGCAGCATTTACTAGCAGCGCTGCATAAATGAATCATAGCAAATACAAAACTCTGCAAATAACTAACAAACCAGCTCTGCAAACGGTGACAGTTGGCCATCTTTATAATCCCTGAACGTGAGCAAGCGCTCCGTCCAAGCTGTATGCGTGACTTTGTAGTATCCCCTGGTTTCTGTTGTGTTTTGAGCTTCCTACAGCGTTTTTTTTTGCAGCTCTGTAAGTAAACCCTGCACATGTTTCGTCAAGTTGGTGAATGTTTTCTTAATGCAACGGATTTGTTGTCAAGTTGGTGAAGATGTTTCTTAATGTGCATGTGTTTTGTCAGATTTGTGTTTTTTTATTTGCAATGTTTTTGAAACTGCAACTCGTTTCTCCAAATGGATTAGTTGTGGGCTGTTGTAGCGCGTTTGCACCTGTCGGCCACTGTACAAATCAGAGTTAGATTGAGGAAAGTGAATATAAGACTTTTGCTACTCAGGTAGATGCACACATGACAGTAATTTTGTTCTGTTTCCATGGATGTGTGGTTTAAATGATAGAATACATCTTCCACTTCCAATAGGACCTACATTCTATTGAATTGTAGGGGCCTGCAATTAATTAAATATGCTTTTAACTTATTTATGCAACTTATTTATGATGACAATTTATACTGGGCACGGTGAAAATGACATGCGCTAGGTAAAAAATGTTGATATAGATGTGCCCATGTTATTATAGTATTTCTGTCCCCTCTGTTGTGTGGTGCGTCACTCTGAGCACTGCTGTTAATGTTGATTTTTCTTTCAATTTTGTACCCCATTTTATGTTTTCTCAGTCAAAAAAAGCACAATTTCACCAAATGGATGAGGCTTAATGCAACACTCATTGTTCCTGAATCTAACAAAGAAAGTTGAATTTTTCTAAAACAATTTAATCATCATATTCAAAGCACTTTTACATTAATATTCACACCATGTGTCACATAATCAGCCCACACAGGCATAATCTTCCCTCACCGCCGCTACTTTGCTGACTCCAAGTTTAGTTCTCACAGTGGGTTGCCTGTGTCTCGTCTCTCCGACAAAGCATCCCCGCAGAGAACAACATAACTGCAGTTTATCTTTAACTACAGCAGAAGCACCAAGTTTGAGCTGTATTTACTAAACCCATGCATGCCCATGCTCCAAATCCCATCATCCCCCAGGGGACAGAGATGTCGTATTAAGATGGAAAGAAAAGATGAAGGCTAACAAAGGAGTGACATTCATGTTTGCTGTGAGGTCAAAGGGAGGGATGCAGCTGCACCAAGGCTCTCTCTGACCTTAGACTGATCACTCACACAGCTCACCAGCCGGGGCTACACACACTGTTAGCTATGAGTGTAATATCTAAATAAATGGCTGATTTCGAAGAGCATTGCATAGTGAACTATTTATATATTTTATTGTTCAATACGAGTTCTGCTACAGTATGAGTGTACACCGATCAGCCATAACATTAATAATCACTGACAGGTGAAGTGAATAACAGTGATTATCTCATTAGACAATCAATGTTTGAGTGGGGAGATATGTTAGGCATCAAGTGAACACTTTGTCCTCAAAGTCGGGTCGTTCTGTCAGGGATGGGGAAACAGGACCCAAGTGCAGTAAATCAAGGGGAAGCAGGTAAGGGTCAAAAACAAAAAGCGAGCTTTATTCAAAAGCTGTTGATGGAAACACGAAGCAAGGGTAACACAGGACATGAAAAACACTTAGCTCCAGACATGAAGGGCGACAGGAACAGGCAGGTAACATGGAAGGGATCAGGGAAGAAATAACGACGACCGAACAGGCAAAGGGAAACAGGGACTAAATACACAAGGGTAATCACAAGACGAGAGACAGCTGGAAGGGGGAGGAGAAACACAGGGACAACAGGTGAACACAATAACGCAATCAGGCACAGGAGGGAAACGCAGACAGGAAGTGAAGCTTAACATGACAGAAGTGGGGAAAACATTTCAAAATAAAAACACACAACACAACGACATGACAGACACGAAACAAGGATCATGACAGAATGAACTAGAGTCGGCGGGGCCCCCGACTGGACAGGGACATGGGTTGGTGGGACCACCAACGGAACAGGTGTCAGAGGGACCACCGACTTGACGGGGTGAGGAGTTGGCCGGACCCACGCCGGAACAGGTGACGGCGGGAACCCCATCGGAGCAAGAGTTGGCGAGACCCCCATCGGAACAGGTGACGGCGGGACCCCCAACGGAGTAGGAACAGGCGAGACTGGAGGCGACTGGACAGGCGAGACCGGAGGCGAGGCTGGAGTCGACAGTGCCGCCGACAGGGCAGGCGAGGCTGGAGTCGACTGGACCGGAGAGGCTGGAGTCGACAGTATAGGCCAGGCCGGAGTCCACTGGACAGGCCAGGCCGGAGTCGAGGCTGGAGTTGACTGGACAGGCCAGGCCGGAGTCGAGGCTGGAGTTGACTGGACAGGCCAGGCCGGAGTCGACAGGACAGGCCAGGCCGGAGTCGCCAGGACAGGCCAGGCTGGAGTCGACAGGACAGGGGAAGCCGGAGTCGACAGGACAGGCCGGGCCGGAGCCGACAGGACAGGGGAGGCTGGAGTCGGCCGGGCCGCCGACAGGACAGGCGAGGCTGGAGTCGGCCGGGCCGCCGACAGGAAAGGTGACAGGAACAGGCAGGTAACATGGACAAGATCAGGGAAAAATGACGACCGAACAACAGACAAAAGGGAAACAGGGACTAAATACACATGGGTAATCACAAGACGAGACAGCTGGAAGGGGGAGGAGAAACACAGGGGCAACAGGTGAACACAATAACGCAATCAGGCACAGGAGGGAAACGCAGACAGGAAGTGAAGCTTAACATGACAGAAGTGGGGAAAACATTTCAAAATAAAAACACACAACACAAGGACATGACAGATACGAAACACGGATCATTACAATATATGCAGACCTGTTCCGCTGCTGGACGTCCTGCTGATGGGGCCGCGGGGCCCTCCAGGGAGCGGTGTGCTGAATAAACCAGACGAGGCCGAGATGTTTCTGGGCAGTGAATCATCTGGGGAGGGAAGAGAGAGCCTCAGGTGGAAACTGTGTGCTGCAAACAGACAGCCCAGGCTGCAGTCTGAATATTGAAAAGGGTCTCCTACAGCGGGGCGGGACAGATCAGGATAGCACATCGAAGCACACACACACACACACACACACACACACACACACACACACACACACACACACACACACACACACACACACACACACACACACACACACACACACACACACACACACACTGTAGAGGTGCTGACACGGCGATCTGTAGAACAGTTTTATTATTAGTAAAAGGTAGATGAACAGTGATAGTATGGCTGTTCGGGGGGGGGGGGTGATTCATGGTTAGTTGCTCTGAATTACAGACACCTTGTGTAATTAGGTTACAGGACGTGGGCTGCCTGCTTACACAGACGGAAGATAGACTCAACTACAACATGATATGAATAGCTAATCCTACAAATCCTTTGTGTGGACAGATCAAAACAGTTCTATACTCCACAGGAGAGCAGCAAAAGCAATGACACTGAAAGGATTTATGAAGGGAGGGTGTCAAATTCCACACAGGGAGGTGTGACAGTTTGAATTTGACCCTTTTATTAAAGAGAGGTGACTCTGGTGGTGTTCATTCAGGGTGACATATTGATAGGTTTCACATGGCTCAGCACTCATATCTACCAATGAGAATAACTTAATTTGATAGGATCAGAATAGAATTTTGTCTGATAATAAGGACAATTTCTCTGGGTAAATAAACATAGAATAAATATTAACTGACAAAAGAGGTCTTGGGAATTCAGGTACTTGTGAAGTAAAGATGCCTTTTTAAATCTTTATGTGAAACTGCAAAGAGATGACTTTAACATTACAAATATGTAGTTTTTGCTGTAAATGCACTCAAGTTAATGGGGAAGACCCTTGTTTCTAGCAGTGGTTAAATAAGCACTATATTTCTTACTTACATAAAACTACCAAGTAGACAAAATCTACTGAAATAATTTAAAATTACTTAACCACAGAATGACTCTTTCAGAGAATATTGTTCTTCTATGTATTATTATAGTTTTTTAATTGTTTTACTGGTGCTTAAACACATAGGACATATTCCTATTCTATCTAAACCACAGCTTCGTATTTTAAAGTTCATCATATGTTTTGTTTTTAAAACCTTAATCTGTAAATAGTCATTCCATGTCATATGGGCAAAAATAACAATGTTGTCCATTATTTTTTCAAGTATTCTTTCAGTTTCAGAGGATGACCAATTTGATGGACTTCAAATTACAATTTCAAGTGTCAGAATTGTTGTTTTAATTATTGTTGTAATTGCGGTTACATTTGGTTATGTCAGAGCTCTGACATATTTAACAGGTCAGGTCTTTTTATTTATTTATGTGTGCATTGATTGAAGCATAGGCCTACTAGTAATTTACTTAAAAATCAATATAATATTTAGATCTAATAATCTTTTAGGAATTATAGCCTCCAATGCTAAATTAGCCTACATTATCCAAAGGACTAAGAACGCAAATGATGCAAACTTCTAGTTGTTTGTATATATTTTTGTTCTTAAACTTGTTTCCCATGTTGTGCCAAATTCAAGGCTGCTGGTTTTATTCAGGCCAGTGTGAAGTCGCTTATTTTCCTCCACAGTGTTGGGGTAAACAGCTTCTGTGAGCATTAGGAGTGCTGAACCAAATTTCGGGGAAAGCAGTCACCATGGAAACTAGTTTATTTTTTAAGGACTTCTCTGCAGACTGTCCTCGAGTCTTGAAGCTGAAGCTGTTTGCTAACATTTGGGTGTGTTTACATTCATCTCAAGCAGACGTGCATCACAGGCCTTTGTCTCAATGAAGAAAGCAGCAGGATGATCACTGCACCATTTCACGTGCACCAGCAGATGCTCTGCAGACTCTCTGGCCCCTCACACTGTCTCTCCATGACCAGATCACCAGCTTCATGCCGCTCACATGTGTGTGGCCCATATGGGCTCTCTAACCCTCCTTCCACCCATCTGTTTTCCTCCTGTCTCCATCATCTTCTGCCTCTCTCCTGTTGTTTTTTTACATACTGATGAGTCTTCCAGTTGTCATCCCGTCCCCGTCCCTCTTTCAGAGGGTGATAGAAGTGCAGTGTCAGCAGAAGTGTTGCAGGCTAGCAGGACGGGCAGTGATTTATTTTACCAGCCCAGCATTTTTGAAACAGCCGCTCGGTTGGCTGTGAGCAAAGGAGTTTTGTCTCTGTCACTGGTTTGGCACACAGGCACACTCATGCATTTCCAACAGTGAAATGTATCTAGTGTTGTATCCATTCCTTCCCTCCGGCCCTACAGCACAAACCTCTGCAAAACAATCTGAGGTTCTGTTTTATGAAGGTCCACTGCATTCACAAGGTGGATTGTAATAGGCCTTGAATAATTACTTATGGACTAAAGCCCCTTAAGGTCACTTACCGAGACCAAAGTGAAGCCCTCAATATTTCTAATGCTCTTCAATCGGAAAGTGCTGATGTTACAGTATATATACTTAGTCTGTTACAATGGAATATGCCAGAGTGTAGAGTCTTTCATTTATGTGACATGATAATTGAGGCATTTACTTTTTTTTATGGAATATTTATCTGCTGATTGTCCAAAACAAAAACAAAAAACCCTATTCTTATTTAGTTAATACATTTAGAAAGGCACTTTAAAAACACAATCTCTACCAGAATTCTTTCAAAACGAGAAAACGATGTGTGTGTCTACCCTTTAATTGAGTTTTTCTTTAAATGCGCATTTTGATTTAAATTGAGCCAGTAGTCTTTGCCTAATTTTGTTGACATACAAATAAGCAAAAATCATATCCTCTTTGGTGGGGGTAATAATATAAATATATCTAGAATGTTATTTATATATAATAACTAAATATGCTGTGCAACATTTCAGCAAATAATTAATTTTCATTTTAAAAGACAGCAGTAGAAGCTCAGGTTTGATTTGGTCTGATATTTCAAAATATGCACTTGTGGCAGGTTTTCATCATTCCTTTCCTACCTGTGAGGTTTTAAGTGTTTGATCATGATCATCACACACTTTGAAGATGTAAAACAAGGCCAGATTACTTTATTCCAAAGGTGAAACTAGTTCTCACGTGGATAAACAAACAAGAAAAGACATTTACTTGCACAAATCTCAGGACGTTTACTGTAGCATTCCTTTGCAGACTCATGGTCTGTGGTTGGCAAGCGTCACTCAGAGTCCAAAGCTTGAAATCACTTTAAAAAATACAGCTCATTTAAAAGAATACATTTTGGGGGCCATGCATGAAATGAGGCATTCAGTTACACCCCCACACAGACCCCCACACAGACACATTGTGAAGCTAGCAGTATGAGCGTGTAGGATGCTGACCTTTACGTGACGCTAAAGATCACATTTGCATCTGACATAGAATGCTCTTTGTATCCCGGTCCTGTGGTTAAAATGTTTGTAGCTTTGAACATTTGTGTGTGTGTGTGTGTGTGTGTGTGTGTGTGTGTGTGTGTGTGTGTGTGTGTGTGTGTGTGTGTGTGGGTCTAACTTGCCCTTTAAGAGTTAAAGCCATTCATTGTTTTGCTTCTGAGATGTTGTTGTACTATCTCTTTTTAAATCTGACAGCTGATATGACAGGCAGTAGTCCAAAGAAAGTCTAGTAATGGCGCATAAGCCCGGTGAATCCCACATAGATGTCAGAGTAGACATCCTGGACAGCATTTTGGAATTCAAATCTTCATTTGTATCCTTTTCACCCTCTTTTTCTTTCATCCTTATTGGGATCACAATGTTAATCTGGCCAGTTTACACTCTTTCAGGTGCAATTTAGATAATTTCAGCTGTGGCGAGGACAGTGCCTGCTGCTCATAACTAGCTCAGGGGAATCTGCAGGAAGTGTAAACAGGGGACTGCTGACATCCTTCACCCATCATAGGCCCTGTTTACACTTCCTGCAGATTCCCCTGAGCTAGTTATGAGCAGCAGGCACAGGAAGAGAGCCAGGGCAGAGCTGGCTCTGATTGCGCTCAGACTGGGAGGTGTTCGACTTCTGGATCACAACAACAGCAGAAAAACTGGCAATGGCTTGCTCTCTAATGCCCACCTGAATGGAGGATTCCAACACACTGATCCCTGATGACTGAAAAGTGACTACACAAGCCAACACTTAATGAAACATAATGTTGATGGCAGAGTGACTGTTTCTTGCATTTTAAGCAGGTGCAGAGTTATTGAGGCTGACAGTGAGGATATTTTGTTCACAGGGTTAGTGTTTGCACTTCTCTCCGTCTGGTTGCTCTGATCCAAACGTCCTACATTAAATCTATCTGACAAGCCAAGTGCAACCAGTACCATGAATCATACCTGCATGATGTTCTGCTGGAGCTCAGACAGAGACAGGTGCTTATTGTTTGTTCTGTGATATGCAAGAAGACTGTGTGAAGTAGTTGAGCACTATACCAAAGCTATTCCCTCTGATTAAAGACTGAGGTCTCTGATACCCAAGTGAACTGACTATCAGCGGCACATGGGAGACCAAATCTGCTGGTACATCTCCTGTATGAAGTTTTTGGTTTATAAAAAAATGAAAGGACTGTCTGCCATCTGTGGTGGAAATTGCAATAAACAAAGTAGTTAAGCACAATCTGACCAATCAGAGCAGAATATGCTTACTTCGGAAGGGCGGGGCTTTAAGGCAGCATGAGCAGAATAGAGGGACATTGAACAGTACAGCATTTAAACATATAATTACTTACAAACACTCGAAAATGTGCATTATATGGGACCTTTCTGAGCAAATGACAACAATTTGTTGCAGGTTAAAAATAATGTTTGTTGTTGTAATACTCATTATGGTCACATGAGGCCTGACTGTGCCACGACCTCATGTTCTAATATCACTCAAAGCATTCATGTTAACTTCCAGGTTCTTTCAATATACGGTATGTAGCATGTCTTACGAGTAAATGAAGAAAAGTAACCTCACCTGGAAGAACAAGTGAATGTTTTAGTCCTATGAAGAACATGAGGATGTCTTGCATTACGGTTTCATGTGTCCCAAATGAGTATCACAACAAACTCTTAAACACCTTTTCAATAGACAAAAAAGAGAAATAAAGGGAAATGAGAATTACTTTTCTGGCTAACTTTTTTTTACCTGTTTCTTATTCATAGCACAGTATAACTTGTAGATCAGTATTCACAGTTAGATTGTGGCTACCTCATTCAATGCAGAAATTATATTCCACCCATCTCTCCCTCTGTAAAGGCAGCATCTTTGTCAGATCGACTCAGTCTCCAATTTCTGTTTTTGTCCGCTCTCGGTGAGACTTGAAGCAGCTGCTCTTCAGATCTCTGAGTATTTTCTGTGTTGAGTGCTGTGAAGGCTCTCCTGGGGGGCAGGCTGCAGAGTACACAGCCCCTCAGCTTCCTTCTCACATGCTTTCTTCTCTCCTCTCGTCTTCTCATGCTCGCTCCCTCTTCATCATTTAGTCATCAGGATGTGCATCAGCTCTCTGCCTCGGGAGGCTAAAAATGGCTACCACCTCTGAGTAGCTGAGAGCTACACGGTACTTGAGCTTCTAGCAGCATCCAGGGGTGAAGATGCTCAGAAATAGTCAGTCCAGTCTCACTGTAAGTGGGAACTTGTGTTTTTCAGTTAATTAAGCTCTCATGAGGGACATCTCCTGTGAACTTAACGGCCTTTATCCGGAGACATTTGTCTCTTTGGATCTGGGCTCATTACAGCTAACGAGGCACAATCCTCTCTATTTCATTAAGGTGAGCAGTCAATGGCATTGATTTTACACAACTATGGAGGAAATCACAACAACAACAACAACAACTTGTTTTTGTGTTTCCTGGAGGCTCCATTCCATCTCAGCTAGTTACAAACAGAAGATTAACGACTTAGTTATTGAGTTACTAACTGGCCAAACGGTAGCATCACAAGCATGCATCAATAGATCAAATTGATTCTTCTCTTTCCTTTCATCCTCTCTGCTAGCCAACTTATTAAACTCTATACTAAGCTTGATTCTGCAACTTCTACCCTGTAATGGAAAACTATCAGTATTTTTGGGACTCAAGCCCATTAGTTACAACTGAATAAATGTTACTTAAACAGGAGTATATGCAACTATTGGGGATTGTATATATTTTTGTTTGAATAAGGGAGAACTGGCAGAATTTGCACTTTAAAATGTAACAATCAAGCTTTATTTAATTGGTGATTTTTGTGTTCAGTTTATTGTTTGATGCATTCAATAAAATGAATGTTGGAAATAATGTTCTTAGACTTTTTGTATATAACAAGATTTGTTTGCATTTAAGCAATATGAAAGCAACCAAGACATAACTGAATGCACTTTAGTTTATTTTTGTTTATTGAAATTACCATTGCATTTTTTCCTCAAATCTTATACAGCCCTAATTTGGAATTAACTTTTTAGCACGGAGGAAAATATATAAAAATGTTCAGATACAATATTAGTAAGTGGATACATTCCTGGCTTGGTTTAGTCTTTAGATGACATTTGATGACAATAACAAAAAAATATAGAAATATTCAATAGGTGATCATCCAAATGTATTCACATTTCACTGAAAATGAGTATTCATCCTTTTTTGTATCAAATTCACAGCCACTCGTGTATATGTTCATAATCGATCAATTACAAAAAGGTTTGTATCCACATTTCTGATATGAAGTGTATTCTAAATTATGGGTGTGGCAGCAATATAATTTTGTACAACAGCTGGATTTATCGCCCCGTTTTATTGTGCCTGGCTGCACATGGACCTGACTGTGTTCTTCAAATATTAATCCTGAACCGTTTCCCCAGTCGCTGTTTCCCGCTTGTGCTGATATGTAAGTGAAGGAGTTTAAAATAAACCACAACAGAGCTGGAGTATGTCCCTGCTCCCTGTAATCACCCCCCTGACAAATAAAGAGTAATTAAATCTGAATCATCTTGCATGGCAGTTCAAAGCACTAAAGGGTCATTGACTGATTTAGCAATCTGGCTTTGTTCACTACTTCCACCCACTCTGCTCGATGTGGCTTTATATTGTGGCTTTTATGGACACTCTTACATGGTCCACTGGTTTTATTTAGCCTATTTGAGAGTAAAATTCAACAGATAAGGACTCCTTGTTTCACAAACCCCTGAGCTGGCCAGTTAATCTTGCATTTTACTGTTAAATGTGCATGTTTTTTGTTTTTTCTCTATCTTGTCTTTCTACATTCAGCCAGCCGGCCTCCTAAACAACAATGTTCGCACTCTGTCCAATTACACTAAGAGCCTGATACTCACTGAGCCAGTCGCACCAGCTTTCAGAGGATCAGCACTAACTGGCAGCAGAAATGTGTGTGTGAGCTTGCATGTGTGTGCTGGGTGGCACTGCTGTTGGCAGGAATCACTGTGAGAGATTTACAGCTGAAGGCATTGCTGTACATCCAATCTGTTTCCGTGGTAACCGTTGCAGAATGAGAAGGAAAAAAGGAAATCATCTGCAGCTGAAAAATGCCCATACAATTGGGAACAAGACATTATTTCTCAAATTGGACAGTAAGCACACATGGAGGACAATTCAAACAATCAAAGTCTGGAAATAGACAGCGCTGATACAGGATGAGGCTCAGAGCGGCAGAATGAAAAAGAAATGGAGCCTGAGGAAAGAAACTCAACAGAGAAATGTACACCGTAGGGGCTTCAGAGGCAGAAGTTTATATTCAGAGTGTGTAAATATTGTATGTAAACTGGATTAATTATGTATCATTATTTTACTTTGATCTCAGTTTGAATCAAATCTCTTTGAATTTGTTGTTATGGAGGTAAATCATGCTGAAAGAACGATGGTTCAGGGCACGTGAGAGGTGTTTATCATAGGCTTCAGCTTTGTGGTGCCAGAGACCTCTTTAGGTGTCTTTAGTATGTTTTATTTTATTTTATGACTCTAATTTCAGTTCTTGGTTACATTTAACAAAGTTGTGTGGTTGAAAATAATTAGTTTCGCCCGGGTTCAAGGACTGAAACTGACTGGAGACTATGTTTAGTTGCATGTCAGCATCTTTGTTTCTGGTATGACTTCTGTTTTTTATGTACTATCCTTGAAGTATTCTTATTTTTGATTGTTTTGTTTGTCCAAGAGATGAACAACTGTGAGCGTCTGATGTGCTACGGGACCCCTGAACCCTTATAATTATTTATTATAAGAACCAACTGGAGAAAGATATGTCCAACATTTTTGCTCTGTGGATTTTAGAACAAGGTCTGCTTATAAAAACTATAAACATTGTCAATAAAGTAAGTTTTACAATGATTATGTTAATTCTAATGTACCAAATCATGCATAGTGCACATGCAAAACAAAAACAAAAAAACACACCCACAAGTTGACATGACAACACACTAAATTAAATAAAGTCTCAATTAATCTTATTTCATATCCAAGAGGGAGAAGAATATACTGGGAAAAATATAGACAAACTGTTATAAATGCACACAATTAGCATGCATATACTATATCTTTATTTGCATATTACTTTCACAGTAATGTCATTTATTCAAACGAAAAAGCCATTAAGTGCAAAACATATGCCTCTGTTTGGGTAAAGTAAATCAACAAATGCATTTCTAGCCAGGTTTTCTGAGCAGAGTCATTCATTATGCGCTGGGTGAATTATATAAAGCTATTATATTTCAGGGCATTTTATTTGGAGCGGAAAGATGATGGCAAGCTATAAATCAAACATTCGAATGTCGCAAAATAGAAATATAAGCTCTCCTGAGAAATCATGAGCTACTCTATAATGCAATGAAAATGATGCGATGTAAAAACTACTTATATAAGATTACAGGCAGTTTATTGTTGTGATTAATTGTATGTAACAGGATTATGTTATCAGCGTACAAGGATACATAACAAAAGATGTAATCAGATTACTGTTACATATCTAAAATTGGGAATAACTAGCAGTACAATGTACAAAAACAATAAGATTCAATTACTTTTTGTTTGGTTTTACAGGTAACTGCTTTTTGTAATTTTTAAACTTACTTTGCACATTTTTAAAGTGTCCCTCCCAACCCTGGTCATATGATTGTTGGACCTGTGCTCATGTGTGTTACTCCTGTATCCTGCAGATGGCGCTCCGCTGAGTGAGCTGTCCTGGTCCTCGTCCCTGGCTGTGGTCGCCATCTCCCTGTCCTGCCTCTTCACCTTCGTCTTCCTCATGCTGGCTTGCCTCTGCTGCAAGAAAAGCAAAACCGGCTTCAAGGTGAGGCCCTCCTTGGCGCTCTCACCAGCTTCTACATAAAACATGAAAGAAATATGAGGGATACAGACAAACCGACACACCTCTGCTCCCTCATACACACACTCATTAAATCATTGGATGTTTTTATGGAATCTTACATGGAGATACGTACTCTATCTCTGTCTTTGCCCATGAATGTTATTGACCTGCACACAGAGCATTCCTCTCAGCCTGTCATTAGACTTCCATTAGATTGAGTACACAAGGTTTCCAGCCATTTATACTTGATGATGTTGATGGGAAGTAGATAAAATAGCAGACAAAGGTGGTGAGGTTGCGTTTATGTAGCAGCCGGAGACCCTTCTGTGTCATTGATGTAGACCCCATTTGTGAGCAGCATGCAGAAATGGGTCAGGGCCCGGATAGAATGGGACAGGGAGCAAGGAATATAGTGAATGCATGTGTGAGTTTCTGTGGGTGTGTTGGAGGAATTGTGGGAATGTGCATTTAATTGCAAAAATGCTTAAACATGTGTGTCTGTGACTGCTTTCCTTCTGTGTGTCAGCTGTGTGTTCCTGTTGCTTCACATATGGTGAAAGATATTATATTGTGGCGTTTTCTCGCGGACAAGCAATTTATGTTTCACTGTTTCTCACCAAATCATTTTTTTTTTAACATTTCGGATTAACAAACGTCCTGAAAGCATTTCCTTCTCAAACATTTGTACATAGATTTTTGGTATATTCTGAAACTTGCATTATTACTACTCACATCGACTAGTAGTCTTTTTCTACACTGCAATTTGGTGCATTGCTTCTTCGTCCATTATCACTAGTATAATTGAATACATTATACAGAGGAATGTCATAAAGCTTGAGACACATTTATTTCCTGCAGGAATGCGTATCCCATCATATAAACAAGCGTATGCTCATACTTGTATTCTTTGCTAAAAATATGCGAACAAGCTATGAGGGCCCTAATCAAAACACTTGTAAAGAGGGTTACATGCTGCTGTTTCGACATACTCCGACATTGAAGTCTAATTGTCGGAGTAGCGGCACTTTACTTTTTTTTCAGCCATTCCGACGTGGTGCGTTGGGTCTGCATAGCTCCACTTAAGTGGAAGCATTCGGAGCGGTAGTTGACACTGTCAAACACGCAGGGCCCCCCTCCTCCCTCATGGATGCTTCTGATAGCCCTCCCGAATCCACATCCAAGTCTCTCCATCGTCATCCCATCAGCTCCGGTCTACAGCTCCGCAGAATTGGGAGCAGCCTCGATGGCTTGCATAGCTTTAACTTTCTTTGAGCGACTCCCTTGCAGATCGGATGCAGGGCGATCGGACAACAACGAAATTGAGTTCCAACCAGTCAGCGCATCCATTACAAAAATAGGCTATATTATATTATACAAAATAAACTGAATATGTTAAAAAAAAATGGGCCTATATGTTAAAAAGACACACAAACAAAAACAAAAGAAAGACGATGCCCCGACGCGCCTGGGTAGACTGTCGGAATGGCGGTACTAAAATTGTGTCGTAATAGGGGCATGTCGGGATATGGGCATGTCGTTATAGGGGCATGTCGTTATAGGGGCATGTCGTTATAGGGGCATGTCGGGATATGGGCATGTCGTTATAGGGGCATGTCGTTAGGGGGATGTCGTTATAGGGGCATGTCGTTATAGGGGCATGTCGTTATAGGGGCATGTCGGGATATGGGCATGTCGTTATAGGGGCATGTCGGGATATGGGCATGTCGTTATAGGGGCATGTCGTTATAGGGGCATGTCGTTATAGGGGCATGTCGTTATAGGGGCATGTCGTTAGGGGGATGTTGGAATAGAGGTAGCACCCCTGTAAAGAGCACAAGTAGTGTTCCAAATACCCATAGTCAATTATTTAATTAGGTCACTGACAGAAAATAAATCAACAACAAGTTTAATTTATGGTAATCATTCAATCTGTTTACTAAGGAAAAAGTGTTTACTCACAGCAGCAGTATGGGGCTGTTTGAGGTATGGCAGTGCTTTGAGCTAAATGCTAACAACAAAATGCTAACACGACCACAATGACAACCACCAACAAGGGCACACTGAAATGTGTGTCCCAGTAACTTAAGTAGTTCCCTTCATTTTCCAGGACTGATGGAAATAACTCCAAAGAAAATTAGCTATGAATTAGCTCGCTAAGTAACAACGTATACATAGCTTACTGGGAATGCTAAAGTGCTATCTTCTTCCTGTTTAAGCTAAAACGTGCTTCCTTTTTGTCGTAAATCAAGCATTAATTTCCTGAGAGATCGTACATGATGGCAGACAGTATTGCGAAGTTAAAGTATGGCTTACAAATGACCATGGTGTCCGAGTGCAATCAACATTACTTCTTAAGTTGCCACTTTTCACTTTAATGTGAACATTTTCTCTGCTAGATTTTCTCTTCTTTATATCAAGGAAAATTTAATATATCTTTTGGGGTTTGAACTGTTGGTTAGACGAACAATTTTTTAAAGAAGTGATCTGGCTCTGCACAAAATTGTTATTTCCTGTTATTTAGGTCACAACATTGTAAGCACCTAGCAGTCAGGTCGATAAGAGGAAATTAAAGAAGTGTTTATGCCTCCTTGAAACTGACGAGAAGCAAAAAATGAAGCCTGTCAGATGAATTTTTATATACATCCAGAGAAAAGTAAGACTGTTTTAATAATGAGATACGCCTTTTTGGTGCATATCCATCATCTCTTTTCCTCTTTCTTCACACTCTTGAATGAGCAGCTCAGAGTTGCACTGATTTCACAAACCATATTGCGCAACATCCTGTCCCCTTGGTGTGTGTTAACAAGTGTGCATCTTGAATTTTTGGATGCCCATTCCATGCTTAGAGTATGTATAACGTGAATGATGCCTGGTTTGTGTCTTTGGCACGTTGGACCACCCAGTTCGGACCTGTTGGGGTGTGTCCGAGGAAGGGGCCAGGGTTTGCAGGAGGGGGGAGAGAGAGGGTGAGAGGGCGTGAGGCAGGGCATACCCATGAGGCCACAGTGCATCCGGCCTGAGGGCCCCATCTGGAATTAGACACAGCCTCTCCCAGAGCAGAGCAAGAGGGAATTTCAGAAAAGAGAAAAAACTTCAAGAGGAGATGAGTGAAAAGTTTCTCTGTGTTTCACTGAAGGAGAGATGAGAAAACCTCCTCGAGAGATCCTCTCCGTTCAAACAAACTAGTTTCTGGGTTTAGACTTTGTTTTAGTTTTAAAACTTTGCAGTCAAACATAAAACATTAAACTATTCACACTTCAACATATTTGTTCATTTGGAAATGGTCATCTTATGTGCAAAATCTTTCTACAATTCGAGGAATAGTTCTACTTTTAAAAATGCAACTTATCTAAACCCTCCAAAAGAGCAGATAACTGTATTTTCCAAATTTCAAAGAAATAATTATGGTAGATGGATTGAAGGAGGATGATACACCCAAAATTACTATGGTCAACGGGGTCAATCATGCAGCCAAAAACATTTACATTAGAAGAAATGTGTTGCACTTTCAACTCTGTCACTGGACACTAACCTTTAATCTAAGTTTTATTGGCTTGTTTAATGTGATTGCATGATTCTCCGATATATAGATCTGCTGTAATCTAGCTAGCTCACGCCGCTAACCTAGTTATTCAAATATACTGACAACACACTTAAAATTATGGTACAAAGTAAATCTGCCAACATTGACAGTTGGGTGGTTTATTTACCTAGCAAGTGCTCCGGTCCCAGCTGTGTGCATCACTTTTTAGTGTCTCCGTTTGCCCCTTTCAGCAAACGTACAAAAGGGCCAAATTAATATGTTTAATACATTGACAAAATATGGATCCTGACCTTCAACTTAAAAGTAGCGGAATTAGTTCCAGGTCTTCTTTATTTTTAAGATTAACATTTACCCCAATCAGAAACATTCTTAAATAACAAACTTTAATCATGCTATAATCTAAACACACACCCTTTCATTCAGGATTACATTAATTCCTCTTGATTTGAGGCCCTAATTTTGCTCAAATGTGTTAAATTTAGGGATAAACGTTTTCAATGAACCTTAAAGCAGGTTATTGAAACACTTAATCTTTGTATATTTTAGGTCCAAATAAAGACGCTGAACTTAGTTTAAGGTCAGAGGAAGGTTAAGGCTTAAGGTTTAGGTTAACAAATGTAATGATGAAGGGGAGGTCAGGTTCAGCGGTCATGAATTAAAGAAGACTGAGGATGATCCGCACAAGTAAAGTGTTATCCAGAGAATGTGTGTGTGTGTGTGTGTGTGTGTGTGTGTGTGTGTGTGTGTGTGTGTGTGTGTGTGTGTGTGTGTGTGTGTGTGTGTGTGTGTGTGTGTGTGTGTGTGTGTGTGTGTGTGTGTGTGTGTGTTGTCCATTTTTATGGGGAAGGGGACTGCCCCGCAGATGTTCTTTGGCTTTTGGGAGAGAGAGACAGAGAGAGGAAGAGAGGGGAGTGATGTCACATGCATAGTATGTGAACCCCCCCACCCCTTCTCCCCCCATCCTCCCACTTGTACTTTTTCTCCCTCACATTTTTGTGGGGGCTCAATTTCTCTCCTCCTCTCCCTCAAGAGACAACCCCAGGTTCGCTCTGGCCTGTGAGCTGGGAGATAGCGCTCCTCCTCCTCCTCTTTCCTCCCCCCTGCTTCTCCTTTTTCTCCATCCCTCCATCCGTCTCGTGCCGGGGACAGTCAGTGGTCAGCTCTCTTCCTCCTCTCCTGGACTCAACAATGAGACTCTCTCTGCAGAGTGATGATGACTTTTGCTGCAGCCACTCTTCCTGGCACCAACATCCTGCTGCCCTGCTCCCATCACACAAATGGGATCCCTGAGTGTGTATGTGTGTGTTTTGTCGGTGTGTGTGAGAAAAATACAGAGATGCTGAAACCTAAGCTGAGGGTGTTTGATATGCCTTCCCAATCTGTGAACTCTGAGGAAAGGTAAGCTGACTTGGGTCCCAGACAAACTGATTCTTAGGCTGCCATTTTTACCAGCATGGAAATCAAGGTTTTTGGGAAAAAGGATTAAAATAACTAATCAAATGTTGATCTGTAAATGTTTTAGAAAGTCCTATTTTTTGCCTATGAAAAAACGATGTAATATCTGTTTACTTGTTGACTTTTTTCAGTTGAAATATGTTCTTATTAAGTTCTGAAAGAAAAGGTATGAATCATTAAACTTTTCTCTAAATATTTTTTGAGTAGCATGTTCACAAGGCATTCCACGTGATATTAAATACAAAAGATTAAAAACCAATTATATATACATAGAATATCTATCAAAAACAGAATTCCAAATTTAAAATATACAGAATAAATTGAAAAACACTGTTATAGACTAACCTATTACTAACAAAATATAAACATAGGTTACTGTTGTAGTTATGAGTGTGCAGAGTACTTGCAGTTTTTACATTAAAATGTTATTTAATTAAGTTCAGTTTTATCAAACAAAACTGCCAAACTTTTCCTGTTTCAGCTTCCTAAATGTGTGTTTTAGCTCAACTTGTAATGAGCCTTTTATTTATATGGCTCGGACTTCCTTACTTGAGAGTTCATCTATTTATTGACTTAAAATACAAATAAATAATTATCTTTAGGACTAGTTGTGATTCCATTTACTGCAGGATGTATGGCTGATAAGCTCCTCTGCAAAATGCTGGTGTGTGTGTGTGTGTGTGTGTGTGTGTGTGTGTGTGTGTGTGTGTGTGTGTGTGTGTGTGTGTGTGTGTGTGTGCGTGTGTGCATGTGCGTGTGTCGTGCAGAGTAAAACCACATGTTGAATTGGAGGGCGAGCAGGGCCGTGTGAAGATTTGGATCTGAGGCAGAGGGAGGGAGGGTTTGCAGCTTGCACATGTGTGTATTGTGTATGTGCTTGCGTTCTTGTGGGACAGGATGAAGTGAGAGATTGAGGTGTGTGTGTGTGTGTGTGTGTGTGTGTGTGTGTGTGTGTGTGTGTGTGTGTGTGTGTGTGTGTGTGTGTGTGTATGTGTGTGTGTGTGTGTGTGTGTGTGTGTGTGTGTGTGTGTGTGTGTGTGTGTGTGTGTGTGGATGTTTCAGAGGGCTGCAGTAGGTCACATTTTTCCAGTGTGGGGACCCCACTGCTCTCCAGCTTCTAACTAAGAGACTTTTATTCCGACATCCGGTCTGTGGATGCAGCCAAATCCCCAGACCCCGCTCCCCCCACCCCCTCTCTTCTCTGATGCATCCTGTGATGTGTCCCTGCGTTCCTGAGACAGAAGGAATCTTTCACACTGACACTCCAACAAGGAAATCTAAAATGATCTGCCGTTGATATTCTCCTAATTCCTCTTATCCATATCATCATTCCAAAAGCAATTACGTGATTACAGAACAGTTTTTCATTTCGGGAAAGTTGCCCCACCCGATGAGTTAATCCATGAGAGGTAGAAAAGAGTGTGGGAAGACGAAGGAGCAAAAGAGAAGAAAAAAACATGTATGCATTTAAATGCACATCTAATATTTTTTTTGCAGCAACTTCTTGGGTATTTCTTTTCAGTTTTTGGCCTTTGAAATTAGTTAAAGTTGGATCAGAGTAAAGCTTAAATCAGTGCAGTCCAATACATTATTTATTGAATATGCTTATTTTCTGTTATAAAATATTTTTAAAATATATTACAGTGTGTGAGAGTGAGTAACTGCAGGCTGTGAATGCTTCCAGAAAGCAGAAATCCATCGGGCTTAATTGTGGCATGGAGGATTGAGATACATGTAATCTTAGCACAAATAATCTTTGGGGCTTTGTTTACATTATGGTGCTCCAATCAGCCTCACAAAACGCCTCAAGAAAACACTGCAGCGGGCCAGGACAGCTTGCGTCAGTTTATCTCAGCTCTTCTTCACTGGTCGAGCCAAATAATCATCCATTCATGGTGGGGTTTTTCATTTCTACATGAACATTGATGCAGCCAAATATAAAAAATTGCATGGAGTAGATTTGCTATGATCTACAATGCCCCTACAAGCACATTATGTCATGTTTGTGAATTTTTCTCCTCATGTCCTCACATTTTTGACCCTTCAAATTACGAGTAGCCTTTCTAATGCTAGCAACCTGTTCCATTTATCTGTTTCCAGGAATTCAAGAATGGGGAGGGGGAGGAGTACCATGCAGATATGTCCACCTTGGCCTCGCCGGCCTCCCAGGGCAGCCCGGACGTCTACATCCTGCCGCTCACCGAGGTGTCCCTGCCGCTGTCAAAGCAACCTGCTCGATCAGGTGGGTGGAGGTTCACTTTGGTTCTGGTTATTTTAAACTCTTAAATGGATCCATATACTCTAAACAAACTTATAAGGTGCAGCCAAAGTAGAAAAACAAAACATGAGAATGTGTGATTAAGCTAATATTTAGTAAATCAGTCTGTAGTTTTGGTGAAATAAGAAAAATCAGACAATAAGAATAGTTTTCTATTTGCAAGGGTGCAGATTAAAGGGGCCCTATTATGCCTTTTGGATTAGAGTTCTACGTTTTTGTGCATGCAAATGGTCTGCAAAGGCTAAAATCCCAAAGTTCCCTCCAGACGGAGTTTCTCTCACACACGCTCTCCCCACACCCCACACCTGAAACACCTCCATTCTACTCCTTTGTTTACTTCCATGACATAGTGACTTGCCTCTGTAACATTTGCATTTCTATTGATTAGTACTTCAACACATTGTACGTGATATGCTAAGGGGCGGGACATTTCCAGCGCGTCTCTAGGTGGTTGACCAATCACAACAGAGCCGGCCTGCTAACCTGGCAGGATTCGGACGTACGGTGAAAACAGTTGCTGCTGCAGTATGAGAAAAAATAAAGCACTTTTTCCACATTAAAGCATGGAAACAACTCACAGTAGAGAAACAAAATACAAATATGAACCTGAAAACCGGGCACAATATGTCCTGTTTAAAAAAACATGGGGCTATTGGTTGGAAAAAATTATTCAGCGACAGTTAAAGTGAAAATTGAAAGTTTGAGAACATGGTCTGCAATTTTCCCCACTCATTAAATCTTCAAAATCCCTAAGCTACATTTGAGAACATTTACACTTTATCCATCCTGAAAGGGAATATTAGATGTATCTGTGGTCAAATAATATCCACTCATTATTTCATTTTTGACGGTGTGTGTGTCAGTGCTTGGTAATTTATGTCTTTACTCTGATGCAAACCTTGCAATAGCTCTGTAAAAATGCCAGAGTCTTACATATGCAAGTATATTTCAAGGGTGTGAGAGCGATGAGAGTGTATCTGGCGTTTGTCAAAGTGTGTCCCCGGAGTGAGCACCGCCCCGACGCTGCTCTCGGTCAGCTGGGTCTCCACCTATCCCACAATCCCTCACTGCAGGTCCCCACAGAATGGACTCTGTGCTCTTTGGATTTCACTCTCTCCCACAAACATCTGCCTCTTGCGTAATACCTTCCCAGCAGCCAGCCTACACTGCTGCTTGTTGGAATGTCAGGCATGCACGAGCACAAAACCCCAGTGAGAGTATTCCTCCCTCACTCTGTCGCCGTCTTTCTCTCGTTCTGCTTCTATGTGACAATGCTCCTTTTTGTGCGTTAATGGGCTGATGCTGCCTGATAAACTTATGACACTGGAGTGTTGTGAGCCTTAATGGATCATGCCCACGCAGTTAACCACGACATCAGTCAAGATCTAATCTCAAATTGAAGTGAATGTTTTATATTCATACGGTTGTTCCCATGCTGGTTAATGGGCCCCTTTTATGCTAGGTTCATATTTGTATTGAGTGCCTCTACTGTGACATGTCTCCATGCTTTAATGTTCAGAAAGCTCCTAATTTGTCTCATACTGCCTGTGCTGCAGCACCTCTTTTCACCCTCTGTCTGAAACCAGCTGCTCTGATTGGTTAGCTGGACAGCTCTGTTGTAATTGGCTTACTCCTTTGAGACGTCACACACCTTCCTCTATCACGTACAATGTGTTAAAGCAAGCCAATACAAGCGCGAGTGGTACGTAGTGATGCCACTATGTTTCAGAAGTGATAAAGGAGTCCAATGGAGGCGTTTCAGATGGGGGGGGGGGGGGGGGGGGGGGAACTCCCTCTTTCTAGCCTTTACAGACCATTTACATGCAAAAACACATATAAACACACTACAGGAAAGGGAAAATCTCACAAGCATAATAGGGCCCCTTTAAATATTAAAAAAAATAGACGGGAAAAAACAAAGAGCTGGATTTTAAAAAAAAAGGCAAATTCACCCAAATCCAAAAGAATAAATGTTCTCTCTAACCGGTAGCTAGCTATGCGGATAGATTTTGTTGTATTCCTTTTGGAAACAATGATTAGGTCAATACAAGGGAGTTTAATATACATTTCTTTATAAAGAAAGAGTTCCTGATCGAAAATGTTCAACATAGGATATCCCTAAACCCCGACATTCTGCAAAGGCTTGATAAAGTGTGAGAAAATATCCTCATCATGTTCTGTGGTTTTATCAGACTGGCCCTTCCACATATGCTGAATAATAGAAACCATATGGTATTACAGTAGTGGTCAGAGTCAGGGATTAATTATTGCTCCTCCAGGACTGCCTCACCCAGTGACGTCACAAGGGCAAACCGATTACTGTTTTTTATTATCGGTGAGAAATGTAATAGCTGAAATGAAATCTCTGATACTCTACTATACAAAGGCTAGCTTGTACATTTCCTCTCTTATACTTTGCATACTATTTATTATATTTGTTGCTTGTGTTGTATTTTCCTCTAAGTATAATGAGTCACCAGTAATGTAAGCGCTTGGCTCCGTCCGTGGCCCAGTCCCCATGCAGGACCCGCCCTGATGCAGCTGTTCCTGCTGCAGGCTGCACTGCAAAGATTAATGGAGCCCACACCCACTCAGACAGGACATGTGAACATGTGTACAGCTACAAACACAAACTATGAATCTGACGCACACAAAATGAAATGTTCTTCCACTCAGAGGACATACATGTATTCAACACATCCTACTCCTCTCATTTCTGCGTACATTCTACATACATCTATCTACATCTAAATCCTCCACTTAAGTTACACAACTAAATGGGCAAACATCATCAGTTGTTCAAGGTCAGCACTACAGCTCAGCAGAGTATAGGATGCACTCGGCTGGAGATTATAATGGGAATTCCATTTGACTCTTAGTGATTTAGCCGTTTGCATTTCACTAAAGACTTCCTGGCTACTATAGCGATTAAGCCAGGTGCATTCTATAGAGAGAGGGATGCAACAAACAGCAGACAGAGCTGTCAGATAGAAATTGAGTTATCACTTAGGCATCTGAGAATTTACCAGGTTAAGATGGGATACATCGAACAGTTGTATTCATGTTAGAAGAGTAGTTCATGAAAATATTGTAAAAGTTGTAATGAGGCACTATAAACCAAATACAAAATTGCTAAGCAATGGACAAAACACAAACTATATTATAATATAGTCCTCCAGAATGAGTCAAACGTTCTCATCCTTGTTCCATCAGTATTATGAATATTTGAGATTAACACGATGGCACGGTTGTGAGTGGAGGTGAACCAGAAAAACTAACTTACTAACACGAGAAAACAGAAATGAATAAATATGATACAATTTAATGGTTTGAACTCATACAAAACTTCTTTGAGCAACAAAATGTATTTGGTTTAGGAAAGAGCGTAGAATTGACTATATAGAAAAGTATTTGCGTTTCTATTCTGTTATTCTTCTATTCTATTCCTTCAGTAATCAACCATGTGGTTAATTCATAAAACCAAAGGTGTAGCAGGCCCACATTAATGAGGCCACTGAAATCAACCTTTTGATTGGCTGATACCAATCGAACTGGGAGATGTTGGGATCCATTGCTTGACGTTGTTGTCGCCAAAACTCAGTTCATTCTTCTGTCATAGAGCAGGTGGATAATAGCCCCAGTGTGTGCGTACTAACTGGTCCTAACTGGTGCCATGCTTCCCTAAGCATCCAAACAATGGTGCTTATTCTGCAGAGAGCTGGAGAGAGGGTGAGTGGGTGTAAGGAATGACCAGCCCAGGGAAAGAGACAGGGGTGTCCAATATGGCCTACACACAGGGATTGGACTGTGTTGCAGTCTGTAGGGCGACGACAGCGCCACAAAGATCAGTTTGTCCGCCTCTACGCCCAGACTCTTAAGTGTCATCGTGGGATACACGGAGAGAAAGACAGGGATGGATGGTGAGGGGGAAGAGACCGATGGGGGGCGGGGGGATGTTGCTGTCTGTCTCGTTTCATTTCATTGAGCTGAGACGGGACAGGCAGGCGTGTTCAGCAGGCAGGAAGGACTCCGGTCATCTGGGGATGCTGAGAGACGCATCAGGGGTTTGGAAGACAGTCAGACAGAATGGTGCCTGAATATAGATAAAACTTTGTTAGTTCATGGACCATGGGCAACATCCACTGGCATGTTCGGAAGATCCATATTAGAGAGGGTTAATGACAATCGATGTGACAGACAATGGACGATCTATGGTGCCCAGCAAAGATCCTGGATATGGTGCGTTCTTTTCAATGTTATAGTTTTTGGTCTGTATTGCTGAGGTTAATGAAATACATTTAAAAATCATTTAGATGAAACCCCTAGTTAAGTGCAATATTTGTATATCGTATTAAAAATAAGTGAAGTAGAGGCATACTCAAACACAGTACCACAATGTCAAAACTGTACTCGTAAAAAAGTACTTTAGTGAATACACTCTGTTAGATTCTGTTTAGCCACATGTAAGTTATCCTTTATTCTTTTTCTTTTTTGAGGTTATCTTCAGAAGGATTTCAGAATGTTCTGTGTTGTTCAAACTGTGTTGTGTAATTGTAGGTGTAAAGTAGCACAATTAATAATGTTAAAGTAAAAAAAAAAGGACAGCATGAATTCCAACCAATAGGAAGCCTTTGTTTTTGTTTTTTGAATAGACGTACTATACAGGGAGTGTTTGATGTATACATATGACTTAATTCATATTTCTCCGTCAAACTATACTCAGAGTTTTTCCAAAAATGTTATCATTACTTTTTCTGATATTTTGAATCTTTATACTATGCCTTTTTTCAAATTGCTATATGATGTAATATATTTGGACTATTTTCAAATGTTTTGTTCTACCATACTATGAGTTAAATCTACACTTTTTTGTGGCTTATGATATTCCCGAATATAGTGTGGCTTTTTCTCAGATAATAACGGTATGTAGCATAATAGTATGATTGTAGTCTGTTTTTCGACTATAGTACTATACTTTGACTCTTTTCAACAATTACAGTATATTGAAAAGTGTTTTAAATATGTTGTTTGACTAACTTAAGTATGACTTCATCTCATATTTTTCAAAAACCTATACTTTGTCATATGTGTAATTGCTGTATTATGCCTTTTTGATATACTATAATATGTCTTTTTTATACGATGACTTTTTAATGATATTTTCAACATATTAGACTCTCCGAATCTGAATCTGAATTCCTTTATTCGGTTTATTCAGAGGGGAAATGTACATTGTTACAGCATAGTGACAGTACAGATAAAGACAGCAAATAAAACAGTATGAAATAACGAGGCAGGAACACGTTAATCGAATAGAATTCAAATAAGTAAACATTCACAGTTAAGAAGATAAGTAGCAGCAATATGATTTTCTTTCCGATATTATTAACATACTATACTATTAGTTTTTCAACTAATACTACTACGACATTTGTTGATATTGTTCAACATTTCTCCAAATACTATACTATATGACTGTTTGACATATTTAGACATGCTCTACTGTGACGTTTTTTTATGTCTGACTAGCCATAGTATCAAATATCATTTTATGTTTTAACATGCTATATTCTTTTTCATATTTTTGAACAGAATATACTATGAGGTTTTTCAACATATAGTATGACACTTTTTAAAAATATTTTCAACATACCACTCTCCTATGACTGCTTTTTCAAAACTTTCAACATACTGTACTATAACTTTTTTCCTATTTTAAATGACTGTTCTTTGACTGTTCTTCGACTTTTTGACGTGCCATGCAATTATTTATTTTTCAACATTTTCGAGAGAAATATGCTAAAAGAACAACACAGTAGTATAGTATGTTGAAATATTCTGCATAAACGACATGTCAACATTTTCAGAAAGAAATACATAGTATAGTATGTTGAAAATATTAAAAGAAGGGATAGTGTAATATGTTGTAAATATTTAAGTACCTTTCAGCTCATATTACTTGACAATTTTGCCGATTATTTTTAGCTGAGGTTCTATACATTGTTTTCTTTTGTTTCAAGCATCTATTGGTTTCCATCCATTCTCTAATGGTATAAAAATTGATTACATTGCTTATTGCTTGAGCTTGATAGTGCTATCCATCAGAGTGAGTCTGTCCTGAATTAATACTGTTTTTTAATACTATTTGTGTTTGATAATGCAACTTAAACGTGGAATAATAAAAAGAACAACAACATGGCTTAACATCATTACAACAATATAACTTTGGCTAACAGATTTGTGAAAGCCATAAGGAAATGACTGCATTGAACGGTGGGATAAACACATTTTACATATCTAAAACACTTTAACACAGTATGTGAATAAGCTTTAATGCAAGTAATGTGACTAACTGTGTAAACACCACAATAACATCATCAAAATTGTCCTCTCTTCTTCCCTGCAGTCCACCTCCTGAAATCCACAGATCTCAGCCGACATAATCTCCTCTACCTGAAAGAAATCGGGAATGGCTGGTTCGGGAAGGTAAGCCCACCTCTGAACCCTCAATCTTCATAACTTCCTTTCCGGTGGCTTTGACAGCCGCCACTGCAGCTCCCCGTCAGATAGATCAAACATAGGATCAGTGAATCTCATGTCACGCCTGTAAGTCTTTGCTGTGATCCTGGCCGACACACCGAGTTACTTGTAATGCAAGAGTGTGTAACGCAAACCTGTTTCCCTGGCCTTTGATGTCAGCTTTAACCAAAACTGATAGACTTAGCCCCAAAGGACACATGTAAGATTCCAATTAAAAATAACCCGTTAGTGCAGGTTAAACCATATGGTTTGGTGCTTTTACAACCAGATAACATGTTCTTGTCGTTCTCTCTCATTCTCTCCCGTTCTCTCCCCCTCTTTGTCTGTTTCTCCTCCACTCAAACTGTTCACTCATGAATATACATGCGTCCTCTCCATCCTTGCGTACCTTGACTGGGTATGTCCATCTGTACGTGTGTTTGTCTGCATTTTTCTGTCTCTGCACTGTCCTTGGTCTCCTGTCCCTGAACTCCTGCATGACTGCTTCATGTCTTTGTGTCTGTCTTTGTGTAACGGTCACTCCCACTCCATGCTCAATGGGTTTGTTTGTATGTCAATGTGTGTGTTTGTCTGTCTACCTGTGGTCCCTGTGTGTATATGTCTATTTTTACTGTTTCAGGTTCTGCTCGGGGAGGTGAACACTGGCCTAAATTCTTCCCAAGTGGTGGTGAAGGAACTGAAAGCCAGCGGCAGCATGCACGACCAGATGCACTTCCTGGAAGAAGCAAAGCCTTTCCGGTACATATTTACCTTTTTCACCTGTCTTTCTTTTTGGATTTTTGTTGGATATCTGTCTGTCTGTCAGTAATGGAGTAAAATGGACTGTGCCGTCAATTTTCAGGTGTTAAAACTGTATTTAAGAAATAACATTTTGACTTTGATTAATTTCCTCTAATACATTTCATCTGGGAATATTATTTTTGAATAGCAGATTTTATTATGTCATGCATACATAATAGTCCCAGCACAACCATGCTTACAAAACACCATTATTCAGAAAAAAACAAAACAATAAATAACAGAAACCAAATCAGCAACAGCATTTAAAATGTTTATAAAAACAAAACACATATTATAACTTTGTTTTCCAAGTTAACATACAAGCATTGCATTGTGCAAAAAAAAAAATTCTAGATAAATAAAGAGACATTTTTCTTCAAATAATTCAAGCAACCTTCTTCTGATCCGGCTAATGCCACTGATTAATTATTCTTATACATTTATTGTATAGGAAACCACAATTAATGCCTAGAAAACATGCTATGCTAAACATTAATATCTACTTTCTATACATTTTAACTAGTAGCGTTCTTTAGATTTGGTAAATAATAATGGCGTGATTTGTAGTATATTTCACAAACACCGTGGACATGCATTTAGAATGCCATAGAAAGTCATAGTATAGTCTTTATATAGTATGTCATACAATAGACATAGATCAGTATGCTATAATTTGATAGTTAAGTATAATTTAGTTCATTTAATTTGGACATACAGTATCAGAATTGTAAAATACAATTATGCAAATGGATAATAACTATTTTAATGTTGGTGTCTAGGAATGTTTAACTAAGATTTAACTATCATTACTGGTGTAAGAAATCAAGTCTGCGACATGCGGTGACCTCATGCTCCTCCTCTCCTCCTCTGCTCTCAGCGCCCTCCAGCACCCTGCTCTACTGGCATGTTTGGCCCAATGCACCGAGATCACTCCGTACCTGCTGGTGATGGAGTTCTGTCCACTGGTGAGTATCCAAAGCTACAGGCCAGAATGGTGAGGAGGCCTTACATATGTTAAAGGAATGAATAAGATTACAGCTGAAGGAATTTCACACCAAGTTAAACGGTATGAATCTGAGAGGAGTGCTGCCACAACCTCCCTGTGTTGCCTTGTTGGAAATCTTTCATTTCATTTAAGGATTTAATGGCTTTAGTGGCTTAAATGTTCCTTTTACTGCTAAGTTCATTTTTAATTCTGCTGGACCACAGTGGATGGATGGATCTTAATCTTCTCATAACACGTGGTTTATGGTTGTTTTTTCAAATACTTTTGGCAATAAAAACAGTCTTGTTGCTGTACACACTTGGCAGGTGAGCCCAGGGTTATATGTCCTGCTTTGCATGTACCACTTGAAATTCAGTTTAAAAATCCATCATCATGTTCTTAAAAAAAGAAATAAGTAAACATTTACAGCCATAGCTTAAAGTAGTCTGTTCAACCATTTCAATGTCCGCATGCAACAGAGGACCAAATGTTGGTGCATTTCCACCATTAATCCACACTGAAACACCCAGTCGGATGGACATTCTTGATCATGAGATGGTTGACTCTTTGCCCCATTAAGCACAGTGCAACACAACACTGCCCTCCAGTGGTCGGAGCTTGTAACATACAGATGTTGTACTTTATTACAGGGTGATGTGAAGGGTTACCTACGAAGCTGCAGGACTTCAGAAGCCATGACCCCGGAGCCCTTGCTTCTCCAGCGGATGGCCTGTGACATCGCCTCAGCACTCTTACACATGCACAAACACAACTTTGCACACAGGTAGTGAACAATTCCCCATATTAAATATCAAACCATGTAGAAATTACGTCCCCAGGCTTCAGTCTGTTATCATTTTGTTAAATATGCAGTTTGCTCCTCGTTCGCTTCCTGGAACAATATCCTGGTGCTGCCTGAGTGCCCCTGACAGACTCCAGCATCAGTGATTTTGTTGCAGGCGGTGGACCTCATCTCCGCAAGTCTGCAGCTTGTTAATACATCGATTTTTGCATGTGTTGCATGCATACCTTCTAAAGATGTTGTAGCGCAAGAAATATGACCTTTATGCAAATGTCTGGCCATATTTGTATATTAATGAATTTTAATGAGCTATAACAGCTGTATAATCACTTCCCCTTTTGTATTTAGTGACTTGGCTTTGAGGAACTGCTTGTTGACTGCTGATGTCACGGTGAAGGTTGGAGATTATGGCCTGTCCCAGAGCAAGTACAAGGTCTGTTCATCAGAAAAACATGCATAATAACACTATTGTTTTACAAGCAACTAATTAAATTAATTGTATTATTTTGCAAGGATAAATGTGTTCAAGGTACATGAAATAAAGGAAAAAATAACATAGCAGATAGGATTGGTGTCTGTATACATTGCCTTTCCAAGTGCCTCATGTGTTATGAATCTACAAAAGACCTAGCATTTAGTCCACCCAAGTGAGATTCTAGATATTGTGCATATGACATCATCCCCAGAGCTGGTTTCACTTGTTTTGATAAATATATACAAATATGACAAATCATTTTGTAAAAGCAACCATAGAATGGTTGGTCTTGTTGCTTGTGTTTACTGTGCAGCTGATATAATTAAATTATCAATAAATAAACACAAAGTGTCTTTTCCCATAAGGATGATTACTTGGTGACATCAGATCAGATGTATGTGCCGCTGCGATGGATCGCTCCAGAGCTGGTGGACGAGGTGCATGGAAACCTGCTGGTGGCTGACCAGACCCAACAAAGCAACATGTGGTAGGCAACACACACACACACACACACACACACACACACACACACACACACACACACACACACACACACACACACACACACACACACACACACACACATACACACACACACACACACACACACACACACACACACACACATACACACACACACACACACACACACACACGTACATATGTTTTAATGTATAAAAAAAACCAAAAAACATCTACTTTTTAGGAAATATTCTTTTTTCTCAGATACAGAGAGATTTGGAATTTCTATAGGCATGTTTAATTTTTAAAAAACACTGTTAGTTATTTTGCATTTTGTAAATAATTTAGGATAAAGCAGTTAAAGTTAATAATTTCCTATTTCTTTAAATGAAAGTCAAGTCAAAAGAACAAGATAGAGAAAAGTGTAAGATAATGGCCTTTGAAATAATAAAGTTCTGACTGTGAATGAAAACATAAAGGGAGCAAGGTATCCAGTTTTGGATTATTTTGGGACTAGATTAAGATGTAAATGGGGAATGACCAATACTTGATCTAATTTCTATTTTTTATTTGATTATTACAAAATGATATTCTGTGTCTCAGGTCTCTGGGCGTGACTATCTGGGAGCTGTTTGAGCTGGGCAACCAGCCCTACAGACACTACTCTGACAGACAAGTCCTGACGTACACTGTGAGGGAGCAGCAGCTGCGACTGTCCATGCCTCTGCTCAAAGTGCCGCTGGCCGAACGCTGGTGAGACACAAACACACACACACACACACACACACACACACACACACACACACACACACACACACACACACACACACACACACACACACACACACACACACACACACACACACACACACACACACACACACACACACACACACATACATTAAAAAACATCAAAGCATGTACAGTTCTTAAATTGAAGAAATTCAAAGCAAAACATGCTAATTCCTTCTAGGGTCATTAGAATTAACCCTAACCCTAATCCTGCTGGCTTTGTTTCCCTAAACCTATTGGTTGGATTTCTTTTTTAGTTGATATCTCATTGTTTTATCTGTTGGAATTGTTAGGGAATTTTTGGCCTAGGTAGTTAAACTTTGAGACAGCTCATCAATATCTCCTTCCTCTGTCTGCGTCCCCAAGGCATAGGTCTTTCGGCCTTGGGGTGCTGTAATCTCCCTTAAGGAGGGGCAGCTTGGGCGCATTGTTGATGCCAGTCTTTGACCGAGCTCAAGCTGCAATGAGATAGTTTATTGTTCAGGGATGTCTAGAAGCCCTTCTTATCTGGAACGTAGGTTCCCTGGTGCACATTTTTTTCTATTGATTGATTGTCCATTCTGAGCTAGTTAAAACCTCCTATTGTAGTAGAGATCTTTAGAATTGGTCGGGCAACCACTCTGTCTACTCGTGACTGCAGCTAATGTCTTGACAATTCTCCAGCCGTTAACTTCATAATAAACCTTCAGTGTTTGCCCTCAAAGTTCCAGCTCCACCGTGTCTCTCTGAGTTGTGTCTCCATTGCTCCAGAAGTTTCCATCACAGGAATGACCTGTTTTCTCCTACATGTGTATATGACTTGTCTTATGCTTGGATTCCTCAGGTATGAGGTGATGCAGTTCTGTTGGCTCCAACCTGACCAGAGACCTACTGCGGAGGAAGTACACCTGCTGCTCAGCTACCTGTGTGCCAAGGGGGCCAGCGAGGCGGAGGAGGACTTTGAAAGGCGATGGAACTCCCTGCGCCCGAACACAGTATTCAACAGCCACCGATGTGCCCTGGCAATGTCACAAGACCACCCCTCATCCACCTCCTCATCTTTCCCTCTCCTTGAGCAATTTTCAGCTGCCGATGGCTACCATTCTGAGGCTGGAGATGATATACTGACAGTCACTGAGACCAGCCACGGCCTGAACTTTGAGTACAAATGGGAACAAGCCAGAGCAAACCAGTCGTATAGAGCCCAAGAATCCTCTGGTGCCTTGAGTCAGGTCAACCATCATTATCAGGAAGCATTTTACCCACCTGGGGGCATTGTAGGAGGCTGCCCCATGGAGAGCCTCAGCCATGGAGTTTCTCCTTCTTACTACCAATCAAAACATCTGCATCCCCCAGGTGTACTCCCCGTTCTTAGTGCCCATAGCCCCTCAGTAAGCAGTGAATACTACATCCGCATCGAAGAGCCAGTAGACTGTAACATTGATCTGGACTACACTATGTGCTCCTACAGCCCAGACTACCAGGGCAGCAGTGGGAGCTTTCTGACAGGAAGTGCAGACTCAGGTGAGTGCATGGTCTGCCCGTCACAGGCCAAGAACATGGATCCCTATTGGTCAGCAGATATCCATAAGTCTGATATGTATGACTCAAATGAATCAAGTCCTGCCATCTCCCTGACAATGGAGCCCCTTTTAGGGCAAGTTTTGGACAATAGCCCACTGCAACCCTGGGAGTCTAGTCACTACGTGTCCTATAAAGACAGAGATGGGGGTTACTACTATGAGCACTCACCGCCGTTGGGATTGGATCACTATCTTATTGGACATGAGTCCTCCAGTGAGCGCCATCAGGAAAGCTGGGGGTCAAGGAGCCTGCGCCAGGCCTTGGGTGAGTTGGATAACCCGCTAGGTATAACCCCCGTCGTAGGCAGTGCACCTCAACAGGCCTACAGAGACCCATATCTGAACACAAGTCAGACCTCCATCATTGGAAAGAACGTGACAGGGGGCTACTACGACATGATGGGCTCCCTGAGGAAGACGATGCCCAGCCACGCTAGGCATAACAGCCACTCTGTCAGTATTAACATGGAGACAGAGGGGGCCCTCTTCATCGGGCACAGAGACAGTGACACAGAGGAGGAAGAGGAAGAGGACATATTTGTTGAGAGACACACCTGCAACACTTGGCCTTCAAAACACCGCCACAGCAGTCACCAAAGACGCGCTACCCACAGCTGCAGACAGGACGCTTACGTAGATTTTCACTACACAATGCCAAGTACAGACATTGAAGACTCCTGGCCGGAGGAGCAAAGCATGGCCTTCCACTCTCTTCCCAAACATATTGACTATCTTGAGCCCCATCAGGCCAAAGATAACAGTGCTTGCCTTAGCCTGAGTAAACATCACCCAATGGTGCCGTCAGACAACTGCAACCCCTACATCTACCTGTGCCATGAAAGTGAGATTCAGGTGCAGGCATCTGGAGATTGCTGCCACACGCACTTTGTTGACCCGCTCACAGGCTTGCTAGTCAGAAACAACAGCTACAGTCACGGCTACAGTCACAGCAGCTACATCAATGATAAGGCCATTGACACCCCAAGCAATGACGAGATGATCAATCTATCACCAGCTCCAGGGGGTCCCATTGTGGCCAAACCTCCCTTGATAAAGAGTGAGGACAGAGGAGAGCATTATGTTGATCTGACAATGGGTGATTCACACTTCAAAGAAAAGAGGGAGGATGTAATCAAGGAAAATTCAATCATACATAGACAGACGGAACCTATAGAGGTAGAAGTGAGCCTGGCAACAGCTATAACCACTCCCCCTCCAGCTGACAACATGCATGTGATGGTGGCCCTCACAGATCCGCAGTCTGAAATAAGTCAAAATGGAGACAGCGGGGTTGACCGAGGAGGCTCCAGTGTCAGTCTTGCTGACATACTCGACTGCAGTGATGACGAGGAAGAGGAGGACATCACTGAAGATATCACTGACGTTACCTCAGGCATCTTTGCAGATGATACCAGCGATCTGAACGCCTCCCCTGCCTTCAAGTCCATACAGAAGCAGGTAGGAACTCCTGATTCCATGGATTCCATGGATCTGCCATCTGCCACAGGGTCTTGTGAAGGCTTCAGCCCAGCGTCCTCCCACCCGTCCAGCTCACCTAAAGCTATGGACAGTGGCTATGACACAGAAAATAATGAAAGCCCTGAGTTTGTACTCAAAGAGCCTCATGAACCCCGTGAACAAGCTTTAGGTAAGCCTACTCTTGATACAAGCCTTGCGGAGGAGGAGGAAAAAGAGCTTGAGGGGCATGGAGGTGAAGATAAAGTAGTGCCCACAGAGGATGAACCCTCGTTGGGGGAAGGTTTGGCCACAGGAGCCTCACAGACTGATGACCACATCCTTTTACCACTTAGTGATAAGACTCCATACAGAGACTCTGCCTACTTTTCAGACTATGAGAATGAAAGGCATTCTAGGGACGACCGGGAACAACATTCAGAGACAGTAAAGCAAGAAGAAATTGTTGAAAAGGAGCAGCCCACGGCGGAAAAGAAGGGTGAAAAAAGAAAAAATGAGGAGGATGAGGAAGAACTGAAGGACACTTTAGTGAACAAAGACATCAAACTTGAAATGGAACACATAACAGGAGGAATGGATTCACCGCCAGGGAGTGTGGCATATTTGACAGTAGAGAGCGGCCGAAATGAGTTACTGGGACTACCTCTGGAGTCTTCTGACAATGTTCCAATAGCAGAAGGTGGGCTGGATGAATGGCCATCTCAGGAAGAGAGTTCATCCTTAGGAGACTGGGCAGCAGAAGTTGTTGGGGCAATGGAAGAAGCTATCGGTGCACTGAATGAAGATTGCACCTCCAGTGACAAGGTAGAGGAGGAGGAAGCAGAAGACTCACCTAAAGATTTACAAACGACAGAAGAGCCAGTGATCAAGACAACTCACAACAGGCCATCAGGGATATCCACTGAAACCCTTCACATTTTACCTAAAGACGAGGTAGCCTTGCAGCAAACGGCAAACACAAGGAGGTTTTCTTCATCCTCTCCACCTCCTCCATCCACACCTCCCCCTCCACTCCCTGCAGCAGAGAGCAAAAGGTCTGGGGAAGAGGGGGATGAGGAGGACGTGGACACCGATGATAGCGACGAGTCAGATGAGGAGTTGCGATCCTATAGTGTGCAGGAACAGAGCGGAGGGGACGAGAGCGATGAAGAGTGCCACCCGGTGCCAATCGTGGTGAGTGACAACAGTGAAGACTACAAACTGCGCAGCCTCCTCAAGCTGCCAACCCTGCTGACATCCGAAAACCTGGACGAGAAGCTGGAGCGCAAGAAGAACACAGTGTCCTTTTTTGATGATGTCACCGTCTACCTATTTGATCAGGTAAGAGAGGCTGTTCAGAACTGATTTAAACCTTCATCAATGTTTTTGATATTAGCATAAAGTTAGCTTGTGGCTGAAAAGGTTTTACATTCATTGAAAATGATCACCAATTATGCAGCTCAACAAACCTTTTTAGCCTTTTTGATCTCATTGCTTTGGGTTTATGTCATGTTAAGGGTATTGTCTGCCATTTTCTGTTGGGCAAACGGCAGACAAACCTGCCTGACGTAGCATGCTAATTTTGCAGATTGCTAATACATTAGCTTTAAGATAACATTCTCAAAAGCAATTGAAATAGTAGTGGCAATGTATCTTACAGCTTGATTTTTTTAAGCCTTAGGGCCTAAGTGTTTATCGTTTTCTTCTACTTCAATGCCACTAGGAAAGCCCAACGAAGGAGCTAGCTGAGCATGGCTTCCCTTTGGGAGCAGAGGGTCAGAGTTCCCGGAGCAAATCCCATGAAAGGCTTAACGCCTCGGATGACTCTTCGGATGGGAACATCTCAGAAGAGAGTAAGTACAAGAAAGTGTTTAAATGTCATTAATAAAAAGATGATCATAAAAACTAATTGAGTTAACAATATACCTTCTGAAATATATTTGTGTCTGCTCTCAGGTGCAGGGTATGAGTGGGAGGACGATTTCCCCCTGCTTCCTCTGCAAACATCCTCAGTGGCATCCGACTCCCCTCCGCCCCGCTCCATCCCCAAAGCTCCGGAGCCCAAACCAGCCGTACAATTCTCCCGCTTCACTGTCTCCCCCTCCGCCGTGTCCCGTTTCTCCATCACACACATCACGGACTCTGATATGGACTCTGTAGGAGGTGGGTTCCTTTTAAATAACCACTTTTTCTTTCAAATAGGGACTAGGTTTTATCAACTTGATTCTTACTTAATATAAACAAATATACACAAATATAATATATTTTGTTTTAGGAATGAAAATGAGATTGAATTTCTGAACAGACTGAAAATAGTTTATGGATGTGGTTGCAGGGAAAATTGTGACTGAATGATCAATGCTACTAAAACTGGGTAATTTAGCAACAATGTTATTTCTTTTAATTTCAGAGCTAAGGGATTAAAAGAACATTTAAAAAAAGTCAACATTGACATTTGAAGATAACTGATTTATGAGTCTGAATTTGAAGTCAGTCCTAGACAGTTAACACAAAAACAAATTGAGCTGGCCATAATTTAGAGTGCAGTTTTATTGCAAAAATATTAAGATAACTGATTTAGATTTGGCTCCTCTAAGGTTTTTGTTAAGCCTCCACTGTAAGAGTTACAGTAAAATAGTCAGAACAGGTATGGTCATGTTTTTTGCTCATATTATTGTGAAGATGCTACCTAAATCTTGTATTGGAATGCATACCAATGTGGGAGACTGGTCCATTAAAAAAGCAATTATTTTGGAAACAGCTATCGCCCCAGACTGGATTGTGTTCATTAAACCTCCTTGCCTCATTCTGTGTTTCGCAGGAAGCAGCGAGGACGGGGACAAAGAATAATGACCTGTGGATAATTACTGCCTCTCCGTGACAACAACTTGGCCTGCTAGCATGACTTCTTATTTATTTCCTAACGTCAGGTTTAGAAACACAAGACAGTGCCTCTTTCCGCCTGTGGACACTTTCGAAAAGGTCCGTCCTACTGACCTAAGCTGTTTAGAACAATGAAAAGAGAATGGTTAATATATAAAAAATTACAGAATATTAATATATACTGTGTGTATGATGTAATGTAATCTATGAAAGCAGGGGATACTTTGAATTGTGCATATTTTTTTCGGATTAAAGAGACACAATGGAAGGACAGACCTTTGGAAAGCTGCACATTTGCCACCTTTTTCACTTCTTAATTTATGACAGGAAGCATTCATGAGAGGGTGAAACCACCTGGACTTAGAGAAAAAGAAAAATGTAACTGTGCAAGTGCTCGATTAGCAAAGACACCTCCACTTTTTGGCTTTTCAACAGAGGATCAGCACTTTCGAACAAGACTGTACAGCTCCACAGACTTTGTACTTTGTAGGAAACTGCTTTGCTTGTCTTAATAAATATCAACAAGACTCCTTAAGGTATCACAAGTAATATAATGTTCATATTTGGGTTCATTCAGAAACAAAGGGAGAAGAAAGAAGGAAGCAAAGTGAATTTGGTCTGGTTTCAGAATTTTTTTTTGTGGAAACAGCTGATCGATGAACAATGTGATATTTTGTGACTATTTATTTTGTATCAGGACCACTACTGTACTGTTTTACATACATACGTGGCTCATTCTCTCTACCAAATTGAATGCCAGCAACGCCATCACAACCAATCCCTCTCATTGTAGACATCAAGCTCAACAAAAGGAAAAAAAGTCATTTCAGACTTTACTCTCATTAAACTGTTTTTTCTAGTATAGTGAGGCATGGTTTTAAGTATTAAGAAAACATCAATCTGTATGCATTATTTGATTAGAGACAAAGGGGGACAGTTTTTTGTTTTGGAGTAGAGACAGGCACACATGTTCATGGAAATCCAGTTTCATGTTTCCTATAGCTGCCAAAACAAATTGGCAAAATTGATGATTCATGATTTGGACTGCTACATGAAAGGATTAGTTCCCTAGTAGTGGCTGATACGGGTGGGCAATATGGATGAAATCTTATTCACAGCACATCCTGATGAAGTACTTTTTGAATCATGAGTCAATAAATAAATGTCTAGAACACCTGAGGTTCTTCATCACATTGATGCAAAGCTCCAGCTAAGCTAACACACAAATTCATTTTTAACAATAGTGACAATGGTGCAGCACAGGCAGGGGGAACAGAGGTGCTGCAGCACAGGCAGTATAAAAGAAATACAGCACTTTACATAACATTAGAGGCCTGAAAATGAGCATAAAAGGACCCTTTAAAGATGCCATAGAATGGAAAACTTTATTTACCTTGGCATAGTTGAATAAGGAGAGTTCGGTACATTGAACTGACATACCGTGAACCTCAAACACCATTGTTTCCTCCTTCAAAACGGGGGAATTACAACAATCCCTGTGTGTGACGTAACACACGGTAGTCCAGTCCCAACATTTGCATACACCAGCTACTGAAACACTAACGCTAACACTTGGCACTCCGTAACGTTGCTCTCCAACCAACTGGCAACTTCAAATTCATCGGTTTCCTCCTCCGATAAAGGCTCAAACATGTAAGGTCGGATGCCAATAGCCTCCATGGTTCATCTCTCACAGTTTCGGGAACTTCACTTACTTCTAAGGCAGCCATGGATTGCTCCTTGTAAACCAGCCAATCAGAGCAGAGCTCGTCATAATTATTTAAATGAGCCCCAAATAAGACAATTCAGGTTGTTTCATTCTAGGACCAAATCAGAGGGTTGTAAATGGGACTGTAAAACTGCATCTGGACATTTTTGTGGATCAACCAAAAGTATATACCTTCTTTGTAGACATCAGAGAACAATTTAAAATACCAGATAGATGCTTTCTATGGCACCTTTAAAAGGGATAAATGCCCTGTTTTCATCAGTCATCATATTGCCCAACCTTACAAGCCGATGCATTAATACAAACTTGCACAACAATAATAAAAGCTGTTAAGTTCTTCTTTTGTGTGCACAGAGGTCTGAACAAACATGCTGTAAATCAGCACATTATACATCTAGTGTGTATCATCTTTTGCTCATTGCTACTGTCTCTTGCTTGTATATTGGCTACACTGAATTTGTTTGGAGCAGTTTTGTTCTATGATTTTGGTGTTAAGCTAAAATATTGACCCTTTTCAGGTTTCAAAGAACAGCCACTTCAAGAAAAACGTGTTACTATATGGATTTTATACCTATAAATCTAATCTGATCATCAAATGACAAACGGAATGAGATTTAATAGCACTTGAAATATTTAAAATTTATTGAGCCATATTGTATTTAGGTGAGATAGATCAATTAAGTGTTAAGTCTAATTTGTCTGATCAGCTTGTTAAAGGCAATGGGGGGTGATGTCATGATCATGATATGTTTCAATGCTTTGCTTTCTGTGTGTGTTAATGTTAGGAAGTGAAATGGAAGGTGTGTTGATGGGATATTGGCTCAGCTGACGGCTCTGGAGTGCAGAGTGCTCTGTGATCGACATGTAGTGTTTTCTAGTGTTTTTTTGCCTTCCAAGGCTTTAATATTCTGTAAGAGTTTAGCATAGAACCATCTAGACAGCTGTCCGTAATATTTTTGTATCTCGACGAGAATACTTTTAAGAGTATTGATGTAATGTACTGGTACAGGAGGGAGGATTTTAAAAAACAAAAACATGTCTTTTATGTTTTATTTTTGCCAAAGAGATGTTGTGTTGTGGATCAGGGGCAACAGGTGGTGTTGTTTTTACCCCACAATGGAGATGAAGAGGCAGAGCATTACAGGGGCTTTGGCCTGGTCATAAAAAAGGACGTGCAACACCGTCAGTAACATGTGCCCCCACACTGACCTGGTCACATCATTACTTTCTGTACCTTCTATCTATAAATAAAGTCTGTTTTACACATCTTAAGACATCTTTGGACCGTTTGTTGATTGCGTTTTACCAGAGAGTACTTTGTATTCACATGAGAAGAGAAGAGACTTCACTGGATATATTGCCACATGAACATTTAGGAAAAACGGTTTTAAGTGAATGTGATGTGGCAAAATTGTTGCTTTTGTGTTTATAAATCTGGGTCTGTACTGGGATTAAACTAAACTGTGTTTACCCGATATAAGCCTGATCTGAAAACAAAAATAACATTTGGGATGACCAGAGGTGGGAAGTAACTAAGTACATTTACTCAAGTACTGCACTTAATATGATACTTGTACTTTACTCAATTATGTCCCTGTTTTTCTACTTTGTATGTCAAATCCACTACCATTCAAAGGTAAATCATGTACTTTTACTCCACTACATTTATTTAATATATTTAGTAACTTTACAGATTTGGATTAATGATGTGAAATATAATCAACCCTTAAATCAGACTTTAGTTCACCTGGAGTAAATTCACAAGCTACCCTGCAGTATACAAAGCCATTAAAACTAGCTGCACCTTTACCAGCTTTGATAAGTCCTGAGGATGAGTCCTTTTGCTTTTAATATTCTGTTACCTTTACTGTAACAGGGTATTCCTACACTCTGGTACTTTTACTTTGACTTCATTACAAGATCTGAGTACTTCTTCCACCTCTGGGGATGACTCAGGACAGCCCAACAACATGATTTGGCCTTCACTCACCTAGCTCCACAACTTAGGTAGGTCTTGCTATAGGGGAATGGGAACCGCGTTGCATTCTGGGGCGTCACATTCATCTTTGGAGGATAGCAAGAAAAGAATGGACCAATCACTATGAGTAATGACGGTGCTCCTCTGGTGTTTGGAATAAGTGTCTACACATACAAGGCAATTTAAAAACATTACATATTTGAAGGCCCTATGTCATGTGTGTTTGTTTACTGGTCATAGAGAGACTGTTACAACCAGGGACATAACAGCCAACCTACGATGATAAAAACGCTAAAAGTTACACTGTAACACATTTCCTGTAGAATTTACAGTAAAGAACAGGCAAAAAAGTTGCCAATTAAGTGCTGTAAAAGTGTTGTTAATTACTGTAAACATTAATTACAACATATTACTGGATACGTTTTACAGTTTTTTGCCGTATATAAAACACAACAATGTATTGTTTTATATGATAAACAATAATTTATTGTATTTTAATTTACAATATTATCTTGTATCCCATTCAAATTACATGAGTTACCTGCCAACTATTTTTGCCAGTAAATAGCTGTTACTTGTTTATAATTCATTATTTTATTGTAGAATGTTTTTACAGCTAATATATGTTTGTTTGTCATGTTTTGCTAATCAAGCACTGTAATTTATTGTAATTATAATTATTTTCAGCTATTAATAATAATAAAACAAGAGTCAGTGCTGCAACAATACAAAACATTTATTAACACTCAATACAGTGTATACCGGATGTGTATATTTTCAAACTCACACAGACATGAACAAACTCACATAAACATACACCAGACTGCACAAGACTTGCAGCCACACAGTGTAACTTTGAATTGTTGCTGCAAATTACAGTAGTTAAAGTCAAATGTGTAAAAAATAACCACATTTTGGAACCATTGTTTTTTTTAAAAACAAAACAGTGTGCCATTGTTGCTTCTTGTTGCTCCAACGGGCTCAAAGCCATTCAAAGTCCATTAACCTTTTTAGAAGTACAGAGACATGAAGGTATAACATGAAGACATGAAGGTACAAAACTATACACTTCTTGTCCATCCATTTCGTGACAATAAAATCATACAAATAGCAGCTAGGGACAGAATAACATGAGTGGCAAAGTCGAACTCGTGCACATCTACCATATTACCACACATTAGTGATGCGCGGGTCAACATGCCGCTAGCTAAGGTAGTTAAATACATTTAGACAATGTACGAGTAGCACCTAGGATACCTAAACTGGCGGCATGTTAGCCTATCATTAAACTGCAGAGCCTGGGATTACAGTCGTTTGAAAAAATATTCTTGACCTAATTTTATTTTTAGTTGTGCAAACCAGGCTGACACACGATTAAATCATATTGCATGTTACTACTTGAATCACATTTTGAGACCCACCCCGTATATTGCAACTAAGGCGAATAAAGTGATGCCAAATGCTGTTAGTCACACAAATAAATAAGGAAACATTATTCTTAACAAAATGCTGTTTTTGCAGCTTTCTCTCGTCACCTTCAAGGTTGATTCGATCCTGTCGGCGACACGCATAACTTTCTCACACCGAGTTTAGACAAACGAGTAGCATATAACTAGCTAGCGGCATTACCCTAACATTTTAGCCTAGACTACCATTAAACTGCAGAGCCTGGGATTACACTCGTTTGAAAAATATTCTTGAGCTAACTTTATTTTTAGTTGTGCAAACCAGGCTGACACACGATTAAATCTTATTGCATGTTACTACTTGAATCACATTTTGGGATAGAAACTTGCTAGGTTAGTTTCCAGCCATGATATGCCAGGTGAAGGCATAGCCTCAAAAAAGGTTACTAAAGTCATATTGTTAAACACTAAAATAATTACTCTCTTTAAAATGTAAAATGTAGCATAACCACGCGTACAATCTTGCCTAGTTTAGACTAATAACATAATACTTACTCTTCATTGAGTGGATGAATGTTCAATGTTGGGTTTGCGCTCCTCCTTCCGCAATCAAATGCCTGCCTATCCTCTTACAAACCGCCAATATTAGCGTTACAGTGTTTAACTGTAATGTATCATTTACAGTCAGAACCAAGTGAAAACATAACCATGCTGTAATTTTAAAATGTGTTACAGCTTTAAATTACTGTAATTATTTTTTACCCATAATGCATTGCAATATACAGTTACGCCTTGTAAAATGATAGGACAGGAAGCTTCTGTAATTTTTTACTGTAGAAATTACAGAAATTTGTTACAGTGTACGCTAGTTCTGGTAGCCGTACAGGTTAAGTCAATACGCTGCGGTCGCTAGTAGCCTATCCTCAAAAGATGGATGACTTGCTGTTGATGATGTTGCTTATAGGTCTATAGGTACTTCTAAATTTAACAGTGAGAATGTAAGGCTCTTGTAATCCCCTGATGTAATACTGAAAGACACAAATACCATGCAGTCAGAGTCCAGAATAAGAGACATACGGCACACGGTGGGTACATTCTTGATTCTTTATTCTCAGATTTTATTGAACAGAAAGAGATGGACAAAGAAAATCACATGATACAGGTTTGACTGTCATATGTTCACTGTATTGGTCTTCATGTATCACTGAGCTACACTGAAACAGGTTTTATTTGTTTGGTTATTCTCATAAAATGTCCCATTTCCCTCTAGTGGTGTCTGTTCTCCAGATTTTAAGACATGTTGTGAAGTTTATTGTCCGTTACATAAAAATCCCAACATAATTGAGGAGAATGGGATTTCATTTGAGGTGTTCACAGCAATTAAATGTTATTCTTTTGAAAAATTCAGTTATAGAAATGGTGAAATGTTGTGCTTGTCAGTTTGGTTAACCCACAGACAATATTTACAATTGGATCTATTTCTTCAAACCCGACACTGTTTGTGGCATTTTTTTTATTAGTGTTGTGAACACTTCAAATTAAACGTTATTCATCTCCACTGAGTGACACTAATTATTAAGAGACTGTAAACGTTTGAAGCTACCACTAAAAGTAAGTGAAAAATGTTTTTTTAACGGTGGAAAACAACTTTAAAACATTATTTTTAGAACAAAGATGGCTCCATCGATGAAATAACAACCTGTTTCAGTGTAATCCTGATTGCTTTATTTTACATCAAAGTGGACAGAAGACGATGCAATTACTCGATTGTATTATTTAATTTCTTTGATGAAAATGTTGCTTTAAGAAGATCTTAGAAACTGCTTGTACTCAATATTCATGTAATCATTAAACCAGCATAATCTGAGAACCAGGGCAGGACATACAAACACCTGCAGTGCTTATTAATGTTATTGCGTAATATAGACTTCCTGTTAGAGTACACTTAGCTGATTATACAGTACTATGAGTCGTGTGCTTATCAGTGTTGATGCCATCAATGAGCGCATTATTATTCCACAGATACTGGGGATTTTTCTGGACAGTTTCAGTATATTTTATCCTCTCTTCCATCTGCTTGAATATCTAACTGGTCTTAGATTACCCACTTTGGTCCAGACTAACAATATGTGCATTAACTCAGCATCGACACCAGTTGGGATGCTAGCCCTGTGAGGAGGCAGTGTTAGCAGTTGAGGTTAAAAAGGTGAAACACCGGCCTAGATGTGAAGCGAACCAACATTGAAGCCCTTTAGTTGACATGGCAGGGGAGCAGCTGGATTTAAAAAAGCACAGAGATGTTGTCACATAACTTTTCAGAACAACTGCTGATCCTGGGAGTGTACAAGAGGATCCAGGCTAAGTGTTTGGATAGAAATACAGTGCTGGCTAACTTAATTTCTTATCACCAAACACACTCCGTTTATGTTCCAAAAATAAAAAGGTGAAATAACTTCAATGATGTCCATTACATTACCCATATAAGTGAGCACAAGCCTTTACAGAATTACTACTCCGAGGATAACACTCAGGGAAAGTTTGAATTTAACTCGTCTGGCTTTTAACGTGCTTTCCTTGCTAGAAGATCAAATATTAATCAGTTCTTGATTTTAATCACATTATCCCTGAACTAATATAGAGATAACTGTACATGTTAATTGTCGTAGTGCACTTTATCTGCTTGTCATTATAATAATTTTGATAAAGAATTGCACTATTTGAATACTGGGGTTGAATCCGAGCCGAGGCAAGAGGGTGCCAGTGTGCACCAGTGATGTACCTGCAGCTAGTTTAACCAGAGGCAGAAGTCAATACTCCCCTGGGGGGGTGGAGGCTTTCTCCAAGGAGTCGTAATGCGCTTCACCAGGCAGGTCTTCCTCAACCTCCACTTCATCCTCATCATCAGAAAGGGGCGGTTTGGCTGGGGCCTCCACGGGCGGCTCTATGGGTGGATCAGCGCTGGGAGGAAGAGAGAGGAAATTCAGTACAGAAGCGTGTTTCTTTGTTTAGAAACTGAATGCAAACCATGCATAATGCAAAGAAAATGTCATGAGTCATGCAATAAAAACAAAGAGCACGATGCTGAAACATGCAATACATTCCCTGCAATATACAAGTACAGTATTACGCCCACAGGTCAGTGTGCAGTCACATCACACAAAGAAAGGAAATCACCCAGAAGCCACTCCACGACACTCAAAGCCAACATGACAAAGAAGCACTTTTTTTAATAATGGAAACATCAGAAGAAGAAACGGTTGCATGAAGACCCTGCAGACCCAGGGTCAGTCACTTACGAGAAGTTTCGGTCACTCAAAAGCGAGCGTAATCAGGCCCGGTACTGAAAGGCAGAGAAAGTCCCCATGTGTCAACATACAGGCTCTTCTCAAATATAAAGTGACATTTTTTCTAATATTAAACAATGAATTAAAAACCACTTAATAAGGTGTTTACAGCATATTTTAATAACTATACAAATTGTTAAACTACTTCTATAAAAGGAGCATTTATGATTTTAACAAATGAGACCATGACTGAGACAACTGGAGCCTCCATTTAAAACGTGTAAGTTGAATGCAAGTAGTGTTTCAAATGGAAGATATTGAAGGGAAAATTATCAAAATGCACAGCAGGATAACAAAAGTGCTTTTTATGTCACGTTCAGTCCCTTCACAAAATGTTTCTGAAGTCTGCACTTTGAGACACTATGGTGGAGAGGCTGCCAGTCAAACCCAATGATGACCCCGCTTGTTAATGGTAATTCTACTAAAGTATTCCAAAAAAACATCCATAGAAACCCAAACAGATCTACACAATCATATTCCAAATGAGGTTCAATTCAGGACACAGTAAACAAAAACCAAACAGGCTGGTAAACAGACGGGTGTATAAAAGACAACACAATGGTCTAAAGAAAAATAGAAAGGCACTGGTAATATAAAATGGATATGCTGTGATGAATGAACACACACACACACACACACACACACACACACACACACACACACACACACACACACACACACACACACACACACACACACAGTTGAGTTGAAATAGATACCTTTGCTAGCAGCAGGAAGAGCAGGCCAGTGGGTAAATGGCATTGGCAGTTCAGGGCGGGAAGGATGCAACATAGCTACTACTGTGCAACACACACACACACACACACACACACACACACACACACACACACACACACACACACACACACACACACACAACATGCAACAGGGCAAGGGGCATGTTATGATGGGAACTGACTCCGCTCCAGAAATGTTGTCATGAGTTGCCTCTGGTTAATGGGTTAAAGCAAGACGATGATCATCAGCTGGTTATCTGCTGTGTGAGAAGCTGAAGCTGATGTGTATAAAGCAACAAATCTTTTTAAATAAATGTAAATACGGTGGCCCGCAGGTGCAAGCGCGCAACAACGGCCGAAAAAATGTTCATTAGGATAAAGAGAAACGTGGCGTAGTTTCAAAAATCGATTCAAATATGACAACGCAGATGTTCCAAAATACATGCAAATGAAGACATTTCTTTGACCAACCCAAAAAAAAAACGCTGCACGAAGCTCGAAACACAACGGAAACAAGGGGACACTACAAAGTGCTGCAGAGGGCCGACGTATCACGATTCCCTCCGATATTGTAAGGTTAGCTAGATTCCTAGGTAGGTTTGTGAATGTTTTCTAAATGTCACAGATTTGTTGTGTGTCAAAATTGGTCTTCATTTGCATGCCTTTTGGCAAATTAGTGTTTTTATATTTGTAACATTTTCAAAACTGCACTGTGTATCTCCTAATGGACGTCTTTTGGGCCGTTGTAGCGTGTTGGCACCTGTTAGCCACCGCATTTAAAGATAAACAGAAGCATTTTACGTTGCCTGTAAGTTGCCACACCTTGTCATTGTTGTGAATAAAACGCCTAATTAAGATGATGAATTAAGACCTCCTGCTAAAGATAATTCCTTTAATGACCTAAAAAAATAAGCGGAAATATAACACATTTGGCCTTTGAGGCAAATTAAAGACTTTCTTTAAAAGCCTATTTTAAACAGAAAAAGAATTCCAGGCCAATTCTTTTTAATTGTCTTTTGGGATGAAAAAGCCATCTGAATAAATCAAATGAACAGAATCAACCAAAAATGTTCAGCTGAATTCCTTTAGAAATGTCTCTTGCAATTGAGGCTAACAATGCTAAAACGGTTTTTTACCCAAAAAAAGCAGCTCATCAGTGGAATATAGCAGTGATTTGGTGAGCTATACTGTGTCTGCAGCGATGGCAGCCATACCTTGGACTTATTTTAGTGGAGAAAGAAGAAACACTGGCAGCTCGCAGTCGTTTGCACTCGACTTTTGTCTCTAAATTTGTTGAAACAGAGATGGAAAAAAAGGGGGTTGGCAAAGCTGAGGGGGAAGACGGGTGTTAGGTCACAGACAAACAGAGAAGACAGAGCAGACATGTGCGGCAAGGAAATCATTTATATTACTAAAAAGTCCATCTAGACTCAAACTTTAAAATATTTTTCTTGATAGAACTGAAACCGAAACACTGGTCTGGTTTAGGAACGACTAAAAGACCATTACATAATTACTAAAGACAGACATTTTTGCAAAGTAGGAGCCATAAGAGAGATGCAGTTCACATTTGTATCTCCTCTCTTTGGTAACGACAGTAGTAGGATGAGAAGATTTTCATAAAAAGTAGTAACTAGTAATATCATTATCATCAATGGCAGTTAATAGACAGACTTTGAACTGGACCGACAGAGACAGGCAGACCAGCATCTTTATTTAGCACAGAGAGAATCAGACACAGAAACAGGATGCTCCTACTGACAGGGGTTTGGAAATCAAGCCTTTATTGCAATCACAACAGAACAAGAAGGCTGAGTGAGGCTCCAACATCAAATCCACTCATCTCCCCTTCAAGACTGCAGAGGCTGAGCAGTAAATGGATGGAATTGGTTCAGCGTAAACACCACTCTGATGCAAGGACACACAATATTATAATAGTAATACTACTAATGCCTCATTTGAAACCAGAAGTGTATCAGCATATTGTACAGTACTTTTGAAATGTGTTGCATCACTAGTAGGTGCTATAATAAGAGCAAATAAACAAAGATGCTAAATGTTTGCAAATGTTCTAGCGCACGAGCAAACAACATTTATATTTTTTTTATGAATGAACCTAGCCTAGTGTGACCACTTTAACACAACTTTATTTAGAATATTATCAAGTAAATCAACCAATAATTTCTCCAAATGTAATATATTTAATCTGAAGTAAACAAACCCAAAGAAATATAAAAGAAAAAAGGTGCAAACATTTGAGAAGCTGGACCAAGAAGCTGGAGGCATCAAATGGTTAGCATTTCTCTTAAAAATTAAAGGGGCCCTATTCTGCTCATTTTCAGGTTCATATTTGTATTTTGTGCCTCTACCGTGACGTGTTTCCATCCTTTAATGTTCAGAAAGCTTTTTATTTAAAAAATGTTCACCCTCTGTCTGAAACCAGAGCCAACTCTGCTCTGATTGGTTAGCTGGCCGGCTCAGTTGTGATGTCCCACCTATGGCGTACAATGTGTTGCACCGCTAGCCAATAGATGCGCGATTATGAAATAGTGATGACATTAAGGAGTCCAATGGGAGTGTTTCAGGGAGTACGTGAAAGAAACTCGTGGATTTTATCCTCTGCAGACCATTTACATGCACTGAAACCTATAACGCACTACAGGAAAGGGAAAACCCAAAACCCAATTTTCAGTTTATTTACTAATAAACTAATGGTTTCCGCAGTAACCAAACTCAGAGCCTTGCAAGTCACATAGGGGCGAGGGACAGTTGACCCCACCCAGCCTTGGAATGACATTCACACACTGCGATAGATAGTGCGAGGACCCCGAGCACCTAGCTGTGTGTGAGCACAGTGTCCTCCAACAAGTTCAAAGGCTGATACTGAAAACGTTACAGTGAGTTGTTCACAGAAAGTCAGAAATATAGATTATTACTTTTATAAGGTGCATTTTTTCATGAACTCGTATATACTTTTATGACTTCTGTATGGCACATTTATGTACAGGTAACATTCCCATCACATCTGTTCCACAAAACATTTACATGAGCGGTTCACATCTCGTGATACATGGCCTCTTATGTCAGAGGAATACAAAACCTCACAGCATGAAAAGGTTAAAATTATTGTTAAATACTGAAAGAGCCAGTAAAATATCGATTGTAATACCTTTTTGTTTTGCACGATAAATCCTCTTTGGGATCATTCGTTTCACTTCCTGATTCACATATCCTTTACATTGTCATTCTGGTGGAGGGAGCACTTACATTTGTGGAAATCAGGTTCCTTTCCGTGAGGAAATATAATCCCCAGCGATATGTAAAAGAAATGTACATGCATGAAAGACAAGCAAAAGATACATTTTCCTCAGAGAAAATGTCCATCCCTTTTGAGTTTGATTATTCGGATGGCACAGTCTGTATCGTTGCACACCAAGGCTTCACCAGTGGCCCCCCCCTGGTGGCCAGTTAGACAGCTCAGAGCGGGGTTGGGTGGAGGAAGAGGGGAGATCAGTGAGGGAGGGGGGGGGATACAGAACAAAGCCTCTTCCTTGCATTGATTGGCTCAGGGAAGAGTTTATTGCTGTAAGTTGGAGGTTAGGAGGCGGGGGACATGGGGTAAGGAGGAGGGGAGCGAGGAGTCTGTCCTATCGCATCATCTGGCTCAGTGTGTCTGTCTGTCTGTCCTCACACTGTCGAAATCAATTTGCCCTCTGTGGAACTGTGGACAAAGAGAGGAACAGGCTTCCAGGTGGGCTGGCTCAGGAAGAACAGACGCAAACACAACCATGGAGAGGCGGAGCAACATCCACCCCCCAACAAGAGAAATAAACCCCACACTCTAACGTAACTGAAACCATACATTAACCACGAATAAGAAATGGTTGAAGCAGGGTGAGCTTATCAGGGATTGGGTGGGTGTGCAGTTAGCAGGTGGAAGCTGAAGCTGCGTGGTACATGGGTGGAGCATTACAAGGAGCAGGGAGGTCAAAGCTTGAGTGTTTTTATATGAATAAACAAAAAGGAAACTTAATCCAATTCACGCTTATGACAGAAACTAACCAATAACATGAACTATAATCTTATTTATTTATAATAATTTGCAATGTTTATTTGTGGGTTGAACAGTCACAGATGTCTTAAATAAATATGCAGTATAAAAACTATATCATTGTATTACTTATTGTATCCTATCAAACGAGGGCAAACAGAAGAGAACGCAAACATAAAAGAACATAAATGAAAACAACACAAAACAAATGTGGTGTGTTCTGCTGGTTGTGTGTCTGCAGGTCAGGTCTTTAAAAACATCCCAATCCCTCAACTCTCCATCTTCTGCTTTTCAACATATATGGCCAACATGGAAGATCCAGAGCTATTACCAATTTTAAAAACACATTCTTGATGATTGTCTGCTTGAACTTACTGAACATGACAATCGATTTTTGTATCAAAACAAAATTAAAACTTCAAGTGGTTCTTACCTTGTAGGGAAGCGGGGCTCATACTCTTCAGCTCCTTGCTGTAAAGACAGACAGATGATTGATTTAAGCAATGTTTTATTATAAACCAACATCACAAAATAACTTTCTAACAGTTTAAAGAAAACTGATGAGTGCAATGACCACACCAGCCAGAAGGTGGCAGCAAAGGAACACGGTAGAAGGAATACAACGGCGTCCCACAGTGACCTTATAAGGCTTTTCCAACAGAGGATAAACTGTATGACTACACTTGGAAACGATAAAAGTATGTCTTTCAATTAAAGAATATAAAATATTTCATGTTGTCCATATGATTGCTCTTATTGATTGTCTAATCTGCCGATAAAGTAACTCCTTCTGTGAGATTTAGTCAGTTATGTCCGTTAAACAATATTTAAAGGATTTCTTTTGTTGGACTTATTCATCAGTCATGTAAAATAAGTCCAAAATCCATATTAAAATATTCTCGATTCAATGATTTTGGAAGTTGCAGGTGCCGACTGAAACTTGTAACTTTCAACTTAATTATTAAAAACCTACAAATGATCAAATCCAAGCATTGCAGACACTTACAGGTGCACATAAACCTAAAGAAAAAAGTGTTTGATAAAAGCAGGTTTGTTTCCATCCCTACAGTCTGTGAGGAGGAAGAGGCAGTTTAAGTTGTTACATGACTGCTGAGCAATTAGGCTTCGCCCACATGTGATGGTCCAGGTGAGGCGTAGGAAGGACGGGTTCGCTGTTGCATAAGTCCACTTCTGTTTTGCCTTTTATTTATTTTTTAAATTAACCCTCCTTCCTTTATCGCCACTGCTACCTTCTCTCTTCCTCCTTTCCCGTTCTCAATTGCCTCAGAAGTTTTTTGAGGTAAACGGCTCCGATCTGAGCTGCGCCACATCTCACACTCAACCTCCCGTAAACAAGGCCATGTGAAGGGAACAAGAACGGATTCCTGTGTCTACGTAAGCTAATGTAGCGGGGTGATTTCTGCTAGCTTTGGCACAGAAATACTCTGAGTACTTGTAAAGGAAGAGACAGCCTGTCAAAGCAAAGCTATTCCTGTATCTCACAGGTCAGCAGCGAGCAGGGAAAAGCTACTTCTAAACTTTCTGAGACAGACAAGAGTTGATCTCTGCCAGGTTTCGCACAACGGCTTAGCTTGTGTGTCATGTGTGGGTGTGCATGTGTGCTTGTTTTGCTGGACCCCCCACCTGTGGGAAGCCTGGCACGGCCACACTGTAGGGGCGTTGTTGTCTGCCATGCAGCGCAGCAGCGCTCTGTGCTGCCATATGGGAGTGGACGCCGTAATCAGGGACGGGGACTGCCATGTCTTCTCTCTCCAGGAGGTTCCCTGTGCTACTGCTCTTCCCATGGAGGCTACAAAACAAAGGAGTGAACAATCACGACAAAGTAAACAAGCTTTCCCCAGAAATAATGCTTCCTTGTCCAATCAGGAACCAGAATTTTATCTTGTGGGTGTTTAGCTGCAGGGGAGACAACAGTGGGTTGTTGCTTTTGACAGTACCTATTGTTATTGGTTGTTTAATTCTCAATTGAAGAAAGTTTTACAATGGACAAGCTCTCAAAAATGACACAAAAATATATGGATATGCCTACTAAACTGATTTTGGGTCATGAGTCAAATTTTTAAAACATACTTGTGTACTCGAAGCTGCCTCATGGAATTGGTGTCCCCGTCAGAGATCACCCGGGTGTAGGAGAAGGGAAACCAGCCACGCCTAAAGGGGTGAGGAGGCACCAGATATTAGCAAGAACATAAAAAATATACAACTTTTTAGAATCACATCGAACTTTTATGTATCAAATATGGTGGAACATTCATTAATCCTTGGAATTTAGCAGAATACCTCCTTAGAGCAGGTATTTATACTTTACTTCAATTAGGGGTAAAAGGTTGGGTTGAACATCAACCTTGTCCTGCATTATATTATTTGTTTAACATTTTTTTCCAAAGTGTATTTCACATTCACATTTTGTCAGTTGGATTGTTTATGTTGTTGTATTCTTTTTTTTACACGGTCCTTCAGGTTTGTTGATTTTGGGCTAAATAAATACATTTTTAAATGATTTATTTATTAAACAGCATTGGCATGATTTTCCACCAGACTTTTTACCAATTTCAACTAAAATCAATGAAGTTATTTGAGTTATTGTGGGCTAAGGTTCACTGTACAATTCTCAGAGAAGACTTGATTGTCACTCACATCCTGGTCTTCTCGTTCTCTCCGTAGTGCCAGCCATCCCGGGCCTCGGGGACCAGCAGGGTTATCACATCGCCCTCGAAGAAGCTGAGCAGGGTGCTGTTGTCCCCAGCTGTGTGGGAGAAGATGGCCTGGACTCGAGTCCTGCCGTTTTTCTCCAGCCCTGCTGCCATGGAGCTGGACCGGGGCAGCGTGCGGGTCTCCGCTGGATAATGGGAGGGAGACGGAATGCTTTGAGTCTACATTTCTTTGATAAACTATTGTAAAACATGATGTGTCGCAACAGCATCTCCATATACTCCAGTTTCTGAGTCTCCAATGACAAACCTCTCCCTGTCTTGAATCTATTTTTACTTATAATATCCCTTTCTCATTTTTAATATCACATCCTTGCTTACTGTTTTTATTAAAACTCCACAGGTTAGGAGACATCCAGCCAGATGTATTCCAACAGCTCTTTGAATGGCTTTTATCTTTTATATGTGATAACTCTCTCTGGAAATATACCTCCTAATATAGAATATTTGATTTGATAAAAAACGTTTTAGTTAAGACTAGTACAAACATGGACTGAAAAGGTGTAGGCTTATTATCCTTACCCTTTTTACACAATTATTTTTGAACAGTTGTCATTTAATTTAAACATGTATTTATAAATGTATGAAAATGATATAAATACCAGTTAACTAATCTTAAAGATATACTTTTGATTTTGTCATTACACATTGTAATTGACCTTTTCTTAAGGATTCCTGAAATGAACTTTTTTTAGTGTTATATTTAACTTTTTTTCCCTATATGACTCTTAGCTTATACTTCAATTTTTTAGAACAACATTTGGATAAATATTTTTGCATGAAATGCTTTGCTTTAAAGATCAACTGTGCAGTTTTGTAGAGAGATAAGAGACTTATGGAAGTATTAAAACATGTATGACACTGGGTATGCCTATTTAAAGTTAACTTTAAAACTGCTTCTTTATCCTTCCAGATCTCTTGTCATAAGTAAACATTATGTGTCCTCACTCAGGGTGGTCTTGTTCTTAGCGGGGGCAACCTTGCGCACAGGCAGGGTGTTGGAGTACACCTCCCCTCCGTGCCGCTGGGTCTGTGGTGAGGCTTTCCCCTGGGCCACCTTGCCCTCCATCCACTGTTGGTAGTCCTCCCCTCCGTGAGCCCCCGCCGTGCCGTTCATCACGGGCATCCCTCCTTCAACGCCTCCCATCAGCCTCTGCAGAGGAATACATTTGCATACAGGCAATTAAAAACCCTTCCTCTCTTTACGTAACAGCCAACAGCTCATTAATAATAATGAAGAAGATGGAGAGTGGATCTGGGTCAGGAAATAATGGTTAATGAAAAGACTACATTTGAGTGTATGCTGCTTTAAAGATTAACGTATGGAATGACTACTGGGAGACTGCAAAGAGTTTCAAAGTGTGTTTAATCTGGGAACATAAAACACCGCTGAATTTGTTCCGGGGTTTTTAATTAAAAGCTTGAGCCGAACTGAGGCGTCTTTCATCAAATCTTGTAGTTTCCCTGCTTTTTTTTCCAGTAACCAAGCCTGCAGGAGGGGCAGGGTGCGAAAAAGCCCGGGGAAGTGAGGAAGTTAAGTCTTTTCTGTGCAACGAGTTAATTAGCATGGTTCGCTAACAAGTAGATTTGCATTCATGAGAGTTTCCTGAAGATGTGCTGACGGCTCTCATGATGCAGCAGCCATATCCGGGGGCAGGGGTCCTCGACACACTCCAGATACTTATTAAGAGTCCTATTAGATAGCACTCATCTGAATTTCGGTGCTTCTAACTTCATGAGAGTCAATTGGAGTTTTAAACAATGAGAGCGAAGTCATGTTAGCAAAGTGCTAACGGAGGGCATTCTGGCTTCACTTGCTCTCACCTTTTCAAGGGCTGTTTGGTGGTTAAGACTCAATTCAAGGGCCCTATTATACTTTTGGAGTTTTCCCTTTCCTGATGTGTTTTATAGGTGCCATTCAGAGGCAGTTTCCCTCACAGACATGTCGGAAATTTCAATCCCATATTTAGAAAAGAGACGGGATAATATATCTATCCTTTTAGTAATTTTTCAAGCAGAAATAGATAAAACAATGACGCTGTTAATATTTATTAATTATTGTAATGTACATTGTCATGTAGCTACAGTATTTTTACGTTTCATGGGCTAAAAAACTAAGAATTAATGAGTATTTGCAGCCCTTTTGTGAAGCACTCTAGAAAAAGATTTATGATTGTATTGCAATATATAGATCTACAAACCAAGTAAACAATTGCATTGGAACAAGAATACCACTGCTGCCGTTTCTATAACGACCTACTATCTTATTAAAGGCCTATAAATACTGCAGATGGCACAGGTATGAATGACAAGTACTAAATAAACATTTAAGGCAGTACACTCTACTGCCTTAAACGTTCATTAAGTCCACACTGAGTAGAGGAACCGACCTGCTGTCCCATGCCTCCACTGGCCCTGAGGGCTGCCAGCTCTGGAGGCACTGGCAGGGGTTTGGCCCCAGCGATGGGCTCGGAGAGGGGCAAGCCTGGATGATGCGCGATGGGAACCATGGCGCCCGCCACACCGCTCATCTGCTGGGCCAGGAACATGGCCCGGTCTGGCAGTTTGTTGGGCTCGGCACACGCCTGCTGCCACGCTGGGATCTTCTGGGTTAAAAGCTCCTTCCCCTGAAAGAAAAAAGAAACGAGAAGGGCAAGGTTTTTGTTTAAAAGAGAGGATTGTTAGGTTACAGTGCTGATATTTTTCCCTATTTGGGTTGACTGGACTGGATTTAAAGTTCCCGATCACAGCTACTAACGCTTTAGCACATTCTGTTATCTTGTTTAATTTGATATAAATAGAAGAGATACAATATACTCTACAAATGTATTTTAAATAAATTAAAGAGCTATCGTTTCAATTTGGCAATTCAATTTCAATTTCAATTTATACTGGTATCATTGCTCATGTTTTATTTACCTGTTTTAATTTCATTTTGTTTTTCTGCATCTCATTTTGTTATTGTGTCAAGTGATTATTATTATCATTGATTGTAATTTCTAACATTTTATTGTTAACATGTTTAAATTACTTTCAGGATCTCAATCGATATAAACTTTTTTTTTACTAAATCTGATTTTCTATTCAAAGAAAATAGTTTGAAAATAGTTTGTAAAACAATGAAAATGAATAACCAAATTAGTCTCTCGTCTGTTGGCCCCCGTAAGAAAAGAGGATAGAAAAGACACGAAACATCTGGAGGTAGAACTGGCTTTGTAAATGTTGGATGGGCTTTCCCTACGGACAGCAACATAGCATCACATTATTTATATTTAAGCAGCAGTATCTGACGGATGACAGGAGCAGAGGAGAGTTTAAAAGGGAGACGAGGAGGAACATACAGTACAGTATAAGCAGAGAGATGAGATGGAGGATATGAAACATATTTATGAATGCACTCATTGGAAAAGCTCTCAGCTGTTTTATAAGCTACATTTCCTCTGTACATTATACAGCAGCGCGGTTACATAAACATACTTCTCGTTAGCATTCATCAACATGGAATAAACGAGGAGCTCTGAATCCATGAATATTTGAAATACAGGGAAGAGAAGCCGCTGCTCGAACACTTCTAACTCCATCAGGATGGAGAGGAGGATAATCATGGTGAGGGGCCAAGGTTTACTTCAGGTATCAGAGTGTGGGCGGGATGATCAAATAAATTAGCACAAATACACAGCAAACACAAACTCAAACCAACACTGTATGCCACCGGGGATTCAGGCTAGAACTGAAATAGCTTTAATGACTTCTCTTCACAGAAAAATCCTTCCAATTCCAGACTGGACTGAAGGAGAATGAATTGGTTGTCCCCGTCTCTTTCTATGCAGCAAAGTCTTTCTCCAGCTACTTGTAAAAAATGATGAGTCACCATGACCTCAGTTAGCCCTTCTGAATAGCGAAGGCAGAGCGTAGGTGGGATGCTGCCTTCACCAGTGTGATAATGAAATTGACTAGCAAACGGTGGCCCTTTTTCCCTCATTCTTGCCTAGCAGGAGAACCTCTCTCTTACATTTTTTACTAACACTAAACTATTAGCAGTCGCATGACAACAGGTTTTTACTTTCTACTATGGGAAAAATGCTCATGGATTATTACCTATTTGCACAATTTTGAATTAATATCTTGTTGTTGCTATAATCTACTTCATATTTAGCATAAAGATGTAACGTCTATGATTGACATGACAACAACGTAGTGTCATACCAGCAACGTCTCTGAAAACATGGGAGATGAATTACCTTAACAATGGTGGAGGGAACCACTTTATTTGCAGTAATCCCATGTATATAATGCATAATAGACAATATTCAGCTTGTATCTCTGTTGAATTGCAGCTGCAATACTTCATAACAATAATCATGACATTACAGAGTATGAAATATTGACTCATTATGTCAAGTTTTATAAAACTTCCTAATTGCTGGTTACTCCTTAATTTCCACCTAAGGATCATTCAGAGTTTAATTCACATTGTTCAAATACATTAGAAACGTTTTTAAATGTATTTTCTTGTTATAATGCATACTTATGTGATTAAAAGTTACTCTAAATGTAGGCTGCATCTCATTATATTTTCCATAATAATTCATTTGCCTTCTCTTTTTTTCATTAACTCTTTAAATGTCCTAAACATTCTTCTTTCCCGCAGATCAAGAATTTTTCTTTTATTCTACAATCCATGTAAAACCCAAAGGCAGCCAGTTAAATATACTTTATAGGAAAGTGTCAATCGTCACATGAAACACTTGATGTTTCATAATTATTTAAGATTTGAGTTTCAGCCTGATTAAATCTAGTTCCTGCTGTTTATGCATCATCATGTCAGCAGTGTGTGTTCTCTCGTCCTCCCTCTGTCTATCAATCACTCATTCAGACACGTTCACTCCCACGCAGTCAGCGAAGTGTTCTGGCAGGAAGTAGGTCATTCTCTCTCCTGCTGCCCCCCCCCCCCCACACTTCACCCTCCTACTCACCCACTCACCCTCCATCTCCGACATGTCCCTATACCATTTTACATTTCCCTGGTGCCAGATGATTTTCTAATAAGATTTCTGGATGATATGAAACTCCTGTGTGAGTGAGGTGCTCTGATGCGTGTGAGAAGCAGAGGCCTAACTCTCTCCAAAATGTAATGGACTAATAAATGCAGAATGAAAACAGTTGATTGCTAACATTAGCACATTATATTGGAAATTGTTTTTTTGTGAGTTTAACTTGTATACGTTTAACTTTTAACGTTACATACGTCTGAATCTGATTCTGATTTTGCTAAAAATCCACCCTGGCACCAAAAGGGTTTCAAATGATCTAACCATTTGTCTTAACAGATATTTCCAGTAGCCTCAACTGTACAAAACCATATTTTTTACAGTTAAAAAACACTGATACTTCCTGCATTGTGTTGCTATAGCCAATTGGCAAGCAATGCTATTTACATCTGGGTGCACGTGTCAAGGGATTCTGCATCAAAGCATAAAAAAAATAAAAAGTGGACTATGACCAAAACAACCAATTATTTGACATCAGTTGGATTAGCATGTTTTACTGTGTCTGTATATAATACTGAGCTTTTAGCATTTACATTACAACAGGTTTTTACTTTCTGCTATTGGAAAAAGGGTCAAGGATTACTTACTTTACAAAATGTAGGGTTTATATTTTGTTGTCACTTTGGCTTTGGTATTGTACAAAACCCCTAATTTTTACAGTAAAAAAACAAAAAAGGACTGTTGCTGTTTGCACTCGTTTGCTATAGTCAATGGCTATTTACTCCCAGGTGAATATAGCAGGGCAACCACATGCAGCTAGCTTTCTATAGTTCGGAATACTATTTACACCCGGCTACGCATTACATTCTGTTTTGAATGTATACGTTTTTATGGATTTCTTTTCTTTTATAATAACTTTATTCCCTTGTAGACCCGAGTCAAATTCAAATACACCTATAGTGAATTGACAAAGGAACATTTAATCTTCTGCGCTGTACATTTGAATGCTTTCTGTTTATACTTTTCTGTGATTGCTAGGCTGGACATAAAGTCAGAAAGAGGCTCAAAAAACCTAAAAGGAGAGTATAAATAGGCCTATTGACGAAATTCAAACTAGGATAAATAGGACTTTTAAATTGCTATATAAAAACTATTTCCTTCTACAAAATATACCATCAACATGCTGTCGTAAACACATACTTCAAGCATCTAAAACACTACTGTATACATACTGTATTTTAATGGGGAAATCACCAAATCTATGACTAAGCAATGTGCATGGCCTGAGGGAGGTGAGCAGAGCTGTAGATGTGATGTCTGCCATGACATCACCAACAGATGAAGAGGAGGAGGAGAGCTGTGTTTCTTCTCACCTTGCCGTGGTAGACGCTGCTGTTCTTGGCGACGGCACACTGACGGTCCACCAGGAAGCAGTACCTCCTCCTCTCCTCAGACAGAGCGTGCTTGTAGCCCTCTGCGATATAGTTGTCCAGCTCGCTCTGCTTATTGCTGATGGCCTCCACGTACTAGAAACAGCAGGGGAGAAAATGGTTTTTAAAAAATGGATGGTATGTCTTTATTAGGACACTGATTATGGGGGTTAAGGTGCAAGGTGTGAGAGTAGCACTGAGCCAAAATGACCTCAATTGAAACTTGAATTTGTTGTGTCCTTTGAAAATGATATTCAAAACAACCAACAGGAACAACTCATCCTATAAATAATGTCCTGATTACTCTGGATAATCTAGAGACCTTTTATAAGCACTAAATAAATTCCATTGTGTGAATTGGATGAATCATCCCTCCAACAATCGAGGCTCTGAAGGACTTTTGCAGATGATGGACAGCATTTTCTATGGTTTTTTTTATGAATGGACCATGCCATTTTAAACTAAATCGGGCATCATACATCACAATCATGACATATAAAAAGACAAATTGCGCTTCCATGTACTGCTTTGAAAGTCAAATTGCTGTTCATATTGAAAATGTCACAGGCAATCAGCCCTGAGAACAGTGAATCAGAACATCGGAAGTCAGGCTTCACATACTGTATAATCATAGAGGCGTCTGTTATGTGATGTCGGTGACTAGTGTTCTGTATTTCCTGTAAAAAAAAAAAGCTGAATTATAGAGCTCTTTTCAATCCGAACTCACTAACCCTTGTGGCTTTTAAACTCATTCACCTTCTACTCCTTCATCATCCCACTGATTCCTCTTGTGTTGAGGTGCGGGACACATCTCTAAACAAGTGGAACCACTCGTCTACATCCAGCATCGCCTTGACAGAAAGTAGAATGTGGTGAACCCAACATTTGACTCCCATAATGTCGATTAATGTGAACCAGCCTCCTCAGAGTGGCAGACAGCGCTGAGCTGATGCATGAGGTGTTAATGACTGCGGCTGACAAAGTAAGCACCCTACGCACGGTCGAAGTCAAGGGGCAAAAAAACAAACTGGCAGTGAGAGATATGATTTTAAATGAGGGACTTAAATTACCTAATGCCAAGCTATAACCGAGAATAACAAGATGTGCTAATTAGGCCATTCATTCAGTTTTCTCTGCAATCATTATTAGATACCTCTGCCTCGACAACATACCAGTCTAACAGTGCCATCTGTAATGTTCTCACCATATAATGTATTAAAAATAACAACACTTCTGAATATAATTTGTTTTTGTCTCTGATTTAAAGACCTGTCATCGACCCCATTCCTGTCTCTTGAATCTTTGGGTCTTTACTTATTTTCAATTTAGATCAGAGATTGTGTTTTTATCTTTAAGTATAATTGACTTCTTGCTCTAAAATCAGTTTTAACAAAATGTTTAGTTGGTCATATGTTAGGAACATTTTGCTTCAATCTGGTCAGATGGTGTTCAAAAGGAATCTGCTATTCAAGAACTGTTCAACAAGAATCACATGGGCGGTGCTGGCGAAGTCCGTAGAGACCTGGCTTGGGAACTGGTTCAAGTCCCCGAAAGACCAAATGCTACCGAGGTGTCCCTGAGCAAAGCACCATTCTCTACACTGCTCACGGGTGCGATACATATGGCAGCCCACTGCTCCTAACACTAAGATGGGTCAAATGCAGAGTGTACATTTCCCCTCTGTGGGACCATTAAGGGTTCCTTCTTTTATTCTATGCCGTGCTGGGGGGATGTTAAAAGTTGATAAGACCGATCCACTTACACTGCAGTAAGTAGGCCAATTCAAATGTGAACATGGTGCTGCACATGCTAAGAGATTTAATTAAAAGATTATCTGCAGATATAGATGAGGGGACATAAATATATCCCCAGATCAAAGGGCTTATAACGATGGCCGCAGCAATATCAAGCATAGAGGCCAACACACAGCTAGAAGAAGTTCTCTGTAGTGTCTGAAGTTCTATGCACTGTTTTAATAATCCTGCAGAGCCAATTTAACTTATTTTATGAAAAAAATAAGCAAGTAATAGACTATAATGACATTTGTGGGATTTCATCCAATTAAACAGAGGGTTCATTGTGGGTTGGTTGGTAAACCAAATGATTAATAACGGTTCGATCTGTTGAGATGGTTTAAAACATGTGAGAAAATAAAGACCAAAAAGTTAGATACATAATTTAGCCAAAACTCAACATGGCATTTCAATGTTTTTGGTTTTGACCCATCCCATTACAGTTTCCCTGGGTTCTATCATCTCTGCCTGTGGAATTTCTGCTGGCTGAAGGCCTGGGACTTGGGGAGAGGGGAACTACGTGCACTTGACAGAAATCGGAAAAGAGAAGGAGGAACCAGATATGTTGTTGACCCTGTAGTTCATGTTCTGAATTCCTCATGATTATACAACCTCTATAGCCTGTCAGCTCTGATCAGGAAAGAAAAATTCCACATAGGACTAAGGCTATGAAGTACAAGCATACAGAGACGTAAAAGGGTGAAATATAAAGGTTTAAACCAAGACAAAATGCTGACGACAAGAAACAAGAAAATGTTCAATATTTAATAATATAAAACATATAGAAGCAGCGAAACTGCTATTGCAATATCCTGAAATACCAGTGGCTTCGTAATCATTAGAATTATTCAGTTTGGGAGTTTTTACATAATCCTGCTTCCTTCTTTCATAGATAACCTGTATTAGTCTTATTTTAAAAGGTTCATTATTGCAGTTGAGTTTTGCTTAATGCATATAAACCTATATCTGCACTTACCGAAAATCCTATAGTTCATAGAACTGGAAATGTTTTAGTGCTTTAAGATGGGTACAGCAAAGTTTTTAACAGAATAGAACAAAGCACCACTTCTTTGATTACATTAAAGTCATTAACCCACTGAACACTCAGTACCTTTTCAATAATTAAAGTAGTTTTAAAACACCAGCTGTATGCGGTATGCCTAATTAGGGTTCCAACAGGCACTTCTAGTCAGCCACTTCTTGCCTGCAGCTCCCTCTGAACACAAAATATAAAATCTGGCCAAAAGCTGCTCCTGGTTTGTGCTGACAGTGAGCACAATCAGCATTTAAGACGTGTGCTGGGGGGGCTTTGGTGTCCAGCGTTATTGACTGATATCACATTAAAGATGGTCTAAAGCCTTGGTGCAGAGTGTGAAACATGTCAAATAGTGTGGTTTAAACTTGGACTGCAGATTGACCAGTAATTATAACAGCAAAATTAAACATCCATTGCATGTTTTCTGTGAATCCAAGCAACCTGAGGGATATCAAACACTGTAATGGAATGCAAATGATTTAATGCTTGCTTGGCAGAGTTAAAAGAATAACTGGACTGCTCTAAGGGATTTAGATTTTATTTGATTTCCCGCAACTCAACCGGACAAACCTCTCTGCGTCTAATGGATATGAAGGAAAATGCCAAAAAGCAGTAAGAAAACACACAAAAAAATGGGCTTCTAATGTCCTGATGCCAGTCATAATTTATATAAAGTTAGCATCTTCTTGAGTCGAATTAGCTGCAGTCAGATGGACAAAAGTTTAAAGTTTTTGTTTGATTTTTATGGATACTGTTTTGCAGGAGGTCAGAGTTCTGGCTGTCCAGGTTCATCTGGGAATAATAGCTGGGCATTGAGCTACTTTTAGACAAAGTTTTGCCCATTTTTTGCTGATGAATGCATTATGGAATGACGAAATACAAATGAACCTGAAGATACAGTTTTGGTTTCTCCTTTTGTAAATGGTTAAGGAAAACGTTCCCACACACATAAACTGCATCCCAAAATAGTCAGTCAGTCAAGAGGGGAAACAAAACCTGATTAGGTTTAGTAAAAGATAATGGTTTGGGTAAAACACAAGTTGAATTCAGTCAACTTTGACATTGTGAGGGGAATTCCTATTGACTTCTCCTGAAATGTATTCTAGTTCCACCATAAGGTTCCCATTTGTGTTATGGAAGGAATCATCCAATTATATTCTTCTCTTTTAACCGTCATCTAAATGGCATGCTAGCATCTGCTTTCATCTCATCCCGCAGGTGGGAATTACTTTCACATGTCACTCACAGGTTTCACACGAGGAGGAAAATTCCCACATTTTCCCACATCTATCATAGCTTGCTGCACATGATGGGATGATAATAGTGTGTTTGATTGGTGCTACTACTCTGCACCTGCATGTTGCAAAACTATGTAAACAGTGGTAAGATCAGTGGTAATGTTGCTTCTCATAGAACTAACATCTGCTGAGGAAGTTTAAGCTATGTGATGTAACCCTGAAACGAGACAAGAGAAAACGTCTCGAAAGCGTAAACGCAACAAAAAGGAGACGGGCAGTAGGAAAGCTGACCTCTGCAACGGCCCTTTTGATATGGGAAAAATAATCTGTGGCCGAGGTAAACAACAGTATTTTTTAAAATGTCTTATTAAAAAACAAAACTAAAATTCTACTGACATGGTGCAGTGGAAATCTTTCTACCAACCATGCCTCAGTCATAAATGTACCAGGAGATTTATCAGACTGTAGGCAGCAGCACGTTGCTTTATGAACCCTGAGGGACACTGTTGTAAACGTGTGAATGTGCTTCGCCTATAGTTTTAATAATAACATCAGTCAGCAGGAGGAGTGAATGGTGATTACTTTAATCTGTGGTCGATATATTTTCCTCGCTGTACCAAAAGGCATCAGTGATCTGAATCACTTAACTGAAAGTTGGAGGGAAGGACGCTTACGGGAGTTTACTATCTTGCACAATTGTGTATGCCATATTGTGTGTTCAAAAGGCAAATGTGTTCTTTTTATATTAGGCTGTGAGTTTCACGGTTCAGGCCACTGGTGTCTCCTGTTCCTGCCAAGACCTGCTTCCTTTGAGAGCTACTATGACGCACAGCAGGAATCAGGCTTCCTAAACACAATCCGTACATACACATGCTACTGAGGAGGTCCACAACACGCTAAAACATTTAACGTTGCAGCAATACTTCACATATTCAAATGGATCCGCACCAAAGATAGAACCCTTAATTATTGACCAGTGGCTGCACTTCTACAATGACTCACGGAAACACAGTGAAAAGATGGAGATATCGCTAAAAGGCAAACAACAAATAAAAAAATAACCTGCTTAATGGAAGTTATGAACACTGACATGCACATTATAAAATGTGTTTATTGTCCGTTGACCTTCAAGAGCCTATATGAGGCACAGCAAGAATCTAGCTTACTAAACAAACTCCTTAAATACAAATACTACTCAGGAGGTCCACAACTCGCTAACACGCTCAAAAGGGCTCCAGGAATATTTAAAATATTACAGGTATAACCTAAATCAAAAAACATTATGCATTACATTAATGCACATCATGCAAATTAAATCTTGTCTTTCTTAAAACGTGTAAATCCCGCTCATGTTGCACATGTCTTCTCCACACTACCTTCAGCACAGCTCTCCACTTGAATACAGTATTATATTATTATAGTATAGGGATCTCTTTTCCCCCAATTCTTTATCAATGCCTGATCTTATAACATAATTCACTGAAATAACAGTGAAAAGAATAAGATATTGCCAACAGGCAACCAGACAAACAGGAATACAAAAAAACAGCTTGATGGAGGTTTTTAACACACCTGTACTAATTTTTCCACTGACCAAAAGGCTTGAGATGAGCCACTTGCATATTTCACCAGCATCACCAGCATCTGGCATGTTTACGATGCCCTACACCTGCTAAAATAAACACACCATTATTATCTGCTCTCTGATAATGAAATAGGTGAGTTGTTTTGGACATTCAGGCGATCTCAGAGATGAATCATCAGGGGCAGAGGCCTGGTCTCTCAGTTGGGCCCGGCTCTTTCACACCTGATAATCCTTTAAGCTGCAAAAGGAACTGCAGGACTTCAGGGGCTGAGTTCTGCTGTTGTTCCTCATAGCTCCACGTATCGATTTTTGTAACGACCGGAGCAGCCGACCCGGACACGCTCCACCAGCCATCCGTCCAAGCAACACTAACAATTACACAATAATTACGTCCCGGCTGCTCCTGCAGAGTGGTGTGTGGCGGCCACCTCCGGCTCTGCAGGGGTAAGCCTTGACCTCTCACACCTGATTCCCTGTCGCTGTTCCCAGTCATACTGCGGTACACAAACCACACATTCTCTTAGTGTATTCATAGTTTTTCTATTTAGTATGTTACTATAAATTGTCAGCTTACATTTTTTTTGGGGGGGGGTCTTGCTTGATGACCTGCCTTAAAATCATCAAGATTTGACTCAGTCCTATTAGTTTATTATGATGATGATGATGATGATGATGATGATGATGATGATGATTATGATTATTAATAATAAAATATGTGTTTATAAAGATTGTGTGATTATACATGATTTATTTTATTTTTATAAAATAAGAGATGCCTACCCAATAACAATTCAGCTGGAATCTGATCAGACTCTTGAATAATACCTTCATTAAAATCTTAAAGACATTTCAGTGATTCATCATCTAAGATGCATAACGAATAGCCGCCTAATTCCTTGTTCAAACCAGGCCACATGCCATACCTGTTCCCCTCAAATAAACTTGAATCCAGGTGTATTAATCTGCTGTTTACTTCTAGACCTTGATTTTTGCTGTGCTCGTCACAGTAAAGTCCCATATTCCCTGTTCCATTGTGAGATTAATTACTCACTTTTGACACCTGATGTGCTGACAAGGAAGAATTATAACAACAGAAGTCCATCAGCAGTGAGCTTATCGCAGAGAGTGGAGTAATTGTCCTGTCGCTCTATACAGAAACCCGCTGACAGCGACAAGACGTGCGTGTGACTTTTCAGTTGGCACACCTTGAACTTGTCAGGTCAAAATCTGACCAAAATACATTATGTTTATTCTCATTTATCTCCATAGAAAAGCACATTATGGGCATCCTATCATTCACAAAAGATGTAGAACATATGTATACTCTAAGTGTACAACATTTAGTATATCCAGTGATGTATTGTAGTCAAGTACATTTCCTCAAGTACTGTACTTAAGTATGATTTTGGGGTACTTGTACTTTACTTGAGTATTTCCATTTGATGCTTCTTTATACTTCTACTCCACTACAATTTGGAAGCTAATATTGTACTTTTTACTCCACTACATTTATTTGACAAAACTAGTTAGTTTTACTTTACAAATTAGGATTATTAGCTAATATAATATATACATTTACAAAAAAATTAACTATGCTATAGAATTAAAGGTAAAGATGTCCAGCGGTAGAATATAAAGTAATTATTGTTTCTACTTTTACTTATATATTTCTAATATCTGAGTACTTCCTCCACCTATATATATCACATACACGTCTGTAACTCCCTATCACTTCCCTTTGTCTCCTTTGCCTCTCTGCCCGTCACTGATCTGAGGAGCAGCTGACGGACAGACAGCTCTGCAGCTCACATCATCGTCCAGTAAAGGTTGGGTAAGAGGGCACGCCCCCCATGTGTCACCAGAACACCTACAGACTATAACTGTGTCCTTACGCCTCCGCTCTAGCAGCTACCTGAGCAGAGAGAAATATGCTTCACTCAACCCTCTTACCTGCCCTAGATACTGTAAACAAACATTATGTAATATTAAAGAAAGTGCAGCAACTAACGAAACATATTTAGCAGTCAAAAGTTGAGGAAGCACTTTGGATACAAAATAAATAAGTAAAACACTCTGGTTTTGATTTCATATAATGCTTTTTTCATGGTTATGTTTGAGTTTTTTGGCACTGGGTCCATTTTTGTAGCTTTATCTAGGATGCGGGTTACAATCTGGGACATGGTTGCTACGATTTTCCGAAAAACGCACCAAAAACCGCAAAAGAAAAAAGTCAAACCACGCGAAGTGCTGAAGGGTCTTGTGAAATACAGACACAACCATACACTATAAGTATGTCACAAATTATGATTCAGGAGATTCTATACATCTCATCTCATTGTGCACTAAGAAAAACATGTACTAACGTCCCCGTTTCTTGTGAATCCTCAATCCATTTTATGTTAATAGGTTTTTTAGTAGGATAATTATCTGTATTTTTACCTTGGTAAAGGCCAGACTAACACATCAGCGCTCCTTTACACTGCGGTACAAATCTTCCTGTATTTTCTAAGCTTCCAAAACCATGGCAACATTGCAGTTCTCTGGGAGTGTTTCTGCTGATGAGTCCGTGTGTTTGCTGCAGTTGTAACCTTTGCCACCTCTGTTTCTCTCACTGCGTAGAGCCTGGCAGACTGGCACCCAAACTGCGTGTGCCCAGTCGGGGGTCCCATTGCATTCAGCTCAGCACGTCCTATCCTATCAGCAGCGTCACGGATTACCCGGCGCACTGAAGCTCAAATCCCTTCAGGAGGCGGGAGAGCCAACCCTGCGAGGAGCAGAGAGAGTGCTACAGCGGAGAGTCAGCGTGAGGTCACTTAAGTCTGCCGGGGTGAACATAATTCTGACTTTGCTGAAATAAAGACCCAGCGAATGATGAGAAACTAATGTTTTCTCAAGAGCAGGGATCGTGTGCCACATACTGAGCTGAAGCCAATTGGATCATTTCTCTTGGCAAATGCTTTTGTAACGATACACGTTGGTCTTCCTGCAACATCTATCCATTGTTGCTGAAAGTAGCTGCCTGCTGTTGCTGCACATTATGTCGGTGAGACTGGACGAAACAGTTCACAGCTGTTCAATCAAAATAATTAGCTAAAAGAGAGTAAATGGCTCAGTGGAACTCTTTATATTCCACACATACTTGTATAACAGATGCAAGGCAGGTTGGAACTGTTTTGACATTACAAATAGTTTATCTTTTTCATTTAAAGAGGCCCTATTATGCTTTCTTGGGTTTCCCCTTTCCTGTAGTGGGTTTGTGTGCATGTCAATGGTCTGCAAAGGCTAAAATCCCATAGTTCCCTCCAGAGGGAGTTTCTCTCTAACACTCATGCTTCTATTGGCTAAAGCTCCTACACATTCTAGATAATAGGCTAAGGAGCGGGACATCTCAATGTGGTTGACCAATGACAACAGAGCAGGCCAGCTAACCAATCAGAGCAGACTGGGCTCTGGTTTCAGACAGAGGGTGAAGAGAGGTGCTGCAGCACAGGCAGTTTGAGGTTTTTAAAAAAGCATGTTTTGAATGCATGAAAACAAGCACAAAATAAAAATATGAGCCTGAAAATGAGAAAAACATGTCTTCTTTAAATGATCTTTAACCTATCATTGTGGTTCGGTTTAGCTTGGTAGTTGTCAGAGAGTATTTGCTCATTTTACACATTGGTCTTCCTGCCGGCCATAAGGATGATCTATGAGCCATTGAGCAAAGACATCTGTTTCATCCCTCCTTGATCCAAAGCAGCACCCGTTTGCACCATTCAAAACTACTCCTACACACATCTGCCAGCTTCATGAATACCAATCCACCCTGCAGTTACACACTCACACACACTGACCTGCATCTCCTTGTCTCCATACTTGGACGGGTGCTTGCTGCCCTGGCTCTTTCTGCGCAGCTTTTTCAGCTCCGCCTGGCACTTCTCCAAACTCTCCCCTTTGCTCTTGTGCTCCATCTGGTACTTCTTCAGCGCGGCCTGAGGGAGGCAGCACACAGTCAGTAGGGTAGTACAAGTGTCAGCGTCCACAGAGGATGTATACCGTAACACTGTCCTGACTGGTGGTCAACTTCTGTATTTTTGCCTGACTGGTGCAGGATGGAAGATGGAGGATGGGACTTTGGGATTATGTATTGGTTATGTTTTCCTCTTCTGTTTGGATGTTTTTAGAGAATAACAAAATGCAATGGATACCAAAATGTGGTGCTTTCTACAACTTTTTTACGCTGCCCTTAGCCAAAACAAATCAATGAAGGTTTTTAAGAGGCCATATTATGCATTTGGGTTTTTCGATTCCTGTAGTATTTCCTGTTATATAGGTTTTGGTTCATGTAAATGGTCTACAAATGCTTAAATCCCAAAGTTTCCTCAATAAGGAATTCCTCTCCCACACTAATGCCTCCATTACTCCTTTGTTTACTTCCATAGCATAATAACCTCTATGTAACACCAGCACTTTGATTGGTTAGCGCTCAAACACTTCTGTACATGATAGGCTAAGGTGCGGGACATCTCTAAGCGGTTGACCAGTTACAAAAAAGCTGCCCAGCTAACTAATCAGAGCAGACTGGGCTCTGGTTTCAGACAGAGGGTGAAAAGAGGTGCTGCAGCACAGGCAGTTTGAGAAAAATAAAGAGCTTTTTGAACATTAAAGGCTGGAAACATGTCACAGTAGAGGCACTAAATACAAATATGAACCTGAAAATGAGCAGAACAGGGCCCCTTTAAAAAATAAATTAAAAAGCTAACCATTTGGTGCATCCAGCATCCTAAATGTGAGAATTTGCGCCTTTATTCTTTTATATTTCTTTGGGTTGTGTTACTTCTGGTTGAATAGGCACAGAATACAAATAGGAATGTGAAAATTAGCATTATACAGTATGTCCTCTTTAAGTGATCCATTTTATAATTCTGCTTTTTATGTCCATCCATGCTTTAGAGCATGCAGGGTACACCAGGAACATGTCTCCAGTGTATCACAGAACTAACTAAATCTGTGTGCTGCATGTGTATGTACAATAAAAAGTTTTTGACAAACATGAACAAGTGCGAATCAAATGTAAATCAGTTCATTAAAATTCTCTATAGCTATTTAGACCAATAAACTCAGAATGACAGTCATTGAAAAGAGATCCAAACATACACCGTCTGAAATGATGGAATGTTTCTGGGAGTGATTCCAAACTACTGATCACCATAAATGAACAAGCCTATTTTTTGCAATGCAAAACGCCTCATTTTCACAGAATGACTCATAATTCACAGTGCAGAGTGGGAAGTAATTTATGTAACTTGCTGCAGTGGTTTGGATGAAAGCCGGTGGGAAATTAGGGAGAGAGTGCGCATTTTGTTTCTGATTACATGAGAAGATGTTCCACACCGTATTCCCCAAAACTTCCCTCCGTGGGGAGGCTCTAACTCTCGAGGAGCAGAGCTAAAAGTAGGGTTGCATGAAGCATGTGGGTCATGTACACTGTTACACAATGAAGTTAAGATTATGATTGATGCTTTAAGCCATCAATTATTCATTTAAGTTGGAAAGTTTTTAAAAAGTTTTTCTTCTTTACTGGATTGGTGAACTATAGGTTAGACATTCAACCCTATAACAGTATTGAAACAGATGTCAGGCAAGGTTTGAATGATTTTGAATTCTCCAACAGTTTTTTTTTTTTTTTTTTTTACTTCGCTTTACTGAGTTTTCAGGTTGTGTTTGTTTGTTTTCTTTAGAGGAAATAATAACAACACATTTATTGTTTTTCTATTATCTTGTTATTATCTAGGAATAGTTTGTTTGGTAGGGCAATCTATAATGTTTTGAGAAGCAACATACATAAAAAAAGACCTGGTTTAAGAACTGTGACTACCACACTCAAGAATAATTTGACCCGAGTCTAGTCAAATGGCATTTGGTATTCTAAAATATTTGAAAAATGTTCTCGTTTTTAATTCTTCAACAAAATATTAAATGTCCAGGATCGACTGTGCAGCAATTGCGGCATAGCGCCATGTCCTGGAATGTCAAGTGTTAATAAATATATATTTTTAAAAGAGTTTTATTTTAGTCTAGCAACACTGATAACAGCTAATCATAGGGTGTTTAGAAGCGTGTCATCAGAAAGGGATTCTCACGTTCAGGTAGCGAGCGTCCAGCTCCACCTTCTTCTCCAGCTCTGTGAGCAGCTCGTTGTGGAAAGACTTCAGCTGTGAGACACACAGAGACACAGAAACCTCAGAACAATACAACAAACACATTTAGCCTCAAGCGGTTAAATTATGCTTAACCACAGTACATTATTTTTAAAAAGGAGTGTAACAGTGCAGTGATGTTTTGCAAGAAGGACTGGAAGGGATGTCTTTGTGTTGCTGTCGGAAATGTCGCACCCAAGCGATTAGGGGAGGATGTCTGGTATGTAAAAGCAAGCCAAAGTCAAATTGCTATCGCTGCATGTTTAGTATGTGTGTTTGGGTTGAGCATAGCTGAATAAGTGGTGAGATATTTCCAAAATAAACTACAAATGCTAATTCGGAGTATTTTATATATTCACAATCTACAAGGCCCGTAAAACACATTAAATACAAAAAAGAATACAGTGATTTTTTATAGCACTAGGGAACCTCCCACCCTCTTTGTCTCTCCCTTATCTTCCATGTTGGGGGACGTAATATTTTTTTAAACAACTATCTGCAGGATGTTTTCTAAAAAAGCAGGAACTCCATCCAATAGATGAGAGCATACCATCCGGGTACCTTCCCTCCAGGTCATGTACAGGTGAAAACATTTGCTGTCTTTTGACTGGCGGTAAATACAGATTCTGAGGTTTCGCCCAAAAATGACATAAACAATGTCTTTGGAAACAGATGTTTGGCGTCAATATATAGTTGTATCAAAAGGAATAGGGGATCGATGTCCAGTTAGTGTGCCGGTGGACGAGTATCAGGCAGCTGGCTAACAGTTGAACTGGGACTTCAATGGCTTGTTAGTGTTTTATAATTTAATGCAGCAGTTACAGACACTACTTTGACTTTTAACATTACAACTGTTTACTTTGACGGTTGACGTTAGCCTTATTAGCATCGTAGTTCAGCTACTGTATGACTTTTCTATTGTTTGAAGTGCAACACATAACACAGCAGCTTTTAGGCATGATAAACTATTTTGTCCGCTTGGTGCCAATTCTTTGTTTTCACCGAAAAGAGGGCGCCAGGCAGTGACGTAGCGCTGCTCTTATCTAAGATTTTGAGAGTTCTTAACATTGTCACAAAAGTTGTATTTAATGCCTACTGTCACGATTGCACTCAATGCCAATGTCCCTGTAAAAGAGATAAGCACCTGCTCAGTGTCCAATTTGTAAATTATACTGCTCTGCATAATGACGGCCTTGGATCATTGACATCCATTACCCAAAAAGAGCATCTTCTCTGCTAATGTTTCCACAATTGGCCAATTTAGTCTGGAATAATCAAATTAAAAACCTTTGGGGGACTGAAATGAAAATTGTTTTCAGTCTGTAATGGCTGCAATTTACATATAAGATCAGTAAACGTATTATTAAGTGAAACTTATGCCTTCAGAATAAAATTAGGTTACTTAAGAGTTTGTTTTGCTGAGAATTAAATATCAAAATAAAGCAGGAGCTCCAAAGAGAGGCCCACAATCTGTTTGGCTCCCAACTGGTGGCTTAAGAATGTGCCGATTTTAGCTCCACCATCACCACATGCTCACCATCTCCTCAAGCTGGATCTGGATCTGTCGGTGCACTTCAGCCATCTGAAAGAGCACCTCCCCTGCAGAGAGAAGACAAAGAAAAAAGAAAGACGATAAACAAAGAAAGGGAGGGGAGAGAGAGAGAGAGAGAGAGAGAGAGAGAGAGAAAAAACAGTGATATTAAATCTTTCCAATTTCTGTAAGAGCTACATAAATCGTGCAAAAAATAAAACACCATGCAGCAACACTGAACAGATGTGAGACAGGTGTAGGGAGTCAAGGGAGGAAGAGGAGGAGGAGGAGGAGGAGGAGGAGGAGGAGGAGGAGGAGGAGGAGGAGGAGATGGACAGGATGAAACATCATAATACTGACAGAACGTGACAAACTCAAAAGAACAGCGCAGACAGAATTATGAAAACTCAAAAAGCAAATCAAGCAATGTACTGATGAAGGTTTTTCCAGAAGAGCTTACAACACTACTGCCATAAACACACAAGAGCAAAGTAAAATAAATCTTTAAAAATCAGTTATTTCATTTAAGTCTTCAGCAACAACATAACAAAAGAACAGCAAAAAAATAAGTTAAAGCTAAAAGAATAAGAAGGTGAATCATGCAGCCAAGGAGGTGCGTGTCGTTTTAAGATACCTACATGCTGCCTCCTCTGAATATGCAATGCGTTGTAAAAAACAAAAGGAACAAAAAGACCGAGTTTGAGCAAAGAACAGAGGGAGAAGAGACCTGGAGAGACAGTGACAGATCAAACTACCCCAGGAATAATGAGACACACGACAGGTTGTCACACAGAGAAACAGACAGACAGGCAGTTAGTCAGACCCTGTTTACACACCGGCTGCAGGATTACTGTCAGATCAGACTGGGGGGTTCAGGGTTCATGTTTTTACAGCAACAGACATTTTGGAGAAAGAATATCTCAAATTTGGTTAAAAAAAAATAAAGCTATATTTGATTAACCACATCAACATTTATGTTGGCCAAAATGAAATTGCAATACAGAAATGTGATGGATATGTTTAAAAGCCAATTTAAATCACCATTAGTTTGACAACCAAAGATTACAAAGTACATTTTGACATTGTGTAAAATGCACATTACATAACTTGGTCACGATTCTTATAATTATTTTAAAAACACGTTAGTTTTAGTTGTGTTTATGTCTCCAAATTTGTTCAGTGTTTAATCCAGAATAAGGGCTTTAACAGTCAGTACAAATACTGTATATTAAAGTACTATATAACAACTAATATATAGATATATAAAACACAAATACAACTTAATAATTACAACATCTAATTAAAGAAAATAAGGCTTATACATCACAACGCTTTTCTTATTTTTATATATAAATATGTACTGCAGTCTCTGATTGTACATCTACCAAAATATGGACATGATATAGCTCTATACATATCGACCAGGCACCAATACATATATAATAACTGTATAAATTGGCAAATAGGCTGCAGTAAAACACTATACAGCTGCAGCTCATACACCACACAGCACGGAGAGACTATTTACTCCAAATTAACCCACTGATATGCACTAACGGCACTCATCTGCCTCCAGCACAATGTATGCTCACATCAGGTAATGTATGTAGGGCTGGAATGGAGGAGCGCTGAGCGAGGTGTGGGGGTGTCGGTTGGTCAGTGGACAGACATTGAGAGTGGGCAGGAACGGGATTAAATGGCTTAATGGAAGTGCTGCGCTCATGCAGACAAGACTCAGTTCAAGTAGAAAGGATTTAGGAAAGGTCAGAGCAGGAGGTGGGTGGAACAGGTGGGAAGGAAATAGGTGGATATTAAAGTACTGGTCTTAAGACTGAGGGGCTAAGAAGTTTCTTAAGGTATTCTTTTTCGTAAGGACATACAGAGATGTAAAACGGATTTGTTAAGTCACACCTAACCGAGGTGACGGAGCCAAGAGACCCAAGATTTTAGAAAGTGTTTCATCAAAATTATTTTGTTAAACAATTGTGTCCAAAAAAAAGGCGAACTGTTTCGACTGAGATGAAAAAGCTCACATTACTTAAGAAATGTGCAAAGCGGAAACATGTTCCGACAAGTTAGTTTGAACCAAATGTTACATCAGGGATGAAACAACAAATGTGGCAAGAAAACATTTCACCCTTAATTCGAAACAAAGTGTCGAAAAAACCTGACAACCTAACGATTTTGTTGGCCTTCAACTCGCGACTGAGTCTGTGATCTCCAAAGTTTTCTTTACGAAACAACTTTGTTCAGCTTCATAAGAAAACACCTCAGCAATAGGATAGGTTAAATAGCTGCCCTTTACCTTCCCACAGCAACACAGCTGCCACATATACAAATGGCATACAAGGCATTTTTGTCAATGCTAACGTCTTCAAAACACCATCACACAAGCACCCCCGCCAATCTGCTTATTAAAATGCAGTCGCAGCGATAACACTGTAGAAGTGTTGGAGTGCCGCAGGACAGGGCATTAGGAGTAGTGAGGCAGATAAATGCACTGCGTATACTTTCAAATTCTCCTTTGATTCTTGGAGGGCGCCCAAACACACTCCATCCCATCCATTAATAAACAGCCACCGGGCAACCACCAGCAACTTGGCTGAACTCAGGCACCTCCAGCACGCGCACGCGCACACACACACGCACACGCACACACACACACACACCTTTATTTATCTCTGAATATTTGTCTTTTTTCAATAAATATTATAAGGCTTTGTCCAAATATAAAAGGATGTGAACTCTGAAGGTGAAAACTACTACTTCTCATACCAAGATAAGACCGTTAGACAGTCAAAATCCTCCATGATATAAATACATGATCTGATCTCATACACATGAAAGTAGCAATTGAATGAAGAACCATACGATTATTCTCATTACTTGCTAATGTGTTAATTATTGTCTCGATTAATTGTGTGGTCTATGAAATGTATATCTCTCTGACCTCGTCCACCATCTCATCCCCACCCTAAGGACCACCAGGACTAAGCTCTGGACCTGGGGTGAAAGGGCCTTCTCTGCTGCCGCGCCATCCCTCAGGAACGACCTCCCAATACACATCAGACAAACAATCACCCTATCATCCTACAAACAAGCCTTCAAAACCCACCTCTTCAAAACGAGCTTTTCCCTTGGAACCCGCATGTCATAACTCCCCCATTTTGAATGTTAAATTGTCTGTTGTTCTTGTACGACTGTGTTTGTCAATTGTGACTATTGTAAAGCCTTTGTGTGTCTTGAAATGCGCTATATAAATTAGAATTTAGATGTATTATGAATATAACTATTATCATGTCCAAGGTACATTAGTCAAAAACCCAAAGATATTCAATGCTTACCTCCCCTGCTAGCTTGCGCCGCTACATACCGCTGCCATCTGATTGGTTTCGCCTTGAAAGGTCAGCGCTGTCGAGTTCAATTTGAAATAATTTGAACTTTGAGCGCAGTACCTGGCAAAAATGTTACGCTCTCCATACAAACTCAACAGCAACGTCAGCGCAGAGCCATTGTACCGCATATCATGTGATTGCAGCTAAGATGAGTGTCAAAATATGTGTTGTCCGTTTGATCCACTAGCTCCCTTTTTTAGGCTCGGTAGAAGTAAGAAGCATTTGATTTTAGTTATCTAGTGCTTAATAATATTGCATTAGACACTTCCTTACCAATTCAGAAAAGTTAAGTGGAAAAAAATAAATAAAGACCATGTAGGGAAAAGTGTTCACACAGGTTTTTGAAAGGTTAAATACCCTTGACTTCATTGTTCACTTCTCAAACACTTACAGTAGGGTTAACCCTAACCCTGACCCTTCCATCAAAGTGAGCTTACACTGTGAACACTCCCTCTAGCCACCAGTTACTGTACAGAGGGGAAATGGCTGCCAAGGTGTTACCCTTCAGCTGGTAATGAAATATTGCAGTCAAAATTAACACCTCTTGCTTACATAAAATGGAGCCTTGGTCATTATTTCTGGCTTTCCTAACAAATGTGTTCCCTCTGTAATCTAATTAAAGGGTATCCTTCATTGATCCCGATGGGGAAGCTGTCTTTTCTCTTGTATTTTGTCTTTTGGCAGGTCAGGGTTCAGCCACAGAACAGCACTCTGGCAGCCTCAGCATCTCATCACTTCACCATTGATTCGAGCAGATGGTCAATCAGAGGTCACCCTGCCAACCACTGCTGCAGCCAATGAAATGTGGTCTTCCCAATGTGGTCGTTTTAAATCATTCAGCAGTTGGTGTGGTGCAGTACCCTATTAGAGATGATGATCAAAGCTAAGGATATCAGATCCAAGCTGGAATGAAGCTTAATTATCCTTTTAAATCAATACCTCTAGAGGAGATACTGGTGTAGACCACAAACAGGTATCAGATCAGTGTAACTTTTTCATCATCTGGAACATCCCCAACATCCTGGAAGTACTTGTTTCATTTCACCCAGCTAATCCAAACACCCCTTCCACCTTGTATTGTGAAATGCAGGACTTCAACCTACCAGAACTAAGCTGCTTACGGATAATCAGAGCATATCACAACACTTGAGGCTTAGAGGGGGGAAATGCACATTGTTGTCCAGATGTCAAGTGATACGGAAATGTCCCTTTAGAATAGGAAAGACTCTTGAAAATAGAGAGTAATGTATCCCTGCTAGCTGCAAGCTTGATACAAAATAGTCCCTGGTGCCTTCGCAAGACTATGCTAGTGTTTACAATGGAAACAAAATGCACGATTTTGATTGAATGCATGACCGTGTCATCTGGCAAACTCGATACAATCACCCATTTTTTTCTAATACCTACACGATCCATCACTACGTCTGGGATTAAGAGGTTTACAGAACATGTGGGGGGATGTAAGGTAAGCACATTTCAGAACAAGGCTCACAAAGTTCAGTTTGAGGATTAAACCTCGGTAAACCAAAATGGGTTTAAGTTCATTCTCGAAAAGAAAAAAAAAAAACAGACTTTAAACGTAAACCTTATGTAGCCTAAACAACATGTGGATGCTGAGCAGTTCTGCCTGCAGGGTGAGAACAGGTCCAACACTCAGAAAGGCTAACCCAAGGGCACCGCTCACATCTTGGGTTTATTACCAAGGCTTCTTTCCATATGACCCCTGGGCTCCACACTGGCGGACGCAGAGACAAAAAGAGAGGAAGTTTGTACTGCCTCCAGGAAGGTGTTTTATGTAGCGGGCGCCTCTAAAGGGACTGTATTATAGGAGCCTGAAAGCAAACACAAACAGTTCTAATCCCCAGAAAGCTGCAGAGTACAGAGTACAAGGTGCTGCAGGGAGATTTGTCCTCCTGAAAGCCACATGACTGACGCTGTAATTGTTGTGCTCTTCTGGGTCTTTAGTTTTTCTAAACACCAGCCGAATCAGTATGCTTGCAAACATACTCAAGGACACATATTTCCACTACAGCAAACACAATTCCTCATTAGTATTTACATATTAAGCACCTACTTGACTGAGTGACTCATCAATGACACGTTTTGTTACAATACCAATCTATTAACAGTTGTTACATTATGTAGTCTTGCATGAAATAATATAATCTTGCACTGTGATGGCGGTAATATACGTAGAGGCTCAAATGTTTAAGCTAACTAGAGGTCGGGGGAAACATGGATACAAGAATCAAAGGTTTTATCTTTTAAAGGGGCCTATATTATGTATTTTGGACTTTTCGCTCTCCTTGTAGTGTGTTGTATAGGCTTTTGTGAATGTAAATGGTCTGCAAGACAAAAATCCCAAAGTTACGTTCCTGCCTGAAATGCCTCCATTGGACTCCTTTGTTTACTTCCGTAACATAATGACATCATTCTGTAACATTCACACTTTTGGCTAGCGCTCCAACACATTGTACTTTATATGCTAAAGGAAGGGACATCTCTACTCATAAAAGAGCCGGCCAGCTAACCAATCACAGCAGACTGGGCTCTGGTTTCAGACAGAGGATGAAAAGAGGTGCTGCAGCACAGACAGTATGAGAAAAGCTATGTGTAATGCTAAATGTAAGCATGTCATATCATGACTGGTCTCCGTTTGACATCTTCACTTTGATTGTTTATTGAAAAGAAAAATGACTGTTTAAAAAGAAGATCAATTGGAATAACTAGCTATACATAATCATTACAGGGTTGCCGATGGAGAGCAAAATGAAGACTGATTATATGAGACAGGAGACGCAAGCTGGGAGCGAGGAGGACCGAGGACATGAAGAGAGAGAGAGATTAACTCTGATAGCTTTTTCTGTTTTGACAAACACACACACACGGACCTCAGCTGGTCAATAAGACCCCTGGCATCCAACTCATCTCTGGCCTCTAATTTGATACCAAAGTGGGGAAAGTAAAGATGTTTTAACAGTTTTCTTTAAGTGATCCATCACCTGGTCCATCCCTGTTTCTATGGAGTTCGCACATTGAATCATGAAAGGCAGAAATGGTCTAAAATAGGTTATTAAAATAGGATTGCACACTTACAAATGTATAATTTCTAGAACAGCGAACAGACATCGTTTTAAAAAGTGTATCAAGATACTGACGTCTATATATCCAACTTGGTGACTGATAAAGACTTAAAAACCCTTAAAACAGTTTTGTAAATGGTCTGGATTGTGTGTGTGTGTGTGTGTGTGTGTGTGTGTGTGTGTGTGTGTGTGTGTGTGTGTGTGTGTGTGTGTGTGTGTGTGTGTGTGTGTGTGTTTTGGAGGGTTTGGCAGCGCCTTTCTGCAGTGCCTCAGATCAGAGCCCATACTTCACGTTATTATCAGCATCATTAAGTCACCGTTTGGCCGAATCCCAACATCAAGGACAATGCGACACCTAAAGGACGTTTTATGGTCTAACACGTTATTAAAGCCACGTTAACACATTCATATGCTCGATCGAACACTGCAAAATCCCTCGCTAGTTTCTTTCTTGGAAATTAAACTAGTCTTCAAAAAGACATGCGGCTTACTGTTGACAAGACTTTTGAAAGCATGGATGGATGTAACATTGAAGACATAAAACATGAAACAAAGGCAGAAAAAAGCAGGCGGTGTGGGATGTAGTAGTGAATGGTGGTTAAGGGTGATCAAAGTGCCGGTACTTGGGCCTGTGTGCTCTGTTGGCAGCAAGGGTTTGATTCGACTAGAGACCGACTGAAAGGCGCTAATGAGGCGGCAAAACATCGCTCTCTGTCTCCTCATCCTCTTTCTTTTGTGTCTCTCGTTTCTTCTTCTGTTTCTCGGCGTCCTTCCTCACCCAATGAGGTGACTCTAGGACACGATTTTATAAAAGGGCAGAAACAGTAAGGGAAAACTAAATTGGAACAGTGGAGCTGTCCTGCTGATGCTCAGACAGACGAAGGATAGCTACGTCACCCATCTGAGATTGGTCACTTGGGTTTTCATAATTAGATTGTAAATTGACCTGGATGGATGTTAAAATACCAGCCAATGAGCCAGGCCAAGTAAAAAAAAACGTGTTCACAGCAGGAGGTATGAGTGCCAAAATGCCTGGAATTTAAGCCTAATTTGTCTGTACCCTCATATGAATTGCATGTTTCCAATTTGCCCTGATGCCCCACTAGACGGGCACCTGGGTGGTCAAAAATATCTTTTATGATCGGACAAATGTCCCACAGGTTGAAGCAATTGTTCCTTTTGGGAGCCAAAGTGTCCTACTAGCACCCGAGCCCCTGCTGTTAGCCAAATTGAAAACAGTTTGAAATAAGATTAACTTTATCTTTACCACGTGGGGCAACTCATTTGGCCCAGTGCTCCAGATATAAAGATGCCATAAAGTCCACAGTAAACCAATATACGAAAACATCACAAGAAGACACATTTGATCGCAATGAGACCTATTCATTAAGCTGCATAGTATACAGGCTGAGGAACAAAATCATTGTTGGGTCTACTTGTTTTGGCTCAGGTTAATGCTGCCAATTAAAAGGATAGGTTCTTGTTTACCCAAGTGGCATAATGTCTGGCCAAAACACAATCTTGTATCTGCATCCTTGTAAGCATGGCATCCTTCTTGAGGTTGCACCCATTCAGCCTCTTAAAGAGTTACACAAAAGAAACGTTGAACCACATACATGTTTAAAAAACACGCTGGGCCAGGATCTTGCTATGAAAACCCAAGACTTATAAATTGGTTCGAGCAACTTGTCGGAATAACATCTGAGAAGTGAAGCCAATATTTTGGAATGGCTTACAGAGAGGAAATCCACTTGTGGCAACAAGAAGTCAGAGTGGACTGAAGCCAATGACCCTATTCCTAACTTAACTGAATACCCCAGCTAACACTAGCTAATAACTTTGTGTAGTAATGCAGAAAATCAAATGTGAAAGCCAATGGATGACTTTAAGGTCCACTTTAATACCGTATGTGCACCAAAGTAAGTTTAGGTTTTCCATACATCCATCTAGTCTTGATGAAAGCAGATCAAGCAGATGAACAGAACCCATCCGCTACAATGACTCAATCCTCTTGTATATTGACAGCTCGTACATAATTGAATGGTTATGTATAACTCAATTCAGTTTAAGTTATGTTCCTCAGCTCTTTGGAAGTGTGTGTTGTACTTTTTTGTTCACAATCCATCCTTTTAAAGTCTAAAACAAGCCGGGAAAGTCCCCTGTAGGATAATGCGCATGGAAAGAGGGACCTATTACATTGTGAGACGGTGTTATGACAAGGTTTTTTTTTTAGAAAGAGTGCTCTCGCTGCAGTTCCCCTCTATGCAGAGTGAACGCTGGCTGAATTCAGATTGGGGTTGAAGCTCCAGGGAAATTGAGCCTGTGTTGGCTCAGAAAAGCGAGGATCACAGCGGGGTCATCAGATTTTCCTCGTATGGATCAACATGGCATTTAAAAAAAAGACGCAGTTGGAGGGCAAACATAACAATACTGTTGACGAATGTCTCTAAAAGTTGAGAGGCAATGTAACATCTCAGAGTGCTTTCCTAATCTTGTTTATGAGTCTCTTTTATTGCTTTCATCTTCTGTTTTCTTTACCTCTGCTTCTAGGAGGAAGTAGTCATATTTCTCTTGCTGCCGTCCAGCTGTGCAGACAAAATATAATTATTGGAGAGACAAATGAGAAAAATTGCTGATGAATATTGAACAACAGGAAGGAAATTCTGTCCGTTTTGACCAAACATGATTAAATCCTCCCCAGCTGTTGCCTAATCGAGTCTGTGATATCCGTGTTGTAGCTGAGCCTTGTTCCCTTATGTGAAAGCCTGCTATACTCTTACTGCATGTGTGATGAAGTGGAGGAATGTGCCTTGAAGGCCTACACACTCTTCTGAAGTCTGTTCCTATGAATTAATTAACCAAAGGGTAATTGTTCTCTGGACCTCAAATTTGGATATGTGAATTAACCTTAAATTGTTTTAATGAGATGGATGTTATGCTAAGGCATGTTCCGCCCTTGGCAATGGGAACATGTGAGAGAATTATGAGAATTAATGAGAGATGGAGAGAAAATGTAATAACAGCCAGAAATATGTGGATACACCATATTCATTTCCTCATGATCACACTAAGCTGGACATATCTAGTAGGGCAGTTATTAGTCTCATGGTGTGAATCAGGAAAGAAAGTTTCATCATTTTTCTTCAGCTATTAATACAAATATCTGATTATTAACTCATACAGGGTCTACATATCACATTAATATGGGTTATATATAAAAGATGACTTGAAAAGAAAAATCTTAGGTCTTTGATTGTTTTTCTTCTTTCCTCACTTTATATTTCCAGAGGCATTGTTAGCCAGGAGCAAATTCATATACAAATGTGTTATATTATTGGATCCCTTTCAAAAAAGAATCCTAATAAATGACTTGCAATGACATAGAATATTATTTATTTTTCAATCAAGCACAATGACTGATAGTGACATGGTCCAGGTTTCTATTTCTCTAAGATGTTAGGGTTAAAAACAACAGCTGGAACGCTGGAGGACAGAGCATGTGGTAGAATGTCCTAATACGAAATCAGTGACCTCTACAGATAATATAAAGCAAAGCCCAGGATGAATGCTATTTTGCTGAATGATGTGCCGGAGCAGAGACCTGTGTGAATAGCACCTCTGCTGATATTTGCATCTGAATGGCAGAGCCTTTATATGGTCAGAGAGGGGAACCGGAACTGCAGGAGCTTCCTTTTTTCTTTTTTTTTCTCACAACCGTGGCCATATTTAGTATAAGGAAGAAAGAGGACGACGTTCTCAGCCGTACTGACATCACTGACGAGCCATTTTTGGGCTGCGGATGGAAGCATCACACTCCTTCTCTCCTCCTCCTTTGGAAGCGGCTCCGATTTATTTCATCTATTTTTAGAAACGAGTGCAGAGTCGGCGTGTTCTCCTAGGGCTGCCTGAGCTCCCACATCAATGCGGGGGCGTTCGCAGACACAGAGAGCATGGTAGTGAAAGAGGAGAGGATGAGTGGGATGTCACTCCAACACTGCAGTGGTGTAGTATCTCTCAGCACAGGGAGTCATGCGGCGCGGGAATTAAGAATAACCGACTGAAAACAGAGAGGCATCATTTCCTCTTCCAGTGATAAAGAACACCGCTCTCCAGAAAGAAGTGACTCTACAAAAGATGTTTGCCGGTTTATTTTGGGCAACAAAAGTGGATAATAATCATGTACGGTTCTTTTTAAGTCCCAATTACTCAGTTTGAGCACAGCCTACTCTGACATGTGAGGGTGTGTACTTGTGTGGCTGTACAGTTTACATGATGTGTTTGTGTTTGTGTTTGTGTGTGTGTGTGTGTGTGTGTGTGTGTGTGTGTGTGTGTGTGTGTGTGTGTGTGTGTGTGTGTGTGTGTGTGTGTGTCAGTAGCTGAGATATACTATTAAATTGTTCCCCTGCCTCTGCTCCTGTTTCTCAAGTGACACACCAAAGTACCAGAGTGTTCCTGTGAAAATGACACGCAACATCACACAAACACCAGTAGCTTTTCCGGGGTGCACAAACGAACATCTGAGAGTAAAATCTTTGTTTGCAGTTGCCTCGTTAAGATAAAAAGCTGCAGTTAGGTATTAGTAAAAGAACATTTTTTTTAGGTAACCAGTGCCTTTGGGGGAGACAATGGGAATGACATGCGGAAAATTGTCCCAGGCCGGATTCGAACATGCATCCTTCGTTTCCGGTCCTCACTCCTATTGTGGCAATTTTTATAGGGTTGTAAAAAAAATAATAATGTTTTATATAGACATGCTAAAAAGTGCAGCATTATCATGTTTTTAGGACTCTTCGGTAGAGCTCTTATATATCTTTTAAATCTATCCTGTTGCTATCCCTATGCCCCAGTGTATCCTTAAACTAGGACCTCAAACTCTAAAAACCAAACCAAACTAAACTGGTTAACGGAAAGAAATGCATATTCTTACATATAGGAAGAACAAGGTTGTAAATCAAGAAATTCTATGGATTCACAGACTAATTATTCAAATAAAAAGCTACCACCCTTTAAAACTTCCACAGCTTTGTTCACTGTGTTTAAGTTTGAAATCCCATTCCATCTACTTTCTTCTTAATTTTGATAAACCTAAACAAAATCCATTATACTCTTTCAAATTTAAAATCACAATTGTCAGCTTATCTTCTAACAGAAGGTCTTTTCGTGACATTATTCTATTGCAATTTTTTGGGAACACTTTTACGATTACTTAAGTATTTTGTGTAAGAAAATGACCAAACACTTGAAAGATTATGTTGTGACATACTGTATCAACTCCCCAAAACACCATTGATTATTAAAGGGACCCTGTTATGCCCATTGTCTTGCCAATAGAAGTGTGAGTGTTTGTAATGTCATTATGTTACGGAAGTATACAAACGAGTCCAATGGAGGCCTTTAAGCCAGGAGTGTGTGGGAGAGAAACTCCCTCTGGAGGGAACATTGAGATTTTAGCCTTTGCAGACCATTTACATGCACTAAAAGCTTTACAATACACTACAGGAAAGGGAAACCCTAAAAAGCATAATAGGGCCTTTAATTAATATGTATCACATTGCCAGAGTCTTGCCAATACACGCCAAGACTTAATAAGTGCTTGTTAATTCAGGCCAGATTTTAAAGTACCCTTCAGTTAATGAAGTTATCCATTAGGTCTGGCTAATTTTAGTGATACTAATGAAGTAAATGAATTCATCATGCAGTCCAGTGCCTCTCCTCCCTGAAGAACATGATGTTCTCCACTTTCTCCATCGAGCTCAATTTCTCAAACACAACTCTCGCTCTCTCTCCTGACTTGGCTCTGTCACATGCAGTCCCACATCCTCTGTCCATGTGCTAATGCTGCTCATCTTAATGAAGCTCTAATTAATTACACTGTTACAGAAAGAACAGGCAGAGGGAGTTCTGGCAGCTCCGAGAGATCAAGTAGTTTAAAGTCCGACCATGTTCATTCGGCAGAGTTGCGCCCACACACTTTCTCCCTAACAAAACCCAATTAAAATGCACAATTACAAGCTGGACGATTTTACAAATCTGCCTTCAGTCCTCATCAATTATGAAGCGCGAGGTAAAGCCCTGTGTGAGTGATTATCCCTGAGAAACACACACACTCTTTTATCTGTGGCTCTGTGGTCTGAGCTCTGGTCACAGTTACAGACACGTGCCGGCTGAAGGAGTTAAAACCCACACACACACAATTGTATACACACACACACACACACACCACAACAACCTTATCTGCTAATTAATTAGCTAACAGGCTTAAGATTTATTTTCAATTCACTGTAAGCCACAACAATGGTGCTCAGTGGGTTTTGTTACCTAAAAATAGGCTGTGAAATTCCAGACCTCACATTATTATATATCAACAGGAAGGCTGATTACTTTATGAATGCTCAATGACTCAGCTTCATGAGGGAAATGCTAGTGAATACATCTCTTATCTTTCCTCTTTACACTAATCCATCTTCAGTGTTTTCTGTATTTAATCATGTCAATGTTTGTCTTTCCATTATTATTCCTGCCTTTCAAAAAATGTGTAAAGGTGGAAATAGATGCTTTCATCACGACAGGAGAAAAAACATGCAATTGCATTGTTTGATAGAACAATGAAAAAAAGTATTAACAATTAATGAACGGATATTGAAGTGTACTCTGTTCTGCTGCTTTTAGTATTCCCTTAGTACAACAAATGAGCACTAACGGCACCTATCAATGACATAAACATATGTTGATTAGGTCACATTTGTGCAGTTTTCTACAAACACAGTAAAAGAAAAAAGATCCAGAGAGCAATATTGCAGTATTTTAAGAGGATCTGCAGCTCTTACAGAGCAATGAAAGAATGGAACAATATTCCCAATGAACTAAAAGCTAAAGCTGATTTCTCCTGGTTTTCATGCCAGAGCAAGAAATGGATTGCAAATAACTAATCATGCACACATTAGTTTAGCTTTCTGCCATTTGTATCGTTTTTATTATTTTATTTAGATCAATTGTCATATCAATTTTTTCATTTTGAAGATAGAAATGTCAATTTCCAGTGAAGTGTATTCGTTTCAGCGAGTGTGTATGGAATATGTTGTGATATGTGTTAATGCTGTTGAATTATACGTGCTGTATAACGTAACTGCTATAACCTGGTTCTTTAAGATGTATGTTCTCTTTGTAGATGCTCCCTGACAACTAAACAAATTAACTAAACTAAACTTGTGAAAAAAAGTTGATATGGCCTTTTTTTTTTTTTTGTCAAATGGCTTTCCTGCTAAAGAAATTGCTTCAGAAATAAGCTCTTTAGTTTGAATGTGTTGGAGACCCCACACACCATCACATGTTAACAATAGACAACTATTCTATCTTTAGGAAACAGTATGGCATAATGGCAAATCTAAAGTTACAATTGGAGAATCCTCCTTATTTAATCCTGTTGCATTTTGCCTGTAACAAGCATATTTCTATGGTAATGCACAAAGGCTGTATGACTTAACACAAGTGATTAAATAGATGGCTTTGTCAGAACAATTCCCCTTTCAGTGTGCACAGACCAGCTCTGATCCCTTCTGATTTAACTGAGTCATGGTTAGGCTTCCAGAAAGAGAAATGAACAAAGAACACGAAAACCGCAACACATACGCAACCAAAACATCATAAAAGCACAAAGAAAGCATGAAATTAATGACAGCGAAGCGAGAAATGGGGATGTACAGATATCCTCTTTTTTAAATGAGTCGTCGTGATGCAGCAAAATGTCAAAAGCATATTCAACCCTCACAAAAAAAGCACAGTGCTCTATGCAAAACAAGTTGTCCCAGAACACATTGTGACGGGGGTTTTATAGTTGAAGACAACTCCAGAACACAAAGTGGTTTTTACTTAACAGCCATTCAGAGACAAAAACAACGGCCTCGCTTTACAAAGGGCTTTTATTTACACTCTATGGTTGTTTTTGAATAATTGAGTGTTTAGGATGAGTCATAGGCCTCAACAAAACTGCAGCATTAAAGAAGGAAGTAGATTTCTTAAACAATGAGGATCTTAAAAGTGGTTGGAACCAAAGGAATGATTGAGTTTGAGCCATAAGCAGTGATAGTAATGTGCTTTTATTAATTGTAATTAAAGTGGCTGAGAGTTTACTCAAAGAGACAGAGGGAGGAATAATGAAATGATGAGGCTTGAGGATAAATGTGAGGGAGCACCAAAAGGTTTCACCATGAATAATGAATACAGCTTTTATACCCTTTCCTTTAGATATCCCTCTTTGACCATCCTTTCACCATCTCTCCCTCACTCCTTACTCTCATATGTTCACGATTGCTATCTTAGGTCCCATTAAGGTGAAAAAACGAAAGGGAATCAGTGATCCAGCGGTAACGCGGACTCGACACACTCCTCGCCGCGTTACGGTGAATACAACACTTTGCACAATGCGCGAAAATGATATAGACACCTGCCCTGCTCTCTACAGATGTTCCTACTTGTGTATTTACTGGAATAGGGCTTTCCATTATCGCTTATGCCATTTATAACCAAACATAAGCCTATAGTGAGCAGAACCAGGGCTGATCCAACTGAAACCAGGCAACACACTGCGTGAGATCTGAGCAATATGTTGTTGACGAACTGGAAGACTATAGATATATCAAAGGGTTTTTTAAGGATGGAGAGCTAATCCACATTGGCAGTGGTTTGATTTGACTATGTTAAGCCAGACACATTTGTGAATTTATCATTGGCTCACAGCACTGGAATATAAAAGAAAACAACTGGAGAGCTTTTATCTTTCCTGAATGTGAGGGAAACAAGAGATTAACCAAATGGGCATGCTGTGACAAACATGCAGGATAAATTCCTCTCAAATTAGAACATGCTTAATTGTATGAATAAGCTCCAAATTAAAGTCAAAGCAGATTAATGTTCTATTTTTAAAGTTTGAAGTATCTTACTGGCAAAAAATGGCGATGTGTTTGTGTGTGTCCAGTTTCAGGTTGGTCATCAGCTGCTTCTGCTCAACAGCACGAGCCATCCCATTCAACCATCTGCTTGTGCAAACCCCCCTTTAACCCACCAGGGGTGCTACAGCCACTACTAGGACTCACCAAGATCCTTAGAGCCTTGACTTTCGCTGGCCATCTCGCCCATCCGCACCAGAGCGTCGAAGTAGCCCTTTGCAGCAAATGTGACACCTGGAAACATGGAAGCATTGGGCATCAGATCAAGGGGGCGGAGTTGAAATGTTCAGCTCTGAAACACTCCCCTTAAGCCCACCCCCCACCCCACCACACCCCTGAGAGGTAAGGTTGGGCATGGGAAAAAAAAAAGAGCGACAGGCGGAAATGGAGACCAGGCAGGAAAAGAAAAAGCTCTATGGAGGCAACTACAGGAAACAGAAATACAGCTACAGACACTAATCTCAAATACAACCAGTTATAAAACATAAAAAACGGTCTGCAGCACAAACCACTTTGAGGTAAAGCCTTTTTTTATTACAGAAACTGTTTGTACTAATTCATAATGGTATATAGCCATGTAATCCGTGTTAAATTCTAATTCATTGTAAATGCTGCCATCACAGGGATTGGTTTACCTTTGGTTTTGATTCCATGATGGTGCAAACTGTATATTTGTCTAATATCTAGTCAGAAGATGTCTTTATACTTGATATAAGACATAATTTCAAGGTTTCAAGGTTTTATTGGTCATATGCACATAGGTAACAATGCAGTGAGATATAGGTCTTGTTTTTAGATGCATCTCAGATGAAACAAATGTTATTGTTACAATTTGACATTGTTATTGGAAAATCACCAAACAGAACTTTTGAGCATTTCTGGCTTATTTTGTGACATAACATTTCCTGTTCCCGGATATAAGTATTTCCAGCTAAAAACAGGATCTAATTTATCTAAATATCCCATCTTATTTCAAGAAATCTCACCAAGCACATTTTGTTTTTACTCATTACAAGCACATTTTTTAAAAACTTTTTTACAAGCAAATTTATTATTTATTATTATTTTACTTGGTTTTTCCAGTGCATTATGTGGAATTGCTAATCCAAAGAAAAATGAATGTAAAATGTGTTAAACTACCTCTTTTTTTTTTTTTTAAGAAAGAGCCACATACAAGATATTCACGTATGAAGCTTCAACTTTAGTTGACACGGACCATAGCTTATCCCAACTGAAATTATGACATAGCTACTGTACAGTAATTAAGGTCAAATCTGGGAATAACATCCCTAAAAGCCATTGTCTAGTTAATAACGCTGTGGTGGGGACTAGTCATACTAAGTTTAGGGTGAGACAATGAAATATAATATAGAAATTCAAGGTTGAGTAACAAATTCATGAGTTTGAAAGCTCTTTAAAAGCCAGTTTATAAGGTCTGAATAGAACAAAATAGGATTCGATATTGGGATTTCAAACACACCAAGTATGCAGGTATTTGGTTGAACTAAAATCCTTAACAGCACCATCTTAACAACTACCTTCTAAATCGAAGCTCAAAAACAAAGCACTTTCCCATTCAAATTCTATATGTCATCCATAATTCCCTGCGGTGCATTGTCACACAAGCCAGGGACACTGGCTGAGACATAACAGTGACTCAGGCCTTTCAATCTGGGACAAGATGGCATGAAGCTGCAGCCACGGTTAAATAAAGCAGCTCAGGGGCTAGCCACACGGCGAGTGACAAGCCCCGGTGACGGAGGAGACATGTCCGAGTGGGAGATACATATGGATGAGGACTGAGTTTACTACAGTGCTGTCATGTTGATGGGTGTTTGTGCTTGGAGCTGCCGGGGGACAGAATCCCCCAGAGAATGACAATGTATTTACATATTCACATGGAAAACAATGGAAGTCTATTCTGAGTTGAGGTTTACTTCATGACGAGTCCATGGAGATTAAGTGAACCCACTGCTATTCAAGTTATTGTTCTGGATATAAAAACAATGCGTGGCTGCTCAGCCTGAAAACATAATAAAACTAATCTTCAATAAGACAAATCTCTTGAAATAACCGCTTTCACTTCTTTGACCAAACCATTAAACACCTACACAGCGAGGCATCCCTCCTGGGTTAACTATGACAGACAAAAGCCAAGACCTCTGTCTGGCTTTTCCTAAACCTGGCTTGAGTTAAGCCTAGTTGAGATAAAAGAGTGCAAGAGAAGGAACGGAGGTGAGGTTAAAACGGCTGGGTGAGCACAACTAATTTAATCGATGTCGGAGAAATCCCCGCGCGGGAGCAGAGCAGGGCCAGGTGAGGCAGGATATGCTTGAGGAGATTTCTTAGCTTGTCTGCCAGTTGAGAAGTGATAAAGTGAGGTAGGAAGGAGAAGAAAGGAAGGAAGGAAGAAAGGGAAGGAAGGGTTCCGCCTGTAAGGAGGATTAGAACAGGGATATAAAGCCGATACAGAGCGGAGAGTGTCAGTGTGAATGAAACAAAAACAAGTAAGCTGAGGTTCTTCCAAAGTGTTATATCACATTCCCTCTCACAATCCCTACCAGTCAGAATTGATTTGATGCTTTGTAGTTCAAAAGACATCTAGGTTAAAACTGTGTGAAAAGTATTAAGGTTGTTCTAAAAATAGAACTCACTAAATGACATTTAACAGAGGTTGCACAGGGTCTAGTTAGGGGACTCAAACATGAGGATTAGATGGATACTATTGATGAGTGAATATATTTGTGTGTTGGATTTGGGCTTTACAAAAAAGCAAACAAACAATCAAATTGAAACACATAACTTCCTGCAATCATCACTACACTAGAAATAGTTGGCAGATTATCCAGCAATTATATACTAGTTGCCTCCCTGTTTAAAGACAATACTTTATATTCAGTTGACTAACTGTTGCATGCATCTAGATCTCTTTTAAACCAGGACTATATATCTTCTGACCTCCAAACTATCAAAGCCTCTCTACAGCTAGCAAATACAGATTTTAATAAACACTGAATTCCGGTCAAGTCTTAACCATACTCCCCACATTGAGTCCAATTATGGCCCAATTATTCTCAACTCAAACAAAGAAAACCGACCACAACAGCTTCCTGCCTCAATAGTGCTGCTTTCCACTCTCCCAAGGGATGCAAACCCCGGTTCTTATGAAAACCAGAGGCTGCACTGGCATTTCTCCAGTGACAATAGATACTCTGCCCTAGTCTATACCGAGCCTCTGTGCTGCTGCCTGGCATTGATGAAGTGTAATCCCCACTGAGGGAGTCGCAGCTCTATTTATAGCCTTATCTATCAGACTGGAGTGAGGCCTCTTTTATTGGTCTTGTGTGCTGCTGAGTCTTCCCTGCATTTCCCCTCCGAGCACATGAGGGAGAGCCATGCACTGCTCCACTCCGTGCACACAGAATACAGAGCACCATCATTGAAAACACTGTATGATACCATCCAGATCCTCCCTGCAGGAAGAAGCTTCCTTATCGATAAAAGAGCTCAACATGCTTGGAGGCTTGTCTTATCTGAGCGAAAACTGGGAGCACGAAATATCTTACTCTTTGCTGAAACCAATCAAGGTCAGTTAAACAGGAATAAGCTGCTTAAGGCTACTTATTTATCACTTTCTCTTCCCATTTATGAATATTTCGCTCAACCTTTTTCGTTCACCGCCTCCTTTTCTTAAATTTTTGTCCTCAATACCGGCTTGTTCTCGTTTCCTCGGCCCCACTGGGGCTACTCTCACAACTCCTCCTGTTCCACTTCCCCATTGGCTTATGCTCCACTTAGCTCCCCCAAGACATTTTTCAGTGCTTTTTTTTTCTTTAACCTTGAGCCACTGCTGCAAGAACACCAGACAATGGACGCACAGTAAAGGCAGACGTTTCAGACCGATGAACTGGTGGAAAGAGGAAGACCGGTGGATCATCGTCATCACACAGGTACAATCTGAGGATATCAAACCCAGAGCATCCTCCCTGACATTTGTTTGGACAAGATATTCTATGAGATTATGCAGGATTCTGGCTCGATGCAGAAGTCAACGACACTGGAAACTTCTGAGTGTCTGTGTCGTCATCACACCTCATCTCTACTAAAGAAAAATCAAAGAGGATATAAAGCAGCACCAAGTGTCGGGTCGGCTGGCCCTCTGCCTGGACTATACAGGACAGACAGGAGGAATGACAGAAGGACGAAAACGGAGAGGAAAACCAGAAACGGTTGGTGTACTCACTGGTGAGCGCCTTCTCGTAGCTTTTTCCCATGGCGATGAAGTTCCGCAAGCACGGGTTGAACTGCTCCATGATGGACTGGAAAAGGGGGAAAGAAAAACAGCACGTTTGGTTAGTCAAAAAGCAGGAAAGATACTGATACAAACACTGATATGAGCTAGAATGACGGAGCGCCACTCTTTACTGGGGCACGAACACACACACACACACACACACACACACACACACAGACACACACAGCAGTCAAATGAGCCAACCAGGAGCAAGAGGAGTGCAGCAGGGATACGTTTCAAGCTCACGGAAGGGACTGGGGCGATGGAGGACGAGTCACTGGGAGGGTTTGTGTGTATTAGTGTTATGGTGTGTTTGTTTGTGGATGAGGGGGGGGGGGGGGCTGCTTCTTCTCACTACCCCTGCTGTCTCTATTAAAATAAACCCTGGTTTTGGCTGCTGACTCCCCTCCGCTCAGCAGTAGACCTGGACCCATCACGGTTTCCTTCCGTCCCTCCAACACTCTTTGAACTGTGGCTCACTGTTCCTGCTAATTGCTTTTTATAAAAAGGGGCAGTCTACCTTAGTTATAAATAAAATATGTTCTCTCTTATTTCTGTTGGTATCTAGCCATCAAATCTTTCAGACTTAGTGTAAGATATAGGAATTTATTGTACAAAAGTTAAAGAAACTCACAAAAAGTTGATTATGATGAATTTCTAGGATCGGGGTAATCTTGAATATCATCACATGAATAATTTAATAAGAAATAGAGCCTTTTGAAAGGAATACTTGAGTTATCGTGTGAGAAAGAACACGATATATATATATATATATTATGACTACCTTATTAAAGACTTTTGAATTGTATTTGAAGTATATTTGTTCAACACAATGTAAGGTTAAGCCATTCCAAATGTTTTAATGCAATTTAAAGAGTTTTTGACATATTTACATATTTTTAAATCAGGATCATATCAAAATTGCATTTACTTTCGCCAGGAAAAGCACAATGAATGTTCTTAACATCTTTGCCGAGATCAGACACCGAATGGCCTCACTTCACTCTTTGGGTTTTAGCTACACTAATAACAATTATAAGTTTTACTGTGATAACAAAAAAAGGTCAAATTAACTCGGCCCCAGGAAAAAGTGAACAAATTGTTTCAATGCTTTTCGGATACATGAGACGTGACGTTGCTCCTTGCTTGAACAAGCTTTGGATGATAAAGGGATACTTGGAGAAAAAGGCTCAACCAGAACTGAATTATCCCAGAAACACACAAATATAAAGCACAATATAAATCGAAATCTGTCTTTTTTATGGCAGATAACAAAGCATGGGTTAGCACACAGGCAGTGGAGTGTGTCTGCAGCGAACACAACAAGAAGCGTGAACCCTTGTTAACAAGTGAGGGAAACAACACAAACAAATATATAATATGTTTCACTGTCTCTGGAGTTACTCAACCTCCCCTTCAAAGGTGCCCTTTCACTTCTGCAGCATCCCCCGCAAAACCCAGCACGTTTGACTTTCTTTCCTCACTTTGAAATGGGAAGTTCATCAGATAGGTGGCAAAGTTGGAAGCACAGATGTTTCAACAACGACATAGCGATGCATGTGTCAGGGCAAATCCAACAATATTTTTGATGCTTGATACAAAGAGACGACCATTTTCACATGAATAATGTCAAAGAGAAGTCCCTCTGAAGAACATTGTTTATCGTGATTGATACAGAGAGTTTGTTGAAGGCTCTGCGTGCATAGCCAACCACCAATCACAATCATTCTTGTTAAATGTATCAAACAACGAAATCTAGACCCCGCTAGTCCTCGACAATCGGAATTTCGCTACGTAAAGATGATGTTGAGCAAAACTTTGTCATAATATAGGGCTAATTCCAGTACTTTTATATATAGAAATCGATTGCAGGAAAAACTATTGCAATGTCAGTTTTTCCGATACTGTGTCTAGCCCTTTAAGCACGTAAGAAGGCATTACGATTGAAAGATGATTGAGGTGAAGGGGAAGGATCAAAGACATTGCAATGACTAAAATGTCTGACTGCACGAGTGGAAATGTAAGGAGTAGGTTAGAGAGAAACAGAAAGATGAGCATAAGGCAGGGGGGTAAACTTAAGGTTGACAGACACATCTATTCGTGGCTGCTCAATACGAAGGATGCCTGCTAATGCCCGCCGGCTGACGCACAACAGTCACCTTGGTACATTAACTTCACCATAACTTCAGGAAAGGAAGGAGGAAGTAGGACAGGACGACACAGGGGTGCAGGAAATATAGGCTGACTGCCCAGTGAACAGCTTTACGGTACAGGTGAAAAACAAACGTGCACAGGAAGTGTAGAGGAGTGCATTGATATGGGCTGAAAATAAAAACATCGTGTGTGGGAAAGGATTTTGATCTAAGCTGATTTATTGATGGATTGTTCTTCTGATCAAAAGCACCCTGCTATGGATTCTCAAAGGAGAGCTTTCTATCATCGCTCCACCGCAGCACTCACACACACAAAAAAAAAGAAGTTAGCGGCATTTCTGTGTGAATTTCTGGGGACAAACAAACCTATTTATACCCCCATTCCCTCTCGCCCCACTCTCCCATCTCTGGGTGTTTTTCGGTTACGTAAGGCATCGGCTGATGAACAAACCGAGTTAGTGGAAGCACTCCAGACGCTTGGCAGGAAGAAAGGGACGATCAACAAAAGAATAAATATAGAACATGGAGAGCGGCCCGGTTCTCATGTCTAAATCAACAGAGGTGCGTATTGTCTCTGTGTCGTGTGTGTAGAGTGTTCATGCCTGGGACTGACTGAAGAAATGTGTTATGTAATCAGTCGGGCAGGTTTGGCTTCATGCCTCGAATTCTTCTTCTGAAACTATGTTGTTAAAATACTTTCAGGGTTTCAGATCTAGTTACCTGCACGTGGATAAACACACACAGAGTTTCACTGATACACCAGTCAGAGGAAGTGCATAACATAACATCATCTCATTCATGTGTTAACCATGGCTTTGAAAAAAACACTCAGATTTTTGCCTCCATCTTTTCCTTAAATGTCATTCATTAGGGAAGCCCAGTGTGTATTATTGGAGTAGTCCAACATTTTGGAAGAAATGTTAATTCACTTTCTCGCATATGAAGCAAGAGCCAGCAGAAGATTAGGTTAGCTTAGCATTAAGGATAAACATTTTGGAGAAACGGCTAAACTGGCTCTGTCCAAAGTTCAAACCCACTCAAATATCTCCTTTGCTTAAATCTGCACACACAGAAATATAAAGGACATCATTTTGCTTCAGGTGCCCAACCCTAACCCTAACCCAACACATTCCTTCTAAAGGCAAAGCTACTTGGCACAAACTCCTGACATTGCCTAGTGGTTCCCAAACTTTTTCTGTCTTCCCACTCACTGGAAAAACAACCATTCTCATGTCATACCACCTCACCCTTCATTCGGATCACTACTGGCCAACAGTTCATTGCAGTCAATACCAGTATGGTGCCAATTGTGAAGCTCTTGAACTTTTCCTAATTCTCTTCATTTGAAAGTACCGGATATGTAGGTGGGTTCCAAAAGGCCAAAAACATATTGGAGTGGTAAATAATGTCCTAAGTAGACTCTTCACATCAACACTGAAACAATATGTCAATCACCATCAATGCTGCCCCGCATATGGTGGTGATGAAACAATTCATGAGTTCTCCTCCCCACACAACGTGCTCATAGAGTTTAGAGGATCATTTAGCCGGCCCATCCTGGCCTAATCCTCTTTCAATCAGCTGAGCTTGTTCCTTCAGCATCAGGGACTGAGGCTGATTAGCATTCCACTGAATGAAAGACCATATTTTACAGAGTGCATTGGAAAGGGAAGGGATTACCGACTAAACCCCGCTTTGTTGCACTTTGCCCGTGTGCTCCGGTCATGTGTTCAAATCGAACAGCTAATCACCTCACCAATTAAATGACCAAACTTGATAACAATAAAGGGATTGTGTTATCATGTTGCAGCGTTGGGAAAAAGCTTTCATAAACGTCCCGGATCAACACAACTCAATGTAATCTGGATGGAAAACACCAGCAAACAGTGCTTTGTTTTCTGCTTTGTTGAAACATTTCATACAAAATAAAGATAAGAAGCATGCTTTCTGTCTAATTTATCCACAGATAATGACAGACTGGTTTTGTCAGTTATTTATACAGCTTCCGTTTCACAGGGGCAGCTTTTTGAGTCCTGGCTGCCTGACAGGAGTAGACTAAATGCCACAGCGGAGCTAATCACTGAACACTTTGAAATCAACCATGAAGCGTATCACTGATCTAACGGGAGGGATAGAAATATCACACAAATAATAATATAATGACCCCCGACAGAAGTGGAATTAACCTCTCTGAAGGACTACACATTGGTTTCAACTAGGGATGCACCGATACATCGGTGAGACATCGGCATCGGCCGATGTTAGCCCTATTTACCACCATCGGCACATCGGTAAAATAAGGTGACGTTACCGATGGCAGTCGCCGATGTTTATGTTTTGCTACGTGACCGGGAGAAGTCGCATTAGCGTCGTTGTTTTTAAATCTGAAGGACCAAATCTTAAATCAGGGCATCATTTTGAAGGATCAGATCAGTGACTGTAGGTCTGCCTTAACTTTAAAGTCATTCGGAGAGGGGGGGGGTGCATGCTGCTGGACTTCCCGCCCCGTGTAGCAGGTGTCTGGAGGATCGGTAAATTAAATCCATTCTTCAGTGTTCTTGGGAGGCCGTAGTATATATTTGTGACTTTGTTATACTTGCTGCTACTCCCGTTAACTTCCAGAAACTTACTATGGCTCGCTCAACCTCTCTCTCGCTATTACACATGCTCACACGTATCCCCCACTCTCTCTCTCTTAAAGGGAAAGGATGCATTGTGCTACCATTACAGTTTATATAGTAAAACATCGGCCATCGGCAAAAATAGTTATTCTTAACATCGGCCGACATTTTTGCAATCGGTGCATCCCTAGTTTCAACATATCTCAGACAAAACTAATATTAGTTTTTGTTTTGAGTATGACTGAAAGATAACATGAATGATAGTTGGCATCTTAAAGGAAACACATTTCTGTATTCATATTAGAGGATAAGCAGTGGTGGAAGAAGTATTCAGATATATTAATTTAGTAATGGTTGCAATACTACAAGGTAAAAGTCCTGTATTCAAAAGTACAGAAGTATCAGCAGCAGCATATACTTAAATTATCAACAGTTGTGTAGTGTCATCTATATGAGAATCAAAAATATCAAATGATTCTATCACTAATAATTGATGTTTTAAGGTTGCAACTGGTTATTTGAATGACTTAATTTACTGAAGGCCAGCTTATCTAAAATAATATATAATAATTCATTATATATATAATTTATATTTAAATATGCAAATTAGCTAGTTAGTTAAAGCTGTATGACAAATGCCGTTGAGTAAAAAGTACAACGTCTGAGTCAAAACTGCAGAGTAAAGTAAAGTAAAGTTTCATGGGAAATTATTGAACTTAAGTTAATATAAAGCAAATATGTACTTGAGTACAGTACTTGCATTCCAACATTCCTTTATCATCAAAAAATGACAAATAGTGTCTGCTTTTCTATATGTTTCAAATCAATGGTTGGCAAAACAAGCACTTTGCACATGTCACAAGTGGCACTTTATTTTTGAAACATTGTTACTAAAAAAAAGTATAGATAATGAAAGTTGTCTTTTTCATTTAACCTTAGAGAAAATTAGAAACACAAGCACAATTGTAGTGCAGCATTGTAGCTATTGTGGAACATTGGAAGCACATGAACATCCACCTGCCATCTAACACACACACACACACACACACACACACACACACACACACACACACACACACACACACACACACAGGACCTGAGAGTAGTACAATCCATCTCACACTGACATGCTGTTGGTCTGGCCTCCATCTGAAATATTTATCCTCACGAGGAAAATAAAACAAGCTCCTCTACCTCTCACCAAAGGATGTTTTGGTTGATTGGCAAGGCAGATGTTCCACCTGGAAGCATCCGAGTGTGACAAAATGTGTGCATCTGTGTTCAAATATCCGTTTGTGTTGTGCTTTTGTGTGTATGTGTAGTTTTTTAAATTGCGCTGTGCTGGCAGGCAGGTCTGGCTGCCATAACACCAGTTTCTGCACAGTGTGAGGAGTAGGGCCACTGGTTGTTTGCTACAGGAGGAAGTGTTTTTTCCTCAGTGGCTGTCTGTGGGAACACCTTTTGAGCATAGACAATTTTTCTCTGGGAAAATAAAGTATTTCATACATTTTTTTGACATTTTGCACGGGACTCACCAATCTGACATAACACCTAAACAGCAAAGGGGGGTTTCTAGGAAAATACAGTACGAGTGCGCAAACGTCACTTCTGGTCAAAATTACGACCCCGCCCACTTTCCAGTGAAAATACTGCATTAGAGTGAAGCGGATATAATAGATTCTTCATGTTTTAAAGCTGCTGAGTCATATATTGCACCTCAAACAACAAATAAATCCAGAGTTAGAGTTTCTTTACTTCCTCTACAGAAGAAAGGAGAGTAAAAGACATCCATCCCCTATTTATTCTCCGTAAAAACAAAGCTGTCTCTTCCTTCTGATGGTCTGTTTGACACGGTCTTCATATTTCTGGAGTAATTATACAGTTTTTGATGAACAGAAATATTGTTTTCTGGCATCCCTTTAACATTTTACGGGGAAAATCTGCATTTTGTTATGAGGGCGCACACCGAGAGTAAGAGGGTGCAGCGCCCCTGTTACCCGGTTTAGACAAAACCCTGACAACCATCCACCCACAACTGTCTGTCTTGCTTGGAATTATAATTGTTCTCATCACATTGGCCTGTTTTCTGGCAAGGACACGCACAACAGTCATATCTTGAGAACAGAACGTTTTGAGTCCTAAACAACTCATTTAAATGCATTTCAGAACAGTCCAGAGTCTGACTCATTAGCTATAATTGGTTCGTACTGATTGGATGTTTCCCCTGGACATGCTCAGGTTCTTGAACATTCTTAACAGCCCAGATTCTTCCTCTTGGATCTTGATGAGAGGTTGCAACTCTTTCAAGTCATAAAATTCGAGCTTGAAAAGTCGGGTTGTAAATCTATTTGTATTCTGTCTGAAGCCGCTGAATTTAACATCAACGTTTCCAAGTCATGTAAAACTAAAAATAATACAGTAATGGATTTTTTGTGAGTGTTTTGTAAATGTATTCTCTTGTTTTCCTGTGTTTCAAGCACATATTCCCAATAATCCAGCTGAAACACAGTGATATTTTACTATAAGTACCACTGTGACCCTAACATCAAACTACGGGTAATGTAAATGTATTTAAATGAGGAGAGGGCGATTGAAAAGCTATCAGCTACCCCTCAACATCAAGGATAGAACATCCATCATCCATCAGAGTAACATGACAACTCGTCTCCTGACAGATGAGTGATGTGGTACATTAATGCAATATAATGTAACAATAAAAAGGCGATTATGAAAAGTCTATTCATACGACGTCAAGATTTCAGAGTGACACAAATAAGAAACTAGCTGCTTGCGTAAACACTTCAAATTCTATCTAGTAAAACCAAAATGGTATGTTTCAATCAGGGAAGAATATATAAAAATAACGTTTACAGTTTGAGGGATCCAACCCCCTCACAGCGTTAAATCCTTAAAGCTCATAAAATGGACTTTTGTTATTTCTTATCTCCATTTGTTTTTTGCTTTGCACTTCAGCAAACCAGTTGTTGCTTCCAACACACTCAGAGCTAAACACTTGAGAGAACAAAGGTACAAAAAACAAGCAGCATTAAGAACATTGTGACCTAGCAGGCTCTGCCACGAGTGTATAGGGGAGGCAGTGTGTGTGTGTGTGTGTGTGTGTGTGTGTGTGTGTGTGTGTGTGTGTGTGTGTGTGTGTGTGTGTGTGTGTGTGTGTGTGTGTGTGTGTGTGTGTGTGTGTGTGTGTGTTGGCATCAGGAGAGTGTGAGGAGTGAGTCAGAGCCTACATAAACAGCAGCAGGTTTGTATCATGTTGGGGCGTAAATTGCTGTAAAGTGGAGCCAGCCATGTGGCACCATTACAGCCTGCTGCGCCCCTCACGGCTAAACTGACCTAGCACCAAAAAAACAGACCTGGCAACCCAGCAAGGTGAGGAGGAGCAGGGACAGACCAGGTGGAGACAGACAGAATTATTATTTATTTTTGTATTTATGTGTGGAACAAAGTATAGCTTCAGCCAGTAGATTCGTATTTCTATCATCAGTATAGATACAGTCTGAAAAAAAATATTTTCTGACACCTTTGCCATATCAATATGTTACCCATTAGTCAAAAATCTGAGTGTTAAAGGGGCTCTTTTATCCTATTGGGGGGGATTCCCTATTGCATAGTTTGTTATACAGGTTTTAGTGCATGTAATTAAGTAAAAACTTCAGCTAAATATCCTGTGTTCCCTCCAGAAGTTGGTATGTGTGTGATTGTACGTGATAGGCTAAGGGGTGGGACATCTTTAAGTGGTTGACCAATCACAGCAGAGCCAGCCAGCTAACCAATCAGAGCACACTGGGCTCTGGTTTCAGGCAGAGGGAGAAAATAGGTGCTGCAGCACAGGCAGTATGAGAAAAATGAAGAGCTTTTTGAACATTAAAGCATGGACACGTCACAGCAGAGGCATACAATTCAAATATGAACCTGAAAATGAGCAGAATGTGTCCTCCTTAAGGCCATAACACGCCAAGGGCTGTTAAACAAACGACACAGACATGCAAAACACTCGCCTATCAATGAATTGAACACCACTACACTTTTGTTTCACATTTGCTTTGTGGCATTTTCTGTCCTCTTTACTTCACACTACGTCCTTTCTGAGTCCAAGGACTATGCTATTATGCAGCCGCAGAAAAATTAAGAGACCACTTCAGCATTATCAGTTTCTTTGGTTTTATCATGTATAGCTATGTCTTTGAGTTAAATATATATATTTTTTTTTAATTGTATTGTATTCTACAAACTACTGACCATTTTTTCTCTGTGTTGGAATTCAACAGACACTGGAATGTCTGCCATACATGTAGAGATAAAGATTTAAGACACATGTGGAGTGGTCTCTTAATTTTTTCCGGAGTTGTAGGTCTTTTCAATTTAGTAGTGCCAGGATGTGACAACAAGACACAAGTTGGATTTTGAAAAATGGAAGCAAAGTACTTGAGTTCTTACAGTACAAGGTTTATTTTCCTTATTCTACTGCAGTTCTACACTAGTTCACGGTCTGAGTTTAAATACTGCAGGTATCCCAAGAATGTTGATGGATTTTTGGGATTTGTAAGGCCACTTTTAAACAAAATGTTTCTAAAACCAAACTACAAGTATCCAAAGGAAAGTTTGTAATTCATTTGATTTAGGATGTCTCCACACACTCTAGCTAGGGGAATTTATCATACAGTAGATACAGACACATCCTTGCTGAAGAGTTCAAGTTTTACTTCGGTAGTCAAGACGACTGTTCTTTATGTACAGTGGGGAGAACCGATTTTGCAGGTTTTCCCCCTTACAAAGCATAGAGGTCTGTAATTTTTATCATAGGTACACTTCAACTGTGAGAGACGGAATCTAAAACAAAAATCCAGAAAATCACAATGTATGATTTTAAGTAATTCATTTGCATTTTATTGCATGACATAAGTATTTGATCACCTACCAACCAGTAAGAATTCCGGCTCTCACAGACCTGCTAGTGTTTCTTTAAGAAGCCCTCCTGTTCTCCACTAATTACTTGTATTAACTGCACCTGTTTGAACTCGTTACCTGTATAAAAGACACCTGTCCACACACTCAATCAAACAGACTCCAACCTCTCCACAATGGCCAAGACCAGAGAGCTGTGTAAGGACATCAGGGATAAAAATGTAGACCTGCACAAGGCTGGGGTGGGCTACAGGACAATAGGCAAGCAGCGTGGTGAGAAGGCAACAACTGTTGGTGCAATTATTAGAAAATGGAAGAAGTTCAAGATGACGGTCAATCTCCCACAGTCTGGGGCTCCATGCAAGATCTCACCTCGTGGGGCATCAATGATCATGAGGAAAGTTAGGGATCAGCCCAGAAATACACGGCAGGACCTGGTCAATGACCTGAAGAGAGCTGGGACCAGTCTCAAAGAAAACCATGAGTAACACACTACGCCGTCATGGATTAAAATCCTGCAGCGCACGCAAGGTCCCCCTGCTCAAGCCAGCGCATGTCCTGGCCCATCTGAAGTTTGCCAATGACCATCTGGATGATCCAGAGGAGGAGAAGGTCATGTGGTCTGATGAGACAAAAATAGGTCTAAACTCCACTCGCCAGGTTTGGAGGAAGAACAAGGATGAGTACAACCCCAAGAACACCATCCCAACCGTTAAGCATGGAGGTGGAAACATCATTCTTTGGGGATGCTTTTCTGCAAAGGGGACAGGACGACTGCTCCGTATTGAGGGGAGGATGGATGGGGCCATGTATCGCGAGATCTTGGCCAACGACTTCCTTCCCTCAGTAAGAGCATTGAAGATGGGTCGTGGCTGGGTCTTCCAGCATGACAACGACCCAAAACACACAACCAGGGCAACTAAGGAGTGGCTCCGTAAGAAGCATCTCAAGGTCCTGGAGTGGCCTAGCCAGTCTCCAGACCTGAACCCAATAGAAATTCTTTGGAGGGAGCTGAAAGTCCGTATTGCCCAGCGACAGCCCCGAAACCTGAAGGATCTGGAGAAGATCTGTATGGAGGAGTGGGCCAAAATCCCTGCTGCAGCGTGTGCAAACCTGGTCAAGAACTACAGGAAACATCTGCAAACAAAGTTTCTGTATCAAATATTAAGTTCTGTTTTTCTGATCAAGTACTTATGTCATCCAATAAAAATGCAAATTAATTACTTTAAAATCATACGATGTGAATTTCTGGATTTTTGTTTTAGATTCCGTCTCTCACAGTTGAAGAGTACCTATGATAAAAATGAAAGACTTCTGCATACTTTGTAAGTGAGAAAACCTGCAGAATCGGCAGTGTATCAAATACGTGTTCTCCCCACTGTATATAAATTCAGGATAAATTAAATAAACAAACTGAACGAAGCTCGCCATATCTCCCTAAATTTCCCTGTCACATGACTAAACAAAGGTTACTTCCTCCTCTTCATGCAGGGGATTCGACACTGAATCGGCTAGAAGTGAAATTTTGTGAAGTTTACATATGAACAGACTGTACAGAAAGGAAACAAAGTGAAATAGAGGATGCCTCCCCCCCCTTAAAAAACACATCACTGTTAACACCAGAGTCAACAGTTTCAGTGTTGATAAGGAAAGTTTACTCTCCGTTCCCCTGCCATTAGACGAGTGTGAACTGGTCAGGATATGAAGGTTACTCAGATTATAACCAAACACACACGGGAAAGGTCGTTTAATCTTGTTGGTCTTCCTGGAAACAGTGCACTGGGGTGTGTTTGGCTACCACTCACCCGTCAAGGTGACCCCTTGTCATCAAGTTTTACGGTGTGTGTTTGTGGGTGTGTGCATGACACCTCTCTTAATAATCTGCCACCACACTCCCATTTCTCACCGTGTACAGGTGTCGGTTGGCGTATAAACTCTCATCGCTCACGCTAACATACAGCACAGAAGCAATTTATTGTCACCACATGACGTTTTCCATCAAAACAACACGGGTAGTGTTCTGAACCAACACAAACACTCTACTTATAATAGTCGTTCGGCTACAATGTAATCTAGGGCTGCACATGATGGCCAAAATGATAAATCTAAATTGTATTTTATCAATACGGACATCAGGAGTTTATTTTTAATTCTTGGTTCAAAGATTTCTATTGCAGTTTCACATTAAAGAGAACGTTTAAAGCTCATGTTTAGCTTCATATTTGTATGTTGTGCTTCTTCTGTTATATGTTTATATGCTTTAATCTTCAAAAAGCTCTTTAATTTTCTCATACTGCCTGTGCTGCAGGGAGGGTTTTAGCCTTTACAGAGTATTAACATGCACAAAAACCAATATAACACACTACAGTAAATGGAAATGCCATAACACAACATTAGCTTAACCTCCTGTGGCATGTTCAATCGATTTTTGTGCATGTCAATGGTCTGCAAAGGCTAAAATCTCAGTTCCCTCCAGGGGGAGTTCTCTCCGATACACTCCCCATCTGAAACGCCTCCATTGGACTCCTTCGTTTACTTCCATGACATAGTGACATCATTGTAACTGTTGTGCTTCTATTAGCTGGCGTTCCAACACATTGTATGGGTAAGGGGCGGGACTTCTCTAAGTGGTTGACCAATCACAGCAGACTGGGCTCTGGTTTCCGACAGAGGGTGAAAAGAGTATGAGAAAAATAAAGAGCTTTTTGATCATTAAAGCATGGAGACATGCCAGAGAAACTAAATGCAAGCTGAGAATGAGCAGAATAGGGCCTCTTTAAAGCCACATTCCACATATCCTGCAGTTGTGTGCTTTATCTGAAACCTCTACTGATTAACGGAGAGGTCTTTTTATTCTCATGAACCCTGTCAGTGACTTACCAAACAGTACCAACAGATAAGGTAGGAAATTGCTGATGGATTTGCCTCAAGTGCATTTCATGAATTTAATACAACATCATGTAATCATGAAGTTTAACAACCTCAAATTAAAGTGTATTGTAAGAGCACAATACTGCAATCTAAATTAATCAGTAAGGCAGAGGGAGAGCACTTGCTTTTAATTATAGGAGCAGACATGAAGTTATAATAGATGTAGGCTAATAAATAATGCTGTTGTTCTAACAGTCATGTTAGGCCGAGGTTAGGATCAGTAGTGTTTGTTTCACCTCACCGCTGAATCTCAGATTATTACCAACAGCAGCTTGTTGTTGCAGATGCCTTCCAGGCAGCCCTGAGGCACAGCATGGCTGCAGAGAAACATCTACACACGGGTGAGATCTTTAAACAATGGTAAACTTCATATTTTACAAATCTATAAATAACATTCACAGTGTAAGAATTATTTTCAACTATTTTTTGTCATTCAGAAATGTTGTTTTTTGAAGTTTAAATGTGTGTTAAAAATTAGTTATACAAAAGGCACATTTAGAGGAAGATTCAGAAGGATGTTTTTAAGAGCAATATGTTTAAAAGATAGAATATTGTGTGTAAACGTGCACTGCTAAAGCATACTTATATACACAAGCAAAACAAGATAGTCATGTTTGTTAAAGCAACATGTTCATTATGGCAGCCTATTCATTTAGTTGAATTGTTTATAATGATTGACATTTTTATTGTAAACTGAATCGAGGTGTCAGATCTGGAGATATAATATATCACCAGATCTGTAGTTTCAGTGGAGCTTGACCTGGTGGTACACCTTACCATTGCACACAGTCTCTAACTAAAAATATACTTTTCATTTCTTTACAGTCAAAAGTTGTTGTTTTTTACATTACATTACAATTATAAATGGGTGATTAACCAAATATTTTACAATCGTCACAACGTCCGACATAGCATAGCGCTAATGTTAGCTGAACGCTGTCTGAAAACTTGAAGAGGACTTGACTTGTTAGACAATAAAAGGATTTTACCTAGGTACATAAATCTGGGATTTCCGTCGAAGGGCAAGAGGAACAGCAAGAGGTGTCTCTTTCATTGTGACATTGCTGGAATCTACAGTGGGATGTGGAATTTGGGAAATTTGGTTTGGTATATAGTGGTATATGATCTGGTAAGTAACTAACCTCTGCTCTATACGACAGATATATCTCAGATATTTCTAATCGATGGGAAAGCGTGATAAAGCTCACAAAAACAGGCTCGTTATCTTCTAATATATACAAAACATCTTGAAAGTATAGCTTTATAGCTTAACCCTTTATGGACATAGCTCTTCGTGCAAAAACAATGTTACGTTTAAACAGCACAGTGACAGGATTGGTCCACAGATTTAGGGACAAAAATGGTACTCCCTTCCCAAGAGACACATTTCTTATAACTAAAGTACCTGGCCAAAACTATGAACCATGACAGGTGTCCATATACTTTTGGCCATAGAGTGTATTTTTCTTTGTAATTTAAGCGGTCCGCAAACCCAGTTCTCATTGTGTGTTGCCTGCTTTTGATCTGACTGAATGATGCTGCCATGCAGAAGATTTCCATCTCACATACACTCAGTGAGAACGTGTACAATCGGATGCAATCCAACACAGCTGCCAACATCCAATCAAAACATGCATTGTGCAGTCAAATAAGAAGCGGTGGACACCATGATTGCTAATGTGAAGAAAAGCCATTAGCGATCCCCACTGCATTACATACTAGGGGTGATAAGCAGATGTATATCCATTAGTGTTCTGCCGTCGTCCCTCATTACTCTGTTTCCGAGGGGGAAATGGACATTATTTGCTTCTGCTCAGCCAGTGTGACAATCGGCGCGCTAAAGCTGCACTGCTTTAACACCCTCAGGAGATGAGAATTCAGTGTGTGTGTGTCATTGTGTATGAATGTGTGTGAAACCCATCCAATTTCCCTTTCAGATGAGCTCTTATCGGCATGCAGGCGAGCAGAGGCAGAGTCGGTGCCCCCTACTCAAAAAAAGGGTTGGAGGGGGCGCTTCCGGCGCCAAATATGGAAGTGTCGGAATTCCCCCCTTGACAGAGCGACCCATCGTAATTCGCCTCACGTTCGGCTCGTATCACAGGAAGTCTGACGGGGGAGTTCTCGAGGCGAGAGCGACGAGGTGAAAGGAGGGAGGGAGTCTCCACCGACTCCATGTAACACAGGTTTATCACCATCACCATCATCATCGCCTCAGACCAACACAGATTCGATCAACACGCGTACATGTAAATTATATTTTGCCCGCACATATGCCAGTGTTGGGATTCATCCAAAATATACATGGATTTTAAAATAGATATAACAGGAGGCAGTTTGGCAGCATTTCCTGTATACAGACACGACATGTGAAGGTATTTCTGCGCATGTGCGTAAAAGGATGCAGGAGTGAGATAATGTTTCATCTTTCTCACACACACACACACACACACACACACACACACACACACACACACACACACACACACACACACACACACACACACACACACACACACACACACACACACACACACACACACACACACACACACACACACACACACACACACACACACACACACACACACACACACACACACACACACACACACACACACAGCAGCCTCTCAATCCTTTTCCCCTTGATTTGTTTACTGTCTGAAAAGAGCAGTGGACCCACACACACTCTGCTTCCATTTTTCCTGTGTCTCTATATGGAGATGTACCCCAGTAACTTTCCTTTCATCCCCTGCCATCCTCCTGCTCCCGACAGCCTCCACTTCTCCTCCCCTATCACCCAGCAGCTCAGCTTAGATAAGTTACAGATGTGCTAAAGGCTGCTGACACGCTGCATACGAGCAGCAGATGCCAACAGTTCTGCTGTATGACAGCGATGGAAGCCATGCTGCTGCAGCGTCACAGAGCAGTTGGTGAAATCTAAATAATACAAAAGGAGAGCACTCCTGCACCGAGCTGAGGATTTTTGGGTACTGCCTGTTCTTTAAATACATATTGAATTGATATGTAAAGGGTGATATTACAACAACATAAACAGAGGAAGCCAATTCAGAAATCTGTCATAAATGTTATTAAATATTAGCCGGCTTGGGAAGTAACGGATTACATGTAACGGGATTATGTAATCAGGAAAAAAAAGATTGGATTCTGTTAGTTACATTAAAAAAAAAGGCTTGAATAATAATAATAATACATTTATTGTAGAGGCGCCTTTCAAAGCACCCAAGGACACATAGTAATTTATAAAATAGTCTGAAAAAATTATTAAAAACAGTGCAAAAGCTCAGTAACAAGGAGTGGTACCACTTTACAATAAGTATCCTTATAGAGAATTCATAAAGGGTTTATAATTAGGTTATTAATTAGGTTGTAAACACTTTATTAATCATTAAGAATCATTTATAAACCAGTTCTAACATGTTTTTCATACATCAACACAGGCTCACTATTTGGCAAGATGACTAAGCCTTATATTGGCTACCTGGGGGGAGAATCAACTCAGTGAACCACAGATACCAAGGATGCTGGCTGATGAAGAAGACGAAGTAAGCTAGGTAACCAATATAATGCTTAGCAGTACAGAGAAATGTGGGCTCACTATTTGGCAAGCAACCGGTCACAGTTGCCTTGTTTATCTCTTGTCTTATAAAAGCTTATTAATGATTTATAAAGTGTTCACAACCTAATTAATAAATTAATTACAAACTATTCGTAAACCGTTTATAAGCGTAGTTTTCATTGTTGAGTGGTACCAAAACGTGTCATAGCTACGTTGGTCCACAGGGCAAGACGTACTATGTTCACAAAAAACCCTCTCAAGACGTGACATGGACACAATATTTTTTCCGATAGATTTCTAATGGCCAATTCCCATTTCACCTGACTTTCCGGGTGTGAAAAGAAAAAACATGGCGGACACCTGACTCATTTTTAGTGGAAACCCCTAAATTGTAGGATATTTTGGCCGTTATAATGCTTTTTGATTACATTTCTTACATTCATTTACCAACGTCTTGCCCTGCGGACCAACATATTACTATTACACGTTTCTTTGTGGGACTGGGTTGGATCTGAACAGGTGGGTTTGGAGGTGGGACTTGAATGTGGTGATTGGATCAGACTGTCGGATGTGTTGGGGGAGGGAGTTCCCGAGTCTGGGAGCAGTGTAGCTAAAACCCAGAGCACCAATGGTGACGAGGCGTGGGGTGGGGACGGATAGTAGACCAGCAGAGGATGAGCAGAGGGAGCGAGAGGGCCTGAAGGAGGTCCGCCAGATAGGTGGGGGGCCAGGTTGTGAAGAGCTTTGTATGTGAGCAGGAGGTTTTTGTGTTCAATCCGGTGTTGTACAGGGAGCCAGTTCAGTTGGATGAGGATGGGGGTGATGTGGTCAGGGGATTTGGGGCGGGTGATGATCCAGGCAGAAGAGCTCTGAATGATTTGGAGTTAATTTGAGTTGATGGGAAGGCCAGAGAGGAAAGCATTGCAGTAGTCCATACAGGGTATAATGAATGCACACACAGGTATGATGTTGAAATCTAAATATTCTAAATTGCATGGAAAGCATCTCTTAACACAACTGGGTTTATAAAATTAGGGACAAAACTAACACAATTTCGATACACTGAACCCATCATGTTACTTATCTTTAACAGTGGTGCAGGGATGACGTATTTTTGTAGGCCGACCCGGAAGTAAGCTGCGCATGGGTTCACTCGACAAAAAAGCAATGCAATTCCTCCATAGGCTTTGGGAATATTGTAAAAAATAATATCTGTGGAAAACGAGCCTGTTTGATAAATGCACGTTTTGTTCAGCCAGATAATCTCCACATGTCTACCCTACTTTTATCATTTCACTGCTGATGTATTTAATGTCGTAGAACAAAACGTGATCCGTCTCTTAAATTTGTGTCAACCACAGACCTTATTTCGAGCTATTTTCCAAAATCCTACAGAGAAATCCCAATGACTTTGAGACGAGGGAACCAGAAGTGGTAAAATGCTAACCCGCTTCCAGGTTTTAGGACTCATGTCTGCACCACTCTATAAGATGAGCTATCGGGGGTAAAGTTATGATCATTGTTGTGATGCAGGTTCCTGCACACTGCAAAACTGTACCTGCTTCCTAGTTACATAACACAATTGTCCCCCCTTGCAACATTGTCAGTCAGTCAGCGTCACTATGACACCCGCAAACAGTGATGCCGCCCAAAGATCAGTAGCAAGGCGGCACAGAGCTGGAACAAAGCCTGGAGCCAGAGGAGGCACAGCGTTCTGCAGGGACAGGAGCACAAAGCTGTGTGCGTAGCTCCGAGCAGAGACAATGGAGGTGAGCGCACTGTGACTAATCAGAGAGGAGGAATCAGTGGTTTGAAACAATCACACTGGAGGAATCAGGCCTAAGCAGAGTGTTTGGATTCAATATTCTTCATTCCACATGAGCACAGAGACTAGAGGCTTGGGTTCACCTCAAATGACCCCAAACACGAACAAAGGCAAACGTACCAGAGGAGCTCAATATGCCTCAGTACTAAGGCTGCACATGGCACCAAGGCATCTTTTTATAATGTGAACGAGGAAAATATTGTTCTATTCATTACACCATACTTCTACCTTCTTTTCCCCAACAGATGTGCTGCGTCTAACCTGCAGCGTTCTACCTGCAACAGCTGGCGATGACTCTGATAAGACAGGATACTAACACCCTCTAATTTAATGTTAATGAAATAAAGGTATTGGTACAAACCATACAAACTGTATTATAGATTTGCAAGGGTTAGAGTTATCCAACTAACTAACTCATCAATGAGCACATAGACAGAAACATTAAGTACTTTTATAATGGAATAACGGTTTGAAAAAAAGGAATTTTCGCACAAAAATGGTAGAAAATGCAGTTTTCAGCCTCTCAAATATGGAGATTCTTTCATATCATGATGACGTTAGTATATCTTTGGGTTTTGGACTGACAAATCAGGACATTTCAAGACATAACCTTGTATTTTGAGGAACAAAGATGTACATTTTTCACTATTGTAAGACCAACCTCAAGAGAATAATCAATATAATTGTATAATAAATCAGTAGACAAGTTCTGTTGTGGTATATCTGAGAAGATGGCAGAATAACTATTATATATTATATACTATTGCTGACTGTCATTTTTATTTTTTTCGTCCACAAGGGTTAAGAAATTAAAAGGCTATACGGGCTATACTGAGCAGACTGTACCAGTGTGACTGTGGGGATAAAGTGTTCTGCTGAATTACTCACAACCCCCACACATCAGACACATTGGACCAAAATCCCTCCCTTGTGAACACATAGTTTTGGCTTTGCATGAGCACTGCCGTAGCCTTGTGTCTTGCGGAGGACTTGGAAATATGACAAAGAATGCTCCCTGGTGAAAATTAAACCAATACCAACACAGCATTCCTGTTATCTCAAAAAGAGAGTAACGCTCTGTACTTTTTATAATGCCTCTAGAGAGTCATAAATGGACAGACTTTGAAGATTCACACCAAATGGCACTAGATTATGTTTTTAATGGAAGAAAAATAGTGAGGAATGCCAATAACAAGTCCAAAGTCACATCTTCTTATTTCTTCTTTTCACGAGGCCTGCGAGGATAATTGTGAAAAATGACATTAATGTTATTTATTTTATTTAACGCAAAAGCATACCAATGCCCTTTAAAAGAGTAATGAGCTGTTTTTAATACTAAATTATATTCAGACATTTGCAGAAAATACACTTAACCAAAAAAAACAATAAAGATAATGTACTCTTGGACACAGTTAACGAAAATGTGCTGTCTTCGCAATGACCAAATTATTACTTAAATTACTGTTTATTCTGTCAGTATGTTGGTTGCAACGTATGTAAACAATGGCCAATATTAAAAAATATATTGGGATCATCTCCATATATTTTACAATAGCATCATTTATATAGAATAATAAGTCGATATAGTACTTATTATGACAAGCCAAGGTTTTAACTGTTTAAAACAAAAAGATATTGCATTTAAAAAACAGCAATTTTTTTGAGAACCTGTAAACAGCAAGTGTTTGATATTTCAGTCAAACCTTTACCCTAACCTTAACCCTAACTTAATTGATAAATCAACAACTGGTCTCACAGGATTTGTTAAACTTTGTATTTATAACATTCAAATAACCAAATAACCCAGTCTGGTTATTGTGTTTATATGCAATTGTATACTTATAGTTTTCAGAAAATGTAGAAAGAAACACATTTACATATTTTGCAAATGTGTTTTATAGAGCATAATATATACATTTCCATATCATCCACACCTGACACGATGTTGCCTTGGAACTCGAGATCCTCCCTTAGGATCTGGAGGACATAATTGGTAGAAAACCCGTACACACAAACACAAAAACACTACAAAAATCAATGAATGGACCATGTGATGTTTCTCTGATAATCCACTCCCAGCACCAACACACAACTGGGAGCCTGCCTCGCCCTAACGCTCGAGCTTCATCAAACACACGGAGCCTGCAGCACTGTTGGGATTACATCACTGGGCTGAATACACTCCTGAACAAACATACAGATGGTGCTTGTTCAGCAACCACAACAACAACCTGAGGAGCACAGTTTTCCCACCGTCAGGGGGTAATGACCAACTACGGAGTAGAGTTGACAATTCAATCAAACACCAAGCAAGGAATTTCCCCCTTCGTTATTTGCATTATCTGAAAGGACATATACTTCCAGATATATTACCAGCCACTCAACAGTACAAAATACACACACATACTCAGTCGTGAGACACTGCCCACACACGCACCCGCCATTGTGAGTCATGTAAAAATTACACTCTTGTTTCGGGAGCAGAGGAGTGGGGTTATGGCTTCAGTCCTCTATTGTTGGTTTTGATTTGTATTGCCCTGACAGCTGATACAAACAAACAAAACAAACTGGATACAGAGATGCATTGTTTATCCTTGGGAAGATCATCTTTCTCAGTTTGTAAGACCACCTGGGAGTAATTAAACCTCACTCTTCTCCGAGTAATAGCAGCTGCCCTGTGCGTGCCCTGCTAAATGGTAGCTGTTGAGAAGGATTATTCAAATATTAAAACTGTAATGACAGAATTCCATATAATATTCCGATTTTGAGGAGCCATAAAAGGTTTTGATACATTTTTAGGCTAACACGTTGGTTGCTAAATTCATAGGTGTTGCATTTTTGACTTGGACTGCCATAAATATTTAATCCAACCCACATGCACAGATTAATCCTGCTCAATCTGCAAATAAGATAGCAAATCAACTCGAGATGTCGCATGAGCACAAATGTAATTTAAAATGGCCATAACCAAGTGTTCAAGACTGATTCAAATGAGATTTAGAGCAAAACATCCTCCTAAAAAACAACACAAACAGGCAAATCTTTAAAAAGAGTACCCCATAATCACATTCAAAAACCGCTAGCGCAAACATTAACCCATCATATGGTGTTAGCATTGTTGGCGGAGGTATTCACTACAAAGAAAAAAGAAACAAACTAACTCTTGGACTCCAAATGGGCAATTTCTTCACAATGCAAAGGCCTTATAATAGTAAGAACAAAACCTGCTGTTTATTCTGGCACTATGTTGGTAAAAAGTATGTAAACAATGAACAATATTTAAACACAAAGATATTGCATTTTAAAAAGCAGCCATTTTTCACATTTGAGAACTTGTAACCAGCAAGTGTTTGATCTTTCAGTCAAGAGATTTACCCTAACCCTAACTTAATTCATAAATCAATGACCGGTCTCACAGGATTTGCACTGATTTGATCGAACTTTGTATTTATAGAATTCAAATAACCAAATAACTGGGTGTTTGCCTGCTTCATTATGTTCTCTAATAGATGCTCCTGACCCCTCCCTTTGTACCTGCTCTCCTCAGTAGAATCACATCTGTCTGGTTTCTAATGTGAGCTGGCACCTCTGGGCTTCTTCACCTTCCACGCCTTTAAAGAATTAATAAAGACCTGGTAGCTTCTCTAAACAAAGGCGCTCAGATCCCTTCATTGGACCGGTTCATAAATACCCCTCTGGGCCCTCAATTGCCACACCAGCGATCATTGGTCCCCTACAAATCGGCCCCCAGCAGTGGGTCGCATTGGCAGTGGCCCTCTGCTCCTCCTCACTCCTGCTGACTCCATAATGATGCAGCCTGCTGATGACAGGAAGAAACCCCGCTGCTGCTTTTCTGCTCGATGGCATTTTCATAATCGACCCCCGGCGTTCTTCTGCCAAGCAGTCCGCCTAATGGTCATGTTTTGTTTTTTTTCCATTGATTAATATGCAGTCGTTTAAAAAAAAAAAGATCCCAATGTTGGCTTATCCAGAAGCCAAAGCCACTGAAATACAATCATATACAAAAGAGGAGGTCAGCAAATCCACATTGGAGAAGCTGAAAAGTGGATATGTGTGAGGTTCTTTACATTACAATCGATTTGTACATTTTTTGCCCATTGACTTGTGACTTCCCTTCTTTTCAAACAAAAATCGCCTCCTTGTACAGCACAGTACCAGCAACCATTCACATTAAAGCAGATCTGTCCATTATTTTTCTCCTCCCTCAACAGCCTCCTCTTTCTGTGGTTTCTCCCTGGCTATTGCTGATCCAAAGAAACCTCCCACAGGTCACCACATCAGGCGCCTCCTCCTCCTTCTGTGACATCGCTCCCTCATGAGAGCCTTTCCAGTTGAACTGTGTGTGCTTTCATGTCACAGAGAATATCTGATATTACTCCTACTATATCCATAGGCTGAGCTCTCCTGTCATGTAATGCCATCCTGCCTCGGCCACACTATAGGAAGCATGAACTCTGATTAACCCGACCTTCACCAAATGCATCTTTGGCTCGGTGAGCACACATGCCCTTTTTTCTCCTGCATCCACCAGCACCTCTCATGTACGAAAAAGCTTTTTAGGCAGTCGAGCTCTCTTCTGGAGTGTTTCTGTAAACAGGTGGAGTTTCTTCACATGAAGGAAAACCCTTGTGATGCTTTCGCTGTCTGAAATCCACCTCACCTGGACAGACGCCCCGAGCGCAGTGAGGAACAGTCGCACAGAGCAAAGAAACTGTTTAATCTCACGACTAAAATTAGTTTAATCATGAGCCCTCCTTTCAGGACACATTTCGAGACCCCCCCATCTCTGTAAATAAGCTCTCACTCACACAGTTAATCTCTAGTCCAGGAGAATTTCCCACAGATGATGGTGACAGCTTCTCCTCTGCTATGTGTCGTGTAACTTTAGCTGAACTGCCCAGGGGCAAACACTCAGTTAAGACTGGTAGGTTAGGTCACAGAGGTGGAATTACACAACTGACTTGCAGTATTCTTGCAAAAATACCATAGTAATAACTGGAGGACGACAGAAGGTTCACTAGACATAAACCAAATGAGTCAATACACTGCCAAGTAAACCATTACAATTGAATTCCTTGGTTCATTTTTGCTGTGATTTGACGTTAGAAAGCGATTTGAAGACATCATATTTGACTTTTTATATTTCGGTTTACCTAAAAATAAAGCAATCATCTGTGTTTGTGAACTTAACTGAGTTTCTGTGAGACAGATTTAAAACCATCAGTCAGGCTTAATGATCCTGCACTTTTTTCTCACTAAATACACTAATAAAAGCCTTCTCAGGGGGCAAATTGTCGGTTAAGAGGTTTGGTCACAGTGAGGTGGAACTAACATGACTGACTTGCAGCATTCCTGCAAAAATAGCATTGTAATAACTAAAGAGGAGGGAAGGTTCACTGGAGATAAATCAAACAAGTCCATACACTGCCAAGTAAACGATTACAATTCAACTAATTGGTTATTTTTGCTGTAATATTACTGAAGAAATAGATTTGAAGATGTCATTTTGGACTTACTAAACTAACCTCAGTGTCTGTGAGGGGATTTTAGTGATCCATCACTTTTTTTAAAAGGAAATACACTAATAAAAGCCCTCTTGGTATATCCTAGTGTTCATGTCTTTATCATAAATCACTTCATGACAGAACAGCCACAAGACCCGGGCTATGTGAAGTAAGTTATCCGCTGATAGCCTCTCCTCTCAAGCCTTCCCCCGGTGCAGCAGGTGTCCCTCCGCAGCAGGAGGACGCGAGGTCAGCGGCAGGGAAACAAACAAGCAAACGCTCCGTCTTACCTTGTAGACATTCTCCGTTATACGGTGCACCTCGTCGGTCCGGGACATCCTTGTTGGAGCGTCAGTCAGAACCATAGACTAGAGGTTTCCTTTAAGGTGAGGTCGGGACGCTTTTCCGAGCTGTGGCTGGAGAAACAACACAGCTGCTGGCGGGGACTCGCTGCTCTTTTCTTGCCAGTGACAGAGAGACAAGCTCGGCTGGCCGTGGGATCCCTGCTTTTATAGGAAAGTCCTCCGCTGCGCCCACACTGCTCCCCACGCAGTCAGTCCGCCGGAGCCTCCCGGTTGGAGCGCAGAGGCGGACTCACTTCGAGAGGGGCGGTGCTGCCTTCAAGGGCGGTGGGAAAGGAAGAATACGGCCTCAACTGCAGCCTAAAGATTGGATAAAGCTGTTAGAACAAATGTAGGTAATTTGTACAAGAATGCATGAAAAATGAGGTAAAGTAAGGGACTACATTGTGGGAACAGACGGCAGCTTCCATAGTAAACAATCTTTGAATGTAATAATTTCTAGGTAAATATGTTTTTGTTTTATCACAAGAGTTTTATTCCTGAAGAAAAAACACATTATAGACATGGTCAATTGAGCTCTGCTGCTGGGTCCCTACTAAAAATGTGGATAATAATCATATTAATAATGATCAAAAACTACCTTTATCTTTTGTTTATATGGTGGTAAAAAAAAAAACACCCTGACCTCCCCCTAAACAAACTGTTATTATCATCTCTGTGAGGCCGTTATAAAATAGTGAGATTTAAAAAGTGACTTAAAAGAAGATAGTTAGCTTACTTGATTTTATTACCCCAATCCTCAATGTGTACAGTTCTACCGATAGTAGTTTGTTGTGGGAAAAAATGTATTAAGCATACTACCTTAATTTAGCAATTTGCAATATTGAGCAACATCGTTATTTCATGAAGTATTTTATACTGGAATTTGCCACATAGGCCTACATTGATGTTGTGCATCAGTAAACACGTGTACTTTTTTCTATTATATTTTAAATCAAAACATTTTGGGAATTTCCTAAAATGTTCCTCCTTTGCAAAAAAAAATTGGCCAACACGCCAAAGAAATAGATACATCAATTAAGTCTCCTCATACTTTCTGCTTCTTCAAATATGATTGCTAATTAATCCTACACAAGCTAAACTAGGCATATGAAGACACTATGATTTTACAGTGAGTCCGTGAATGCACCCTATCATTTAAATGCCTCGCCTCCTCCGCTGTGTCACGCGCTGCCCACGCCGCCGCCTCTGCCGCATCCATTCAGAATACCTGAGCAAGCATCTCACACAGAAACCAGAGCAGGCTCTTCTACACATTTAATAAGAAGAATTATATCTACTCGAACATTTGAGCACATTTCATGATATTTCATGATATTTCTTAAGGCAGGTTGAATATAGGATGTAGTCTATTTATTGTTTTTAAAAATATGGATCTAGCTGAGTCTACTTCTGTAGGGCTGATGTAGACAGTGCACTGTAATGTACCTGGAGCTAAGATAACTGTTGTACCTTTATTTGTTTACCCTGCTCTATATTTGTGTGGCTCCACTCCTTTTTGGCTCAGTGGGCTTTGGTTGGTATGAGTGGGATGGAGCCACATTTTGTTGGATTACAAATCTTGTATGGTGGGTTGGGGAATCCCACACATTTCAGCGCATCACGATCTGAAGGCCTTTGAATGAGACAAAAGCATAGAAGAAGAAAACAGAACAGTAGCAGTGTGAAAAGGACTGTCACACCTTTTCTTTTCTGCAAAACAAATTTTAGAGAGATGTAATATGAGATATTCAAGGGGCTGCTGGTAGCCGGGATAATAAAGTGGAGCATCAATATACCACCAGAACAGACCCCATTTCGCAAAGCGACACTTGAAAATCTATCAGACATGTTTGATCTTTACCAGAGCAAACAGCGACGCTCCCACTGTCAGCCAGATATTGATTTACTCCTCTAAGTGTAGGCTATTCAGTCCATGCAGTGAGTTTCCATGATCAAACACAGCTTTCCATTATGTTTGCTGATTGCCAATCCAACTTGAAGTCTAATTGTAAACAAATAAATTAAGAAAATTATTGTTAATTACGGTTAGTTCAAGTACAGCAGAGCTCTAGACGTCAGAATCAAGTCAGGCATTCATTCTCAACAATGAGGACAAGAGAGAGAAGAGAAATAAACAAAAAAAAACTGGAAAAAAACTGGAAAAATTGAGTCAGTTATATAAAAACACACTCTGAATAGATTTAAAAGGCAAAATGTTTAAATTATATGTCTATATTGCTCAGCACGCCGACTTGCAATTTGCTGAGGAAGCGTTAAAGTTAAAGGATTTTATCTTTCCTGAAGGCCATACGCAGGGCTTTAGAGTGGACACTTGGATAATGAAACTGCATAAAGGAATATTATGACATTTGGAGAGATATGACAGTTTTTTTGCCAATAGCTGGATAAGAAGATTGATACCACTCTCACTAACGACTAGCGGCTACAGCCAGTTAGCGTATATTAGCAGAGGTGAGAGAAGTGTCAGATCTCGTACTATAGTAGAAGTACTAGAGTGTAGGAATACTCTGATGCAAGTAAAGGTCCTGCAATCAAAATGTTATTCAGGTGAAAATGGAAAAGTACTCTCATCAAAATGTACTTAAAGTAGCAACAGTAAAAGTACTCATTGTTTGATTGGTCCATTTCAGAATAATATCTCTGATATGTTTTATAATGATTGAACATTAAAGTGTTCTCAGAGCTGGTAAAGGTGCAGCTAGTTTGAATGGCTTTGTATACTGCAGGGTAGCTGCTGAATTTACTCCAGGTGAACTAAAGTCTGATTTAAGGGCTGATTATATTTACCATCATTAATCCAAATCTGTAAAGAAACTAAAGGGATTACATACATGTAGTGGAGTAAAAGTACACCATTTACGTCTGAATTGTAGTGGAGTAGAAGTACAAATCCCTCAAAAATGTACTTGAGTAAATGTATTTAGTTACTTTACACCACTGTAGCGTAGCTTACCTTAAAGACCGGTAAACTGTAAACAACTAGATACAGATAAATTGGAGAACTTAGCATTTTCCACATTACATTTAGCATTTAGCAGATGCTTTTATCCAAAGCAAATTACAATAAGTGCATTTAACCCTGAAGATACAAACTCAAAAAGCAAGAATCCTGCAGGTACATTAGCTTTCATTAAGCCAAACCTTTTAAAGTGCTACATGCAGAAGTGAGAAGTGTTTTAATTCGTTTTTTATTATATTGAAAAACCTGAAAGGTTGTCTATAATTAAATGTATTATGTAAACACATTTCAACTGTATTAGGTTATTTGAAAGCAATCATATTAAGTTGAACCTAACATCTTAGATTTTAACTTAATAATATTGCTTTTAACTAACCTAAATAGAGTTATGTGAAATCTGTTGACATAATACATTTAATTTAAGTCAACACAGTTTTTCAGTGCCATCTGCAGAGGCAACAGGTTGGTTTAAAGTGTTTGATAGAAGATGTGTAGGTTTTATGCTATCGTAATATCAGTGGGGGGCGTGTTTCACCTGAAACCCATATGATTGAAGGGGTTTCACAATTAAAACAGTTTTATCATTGAGGTTGACTAGTGCCATTTTAAAGGTTACTTCTACAAACAGACAAATTTAAGATGGATATTTGAAATGAACCAGCAGGGATATCATTAAATGAGAAAAGTTGAACTACAGGAGAATAAATGTTTGAAATAATTGCCTTTTTATATTTTGAATTGCCACCTGACACCTGAATGTTGTGTTTTCCATCCATCCATCCATCCATCTTCTCCCGCTTATCCATCAGGGTCGCAGAGGTAACAGCTCCAGCAGAGAGCCCAGAACTTCTCTTTCCCTGGCCACATCAGCCAGCTCTGACTGGGGGATTCCAAGGCGCTCCCAGGCCAGCGAAGAGATATAATCCCTCCACCTGGTCCTAGCTCTACCCCTCGGTCTCTTCCCAGCTGGACGTGCCTGGAACACCTCCCTAGGGAGGCGCCCAGGTGGCATCCTCACTAGGTGCCCGAACCACCTCAACTGGCTACTTTCAACGCGAAGGAGCAGCGGTTCTACTCCGAGTCCCTCCCGGATGACTGAACTTCTCACCTTATCCCTAAGGGAGATGCCAGCCACCCTGCGGAGAAATCCCATTTTGGTTGTATCCGCGATCTCGTTCTTTCGGTCATGACCCATCCTTCATGACCATAGGTGAGGGTAGGAACGCAGATGGCCCGGTAGACAGAGAGCTTTGCCTTCTGGCTCAGCTCTCTTTTCGTCACAACGGTGCGGTAAAGCGACTGCAGTACCGCTCCCGCTGCTCCGATTCTCCAGCCCATCTCACGCTCCATTGTTCCCTCACTCGAGAACAAGACCCCGAGGTACTTGAACTCCTTCACTTGGGGTAAGGACTCATTCCCTACCTGGAGTGGACAGTCCATCGGTTTCCTGCTGAGAACCATGGCCTCAGATTTGGAGGTGCTGATCCTCATCCAGCCGCTTCACACTCGGCCGCGAACCGATCCAGTGAGTGCTGAAGGTCACAGACCGATGAAGCCATTAGGACCACATCATCTGCAAAAAACAGTGGTGCAATCTTTAGCCCACTGAACTGCAGACCCCCTCCCCCCATGACTACGCCTCGAAATCCTGTCCATGAATATCACAAACAGGATTGGTGACAAAACGCAGCCCTGGCAGAGGCCAACCCTCACCGGAAATCGGTCCGACGTACTACCGAAAACCCGGACACAGCTCTCGCTTTGGGAGTACAGAGATTGGATGGCCCTGAGTAGAGACCCCCTCACCCCATACTCCTGCTGCACCTCCCACAGTATCTCCCTGGGAACCCGGTCATACACCTTCTCCAAATCCACAAAGCACATGTAGACCGGATGGGTGTACTCCCAGGCCCCCTCCAGGATCCCTGCGAGAGTGAAAAGCTGGTCCGTCGTTCCACGACCAGGACGAAATCCGCATTGTTCCTCCTAAATCTGAGGTTCGACAATCGGCCGGACCCTCCTTTCCAGCACCTTAGAGTAAACTTTCCCGGGGAGGCCTGAGTAATGTGATGCCTCTGTAATTGGCACACACCCTCTGAGCCCCACGCAATGTTGATGAGACGTGTCAACCATGACAGTCCCTCAACACCCAGAGCCTTCAGCATTTCTGGGCGGATCTCGTCCACCCTGGAGGCTTTGCCACTGTGGAGCTGTTTGAGTACCTCAGTGACTTCCACCCGGGTGATTGGAGTTGATCCCCCTTCATACTCCAGCTCCGTCTCTAACATAGAGGGCTGAGTTGTCGGGTTCAGGAGTTCCTCAAAGTGTTCCTTCCACCGCCCTAACACCCTATCAGTTGAGGTCAACAGCGTCCCATCCTTACTGTAGACAGCTTGAAGGGTTCCCTGCTTCCCCCTCCTGAGGTGTCAAGATGGTTTTCCAGAACAACTTTGGTGCCAACCGAAAGTCCTTCTCCGTGGCTTCTCCGAACTTCTCCCACACCCGCTGTTTTGCCTCGGTCACGGCTGAGGCTGCTGCCCTTCGGGCCCATCGATACCTTGCAACTGACGCAGTACCCAGGGATAACATATCCCGGAAGGCCTCCTTCTTCAGTCGGACGGCTTCCCTGACCACCGGTGTCCACCAGGAGGTTCGAGGGTTACCGCTCCTTGAGGCACCTAAGACCTTGAGACCACAGCTCCCGGCCGCGGCTTCGGCAATAGAGGCTTTGAACACCGCCCACTCTGGTTCAATGTCCCCAGCCTCCACAGGGATGCCTGAAAAGCTCCGCCGGAGGTGTGAGTTGAAGGCCTCCTGGACTTGGGACTCCTCCAGACGTTCCCAGTTCACCAGCACTACATGTTTGGGCTTACCAGGTCTGTCCAGAGGCTTCCCCTGCCACTTGACCAAACTCACCATCAGATGGTGATCAGTTGACAACTCCGCCCCTCTCTTCACCCGAGTGTCCAAAACATGCGGCCTCAGGTCCGATGATACGATAACAAAATCGATCATGGACCTTCTGCCTAGGGTGCTCTGGTACCACCTACACCTATGAGCATCCTTATGTTCGAACATGGTGTTTGTTATGGCCAATCCATGACTAGCACAGAAGTCCAGTAACAAACCACCACTCCGGTTCAGATCAGGGGGGCCGTTCCTCCCAATCACGCCCCTCAAAGTGTCTCCATCATCGCCCACGTGTGCGTTGAAGTCTCCCAGCAAGACTAAGGAGTCCCCTTCAGGAGCCCCATACAGGACTTCTTTCAGGGTCTCCAAGAAGGCAGAATACTCTGAACTGCTGTTTGGTGCATAAGCACACACAACAGTCAGAGTTTTCCCCCCCATAACCCGCAGGAGTAGGGAGGCGACCCTCTCGTCCACTGGGGTAATCTCCAACAAAGTGGCACTCAACTGGGGCTTGTGAGTATCCCCACACCCGCTCGCGCCTCACACCTTGGGCAACTCCGGAGAAGAATAGAGTCCAACCCCTATCAACAAGTAAGGTTCCAGAGTCGACGCTGTGCGTAGAGGTGAGCCCCACCAGATCCAACTGGTAACACTCCACCTCCCGCACAAGCTCCTTTCCCCCCCCCAGAGAGGTGACATTCCACGTCCCCAAAGCCAGCTTCTGCCGTGAAATACTCAGGAATTAAAGACTTTTAATGTAAGTTGGCCTTGTTCTGACTGAGTTAAGAGTTTCCATTACAAACTTCAAGCCTTAACTTGAAGTTGTCCTAAATGATATGAGATTTTAGTTTGTAACTTAACATAGTTCTGCCCCTGCTTTTACTCAGTGCACAGTGGAGGAGAAGTCAGGTAGGCAGGTATTAATGTGGGCAGGCGTAAACACAATCACCTACGTATTCCCGGCATCCATTGAGCAGCTTTTGATCTCCCCTTCATGAACCTCCTACTCACCACCGTCCTCTCAGCCTTTTTATCTCGATTCAGATCCACATTGGTGATTCATCAGTGTGGCGCTCTGCTTCTTGTCTGTGCGACGCCCACTCCCACACACCGCCGATGGACTGGCAGTGAAAAATGGAGCCATTCAAACATCAGTGTGTGTGAGAAGGTCAGGAATGTGTGGGGCGTGCAAAAGGCCTCAAAAATGGAACGTTCAAGGATGAAAGTGCTTCAAGGCCAATTAAAAAGCCTTTTTATATTCATCTAGCTAGTGCTTTTGTCCTGTAACAGTTAAATAAGATTCTTTAAAAGCTAGAAAAGGTTTGAAAATAAAAACTTTTTACGGATTGGATGACAGAATAGGTACAACCATTACCCCAATTATGTATTTTTTTTACATAACCAGTACTCAACTTACAGCCTTAATCATGTTTTCAGACTTTTCACCAAATTTTGAACCTACAGCAGATTATTTCTCCAATTCAGACAAAACAACAATCAACATAAAGGGCACACACTGATGTTGGGTGATCAGATCCAGCTCACAGTTGTTCTAGTTCTTTCCACAGGTTTTGAATGGGGTTAAGCTCGGGGACTAGTGAAATGCTTCCTCACCAAACTGGTATGGATGCCATTGGGACATTATGATGTTACTACAGGAAAGGGACAAATGTGAATTGCTGACAATGTGAGAAGCTCATTAGAAGAAGGAACCCTTAATGGTCCCACAGAGGGAAAATGTACATTCTGCATTTGACCCCTCCTAGTGTTAAGAGCAGTGGGCTGCTATATGGGGAGCAGTGTAGGGCACGGTGCCTCGAGGGACACGTCGGTAGCACTTGGTCTTTCAGGGACTTGAACCGGTGACCTCCGAGTTCCCAAGCCAAGTCCCTAAGGACTCTTCCACCACCGCCCTAAATATTGTCCAATGAAATGTTGGTTATACTGTCAAAAAAGCCCTTCTCTAAAAACATAAATATAATGTGTTATAATATGCTTAGCTCTGTATAATGAAAAGGTCTCTTAAATATTCATAATGCTTTAAGAAATAACCATGAAACATCTTATAATGACTCATAAAGTCACATATTTTTTAAAAGAAATTGCTGGTTGCTCACTGACAATTTAAGCAAGATTCAGTGTGATTTTCCCAGTTAGAGACGTGGCATCGGTGGTAAAATGTATTCAAATGTGATTAATCAAAGTGGTCTTTAAGAAAGGTGAAAATTAATTGTATGTTTTGCGTGTTGCTCTTGCATAATTTGGAACATTATTTTTCACTTTTCTTTAACAATAACCACCTTATAATACATTATAACAGTGATGATAATGCATTAAACCCATAGGCATTTCAATACACTATGATTATGGCAACAAAAAAAAGGTTGTGAGTTGCAGCATTTAAGAAGTCATTATTGAAATGCTTTGTATGTGATGAATATTGTAAAAAAGACACTGGCATCATAGAAAAGGAACATTTCTGACAATAATTCACCTGCTCTCCTAACAGAAACTATGTGGCGCCACCATGTGTTCAGAGGTGGAACACCTGGATTGGGACATGGCAGCACTGAGAACACCAATAAGAAAAACGGTTTTATTGTAAAAAGAATGCACAGATGGAGAGAAGAACAATGCAAACCAGTTTTAAGACGATCTGTGTGATGCTGCAGAGGAATGAAGTCTGCAGCCGGGCAGTGTTAGTCATCTGTTAGTGAGATTAAATGATTTACAGATTAGTAAAATGGATCTACAATGATACATGTTTACCACTGTCAGCCATCCTTCTTGCTGCAGTTTAAAATATTTCTACGAATCTGGGCACAGTGAAGTAATTACAGGCTCTTAGTAAATAATACTCAGTGTGTGTGATCCAGGGTGTGTCAAGAAATGTACCTTTGGAGAGATTAAAAACTGTTGGCTTCACAGGTAAACCCACACACGATATGCTTAGCCCTTTCCACAGTGACACTGAGCTAATCCACAAAGGGAGCAGAGAATTAGATCAGTGAGGCGGCTTGAAGCGGGGTCAGGCTGAGGGCATTCAAATGTTATGTATATTAGAAAATGTTGCAGTGGGGGGTTAAATAACTCTGAGACAGACAGATCACGCCAAAGAGCACGGCTTTTGTATTAATCCTTCCTTAAAATGTCAGTTTTATACAATAACGAGAACATTTCTTTGCCATTCATTCATATTTCTTCTTTTGTTCGATTTGCCCAGATTTTAAAATCCAACTGATATCAAATTGTCTTTTTGCACTTAAAAAATAATGTAAATGTTAAAAAAAAATATTTTCAGAGTTCATTTCATCAAGAAAAGCAAGAAAAATTAGATCTTTGGGTAAAATTCTCCATCTATGGACAGAGATAGGGAGTGTTATCATGAAACCAAAAAAATATATATACATTTCTTGCTTTTCGTTTCCAATTCTTTCCATAAAATGAGCAGATATGTATGATATATAAGACAAAAAAAAGCAGTTTAATTGGCGTTTGATTTTACAGATCCAGACCACTCCAAGAGAGGGTTTTTTGACAGAAAGTAGTCCCAATAAAAACTGTTCTGAGCACGCTCTGTGAAATATCTGGTGTCATCTGGACATTGTTTCTGCTGATTTGTTCTTTAAAGTCATTTTACAATTCCTTGAACACAAATGATATTCCACTCACCTTCATTTCACTGAAAAGATGCAGAAATCTCAAAAGTCTTTCTGTAGATGTACTCTATATATCAAGAGACAATTTAATGATTTAAAATGACATGCAATTGAGTGAATTAACAAAGGTTAGGCACAGTATCTGATCTCACAGGTCTTTATGATTCAAGCGTTTCTCCGGTGATGCGGTCCCGGCTGCATGTGTAGCGAGGACAAACGAACACCGGGTGATGGTATGGAGGAGGACCAGTCTCTGACAGAGGCTGCTTCATGTCATTTCATCACAGGCCTCTGAAGGAGAGGGAGTCCAGCAAATGTCTGTGTGTCTGTAGGGTGATGTAGGAGTGTTTGTGAGGAGCTCCTAAGCAGCGAGCATCTCCCGCTCCGGCTTCTTTCTGGGACGATCCCGCTCTGGAGCAACACAGATTCACAGACTTAGTAAAGGCAGTAAGGTGGAGTATTTAGAATCCTGCTGAGAAGCTAGGGCTGCATCACTCCGACTTATTTTTGCTACCTATACTCACTCAGATACAAGCAGTATGTTATGTTAATGAAAACTACTGGAAACAACCTTTTTTTCCACATTCAAAACAGGACTGTCAAGGGCCGCTGTTGAAAATTAAGTCGTGTTTAATGGGAGTAAACGAGGTGACATCACAGGTGGGCAAAACGCAGGCAGCGCCAACAACTGAACTGTTTAAAAATGGTTGGTATTCAAGCAAATACAAGATGTGACCCCTATCCATGGTGTCATATTGTAGGGCGTACAACTAGAAGGTAAGATGAAATACTGTTACACAGAGTTTCTACAAAATCCGTCTGCACGTTAGCTTGTTGTGCACTACTGAGCCTGCTTATAACCTGTAGACAACCAAAATATTATCCTCATTTCAATTGTTCCGTTGCTCTGACTGTAGCAGTTGAGATAACACACACACATACACACACTACTGTTCTGCTGTTGCTATTACTATAGACTGTATGTTTGTCACAGACTCTGAGCTAACCTCAGACAACTTCTGAGGTAATCCATGGCACTGGCGGCAGTGCTACACAGCATTTAACATCTGTATGACACAAGCAAATCTACAGTAGGGAAAACACAGTCATGAATATAAATTCTTGATTTGGCCTTTTCAAATTATACAGTATATGTTTTTTTCTCGGGGTTCCAATTGGCCTGGCTGGTGTACAATTACAGGAGAAACCCCGCTTTTTTCCGTGTTGTTGAGCCATAATGGTTGCAGATTTGGTAGCTAGCTAACGTTGCCTGTGCTAGTTATCAAATACTGGTAACTCCTATAAGTGTGGTTACCCGTCATTGAACCTTGGTTTGATAATAACAGAAACACAAAAGGCCCATTGATTCAGACTAGCTTTCTAAAATGACAGCATACACTGTGAGATCACATGATATACAGCGGGAATAACTGTACGAGGATCGATGAAATTGATGTCGTGTCACAGCAAAGGTCAGGAAGGAATTAAAAACATAGAAAAAAACTAACCTGGTTTCTCCTCTCTGGCCTCGGGGACTTCTGGAAGCTCGTCTTCAGGAACCCCAGGCAGCTCCACCTCTCCCTGAGAGACAAAACAGAGACACATGATCCAACACATCTACGTTTCTATTTCACACGATTGATCTGATAAATCTGATATAAACAGAGTGATGCTGATCAGGCTGACCTGAGTGATGGCCTCCAGCTCAGCCAGCACAGCGTCTTCATCCTCCTGTGTGAACGAGCCCGCCAGCATGTCGTCTATTTGCTGCGGAGAGATGACAAACTCTCAGAAAAATATCAAACACCTTTATACTGTATACAGACTTTAGAAACATCTGCTTTCAGACATGCTTTAAGTTATTTAAATGCATAATTTAGCCTCCTAGCCACTTTATTTATTATAAGTTTACACTGAGTTTGGTGACGACCTCATTAGCATAGGGTGATTGGAATTGTTGTCATTGCAGACCATTTCTAGCGGTAAGGATCACCGGAACATTCAGGATATGTTTACCGGGAGCTGAATTATCCAAAGAATAAAAATATTGGTTATAAAACACTGAATAAAGCAGTTACACGTTGTCAAATCAATGTTTTTCCCACTTGTCTGACCACTACAGACCCATTCTTCCCATAACTTAAATCCTTAATCTGTTTAAAATATAAAGTTAAAAACAACAAAGAGCTAAAGGTTTTATTCTGAAAATGAGGCTTAAAACTGAATAAAAAGTCCATTTATGATCTGTTAAACTGTTATCTTGATTCAATTATGGATTACTTTGACTTTGTTTGAACTGTACATTATGTAACAAATATACATAATAAAAGGTCAAATATATCTTTAAAAAGGTGCAGAAATAAATTGTTATGTATTTCTGACATCAACAAGGACTTACCCTCTGGTACTCTATGGCATCTTGGGTTTCATCCATAATCCGTTCGACCTCTTCAACGGACATCACCTGAGGAGGAAACAGACACCCAAAGCCCGTCAATAACAAGATATTTCGGAGGGGGGGTGATGTATCACACATAAGGGTTTAAAACCCTCATGGGACTCTGTACACCACCTACCTCGTGCATTTTCTTCAGACACTCATTTCCAATCTTCAACCCTTGAATGACCTTCGTTTCAATCTGGGCGAACTCTATGTCTTGAACCTAGAAGGAGCAGAACACATATGAAGTTTCAGTTTCAAAGAAGTGCTGCTGTTAGCACTAGCTGTCAGTCAAGTCCTCACCAAGCGCTCCAGGTTCCCAATCTGGTTCTCCGTCTTGTCGAGAAGCTGATCCTGGTAGCGCTTCTTTTTCAGCAAGATGAGTGCTTTACTGTTGGAACAAACAAGATATTGGATAAGATTCAGAACATCGAGCTATCAATTCAAAAAGCAGCTGGGACTAAGAGTAATATCATCGTCTTTTCCTGCTTTTAAAGGCTACATTACATTAAGGGGTGTAACTTTCTGAACTTTTCGAGATGTTTTATTATTTTTCTATACCCCCTTATTCAATATATTCACATTACTGATGACTATTAGGCCTAATCAACTTCCTCCTGATGGAAACAGCATCAATGGACAACCCTACAATAATTGTCACCATATCAATATTTAGTTATTTGTAAAGAAATACGATTATGTACAGTGGGGAGAACAAGTATTTGATACACTGCCGATCTTGCAGGTTTTCCCCCTTACAAAGCATGTAGAGGTCTGTATTTTTTATCATAGGTACTCTTCAACTGTGAGAGACGGAATCTAAAACAAAAATCCAGAAAATCACATTGTATGATTTTTAAATAATTAATTTGCATTTTATTGCATGACATAAGTATTTGATCACCTACCAACCAGTAAAAATTCCGGCTCTCACAGACCTGTTCTCCACTAATTACTTGTATTAACTGCACCTGTTTGAACTTGTTACCTGTATAAAAGACACCTGCCCACACACTCAATCAAACAGACTGCAACCTCTCCACAATGGCCAAGACCAGAGAGCTGTGTAAGGACATCAGGGATAAAATTGTAGACCTGCACAAGGCTGGGATGGGCTACAGGACAATAGGCAAGCAGCGTGGTGAGAAGGCAACAACTGTTGGTGCAATTATTAGAAAATGGAAGAAGTTCAAGATGACGGTCAATCTCCCTCGGTCTGGGGCTCCATGCAAGATCTCACCTCATGGGGCATCAATGATCATGAGGAAGGTGAGGGATCAGCCCAGAACTACATGGCAGGACCTGGTCAATGACCTGAAGAGAGCTGGGACCACAGTCTCAAAGAAAACCATGAGTAACACACTACGCCATCATGGATTAAAATCCTGCAGCGCACGCAAGGTCCCCCTGCTCAAGCCAGCGCATGTCCTGGCCCGTCTGAAGTTTGCCAATGACTATCTGGATGATCCAGAGGAGGAATGGGAGAAGGTCATGTGGTCTGATGAGACAAAAATAGAGCTTTTTGGTCTAAACTCCACTCGCCGTGTTTGGAGGAACAACAAGGATGAGTACAACCCCAAGAACACCAACCCAACCGTGAAGCATGGAGGTGGAAACATCATTCTTTGGGGATGCTTTTTGCAAAGGGGACAGGACGACTGCACCGTATTGAGGGGAGGATGGATGGGGCCATGTATCGCGAGATCATGGCCAACAACTTCCTTCCCTCAGTAAGAGCATTGAAGATGGGTCGTGGCTTGGTCTTCCAGCATGACAACGACCCAAAACACACAGCCAGCGCAACTAAGGAGTGGCTCCGTAAGAAGCATCTCAAGGTCCTGGAGTGGCCTAGCCAGTCTCCAGACCTGAATCCAATAGAAAATCTTTGGAGGGAGCTGAAAGTCTGTATTGCCCAGCAACAGCCCCAAAACCTGAAGGATCTGGAGAAGATCTGCATGGAGGAGTGGGCCAAAATCCCTGCTGCAGTGTGTGCAAACCTGGTCAAGAACTACAGGAAACATCTGCAAACAAAGTTTCTGTATCAAATATTAAGTTCTGTTTTTCTGATGTATCAAATACTTATGTCATCCAATAAAATGCAAATGAATTATTTAAAAATCATACAATGTGATTTTCTGGATTTTTGAGTACCTATGATAAAAATTACAGACCTCTACATGCTTTGTAAGTGAAAAAACCTGCAAAATCGGCAGTGTATCAAATACTTGTTCTCCCCACTGTATGAGCTTTTTCCATATTGCCTAGTCCTACTTTAAAAAGGTACATTTAAGGAAATATCTTAACAAAAAAATACATAAGAAAAGCTACATTTAGTTTTGTGACAATAAACTGAACTTAAGTATTATTTCCAAATAAAATTCTGCCTATTACCATGGAACGTATTAATGACAATAGGTTAATATATACAGATTATTTATAGGACCTTGGACCCTGAATGTCCATCAAAATGTTTTAATATGAATACGTTTCCATTAGAAAATGTCTTTTATTTATGCATCTTAAAATCAACATTTCAATTCAAGGGACTCAACAGGTCACCTTACAGCATCTCTTTTCTATAGTGATCTATTCCTTTGTTTGAAGTCATTCAGTAAACCGTAACATTGCAAACACTTTTCAAACTCACTCTTTTTTGCCATCTCTCAGCAGCTGCTTGGCCAGGAGTCTCTCCTTCTCCAGCCGCAGGTTGATCCTCTTCTGGTACTGCCGCAGCTTATCTCTCTGCTGTTTCAGTTGCTGCAACGAGAGAACCAAGATTAAAAACTCTCAATGTTCAAAACAAAGCTGACAATTGAATTATAAACCAATTAATTAATGTGATAAAGCAGAGATGTGTTGTTCTCTGGGTTTAGACAGTAGTGTAAGTAGATTTCAAGTACAGCACTTAAAAACATTTTGAAATACCTGTACTTCCCTTGAGTTTTTCCATTTTTTGCTACGTTGTACTTCTACCCCACTACAATACAGAGGTCAGTCGCGTTCTTTTACTCTCCTACATTTACTTAACACCTGGAGTAAATTCAGCAGCTACCCTGCAGTATACAAAGCCATTAAAACTAGCTGCACCTTTACCAGCTTTGAGAACACTTTAATGATCAATAATAATAAAACACATCAGAGATATTATTCTGAAACAATGACAACTTTTGGTACTTTAAGTAGATTTTGATGCTAATACTTTTCTACTTTTACTTGAGTAACATTTTGAATGCAGGACTTTCACTTGTAACCAGAGCATTCCTACACTCTGGTACTTCTTCTAGTACAAGATCTGATACTTCTCCACCTCTGGGTGTAGATCCTGTGGCTGTCAGTGTCTTTGGGTTCAGGCCGGCAGCTGTCTACAGAAGAACTCTACAGAAGCTGCAAACATGCGTTTTGCAGTCTGTTACAGACCGGTTTTAAGATATTTTACTGGATTGGCAAGGCCTGACTTGCGTTAGCCTCTTTTGACATAATCGGCTCTCTAATAGCTGAGCACCACTTTCGTTTAAGAGGTTAATATCTCAACTTTACAATTGAGTTAGACTGTTTGATACGGCTTTCCAACGTGCACATTTCAGGCAGAATGGACGAGGGTTTTAGGTAATCACTGCTAAATCTAAGAGGATTTATTAAATGATATTCAGGCCGAATTGAAGGGTTACTTGCAGAGTGCTAAAGTGATGAAGTTGTGTTGTAAAAACTGTGTTTGTACAATAACTGATATCAAAGGTTGTTAAATTACCGAATGTTACAAAGCAGATCGTTACAAGACTGAACGTACAGTATCAAAGTTAACACTTCAGTCGGCTAGCTAATGTAAGCTACACTCACCAGAACCGCTTTGTCTTGTTCTGTCACTCGGGTTTGTTTCTTTTTTCCAAAAAGATTTCCCATTCTGACACAGCATCCCAGCTCCGCTTTGCAACCAGGAAAAGAAATGTGAAAGTGAGCTAATTTAAAAACTGTTTTCCTAACTTATAAGAGGCAAGCTAGGATAGCTTCTCCATTATTTGTGTAGTCATCTGTTGTGTTGTCCACACCCACATCAGGAAGAACGGCATCCGGGGAGGGTCAAAAACTAGAGGAAGAAGCTCTAGAAAAATCTCAGAAATCCTTTTTTAAAAAAGTCATCAAATGATGTACTCAGCGTGGAAAAGGTTTCGTTACGCCTGTAAGCTTGAACCTCAATTCAGGTCTGTTAAAATAAAGTACAGACCGAGCATATAGAAACGTCGTAGTATATGTATGTTTTTGTCGCCCTCCAGTGGTCACAGAGGAGAACTGCAGTACAACATTAGACATACACATTCATACAAGCAGAGGAGGGAGAAGAACTCAGATCAAGTACATAAGGAAAAGTAAAAGTACCAGAGTGGAGGTACTGTGTAATACTTTGTTACAAGTCCTGCAATCAAAATGTTACTCAAGTAAAAGTACAAAAGCTTTAGCACAACAATCTACTTAAAGTAGCGACAGTAAAACGACTCATTGTGCAGACTGGTACATTTCCGAATAATATATCTGATGTGTTTTGATTATAATTATTGATTGATTATGGAAGTGTTGTCAAAGCTGGTAAAGGTGCAGCTAGTATACAAAGTTTTAATGACTTTGTATACTGCAGGGCAGCTTGTGAATTTAATCCAGGTGAACTACAGTCTGATTTAAGGGCTGATTATATTTACCATCATTAATCCAAAAAGTAACTAAAGGTTTTAAATAATTGTAGTGGAGTCAAATTACATGATTTACATCTGAATTGTAGTGGAGTAGAAGTACAAAGTGACAAAAGATTGAAATACTCAAGTGAAGTACAAGTCCCTCAAAATTGTATCTAAGTGCAAAAAACAAAAAAAAGACAAAAGCGTAATTGGATTAACATTTATTCATAAGGTCTAGTAGAGACCATCCAGACATAGGGTGATACAGGAGGGAAACACAGCACAGAGCTAAACCACAGTCTTTAAAAAATAAAATCAGTGCACAGATAATCTTACAAAGATTGCATAATATAAAGAAAGGTTATAAAATGTCCCAGGAACAGTGCAATAGAACCACCACCAGGAAAACAAAATGAAACCACCTTCATCACCATGTTGCGTAAATGCTCCTCTTTCAACAGAGCCAAAGAATAACTTGGTTTTCTTCACGTTAAATACTCCAACTACACGCTTTTGTTTCAGGAGGCAGGGGTCAGACAAGTGCATGTTAGTTTGGGTGGCTACAGGTTTCACACACATGAATGTTAGAGTACGATAAAGCTTAGAGAATGTTTGCACTCGTGAACCTAACCCTACATTGCACTTAGGAAAGCAGATACAAAATAAAGGTAGTGTATATATGACATCCCAAAGAAAACATCCATACCTGCAACACATAAATAAACCTCATGCAGAGCCAGTGTTTTCATTTGTCCCCTAATAAAAAAAAGGTACCAAGGCTACATGTTTGCAAAAAAAAAATGGGAACAGCATTTAAATAAAGTTTTCACATTTAAAAAAAGATCTCTCCCACTCGCTTCCTCAAACAGTGATTTTCTTTAGTGTCTGTAGTGCATGATGGGAGGTCGATCGGTGTCAGATTTACAAATCCATGAGATTAACTCAAAATGTCATTATTAAAACATCAAATTTAATGGGATACGGATCAATAGAAGCTGCAGCAGGCTCTGGTCGGAAAATGTATTGAAGTTTATGATATTTCATATCAACAAGCATCTTAGGCTGTTGAAAATTCCATGAGATGAAGTTCTGATAAATCAAACGTAGCTACCTTGCTGTACCTCTGCTACACACACTTCCTCTGTGACGCTTAGAGAGGTCTGAGGCCGGAGTGTGTGTGTCGCTGTCGAGTCGCATTAGTTTGACAAATGTTCCTTTTATTTCGTCCGCCTCAAGTAAAATATGTAAGGGCAGATATCCCCCTCCAAAGTCTGTGTGTGATCATTAACAAATAAAACTGAGCCGTACAAATCACATTTCTACAAATTCCCTTGTCACCTGAATGTCATGATCAAATTACAATTAATGTGTTTGCTGATGGTCGTACAAACAGTAGATTATACAGGTTTAGCCGCAGCACACACGACAAGATACACACACCAAAGAGGCTTAGATAAAGCTCACAAAACACAGCTGCGAGATTGAAAAGTGGCACCACAGTGAAACAGAGTGATGAGTTAGGAACCCTCCTCTCACCGGAGGCCAAGCGTACATTCAAACTCTCAGAGGAGACGGACGTCTGGGTGTGAACGCGAGCTCCGCCTCTTAACGCAAGAGGCCCTGGCTGGTGTCTGAGGAGGGCGGTGTGCTACATGAACTGGTGTGCATATTCTAACACCCCCAAGCTATGGGATCTAGATCAAAGCTAAACCTGCAGAGAGGAAGGCCACAAAAGAAGAATCGGAAACCCTTCATCCAAACACCGTCTGCAACACTTAAATAATCATGAGCGTGCATGCTGGAACACTCGGTCCTGGAGAAAGGTGGTCTGGACGTTAGTAAGATGTGCATGCTGGTGTAAAAAGAGCAGAATGGACGAATAAGCAGGGGGCTTGGTTTAAAAACTGTCAATGCACGTGCATCTGACAACAAAAATAACGTGTCCGTGTGTGTGTGTGGGGGGGGGGCTTTGGTACGGTCGTGGACGGATCCCTACAAAAAAAGTTTAAAAAAACGGTTTCACAAACACACCGAAACACCTGGAGAGACGAGCGAACACACCGGCTGTAACGCCTCCCGCAAAGGAGGACGGATTACAAAGCATAAACATTATTTATATATCTTTTTCTTTTCCCCTGTGAAGATAAAAAAAAACACTGTTAGAAAGAGAAGGAGGTGTCGCATCAGCGTGTCGGAGAAACACCGCACGGCCCTCGGTCAGCGCGACTCAGAGAACACGGAGCACCAGTGGAACGAGGGATACACACATGCACGCCTCAGACCCAGAAAACATTCCTGAGCCCAAACACACACACACAGAAAGACCCAGTGTGTGTGTGAAAGCCCCCCTCTGTTCATTAGGGGCGGGTGGGTGTCAGTTTTGCGTGGAGCGAGCAGGGTGCTGGTGTTGGCCCACAGGCGCCGAGGCCCCCGGGGCAATGTTCGGATGGGTGAGTCCGGCTCCTCTCAGGCGGAGTCTCAGAGTTGGTGCACGATGCTGTCCGCGTGATTGACGGGCACGGAGCCGTCCTGACGGAGGCGCTGCCACTGGAACGTGGTGCTGAGGGAGCCCACCTCCTCCTCCTCGTTCTCCTGCTCCTTGGCAAACTCCATGAACACCTGGCAGAGGGGAGGAGGAGACAGAAATCAAGATGCTGAGGAACACTTTCAGGTGGGAAATGGCCACTGGAATACTAACCAGAATGATCATTAGTATATCAATTACCACGCTGTTGCTTTTGTATTCAAGGAAAAGTCTTTCTTGTATGCCTTCATGGCAAAAACCGAATCAAAACAAATTCCAGAGGATGGGGGTAGTCCAATTCTCACTGCTTAACAGACATGCATTCTCCCCAAATTTACTATTTTTAATATATCCGACTTATCAGGACTTGCTTGGACGAAATGCAGCATGGCGCAGGTGTGAGACTGTTTATGCGGAAGAGTTTTAATTGTAAACTTTTAGTGAAATGCATGTGTTTGGGAAGTAGTGAGAATACAGGTAGATTACAGAGTCTTAAAGGAGCAGTGGAGCGTCTGTAAATGGATGAGTTGATATAGTTATCTTTAAAAGTGGCCCCCATTAAATCAATGTTCACTGTGAAGTAAGTAGCTAAGTCAATCATTAGGGCTTCATATTGGAAAATTATCAAGAAATAGGGCCAACAAAAAAATAATTTTCCAGTTTTTAAGTATGCATGTTTCACTGCAGTGCTTGAAGTCCTGGTAAGTGAGATGAGATTGCAAAGTTTTCAAACATTTTGAGGTTGTTTTTACATATTTCTAAAAAGTCTCTAAAATAGGACAGCTGCAGATCATATGAAGATTAGATTAGCAGTGAGATATTCTTCCTCTCTGATAAATGTGACCATCATCTGCAGCACACTGTACCTGCTCCAGGGTCGACTGGGAGAAGTTGTAGTCTTCAAAATTGAAGTTCTGCTTGGCTGAAGATAAACAGAGATTAGGAAGATTAATGACACTGAATGACCCGGCAGATACACTCTAATGGATTCAGTGTGTGTGTGTGTGTGTGTGTGTGTGTGTGTGTGTGTGTGTGTGTGTGTGTGTGTGTGTGAGACTCACCTCTCTCCAGTTGAGCGAATGCCTTGGCCAGAGATTTGACATCCTCCATGGGAATCTTGTAAACCATCAGAGTGGCAAAGCTGCACAGAAAGAATTTGTCGTCGTAGTGATGCGTTCACTTCACTCAATCATGACCGAGCATTACACATTTTATTAAAGGCATGTGGAGTTTAAGCGCTATTTAGCAGGACTTGTGCTTGTAAATGTGTGTACCATTTAGAGGCTATATTTCCCACAATTCACCACAGAACAAAGGAATTAGAAAAAGTGTTGCAAACATTTTTTTAACAGGAGGAAATTGTATAGTTTGTAGAATATGTATACTTCACTATAATTCATCCACTGATTGCTCTGGAATTTCTACTTTTAAGCATCCGTAAAATGCTCCTTTCTGTCCCATTTCTGTGCTTTTTCCTTCTAGGGAGCTTAATATGCTCCATTTCTTCCAGAATTATTATTATTTGCTTTGTATGGTGGTGCAAACATCAACAATCTAAGAGAATAAGTTGTAAGAATAGGTCAAAAAAGAAAGATAATAAAAAGAAAGTACGATTTAGCATTAAAAAAAGATCAAAGTCAAGTATTTAAACCAAATTTAAGTTTAAAGATGCTCAAAAGCTAAGCTCAGGACATGGATATATGACAGACTGCAGTGTATTATATGTACCTCTCCTGCCGGGCAGCGTGAGGGAATATTCGGCGGATCTCTTTGTGCAGCAGAGCCGCCGGCTGCAGCCCCGTCAGCTCCTCTCTGAGTTTCACCTCCAAACTGTAGCCCCGACCGTACTTCCCTTTCAGATGCTGGATGGAGCCGATACATCTGATGAGAGAGAAATAAAGGCAGTGATTCAGGGATCCTTTCTCTCAGCATACGCCCCATCCCAGACTAACGCGCTAACCTGAGCTGTCCGGACACCATGATGGCTACGCGGTCGCACACGGCCTCCGCCTCCTCCATGTAGTGCGTGGTGAGGATGGCTCCCCGCTGACGGTTCTTGAATGCAGCACGTATGGCCCTCCTACACAGAGCAGAAACCGAGGTCAGAGGCTTCAAAGGAAGACACCTCCATGATTAAATGTCCTTCAGCAGAATAATCACTGAGTCATGTTCCATAGCCGAGAGCACTCTGTGACCAAGGTCATCAGAAAGGAAAAGGATTTTCCTTTACTAAAGTACTAGCAATGAACCAGTATCAGGTTTAAGCGCTAAGTGTAATATATTTTACATTTTTAATATCCAGTAATTGCTTAATTATAGCTCTTTTACAAAACTGCATTATCCTGCTTCTTCTATCAAATTATTTAGCATCTCAGAAAGCATTTTTTATGGTATTATTTTATAGTAGTTTTGCCTTTTTTTATGGCCTTTATAATTGAATCATTGCCATTTTAAACCAGGATTCCCCGTTCTAAGATATAAAAGTTTAAAATAAAGACTAATTAATTAATACAATTTCAAATGTTCTTCAAATAACAATAAAGGATTGAATTTTGTTGTGATTTAGTTTTTTGGGAAAAGCCAGAACTTTCTGTCAATGTGTCAAAAAGATGTTTTCTACAAAATGCTTCTTATTTATTATAAATGTACTATTCCTGGCATATAAGTATGACACATGTTTACCTAACCTTCTCCTTTGGCAGTAAATGTAACCCAGGTTACCACATTCAGATCTGGTACATAGGAGAATGGAAATGCAGAAGTATAGCCTCACCACATGCGCTGTTTCGACTTGGGGTCCATCCCTGACGACGGCTCGTCCAGTAAGACGATCTGAGGATTCCCGATCATACTCAAGGCAAAGCACAGCTGTAAACAAGACAGCAGCGTGGTCAGTTTGGACGCATATTGGTCCATACAACACATATTGGCAGGAAGTTGAGCAAGTTGAAGCAAAATGTGTACTACTCTACAATTTAAGTGGCTTTGTAAAGTGATAAATGTTGGACGTGTTCTGACCTTCCTCTTGAGACCTGCTGACAGGGTCTTGGTTTGTTTGTTCAAATGGTCCTTCAGCTCCAGAGCGTTCACCACACTGAAAACAATAAAAACAAAACAAGTGTCAGCTTTTACACGGCAGCTTTTATATCCCATACATCACTAGGAAACCTTCTTAATAAAAAGGTGGGATACAGCTGGTTGATCCGTACACGCAAATAAACGCAAGGGATAAATAATCAGATACTGTGAGTAGAGTGACTATTAGTGTTCATTTTGTAAAATGTCAGCACCATCTGTGACTAAATCAACATGAAATATAGAAGAAGATCAAATAAAAACAGTATGAGGTTACGTTAATATTATGAAAACAGGAAATTTGGCTCAGGACTGAGACTCAAACTAACAATTGTTAATAGTTATGAATTTCAAAATGACATTCTAGGTAAAAAAAAAAGGATCTATACAAATAGATTAAAGTCACAAAAACATTCATCGAAAATAGTGTCATTGAACATTGTGAGAGGGAGGCCACAGATGCAGTGGCGATGGTGAAAGTGTGAATCATAGTACCCTGAGGCTCACCGTTTGATGATGTCAGGAACATCCTGTCCTCTCAGGCCCTTGATGGCAGCGTAGATCTCCAGATGCTCCTGCAGAGTGATCCTGGGCCACAGAGGGTTCACCTGAGGACAGTAGCCCACATGCTCCAGAGGATTTCCCACCGGACGGAACTCCGTGCTATAGTCCCCCATCAGCACCTGGACAAAGGCCATGAAAGTAAAAAAACAAACATTAATGCAATCTTTAAAACTAAGATATTTCCAGATGAGAGGGTCACACATATGATCCCTCATACTATCGCAGCAAGGGGAAGCTCTGTATTTAACAGAATATTATAAATCATAAACAGGGTCAACATTGTTTGGGAAATTACTTGAAATCCACACCACATCTTTAAATAGGAATCAGGAACTAGTAGAGACAAGGAGAGAGGCTTCAGTATGATCTGTACCTGTCCTGAGGTGGGGTCAGTGTCCCCGGACAGCATGTGCATGATGGTGCTTTTCCCTGATCCGTTGGGGCCTAGCAGTCCAAGAACTTCCCCTGTATAGACAGCAGGAATGAAGACTACGGCTGGGCATTCATCACAGGTTTCCCCGTGGGTAGGAGCAATCCAAACATTTGATAGCCATGCAATTAGGCATTCTTTCGCTTCACTGTGAGAGTAAACAAACCTTTGCGAACGCAGAAAGAGATGTTCTTTGTTGCCACCTTCCTCCCCTTGTTGAGAGAAAATCCTTCTCTTCTGCCTTTGTACTGCTTGCTCAGGTTACTCACAACCACGGCTGGTTTCTAGATGAACACGACACAGGGAAGAGGAATTAACTTCAGCGAATACATCATGGTGGGGTGCACTGATCAGGATCAGGATTATGACATATGGGCTCCCTGTTTCCCTGAAGCTCACCTCTTCACATGACTGGCAGGTGAGGGCCTCTTTCACTCTGGCTTTCTCCATCTGAACATCCTCATCCTCGTTCAGCCCTTCCTCTATGTTTTTCTCCACTCTGGGCTTTGACTTGGATGAGATCCTGGACATGAAAAATAATGATCCATCATTAAAACATGACATGGGTATCACACTGGTATCAATTCAAACTAAGAAGCTTACACTGTTTGTGTAAAATACAGGTCAAAAATCTTTGAGTTTGTTAATTATCTACGGAGCCCGGGAGTGGCCACGCTTTACTAATTTGTGCGCACGCGATGTCATTCAAGGCCTCGATTTAATTAAAATGTTCGCACATTTAGTTCCACCAGGAGGAGATTATTGATGTTTGATATACATTTGGTTGCAATATGATATTGGTGCAAGGTTATTCAATAAGAAAAACTTTACAAAAAAATCTCCACAATGTTTTAAAAGTATATTTCCATAAAACTATTCATTAGTCTGAGCAGCAATGCACCATTGATGTGTGAAAGGGGTTTGGTTGCACTACATGATTATGTAAGTAATTGAAAATAGTTTGAAATAAAAAAGCAAGAATTAATGAGTATATATTTTCGGCGTTGCAGTTTGTTGACGGTCCCTTCAGTCTCTCCTCCGCAGATACAAACCAATGAATGAACTCACGTGGAGGACGACGCGTATCTGATAGAAACTGCTCTGTAGCGCGTTGTCTACCCTGCTATGTCTGTAAAGTCACGTTGTTTTTATTTTTAAAACGTTATGTTCATTAGTTATGGATCCGCAAAGTTTGAATCTGTCATATCTTTCAAACTTTACCGAACTTTCAACCCCTTCCTTTCTCATCACTCCACAGCAGCTCTCTATTCTTTGATTTAATTAAAACGTGCAAAGGTTTTAATTAAATCGAGGCCTCGAATTACATCTCAAGCGCACAAATAGTAAAGCGTGGCATCGTTTTATTTATTTTTTCTCTCTATGGCCACTCCCGGGCCAATTATCTGATCCCTACCTGCTGATCGTCCTCCCTCCGTAACGGATCTCCAGCCAACGCAGCAGGAAGAGCAGCAGGATGCACTGGAGATAGGGCTGAGCACAGAAACATAGAGTATCATACCTGAACACAAAGAGTGTCTATTTACTGATCATAGCAATGTTTGTTTTAAATATACATACAGCTACAACTGCGATGAGCAGGTTTTTCCACAAGAAGTTCTCTTCGTACAGAGAGGGGAGGAAGGTCGCCTGGAAACAAAGAAAAACATCAGTGAGGGGGGTTCCTGATTATACATCAGTGAGTGTGTAAAAAAAGGAAATAACAGCTTGATCTTTCATCACCTTTAGGGTTCAAAGAAAGCAACCTGTATCATGTTATATAAACAAGTTAAATGTATACAATAGAGAAAAACAACTTAAAAACATCTCTCTTTAACAGCTAGTAGACACTTCCTTTAATGCAGGTTTTAAAGAAAGACGAAGCCAGAGAGACCCATGAAGGAACTTCCTGTCGGGCTCGTACCTTGGTGATGCAGTTGAGGCAGCCCATGAGAGGGTACAGAGGGTTGAAGAAGCACAGAGCGTTGTGCAGGTTCCTGGTCAGTTCAGGGCTGTCGTTCACAAATGACAACTGAACCAGCGAGGCCGACACCACACACACCTGAAACAAGTCCCTCTGTTAGGAAGCTAATCCTTTCACATGACTCCAAAATATAACAGTAAGGTATTGTTGAGATACAACAAAACAAATATGAATCCAAAACTCTTACACAGCATGTGCAGAGTAAAAATATAAACGTATTCTACTGAAATAATAATAATAATAAAATATACATAACATTTGAAAAGGTTAAGAGACACATTCAAGTAAAAGGTATGGTAATATAATAATACAAAATACAATTAATAAAAGACCAACTTAAAAGGAATGTTTTCTATTAAAACTGTAAATAAATAATACAAATGAAAACCATTTAAGACAAACAAAACAATGTGAAAGTAGGTTAACAATAACAACCATTTAAAAGGGCTGCGTCGCTAATAAAAAACTAATCTAAAGACAAATCTTACTTTAGGCACTGGTGATCCCAGTGCCTAATGTCAATGATTTCACCAAAATATTCTATTGTGCCTTTCTGAAAATAGAGCTGTGACCACACTACAAATATATATATATATATATATATATATATGCATGTACTGTATATGTATATATGCCCACATCATTTCTAATTATTTTCTGTTCTAACAGTTTGTTTTAAAACAGTTACTTATCTGTATATCATTTTTATATATGTATTTTTATTTCATATCCTTGTGTGAATCTGTAGTTTTTTTTCCTCTCAATCTGCTGCTGCATAAACGCTTGAATTTCCCAACGGGGATTAATAAAGTTACATCTTATCTTATCTTAAAAACTTCAGTATGAAGGCACAATGCGTCCCGCCTCACCATCATGGAGATGACAGAGAAGAAATCTCTGTTGCTCTGGACTCGGGCGAAGCCAAACGAACACACATAGGAGAAAAGGACCATGGAGGGACCAAAGCCAAAGGTACACAGGACCTGAGAGAAGAGAGAAGATATTTATTGCGTCACGTGTTATAGACTGGATTTTGAGAGTAAAATCATATGTTATTTTTATGCTGCTAAGGCTCTCATAAACAAAGCAAAAATAACATATAGAGTTTGGTGGGCATGTTTATGATTCAGGAGGTTTTAACAGTAGAGATCTCCTCTTCAAAACAAACAAATCCGTTAAAAATGAGAAAATCTCTGAGTAAAGCAGTTTTATATTAAAATCAGTGTTACTCTGACACTGATTAGAATCACTCGAGATCATAAGCATATCGTTTGCTTGGCTTGTTGTTCTGATCATTTAAGATCCTGACGTCCGATGACCATCACCATAAAATCCAGCATCAGGTATAAATATATAGTGGAATCAACTAGCTTTATAATGTCGTACGAGTCAATTTATAACAGCATCTGGATAAAAAAAGGCAGTGCTGAGAGGTTCCATGTGGACCACGGAATGATCTTGTGAGATGTGAGGCTTCATGTATAAAGGACAGACCACAGCGGTGAGGTTGCTGGAGGTAAGCAGGTTTCCTGTGTGGAAGGAGAAGAGGATGAAGGTCATGCAGCACAGGATGAGGTAGTAGAAGGGGATGTCCACCGCTGCCTGGCCGCACCAGTACGCTGACGGCACCAGACCGGAGATACGCAGTGTGGAGCGGCACTTGATCTGAAGGACAAACACATCCAAAGATACACATAGATGGAAACATTGGTCTTATATAGCTGACATCTATTTTATTATTTTACTATAATTAGGGCTGTACCAACTTTGTGTTTACATTCAAAGCTTCTATTGAGGTGAATTGTCATATGTCATTGCATCAAACTTCAAAATGAAAAGCTTGAACAAATAACTAAATTGAATAAAGTCATTTATCCAATTAAATCACTTTTTTGTCATATGCCAATGTTTTTTGAATAAATACAACTTGTCAGTGTTGCAAATAAATAAAAGCTTTATAAATGCCAAGAAATATAGTGCAATATTGAAGCAGGTTGAATTTTGCTTTTGGAAAAGATAACTTTTATATATTTAAACAAATGTTGAATCCTTATCTTTATCTGAGATTTATTTAAATGTGAATGTTATCTAAGGTATAGCCTTGACTATAGCTAACAGTATTAAACATCTGCAGAGGAGAAAGGGAAGGATGTTGCTACGTTGTCTCTGCTCTACAGGAGGGCTAAGGGGCACTGAGCAACTGATCTTTCGGGACTTGGGCCAGCTGTTTCTAAAAGAAAAAAACACAAAACAATGAAATACCCAAACCTTTGTCACATGTGATCCCCTTCCTTCATGTTACCTGCTGTTTTCCCTTTCTCAAACTGTCCAATGAAGTGCCACAAAAACATCATCACATGTAGCAAAGGAGAGGTTTATGAGTGCACAGTAGTTGGGCTACAACTAACAATTTGCATTGGAAAGTCAAGATGTCAGATGAAAGTCATCTGCTAAATATCTTCTAGATTCATGGATTAATCCTTTGGTTTTTAAATGTCAGAAAGTGCTGAAAAATGTTGTTCCCAGATACTAAAAGTCCAAGGTGAAGTCTTTAAAGTCTTAGTGTGTCAGTCCATAACCTACAGATGTGGATAATATATGATCTCCATGTTTGAGGCGCAGAAAACTAGCATTTCTGCCAATGATGCATTAAAAATAACTGACTTAATATTATTTAAATAGTTGGTGTCAATAATTACTTAATTATGATTTTTTTAAGTCAATTTATTGAACATGTTAACAAAGATTTTATTTTTAAGTATAAATAATAAAGTTCATGTTCAAAGGGGCAAGAAGAAGCATAAACACTTTTCTAGTCCTACCCCCTCTAGCAAACACTGCTAGTCGAAAGTCATACACAGCTCAGTTGATGGTCGTCAGCAGTCGTGATATTTATCAAAATAAATAATAATAATAATCTTTACAGGTAAACCAACAAAAAGATTAGTTTTTTTAGTTTCAACACAGATTCAAAGAATTTCAGCTCATCATTAGTTCACAGATGAACACCTTTTGTAGTTATGCAGCTCTGCAGATGTTTCCCTATATTAGCCCCTTCTCCTGTCTGTCTTTTAGGTACAGAGCTATGGTTACAATTCAAAATCAAGAAATTATAAACGTTTCTCAAAACTTTTTATCTTTGCAAAACAAATGCCTTGCTGAAGGGTAAAAAGATTGATAGAATTATTATCACTGAGAGTACGTGATTACCTCTCGGTCTCGAGTGTGGTCCATGGCGAAGTACGCCGGCATCCCAGCAGCCAGCATCCCCAGAATGATGGCCTCTATGTACACCAGAGCATAGGACGTGGCATCAGGCATTTGCTGAGGGATGTGCACAAAGAAAATAATGAGTATCTTTAAATGGCACAGGGTAACAGGATATACAAGACCTGATCATATGAAAGTAAAATAAGTAATTGATATACAAATGATCCTTTTTGGGGGTGAAGTATGTCTTTAAATACTCACATAATCAAATGGTTTGGTCCAGGTTCTTATCCGTCCAGTACCATTCAGACCTCTAAGAAGAGCGTTGCTTAACACATTGACAGCCATTGGCAAGGAGTGAACTGTGGTGCTGTTGAAGGCAACACTGTACCTGAACGCCTGCAGACAGACAGAAGAGAAAGTGTTAGGAGAGTCCACTCCATCTACATATAAGGCTCTCAGTTGGAGCAGCACTTAAACAAAGAGCCCTTCATCTGGAACACTTCTAACAGTAACTGCAGAGGTTTTTTTTACTGAATTTGTACGGTATTAAAGTGACCTTGCTGGATCCTGATACGTTGATGGCGGCGCTGTGGGGGGCTGCGGACATGTAGTCGCTGTGTTTCATCAGATCCACTTTGAGGTCCTGAGACTCAAGGTTGTGGATGAAGTCAGAAATATCCGAGCCTGTTGTCACAAGAAAAACAAAACACTGCAAAACCCATATGATAGAAATCAGCATGTGTACAGAGGTCAAAATGCAGAGAGAGGAGAGGAATACTAATAGGATCATCATCATGGAGGTCAATTACAATTGCACACTTGGGACAGTTTGCATTGACTCTCTTTTCAGGAGTAATTTAACAGTTGTACAGCAGTTATAATATTTACAGTATGCAAACCACCCTCACGGAGAGGACATACTATAAAACACTTGTGAGCTATGAATAAATACTTATCCTTTCGTAAATCTCCCGGACTCACCTGAGGAGTTCTGAACCAGGAGGCCAGTAGAGTATCTGTGCGGCCCATCATTTTTGTTGAGGAGGTAAATGGGCAGAAACTGGCGGTCGGACGAGTGAATCTGGATGTTTCCTGTGGCCAGAGAAAGGACGAGCACTGCAGCGACAAAGACCAGGAACAGGGCCAGACTGCAAGGAGAGGGAGGTGGTGCGGAAAGACAGACTCAATGGAATCAATGTCTCAAAAACAAACAAGGGCATATTCTTTATCATCCTACAGCAGAATATAAACCTTTCATCCTTGTATTTCAATTATTCTTTACATTGATAAAGAATGTAGCTTTTTTATTTCATCAAAGTTGATTTCTATTAGTGTGCTACAGGTAAGATCACATCTGAAGTTGTTATTCAACATAGGGATAAATAAACATTTGTACGTTTTCAAGGGTATATCTGCTGTATGCCAGGTGTTCTTCTAAACTGTAGAAAAATAACATCTCACTTAATTGTTCCTCCCAGCTCCTAACTTAGGTGGATCATAAAATATCATTTAAGATGCAAAATGAGACCACCATTTTTCTATTGATGTCATATTTTTAGTCACATTAAGGCCTGAAAGCATACATAAAAATAGATTAGGCTCGTTACTATAACTGCTGAGAGAAGTGGATCTTATTTTCTGAAATTCTGTTTCTCTGAACACTCACGTGTAAATTAAGGCCTTCCTCTCCCTGCGCATGTTGAGCATGTGCAGCCAGGCCACGGTGCTGAACTGCTGCCGCCACAGAGCATGACCCGACACGACGTCAGACTTGTTGTCAGAGAAGGTCAGCAGCCGCTGGTCGGTATCGTCTTCAGAGACGCTGTCACCTTCCTCCTCCGTCTGCTCCCGATTAAACACACTGTAGTCTGGAGACAGGAAACAGACCAACTGAGAAACACTCATCCGGACACACTTATTAGGAAGTAGTTTGGGGTTTATTTTAACACAACGCTGCTTCACACACACACTCACCGGCTTGGTCTACTTCGGCCTCTGCCTCCAAACGAAGGAAAACATCTTCAAGGGTTGTCATAGAAACTCCATAGTTGATAATTCCCAGATTAGGTTGGCAGTCGATCTCCGAGAACAAGCCTGTAAAACAGAAATGAATTAGTACTCAGTGCTGGTCCAATGTTACATTGAAAGGTGAGTCACAAATGAGTCATTATTTTAAAAAAGTGTCTGGCTGGGACGTAATTTAGACTGTTAGTAAGAGGAAGTATCTGTTGATTCACTATTTATTGAAAAAGTAAAAAATTGCTCTAAACCTAACATTTCATACTGCTGCAGCGTTACATTCAAAAGCATCTAGCTGTCAATTGGACTTTTGTGTAATGAAGCAGTGACAGAACATAATGTGTTTCAGTGAGCTTCACACTGAAAAACTGTCATTTATTATTAATGGGTCTTGATTAATTAATGGGGGTCAAAAGTGGGCACTACTAGGTGATATAGCAAGTAATATGTTTGACATATATTGCTTACAGCAGCAATTAAATGTATCACAATTAGTTGGTTAAACCCTGAACCACCAACATAAAATGTATGGACTGATACGGGAAATCTATCAGCTTTAATAACAACAAATAATAATGTTCTCTGAGGATCCGGACAATGACTGTGCTGTTCCAGTGAGTTGATTTCGGTTTCCCCACGTCTCCTGAACCTTTCCAGTGTCTCATCCTCCTAATCAAGGTATATTTAGTGGCACTGGCATTATATATTATCTAGATTATTTGTATTTAATATACTGTTTTTGCATCATTTTCCACTTATTTACTTCCATTTGTATTATTTTCTCATGTTTTCTTTCATTGTATTGGCTTTGTTCAGCTAAATGAAAATGAAATATAAATATGTTGACAAAAGTGTGAATATGTTTGTACAAAGAAACTGAAATAAAAACCAGGTTAATAAAAACCTAAAACTGAGACTTTGACAAGGTTTTGGGCATTTAAACCCAGATTAGTTTGAAATATTGCAGAATTGAAAGAGTCTCAGCGAGCTGTCAGATAAAGAGTTAAGAAGGTGACTTTACATCCACCTTATCAACCATGTCGCTAACTACCTTTACTACTTGCTGACTCATGCCGTGTGCAGCATAAATCTGAGGACTAATATTTAAGGATAGACACCGTGACTAGATGTGAACTGACCTGAAAACATGTCCATGCCCTCCAGGGGCAGAGTGAAGGTCAGCTCTGCGTCGTGTTGCCGGGATAACTTCGCCTTGGGAACATGCTGCTTGACCAATGACGTGATCTTCTCAGCTTCACATCCCTCGTTGGTAGACATTCTGCGTGGGAGGAAAAATAACTAGTTAAATAATAATAAAATGTACGCATTGCCAATAAATGAAAAGTCACTTCTGTTGTCTTCAGTAAGATTTCAACATCATCTCATTCATTCATCAGGCCATTTTTAAAAGGGTTAAGGGCCACTTGCTTTATTTTTTTGTAGTATTGTAGTGTTTTGTACTTGCCTGAGATGATATCCAACACCACACTTGACTTTGAGATAGAGAGAAGAGCCAACACATTTGAGCTGTCCTTGAGAAATCACAGCTTTACGATCTGGTGAAGAAAAATATTATCTATGATGAATAACATTAACAACAAATTGATAAATGTGACACTTTTGAATTGTAGTTGGCAAGAAACATTATCATCACATGTCTTCAAAGTGCATTTCTAGGTGTTTAGTGATTAAAAGTACAGCTTCATTATAAATACAACAGGAAGTTGGCACTCAAAATTAACAATGCTTATTCAAAACTGCCAGGAGGCGAATTCAAATATGAGAGGTTTAATCATTTTTAAATCCCTCATACTTGTTCGTTACACTCAAACAGTGTTAAACCGTTGCAATGATCAAAATTCTTACATTAAAATCTGGGGGAAAAATGGCAAAAGTAAACTCTAATTTTTGCCTTTAGTTTCCAAGTGTGTGAGTGCATGCTATGTAACGGAGAGAGCTCCTACCAGCCAGAATGTCAGCCTCGTCCATGTAGTGTGTGCTGAGGACAGTGACTCTGCCGGCTCTGCGGTTCTTCAGCAGAGTCCACACCTGGTGTCTGGAGCAGGGGTCCATGCCGGCTGTGGGCTCGTCCAACAGCAAGATCTGACAGGAACACACACAAAGAAAACTGCTCAGAGTTGACCCAAGCTAAAGTAACACAGTGACTCATAATTCCAGGTAAGCTCCTTCTTCAAACTGTAAAACTATTGTGTGGTAACCCTTCATTTCTGTCCCCGACCATGGAGACGTTTCCTGTTAGCTAGCCTTGATGTAAACGACTGATTTCAAGTATGTTTTAGATGGAATATACTGCAAACTGATCTCTAAATAAGGGCTGCATCCCCTAGCCCATTAACTGGCTAGCGCTCCAAAACATTGGCTTGATAGGTTACTGGGCGGGACATCTCTAAGCAGTTGACCAATCACAACAGAGCTCTAGCGCTGCAGCACAGGCAGCATGAGAAATATAAAAACCTTTGTGAACATTAAAGAATGTAAACATTTCACAGTAGAGGAACAAAACACAATAATGAAACTTATACATATATTATAGGGACACTATAAATAAACAAGTAAATCATGAATAAAAATACATATATTTATCCATTTAAAGCTCCAGGTACCTTAGGATCTCCGAGGATGGCGATGCCCACTGAGAGTTTCCTCTTTTGGCCTCCACTCAGATTTTTGGCCTGAGCCGTCATGATTTTTTCCAAGTCCAGATCCTTCAGCACTTTGGTGACCTATCAAAGAGAAGAATCACTGGTCACTGTCCTGGAAAAAGATTCACTTTAATCAATTTACTTAATTTAATCAAGATTTTAAGGTCTTTTATTAAAATAAATATAAGACAGAGGCTGTTAAACCTGTGTTTGGATCACATTACCTCAGCGTCGATGTCCGAGGGTGGGATCCCTTTGATGGCGGCAAATATCCGGAGGTGCTCCTCCACAGTGAGGACATCAAAGATGATGTTGAACTGAGGGCAAATTCCCACCAGCTGCTTCATTTCTGAGCCATCTGCGATCTCTGCTACGGGGGAGCCGTAGATGGTGGCCGAGCCGCTAGTGGGCGGGCAGATGCCACACAGGATGTTCATGAGAGTGGACTTTCCCGCCCCGCTGTGTCCCAGCAGAGCGGTGATCTGGCCCTCGTAGATGTCAAACGTCAAACCTGTATCGTGAAATTAAATCAGAAAATGTACATTAACATACGAAGAGCGACATTGAAGACAGAACAATATTTAGTTTCAGCATTGATGTTGCAAATAAACGGGAATACAATAAATCAGATCCTCCATGGGAAACTAAGGAAACCCTTTCTCTGTTTAATACAAATGTATAAACTTCCATTTTTATATTTCCTTCATAATAAAAACAGATTAAAAAACTGCACGTAAACGTGGTGCAGTTGAGTTATTGAATATATATATTTTTTTATCTCAACTTTATTATGAACATAAAATAAAATTAATGTTCTACTTAAGAAAAACTACAATGTTGCCGACAAAATTGCTAGCGGTGCATCTTTAATGACATCCCCTGCTAATTGAAAAGCCTTTCAACTTAAAAATAATTGTTTGGGACTCACCTCTCAGAGCCTCCACCACGTTGTCCTTCTCTTTGTACACTTTATGGATGTTAATGATGCTGCCAGAGAAGAAGCAAACAGGAAATGAAAAAACCTTATTTTTTTCAAGTGTAAACACAGAAGCAGTATCAGAGTGAAGAGCAGCCTGCTCCCACAGGCTTTTCTCAGCCAGAACAATGGTGTTTGACAATAACCAAGGACAGCGCCAGGCTGCATTTTTAGCTTAGCAGGAAACTCTCCATTTATCTCCTCAATCTTTAGTATTAAAGGTCCTCCTCAGATTCATATGTTGTGGTAAAACAGCATCACAATTAGAAATGATGGTGTGACAAAGCATCCGCTATACAAAGCATTTTATCAAACTGTAGTAACTTAGCTATGGAATTCCAAGAAGCACAAAATAACTCATTCAACTGATTTTCATATGCAGGTTTAGGTTGTTACCGGATGGCCTCCTTCCCTCTGAACTCAGGGGAAACAGGCTCCACAGGCTCATCGCCACTGGAAGTTCCTTTCACCTCTGCGTCGTACACCGAGCTCACTTCAACGTAACGCTTCCTGCGTTTCGACCAATAGGAAGGCTTCAGGAAGTAGACCAGGGACCGCTTCATTCCAAACTCCCCTGCATTTCAGACAAAATGTTGTAAGACAAGGTAATTGTACTATAACAATGACAGTTTAAGGTTAACCAAATGCGATCCCAGTGGGAAATTGACTGCAGGACTGACTCAAATAAAAGTAATTAAGGTTAAACTTAATGGTGCGGTGTACTTTCTGTGTTTGACTCACCAGGCAGTACCTGGTCCAGGTAGACAGCCAGCAGCAGGTAGAGGATGCAGTCCACAATGAGCATGAACAGGGGCACGTACAGAGGATGAGGGCCGTTAGCCAGGGAGGAAAACACCGCACCATCTCCTTGGGCCTCCAGGTAAACCACCTAACATATGTACACACACACAACACACCACACACACACAACACACACACACACACACACAAATCATGTTCCATATGTTTTAATAATAGCATGGTTCTTAGTGGATAATTAACAAAAACTGACATAGTAAGTAAGCATAAGAAAATAAGCACCTGTGGCCAAAAGATGGGATGCTAATGTCTCAAAGCTAGTCACTGATTGATTGCTATAGGATGTTGGACTTATGGACCCTGGTGAAGGCATAGTATCATGGGAGGGGGATAATAGCAAGTAGCCATTACTATTTTTAGTATTTAGTTTTGCTTTTGTCAAATTTGCTTTATCCGTTTACTCAATTTTTTTTTCCTTTCAGCATTACTAACATGTAGGTGGATTAAAATACATCTGAAGAAAATGTCTTGGCCAATCAGGTATTTCATAAGAAGGCAAATACTGGAAGATGAACAGTGGAGCATCTTGTGGGGATGTGGGTAGGTGTTTTTTTTTTTTTACCTGTGCAATCCCAATGGAGAAGGCGCTGGGGGAGAGCAGGCAGAGGAGCCAGACCAGCGGCTGAGGGAAGTCCTTCATCAGCACGGTGAACAGAGACAGGCAGCCGAACACCACCGTCAGCATGGAGCCCACCGTGCTGGCAAACTTGGGCTTCTTAAATAGCGGCGTCATCATGAAGGAGAAAAAGATCTGAAAGAAAGGAAATAAAAGAATAAAAGAAGGCAGAGGGAGATAAGAGGAAGGAAAGTACTTACTTTTTTCATGACTCACATAATCTACCAACAGATGAAACCAAACAGGGCTGTAATAAAAACTCCAGATAAAAGATACTGCCTCAGAGAATGTGCACACATTTCTAAATCACAATAAGATGGGAAGGACTTTACTTTGCAAGATGACCAACTTGAAATAGTATTTCTTGAAATGCTGCCCTAAAATATTTCTGTTTTCAGGGCAATCACTGAAGACCTAATGTATTTCCACCTACTGTAAATATTAAACAATTAGTTCAAATCTCGCATAAATCAAACCAACCAACACACTGAGGTTTCCTACAGTAGCTCCACCTCATTTGAAATGTCTTTATAGTTCAAAGACACACAGTCAAAGGTTTTCAAGGTGACAATGAAACAGTATGAATGAAAATGTCTTTCTGCACTTAGCCTTCATGCAAGAATACAAAATGTAAACACTGTCTTTTTCAACAAACATATTGACCACATTAAGTAAAAAAAGGGGCAATATATATATATATATATATATCCTCTTTGCATGTAAACTAAAGCTAGGACAGGATGCTGAATATATACAGTGGTATGCAAAAGTTTGGGCACCCCTTAGGAAAACCACTGCATCAGTTTGTCACTTGCTGAGCTTTTGAAGCAGCAACTTCATTTTAACATATGTTATACCTTATGGTAACAGAAACATCTCAGTAGTGAAATAACTTTTATTGGTCAAACAGAAACATGTTTATGTGCATTCAAACAAAAATAGGCATGTGCATAAATTTGGGCACCCCTAAGAAATAATTCCATTAATATTTAGTATTGCCTCCTTTTGCTGCAATAACGGCCTGTAGACGCCTCCTGTAGCCACAGACAAGTCCCTTAAGCCTGGCAGGTGGTATTTTGGCCCATTCTTCCACACAAAACGTCTCCAGTTCAGTCAGGTTTCTTGGCCTCCGTGCATGGACAGCCTTCTTCAAATAAATCCATACATTTTCAATGATGTTAAGGTCTGGGGACTGGGATGGCCATTCCAGAACATTGTACCTGTGCTTCTGCATGAATTCCTTGGTGGATTTTGATCGGTGCTTAGGATCATTGTCCTGCTGAAAAATCCAACCCCGGCGTAGCTTCAACTTTGTGACTGACTCTAGAACATTCTTGTCAAGAATCTCCTGGTACTGTAAGGAATTCATGTGGCCCTCAACTTTAACAAGTTTTCCAGTACCTGTGCTAGCCACACAGCCCCATAACATGATAGATCCTCCACCAAATTTTACAGTGGGCAACAAGTTCTTTTCATTGAATGCAGTGTGTTTTTTTCGCCATGCATACCTGTTCATGTTATGACCAAATAACTCAATCTTGGTCTCATCTGACCACAGTATTTTGTTCCAAAATGCTTCTGGCTTGTCCAGATGTGCTTTTGCATACCTCATGCGACTCTTCTTGTGATTTTGTTCCAAAATGCTTCTGGCTTGTCCAGATGTGCTTTTGCATACCTCATGCGACTCTTCTTGTGATTAACACTCAGGAAAGGCTTTTTGCACATCACCCTTCCAATGAGCTCTTCCTGGTGCAAAGTACGCTGGATTGTGGAACGGTGAACAACTACACCATCAGCAGCCAGATGTTGTTGTAGTTCTCTGGAGGTGGTCTGTGGCTTCTCTGTGACCATTTTCACCATCCTTCGCCTGTGCCTTTCCCCTATTTTTGTCGGCCTACCACATCTTTCCTTCACACGGACTGTTCCTGTGGCCTTCCATTTCACAACTACGTTTCTGACTGTGGAGACAGACAGTTTAAACCTGTCAGATAATTTTTTGTACCCTTCTCCTAATTTATAATGTTGGATTATCTTAGCTTTCAGGTCAGTGGAGAGTTGTTTTGAGGTCCCCATCTTGCCACTCCCTAAGAAAGAACCTAGGCCAGGCACAGCCAGCTATTACCTATGTTAAATAGCCTTTTTCATGATTGGTTCCACCTGTCTTTGTAATTGAAGGTCTAATGAGCTAATCAAAGCAATTTTGTGCAGCAACCTGTCAGCTATAAATCCGTACAGGTGTTGAAATGAATGCTATTTATAAGGGTGCCCAAACTTTTGCACATCCCATTTTTTGCATTTTATTTTATTATAATAAAACTATGTAATGCTACCCTAAGAATTTTGGTCTGGAAAACACTAAAACGTCTACATCTTTGTAGGAAAACAAATGTTGTTGCTGTGATCTTCTATTATAAAGGAAAAGCAAATTGTCATGAAATCTCAGAGGGGTGCCCAAACTTTTGCATACCACTGTATGTGTGTAATTTGGTGAAGGGATCGGGCATTGGGATGAGTAAATGTTTTTAAAGAAACCAAAAGTTTTTTTTAAGTAAATTATTGATAGTGAGATCTGTTGATGATCAATAATAATAAACTGCATTGTTTCTAAATTGACAATAATGTCAATATTCCTTGCTCTGAGCACCGTAAAGATTCCTTTTTGACCTAACAGTGGGTACATTTCCATTACACCGTCTGGGTTGTATGCCTTAATCATCCAGTGAAGTTGCGGTTCACATCCATGTCTGTCTGAAATGCCATCAACTTATCCTATTATACATGTTTCTTTTTTTTAATGACATATTTAGCTAGCATTCTTGAGTTGTACAGGGACCTTGACTTTGATCACCAAATCCTAAGCAGTTCAATGTCCAATATTTGAGCCAAATTGTGTAACAAATGTATTTAATTCACTCTCAATTCCATGGCGCTAGTGCAGAGGCATAATAACACCATAACTATCTGCATGGCTGGACACCACAAGGGGTAAATAACAGGATATTATTATGTCTAAGTGACCCTTTAAACCATCTGACCCTTTACACATCTGTACTCATTTCCTGCGATGATAGCTCTACTCACCGATGATATTCCATAGAGGAAGATGAGGAAGAAGATAACCAAGAAGTCACTGTTAGGGAACAGGGCCGTGTACGTAGCGATGATGGACATTAGGAGCGACATGGTGGTTACCAGGGCAGCGTACAGGAGACCCCATGACAACCTGTTGGACAACATGAACACATATAGGCATTCACAATCACACAGAAAGCAGATCCTACTGATTATTTTCATGCAAACAATATTCAAATGATCTGAAACTGCAGTGACTGAGGGCTCCTAACCAGAAGGCTGTGTCGTACAGGCCCATCATGGTCATGGTGTCTTTGAGGCGATGTTCTTTCTCAGCTGCCACGTTGACGATGAGGAAGGTGACGAAGGGTGTGAAGGCCAGGACCAGGTAGATGGAGATGAGGGCGTGGGGGAATTTCTGCACCTCCACAGAGCCTGGCTGACCCATCATCACTACGCTCAGGTCCATCTCGCTCCTAACGGAACGCTTAGTCTGCATCTGTACAAAACACGATGGACCGTTAGAAGATCTTTAAACATCAAGTTATGGTTATAATCATTACAGATCAATAAAATCTAATAATAGTGACACACACACACACACACACACACACACACACACACACACACACACACACACACACACACACACACACACACACACACACACACACACACACACACACACACACACACACACACACACACACACACACACAATCAAGGTTTTTTGGTGTATCATTTTAGATTTATTTAAAGTATTCTTAAAATAACTACAATTTTCAAAGTCTCAGTCATAGTTTTTCTTGCAAATGTGTAACTATAGAACCTTAGAGGAATATAAACGTTACTGTATTGTGCAGCGTCGCGTCGGGCTCCCTGATCAGCCTGTCGGGTGTTCTTTTCCCCATAATGACGGCCTCGCTGCACACTATCCCGCTTATTACACGGCTAGATACTAAACAAACTAACGACTCGACTCCCAATATTAATTGAAATTATTTTATTGACTCAAAAATGATCGTATTTCTTGTGCCAATAAAAAGAAACTCTGATGTCCAGCGCTCCGTATTTTAACCTCTTTTCTTTTCTCTTTCTTGATCCTCCTTAGCAACGGTCATTACAGTCCTTGACAGCAGTCTGTGCTACTGGATTAACAACCTGTCACATGTTCTGAATTGACCAATCAGAATAGAGTATTCAACTAAACCGTGTAATAAAGCACTTTAACAAACCCTACTTGATCTACTGTTCCTTTGTCATCTGGGACAGGAACATAAAACCCTTAATGTATTTTCTCAAACATAACATTTCTTCTGATTCTCTAATAAATTAGCTTTATAACTGCACAAACTATACCATACACATATTTCTCTGTTTTGTATAAGTTAGTTCCCTCTCTGGCCTGACTCACCTGGATGATGGCTGCATCGATCAGAGACTGCAGGCGGATGAAGCCAGAGTACCAGTAATTAGCCGCTCTGCAGTTCACGGAGCTGGTAAAACAGTTCGCTAAAGAAAGACAAGTACAAAGACAAAAACATAAGGTGCATGCCAGATATGGATTTAGAAAAATATCCTATGCTTTGCTAGGAAATAGTCTTGCTGCATTTGTGTGATGCTCTTTACATTCCATCCAAGACAAATGGGCATGATATTGTCTTTCTATTTTGTGGTATTGTATTGAACAGGCATATATTTTAATTAGGGCTGTCAGTCGATTAAAATATTTAATCGCGATTAATCGCAAATTAATCGCACATTATTTATCTGTTCTAAATGTACCTTTAAAAGGATATTTTTCTAGTTTTTGTAGGTGGATAAATATGATTGCTTTATAATTATAAGTTATAATTATTATTAATTATAAATAATGTAATTATATTTATTCAAGACAGCAAACATCATGTTATTGCGACGAAGTTATGAATCTTTTTTACAGTGGCATCTCTCCAAGGCTCCCAAGAAGGTCGTTTTGACTCTAGCAGAGCCTCATCCTCCACAGTGTTCACTGACCTACAGTCTGTAGCCACGATTTAGCTATTATGTTGTCCTCTGTGGGGACTCTGAATCAGCGCTATGCTTGGTCAGCGAGTGATATTTTAAACTTGGCGTACTCCGGAGGAAACTTAATTCACTTTGCAGCACGTACATATTACTTCGGTCTTTTCGAGAAAACCACCCGAAAGGGGTTTATAGCTCAACTTTCCATTCAGAAGTGACTTTTCTTTCTGGAATTGTAGTGTGTTTCTGCCGTGATCCACAACGTTACCATGGTTTCCTGATATTTTCTTAAACTACGGAGCGGGCCGAGGGTCACAGAACGCACACGCGTTAACGCGTGATAAAAAAAATAGTTCCGTTAAAAGGAAGGTGCGTTAACGCCCTTAATAACGCGTTTAACTGACAGCCCTTATTTTAATATAAAGATCTTATCCTGAATAACTAACAGCTGATGTGGTTATTATTCCTTAGATATCAACGGATGGAGAAGCAACATCTCAAAAGAAGGCAGTGTTTAGTGGTACTTTTTATGGTCACAAAGGTAAAAACAAGAGGTCTGAAAACTTTCCAACAGAAATGTTATATTTGTAGATACAAATATAGAAAGCCAGTTTATACTTTACCAATAGATTCTGTGTAATCGCTGGGAAAAGGCAGCTGGTTGTATGGAAAGCGTAGCCTGTACGACGTGGCAGAGCTGTCCAGGAACACCACACCAACATAGCTGGAAGGCTCATACAGGCTGGCGTTCTCCAGGTCCTCCTCACTGGCAAACATCTCCAGATGATCCTGTATGTCTGAAGACACAAGAAGGAGTGACATAAACCAAGAATATTAGTTTTCATCCTCAGTACCTATCCCATTTGGTTCAACAGTTGTCGAGAACATCTCAGACATGGTTCTTACGCATCTCCTGGGCCACTTCTTCCATGATGTGGTTGGTGATGTTAGTGATCGGTGTGTAGCCCAAGCCCTTGAAGAAGTGGTCTTCGCGCTCCAGGGGCATGGTGCTGATGCTTCCATAATAAACGTGAGGATTCAGGGTGCTGATGAGTATCAGAAGACCCAACAGAAGTAGAGGTAGGATCAGTTCCTGCAGAAAAACACACATCAAAGGAGTGATTAGGAAACCCTGAAGTATTGATTTGGCTACTACCAGGGCCGGTTCTAGCCCATTGGCTGCCCTAGGCGATAGGGCAAGCTGACCAAAATCTCGAAATATGGGTTGGGGCATGTTCATTTAATTCAATGAGGGTTTTATATCCCATGCTTTAAAAAAAAAATGTTTTCGTTAATCAATGTTGTTAAAACAAAGATGTGTGCTTAAGGGCGCCACTAGGGGACGCCCCCCCGTCAATTTGGCGCCCTAGGCGGCCGCCTTGATGGCCTGTAGGAAGAACCGGCCCTGGCTACTACCCAAAGCTTGTGATCACTGGTGGCGGATAAAACATGTATCAACAAGTAGATAGAGTGGCTGTACAAATACTTCCTATTTCCTAGAGTTGCACTTTTAATATTGCCTGAGTCAAGGAGCTTCAATGGGGATATAAAACGTCTTGATAAATAACGAAGAGATAAAAATTCCAATCCATAAAACATGCTATAGCTTCACATTGAGCAACACAGTAAATTGAAACAATAAATTGAAAGCCACTGGCACGTCAAAAGATGATTACATAGCTTGTCAGGCTTTTACAGAGCTTTAACACAGAAATATTTTAAGGGTTAACACAACTCCACTAGGAAAACATCAATAAGGAGATTTGGTTCACATTGGATTTTCTGCGGACATTTTTACCCTCAAATGTTCTAGTGTTTTTTAAGTAAACAAGCTATCTTAATTGCAGTGCAGCTGCAAAAAAAGGAACTACAAACTACTGTACATGAAATAAAGCTCCAAGAGGTCCCAGAGTGCTACCTTTCCAAAGAAAAGTTGATACACAGACATTAAAAATGCATCAGGGTAACTTTAGGCCAAATGAAAAATGCATGCTGTAACAAACAACACATTGGAAGGGAAAAGAGGGACAGGTCATCTATTATATTTTATTAAAAAATATACATTGTGTTTAATTTAAGAGGAACTTTACCAAGGGACAGGGTTTGGATGTACTTTTCTTGTGTTGTTCTGACTGGTGCAGCCACAAGTGTGACACAAGGATGACATTTAAAATGCGTATCTACTGTAACTAAGGGTTCCCTGGAACAACCACAGAGAGAGCTACAGACATATGGAAACTGACAGTGTGCTAGCCTTGAAAAAAGCTGTGTGGAATGTAAGGTATTGCCACAATACCATACATTCCTACCTAAACATGTTGTTCTTCCCTTCTTTTACTGCTTTACTTACTTCTTTCTCCTTTTTATTACTGCACAAGCTGTTATGCAGACATAGTTCCTTTGTCACCTATTTTGCACAATGTGCATCATTGCACCATGGCCCAAACTAAATATTGACTTTGCTGCATGACACATTGTTGGATATGAAAACAAATGTGAAGGACAGCAACAACACAGCAGAACCAGCTTTCACCCTGAACAGATTCATATGAAAACTAAGCACCTGGAGACTTTGTTGCTTGGTCCTCCATTTGATGAGGAGATTCTTGTAGAGAAGACTTCTGGTTTGGTGCCAAACCCCAGCATCTCTTCTATATATGGGCTGCATACTTCCAGCATGCCTCATCTGGATGATGTACGGACGAGAAGTCGTCTCTCTAATGCTAGCCTCAGCTGCAAGTAAAAGAAAAGAAAAGAAAAGACACTTCCTGTCACATGAGCCGTATTTATAAAACAAGCTTTATTATAACACATAACAATACTGAAAAACACCTTACTGGTTTCGCATATTAAGCGTCATTTCCTGCATTATTATTGAACATCGGTTAAAAATGTAAATAGTGTTTATCCATCAAACAGCAACTTAATGTGTCACATGAATTTGTATTATGGATTCCAGTGAAGTGCATTTAGTGCTCTGAAAAATAATTTAATGACATTTTATAGACAAACCATTATTTGTTGATGAGAAAATATCGTTTCAGAATTAACAAGCAGTACTGTTATTGTGGCATTTATAAATGATACACAATTCATAAATAACTATTAAATGATGAGGTGCAAGGAAGACACATACAAAGATAAACAAACATTCAATACATCTTTTAGAGCACTAATGTGTGCATTATGCCTTTACTTTTGCACATTGATTCGCATGCATGCCTAACAAAGAAACTGGACGATCTGATAGAATGAGCTTTTAAAACGACATCAACTATTTTGCTTTTCCTTCATCTCAGTGAGTCACACACAGGTTTAGAGCAGCTAACACTGGGCTGATGCTGACAACTGGCAGGGACCAGTGTTAGACGTAATGACAATGACAACTGCAATATCACCGTGTAAAGTGGGTTTTTTCTGCAAAGCGTACCGGACAATGACACCTAGCGTACCTGTCAGATGAGCTTTCAGTTAGCAGACGTTAGCCTCTGAACCAACGCTACCCTGCTGTGTGGTTTGTTGGCAAGGCTGAAATGTCAGCATGAGGGGCGCACAGTATTCTCCCCTTTGTTCCAATGATGACTGGAAATTAGAAAACGTGTCTGTGAGCAAAATGAACAGCTAGAAATGACACGTTTGTTTGGCACCAGCTGGCGCTGAATGCAGTGAAGCAAAGGAATCAAGCTAGCACGCTACAGCAGCCCAGCCGATAACCAGAAAAAAATACAGTAGTACTGATAAAAAGCAAACATTTCACATACTCACGTATGAAATACATTAAGGCATATCTTTCCTCGACGTGCGGATCAACAGCCTTACATTACAGATGATAATACATGTCAAGCAGACCCCCTGAATGAGCGCTCTTGTTTTTACTTAGGTACTTCCTTCTGTCAAAATACAGAGCAGTGACGCGGACCAATCAAATCTGTCTAGGTGCTAATGACAAAGGTTTGCGCCAATCAGAAATGAAAAAGATGGCTTTTATTGTCATATCAAAAACAGAGCATATCAACATGTAAAGTTTCCTTAATAAAAGTAAAAAGCAGAGCTTTTTTTGATTTATGAACTAATATAATCAATATACAAACCACTTATGCTAATGGCCCACATATGGAAGCACATTTCTGCAAGCAAAATCAAATTGCCATCTTGATATACTGAGTTAGAATCTGAATTTAATGAGTTGGGATCTCATAAATGATAAAATAAGTCATTTAATTGAGGCAGTCATTCATTATTTTAACACACTAAGTCATTATCTTTTTATGTACTAGGTCATGGATACCCAACTTGCTCTACATTTGGATGACCAAAATAACAAGAGGCCCGGGGCCTACTTAAGCTCACTGAGTCCACTCTGATGCTTTGGTAATGCAAACGTATACCTCATATACAGTGGGGCAAAAAAGTATTTAGTCAGCCACCAATTGTGCAAGTTCTCCCATTTAAAAAGATGAGAGAGGCCTGTCATTTTTATCATAGGTATACCTCAACTATGAGAGACAGAATGAGAAAAGAAAATCCAGGAAATCACATTGTAAGATTTTTAATTAATTAATTGGTAAATTCCTCGGTACAATAAGTATTTGGTCACCTACAAACAAGCAAGATTTCTGGCTCTCTCAGACCTGTAACTTCTTCTTTAAGAGGCTCCTCTGTCCTCCACTCGTTACCTGTATTAATGGCACCTTTTTGAACTCGTTATCAGTATAAAAGACACCTGTCCACAACCTCAAACAGTCATACTCCAAACTCCACTATGGCCAAGACCAAAGAGCTGTCAAAGGAGACCAGAGACAAAATTGTAGACCTGCACCAGGCTGGGAAAACTGAATCTGCAATAGGTAAGCAGCTTGGTGTGAAGAAATCAACTGTGGGAGCAATTATAGAAAATGGAAGACATACAAGACCACTGCTAATCTCCCTCGATCTGGGGCTCCACGCAAGATCTCACCCCGTGGGGTCAAAATGATCACAAGAACGGTGAGCAAAAATCCCAGAACCACACGGGGGGACCTAGTGAATGACCTGCAGAGAGCTGGGACCAAAGTAACAGAGGCTACCGTCAGTAACACACTACGCCGCCAGGGACTTAAATCCTGCAGTTCCAGACGTGTCCCCCTGCTTAAGCCAGTACATGTCAAGGCCCGTCTGAAGTTTGCTAGAGGGCATTTGGATGATCCAGAAGAGGATTGGGAGAATGTCATATGGTCAGATGAAACCAAAATAGAACTTTTTGGTAAAAACTCAACTCGTCGTGTTTGGAGGAGAAAGAATGCAGAGTTGTATCCGAAGAACACCATACCTACTGTGAAGCATGGGGGTGGAAACATCATGCTTTGGGGCTGTTTTTCTGCAAAGGGACCAGGACGACTGATCCGTGTAAAGGAAAGAATGAATGGGGCCATGTATCGTGAGATTTTGAGTGAAAACCTCCTTCCATCAGCAAGGGCACTGAAGATGAAGCGTGGCTGGGTCTTTCAGCATGACAATGATCCCAAACACACCGCCAGGGCAACGAAGGAGTGGCTTCATAAGAAGCATTTCAAGGTCCTGGAGTGGCCTAGCCAGTCTCCAGATCTCAACCCCATAGAAAATCTTTGGAGGGAGTTGAAAGTCCGTGTTGCCCAGCGACAGCCCCAAAACATCACTGCTTTAGAGGAGATCTGCATGGTGGAATGGGCCAAAATACCAGCAACAGTGTGTGAAAACCTTGTGAAGACTTACAGAAAACCTTTGACCTCTGTCATTGCCAACAAAGGGTATATAACAAAGTATTGAGATGAACTTTTGTTATTGACCAAATACTTATTTTCCACAATAATTTGAAAATAAATTCATTAAAAATCCTACAATGTGATTTCCTGGATTTTTCTTTCTCATTTTGTCTCATAGTTGAGGTATACCTATGATAAAAATTACAGGCCTCTCTCTCATCTTTTTAAATGGGAGAACTTGCACAATTGGTGGCTGACTAAATACTTTTTTGCCCCACTGTACATTAAGAGTACAAAAGCAAATCCTATTGTGAATACATTTATTTTATTTGTGCCATTGAAAATGGTTGGTGACCACCTGACAGGAAAGTGTCTCATATTTTATACAGCATACACACAGGATATACATATATTCATGACATTGGTAGAAACAAGCTTCATGACTGAATAAAAAAAACAAACTATAATAGCATATGCTATGATTGAAAAGTCATCTTTAAGTGCTTGTCTTGTAAAAACATACATTGTGGGTTTCCCACAATGAGATGTAACAAGCTTCAGAGTATGCAGATATGAAACTGTCAAGCAGTATATAAAAAAAAGATGGTTTCAGTCAACTTGAAGCAACATACTGGGTGAGACAGGATGGGGTTACAGAACATGTCTGTGTTGGTGTGAAATCCTGTGTTCATATATAAAATCTGAAAGTGGAGATGATTGCGGTGAGTGTGTGTAGGAAGGTTCAGAGATGTCTCTGAATTGGAGGAAGTCATTAAGTGGGGTTGGCACAGGGAGCCGCTGCACTACATCCATTCCCATCAGTAAGTCTGGTCCCAGCATTAACCTGACCTGCAGTCGACACATGTGGGACAGGCAGGGAACGGAGTCTGGAAGGAAGGGAGGAGAAAAGAAAAAGTGATAACCTGAAGTTGACTACAGTTTAGTAAATGCAAACCTGTGTAATAATAGTAAGTGTAATTTTGTCCTACCAAAATGAGGACATGGTTCCCAGGTCTTCTCTGCTCGCCTTCGAACCAGAATATGTTTTAAAAGGGAAGATAGAGTGGACCAGTTCACAAACTCTAGCAGGTAATTCAACACGGCACTGTCTGCCTCCTCCAACCTAGAGAGCAAAGAAAGACATTTATCAACCATCTAATACTTTACTAAGGAGTGAAATTGCTTGTTTAATAAATACAATTAAAGGGCATTATTTCCAACATAATATCCTACTTTTAACTGGTCTTAGTTTGGGCCTTCATAGTGTTTATTTGTCTGATAGTAAACAGATTTTTATCTTTCACGCTCAACTTGTATATATTTTACTTTTTAGTTCTGTTTTATTTTCTATTTGAGATGTTTATATATTTTATGTTTGTTTATTTTCTACTCTTTTTATTTTTCAAATGAGTGCATGCCTTGTTTTAACATGCTGCTGGGGGAAAAAAATCTAAATTTGGGATCAATAAAGTATATCTTATCTTATGTATTTCCTACTGAACACAAAAGGGCAGATTTATTTTAATACTTTCTTTTAACTAACCAAAAAAAAACCTTGTGCAATAGCGCAGCCTTTGCAATGACTATAATATCCTATATTGCAGAGCCCTTACATGTTGGGCTGAAGCAGCAAAGAAGGTTCCAGTCCTGCCTTCAGTAGCAAAGGAAGCCAGCAGGCAGCAAAGTGTACTTGGTTTAGTGCCACACAGAGCAGGTCCCTCACTTCCGGCAGCTTTAACACAGTTTTCCCAGGATGAAGCGGTACAGAGCAGCTCCTGGGCGAAGTATCCTGCCGAGGGATCCATCTGTGCTTGAGGATCAGTTGCAGCAGGTCTGTTTTGTCCGTGGCCAAGGCATAAATCCAGTCCTCCTCACTCCAACTTACTCCTGCAGCTATCAGCAATCCCACTAATTCACTAAAAGAGATTCTTATCAAAATCACGTACAGATAAATGTATTTTATTTTGTTACTGAAGTCAAATCAGCTTTTTAACATACCTCTTTGGTTCGTTGGACGTGCGACACAAGGTCATGGAGAGTGGTGAGCGGATGTCCAGGATGTCAGTGCAGTCCTGGGCATCTGGGCTGTAACCTTCTCTCAAGAGCATCTCTAGACTCTCGCTCTGATCGTATTGGAGGGCTACGTACAGTGGACTCACCATGCCTTCACCTCGGTCACACACTCGATCTGTGGCAGCTATCAGGCTCTTGAGGATGCTGCATGGACAAGAATTGCAGAGGTTTAGGGAAAACCGTCTGGGAACGTTTGCATTCAGCAACAACAAAGAAGCGTAAAATGTGTAAAAAGTTAAACACTCGATAAATCATTTTCTGCCACTAGGGGTCTTTCACTGAAAACAATAACAAAAAAAGTGTTATTGGGTCCTAGGAGTTTCCAAAACACTATTTCCCATAGGAAATCTTTATATCTCCGTCAGTGTTTAGCTACAGAAAACATTTATTCAGTTTGTTTCTCTGATTACTTTTGATGATTTGTCATTTTAACTCCTAAGCTGTGTTCGTCGTAACTTAGAATACAAAGTGATGAATCTTCTGGCTCCTCACGCATTGAAAAAATCACATTATATCTAGGACCAACAGGGAATCACTCTCTATAATGCTATATGTGTTTAGCGACCACAATGAGATATAGCTTCTTTATAAAAAGTCCCACTCTAAGAAGTTAAGAAGCCGATGCCGACAGTTCGTCATGGAAAGACAAGTTATGAGTAAGTACCCAATGTGTCCAAACTCAGTGGCGGCATGAATGGGAAGCTGGGGCCATTCTCGACTGCAGACTATGTTGGGATCGGCCCCGTGGTCCAACAGGAAATCCACACACCCCTGGTGGCCCTCCTGAGAGGCAATCATCAGTGGCGTGGCCAGGTCAGCTGCCTGGGTGTTCACATTGGCACCTAAACCGAAACAATTGATTATGTATATTACTCAATTACTGGATTTCTGGTGGCATTGAGTGAAAACAGATTCAGAGAGTAGCTGGGACACAGGAAGAGACCGTGTTTGCACATACAGTATTATTGGTGTTTTGCCACTGTGTGACTTGTGCGTTTCTTTTTAGTTTTGTTGTTGTAACGCCTTGTATGCTTTGGCAATTTTACATTTAAGATGTGGTCATGCCAATAAATCTCTTTTGATTGAATTTGACTGTATTGGGCTCAGGCTCAGGAGGTGGAGCGACGGAGATAAAGCTGTCATCCATCAAGTTGAAGGTTGGTACTTGGAACACCAGAACATGGGACCAATAACGAAACCTTGAATTGCTCTCGATTGCATAGAAAAATGCAGTGAATTGATCACCTGCAATTTATTTATCTATATATTATATTCCATTTAGATGTATATAGACTCTTCTGGCACTATTTCAATTTTTATTTAGTTATTTCTTTCACTATTTTTATTGGTTTTATTCATTTTAAGTCCTATATACTGTATATTCATGTTGCATTGTTGGAGGAGCCTGGGACTTGAATTGAATACAGTATTCTTTTTACAAAAAATATTTTAACTTCTCAAATGCCAATGTTGTCCTCTTTGACAGTAAATTAAACAAAACATGACATGTTGAGATGTCATCTTGGAATTGGGGCACCTATAGACATTTTTATCACAACGTAAAATTGTATAAGCCAATCAACTAATCAATCATTTAAAATTGGCAACAAAATAAATAATCATATGTTAAAGCCCTTTCTCTGACTTAAATTAAATGACAACAACCAAAGGTATACTTAGAGCTATGAAAAGAATAAGTGCATGCATAAAGAAATAAAAACAGCTATTTACCGGCATTAACAAGGATTTCCAGACATTCCTGCCGTCCATACTGCGCCGAAACAAAGAGAGGGGAGATCTTGTGGTCATCCAGGGCCTCCAGGTTGCTCATATTGACCAGAACGCGCACAATATCACTGTGACCCTTAGGAGGGAAAAAAAAGAGTAACATTTGCCTAATAGAGTTGTATGTGTGTTTGTGACTCCCATTGTTACCTTATAAACAGCCTGATGAAGGCAGGTCCAGCAGGACGCCGTGTGTGTTCTGTTCACCTCTGCACCTCTGCTGACCAGCAGCTCTACAACCTCTGTGTGCCCGCAATCTACAGCTGTCCGAATAGAGATATTTAAGTTTGCAGACAGAATTAAATAGAATCAGATTTACAGCAGTATAGATAGAGACGAAAAAAATAAAAGTATCTGAGTATTGGATAAAAAGACATGCACATAGTATTTAAAATGAAATAAAATAACAATTAACAGAAGTGCCCATTTAGGGAAAATAAGTAAGCAGTATTTATAAACTAAAATAAGTGTAAAATGATATACTGTGTGGTAGCAGGTTGATTGCAGTGGTAAATTAAAATAAAACTATATATTGACATAATAACTTAGAGATTCCAGAAATTGCCTCCAGTAGTAATAATTTTCTATTAGCATAGCATCATATCAAATGTAACTTTGAAGAGGAAATGTATTTGGTCAGTGGTCCAAGTACCTGCATACAAAGGACAGGACAGGTCGTTTGTGAGCTGGTTGATGTTGGAGTGTGCTTTCAGGAGGAGTCGGACCACTGCCAGGTGTCCACGCTGTGCTGCCAGGTAACATGCAGATTCCCCCTCATGGGTCAAAGAGTTCACATAGGCACTGGTGCCATGAGACGAGCCTGCAATTCACAGAGAGGAAATTTCAGTTTAACTCTTAAGTGAATTTGTTAAAACCTGGGCTGAACCGGTTTATGGAGTGATTGGACAATTTATTTCGATTTACTATTGCACTACATTATACAAGGTATTACGAGTGGTAAACCTGTTCCTTTTTCTTGGTGTCTTTTTATTCAAATATTGTTTTTTATTATTTATGTCTTTCTTATTTTAACAGGTACCATGAAAACACAATTTCCCTCCTCGATGTCAAGGTGACATTTAAGTATCTAACCCCAATTGTGTAGCTTATTTCAGGTGTGGGCATTTGCTGTTTTCCCTGTTTATATAATAATTTGGGTTTTGACCTGGTGGTCCAATTTCGTGCCAAATTGGTTTCTCCATTGATTGATTAGTTGAGTCATTAATCAATAAAAAAAAAAATCCAAGCATTCTCTGCTACCAGCTTCTAAAATGTGAGAACTATAACCCTCAATGAAACAATAACCCTCCTTACCACCCCCAGCAGACAGAATGTCCTGCACACACTCCTTGCTGCCAGCAGCTGCCGCCTCGTGTAGAGCATTCCAACCTCGGTTGTCTCTGCAGTCCACACTGAAACCTCTCTTTATCAGCCTCCTCACCCGCTTCCTACACCCTAAGCGAGCTGCAGCAGCAACACTGGACACTGTGTCTCCATAACACTCTGTGAAGTCCATCCCCTGCTTCAAAAAGAGATAGATGGGAAATGATTTTGTTGCAGGAGCAAAGTGTACAGGCATTCAAATCTTTCAATGTGGAAGAAAGTATAAACATAATGAGCTTGGCTACTTTAAAATTAGCAGAGGGCAATTCAAAATGCAGTGGTGGAATGTAACAAGGTACATTCATTGAAGTACTGTAGTTAAGTACAAATTGAAGGTACTTGTATTTTACCTCAGTATTTTCATCTTTTGAAACTCTTTACTTATACTCCACTACTGCTAAACACTGTGCTCGTTCATTTCATTTTCTGATACCAGTTATTCTTCCACTTCTATCCAGTGAAAACAATGCAACAGGTTGATTTTGAGTGTTTGTGATGAAGGATGAAATGTTCTTGCATGTGTTGAGAAATCATAATACTTCTGTCGCTAATTAAGCCTTTGGGTCAGCTTATAAAACGGATCTGGTACACATATTGTTATCCTATTGAATATGATGCATTACTGTAGATTGAAATACACTACCAAAAGTATAAAAAGGAGTTCAAATAAGCTCAACCTTAAATATTCACACGAGTAATGCATCCAAATATATCATAAACAATTGAAAAACTCTAGCAGGGAACATTTTACTGCAATGACTGCTTTAACATTAAGAAACTTAAGTAAATCTTGCTGATAATAATTAAATATTTCTACTTAAATATGGTATCGTTTCTTGTAATTTATTTGCATTTATTTGCCAATCTTGCGACATTCTCTTACATTATTTTATCTTTATTCTGTTGTGTCTTTCAATATTTGTATTGGTTTTATTTGTTTTATGTTCTATATTCATGTTGCATTGTTGGAGGAGCCTGGGACTTTTTCATTATTATTATTATTATTATTATTATTATATATTTCATTCATTTCACACATACTTCTGACACTACAAAAATATATGTATATAAGTTAGCTTAGGGTCATATAACCAAAAGGGTACAACTTTAGCCTTCAAGCTACCATCGTTGACGATCATGACCATAACATTAGTTAGCTTACGTTTTAACACAACAAAACCTGCTGGTCCCCATTCACTGCATGTACATAAACAAATCATAAGCTTGAACACAATTTTACATACCATTTTAAATAAACTCACACAGTAATTTGTTATGAAAGGAAAAAAGGTTATTATTTACCAAAACAGTATCCTGGATGTAACGTTTGACATCTCACGAGTCGCTGCTTAATGACGTCACGCCATAACATCCGGTCGCTTGTTTTCGGCAGGTCTGTAGTTCGATCCATCGATGCCTTGGATTTATGTTAGCTTAGCTAGAATTTACACATTGGCTGCTTTATCAACTCTTACACCCAACTCACTGCAACCGTAGTCATTTGTAATACTTCCTAAGAAATGTGGAGGCTGACATTCAGGAAAAGAAGCTAAACAACGGTTTCAGCTGGAGATTATTCTAAGGTAATGTCAGCAATAAAGGTAAGGTAGCTAGATTTAAGCAAGCTATACTGTTTATTATCAGTGACTGTGTTGTAGCAAACACTTGATCTTCATCTCAATATCATGTATGAATCATAGGCTGAATGTTAATGTCATTTACGATTAAAAAAAACTAATCAGCTCATAGCTTTGCTTTAAATCCTTAACAGTACACATATCAGGGAAAGAGCAACATGAAAAAGAAAACTGTACTTATGATACTGTTATAATGTTAGGGATTTAAGAAAATACATTTAAAAAACAAAGATTAAAGCTTTAAAGTCTAATGCTTTAACATTACTAAATGTAAAGATGTTGTATGGCTTACTTGTTGTTTAATAATGTTTAAGAAAAAAATAATATATTTAATAATATTCTTTTCATATTTGTCATTGCACATTAATAGGGTTTTGTTTAGTTTTTCAGTGTAAGTGGACAAGTGTGTATCGCAATCATGTGCTAAACATGTAATATAGAAGAGAGAAGCCTGTTCTGATTTTCTTGAAGCAATATGTCCCACAGTTTAGTGCATGTAAAAAGAAAACAATTTCACAGTTGGCTGCTTTTATGGGACACATACTGAATATTTAACAGGACCTCCTAAGTCTCCAAACTACTAAGCTACTTTCCCCCTAAAGTGTCTCCAAACTCATCTTCTAACCTGTTTTCCTAACTTGTTCTGATTCCGTATGGTTTCCTAAGTTGTTTCCTGTTTTGTGTCCCAGCTTGTCTCTCCCAATAGGTTACGGTCCCTGAGGCCTCGGCAGCATCATGGTGGACATTGCTGTGAAAAGCGGAGCTGCCTGGGTCTGTGCTCAGGGACATCACTTGGCTGATATCCTGCTTCCTGTTCCTCTCGGTAACAAAGACGATCATGAAGAGGAACTCCGTCAGTCAGAGGGTGACAAGACAAACTGGTAAGAAGCTTTAAAGGTCTATGAATTGTATGTGGAAGATGTGTCTGTAACGTTGGCAAACAAATCTACTGCTCTAAGAAAAGAGATGTAGATGAGTAATAAGTGCATTATTATCAGCCCCTTTAACAAGTATCTTCCCCTCACAGTGGGGCCCCAGTGTTGTTGGAGCAGACAGAGGAAGGGTCTCCTTGTGTCCTGATGCTCAACTGCGGCCCCTGCTCTCCTTCTGCCATCTGCCGCATACTGGTCATCAGCGAGGCTCGAACCATGGAGGTGTATGACCAGACGGGAGAATACTGCGGCACAGTACGCGGGGAACGGGAGGACAGCGTCCAGCCAGACAGGTATTTCACCACTGGGATTGCATGTTTTACAGTTCACTATAAAAAAAATCCCTATCAATCAACTAAATCAACTAAAAGGGTAAGGTAGTGCCTTTTCTAATTTTGTTTGGGTTCGGGGTGTTTTTTGTGGCCACCCTATACAGTGGGGCAAAAAAGTATTTAGTCAGCCACCAATTGTGCAAGTTCTCCCATTTAAAAAGATGAGAGAGGCCTGTCATTTTTATCATAGGTATACCTCAACTATGAGAGACAGAATGAGAAAAAAAAATCCAGAAAATCACATTGTAGGATTTTTAAAGAATTAATTTTCAAATTATTGTGGAAAATAAGTATTTGGTCAATAACAAAAGTTCATCTCAATACTTTGTTATATACCCTTTGTTGGCAATGACAGAGGTCAAACGTTTTCTGTAAGTCTTCACAAGGTTTTCACACACTGTTGCTGGTATTTTGGCCCATTCCTCCATGCAGATCCCCTCTAAAGCAGTGATGTTTTGGGGCTGTCGCTGGGCAACACGGACTTTCAACTACCTCCAAAGATTTTCTATGGGGTTGAGATCTGGAGACTGGCTAGGCCACTCCAGGACCTTGAAATGCTTCTTACGAAGCCACTCCTTCGTTGCCCTGGCGGTGTGTTTGGGATCATTGTCATGCTGAAAGACCCAGCCACGCTTCATCTTCAGTGCCCTTGCTGATGGAAGGAGGTTTTCACTCAAAATCTCACGATACATGGCCCCATTCATTCTTTCCTATACACGGATCAGTCGTCCTGGTCCCTTTGCAGAAAAACAGCCCCAAAGCATGATGTTTCCACCCCCATGCTTCACAGTACGACGAGTTGAGTTTTTACCAAAAAGTTCTATTTTGGTTTCATCTGACCATATGACATTCTCCCAATCCTCTTCTGGATCATCCAAATGCCCTCTAGCAAACTTCAGACGGGCCTGGACATGTACTGGCTTAAGCAGGGGGACACGTCTTGAACTGCAGGATTTAAGTCCCTGGCGGCGTAGTGTGTTACTGATGGTAGCCTCTGTTACTTTGGTCCCAGCTCTCTGCAGGTCATTCACTAGGTCCCCCCGTGTGGTTCTGGGATTTTTGCTCACCGTTCTTGTGATCATTTTGACCCCACGGGGTGAGATCTTGTGTGGAGCCCCAGATCGAGGGAGATTAGCAGTGGTCTTGTATGTCTTCCATTTTCTAATAATTACTCCCACAGTTGATTTCTTCACACCAAGCTGCTTACCTATTGCAGATTCAGTTTTCCCAGCCTGGTGCAGGTCTACAATTTTGTCTCAGGTCTCCTTTGACAGCTCTTTGGTCTTGGCCATAGTGGAGTTTGGAGTATGAGTGTTTGAGGTTGTGGACAGGTGTCTTTTATACTGATAACGAGTTCAAAAAGGTGCCATTAATACAGGTAACGAGTGGAGGACAGAGGAGCCTCTTAAAGAAGAAGTTACAGGTCTGTGAGAGCCAGAAATCTTGCTTGTTTGTAGGTGACCAAATACTTATTTTACCGAGGAATTTACCAATTAATTCTTTAAAAATCCTACAATGTGATTTCCTGGATTTTTTTTTCTCATTTTGTCTCTCATAGTTGAGTTATACCTATGATAAAAATTACAGGCCTCTCTCATCTTTTTAAATGGGAGAACTTGCACAATTGGTGGCTGACTAAATACTTTTTTGCCCCACTGTATAGAAATGTAGCCATCAAGTAACAGATTGAAAGCACCCATCAGAGAGGAATCTCCGAAAATGGCACAGCAGAGAAATAATGCAAATGCGTTGAGGTGAAGTGCAAAGTAGTCAAAACTTGTTAAGAAAACAAGGGTGAATCTGGGCTTGGTTTTCACTTGCTGTCCAGAAAACATACCCCTAGTTTAGCTGGGTAGGTGTGGTCAACTTTGAATGTTGTGTTTACAAACTGCAACCAACAAATCCTACTCATTGTGCCTTTAGGTTGGAGCTGATTATACAGCTTTCTGGGAAATATTTGTCATATGAGGCCCAAAAATGCATATATAGCTGACACATCACAGCATGTTAAGTCAACAATGATGGGAGAGACGCTGTGCGGGAAAATGAAGTTTATTTGAATCAGTGACCTTTACTCTTATATCATCTCCTTTCTCTGTTTTAACAAAAAATAATGCAGTCCATATTTATAAATGAATTATTCATTTTTAAACCTGTTCTGATTTATTTTAAATGTGATGAATGTCTAATGGGATGTTTAAAAAGTGTCTGTTTTGTCTCGCCTACAGGTCAGACAGAGGGCCTTTCTACAAGACACAGCTGGTCCTCGAGCATCCGTCCTCATCCTGTGAATTTAAGGTTAGCCACAATTTGACAGGCGTTTTATGTCCATTTTGATGCCTTTGCATCTTCTTATTTTAACATATTCAGTAAAAACTAAAGCAAAAGACAATCTTTAAAATGCCTTTGAAAACCTACTTTCATCTACAAGTGTGATGAGTTTCATGTAATCATCTGGTTCTGTCTCCCTCTGGTTTATTTCCCAGCTGCTCTCCCTAGGCGGTAGAAGCAGTGTTTTAGTGTGTCGGGTCGTCGTGGGCCTCCAGAGCCTAGAGCCCTGCGCGTCACGGGGCCCCGGCATCGACATGCAGCAGGTGCAGTGTCTGGTCGAGGAGATGGGAACGAGCCTCTCTCCAGGAGCCCAGAACCTCATGGAGATGGTGCACTTCCAGCAGAAGGTGAGTTTAAAGGAGCAATGAGTTATCTTATACCTCCAACGACCTCTTCAGGCAGGGAGGGGGAATTACAAAAACACTGAGTAACGGTCTGTGCTGAGGGATTCCGGGGGCTGCTCCAAATAAATCTAATATTTTAAGCTTTATTTGCAACGTTGTTATACATATCCACACTTGCAGATAAATATTAGGCAGTTCTACCATCAGAAGTATTTTATATTTTTAGAATTATATACCAGTGGTGTCTGTATTGGATGGTTTCAGACAAGTGTGATCCAAAAATGTGTATAGCTCCAGTGCATTGTCAAGCGCTTTGCTTTCCATAAATGACAAAACATAATTTTTAATGAAGTTGGCAATTGTAGCTTTAAAGGAAGTTGATTTAATAAAAATAACTAATTTATTCTGATGAAATTCTTTATTTAAATTTAGGATTTTTAAAATTGTTTATGAAGGGTAACAAAGTCATGAAAAAAGTACGACAGACATTTAAAGCTTCTTTCGAAAACCTACAATTGGTAAACAAAAAAACTCTTGCTTGTACTGCTAATTGTTTAGTTTGTGCCATAATGATGAAGTTAATTCAAAGGTTTCAGTTATTTTCACCTCACCAGGTTTGTGTCTCTCTGTAGAACCAGACCAGCTCTCTGGGCGGCTTCCTGCCTCTCCTGATGGGTGGTGGAGTTTTCTCTGCCCTGTGTCAAGGAGCAACCATCTCCGCAACGCCCCCCGGCAACCATCCCAACCCTGCGGACTCCAGGGTATCAGTATTATCTAGGCAGCTGTTTGCAACCCACTCATTATTATAGCTGAACACCAACATAATATACCTTTTTTATTTCCTGCACACACAAATCCTTTCTTTAGCAGGACCCCTCACTACTTGACACTGTTTGCAGACCCTGGTGGTCAGGTAGTTTCAGAGGGTCTTGTTTCTGTGTCACTAGCCTCCAGTCGGCTCCATCAGGCCTGCAGGTGAAGCTCCACCGGCTCAGAACGGAGCGATGTCAGACGGACCCGCCACCCTCTCCCCAGACCTGCATGCCCTCACCCAGAATATCAGTAAGGAGACATTATTTCTTTCAGGTCTAACTCATTTGTGGTGCGTGTGTCAACATTTCTGACTTAAATGCGAACCTTAGTCTCAAGAACCTGACGATTTGTGATTTGACTTACTAACACCAATAATTAACATAATTGGAATGAAAAGGCTGTATAAACACAGTACAGGCCTGGAAAGAGTTTGGAGAGGCAAAAAAACTGCCTCTGCCCCGTCATCCACTTTTCTGCCTCATTGAGGATGTTTGATTCAAGTAACAGATGATAAGAAAATGGTATGTCCCATTTATCCTGCACAAAATAATGTTGATTCAAGATAGTATTCCTTTAATATATAAAATATGCTTGAAAACTCAAAATGCAAAAAAGGCCCTTAAAAATACAAAGAAATGCTAACTTGTTTAAATAGTTTCATTTGTATTGACATCTTTTTATACTTAAAATCAAACTATCCTAAATTAGGTAATAATGAATCTTATCCCTTTCATAAATAAAGTATAAAATGCCACAACGAGTGGGACTGTAGTTTGTTACTTGTGATTATTACTGGTTTTTCAAGACATTTAGGTGGAAATTATCAGCATTTCTCTATTTTCAATTGTATTGATATTCAGCTTAATTCACTTATTGTGAAGCTTTTTCTAATAATGATCTGCAATAGCATCCCATATCCCCGATCATATATCCTAAAACAATGTTCTCTGCTTCAGTTTGGTAATCCTTAGCCACTAACCAGTGTGCGATGTGGTCATCTATCTGCAGTGAGCAGCGGGGGCCGAGGCCCGGTGAGCCACAGCCAGCTGGCAGAGATAATGTCACACTTAATGAAAGGGCAGGAGCACGGTGAGAGCCCCGGCCCCGAGCTTCGGCCATTACTCCAGGGTCTCTGTGGTCAGGTGACCAAGCTGAGGCTAGATGACGCTGCAGCGCTGGCAGAGAAGGAGAAGAGGATGAGAAATGGCTCATGGTGAGTGCAGCTCAGTGAGTTCCTCCTGTCAAAACGTGGAATTACAACTTTATTCCGGTCTAATTAGTCAATGAAGTGATTTCAATGCTTTTATTCTTTTTTGTTGCTGCTTAAACACTCAAATTTTCCCACAGGGATTAATAAAGGTACATCTTATCTTTTATATCTGTATATCATCTGAACCGAACATTCTTGCAGCCGCAAAATGAGATTGCTTGTGGTTTCCAAAGACACCAAGCATTGCATTCGACAGGTGTTTACGAAAATGTGAAACCTTCTGACAAACACCAAGATTATAGGCCTTTAGTTTGTACTAAAAAAAAAGGTCTACTTAAAACTTTCATGTGACTGCATATCGGTGATTAAATAGAAGAAAAGGTTCGCTTTTTGGATCAGTGTTAAAATTTGAAGCCATCTTGTTCACATTGTTGAGGAAGAGAGGGGGAGTTGTCAGTGCAGAGACGAGGCTGATACAGAGACAATAGAGTTCATTTACAAGCACGGTTACACAGAGTAGAGCAGCACGTGGGTTCAGAGCGAACGGCAGCTGACTCCACATCGAGAAGAGGACAGCAGCTCAGTGGTACGTTTCATTAAACATCATTGGAGGCTAAAATATTAAAAGATTTTAATACTAGAAACGATTGTTCTTCTAAGATGATAACAGTTATAGCTCTAATGAAATGTTAAAGAATTGTTTCTGAAATTGTTTTCTCCTTGAACCTGCCATATTTGATCTTCTTGTCAGGCTTGTGATTAACAAAAAATGCTTGTTGGTCAAAAGGGAGCGATAATTACAAATTAAATACCACGGAATGAGATTCTAGCATCGCAATGGTCACAAAGAAAACAAAATGCATATATTAATAATATTGATACAGAGCACCTTTAAAATGGGTTGTCAAGGGATTTACCAATTATCTGAAGAAACAATAGAATAAATAAAAACAGGCACCATAAAACATGTCACTGATTCTTGGGAATTTGGATAAAACAGGTTTTAATTTTGAAAGTAAAAAGTTTGTGAAATTACAAAATCTGAAGTTATATCATTATAGGCCAAGGTCTTGGCTGTTCAGCAATGTACCGGTGCAACCTCCTCATTTTGTATTTTTTTCATAAAATAGGTTTTTCCAGTCATTACTTTGTTTTTGTAAACACCGTCAGACACAATAAAAAGTGATTTATTTTTTATTTGTATTTAGTCTAATATGTATTTAGAGCTTTTAAATCATTATCTGGCATTCTAAGTACACATATATGCTGTTAAATGTTGAATATTCACTTTTGCTCATTTTTTATACTGTTTCGCGTGTGCTCTTTTAAAAGATCTTACATCATACAACGTTAACTTTTAGCTTAAACAGACAAGTAATGTTTTTTTACTTAAAAAACACATTTTTGTATGAAAAGAGACTATTACTTTAATAACTCAACAGCACTGAAGAAACAGATTACACGCATATTCATTTAAAACAAATAAAACTCCCTCTGACGGTGGTGACACTAATCTGACGGTGGTGACAGTGTCCTCATTACAACATACAATTCCAAAATGTATACCACTTAAGTCAATGCCTTGCTTAACAACTTTATTTAACAATTTGGTACAACAAATAACAATTGTGAGAAATGTGATAAACATTTCATTAAGGAACTTAAGGTACAATTAAGCAATATCATTAATAAAAGTACCCCACCCCCATATCATCAAATATCATCATAGTTAAAAAATAAAGTGATTACAATTCATCACTGACATCATCTTAAACTGTCATCTAGTGCCCCCTACTCATAAAATAATACATAATATTCTTCTGTAAACTGTATATTGGACGTGAAGAACAGATAACAAATAACAATTGTGAACACTGTGGCAAACATTCAATAAGAAACATATAGGTTCAATGACGCAATAAGCTATCATTGACATAAAGTCAAAGTTGAGTGTAATTACCAGACATGTGGACTCGAGTCACATGACTTGGACTCGAGTCAGACTCGAGTCATGATTTTAATGACTTCAGACTTGACTTGATCAAATTCGGCATGACTTACGACTCGACTTGGACTTGAATACTATTAACTCGAGACTTGACTCGGACTTTGCCTCTTTTACTTGTAATGACTTGACATGCCTAGAGTCAAAAGCTAAATTTCCTGATCATGGACATCCTTCCCTGCAATGCGAACCTGCGAAGCCCCAAAGACCGCAAAGTGAGAGAGCCGGCAGGCAAGTGCGAGCAATGCAATCATGTGGTGGATTTTGGCCTTTTTGGATTGGATCAGGGACCTAACCAGCGTGATTGGATAATCCCCGGGTTTCCCCTCATTAATATTCACGATTTCCCCGGATTTCATCTACGGAAAAGATGCAATTGTGCCACGGAAGGGAAGCCTAGTCGAGAGCTGTCCGTCTGGTCTGCGTCTCTCTCAGTTGCAATTGGCAGGTTTAAGATCCAGATTAGGTTCATGGTTGTGAATTATCTATGTAAATCGACTCTATAGATAACACGTTCATTCTACATGTTGAATGATGATAGCGTAATACAAATATAGGCTATACATACAATGACAAAACTGCCGTGGGCGATATGTTATCCGTATCCTTTGTTAAAATTAATGTTCAATAGCTCTATGCCAATGGGAACAACAGAACGTGCGCATTACATATGGACCAATGCGACACGTTCATTACGGCCGTGGACCGATAAACACTCAGTACCGTACGCACACCAACCGGCATTTGCGTGTTTAACACCTTGTTTAACACCGTGTTTAACACTGGCGTTACCGCCGCTTAACTTAAATAATGAAGAACTGCTTTTAATTACGACTTGGCCGAGATCTTAACGTGCTGTTCATGCGTTTCCCATGAATAGCCTACTACTATAACTCGGAGCGGAGCAGGATATAATGCGCATGTGCGACGTTGCTAGGCAACGTGTACAAAGGCTGGGGGGGTGGGGGGGGATACCCCCCAGACCCCCCAGACCCCCCCTACAACGGTTTAGTTTGTCACCTTTTTCAGCCCTTCTGAGTTTGCAGGTATGTACACAAATAACTAAGATTAGGGAGGTGTACTCTGTCTCTCTCTCTGTCTGTCTGTCTCTCAAGCGCCTACCCCCAGCACCTTTCATTGTGTGTAGTCATGCTGCTTAATTGTTATGCATATTAAACATTGTTTTATTGAAATATTAGGTTTCTTTGTGATTTAAGCAAAATGTTGACCTACTGTAACTGGCATCCACTGAAGCATCAATGCCAGTTACATGCATCCACACAGTCCATGCCTCACTAGTCAAGGCGCTTTACCAACTTTAGGATGACAGTGGTGCCTTCCGTGCTCATACATTTCTAACCCACCATTCACACACAATACTTTGAAGGTCTTTGGGCGCATGCGTATATACAGATATATAAAATATATGCATAGTTTAATCTGTATGTATAAAAAAATACTGAAGATTAGGTTCATATGTTGAAATTGTGTGATCGTTAGTCTGATAATGGCATTATTAAGTGAAGAGTACATGATGACTTGTTCAGGACTCGAAGAAGCTTGGGACTTGGACTTGGACTCGACTTGGCTTTGGTGTTACTTGGACTTGGACTCGACTTGCCCTTCTCTGTCTTTACTTGGGACTTGACTTGGACTTGACTGCTGAGACTTGGGACTTACTTGGGACTTGCCAAACAGTGACTTGGTCCCACCTCTGGTAATTACTATAAAAGCTGCATTTCATCTAAAGCGGGAGTGACATATTGAACACTTTGACTTAAGAGTTTAAGGTTTGACGGTTACCACTGACATATATTACTTTTTACTGACCCCAGTGAAAATTCAGCCTCCTATAAGGTATAGTCAGAGTAGTCTTACCAATACCAGATGACAAATTCAAGTGTGGAAATATATTGTTTTAACATATATTTGGTTAAATGTTGTCATGCTATTTTCATTTGGCTTTAGTCATTGGAGATGCATAGCCTACAAGGGATATTGTAGGTGTACTATGTGCTATGTAGGTAGGTAGTAGGTGCACTATGTGCATCCCCCATGACGTAAGCCAAATGAACATAATAGTGAATTTAGAAAGAGAGAAGGCACACCTCATCCCCTAGGATTGGGCGATAGGCCGATGGTATATATATATATATATGGTTCATCAATGGTGGTAGTAGCATGCAGTGTATTGTTATTGTGGTAAAAAAATATACTTTAGCCTCCCTTGAGGACAATTTGGAGGTTTTTGTCACCACCGTCAGACAGTATGTCACCACCGTCAGACAGAAAACCTGACGGTGGTGATGTCTGACGGTGGTGACAAAAACCTACTCTTTTACATGACATGCATGAGTTGTTCACATTAGCCATCTTGTTTCCCCTCGTTTGCTAGCTACCCCAGACCTCGTCTTAAAAAGTATACATTTATGTCATAATCTAATCTAATATTTTCTATACAAAAGAGACGGTGTTGACATGTTATGGTTGTGACAGTAGCAGTCAGATAAAAAATGTACAAGTTTTAGAGAAAATAGCAAACTTACAGGAGCTTGAGTGATCTTGAAGCATACAGTAAAGCTGAAGGTTTGAAAAGGGGGTCCTCAGGAATGTAGTTGCCCTTGTAGTTGGCTGATTTTATTGCCTTTTATAAATATCTGACGGTGGTGACGAATATGTGGGACGCATTTTGAGCAACCACAAAATAATGGTAAATATGATTCAAAATTCACTGTTTGTAGTTTTTAATACATATTACAATGTACTCTTTCATTTGGTAAGAATATTATTCTATTAAATTATTACTTTTTGTTTTTTTAATCAAGTTGAAATGATTATCTCCTATCCGAGGACAACTGATTTTGTAGGCAATGGGCCACTATATAATCATTAAATTAATAAAAAATAAAACTAAAACTATGAAAGAACCTTACATCTGTGCAAAAGACCCTCTGATTATAACCTTGATTCTTTTTATTCATGAAAATGTTATTCATTTCCAACAGAATTAGCACTTTTCTTAGTGGGACATGTTTTTGGCAAAGTTTCAAGAATCAGTGATGTATGTTAACATGGATTAGATGTAGTGCATTTGTTTTATTCTATTTTGACATTCAAAACTTTAATCATTGAAAATGTAGGTTTTTTTCACTAAGTTTGAGTTATATTCCATATCTTTATGGTTATTAAAGAGTGCATGCCTCACTTTCAGGTTCATATTTGTATTTTGTTCCCACCTGTGACATGTCTCCACGCTTTAATGTTCAAAAAGCTCTTTATGTTTCTCATACTGCCTGTGCTGCAGCACCTCTTTTCACCCTCTGTCTGAAACCAGAGCCCAGTCTGCTGTGATTGGTTAGCTGGCCGGCTCTGTTGTGATTGGTCAACCGCTTAAAGATGTCCCGCCCCTTAGCCTATCATATTCAATGTGTTGCAGTGCTAGCTGATGTAAGCATGAGTGTTGCCTTTAGGGGGAGTGTGTGGGAGAGAAACTCCCTCTGGAGGGAACTTTGGGATATTAGCCTTTGCAGACCATTTACATGCACCCAAACCTATATAACACACTACAGGAAGGGGAAAACCCCAAAAGCATAATAGGGCCTCTTTAACCAAGTGTTCCCTTTCTGTCCCTCCACTCTGAAGGGAGTTGGACTCGGCCATGGAGCGTCGTTTGGAGGACATGGAGAGGAGGCTGAAGGAGCATGTGGACCGGCGCCTGGACGCTCTGGAGCAGAAGCTGGAGAAGGCCCTGCTGGTCGCCCTCGGCCAGGGAGTCATGAGCAGCTCAGCGGGAGGGGGAGCCTCCCCAGGACTGTCGGAGCAGACTGCCCAGACATCGGCCTCCCAATGACCTCCACACTTCTAAAAGACTAACAAGATATATAACCTGGAAGCATTTCTGTCCGAGAGGCAGTGCAGGACGCAGACACAACAGTTTTTAAAAAGGGCTGACATGAAATAACCCAATAATCTGCTGTCACTTAAGATGCTGTGTCCAGCCTCTGTAGCGGTTAGTTTATCTCTAATCTCTGGGGAAACTAAAAACTAAATGTGACACTAGTGGACAGCCACAGTGAAATACCTGGATGTAGGACTGTCGAAAGAGAACCAAAAATGTGTAACCGCAGAAATCCCATGACTAGATCACACAACAAACATGTCCTGTGGCTGCAATGCATTATGGGAAAGATTGGAGTACATCACCCCAAAAAAAAAAACGAGCAAGTTTTTGAAACCATTAAACAAGAAATGAAGTAAAACGGATCGTGACCAACATGTGATCTTATCCATGTTGTTGGCAGGTTTTAGAATGATAATCATGTTCACGAAACCCCAGCAGAACATTTATTTATTCACATTAAAATATGCTCCAATGTGTCCTCACAGGATACGTGATCTACACGATCCTCGACTATAAAACCTTTATTCTCATCACCAACATGTACTGTAACAGCCTACTGGGAAGCGTTCTGGTCAGGCCTTAAATGTCAGGTTCAGTACGGTTTGGTTTGGAACACATATACTCCTGTAAGAGGAGTGTGTTGAACTGATATAAATGTGTTTTATTATGATGCTGTAATGTCCGAAATAATGTACATGTCTAACAGTTTGGTGCCAATGCTTACTAAAGGACTGTTGGAGCTGTGATGTTAAAGGTTTTAATTAATGTGCTGAAGTAGCAATAAAAATATATTTATGCAGATGCAGTCATTATTTTCTTGGGTTGATTGATATCTCTGTTAATCATTGGCGGTTCTGCCCAAATGTACTAGGAAAGGTCTTGCTGGAGACAGTTATTTTATGAGAGGGGCACATTTACTGCAGGACAAAGAAGACAAAGACAGTACTCAAGATTTCAGCTCTTAGTGAAGTTATAGCGCACAAAACTCCATTTAGTCACATGATTTGTCAATGACTTTGTTACAATTGTAGTTTAGATACTTATTTTTGGTTACTTTGGCCCACGTTACAGCACAGTCTTGTCTACACTGTCACACTATCACAAATACACTTTCACAGATTCCTCTTCTGGAGGGGGGGTCACAGAAGCTCAGTGTTACATTGGCACTGGCCCCCTTTTGGTCACGCCATAGAATGGCCAGTGCTGTCAATGGTAAAGCACTCTGAAACCAACATGCTTGTGCAACCGAAATGCATAACATCCTACATAGACAGATAAAAGACAAGAAAGTTAGATGATTTTTGTTGAGCAAGGCACTTATTTGGAAAAGATCAGTTAGAAAGCTGAAGGTGAGCAGAACAGTAAGAAGATCAGGAATGTGAATAAATGGCGAAAAGAAAAACACACAAACCGGAAATCCATGGCGGTTCTAGGGGGGCCAAACAGGGGCCAGTGCCTCTATGACAGGGAGGTTTTACCCCCCCCTGTGGCCCCCCTCCAAAAGAGTAAATCTATGACAATGCAAAAGTAACTGTGCTGTCACCTGGGCCAAAGTAAGCTACTGAAACAAATACACAACAAAGCACAAATAAGATTAAGATCAAATAAAAACTGAGTTTGGCTGCATAAATAATATTTGCATTATCCCAAAGTTATGTTATTGTTCTGTTTCTTGGGCCAAAGATGAAATAAAAATTGTATCGAGGTCATTGACAAAAACTCTGTTACTTAATCAAACACTAATAATGGTATTTTATGTATTTATATACGATATAATTTTAAACTAAAACTTAACATCTCCCCCTCTAATTAAAGGATTGGCCCCATCACGGCCCCCCAGTATAATTAATCTAAAACTGCCACTGATGGCAAACAAAAAGCAGAACATTTTAGCATAGTTTGGTTTCTTTGTGCTCAACATATGACTCAAAAGAGTTGACAATGTTAAAAAAATGATGCTTTGTGTTGGCAGCGGTAATAACAGGAAAATGTAGCTCAAGAGTTTCCAGAAGGGTGAAGGCAACTTAGCCAATGTTTCCCGACAGGCCATCCAGTAACGCTGACTCACAAATTGGTCCAAAATGAACCATAAAGGTCATTGAAAGTCTTCTTTTGTGGTAAAGTGCATAATTAACTTCCATACAGAGGACATCTGAATCTTGTTCTGAAACTAAAACGAAAAGACGGTCGATGCCGGGGTTCTTTCTACACATGAGCAAACTGCCAGCTGTGAGCTGAGTCGACAGAAAGGAAAAGGGATGGAGGACGTTAAATTATAAAAGAATGTTTGGCTGTTTTTTGTCAGACATGTGGAGGGCAGTCACTGAGTCGGCAGAGTTGAGAACAAATCTGCTAGGTTAATCAGTATGACACATCTCAACTAGGTCGTCTTTCATTTTGACAACCGGGTCAAAATGAAAGAAAAACTCCCCGCTCATCTTCTGCTGCTGCTGGACATCATTTATCTATTCCATGGGGGGATTCAGGGATGGAGTGACTCCATAATAAATTCCAATTTGAAAGAATGCTAAAGTAATAGATAATCAATCTTTATTATATAGGTACTTAACAAACAACCATTAACAAACAAAGCAATTGTAATCAATCATGTTTGTTATATATTGTATTGTAGCTTAAAAGACAATTACTTGCTGATGTCATTAGTAAACTGTGCAGTTCCTTCAGCGACAGGCTGCTGCACCCGCAGAGTCTCACGGACAGATACCGCAGGTCCTTCCTTCCTGCAGTGGTCAGACTGTACAACCGTCATGGCCCCCGTAGACCCCCACACATATAACAACACAGACTATAACATCCCACACCATGTGTAATATAATGTACACACAGTTAATAACTATATTTATCTGGCTGCTAAACTATTTTTGTGTCTTCTGTACAATTGTGTAATTGTAGTATGTTTGTATCTTGGGTGTAACATTAAGCTGTCTTTGGCTCTTTTTGCTGTAACGAAGGAACATTTCCCCTCTGTGGGACGAATAAAGGGATTCTGATTCTAAAGATAATAGATAATGTTTGCATATGCATATAAAACTATCTATTCTATATGAAGTATTTTTCAGTAATTACCAAATTATTTGTGAACTATTACAACAAAAACAATGTTGAAAACAGGTGTTCCATCTATCCAATGTTACTAAACATTTAGTTATCATTTACAAAAACTCAATATTGTTGATAAAATGTAACAATAATAATTGATAAATAATACTTGGAGCATAAAATGTAATATATTGTGGACAAAATTGATTTAAAAAATAATAATAATTTAGTGTTTCCTCCTTATGTTGTTGACTTTTCTTAATGCAGTTTGTATGTAGTCCTTTGATGATGTCAACCCATTTTTAATAACGAACTACAACAAAACCAAAACGCATTTGACTGGTGGAGCATGGATTTTAATAACAAAAAAACATGTTCCACCGATTATTTAAACATATTCTAAAATAAATTGCTATCTGCTGGAGACACCAAATCTTCTATAACAAATACTTGACCAAATTGCAATGACAAGGATAAAATCGATTTCACTTTTTCTGAGCCATGTTTTTTCAATAAGCAGATATGTAGTGCTGATTGATTAATATAAAATCCTACTAGCCACTTCAGCGCAGTTAACACTCATTTATGTTGGGCTTGATAACCCATTGAACCCAAATGCAGAACACAAAGCAGTGAGATAGGGAGAGGCTTCCAAAAGGTTTATTAAGAATACTCATGTAGAGGCAGAGTGTTGTCCAGGTGGAGTAGTTGGGCAGCTATCCTGTCCAGGAGGGGACGGAAGCAGGAGTCACGCGGGATGACTGCAGAACCAGGAATTAGAAACTTGGATAAATAACTGGAGTATGCTGTGGCACAACGGGCAAGACCGTTTCCAACTAGCTGTGTGGCAGAATCTGAGTTGTGACGGCTTGGTGGAGTTGGAGCCCAGTATTTGAAGCCCAGCTGATTGAGATGGACAGCAGCCTGGCACCTGCACACCAGATCCCACTCCTGTAATCAAGCACACACACACACACACACACACACACACACACACACACACACACACACACACACACACACACACACACACACACACACACACACACACACACACAGGGCCTGACAATTGATGTTATAAACTCTCTGTTATAAAGCCTAAGGCATTGGCTCACTTCATCTGACTCCCATGAACAGGCACAGAGGACATGTCACTGACCTCACTGTATCAGAGTGTTACATAACACCCTCGCTCCAACGGGCCTACACACACACATCGGGGCCAACATTGTGTCATCATGCTTTGTTGAACTCAGTATGTCAGTGTGTATCATGGCGTACAGGGAGGAAATGTTTGACAGATGATTCATTTCTTTCCCAACTTGTTTTCTCGGTCTGGTTGTGAACAGATCCGGGGTCGTGTCAGAGTTCATTTATGCTTTACTCTTTTCGGTGCCGGACAGTAACGAGGTATTTACTCAAGTACTCTATTTATTGTTATATACATGTTCATAAAAAGCCATTTTTTTCTCCTCATACTTTCTCCTCATACTTCACCCTCTGTCTGAGACCAGAGCCGTGGGTACGGTCAAATAGTCAGTTAGGCTTACGAAGGTTCCTAACAGAATGAAATGGGTTAGGGTTAGGATCAGGGGTACCCAACAGGTCGATCGTGATCGACTGGTCGATCTTCAAAGCCTTCACTGTCGACCCCTAGCATTTTCACATTTTCTAAAAAAATAAAAATGTTCATGCTCTGGTTGGTTGGTGGTTTTAACAAGCTTTTTAGACCTAGCTCTGGCTTGTTGATTTGAATCACGCATAGGTCATTTTACAAACTCCAATTGGTTATATGATATGCTGAGGTCTATGAATGGCTGCATGCAATTGTGGGCGGGGTTAAAAAAAATCATATCCTGACGGACATCTTGAAAAAACAGTAACTTTAAACTGTGCCAAGTTCTGCCAACTTTAACTAACAGTTAACATTGATATGGCTGAGGGTCCGGCAAAAAATAAATCAAAAACGTATTATTTCCATCCGGAATGGGAGCATGAATATCTTTTCACATCAGCAAAAGAGAAGACTATATGCCTTATATGCCAACAGGCGGCAAAACGTGGCAACCTGGAGCGCCATCATGCTAGCACCCATGCTAAATTCAAAGACTCATATCCACTCAACAGCGCATTAAGATCAAAAAGAATTGATGAACTGAAAGGAGGACTAAAAGCACAGCAGTCGCTTTTCATCGTGCCTACAGCAAAGAGCAAGGCAGACAGAAACGTCCTTCCGAGTTAGCCATATTTGGGCTAAGCACAAAAAAACATTTACGGATGGTGAGTTGACCAAAGAAGCAATGAGCGTTACAGCTGACGTCTTGTTTGCTGATTTTAAAAACAAAGAGGACATAAAAGTAAGGATAAGAAGTGTACCACTTGGTGCACCTACTGTAGCCAGACGAGTCGAGTCATTGTCTGAAGATGTATCCCAGCAAGTATTAAAAGACTTATCTTTCTCGGAATACTTTTCAACTCAATTTGACAAATCTACCGACGCCACAGACACAGCCCAGCTAAGTGTGTTTGTCCGAATGATCGGTGTTCGTCGCGTTGTGCAGAAAAGACCCAGACTTTCCACCATTTGTAAACTATCACTTTGTGATACACCAACAAGCATTGGCAGCTAAAGCAATTGACATGTCACATGTAATGAATGTTGTTGTTAAAATAGTCAATTCAATTCGCCCAAAAGCGCTTCAGCACCGGCTATTTAAGTCTTTATTGGACGAACTCGACTCTGCATAAGGTGATTTGATCCTTCACGCAGAGGTAAGGTGGCTCAGCAGTGGCTCAGTCAGTAGGGGCTGGGAATCGTAGGGTCGCCGGTTCAAGTCCCCAAACAGACTTGAAATATGGAAAGTGGACTGCTACTTGGAGAGGTCCCAGTTCACCTCCTAGGCCCTGCTGTGGTGCCCTTGAGCAAGGCAACGGACACCTCCAATCCCCCCTCCCCATTGCTCCCCGGGCGCTGCACAATAGCTGCCCACTGCTCCTAGTACAAGGATGGGTTAAATGCAGAGGACCAATTTCACTGTGTGCTCTGCTGTGTGCATGTGACAAATAAAGAGGGTTTCATCCTCCGATTCTATCTATCAGTCGGGGCAAGGTGCTCCAGCGTTTTCTGGATTTGCTGCCAGAGATCATCAGTTTCCTGAAGTCGAGGAACGAGGAGTATGAGCAGCTGTCCGACGATACTTGGTTATTGGACTTGGGGTTCCTTACCGATCTGTCCGCAAAACTCAATGACCTTTACCGAGAATTGCAATGGAAAGACCCAGAGCTTGGTCACATGATTAGCGCAGTGGAGGCATTCAAAGTGAAGCTCAGTTTGTGGACCACTCAGTTAAGACTTCCAAAATCTTGAAAAGGTGTCAAAAACCTCACAGACAAAACCGCTTTTCATCCTGAAGTCTGCGCCCATTTGAACAAACTGACATCAGAATTTGGTGCATGATTTGTGGAGGTACAAGAGATGGGGCAAGTACTTGGTTTTATATCAAACCCTTTCCTCAGCATTGACATTGAACAGCTGTCAGTAAAAATGCAGGAGGTGTTTACATTACCTGTGGGCGTTGACAGGGAAATTATTGAAATGCAAAGCGACATTGAATTGAAGGCCAGAGCAAGAGACCAGGACTCTTGGTCTCTCGTGAGTAGAGAGGTTGCACTGATTGTGTCATGTGCACTTAAACTGAAGGCCTTCTTTGGCTCCACATACTTATGTGAAATGGACTTTTCACAAATGAAAATAAAATCCAAGTATAGAACTCGTATGACTGACACACATCTTACCTCAGACTGGCAATCACTAACTATCAACCAGATTTTAAAAGACTTACAGATAATGTGCAGTCACAGCAGTCTCATTAAAGTCAGGCTGATAGAGCAAATTGAGCATTGACAGATGTTGTGCATTGAACAGAGAAACTTAATATGGATTGTGTGCATTGAACTGTAGGCTAATATCTGTAAATGTGAATATTATTAGTTGAACTGAGAAACAAAATAGTCAGTGTTGGGCAAGCTACTTGGTAATTTTAGTGAGCTAAACTACCAGTTACTTTGCCACAAATAAAGCTTCACTACACAAAACCTATCATCACCCAGTCAAATGTGGCACTATCATTACTGGCCATGACGGAGACGTCAGTGCGCTAACGCTACATAGGAACTCGGAAGAGAGCGCAAGAATACAAATCATTACCTCCAGATCATGTCAAAACGATCCCGTGCCATTGCCTTGGGGACGTGTGTCTGGTACAGCCACTTCGTCTGCCTCCAATAATCCCGGCGTGCTGGCAGTTTCAGGATACCAAAAGAGAAGCAGAGCCTGACAAACGTTTTCATCTCAGTTTTTTTCTGTGACAGAGACTGGCCACAATATAACACAGAAAACTCAGTCCAGAACTGGGTTCTATGCTACAATCGGACTCACGATACCAAGGGAGTGAATAAAGCACCGGGGAAGCAGTCACGTGAAGAGTCGTCGGTCCCACGTCGAGCTTGCGGGGTCACCACGGCGACGAACAGATCACTCACCCTTGTAGTTGTGACCGGGTCACGGCACCATTGTAGTGGCATGGTACTCTCTCTTTGCTTTGTGTATTTCACAGAAGGAGACCATCACCGTTGGCAACTTTGCCGTTTATTTTGGACATCAGGTAGAACAATTAACAGTCAGTCCCGGTGTCCTCACACACACACATACACATCTGAAAAATTTAAAAGAAAAAGAAAGTACTTTTCATAAACAAACAAGAGAAAAACTGTCACTTGTCATGAATAAGGACGTGCTCGACCGTTCGGGAGCTATACGTTTATAAAATACAACATTAACCACCCCTTAGTATTGAATCAAAGTAATTAATATAAAACAATAGCGGAGCTCCTAACTCTTGCACCTACCAGGTAGACAGCAAGGTCCGACTGCTGTTCTCCCCCGGGGTGCACGACCCTAATCCACAGGGGTGCTGCCTTTTTGTACCGTAGGATAATTAAGTTTCATATGTTGTGTGATGAGTTTTTATGGCAAGTGGAATCATACTACACCTTAACTCCGTTACACTAGCCAATAGAAGCGCGAGTGTTACATAGTGATGTCATTATGTCAGTCATGAATTGCTGTGTAACACACTATTCTAACATTTATTCAGAGTCATGTCTCAGGCCACCTGATGAATTTAAGCCCAATATTCACCCTACTTTTGCTTTCAACAAACTCTGAGTGAAAATATCTTTTCTACAGAATTCAACACTATTTTCCAGTGGTTGATAACTTTACAATTGAACAGAGTTTACGTGGACATTGTTTATAAAGTACCCTTTTCCGGAATCAAGTCGACTGACAACACTTTTAAAACTAAAATGTATTTTATTTTTTTTGAAAAATTCTCATCAAACACATACAGACAAAAAATACTATTAAAAAAATATTCCATCAAGGGCAAACACATCGGAACAGACCTACGGTAACCTGCAGTATCCTCTTTGCAGCTACAGACGTGGGTTAGTTTTACATAAAAGGTCTGTGATGATGAAAAGTAAATCGGGATCAGAAAATAAACTGCTTTAAGAAATATTTCGTAAGGGTTGAAGCATCAGTTCCTAGGGTCTTAAAGTTGCCCTTTTAAGGGTGTGCGCAAGTTTAACAGAAGAAAAGTAGGCCTAGTAGTTGGGCTAATAAAGAAACGTTTTTATATGCAGTCGGTGAGGCCCCAGACACACACTCCTATTGGTTGCTTAGTTTTCCAAAGTGTTCATGATTGGTGGCAAAACACGGAGCCAACTGGGGATGGGTTGACTGGTTGGGCTGTTGATTGTACTCGTTCAGCTGTGAGGTCAGGGCTCGATCTCCTCTGGGACGATGCTGAGGATGATGTCCTCGTTGCCTCGCCTCACCACCATTCTCAGCGACTCGTCCCGCTTTATGGCTGCGCTCACATCACTGGCCAAGGCGATTGGCTCGCCGTTGATGCTGATGATGACGTCTTTCTCCTGCAGGCCAGCACTGTCACCAAGAAGGAGAGCAAAGGTAAAACATATAAAAAACAATTGTAGGCATTTGTAGATCGTAATGGATTTACAAAGCATTTTATTAAGCCTTGTGCATCATTAGGGACATTTTTGATACATTTTACACTTTGGTTAATTCATATGCATAAGTCTTTCTCAATCGATCCCATCAAAATCAGAATCAAGTTTATATTCAGGTATGTTTATACATACAAAGCATTTGCTTTGTTGTGCATACATAAACAATCTAAGAAAATACATTTTGAACCATTAAAACCCTTTTTTAAATCCCGCGACCATAACAGCGTCAAAACATGCATTTTATTATATCAGGCTTTTAATATAAAGATCTGGTTTGAACAATTTACCTTTAACTATTTGCACTTAATGCATTAAAAAACGTAATAAAAAAACTACAAATTAATAGAAATTAATCCTGTTGCTCATAATTGACATAATTAAAAAGTGGAAAAAACAGCCCTGCACTGATAGTACCGAAAAGTTATTAACAATGTAAAATACTATTTATATAGGAGTACAGATTTTCTGTAAATGTTCTATTTATTAGGAATAATAATATAATATGTACATCTTTCTCAGTTTTTTGATGCAGTTATTTTGTCATGTACTGTTGGCTTCATCAAAGCAACTTTTTTTAAATGGATAAAGAGCCAATAAATGTAATAAAGCCACCACAACATCTGCATTAGGACTTGATAGGTTACTGATTGATCAGAATCAAAATACTTGATCAACCCCGGAACAGCTGTTTTGGTCAGGCCATTTTTGCAATCATCTTAAGAACTATTTCCATTGTTTGAATGAATCAAACCTGCCATGTGGGGACCACAAGAGAGGATCATGGGACATATTTGGATTTGTGTCTTTGATATAGATCTTTTCCAGACACAGATGAATAATTTCCTTTAAGGCCTTTGCTCTCTGAGTGATTCATATGTCTTTATTGTTTCATCATATGTAGTTCAAAGCTTATTTCAGTCAGGAACAATAGCGTTAGTATTCCCTCCTCAGCTGCATCTAATCAGCTGATTAATGACCTCCAATCCAATTACCACTTACATGAGACACAATCTCCAACAGCCAATCATCATGCTGCAGTCAAATTTAAATCTGTTCTCCTCTCTCCTGCAGTCAGCTGTTAATGAGATTACATATATCTCTGTTTCACAACATTTCGATGTAACCCCTGTGCGGAGAAACGTTCTTTGTGAGAAAGATGCGAAAGGTGATGTAACAAATATATTTAACAGTAATCTCAAAGTAAGAAACAACAACAGTATACGTCGGGTTACTTTTTTCAAAAACATTCCGTTCCTCTCCTCAGTTTACAAAACACAAGTGAAAAGAACTTATGATTTATTATCAATTCTCTATTATCATTTTCTTTTTGTGAATGACTGAAATTAAGAAGCAAAAAAAGGATAATGCTGCATTTAAAGTTATTCACAGAAATATTGGAGAACCTAAGAACATGCTACATGTACTGATTTATAAGTATTGCAAATAGCAGATAGTCACATGACACAGGAATTAGGTTATGTTTGGGTCTTCAAGGGGGGGTTGTCTATTCTACTTACGGCTGCAACTTCCTGTCAAGATATGATATCACGATTGGGGTCTTATCACCAAAGGCTATTCACATTTCTATCATTTTGTGCACACGTCAATAAATGTTCCTTTAAGCAACATACATTTCTCATGATTGAGGTTCAATGAGTTGAACCCAATGCACTGTCTTTATATTTTCTAAATATAAAGCGCTCCAGAGTAAAGAGCGATCAGAATAAGCTTGACTTAGATGAACTATGAAGTTGTTTGTTCTCTGTGCCAGAGACAGTTGGACAGTCGGGGTGGGATAACTCATGATTCTGCCTCCACTGCCAGCCTTCATCCCGGCAAGACAGCAGCTTTGAAACCAGGGGCCAACTTTCCACATCCTGCAGCCTTCACACAAAGGGAGTTCACATCTAATAAATGTCCTTTCAGTAAGATCGGATTATCCTGACTCCTGTCGGGGTGCCTAAACTAACCACACAATAAGAAAACAAACTCTGCCTGCTGTTTTCTCAGGTGGAACGCTGCGGTTCGCTGTCAACAAGCTTTTCATGTGGATAGTAAAAATCTTTCCAGGAACAAAATACTGTAAATTCAGCAGAAGTGAGCATGCACCCTCCTTTCTATTTTTTTACATGTTGCAAGCTTTATTACTGAGAGCGAATCCAAAATTGTGCTTTTACTGGCATTACAATTACAAACTCACTGCAGATGATAAATGCAGAAATACATGGAAATACAGCTTGTTGATGTGACATATTTGCAGGGGCGGAAGATGCTTTACTTGAGTAAAAATACTAATACATTATTGTCAAAATACTTCATGACAAGTAAAAGTCCTGCATTCAAAATCTTACTTAAGTACCAAAAATATTCTCAGCAAATTGTACCTAAAGTAGAAAGAGTATAAGTAATCATAAGCATCGTAAGCAAAATTGCCTTTATGTGTGTATATAATAACATGTGACATTTCTGGATGATTTTGCTGCATCAAGTAGCATTTAACTGTTGTAAATTAACAACTTTCTGATTTACTTTTTGTAAATATTTAAATAGTTTGAATACTTGAGTCCTGGACTGAGACTTGTAGGCCAATTTTCGGGACTCGTGACTTGACTTGGACTCGCGCAGTGATGAACTCAGACTCGAACTCGGACTTGCACATTGAGCATCGGACTTGGACTCGGACTACAGCAAGTTTTGTCTCGAGTCCGGATGTACTCTCTGGTGCTACTTCTCAGTCTAAAGATTTGCAGAGACACTTGGACTCAGACTCGAGCATAGGTAATGATGACTGGAGTTTTCTTGGGTGACTCCAACTTGGACTCGAAGAGTGGGGACTCGAGAGTGACTCGGAGTTGAGAATTGGTGACTTGACTACAACACTGGTTAGAAGTAGCTAATAAATATAGTGGAGTAAAATTAAATTGTTTCCCTTTTAAATGCAGTGGAGTAGAATTATATAGTAGCATTAAATGGAAATACAAGTGTTCTTAAGTAAAGTACTTAAGTAAATGTACTTAGTTCCTTCCCACCCCAGCATATTGGACAGTACACAGCAGATAATGTGGTAATGAGATGTGGTGAGAGAAGCACTCACGCCTCAGCTGGAGTCCGGCTGATGACCTCGATGACGTACGCCCCGGAGGTGACATCTGGGAAGTCTGACTGGCTCTCCTTCAGCTCCTTAGCCAGCCTGATGGGAGGAAAGATGAGGAAAACAGCCGAAACATGACCTCTTAATTCAACCAGAAGGGATGATGCACTGTGACTCATTTAAATTCCAACATGTTAAGCATCGCTCTGATTAATTATGACACTCTGGCAAATGTCAAGCTTTTAAAAGCTGCAACCACAACACTACTGGTCGCATTTTAATGAAGCACGTCGCCGTTAAGTGGTCACGGTACATATATTTTATCGTGTTCTTCAGGCTCAACAGATTCCACTAGCTAACTAGTTCCAGGTTAGCACATAAAGCCAAAATTATACAACATCAGACCATTTTTCACTGACCAAATCCTTCAGTTTTTTCAATATTCTTTAAAAACAATGCCAAAATGTTGGCAATATATTAATATAATAAACTATAAAACAGATTAAATGTATTTGATATAATTTAATTGTTTACAATTACTCTCCAGGCAGCCAATAGGATCTCTGTCACAGTAAACATTTAAAAAGCATAACCAGGAAACTTAAAACTGACTTATAACAGTGGTTTGTATTCCACAGACATACACTGTTTTTTTAACATCTAAAAAAATACAATTCATCAGGCAAAATTCCCCACAGTTATGATCTTATTAACAATAATAGAAATCAAGAACAGAACAATGGTACGTCAAAGTGTCCTCAAATGGTCATCGCTTGCAACTGCCCTATGATACAATGATACATTTGCCAAAAAAATGACAAAATGTTTCTATTAAGCTCCCGTTTTTTACTCCTGTATAGTGAAAGAGATGGAAATCAATATTTAATGTTATGAAATGCTCTGTAAAAGTCATTTGTATAGTTACAAATATTGCTTTTATAATATATTTTTATCTATGTTTGAAATGTATACGCTGTCATAAAGTGAAGCTTGTTTTTGGAGTTTTGAGGCGTTTCCTACTGTAACTCTGGAGGCGTAGGCGGTACTCTGTATGTGTCCTGTGTTAAACTGCATTCCTATTTATGATTTTTATTAGACAGCAGGTACTTAAAGCTGAGGTCATGATAGCATAACATCACCGCACATTTTATGTAGAACAGTCAGTACGAAGATCTGTTTCAGGGATCGTCTGAAGATTAATCAGATCAGAAAAAAATTGAGCCTCATTATCATCTGATGAAAAAAAACGACATGGTAATATGATTACGTCTAGTTAATAGTTAAGCAGGAACTTACGATGAGGTGAGACTCATCATCCTGACGCCGATGTATTTCTTCTTCTGGAACGTTTTACCTGGAGGAATAACAGGCACATGATATTGGTGTTGCTGACGTGAATGAAGTCATTATTTTCCTCATTCACCCAATTAATTAGTTGCATTAATTAGCAGTAATTAACATATGAAGACAATAGTTTAAAAATGTGTTGGCCGATTTGGAAAATGTTGGAGTGATTTGGGATGTTATTGAGGATGTTGAATACATTTTGGGAATTATCAGGATACAAAATGAAAGGCTTAACAAGAAAGTGGCCATGTTTGTTCTCCCGGTGGACTGATTAGGATGGATTTTGGGTCGATTTCAAGTTTTAGGCGACTCAAAACTGCCATTCTTTTACCTTAAGAATATCAGAAATTGCTAAGAAACTCTTAATAAACCTAATAAAAATCGGACCAACAATTTTTCAGCTACTGCTGTATACGCTAATGAATGCTAATTAACGTAACTCAGGTCAATTGTCAAAATTGGCCAACATATGCAAGATGGCATCCGGCTATCTGGTTTCTTTGTACTGCGAAACCGTACTTTTTATTTCTAACATAAAACTTTTGGGAACTCAACATTTCCGGGTTCACACTGCCGGCAAGTACACTATTCATGAGTGTTACAAGAATAAGACACATTTTAATATCTTGATCCTCTGTCTTTGGCCCTGTCTTTGATATCCTCTTTGTGAAATGGCAGAAAGTGAGCTGTAGCGAACCTTTGGCTGTCTGTTGTGTGACTCTGCCAGGAACTGTCTGATCTTGTCTGATGGGATTGCGAAGGAGATTCCTGCTGTGACCTTCAGAGTGTTGATGCCAATCACCTCCCCATCCTGCAGGAGACACACACACACACACACACACACACACACACACACACACACACACACACACACACACACACACACACACACACACACACACACACACAGGCACATTAGTTTCACATTATTTCTCCATTATTTCTTGGAAACCCCAGAGGAAAAGTCTAATTTCCTCTTTTTAAACACAGCTTCTCACTCCACATTGTTCTGTGTTTAGAAACATTACCAGAGCAGACTTTTAATCAGAGTCAGCTGTGGAATGCGGCCAAGCGTTACCTAAACTCTGTTTACTTTCCTAACAAGGACTTTATGAGCCTTGCTGTTTGTTCATATGACATTACGTATATCTCTGTTTCGCAACATGTGGATGTGGCCATCGTAAGCAGACACTTTCTTTCTGTCCACGAGGCTATGATGCGAGAGGTGATCTAACTAATACATTTGACATGAAATTTAGAGTGAGAAACAGTTTAATCAGCATTTAGTTTCTAAATGGCAGAAAACTAAGATGTAAAAAAGGGTAATAATGCATTATAAAGTTTTTCACAGAAAAATTGGAGACCTTAATAACATGCTACATGTAATAATTGATCTGGTATTTTGCGTGGCAGATAGTAAAATTACACTGCAATGAAAATTAGAATAGTGTTATGGATTATTAGTTATGTTAGGAGCTTCTCAAGGAAGGTCACACAAATGTGCACAATTAAAAAAAATGTATTAATCAAATTACAGAAAGAAAATTAGAAGTAATGCATGTGGTAGAAGCATTTTAGAAAAATAAATATCAAATAATAACACAAATAAAATCCTACTCCAAGCAGAGAAGGAGAACAGATATTTTTTTTATTAATCCAATGAGTTATTAACAATATTGTATGTCTGTATCTGCCAGACACCCTGACAGCAGGGGGCACACAATTATTTAAATCATACTTCATGAAAGACTTGATTTTTCCTGCAAATATGGTGAAAAAACCATGAGCGTATAAAGGTTTATATACATATATAGGTATTAGCTGTAGGCAAAATGTTGAATCTAGGTTGTACTGTATATTTGTCCTTTACTCACCAGATTGACGAGTGGTCCTCCTGAGTTGCCGTACTGCAAGTAACAAAAAAAGCCCACAAAGAATGTAAATCAGAGAAATCACAACTGGTAGAACCAAATCATTGCCTTAAGCCAAAGAAATGGGAATAAATATTTGAATAGATTGTCATTCAAAGGCATCAATGCAAACATTACGAGTTACACTTTGCACATTTTGTATTGGTTATCACTAACCAGATGAATGCAGAGGATTTAATCAGGGACCAGTGGAATCAACATGAAACACACTTGGACTGCGTCAAAGATATTTCTATACTACTTGAAATGTGTCTGTCGGTCGGTCTGTCTGTCTGTCTGTCTGTCTGTCTGTCTGTCTGTCTGTCTGTCTGTCTGTCTGTCTGTCTGTCTGTCTGTCTGTCTGTCTGTCTGTCTGTCTGTCTGTCTGTCTGTCTGTCTGTCTGTCTGTCTGTCTGTCTGTCTGTCTGTCTGTCTGTCTGTCTGTCTGTCTGTCTGTCTGTCTGTCTGTCTCAGTCTCTTCACTTACGTTGATGATGGCGTCCGTCTGGATGTAGTCCATGTCTGAGTTGCGGAGGCCCAGCTCCTTGCCCCCCCTCTGGGTGGTGCTGACGATGCCGGTGGTGACGGTGTTCTGCAGGGAGAACGGGCTGCCGATGGCAACCACAAACTCTCCAGGACGCAGGCTCGCAGACCGGCCGAGCTGCAGCACCGGCAGCTTCATCTGCTCCAGCAGACACAGGGGGGGGAACAGAGAGAGAAACATGGTTAAAGACAGATTTCAGAAGCACATTCAGACTTAAAAGTGTAATTATAATCCTATTCTTCAAGAAAAATGTTAAGATTTAATCCAATCTTTAAACTTTTGATCTTTGTTTTTGGTTTAGAGAGGCTTGAAAACATCTCTTCAAATCACAAACATTTGGTGGAGAAAACAGACTCAAAGGGAGTCATTTAAGTTGGAAGAACCCCCAGTTGGCAGGACACACACACACACACACACACACACACACACACACACACACACACACACACACACACACACACACACACACACACAAATAAACAGCAATTTATTCTCTCACAGCTGTTGGAGGCAGACGTGTATTTCCTGTGGAGAGCTGAGTCAGCTCGTAGTCTAGAAGAGGCTTCTCTTCATTCACAACTCAAACTTTTACTAAACTCCACACTGTAAATAAGAGGGGCTCATTTCAGCCGTGTTTTCACCAGGAAGTACCAATATGTTAATCAGACTCGCTGGTCTGTGTTTGATAGATTTCAAATGTTACTTTTCTTAATTTCATTCAGTTAACATCAGGTTTTGATTCTGTAAGAACAAAGTTCATTCAAAGTCTGTGTGGTCCACCTGGTTCACTCAATGAAAACTACGACTATTGCTACTATTTTTCTCACAAAAGCACCATGCTCACAAGAATGGGTTACATGGATGGACAGACAACGCAAAAACCTTATCTGCAGATGAGGTTCCAGTTTATTCACATATAGGTAATAGCATATCCAGGTTTGTTGCATATATGATATATGGTTGTATAAATATGAAGTATATATTTACAGAAAACGTATAAGGTTTAAGGTATTTACGGTTAAGGTACAGGGTTTAATGTACAAGTTACATACAGTTTTAATAAAAACGGAATACAGTTTTCATAAATCTGTGCACAAAGCAGTGAAAGGTCCCTGGATAAGAGGTCAGAAGGGTACAGACATTAATACTCTCATCTGAATCACAGCCATTTGTCATTATAAACGGAAGAAAGATATATTATGTAGCTGGATATGTGATTAAAAAATATATATTTCCTACTGCTGCAGTTCTGGCTGCTTCTGTGATACACAACCTCCTAGTTTTTAGCTTTTCCATCCCTGTTAGAGCAGTTTCCAGTGCTAACCTCTTAGAGCTGAGTGTGCCTGACCGCAAACTGCAACACACACAAACAGTATACTGTATGTTGCCACTGAATGCGAAAAGCCTAGACTTTAATAAGTCATTATCTGGTTAATTAAATACAGGAAGATTAGTTTTTCAACTCTGGATAAGTGTCTCAAAAGCCAGAAAACACAACTGCTGTTTACTCGGCCACAGCTCAGCACACATACAACTGCAAATAAACAAAAACAGAGAATATACAAAGCATGTTCCAAAACTATCAAATTAAAATGTAATAGTCTTTGAACCTTTGAAAAAGAAATGAAATACTTAAATAGTGGTACAAGTTCCTAGAAGTTTTGTGCAAACTCAACATCCTTATTTTATGTTTCTCGTTCTGCAGAAATTACTGTCAAAATGATTTTCAAATACATTGTTATCACAACATCTCAATAGGCCTTGATTTTAGTTAGAGAGGAGGGGTTTTTGAAGAGACTTTAGTATTTCATCTGTACTTTTTTCACTAATTAAAAAAAAGTTAGGTGAAACACAAACTTTCTCAAGTCTTTGACTCTCCGTGCTTGAATTTGATTGACAGGAATCAAAGCTTGTCTTAAAAACAGAGGTATGCTCAACACATCTGTACATGACCAGCACCTTCAGTATGTCAATCAGCATTTGTGTGACGCTTTGGTTCTTTGGGTCTAGAAAAGTTCCTATGGTGGCCGACAGGTGCTAACGCGCTACAACGGCCCACTTCCAATAGGAGTATTGCGCTGCACATTAAAGACGCTAATATTAAAAAGTCATGATTTATTTTTCCAAAGCTGTAAGCAGATCCATTATTTTTTTTGCCGTTCACAATGTTTTTTAAATGTAGCTAATATCGCCTATCCTATCGATCTAAGTTGTTCTAATGAGGTCAGTCCCCAAACCGCCACCACATAAATGCACACAAACTAACCCCCTTTTAAATCACCAAAAAATTCATCAAAACTATAAAGACATAAACAATGTGCTTATGAATGGAGTCATTCAGCTAATCAGAGTTTACTCCATCGGATTAACATAAAGCTCCTCTGTTTTCCTGAACTGAACTACATCCAGAACTCAAATAGTCTGGAGACTGCTGAGCTTCGCCTACCAGAAAAATGACCGTGGTTCCCCCTCTGTGGTCTTCAGGACAATAGCACTTTGTCCAGAGGGAGATTACAAAGCCGTTCAAGCGTAATTTTAGAGAGGCCAACACAGAAGAAGAACAACACAAAATACCATGACAAGGAACCAATCACTGGTTTTGGTCTTCTCTCATCATCCTGTCCTTCTCATTATCTCTCTGTCTCTCGCTGTCCATTCATCTGTCGTGCATTACATCTTGACTACAGTAAGCACGGTGTAGTTACAGTTAGTCCACATCAAACACACAAACATTTCCCCATAGTTTTTTTCTTCTTCTACTACTTTTTCTTCTTCTACTTCTTCTACAGCATCAATGAAAAAGGACTTTTAGATAGCTCCAATTTGTATAGGTACCTCTCGAAAACCAATACAATTCACCATAATTAGTTTTCAATAGGGTCTGTCTTAATTCATGTGGCTATTTTACATAATATTGAGTGAGAGTGGCAACAAGGAAAAGAGCCAAATGCAGTCAGCAGAGCGAGCAGGATGATATACTGTAAGAAGGTTGTCCAAATTGAAAGGCTAAAAAGGCATGTACTGATAAAGATAGCCTGACAGCTAACACAAAACGCCACTAGGCATCACTGAACTATGTGACTAGTCTCCTGACTGAGGGAAGGTGAGCAGGTGGGCCTTATTAAGAGCATACAAAGGCTATCCATGTACATGTTGGTCAAAAAGGGTCCAATGAATATTTATTTAGCATTTAGCACAGTGAACGAGGATGTCTCACTTCCGAGCTGTGGATTCATCTGTCCAAGCTTCCTCACTATACTCAATTCTAAGTCTGAAGGGAAGGATTTTCATAGTGAAAAGGCCCTACTTTCAAATGAGAGAAAGGAAGTAAGATATAAGGTCATGGATTGCACCCGGCGAAAGCGAATGGGAAAGATATGAAATTATGATTCTGAGTTTAAAGCTGGTCCTGGAATATGATTAATGCTGTATCCATGTGGAATACTGCCGTGAGGCCGTACTGGAGTGAAGACTGAAAACACAAAGAGCTCATGTCTGCACACGTTTAGAGGACATCTGCCTCACTGGCAACAGTACAGGGCAACATTAGGGGACTGAAAGACAAACTTTACTGATGATTGGAAAAAACATTCTTCTCAGTGTGGTTTTATCAAACTATGGGCTAATAGGAATGATGATAATGCTAATTGTTCCACCCTAACAGATGTAAATAAACCTCAGTTTGTGCAGACATACAGTTGAGAGAAAAAGGTCTCATCAGGCAACATGAAAGCACCTTCCTAACATCTTGACGTTATTTCAAACAATTGGACTTTATTCATGGCAATCTATGGTGGCCGACAACGGTCCAAAAACTATTCAGACAAACACAGCTGTATTTATTGTTTATATTTGTATATTCTGATAGCGACTTTATTTTTCTTTAAGATCAGATGAAAGCCCACTGTTCCGGACCGTGTCATGTTGGTTGTGTTACTATCAGCATGTCGTCGCAACATCTGACAGATTTTGATAGAGCAGGTTACATGTTTTAGGCCGTTGTAGAGCGTTTGCACCCGTGGGCCACCGTACTTTCCAACTTAACTCTCATTGTTTTGAATGACATAATAAAGAAAAAACCTCCATCTGCATCGCCAGCTAGTTTCTGAGTCTAAGAAAACAGGTTAAAAAATCTAAAGAAGAGAAGTCAATAGTGAATCAGAAATGTTCAACAATACAAACAAAACTTCTGTCTCCGTCCTCTGACAGTTATGAAGCAGCTTATCTGCCCCTGACATGCAGCGACATGTCTGACTGCTTCTTCTGCAAACACTTTACTACAGCAATTACATCTGAAAACAGTACTAATGCTGACCTCTGTTTTGTACTGTACACACAGAGAGATGGGTGCTTCCCTGACTCTGTACATTAATATATTCCTATGTAACATTATTCCTGATTAGGACTGTCACCAGCGTCACCAGCGTCACCAGCGTCAACAATACTGTGAATAAATAAACTTTCTTTTCTATCGTGATTTAAATTAGTATCACACAGAATCATATTTCTCGCCTTCCAACAAAATAATTTGGAATATGAAATAAAGAAAAACTTAAAAGCTACACGGTTAAATAATTATTCAAGTTTTCTAATATGCCTCCAGGTTTCATAAGCACAGTTTTTCTGTGCACTTTTGCTTTTAACTCAGAAGTTGAGATTCTGTAGGTGAGATTTGGACAGCCTGTGTCTGCTTTACTTAACTCAGTTTAGCTCCTCGGGTTATATAATCATAATCCTTATCAATAGAAACAATCAAATTATTGACAAAATAGGGACTAGATTGTAAAAAACTAAATGTAACTTTAATCTGTATCCATCTTGCCAAATTTCCTGTTTTGTTGTTGTGTCATTTCAAGCCATCAAGCTTATTTATGAAACTTAACTAAGATGACATTGGAACTAAAGTTGAGTCAGGGATTATAAGCGACTGAAAGTGTTTGTATTGGAATGAATATATGGGTGGAGGGCTGTAGGTAATTTATGTAGGAGTACAGATGCCTCGTGGTTTTTATTTGCATGTAATCCACAACCTCAAATGCTAAGCAATTTGAGGTTTTCTGAAAAATCTCATCCCCTGAAGCTCCAGTTACACCCTACTGCTCTGCCGAAACACGTCGATGAATCCCCTGATCGCCTCCGTCTGACAGAAAACATGAACTCACATCCTGCAGCGTCTCTGTGTGTGTTTTAGCTAATTCTACCCATTAGACATCATATCTAAAGTTAAATCCAAGTCACACCTATCTGAGTTCAATGTCACATTTTAGCACGCTCTACAGCAATGTTTTCAAATGTTTAAATATGGTAACTGTATTAGGTAATGGGGAACGCAATTGCTTTTTCATCAGAGAAACTGAGAATCATAAAGAAACAACCAGAAAAAAATGGGATTAAAGTGAAGACAAATACATGGTGGCGGACAGGTGCAAATGCGTTACAACGGCCCAAAAACGATGCAGATGTATGTCCCGAACACATGCAAATTAGGAAACATAATCACTAACTTGAAGAAACATGTGCAGCAACTCAAAGTGCTGCATACACAAAAGCTGTATTTATTGTTTATATTTGTATATTCTGATAGCGATAAAAAAAATACATATCCATAACTTGAGTTAAGTTTAGAGGTTTTTTTAGAAGAAATATCTGATGTGCAAATGTGACATTCAGAGTTTCTGAAGACAGGCAGTCATGTATATACTGATGTTTCTATTCTATGTCTAATACCTTGTAGAAGTAAATCTGCTGATGGCATTTCAAGATGGCAGGAAGGATGTGTGCGTATGGATTGCATTAGCAGGTCTGAGTCAGCCCTCCGGAGAGACAGGACGAGGTATAAAGAGAGTTCAGTGTTTCCATAAATCAGACCTACCTGTGTCAGTCTTATTTTAAATTACGTGTTAGTGATTGATGAGGATGGAAACGATATTAGCTTAAACTTTTAAGGTCCAATCCCAATATTACCGTTAAATTTTGAATTACCTGTGTAGGGTTTAGTGGATTTGTAAATACAGTCATTTAATATCTACATTGTATGACTTTAAAAGACACTAAGTTTTCTTAAATCGTTTCTTTTGTTGTTGATCTGAATCCAGGTTAGTGTTTCGTAACGCATCCTGTTTGCCTTTCATAAGCACAGCTGGACTTCATTTCTCTCATTCCCTTAATACCATTGCCAGTTTCCTCTTATAGGGATCCACAACTTCAATTACCTAGCTGAACAAAATGCTTTCAATGGTTACGTTCTTTGTTTTGGTTGTAAAATTGGGAAAATTGATCTGACAATTTAATATAGGATCACAGTCCTATATTTAAATGCAGCGTGGAGAGAGGATTTATTGAGCGCTTTATACTAATGCTTCAATCTGGCATCACACTTTTTATTTTGACCCTGGAACTGGACCACATTCACCTGAAAGGGTCTGATCTTGTGCATGATTTTGCAGTTCTGACTGCCCGGTGTCTCAAAATAAGTGGGACATTTCTTATTTTTCCATGCACATATTTGGTGGAAAACAAGACAAAGTGCTCCAATAATAGAAACCTATTCTGGCACCATGATTTACTTTTTTACCCGGAAACTGAACCACCTTTCCCTGAAAATGTCTGACCTTGTGCATGATTTTGCAGTTCTGACAAGTGTCTGGAAAAAAACTAGACATAGTGACCTTTCTTATTTTTCCGATGTATAAATAATGTCAAAAACCTCCCTTCCTAACTGTCCAGTCATCCTTGAACCAAAACAAGTGCTGAGATTACCAAAAAAAAAACACATGAAAAGCTTCTTAACCCACTCTTCAGATTTACATGAGTCAGTCTCATTTTCCTGAGGCGCTCAGAGCCCACTGAGCGAAATAAAAAACAGGCTTTCCAATTAGGGAATGCTCACGGATAGCACATTTTCTAAAGAGGACCTGAATTTAGTTTGGATAAGAAAAAAAGAGAGGAAAATAGTCAGTCTGAGAGGAGGTTATAAAAGGAGAGGGGGTCACTAGAGGACAAACCATTCAGAGGAATGCATCACCAAACAGAACCAGACAGAAAGAACTACAAGTATAATAGGAAATACAGATAGTTTCTTGTGATCGATTAAAAGGGATCTTCTTTTATGCTAAAGGGATTGTTCTGGTAGTGTCGTAAGAGCTACTGATCAATAGTCAGCGTAGTCAGGAATACAGCAGCTAAGTAAGGAACTGTGTGGTCATGGGCAGCAGCAAAACATGGGTTTTAACAGCCACCTAAAACATGGACCCACATAAATAAAATGTGTATATCAACTCAAGTGTATGGTATATTTATGCTATATTGGATTGCACTCTGATCTTAAAACAGCTCCTCCATACCAAAAAGTACAGTTGAGTACATGTAGGGGCAAATTATACGGCCTTTTGATGGCAATATAAAGCAGCGAGGATATTTAAATATAGCATATACTTAAAGAATAAAGCATATACTTTAGGGGTACATTGGAGATGCAAGCAGGAGTAAGATGGATATTTAAAAGAATCCAACCAAAAAACTGAGTGAAATGTTCCCAACATCGAAAAAATTACACCATAACAGCCTCTCCCTTCCGGCCTACCTCCAAAATCACTCCCCTTGGCTTGTAACTATAAACTTTAAGATATCAAAATGAATGTAAAAAAAAGAACAGGCCATTGTAAGTACTCAGCCGCTTGTAGAACACTCACCAAGTACCTCACAACTCCCTTAACCCCTAGCTATCCATTTAAGACTAATCACTTGCTTAAGTTTTGTCACAATCTAATCAGTGTTGGCTTGGATATCTGGACTGCACATGAAAGAATATATCTATTGCCCAAATGTGCAAAAAAGAAAATAAGTCCCACCCATAAATGAGCAGTCAACCAGCTCTAGGTCAAAGCAAATCACTCCCAGAAGTCTAACTACACGATTCCTCCTCTGAACATGTGCAGCTTAACAACCATGAACACTTCTGCAGACTTTGAAGTAGCAAGAGAAACGCAATGCAGATGTCAACATTACACAATAAGGTAATTTGGAGTTCAAACTGAAGGATGGAAAACTGGGATAAAACCACCCACTCATCTTTTAATCAAGCTATCCATTTCTTTCTTTCTCTCTTTACTCACCGGTACATCAATCTTGATCAGAGCGATGTCAGCCTTCTCGTCCACATCTTTGATCTTAGCGTCGTATGTGGCTCCGCTCTTCAGCTCCACCTGGAGGAAGCAACAACAAAAAACAAACACAACAATAAAATACATAAATGAGCTAACACGTTAAAATACAATTTATCACAATTTTTAAGTCTTCATTTTTTTTTACTTAAGAGCTGTTAGACCGCTTTGCCTACCTTGACTCTGTGCTTGTTGGCCACCACGTGAGCGTTGGTGACGATGAGTCCATCTTCTGAAACTACAAACCCGGAGCCGCTGGCTACTGCCACCTCCCGCTTAGAGAATACCATCCTGAGTAGGAATACCACAAACTTATACCACAAACAACAACGTGAAGGCCACAAACACTTGCTTTAGGAGGAACCCAGTAAACACACTGAATGGATAGCAATGGTTCATTAACCATTAAAATGTGTTCATTAACCAAAGTGTTTATCATGTTAAGAAATGTTAAAACAAGATGGAAAGTGGTTTTTTTTTCAAGCAAACATCATTGATTGATATTCTACTTTCCAAGTGTGTTGTTCAACCCTATCATTTCCATCATGTGTGCACACTTTGCTCTCCTAAAATGTTCTTAGGTTTAAAAAATGTGTTGCAAGCAGAGGAATTAAAACTTGTTTTGTATTCTAAACTGCTGTTCCAAAGTCATAATAATAATTGTATCAACCTCATGGTGGCGCAAGAAGAAACGGGAATAAATCATCAAAGTCAAAAACAATGCAAATTGTCAGTAGACCATCTTTTGTATTAATGGCAATATTTGACCACTAGGAAATGTTAGAGGCCAGTGACACAAGAATAAAAGACTATACCATTAGCCAGTTGCTTAAAGGTGGGTCGCGCAATCCATTTGAACCTTTTACAGTAGAAAGGGAGGTCATTGTTAGGATTTTCAGGAAGTAGGGTCAGGTGGTTTTTCATACTTGCGGTACAGTTCAATGTGAACGACAGCAGGTGCGATCTTCTCCACCACGTCAGCGATGAAGTTGTACTTGAAGCGAAGACTGTCAGGATTCTGCTGACCTGTAGGGGAGGGAAACACATCGTAAATAACTTCTATCACAAACACAAACCCAGGCAAAGCATTCCAATACCTGACTCACCACTTCATCAGCACATGGTTAAATGTGTTATGCTCAGAGGCAGCACACTAAGTGTTACATTTACACTAGATATAAACTATTTGTGAATGTTGCTAACTTGGCTAAATGTGATTCATCGTTCTCCAAGAGGTTCTATCTGAAGCTTGGTTAGAATGGACAAACTGTAATGACTCGAATTAAACCAGCTCCAGATGTGGAGTTCAGTTCAGCATTTGAACATTAGGTCTGAGAGCAGCTGCAGACGGTCTGCTGCGCCCACTGATGCTTATAAAACAAAGGAAGTGACTCAGAGCCTCAACAGATACTAGGAACAGAAAGATAGCAGGAGGGGTGCGGGTGGTGATATAAGAATGTTTCCTGAGAAATCCCTAACAGTCAATGTGTCCCCTTACATAACCCCAATTCACTCCAGCAATGTCTTTCCTTTGTCATTTCACTGTTCGTCTGTTCGCCCGCTGGGACCATTCAGGAGACGCTATACTGTTTGTTTGCCAAACCAGAAGATGGTACGAGATTTTATGACATTAAGACACTATTAAACAAATTCGATGAATGTTCACAATGAACCAATCAGAAGCATTCAGGGGAACATGATGTACTTAACCAGCAAATAAATGCACATGGTAGAATTTGAATTTGCATAAAAACATGGCTGTTAAGAAAACTGTGATTCTTCTCAAACACTACAACTTCTTCACCTCTGGTTAGTTGGTTTAAATTTAGAGTTGAAGTAAAGTGAGACATTTCTTTTTTGGTTATTATATGGTTATATACAATATTTTAAAAATACTTTTACCATTATCCAAGGCCCCTCTGTTCATTAATGATGAACGGCACATGTTGTACAAATGTGCGTGTTGTGTATTGTGTATAGTATTGTATCATTTACATTTATATTATATTTTATTTAATATTCCATTTCATTTAACTATTTGTAAATCTGTATATGTCTTATTTTTATTTCTAATGATTTGTTATGCTTCATTTTGTATTCCGCTGCTGCAACGGAAACATTTCCCAGTTTGGGATGAATAAAATACTTCTGATTCTGATTAAGTTATTTAATAATCTCTCTATCTATCTTTCTATCTATAACTTACATGCATTTTTATGTAAATATGATTCCAATACAAGAATGTTATTGTAGCAAGCCTTAATTTGAAGCATTTTCCTTAAGAATAACTGAAAGTAGTTACATGTATTATCCCAGTGGTCCCTGCTAAGGCCAGCACAAGCATTTAAATGTTATGTGACGTAAAGTTAGTCATTTATTCCTCTTTTTCATCAGTAACTTGCACTGAAAAAACTGGAACGTTGACTTTAATTAAATGTCTTATGTCAACAGATTTCACATAACTGTGTTAGGTAAGTTGAAAGCAATAATATTAAGTTCAAACAAAAAACATTAGGTTCAGCTTGACATTATTGCTTTCAACTAACTTAACACATTTAATTCAAGTCAACGTTTCAGTTCTTTCAGTGTACTGCTTGACTTTAAGCAGGTTTTTGGAACAGGATCGTGCCTCTTATGCAGCTCATGTTTCAGGCTACACCCAAATACCTTCCATATCAGTGTTTCTGCAACCTTAATCACAACAAAGCCAAGACCAAGTTAACAGGAACAGGAAAGGTTTTTGATACAGATCAACTGGCTAATCCCACTAAATGTTTTAATCTAGATTCTGTATTTACATATTGTCCAAATGAGTCAGTGGAAAAATATTTGATTATTGTCTAAATCTGATTCACAGAAACTGTTTGAAGTTCAAGCATTTTGTTATTGAATCAATCTAAATCCTATAGTATTATTCATTATGAAATATAACCAAGAGTGTACATTTTTCATTCAGAAAATAACAAGAAAGAACTAAGTGCCAGTGAAGACATGTCACAGTTCTGCAGGAACGCACTGCACAGTGTTTAAGCTCAGTCAATCCACATATTTTCAGCTGGCATCAGATCTTATCAAAGTCTTTCCATTGAGCTCTATCATAGCGTTCATCTCTTATCGATATCTTTTTTTCTTAATTCAGTCAAAAAAAACCATCATGCTGGAGGAGCTGTCAAGACTTTCACTGGCTGGGATACAAACCAATGACAGCATGTTCTTTGACTTTGCTTATTGAAGTATATGTATATTTGTATTCCAAAGAAGCATGGAAAAAAATAGAGATGGGAAGGTTTTCATTTGACTTCTTTTTTCAAGCCATACGGTTAAAACAACATTGGATCTACAAAACAATATTGCAGTAGGTCTATTGTATTACTCTGAGTGTTTAAAGGGGCCCTTTTATGCTTTTGGGATCTCCCTTTCCTATAGTATGTTATTTAGGTGTTGATGCATGTAAATGGTCTGCAAAGGCTAAAATCCCTGTGTTCCCTCCAGAGGGAGTTTCTCTCCCACACACTCCCCCCCTGCCTGAAACACCTCCATTGGACTCCTTTGTTTACTTCCATTACATAATGACATCAATATGTAACAACTGTGCTTCTATTGGCCAGCGCTCCAACACATTGTATGTGATATGAGGGGCAGGACATCTCTAAGCGGTTGACATCAGAGCAGACTGGGCTCTGGTTTCAGACGGAGGGTGAAAAGAGGTGCAGCACAGGCAGTATAAGAAAAATAAAGAGCTTTTTGAACATTAAACCATGGAGATATGTCCCAGTAGAGGCACAAAATATAAATGTGAACCTCAAAATTAGCATAATAGGGTGGAGTCATGTAATGTGTACCCAAAAAGAAGAGAACTGACTGGAGCCAGGCAGACGAATGGAAAAATACTACAAACAAACTGCAGGTGTCAGTAACAGTGCCACATTTACTGAGGTCAGAAAGATCAAATTTACACTCAGTCAGAGAGTAAAGCAGAAGCAGGTGAATGTGCCACACTGTCTCTTCATGCAATTTGTAAATAACAGAAAGATAGCCCTAGTATGAATTCTTGTTGATTAATTGTTCATTGATTGTTTATATGCAGACATGTTTGCATCTGCCAGTCTCTAATATAAAAACTGATGGTTTACTTTGTAGAATGAAGAGCAGCGACAGAACATATGTGATTTGTGGTTCTACACAACATGGCCAAACAGTTTTTGTGAAAGAAAACTGGCTCCAGAATGAAGCCCAAAATCATGAAATATCATTCAAGGCTTGACTGGCCGGAACTGGGACAAATTCCTTTAGTTTCTGAAAGAGTTGAGTCACCAAGCAACTGTGTTTTGTTGATGCTGTATCCAGGCCTGTCAGTCTAACAAAGAGCTTGCAAGCCTGTACAGGATGCTGAAAAAATTCAAGAACAATTACAAAAATTATCCCTTCAGATCCAGACTTCTTTCCTTCAAATCCTCAGAGAAGTCCTTCCCATCTGGTTCAACCGATCAGAAGTGGGAAGAGAGAATATTAACAAAGAAGAGAGGAGGAAAAGGGAAGGGAGAAAGTGAAGGAAGAGGTGTGCCAGGAGATGAAACAAAAATAAAAAGTGAATCAAAGAATGGGAGAAAGTAGATGAATTAAGAACAGATGGAAGTTTGAGAATAAGATGAAAGGACTGAAATGAGAGGGAAAAAGAAGCGGGAGAAAGGACGATGACTAAAACTCTCATCATCTCCCTTTCTCTTTCTGTTTCACTGTTTGCACAGGGGAGGCAAATAGTGGCCGGATCACAAGACATTATGACCTTGTTATGATATCATAGTGAGAGTGCGTGTGTGTGTGTGAGAGAGAGAGAAAGAGGGGTGAAAAATAATTCAACGCACCATAAGAATCTGGTGGATCAGCAGATGGAAAGTAGCCAGGGACACAGACAGAGTGAGAGAAAAGGCAGAGCTGTACCAAGCTTCTAATAAAATAGATGACTTCAGATACTGTAAGTTGGTGCTGTAACTTTTAAAAGTATAAAAAGGTCCTTTTGCATGAGTTTAAGTTGCAATAAAATGTATTAAAGTTGTGTGTCGGATTTGAACCAGCCTTTGTAGCCCATACTGTGGAAAAAACGGAACATCCTGCTGTCATTACAAACATGTGGACATGAGGGCACAAAGGTTTTAGATGGGAAGTATAAGAATAAGACTATGTAACATGTACTAAACACCGGCCACAACAGTGTTATAGAATATGCAAAGTCCCAGCAGCTAAATCTAACTTCTTTACTTTCCATTGGTTAATAAAGAGTGAAGATCTAGTAAAAATCTACTGTACAGAATTTAATTTCCCTCATCTATTTTACATGTATTTACTTTACTTATATATGCATTTACTTGCACATTAGTGACTTGCAACACCTCTTGCACTGTTTTTATTGTATTATCTATTTGTATGTCGCATTAGAGGTGCATTGCCAAAACTTCATTGTAGATTTTGTGTAAATGACCTTTGAATCTCTAGTTGTAAATCTTGGCTTGCTACCATTTCATGTTATTATGGTGACTCTCACCTATCCCGCAGGTTCCTCTCTGGATGAAGATGACTGGCGGCTGCTGCAGCTTCAAGGCCCGGTTGCTGACGCGCTTCAGCTCGCAGATGTTCCGGTACGAGACGCCGTCACTGCCACACACCGGGTCAGAGACGGTGCACACACATACACCGGGCTTGCCCCTACGCCTGACCGTGGCGGACACCTCCACGCCGTCGGTCACCACACATTCCATCCCCTCGGCGCACTCATGGTCTCCGGTGCCGCCGCACTGCTCGCCCTCTCCGGACGCGCACACCGGGCAGCAGTCGCAGCTGTCCAGCACATCCCCGGCCAAACAGTCCGCAGCGATTGGTGCACACTGCGACTTGTCACACTTCTCTGAGCAGCCGATGGCGAAGCGTTTGGCTATCCGAGACCCGAGGATGAGATCAGGGCAGACGAGCAGGGCTGTTACGCAAAGGACCAACTGGAGACGCATGATGGGACAGTCCTGGAGAAACTCACAGAGAGACAAGAGAGGGAGAATGAATGTGAAATATTGGTGCACTGATGCAGAGTGAAACTTCTCTCTCGGTGCTGTCCCGGTTTATGAAAGCTGCAGGAGAAACACAGGAGGTGATCGGTGGGCGTGTGTGACGTCTGCCAGAGGAGGGAAGGGTGGAAATGTGTTTGGGATTAAAAGATTGTGCATGATGGAAGGAAACTGTGCCATTACTCAAGTATTGTGCTTAAATGTAACTAAAAAAGTACTTGCAACTAACTTTAGTAGTTCAATTATATGCTATACCTTTATTTCACCACATTTCAGAGGGAAATGCTTTACAGTTATTTCCATTGTGTCTTTATCTTCACAGTCTCTCACTTTCCCAGGTTTGTATTCATTATCTGTTTCTTAGGAAATGTGTTTCTGCTCTTCCACTTACAATGTTCTGTCAAACTAAAAATATTCCACTTATGCAAGCTGATGCCTCCTCTGTCCTCCTTCTATGTCCTTCAGTCGAACTGTAATCATATACTCTGCACTGCTGCACATTCACATTGACTTCCAGTCATTGAGTGCTGGTGTGCAGGGATTGATTTTTCCAGAAGAGAGACAATTCGATACTGTGACTGAAATGTTCAGCTTGTTTGTACTTGGACTGGTGCTGCAGCACATTTCGATGTCAGAAAGACCGATTGTTATGACTTTGACAAGGAAATATTTAAGAAAAGATTCTGAATCGTAAGTGCGTCTGTTCTTTAACTACGTTCTCTTTACATGTGTGAATGACTCACACTCTGGCATTTTGTTGTTGGGGTTAGGGCTTTGTTTCACCTGCAATCCCAACTGTGGCTGCTACCAAAATCACTTAACAGCCGAGCGCTGTTCTTGGGGCATTGGTTTAAGAATATAAGTCATCAGTATGTTTTTACTTTAGTCTGTAGGATATTGTACGGTGGCCAACAAGTGCAAACACGCCACACCAGAGAGGATTATAAAGTTGTCTCTGTCACTTTTGACAGAGTTAGTGTCCAGTTAGTTTCATAATTGTAAGTGTTTTGTCAGTATATGCAGGGTGCGATTTGACAAAAAAACAGAGGGGGGGATGTTTTTTATTTTTTATTCATAGACAAGAACATTGGACTTTTAACTTGCATAGGGAGAAAAAAACGCAAAAGGTAGGCTATATATATACACCTGTTCACTAATATTCACTAAAATAGCAAAACGTGCTGTCAACAATTCAGGGACAGGTCTGGAAAACTAGACTAGGTAAACAGTCGGCTCTGGTGACGAATTTGTGGTGGCTTTTTCGGTTTTCCTGTCGGGGCATTGTCTGCAGCATTTCGGCCCTCTTTTATCCACAATTCTGCAAATGTGTGCGCAGGAAAGGATGCCACCTCTGGACCATTGACACCAATGAACAGTAGGCCATTCAAAGTGGAGACGTGCATTCTGTTTCGTTCTTCCGTGAGGATGTGGTTCATCGCACTAAAGCCACGCTCGCACTCAGCCGTTGACACAGGGAGCGTGGAGACAGCGATGAGCACTTTTTTCAAAGTCTCCCCAGTGACACCATTGCATTTCAGTTCATGAAATTCTTTGAGGAGTGTGGGCATATTTGTGTCTGCTATAGCAAGGCTTTTATGAATGGTCAGAAGTTTGTCATCCCCATAAAGCAACCGTTCATCTTCATCGGAGGGCCAATTTGAGGGGTTCAGCGCAGCCGCCGCAGAAAAAATGCCGTTGTCATCGAGCCTGCTCTGGATGTTATCGGCCAAGGAGATGAAAAAACGCTCACGAAAGGTCTCTGCCTTCCGCTGTTCTCCGTCACTCGGCTGAGACACATTAACCCCCTTAAATGTTTGCTTACTGCCCAATTCCTCCTTCAGACATCGTATGTTCACTCCATCGGCATTCCTCATAGCCCTCAGTGTCCGCACGGCAACGCCCACCTCAGCAGTAGCGGTGATTGCTGTGGCATCTCGTCTCTGAAGAAAGAGGGACAGGGCCTGCATCGTTTCGAGCGCGTCTTTTACGAATGCCATCTCCACCACGAAAAGCCACTGAGTCATCTTAGCATGCATTCCCTTACATTTGGCCCTGTCTTTGGTTGATCGTGATGTGTCTTCGGCCAGTGACGCGAAGAGTTTGACCAGGGCTGGATAGCTTTGCCAAAGAGCCGTCACAGATGTGCAAGACGAGGATAGCCAGCGCACGTCAAACACCCTTCCTATCCTGCGAGCTTGCATCTCCAAATTGGAAGCGACAAGCTCTAGCTCTCGCATGTTCTTTGGACTTTGAGAGAAGAAGGCGTACAGGGAGTCAGTGAACATCTGGAAATGACTTGCATCTGTAATTTGTTTGACAGTGTCATGGACGGCAAGTTCTAGTTTGTGATTCATGCAGTGAATGACAATCAGGTTGGGGTTAATCTCCTCACGTAGGAGTGTGGCGACCCCCTTGTATCGGCCCAACATAGCGGCGGCCCCATCCGTCGCGAACCCAATTAGTCGGGAGCGCAACATGTCTTTTGAGATACCCTGCTTCTCAAGGCACTGAAGCACAGTGTCACGGATCGCCGATCCAGTGCACGACTGCAACTCAGCAAGTTGGAAGAAGAAATTGCAACACTCCCCTTCAAATGGAATTCTAATGTAAATGATCAGACATGTTTTATTTGAAACTGTTGTGCTCTCATCAATGAGAATGCTGAACTTGTCGGGTGAGCTTTTAAGGAAGTCCACCAGACGCACTGTCATTTTCTCTGCAATAAACATCAGCATATTCCGACATGCCTTGTCAGAATGCAGCATGTTACCGAGGTTAACATCGTTGAGTTGTTGCAGTTCAACCAGGTGAGGCTGCATTTTGAATGACAGGTCAGTGTAGCAGATCATGTAAGCTGTGCGAATGCAGTACTCTGTGGTTTTTAAACTATGCTCATGATGCTTTCGCCACAGAGCTGCACTGTTCTCATTTGCCTTTTCAATTGCGGCGTCTTGTCTTTTTTGTACAATTTCAATACATTTGATATGGCTTTGACATTTTCCGTGCTTGCTGATTTTGTCATTTAATTTTTTTGCCGTTTTGGCTTTTATGCCTTTAATGAAGGCAGAGTCTATATGAAGCCTTTCCTGTGTGTGTGGGCCTAAATCCCTGACGTCGGAACAAGCTTGGCACTTGACTGACCCGTCTGTGCTGACAGCTAGCCACTCACGACCCTCTCTCCATTTAGCAAAGCGCCCCGGCTCAATGCACCCTCCTACCACATGCATTTCAGAGTCGCTAGCAACATCGGCGTTTCTTTCATCAAGTGGCTGGGAATCGTCCTGCAGGCCTACATGAACGCCAACCTCCAGCGAATTTCTTGCGCTATCACTCTCAGGTGTTAATTTCGTTGTTTTATTATTTGGTCCCGTAAAGTAGGACGATATGCTGCTCTGAACGCGTTTCATGTTTGCATCAGCGCTGTTTTTCCTGCAAAGTTCCCGCACTAAAATGTTACAATGTTTTTGTTTTCGATGACGTTCCGAAATATGCGCAGTCTGCCAGAAGGCTGCTGAATAGCCTACTCTGACACTGAAGATCGTTAGATTTCAAGAGTTTAAGTAGTCTAGCAGTTAAGTTGCATTCATCGCTATCAAGGGGGGGAAATCCTTGTCCCCACCGGAGATAAAAATAATTTAGCAGAGGTAGGGATAGGAAAACCAGAGGGGGGGAAATCCTCACCATCCCCCCCTACAAATCGCACCCTGAGTATATGTGAAATTATTAAGTAAGCTACATTAGCTAGCTAGCTTGCAGCAGATCTGCAATAATATCGGAAGGAATCATAGGATCACATTGGTAAAATAAGCCAATAAAACTTAGATTTTTAGGTAACTTTCTAATGACAGTGACAGTTAGACAACTTTATAATCCCTGAACTTTAACAAGTGCGCCGGGCCCAGCTGTGTGCATCACTTTCTAGTGTCTAGAGTTTGTTTTGAGCTTCTTGCAGCGTTTTTTATTTGCAGATTTGTATTTACAGCGTTTTGTTTATAGTAAACATTGCACATGTTTCGTTTTGTTGGTGAATGTTTTTTAAATGCTGCGCATGTGTTGTCAAGTTAGTAAAGATGTTTTCTCATATGCATGTGTTCTTTTCACATTTGTGTTTTTGAGCCCTTGTAACACATTTGCACCTGTTGGCCAACGTACTGTTGCACAAAAGTCGAATAACTTACAAAGTTTAGAAATGGAACCATTCGGAAAGCAAGTGAATGCAACATTGGCCTTGGCTCAGGTCTGAGCTTTCTAAGTAACATTCAAGTTCATCCACTCTTTTATTTTATCGTAAGTCAGTTTTTGTCTTCCATACTGTTTGCATTGATTTACAGCAACAACACAACATGCTTTTTTGTAACCTATCTCTCTGTTATAAGTCTTGTTTGTAAGTATGTAAACCTGAGTAAACAAACAGCTATACAGAGGTCCCTCCCTGCTGTGTGATATGACTGTCCGGCCTCTGCTGGGCTCATTTCCTTCCCGCTTGACTTGACCCAGCGCCACAGAGCTGCCCCTGTTGTGTTTGTGTCAGAAAGCAACTGCAGAGTTATTGCAGGAGGAAGCCAAGGAAAGCAGACTAGAGTCAGAAGGGTGTGTGTGTGTGTGTGTGTGTGTGTGTGTGTGTGTGTGTGTGTGTGTGTGTGTGTGTGTGTGTGTGTGTGTGTGTGTGTGTGTGTTCCAGTTTGAGTGGGTCAGGAATGTATGTGGCAACATGTACATTTGATTTATAGGATAGAGATCTAAGGGTTAAATGTAATCCATTATTTATACCCTCAAATAATGAACCAAGGTCAGGCAGTTTGTGTTCATAGTATTTATGAATGTGTGTGTGTGTGTGTGTGTGTGTGTGTGTGTGTGTGTGTGTGTGTGTGTGTGTGTGTGTGTGTGTGTGTGTGTGTGTGTGTGTGTGTGTGTGTGTGTGTGTGTGTGTGTGTGTGTGTGTGTGTGTGTGTGTGTGTGTGTGTATCATATTGGTCCAATGTGTGTGTTTACTGTACATGCAGCTGAAAAGTACAATGTCAAAGTTTAGAAATATAGACTTTATCTGCACTATCTGCTGTTGTCATATTGTATATTTCCCTGTTGCGGGAATAAAGGGTTTCTGATGCCTAGAAAATACCAAACAGTTCATTGTAGCATCCCATAAACCCCTCTGTTTCAGCCCTGTTCCAAAAGTGCTGATTCTGTGTGTAGCTTTAAATGCTAATGAGCTGCTGCTGGCCACGCCCCTCTGAGAGATGATTAGTTTAAAAAAACAAAATGGTGCTCTAGGAGGAGATACAGGTGCTAAGGTTGGCAGGTGCTGGTCCTAAACACAATTTTTTGTATTGTTTTATCTCTCCTTTGAGGTGAAACAAACAATGGTTGCTAATGGTCGTTCAAACAGTTCTAGTGGTCTACAGTATGAAGACGTGATCAAGTATCTTTGAAGACTTGAAGAAGTTTCTTGTATCCTCACTTGAGTTTCAGTGTAACTGAATGACTTCTTGTTTTCCTATAAGTTTATCAACTATTCCTTGAAGAATAGTTCTAGTGGCAAGTGAAGGACTTCTTGGGAATTAAAAGTGCTATTGGCCATTGAAGTGTTTACATGTTCTTGAATGAGTAACATTGGTCCTTAAAAGATTCCCGATTTCCAGTGACATGAGGAACCAGTTAACAGATGCAGGCCTTGGAAAAAGTGTGCATGATGTATTGTTTTAGAGTGTATTGTGATGATAAATGCAATGGGGGAATAAACATATCGTGATTCTTTACTGCCACACAAACTGTTGACGCTTCAATTTCCGGTCACAAAGGACTGGTGCAACAGCAATAACGTTTGGCAGCATTTAAAAAACCTTTTTCGCTCTGTTTAAAAACAATATCAGAATGTCCGAACACCAAAACAACCTACAATTTAAGTGTTTCCAGCATCCACTATAGGCTAGATAATCAAAGGAAAGTAATCTTGATCATTTGCTGCTATTATATGATAATTTGCAGTAGTAAATAAATTCATATAAAACACCAATAAGAAGGTGTCTCATTTTATCTTTCCTTACATTCCTTTGAATGATTAAACCAGGTGTTGTTTGTTTCTCTCTTCTGCTTGGAAGTGAAATTGGAATAAATGAGCTTGAGATGTTAGGAAAACATGTTTTCCTTTATTTTAAAATTGAGACTGACAGTTTATTCGTGACCGTGGACAAATAAATCTTAACATCCATTAAATATTTGCAAGCTTTCATTAATCATCCCATCCTCCTCCGCAGATGGACTGCTCATGCAACTGTGAATGTTCACTATTTTTCTGAAAACTTTAAGGACAGTTTATCCATGTTTGCTTAAAAGCTGCGTTTGAAACATCTTTATGAGTCATACTTGTAAAATGAGTCAGAATTCACATTAAAGGGATATATAAAATGCAATAAATTAACAAAATCACCATTCCCAGCGGATGTGTCCTCCGCCTGCCTCTCCCCCGCTCCAGTGTCAGTTGGACAGCTCTTCATTCCTGTTTATGGTGTGAAGTCCACTGGAGGCCATTCAAACTCTCTGCTCTTCTTTTCCTGGAAACCCAGAGCATGCGTGTGAAATATCAATTTAATTCCTCTCAAGTTGAGTCAGTAAGCAATGTTTTTGATGTATGCATGTGCATGTCCCAATTGGAGAGAGCGTGAAAAAGATAAAAGAGAGAATAACAAAGGCAAAGTTGGCTTATCTTCCTGCACAGAGCAGGCTTGTATGTATGCATGAGTGTGTTTGTATATGTGTGTGTGTTTCTCAGATGAGTCAGGCCTCCTCCCATCCGTCCAAACAGACCGGAGAAATCCAAATGTCAGAGCCGCTCTGCAACACCATGTTTTCTGGTTTGGGATTTTGTCTGCGGTGAGTAATAACAACATCATGAGAGCCTTAGTTTAAATCAAGACAAACAATGACACATTTGAGGTTTCCTGATCAGACTGCTGAATCAGGACAAAATGAAACAGTCCAACAGATGAACCAGAAACAGTTATTCTTCCTTTTGGATGACGGTCTAATTAAAAACAGCAGTGTTTTTGGAAAAAAATTCTGGTTATATTTTATTATTTTGTTTACTGGACTTGGACAACCTTGACAGATGGAGAGCCCACCCTGACCTGAACCATGAATCAAGTCACCAGTTTCTGCTCCATTTTGCGGCTTCAGGTCTGAGTGTAACTGGTCCCGACAGTAAACTCTCTAAAAACTCACACTAGCCATCTTTTAATTTACACATTTGTTTGTGCACAAGTGTTACATTACACAAGCCGTTTGGAAATGGCAAGGTGTTTTTGACTTAATTGACTAAGAGTTGATGCATGCTTAATGGATAACGGAAACACTTGCAAAATAATTTCTGACGTATTTAACTCACATAACTGATTAGTTGATTTTGATGTCCCAACACTGGTTGGCTTGCTCTTCCCCTCCGGACAGCATGAAACATGGCCAAAACCAGCTGACATGGAAGAACGATTAAAAGTGTCCCAATAGAGTGGTGCAGGGATGACATATTTTTGTAGGCCGACCCGGAAGTAAGCTGCACATGGGTTCCCTCAAGAAAAAAACGATGCGATCTGTGGAGAACGAACCTGTCTGATAAATGCACGTTTTGTTCAACCGGATAATCTCCACATGTATACCGTACTTTTATCATTTTCGAATCATAAATCTAATCGCCAGAAGCAAAATGCTAACGTTATGCTATAAACGAACTACAGACGAGTACAGCAGGGTCGCAGTACTTACGTCATGCCAACTTAAGATCATTTCAACTGACTTTCAAAAATACAGATTCAAAATTGTATAAGTTGAAGCATTTGTTTTAAGAGTTTGGTACTTGCTTTCGAGCAGAAAAGGGGAAAACAAACTTAGCGGGCCGGTTTACTTGTTCGGCATAATGACGTACAACATCCTCGACAACTTCTGTAGTCCTATTCAGCCACTTGTTAACACCCGTCGTTTTTCAGACACGTAAACTCTTCAAAAATCACCAGTGTTGCACTGCTGATTTATTTAATGTGGTAGAAAAAAATGTGATTTGTGTCTTAAATTTGTGTCAACCACAGAACTTATTTCAAGCTATTTTCCAAGGAGAAATCCCATTGACTCTGAGACGAGGGAACCGGAAATGGTGAAATGCTAACTCACTTCCGGGTTTTAGGACTCGTTCCTGCACCACTCTATAGAAACTGCAGTTAGATGGCCAAGGTGCAAATGTGTTACAACAGCCCAAAAGATTTGTATTATGAGAAATGCCCTGCAGTTTCGAAAAAAAACCCACACATTTGCCAAAATACACACAAGGGAAAAAACATCTTGTTGAACTTCACAAAACATGCACACCGTTAACTCAAAGCACTGCATAAACCAAACGCTAGACGCTCCAGAGGACACTCAAAAGTGATGCGTACAGCTGGTATTTAAAAACACAAATGCATTTCATTTGCATGCGTTTTGGCACATTTGTGTTTTATATTTGCATCATTCAGCGTTGGCACCTGTCGGCCTCCGTACAATCCAACTCCAGTGCCCATGTTGAGTGCATCAGAAGTCCACTCCTCACCAAATGTATATCTGCAGCATCCTCTTCATTCTATCAACTTCACCAGCAGGGTCTAGACCCCGAAAAGTGGGGGGTAAATCATCTCGTGAACACGTCATTAAACACTTTTAATCATGACTTACAACTGATCAGCTATTTAAGATGCCGCGCCTTCTTAGACGCTTCCATGAATGCTTGTTTTTCTTCATCGGGATAGAGTGAAACATGAAAAGCTAGCTGACACAAGAACATTTGAAACGTTCCCATTGAAACAAATCCCTGAAGGGCGCGTCCAATGTTTTCTCTCATAGATGGGTTGGATGACCAAGGCGCCTTGTTTTGCTTCTCTGGGTTTAACATTTCACATTAAGCGCATGTGGGACACTTAAAAGTAAATAAAGCAGCTTTCGCTAAACTTTCATAAGCAGGGCTGCAGGGCAGGACGCTTAGTTCGCTCCTAATTTGTTATTACTGGCAGTTTCACGACTCAATCTTAAATCCTCAACTGGCAGCATTGGTTGCTTTCTGTCTTTTCTGTGAAGGAACACATGATCATTTCCTCTGAAGTCTTTCAGCAGGGACACATTTCAAATATGAACTCAGAGCCAGCATCTATCTATCTCCCATTCATCTTGTTAGCTGTTGATTGGTGGTGGCCCCATTTTAATCAATGATTAATAAGGCCTCAGTATACTGCTGGATGTAAATCACAGTGGATGATGGCAATAACAACATCTGATGTTTCCATGTTAGTTTGCTCTTTAGCCAAGATCATGGCAACCTGACTGGAAGACGCAACGTACATGTTGTTCAGTTTAGTAATATGTCAGGCCTGTGTTATAACTACAGCCCTAGTATTTGAAATGTAATATTAAAGCCTAAAGCTGCATTCAGGTTGTGTGCAGAGCCTTGCAGTGAAAACATCCAGTTATGTTTCGATTGTATGGTTGCTTCCTCTGCTAGCTTGTAGTGCTACATACAACAGTCGGCGGGCACATGGGAGCACCGGTTCAATCCCACATTAACACTCACTGCAGTCAACATGTTGCAAGACACTAAACCCCAAATAGCTCCTGTGGAGAAAATCCACGGTATTGGTTTTATGTAGGTCGCTCTGATTTCAATTGTATGATAAGTGACAATGCAATGTAATGTTATATGATTGGTTGCGCATCAAAACGTCAGTGGGAACAAAGTCAAAGTTTAAATAATTTGAACTTTGAGCTCAGGCGACAATTTCGATCAGTGCCAGCACAGAGGGTAGCCAACTCTAACCCACTCTCTCCATAGAAACACAACGGCAGCGCAGAGCCGTTTTACCGTGTATCATGTGAATGTGGCTTAATACATCATAACAGATAAACAAAGGCCATTTTCAAGATGTGTTTCCTACGGCAACTTAAATATGTCAGACCCAGCTAATCAATTAATTTTGTCCAATTTTTACTGAAAAGATCCCATCCAACCCTATCTAAGAGAAGTTTAAAAGCTTTCTTATGAAAGAAGAGATAGGCAATGAGCAGAGCAACTCCCTATTTGGTCCAAAAGACCCATTATCGGGGGTGCTGAAGCTGATCTTTGGCAGTCGGGAGCCAACCTGAAGTGAACTTGTCTCTACTTAATCGTTCAATGGTTTGGGCTTAAAACTAAATGTCATTTGAGAAAGTGACACCAACTTTTAACAGGAGTTATTGGTCTATAAAAATGTGAGATAAACCTGTCACCTTTCAAATGTGTGATAAAGCTCTTTGAATTTAATCAGTAGACTTTTTAATAGTTTGATTTAGTAGGGTGATGTGATTTCAGTGTTCACTTTCCAAAAGGAGGTTTTGCATTTCCTAACAGAATCTGAATTTGATCTTCAAAACTTGTTGCGAGTAGAAAATCATCTCGACTATAACCAACACAAAGTCAATGAAAACTAAAACTTTTGTTTGACAGAGAGGGATTCCATGAGGAGCACAAACATAACATTTGTATAACTTACACTTACTTTATTGCAACAACCTGAGGCATAACACAGATGTATTTCTGTCTGATTAACAAATTTCAAAACAACATGGTGGAATGAAAAGTGAGCCTTCACTCTTTGATTTTGAAAAAACTGACAAAGATTCATGTTTTAATCGCTATAATGTTTTCTGCTGTCAAATTCCACTCAGGGAAACATCTGGAGGATACATTCTTGCCTTGGTTACCCTCGGAATTAAATAACAGAGTTTCTGTCATTGAGTTTCTTTCAGCAGTCCACATAAACTCAACCTGATTTGGAAATGATCGTGTGGATATTTGAACATCGCTGAGTGTAACAGCTGGAGAAAAACAGATGTTACATAATGATGGTAAGGTAGTGTTTTAAAGTATGCATCTGGGCCACATAGAAATGCACACACATAGACAAATACCAGTAATGTTATTTTAAAGTAGGTCATCGCTTTTGGAAATACATTACGCTCAAAAAGTTTAATTTCTCTCCTAAATTTGGTTTAATTTCACAGTATAATGTACTGTTTGATTTGTTTGTTGTCTAGCTCGTTTCAACATTCAAATTGTAAATTGCGATAGCAACTAATCAACAAAGAAGCACAATGTTTAAAACAAATCTAGATTCTGGATGTAGATATGGAGCATATGCAATAATAATGTGTACCACTTAGTTAAAATACAATATAACTATGTACATATGTACAAGTAAACAAGGTTATTTTTTTAGGAGGAGTAAAAGAATGAATCTGAGGAACACTCGCTTAACATATATCCAGCATTTATTTTAAAATAACAGACAAATGATTCATCTCTTTTCCCTTATTTAACCCCAGTGAAACCCGCTGTCCTTCCACTCATTCAACTAACTCAAGTTGAAGAGAGATAACCAAAAGGAACAAACGAAACAATTTAGAGCTATGAAAAGAAGCATATACCCGGGGAGTGTTTTGTGCCTACATAGCATGTGATTTTGTTCAGCTTATCTGTTGATGAGAGAGGTGATGAGGTAGTCCTCTGGTGGAATGCTCCTCCTCAGTTCTTCTCCTAGTTGCAGGTTGCAAAGTGGATCTCCAACGAGACCCTTTTTTATTTGAACACAAGGCATTAACAGGAGAAAGGAAAATACTCCAACTCAGCTGTTTTCTTTTGGTTAACTTTCTGGAAATATAAAGTGCAGCAGGAACAAACAAACACTCTGCTGAATTTCTCTGACCTACAGCTGACACAGAGCTAATGAACTGATTGCTTCCTGTCTCCACTCTTTCTCTACCAAAGAAAGTCTGACTCCCACCACTGCCCCCTGCGGGAATTTGCTCACATTATACTCACTGTCATGTTTTATCGAGTGGGTTACACATAGATACTCACAAGTTTTCATCATATGTTTATAAGTTAAGCTGCTATGGATGATTACAAAACACTTGAAGACAAAATCATACAATCTTCTTCAAATCAAAGTGAAGAAGCTCAGTCTAATTGAAGTTTTTAAAAAAAGAGAAGCCTAATTATCCTATTCAAAATGATGGATCTCTGATTTGATTAGTTACCATGTGACTATTCTTCAAAGTGTCTCTGCCCTTTGTGGCAACAACCCATCTAGTCCTTTCCAGGATCCTAACACTTTTCATAGAAAATGAAAAGCTGGCGGCTCCATTCCATCTGTTTAACCCACTAGGTCAGGCTCTGAAATCATTGATTGGAACGTGGCCCAAAGTGCAACATGCCCACAGAGAGCAATAAAACAATGATTCTGTGTTATTCAGACATGATGAGCATATGGTCTGGCTGAGCTCAATTTATTCATGATTGAGAAATAGCAAACATCTTCATCCAAGAATTATTAAAGCTGCAGAATAAGAAAATATAGAAACTGAAAATACTCGTTGGTGTGGAACAATATAGGTCCGACGAAGAAATGTTGGGATTTAATTCAAATGTACTCCGCAGATTTCCATCAGGGCTGCTCAGTGTTGTCTCCAGAGATGCACGGTGCATCAGCTTAGATAAATGAAGTTCATCTTACTCACTCGAGGTGTGAAGAGTGACCACAGCATGAGACGGTGCTTTGGGACTGACGATCTCCAGCCGGCATCCAAAAATCATGAAATAATGAACAACAACAGCCCCATAAGAGTTTATTATTTGAAGAACCTCCCCCTAATGAGAAACAGCAAGTAGAAGGGACATAAATCAGGATACACACAGTCTGAAATGATGTCAAACACTGTCTATAGGAACATTAATGATGCCTAGTTGCCATTAAAAACCAGCTACTCACTGAAGGGTGTAAATGCACCACCACCTGTCATGATCCAAACATTTGTAGATGAAAAATCGATCCTTTCAATGTTTGGGCTTTGCAGTTTAGAGGGGGGAAGGGAGACACTACAGGTCCAAAAAAAACATTCACTAGTATAACCACCAAACTTCCTCAGTTGATGATTTGTGATATGTACATTATTTTATTACTTTTGATATGCAAACAATTCATTATCTCATACTAAACTTTGGCGAATAAAGGAGAAATGTGCTAGCAAAGAATATTGCATGTTTTTCTTCCACAACTCTGGAGGCCTATACACAGAGAAAACCGAAAATGTACTTTAATTACATGTAATATGTATATGATGAAAGCAAATATTTTAAGTTTAAACAAAAAAATCTTGGTTCAACTTAACATGATTGATTTCATTTCACCTAATACAGTTAGGTGATATTTCTTGACATAATACAATTAATCAAAGTCAAAGTTGTTCCTCTAAGAGGACATTTAAGATAATACTCACATTCTATCATCTGGTGCATGCGTCACTAAATGTTCACTAAACTGAAATAAGTCTCTGCTGATGGAAATAGTTTCTAAACTTTCTACACCATTGACTGTGGCTGGTTTTAAGGAGTCACTACTGTCACTGTTAGCAGCCGCTAACGTTAGCTTAGCTTGTTTCACCGTTAATGCAAGTTCCAGACGTCCGTGGTAAAATCTTTCATGCAATCAAAATCTAGAAAAAAAACAGAAAAAGTGTCTTCAAAATAATGTAGCTTATACCTGGATAAATGCTAATTTAAAACAGCTTATGTTTGATACTCAGTAATACTGATGCATACTAAAAATGGTATACAACCCCATGACAGGCGACCACTTGATATGGATGTTATCTTGATTAAAATCCTGTGTTTTTCTATTTCTTTTTAAAAAATTTAAAACCTTTTCCAAAACATTTAACATTTAACCTTTTAGAAATGTTATCTCATTACAGTTACATAAATAACCTTTTAATGGGAAATGAAAATTGCTCAGAGCTGGGAGAAAGTACAAATCTTGTAGGCCTACTTGAGTAAAAGTAGAAGTACCAGAGTGTAGGAATACTCTGTTACAGTAAAAGTCCTGCAATCAAAATGTTCCTCCAGTAAAAGTAGAAAGTACTCTCCTCTAAATGTACTTAAAGTAGCGACAGTAAAAGTAGTCATTGTTTGATTGGTCCATTCAGAATAATATCTCTGATGTGTTTTATAATTATTGATCATTAAAGTGTTCTCAGAGCTGGTAAAGGTGCAGCTAGTTTGAATGGCTTTGTATACTGCAGGGTAGCTGCAGAATTTACTCCAGGTGAACTAAAGTCTGATTTAAGGGCTGATTATATTTACCATCATTAATCCAAATCTGTAAAGTAACTAAATAAATGTAGTGGAGTAGAAGTGCACCATTTACCTCTGAATTGTAGTGGGGTAGATGTTCAAAGTAGCATAAAATAGAAATACTCAAGTACCTCAAAGTTGTACTTAAGTACAGTACTTAGTTACTTTCCACCTCTGCAATTGCTTCTCCTGTAATCCACCTGTTAGTAAGACAGACACCAACTTTCAGTTACAATGATTTTTTTAAATGTCTTTTAATAAACGGAGCACATGGCCTTAGAATCACAATAAAAAGGGTCAAAACTGCTCAAATCTTTTATCAACTCTTTAGAAAGACCAACGCAGGCACTTTACCCATCTTTGTCAAACAGGGGGGGGGGGGGGGGTTGTGTGCATGCAGCCGTGCACACGTGTTCATAAAAGTCAGTTAACAACACATGTATATCCTTAAAAGCATCTCATTACTGTGAATAATAAAATCAATAAAAACTGAAACAGCCACAACCAGCCTCACATGACAACACAGGAAAACGGCCCTTAAGTTACTGGCTCTCTTACGACTCCCAAAAGTCCAACAATAACATTTAAAAGATGAATTATGATGATGACAATTATGATTATCAACACAAATACGTCAACAACTGATGGAGTTACACAGAAGCGGGGACACAGTGCAGGAGGGGAGGAAAGCTGTGAGCAGAACGAAAGCAGTCGTCATATCTTTACTGACCAGACATTTGTTTCCTGTAAGCACTCTGCTCAGAGAATAATGAACAATGTCCTTTATCAAAGTCCTTAATGTCACCGCCTACGTACATTTCAGGGTTTTGATTAAGTGGAAAGGGTTGCAACTACGATTAGTTTCATCAGTGATTAGATCTGATGATATATCGAATAATTGGTTGGTTTATAAAATGTCTGATTATAGTGAGATATCTCAAAGTCCTTCTAGTATAAATATGTTGGTCACTCCAAACCGCCCAAATATCACTTTCATTTGAAATGAAACAGTTTAAAGCAGGAAGCTGAAACCCGCTTTCAGCGACGTTTGCATGAAAGTTTAATCTTAAAGATAAATTGATCATGAAAATAGTTCATGATCTATAATTTTTCTATGAACTACGGAAAGGTTTGAAGTTCAGGTTCATAATTGTGAATTCAAAGCTGTTTTTCTTTTCAGAAATTTTGATTTAAATCCCACATAAGTATAAGGCGATGATTAGACGTTCCTTAAAATAATCTAATCTTCTAAACTGGCATCTTGTCTTTGAGGTATTTCTTATTTTTACGGAGCATTTTAACCCCTAATGAGTGAGATCATTAAAATGAGATGTGCAAAGACTCTCCAAAGTGTTACTACACACAGAAGCTATGTGAATTATTTCAACTTCAAAGTGAATCCAGTTACACTGAAATGAACCTATTTTGGAATATATTTTACTATTAGCTTATGAAACATCCATTATCCATCATCAAAAATAACATACGTTTGTTTTCTCCTAGAGTCCTAGACCTCATGTGAACAGTGGTACCATTTTTGGGCATAACAATTAAAAGCAGAGACGCACCCTTTGTGAATTTGGACTTTTTTAAAGAGCCATAACACCACCAGGAAGACCTTTCCTACTGCAGGTGAGACAGTAACAATTCTCTAAAGGGAGATGTAGCATTAAAGAATATATAACATCAAGCGAGATTATCTTAAAAAACAAACTGAGAAGTCGGATTAGTTAGGGTCTCAGCAGAATCGAAACAGGCGTCCAGAGTTTGAAGAAGCTACTGCGACGACACGAAACGACGGCAAATCTTTGGTCTGCCTCTAACATGCATCATGACACCAGCCCATCATGGTGCAACGAGCGGGGTTAATGAACGCTACTAAAACATTGAATAAACGTCACTAAGCAATATCTACGATTTGATTTCCTTGCATCACAACGTGTAAATAATATCCGGGGAAGACGATAGTGAAGGAGAGAAAACAGCAGAGGAAGGAGGTCCTATTCCACGTGTGCGCACACATACAAAAGAAATGGTCCCAGGAAGATGCGTAGGAGCCAGTCAAAGCAGTCTCAGCACTCGGGAGGAAGTATGTGTGTGTGTGTGTGTGTGTGTGTGTGTGTGTGTGTGTGTGTGTGTGTGTGTGTGTGTGTGTGTGTGTGTGTGTGTGTGTGAGATCCTCAAATGAGGGTCATTTGCAGGTCAGGCTTCTCCATGGTGCGACTGTTCAGCTCCTCATCACTGTCGCTGCCGGCAAACCCCTGCCTGACGATTTCGCTGCGTCGTTTCCACGGTGACTGGTCCTCCTCCGCTACTTGGAGGACTGCACCGTCTCCTGCAGCGACAGGCGGGAGCGCGCAGAAGGCAGCGGCATCATCACCGGCTGCACGCCGCTCAGCCTCCACGGCAGCAGACCGAGGAAATTGTCCTGGTGGTGCGTGTCCAGCGTGAAGCTGAGGGCCCGCTGATGAGGGGCCAGAGGGGGGTTCTGGGTGGGGTGGTTCCGTGTCGAGGGAGTAGTAGAAGGTGGAGGATGTAGATGTTGGAGAGGAGCTGCCACTGTGTTCCTAGAGAGACAAACGGAAGAGGAAGTGAGAGGCAGAAGAGGAAGATGGATGGAAGGAGGGATGGGAGACGGCGATGGATCAATGGATGGATGCTGGAAGGATGAGGAGTGCAGTGTGAGGAGAAAATTAAAGGGTGAAAGGAAAAAGTCTTTTTCAGAGAAACTGAAGCTGCAAATCAAATAAGGAACTAATCGTCACCTTGTTCACCAGTAAAAGACCCCCATAACGACCATATTGCTGCACTACAATCACTTTTCCTTTTCCTCAGGGCCTTATTACAAAATTGAAGTTTACACAAGATGACATGAAAAAGTATTTTCAGCATAACTTTTCCGACTTATTTGATCATGTTATTGTAATGTTAATATATATATATATTTTTACAAATTACATCTTTGACGTCATCTTTAGAAATGTCTTGATTTCATTTTTTATCTGTGAAAAATATATATATTTTCAGAGTATTTTTTGGGGTATCTTGAGGTTGTAATCCTGAATAAGTCCACTAGATGTTTAAGTGTACAACCAACCCCCATAATCAATGATGATTTTAAACAAATTAAACAGATGAAATATTGTCCTCACTAAACCTTTTTTTCTATTCTAACTACTCTTAGAGCAAATGCTAGCTACTCTCATTGCAAAACAGTTGCACAGGACACTGCATTTTGTTATCCACAGTTACTCTGGTTGTTCTGACACCCACCATCTCCACTACTGGGGAAAGGAACTGCCATAAATATTGGTCTTTGGAAACTGGGGGCAGCTACAGATAGCTACCAGGGAATGTCCTATCTTTTTTCTGTTTCCTTCATTATTCTATGAGATCAGAACCAGTGGCAGACAGAATCTCATAATGAAATAAATACTTGATTTAAATTCAATATTCTGCATCCATTACATTTTGCCATCAGCATTAACTTTAACAAATTAAATTAAAGGAAAAATGTTTTTTTAGGAAGAGAAATATGATTCTCTTCTTTCAGTTGTTGTTATAAAAGAGAATATTTCGGATCTGGAGAAACTAGAGTAAAAAATAAGCTGTATAATAATCAACCTCTAACAGCACTCATCTGAGCTTTTGACCTCAATTTGATTTCTGGTGATCAAGGAAACATTTCCCTAATAAACTTTCACATGTGATTGACACAAAAACAGAAAAACGTAGCATGCAGGTTGAATGGATTAGATGTTAGACAACATTGTGTATTAGTAAAGAAAGCAAACATTTGGAAATAGTTCCAGTTGGGTGAACATTTAACCTGCTAGCTTAATTGCTAAGGGTCACACAACATCATTTTTTCTTCACAAATGCTGTGAAATGCTAGTTACACAAATGTTCATGCCGTTCCAAGCGACACGTACGAGTGATGCTGCAGTTGCCAAGGAGCAGGGCAAGATCAAACAGCGGTTGCTAGGGAAGCAGAGAGGCAGTGGGGGCTTGGTGATTGGACGATGAGCAGCAGGTGGGAGGGGCAGGAAGTAGGCAGCAGGGCTCATTTGGGGAAAGTTAGTACTTCACTGTCACACCTTACTCTCTGAAAAGCAGACAGACACACACACACACACACACACACACACACACACACACACACACACACACACACACACACACACACACACAGAGGAAATACAGAGAGGGTTAGCGGGGAAAAAAGAGAAAAAGCTTTAATGACGTTTGGAGGTTCCGCTGGGATTCAGGTATGCTGTAAATGTTATTAAGACGTGAAGAATGACACACATCATGGAGAAACAGCTGACAGGGAGGGAGGAAGAGAAGAAAGACTTAAAGAGTTTAGAGATGATTGGTCATATTATAAAGAAAGTATGGGGTTAAGCCATGTTGTATGTGGGTCGCCTACAATTTTGATGCAAAGATGTGAACTTAAAGCGAGTTAAAATATATGTTTGAAGTATGTGTAGCTGGGAGGAACAATAACACTAACAGGAAGTAAGAAAGAAATGTTGTGCTTGATTTCTAGGTCTGATTTTTCTATCCTATGTATTGTTGATGAAAAATAAAAAAGGTTTAAATCAGGTTATCTTCCTTAATTTCTTAACTAAAGGTATTTAAATCTGTTGGAAAAAAAGTGTTTTTTCCATCATTTTTTATCCTGTTACTGTAATACTTATTTTGGCCACTTGAGGCGGAAGTGCGCCATTACTCCATTTTCTAAAGAGAAAGGACTTCCTTCTTTTTCCTGTTGTAAAAATATATATATATATATATCATAATCCCCCCAAATGATTCCTAAATACAGGAAAGAATTTTAGATCAGATTTAAAAAATCAAACAAAAAGCATTTTTATCTCCAATGGCACCGAAAGGATTTCATGGACCAGTGTGTTACTCTTGATCGATTGGGGTCAGAACAGTTAAAAGCATGACGTCAGGGTGAGGGAGGGGTTATGATGGAGGATGAGGATGCTGCCAACAAACAGCATACAGGCACAAAAACACCATCAGAGTTCAGCAAGCACATCTGCCAACGAGCCGGGAACAAATACCTGGACTCAGATCAAATGTCAAAAACCAGGAACACTTCATGCAGCACTCACATCAGTTAGGATGTTTGTTTTCAGGACATTTTGAGGAGCAAAGTGTAAAGAAAACTGTTCCATTTGAATCCAAATACTGTCAAAGAAACCGCACTACATTCGATTTATTTACAAAGCAAACTCCAAGGGTGTCTACATGTCTGTCAGCAGCTTTAGGATGGAGGGTTCAAATACAAAGGCTCAGTGGGACACAGAAGCAGAGAACTCCTGTAGTGAGCGGGGTAACTGCTGGGTGAGGGGTGGCTCGTGGCAGGGGTTAATAGGGGGGCATTGGTGAAGGGCATGGGGTCACATACGTGCTGCATTCACCACTGCAGAATGGCGTATACCTCGGTATACAAGGGCTGGACAGCCTTCTGGCCTGACGGATCTGAAAACAGTTTACAGCACAGCGCGGTTACAGTCATGTGAAGAGCTGCTCTACGAAACACCACACATCCCTGCTCTGTTTCAAAGAGGAAGTGTAATTAAACCCATTCAAATGTTGCAGGGGCAAGAATGTGCAGTGTTGTATTTGGTATTGGAAACATGTTTAATTTAAATAAACAGTGTGTCTTTGACCGCAGTTCACTTTTGCGTAATTTGATAACTTACTTTGGATACTGATACTCAGGTTTTGCTTTGAAGTAAAACCTTTTTGATTGTAAAACTATCAATTCAACACATCAAGTAAAAGTTTGGAAGCATACAGATGAGATGCATAATCATCCAGTGCTTTGGGGGGTGTTTTTGGGATACAATGGGTTAGAATATAGCATAATTCAATACAACGTAAACTAAATGTCATGATAAATGTAAAGCTGTTGAACTACAGAGCATTTCTCCTGTGTTTCTAACCGTGAGTAGCTGTGACATAACTGTGTGTTCTTGGAAGGACAGTTTTCGAACTGAGTGAAGAAATAGAGAGTAAGAACAGAAAAGATAGGGAGTGTGTGTGTGTGTGTGTGTGTGTGTGTGTGTGTGTGTGTGTGTGTGTGTAGAGTAAGCATAAATAATAGCTCAGAGTGTAAGATGTGTCCAGCAATTTTTGCAATAGGAAGAACAAACTTATGATGCTGTGAAAACACATTTCAACCTTCATCACCATCATCCTCATCATCATCATATATTTCCAATGGAAATTGAGTTTCAAATATACTTTTAGATTTTTCTCTGAATAACAGTGATCTAATCAAAGTGTTCCTTGCGTTGTTTTAAACCGGGATGACCTGCAGTAAATCCTCCCACCACAAGATGGAGCCATGTGACCAGATCAACAAGGGAGTGATGCGACCAAAAACAAGTGTGTAACCTAGTGTGTAGCTGTAGTATGCTGACCAATTAGAGGGATGATTTCAACTAAACTATACAGCAAGAAGCATAGTTTTTCTTTAATATCATCCTGGTGACATTACATGTGTTGCTATTTGCCCTTTTTATATGTTCGTGTGGATACCCTACACTGTTAAATTCAAAAGAACACAAATTAAGTTATTGAAAAGACAAATGTAAATGCTCAAGTTCTAACTATTATTACATTTCTGTTTTGAGTTCAAGGTTCTGCTCTTGGTTTGTAGCTCTGTTAAGTCAGGCTGAATGTATTTTAAAGATTTGTAATATTAATGCAAGTGTCAAATTTATATTTAGTAATATTACATCACGTCATTTCTTTAATAAAATGTCACTCGCAATCTTTGAATTTTAATCTGACAGGATACCTACAAATATTTATTTGTATATAAGTATACCTAAAGAGTTTTATTTCCTATTTATTATACACATGTTTTATTTATAGTATACCTACAGTGATTTTCCTTGTTAGTGTACCTACAGTGTTAGCGGAGCGCCCGGGGCCGCGCTGAGCAACGATGGCCCCTGAGATGGCCTTAATCCAGCTGTGCATGTCCTCTGGACTGTCAGCCTGAAACAAAGAGGGAGAGAAAGACAGGACGGGATCTTTGTTTCATTGTTTTTATAGGAGAAGTCATTTGTAAATGCAAATAAATCATGTTACAGCATTAAAAGCCTGAGAGGGGAAGATTAAGTGAAATTCAAAGCTGAGATTAAAATTAAACCAGTACAACTCAGTGTGCTCTGCCAGGCTGCTTAAGGATGCGCAATGTTGATCTTCTGAGTGTAGCTTGTTAGCATGCTAACATTTGCTAATTAAATTTCCCTGAAGAGAAGATCAAGTTGTGGAACAAATGACATTACAATCCATCAAATGACAGATGTGTTACCTGCATGTAGAAGGTTCTGGAGCTGGTGACCATTTCAAACAGGTTGTCCCTCATCATCAGATCGCTGCAGAACAGAGACAAAACGCTTATTGATGAGCTGCCATTTGAAGGCCTGGGCCGCAGCAGCTCTGATTCATCCTAACAAGAACTGACCTCTGTTTACACTCCTGCACCTTATGAATCTCCTTCAAAGGGATGACTCTCAGCGCCTCTCTCTCCTGCAAGGGAGACGAGACATAACTATTAAACACGCACACACAAAGACTTCATACAGCAAAAACATCCATCCGTATGTTGATTCCGACGCAAAAAGCAGCTTTTATTCTACGAGATATCACAGGAAGTTGCCTCTGCCATTAGAGCTACAGTAGCCACTCAACAACTAGTGTTCCTCTGAGTAAGAGAAGACACGCTAACTATGTAACTGCGTCCTGATGTGTGTCTGGTTGTGATTATATTTTGCACTATTTATTTCATTTGCTGCTCAATTTTGACAAGTACAGAACAAAAGAGAAACATCTAAAGTTGGGCGGGGGGGGATCCCTTGTTAGTGGCAAGAGTCTAAGGAAAAGATGAAGATAAATTAAGACAAGATATTCTTTATTCATCCCAAACTGGGAAATGTTTTCGTTGCAGCAGCATGTAAAATAAGTATTGGACATAATTAAAAATTAAAAAACACTAGAAAATAAACAATCCAACAATATAAACATCTCAATATAGAAGATAAAACCGAACTAGAAGAGGGAAAATATCAAAGTTGACCTTTAGAAAAAATATGGAAACTATCTGACAAATAAAATACTATTGAAGGGCTCAATTACAGCTGACACAATATAAAAGTGGGATTTTATTAACATTTAGTGTGCAAGAATGACATATTAAATGTAATATAAATGTAAAATGTAAAGTTAATAATAGAGAAACTATGGAGCAGTGAGATCTGTTCTGTTAGTTGTGATTTTGGGCTAAATAAAAACGGATGAATAAAATATAAGTCAATATATTAAACCCAATTGAACACCTATGGGGGATTCTGAAGAGACAAGTTGAGCATCACTCTCCATCCAGCATCCAGTCTCTAAAAGAGGTCATTCTTGAAGAATGGAAAAAGATTGATGCAGCAAAATGTTTCCAACTTGTTCATTCCATGCCTAGAAGACTTGGTGCTGTCATTACACATCATGGAGGCCAAACAAAGTACTAGATGTAGTAGTTTTAGTTGTGGGGGGTACTCATTTTTGCATCGCCCTTATTTGAGTAAAACCGTAAAATTTGTAATCTAAGTTATATTATTAACCTTACTTTCATGTTATAAGTTAAACAGATGTTAGATTAAACTTGGTCTTGTCAACATTTTGGAAATTGTTTTTGTGTTCATTGAGATATTGTTTAAAATGCTTCCTTTCGAAGGGGGTGTACTCATTTACGCAGAGCACTGTACATACTGAAATATCTCTAACTGTGGACAAATGATTACTTTCTCACAGTACTGTATGGTTTGTATACAGTACTACTTAGTTATCATGACATTTCTACCCTCAGGTGCTGATGAGCTCACCAAACTGAGGGTCAAACTCTCTGCTGGTTACTAACTTATCATAACGGACATTATATAATTATAGACTATTTAAAGAGCACGTGTGGTAAACTCAAATTTACGTTCTCGGTCATATCAGACTTCAGTTCGTCCCCATCTTGCTGTCAGACTATCTTGGGATCCACTGAGGTTAGTACTGTACAGAAAGTTTTAACATTCGTTTTCATTTTCAAAAGGTTTTGTGTGATTATCAGTGGGGAGAAATACCTGTGAAACCAGCAGCCACTCACACTCTTGTTCTCTCTCTCTCTCTCTCACACACACACACACACACACACACACACACACACACACACACACACACACACACACACACACACACACACACACACACACACACACACACACACACACACACACACACACACACACACACACACACACACACACACACACACAGCACCACTAGGTGTGTCCATTTATGTGCACAGACAGACGGCGGTAAGGAGGCGCTAATCTCTCCACACGTGGATAACATGAAGAGGTATTCAGGAAACATGCCGCTGCGTGTAGACACACAACCTACTTACTATATGTAAAGAGCTTCATTGCACACTTGCGCGCACACACACACACACACACACACACACACACACACACACACACACACACGTTACATTTGCACAGTTTGTAATGTAAGCCAGCAGTAATTGTGGCTACATGCACCCAATAAATCTGCATACTCTCTATACTCTTTAAGGATTGGTTCATTCAAATAATAAAAAGAACACATATTGTCTCACCAGGTCAGATTTGTAGTAGCTGAGGGCATTTTCTTCCAGCACGAAGTATCTTCTCTTCCAATTCTTCATCTGAGGAAGAACAGAAGAGTTGTCAACATACAGTAAGTGTAACAGTTAGTTTAGCCTTCATAGTTTCAATACAATTAATCTTAAAAGTATTGATAAGAATATGTATACACAATACACATTGGTTACTAAGGTCTTAAAGCCTTGAGTTTGGCGCTTTGTTTGTCGCCATCTTGGTTTTTAGGAACAGGAAGTGTCCAAAGAGAGAGGAATACAACCAAAGATTAGCAACCTGTCAATCACAAGCTCCTGTAGCATACTCTGCTTTATCATACATGTTTAATGGGACCATAATCTACAAACATAGTAGGGGCATTTTCTCATTCACTTCTACACAATGAAACTCTTTTTGATGATAGTGAGAATAAGTTGTTCAAATGATTTGGGGGCATTGTTTTAAAAATTGGTTAGACTTTTAGGCTACATCTACAAAAATACATGTTCATGTTAGAATTACATTTTGTCTGGTAAGTGGGAACTGAAAGTGGGTGTCTGCGTCATTTTCCAAAAACTGTTTTACCTGTCCGGTATAAAGCGAAATCACAGAGCTGAGTCATTTCTCTAGATTAGATATACTTCATTTATCCCTAACTAGGAGATTTGTTGGGTCACAGCAGCATGATAACATGAATTAAAATTGGGAAAAAAATATAATCAAATACAAATAGAAGATAAACATAAACAATAAAAACACCACATCACTACAGAAGATGTGTACTGAGTATTTGATATATTTGAATCCAATGAGGATTTGCATGATTAGTTTAACTCTAGTTGTTTTGCAATAAAGAAGTGTAATGCTATAATAAAAAAGATTATGGTCTGCTCTTTTTTCCTGAATTAAGGAGATACCTAAAATTAAAATTCTGTCTGAATAACCAGAACTGCTGTTATCAGCAGGTATTGTCTGTGTGTGCGTTCTGTCTTACCAGAGCCCCCTGTTTGACACAGTAACCGGCCTTGATGGCCTGGTCCTGCACTCCTCTGGACAGGAAGTAGGGAAGTTGATTCTGACCTTTCTTCAAACCTCCCCGTTCCCCCTCGATATGCCCATCCCCCTGCTCCTGAAACACACACACGAGACAAAACATTTTACAAGTTGAAAACAGCTTCCTATTTCCACATTCAGCAAATACACTGCAACATAAGCATCTATTAGGAAATGCATATCATCACAGTTCTTCATTTGTCACAACTGATTAAGCATTGTTTAGTAAAGACACTTAATGCACTTTTTTTTTATTATTCTATGTCTCTGTTGCACCAACAAGGTTTAGTTTTAAATCTGAATAGCTCACAGTTTTATGAGGCCCTATTATGCTTTTCGGGGTTTTCCCTTTCCTGTAGTGTAGATTTTTGTAAATGCAAATGGTCTGCAAAGGCTTTAATCCCAAAGAAAGACTACATTTAAAACTGTCTTTAAATGTGTATTACGTTTGAACTCTAAATCTGGATTCAATTGATGCTGCAACAAAACTTTAAATTCTTAAAATGGGGATCAAGTATTAATTCTGAACCTGCTGTTGAGGATGTTTAACTTTTAATATGGCTGCCTTTTTCAGATGGACTGATGAAAATAGTTGATTTTGTCCACTTTATTAATCCAATATTATTTAGCTGAGAAATGAGAGTTTTTTTGCGGAGTCATCATGAGTAATATTTGGCTACTGACTTTTTAGCTAGCCTGGACATAATGTGACATTTTCTTAGGAAATACAGTGAAGCCAACAGTGAATGCCCCTGCCAACTGCATGCATATATATACAGTGGGGCAAAAAAGTATTTAGTCAGCCACCAATTGTGCAAGTTCTCCCATTTAAAAAGATGAGAGAGGCCTGTAATTCTTATCATAGGTATACCTCAACTATGAGAGACAGAATGAGAAAAAAAATCCAGAAAATCACATTGTAGGATTTTTAAAGAATTTATTTCAAATTATTGTGGAAAATAAGTATTTGGTCAATAACAAAAGTTCATCTCAATACTTTGTTATATACCCTTTGTTGGCAATGACAGAGGTCAAATGTTGTCTGTAAGTCTTCACAAGGTTTTCACACACTGTTGCTGGTATTTTGGCCCATTCCTCCATGCAGATCTCCTCTAAAGCAGTGATGTTTTGGGGCTGTCGCTGGGCAACACGGACTTTCAACTCCCTCCAAAGATTTTCTATGGGGTTGAGATCTGGAGACTGGCTAGGCCACTCCAGGACCTTGAAATGCTTCTTACGAAGCCACTCCTTCGTTGCCCTGGCGGTGTGTTTGGGATCATTGTCATGCTGAAAGACCCAGCCACGCTTCATCTTCAGTGCCCTTGCTGATGGAAGGAGGTTTTCCCTCAAAATCTCACGATACATGGCCTCATTCATTCTTTCCTTTACACGGATCAGTCGTCCTGGTCCCTTTGCAGAAAAACAGCCCCAAAGCATGATGTTTCCACCCCCATGCTTCACAGTAGGTATGGTGTTCTTTGGATGCAACTGTGCATTCTTTCTCCTCCAAACACGACGAGTTGAGTTTTTACCAAAAAGTTCTATTTTGGTTTCATCTGACCATATGACATTCTCCCAATCCTCTTCTGGATCATCCAAATGCCCTCTAGCAAACTTCAGACGGGCCTGGACATGTACTGGCTTAAGCAGGGGGACACGTCTGGAACTGCAGGATTTAAGTCCCTGGCGGCGTAGTGTGTTACTGATGGTAGCCTCTGTAACTTTGGTCCCAGCTCTCTGCAGGTCATTCACTAGGTCCCCCCGTGTGGTTCTGGGATTTTTGCTCACCGTTCTTGTGATCATTTTGACCCCACGGGGTGAGATCTTGCGTGGAGCCCCAGATCGAGGGAGATTAGCAGTGGTCTTGTATGTCTTCCATTTTCTAATAATTGCTCCCACAGTTGATTTCTTCACACCAAGCTGCTTACCTATTGCAGATTCAGTTTTCCCAGCCTGGTGCAGGTCTACAATTTTGTCTCTGGTCTCCTTTGACAGCTCTTTGGTCTTGGCCATAGTGGAGTTTGGAGTATGACTGTTTGAGGTTGTGGACAGGTGTCTTTTATACTGATAACGAGTTCAAAAAGGTGCCATTAATACAGGTAACGAGTGGAGGACAGAGGAGCCTCTTAAAGAAGAAGTTACAGGTCTGTGAGAGCCAGAAATCTTGCTTGTTTGTAGGTGACCAAATACTTATTTTACCGAGGAGTTTACCAATTAATTCATTAAAAATCAGACAATGTGATTTTCTGGATTTTTTTTCTCATTCTGTCTCTCATAGTTGAGGTATACCTATGATAAAAATTACAGGCCTCTCTCATCTTTTTAAATGGGAGAACTTGCACAATTGATGGCTGACTAAATACTTTTTTGCCCCACTGTATATATATATATATTTTACATAAGACATTAGACAGTACATAAACATCCACATAAACAAGACATTAAAAAAAAGTACATTTAAAGTCACATACACAACATAAATAAATAAAATTAACTACAGAAACATGTGGGTAGACTGTAAGGAAATATACAAACATGTAGGCAGATATGAAAGGCTTCCATCCTTCTCCCAGCAGAGGAACATTACTCATCTCCAAATTGCTGACCCAAAGTGCTCTCTAGATCTGCATGTTCCAGATAGTTAAGGAAAGTGCCCCATACTTTTTTAAATACTGTTTTCCTTTAATTGAGTAGGTTATTTTCTCTAAGAGACACATGCAGACAGTTCTTTTAGCCATTTACCAATTCTTGGACTATTTACATTTTTCCATGAAAGTGCTATCATGCGTTTTGCCTGCAGCAGACAAACATTTACAAAGATTTGTTCTTTCTTCCTTATGTTATGTTTTTTGGGGTAACATCCTAACAAAAAAAGCTTGGGCTCCATGATTAACCGCAATGATAAAATCTCTTCTATCATACATTTGACCTCTTCCCAAAATGTTTTTTATCTTGGTACACTCCCAAACACAATGAAAGAATGCTCCCTTGGATTGTCCACACTTAAAACATAAGTCTGGGATATAACCATTAAATCTGTTTAGCTTTTCTGGAGTAATATATGTACGCATCAGCCAATTATATGGTAAGAGCTTAAGCTTGAGCTTGAGCCTTTTCACAAGCACCTTCCCATTCATCAACTGAAATGTTTTCCTGCAAATCCTCCTCCACTTTCGCAGTTTAGCTAGTCAGGGGACCCAGATATAAGCAAGTTTTAAAGTGCAGAAATTAAGTTTTTCCCCTTACAATCCTTTCACATTATTTTCTCTAATGGTGAGTATGGCGCAATAGTTAACTGTTTTTGGTTTGCTCAAATAAAGCTTCTAATTTGTAAAAATTTGAAAAAAATGTTTCTGTGGAATGTTATGTTTGATTGCAAGCTCCTCAAACGACATCAGTTTATCATCAATGAGCCTATATAGATCCTGAATTTTCTGTACCCCCTTATCTGACCAAATTTTAAACCCACTATCGGCTCTGCCTGGAAGGAAGTCATCATTTCCCCAAATTGGACTAAAACGAGAGAGAGAGAGAGAGAGAGAGAGAGAGAGAGAGAGAGAGAGAGAGAGGCTCACCCAAGTACTTCCTCACTTCATGCCAGACTCTAAACATGTTCCTAGTAATAGGGTTGACAGCACGCATATTTATTTTAATTTGGATAAGCAAGAATCTATAAATACGTTATTTGAATTCTGTTCACACAATAAAGTTGGAATCAATAGTTTTAACTGACTTATTTTAAACACGTTCTAACTTATATCCTTGGTGGTGCAACCCAGGCTCTCAGTCTTCAGATTCCAACCATTGCTCGCCTCTGTTGGAGCGTGTTGGGCTATGTGTGTGGCTGCATACCATCACTGACAGGACCAGACCTGCTGAGCTGCTGCTAACAGCTGCTTATACAACAGCTGTGTGTGTGTTACCTGTGTAGCTGTGATGATGGGGACTCCTCCTATAATTTCAGTCTTGTAGGAGACCTGCTTCATGGCCCCAAGAACTTCCTGTGGAGTCTCCGCAGTGGTTTGGCCCTCGCCTAGCTTTGGCACCTAACGAAACATTCAGAGGTTAAACAATAATCCTGACGGTCGAACACACTTTTTATACCCTCAGGTTTTTAAGAGTTGAAGGTTAAAGTTGTTTATATTTTTACTCATGCCTTCAAGGACTGTTACAAGCAGCAAAGCTATCAGCTGGAGGCCTTCTGATATGGTCTTATTATCATCCTCATCATCATCATCATATACACAGAGATTTCATGTTTTATACAGAAACCCCTGCAGGTTGATATGAAAACTCTTTCCAAACACCAAAGCTTTATGTATGCCGCCCTTTATGATAGTTTTAACTTCTCATTTATTTAATGCATATATATGTCAGTTAACTGTTGTTTTTGTGAGTGTTTAGCCAGTGTTTTCTTTCCTTCCACCCATAAAGAGGAGAAAGAAGTTTTCAAATCGCCCACAATGGAAACTGAGCAGCAGATGCAAACATTTCATATCCTGCCTGCATCACGCGCTGTTTTGTGAAACAGAGACGTCCCATGGGGGCCGTGGTTATGGCCACGTCTGTAAATATAGTATGATGAAATATCGAATAACTTTTAAGTTCCAGACATGCCCACAAACCCCTGCAAGTATATATGAAAGCTTCCATCATCTCTGTCTTTGTAAGCCAGAACTGAACTTCATCTCTTTAGCCTTGTTGGTAATATTCCATATGCTATACCCCGAGGCAGAAGACATAGTGGCGCACAACAACAGGAGAAACAGGGTCACCTATTGATCCGTGTATGTATGTGTGTGTGTTTTAGGCTCACAGTAATCTTGGTGGCATTGTTGAGAACATTGATCCATTCCACCAAATCCTGCTGGTCGTTGGCCTGCAGGTAAAACTTCCTCATTCCTGCATTTATAACTGCAGAAAGGGATATTCAAACAGAGAAATGTGATCAAGTTGGTTGTCACCTACTTCTAACTCTGAAACATAAAAGTGAAAAACACAAGAGGAAGAAGAAAAATTCCATGAGCTTCATGCAAATCATGATCTAAAAATATCAGTTTGATTCTTTTCAGAGGAAGCATGGAGGAAACTGTACAATGACTCTGACCTGAGGTGTGTGTGTGTGTGTGTGTGTGTGTGTGTGTGTGTGTGTGTGTGTGTGTGTGTGTGTGTGTGTGTGTGTGTGTGTGTGTGTGTGTGTGTGTGTGTGTGTGTGTGCGTGTGTGTGCGTGCATCTGGATGGGACATTAACACACATGCAGAGGTCAAGTCATTGTACAGCTTCCTTCTATTGAGTGACAAAAAGGCTACTGTTGACCAACACAGGAACAGCAAGCGGCAAGGGACAAAAGAGAGGAAATAAACCGGAAACGGGAGAGGAAAAGAAGGAGGTAAAGAGGGAAAAAAAGGACAAGGGCAAGCAGAAACAAGGAAGGAAGGAAATAAAGAGTGGAAATGAAGGACATAGGAGGAAAAAAAGGGTAGAGGAGAGGGGAAGAGGATGGTGGGAAGAAAAGAGAGAAAAGTAAGTTGGAAAGTATGTGGACAACTGAATATTGCACCCATACGTGGACATGGACATAAAAATGTTTGTAGCTTCCAGACATTCTAATACATTTTGAAGTTGCTGCAGAAATTTGTGTTGCTGTTTTGGCTTTAATATACATATCAAAGGTGTTCGATGGGGTTGGGGTCAGGGATCAAAGCATGCTATTTTTCCACGAGGGGAAAAACTGGATGCTTTATGGAGCCCCCTTTTTGCACAGTGTCATTGTCAAGTTGTAACAGGAAAGAGACAAACACAAACTGGAACCCCACTATTGTCTCAAATGTGACTGTATATTAAAGCCATCAGAGTTGCCTCCGTTGGAGCTAAAGGGGCCTAGCCAGAACACAAAAAAATGCTAATGCTAATTTTAAAGGTCTCCCTCAAAAGATATTAACACATAACTCTGTGAAATAATGATTTAATTCAGCAAAACCAGAGTTGCTGATAGTTGAAACAGTGATAAAACAAACCAATGTGTTTTTTCTGAAGTTTTATTTTGTTTCATTTGAGTTTAAATACACGAAGTTAGCAAGGCTAGCAGCGAGGCTAGACTTGGTTCAGTAAAACAGGTACACAAAAATTAAACTGTAAAGTTGTATTTTTATTCAGTTTAGGAACATTGGCGTAAGAATATGATAAATGATGATTGGAAGGGAACAAACTTTCCGTCTACACACATAGAAGGAGAATTTAGTGAGCAAAAAACAAGAGGAAGATGGGGAGAAGAAAACAAAGATGGACTTACCAAAGCAGAACTCGGCCTTCGGTCTGAGTTTGGTTGCATCACTGACCTGAACGAGAGCAAAAATAGAGTAAAGATCCATTGTCACCTTCAAACACGTTTTTCTTATGCTTATTGTCTGGAACTCAGACAACATTTGTTAAAAAGACAAGGCCAGAAACCAGGTAGGACACCGTAATCCTTGTGTAAGCTTAGCATCCTAGCATGCTAACATTTGTAAATTAGCATCAGGTACAACTGAAGATGTTTGAATTTCATTCGTTTTTTTCTTAAACATAAGATATGGACACATTGAAAAGTGTGTCTGTGTCTGTGTGTGTGTGTGTGTGTGTGTGTGTGTGTGTGTGTGTGTGTGTGTGTGTGTGTGTGTGTGTGTGTGTGTGTGTGTGTGTGTGTGTGTTTTGAGAGAAATAAGACCTACCTTGGAGATGTAGGTCAGTTTGAGAGATCCCATCTTCTCTGCACCTTTAGGCAGATTCTGAACAAAGACACACAAACATGTATAATAATTCTAAACAAAAATGGGGTTGGTACTTATTCCATCCAATCAGCTTGCATTAGGGCTTGGTGACATGTAGGATGTTAATTTTTAAATATATACAAGAACACTGTCTATATTTGTGTATAAGGAAATTATATTCAGTGTTCCTCTATAATGCAGCACACCAAGATATGGATTGAACACATATAAAACACGAACTTTCTGTAAGTCTATTTTGCACATTCATTTGGATTCCCTTGTGAGACTACTAAAGGCTGAAAGCATTTTGGTTAATAAAAACACATTTCCTGAGAGTTTCAACTCAAACTAACAGTTAAAAATATAATTTAATATAACAATAAAATAGATACAATTATTAGTTATCAGCATTCCTAATCAAAAATCTGTGCACTGGAAGCCTCTAAAACCCCGCACGAACCTGAAGCTGCAGCGTTTGAGGAATTCCCCACCCGTGGGAAATATAAATACTACTACTACTACTACCCTTTTCAGTTTCTATTCTAGTTCCTGTTTTTCTGTCACACCACTCACATATGTTTGATAAGGTCTTATCAAACTCCTGACACAAGTGTGGTGTGACAGCTTAAATGCAGCGCAATAAACTATGTGTTGAGTCTAGTTCTGTCCTACAAAGCCACAACTTCCTGTTTCTTTTTCATCCAAAATGTAAATCCACCCCACCGTCCTCTGTTAACATATCCTCTGCCTTACCAACTGTTTTTTGGTTTATTCTTCTTTACTTTAGAGCATATTGAGCCTAATTTGCAAATGCAATTTAATTTAAATGTAATTTAATTAGTTTACAGAGATGAATGGCGACAGAAGTTCTCAGCTTTTATAAAAACAGTTTGCAAAGACCTGATTAATAGTTGATTTATAGCAAGATAATATTAATTTGCTCCTCAAAACACTCACTAGAGCATCAAATATGTTTTAATCTGCCACTGAAAATAGTCCCTTAAAGATGTTGTCCTCCCTTGTTTTACAAAACCTATAAAATACTGAGCATTTTAATTTAGAAATGAAATACTTCTCAGCAACCTGGTGTCTGGAGTGTCCTTAAAAGCACCACGAAGGAGGCTTTTAAAGGAGTTACTGCTCCTTGCTGCATACCTGAAAACGACCTGACTTTGCTGAAAAAGTAAAGGCAACTAAAGCCAGCATTATCCTCCTGAACTCCCTGAAGTTGCAAGTCCCTGCTAGTTGACTTTCATTGTGAGCCGAGGTTAATAATAGCTGCCTGGAAGGAAGGAAATTAATCTATCACTGTACCTGAACGTGAGCGCAAAACACCGTTGTCTGAACTTCAAAATAAAGCGCTTTTACAGTCTCTTTTTAAAACTACCACCAAACACAAGTGTGCTCAGATGGTTAAGATGTTTTTGTTCAAAGTCCATGTCTAAACACAAAGGAAACAGAGCCTTCGTTGTCAGAGCACTTTGGAACTGCCTGAGATCAGGGCTGCAACATCTGTCTGCTCTTTTAAGTCACTTTTAAAAACTAGCTTTTTCAAATTGCTTTTAAGTGATTTTACTTTCATTCTCACTTTATGTATTTATGTTGTATATTTGCTATGTTTCTGACTATGTATTCTCATGTTTAGTTTCTCGTATTTAATTCACTTGCTCTTCATGGATTTGTATGTTAAAGCACTTTGTGATCTATGTTTTGAAAGGTGCTATATGAATAAAGTGTATTATTAGAATTATTATGTTTTCAGTGCTGACTGACCAAAGAAGAATCTCTATAAAGTCAGACACATGGGAGCAGCAACCCTCAATCACATACACACATTTATCTGCACACACCCATTCCTTCACTTATTCCCTCACACACACACGTTCCCTCACCTGTGGGTTGTCCATGTACCACAGCAGGTTTCCCTGGTGGGTGTCCAGGATGAAGTATCGGCGCAGGAACCTTCCGCTGCTCTCATTTTCTTCGATGTCCAGGAAGCCGCAGATGCGATTCTGTCGGTCCACATAAGGCATCGCAACCCCGAGCAGCTCAGCCCGCCCTGGGGCATCACAGGAACGCTGCCAGGAGGCGGGACAGGGTGACATTGAGAACAACTCACATCCATGGGTACAACTTAATTAACGTCCAGAAAGGTTGCACGTATAAAACGAAATCAAATGAAAATATTATGGTGATAAGTTTTGTTTTTGTCTCAGTACTATATCAGGACATTGGTTTAAAATATAAATAAAAGGGAAATGAATAGGAAGCTAATGATTAATTAAAATATGTCAACTAATGCTGAAATGAATGTAATTTTTATACATGTCAAGCTTCTATTGAGTTTCTCAAAAGGGCTTTGAATGTCTGTCGTCATATTTTATGCCATCACCACAGAACCTTTCATTTTAAAAACACATATTGTTTGTATTTATTATATTTAATCATATGTCATTTTAATCCTATTAAATTGCTGCTAGTTAACACAGGTGTAGCCTATGCCTCCCTTAGTGTGCAGCGAGTTGGAGAATACAGTAAAATGTGTTGATATTTGTATTTACTGATTATGTGTATCTTTTATTTTATATTGTATTGCAGTTTATTCTATATAATCATGTTTTAATCTAATCTAAAAGGTTGAGCTCAAAGGATAAATAGCTGCAAATATAGATTAAATCAGCACATGTTGTGAATTTTGAGCTTTTTTACATTTTCTTATTTTAAAAAAGTTTTGACTTTTGCACGATAGGTTATAATAAATGTTCCGATAATCGTGGACAATCAAAAACGGGCAACACCTTTTCACCTCATACGTTGTCATAATATATTCTAGATACTCTGTAAGGTGTGAACAATATATTAATGAATAACTGTCCAGCTGCTGAGTCACACCTTTAATAACCTTCATTTCCCTCAGAATAAACACGTTGCAACAAGCAGGTGACCGACTGAAGCACCTGCAAACACAAAACTGGAGGAGGCTTTGAATGCAGCCATTTTTTTGCTTTTGGTATGCAGCCATGGTATAAAACCTAACAATATACCTCAGGGTGTAAAAATTATACTGAAAACATCAACAAAATCTTGCACCTTTGTGGCCCTTTAGATCCTAAAATGTATTTTTTCAGTGTCAATTCAGGCAGAGGAAGGATTTCAAATAGAAAAAGAAAAAAGATCAGACTATAGAATATCCAGGAAGTGTTATGTGTGTGTGGGAAGGAGAAAAACCTGGATATTCAAATGAAAAGGAACATGGAAACCATAATTCAAAAATTCACTTTCAGACTTTGTTACTAAGGAACTCACCTCTCCCCATTGACCTGCTTTTTCTTACACTGCATACCCATGCTAATCCTACAAATGATTTAGGAGGGCTACCATTTTTAGTAGAAAATAATGTTATTGTCTAATAACTGAAACAAAACGACAATGCAGAAAAACTCCACAATGACAGGGAAATCATACAGTCAAGTCACTACAATGGACATGCAGTACGGCTACAGCTTTTACGGTTAATAATCTGCCATGTGTTTGTAATAATCATTATTTACTCAAACCAAAAGATCTTCCATTTACTACCATATACGAAAAAGCAGGATATCCCATAGTTACAGGTGCTGGATCAATCATATTTCTGCATTTTTGCTTTAAAACAATCACAACAATTAATCAATTATCAAAATAACTGCTGATTCATGTTATTTCTATCAACTAATGGATTAGCTTTACATCAGAGACACACTTTTAAAGTATGAAAAATAATAATAAACGCACATAAAGGGTAAATCAGTGGAGCAAACATAATAACATATACGGTTATAAATCACAGGCACACTATACATCTCTATGGAAATATTGAAAGATTTAAAATGCCTTAAATATAGCTAATATAAAAGGAATATTTTAGTGTTTATCTACTGCACGATCGATAAGGGAAATCCATAACACTACACATTCTTTCATGTTCATTATACTCTATGACATTTCATTACACTGCAATTAAACTGCTGTAGCTTCATTACTGACGCCCCTATCTTCCATTATTAATCACGGACCCATACAGCCACTCACGTATGTATCACGGTGGTAAATAAGTCCATTTAAACAAAATTATTGCCTGTGGAAACCAAACTGTTGTCACACAGGCCTACAAACATCGACCGATTTCCCTACCGCCTCCATTACCGCTGTGTTCGACATCACATACTTGTGAATTATTATTTGAGGGAGATTTTGTGTCTGTATAAAGCACAGTGTAACCGTGTGGCGGCTGGCGGACTGTTAAGGCGCCGGAGGATTGTGGGTTTACTTACACAGTTCGGCTCAGTCCAAGTCCAGTGTGTGGCAGCTGTCCGGTACGAGCGTAAAGTCACACGTAAATTAAGCACTTACAGACTACTTCTGGTTTCAGTTTCAGAAATAAAAGCGTTTGACGACACATCCGTTTGTACTTCAGAGTAAAATACCTTTTCGCCAGAGGAGCGGACGACTTCATTACAGCAACATGATGAGAGTTAAAAAGGATGTAATGAATTCATATGAGGAATATATCGATACTACTTTCTAAAGATGACCACAAAAACTCTAAATTTAAGTGAACACAAAACATCTAAATATTATACATTGTGCACAATAATATTTGTATTATGGAACATGCACTTCTTATTTTTCGTTTAGTGTTGTTTTCTACTTCTAAGATATTTATAGAAAAGGTTGACAAACAGCTTTGTCAATTATTATATTACTTCTGAATTTAATGGATATTGGTGCAATTTTTATTATGATTTGCAAGTAGTTTAGGACAGATAATTAATGAATAAATGAAATAATTTCAAGTGTGCAGATAAATAGAAGTTGAGCAAAAGAAAAAGTGGCCTCAATGTTATGATATGTTGGGAACAGGTACTATATATAACATAGAATCACTAATATGATGAATACATATTTGGAGCTATTATATTTACTACTTAGTGTGTATTTGGATGCCCATATGTAACTTTTCAGAGCTTTTCTACAATTTGGGAATACTTCAAGTAAAAGTTATGTTACTTCTCAATAATAACATTTCCAGAAGTAGATCAAACCAAAATAAAAGGTTTTATAAATCCAAAGTTAATTCTGTCTATTATGTTGCCAAATAAATGCCAGAACTGAATTGAACTGTAACTCATATAAATCAATCGAAACCAAACTGTGTACTGTGGTTAAGCCAGTTGTTGAAAGTTATTGTAAGTATTGTCCGTTAATATAGGCTATATATTTTTACCTATTTGTACTACTTCCATTTAATGCTACTATTTTCTTCTTCTCTGCTTCCTTTCAGAGGCAAGCATTATATGTTTTACTCTAAAATTACTCTTTAATTATTATTCAACTTACAGTTACTTTTTACAAACATGATGCTAATATGGTATAAAACAGTATTTAACATCTAATACTGTATTTCTCCTGAACCCAGTAGTATTACGCACTGACGCCAACAGATGGCGGTGTTGCTCTACAAGTGCCTTCACTCCATCTGCAAAATGCAGAGTAAATATATTTTAAAGTGTTTCTCTTTGAAAAGACTAGACACAGCGGAGAGCTTAACGATGTTTTCTTCAAGGAAATTTAATTAAACGTATAAACAATATAGTTTCAACTGGCCTCACGAGAGCTCTGAGCGAGACTTGAGGGTTCCATGGTTGCTAGGCTGGCTCTCCAGTTTCATGCTCTCAGTTTGAAAAAACACAATCTTCCTGGCGGTCAGAAACTCAACATTTCTGCTCTCACTCGACGATTTCTCTGAAAAGAACCCCACAAACCTCAACCTTTTTGCTTCCGGACCTCTCCCTAAGCCCTACTGTCAAAATTTACAGGACGTTTTTCGGCTTAGATGTGAGATTTTTTTTTGTCGTTTTACACCTATGTTTTTTTCAATGCATTTTACCATTGACGATTTCCAAACCCCTCAAAAATCACCGATATCACTGACAATATTGCCAATTATTTCTATTTTCAGTGTTAATTAATCACATTATAGGGAAATAAAACCTGTTGCCGAATACTGACCACCCGTTTCACCTGTTGAAAAAGTTAGCATGCTAACGTACAGCATGCTAACACATGTGTAGCCTTTTTGTATTTTATTTTTAGTACTACATACCGTACTGAAACAATCAGTGGCGACATTATTATGTCCTTTTTATTTAAATATAACTTAAATTCTCAGATATCTGGGTCATTTATTAGTGTTTTACAGAATACTAGTTAAAAAATATTCAGTTGGCATCGTGTTTTGGTCAATAGCCTACACAGCAGAGATGTGTGAAATAACTGCAAAAATGAGATTTATATTTGAAATGTTCTGTCGATTAGTAGCAGAGCTTAAATTAACATATTGTTGAAGACAATGTGGCATCATTTTTCACCCTGTAAAAGTGATATAGGCCTGCTTGTGTAAACCTCACTCTGGAAAAACTTTTGGACATCTACTGTAGCAGTACAAAATAGGACAGTCGGATAGGTTGAACTAGGACTTAAAAAATCATTTTGTGAACAAAAAGTTATCTGAATATATTCTCATAAATTCATGTTAGCATGTTTTAATGTTTTGGTATTGCAATATTGATCCTTTAGATTAAATATGTGGAAGTCATTCTGGTATAAAACTCCATGGTATATTAACCTGATATGATGTGATTATTACCTTCAGTAGGTCCAAGCAAACAAGTGGACAGCTGTCCTCCACCCAAACACCAGCCGGCCGGCAGCCCCACCGGCTCATCCTTTACAGGATCCCTGCAGCACTTGGGCCCTCACCTGTCTCCGCTTCACCCAGTCCACTGAGAACCACGGTAAGAAGGGCGAACACTTGAGAAGAGTAAAGGCAAGACTTTTTTGTTTCTTGCAGGCGTCATGTCTTGAACTCACATTGCAGTAAAATGCTCTCATGTCTGTTTCACTATATGCAGCGTTTGTTAGAACAGTGTGTTATTGCGTTGTTCTCCTTTTGCTTCAGTCTCTGATGAGAGAGTCACGATTGTGTAACCCTCCCTGATGTGCAGCAGTGGTCTGATTGTTGTTTTTATTTTTCCCTTCAGATGGACCGGCGCTACAAGTGGACAGCGGCCCTCCTGCCAGACCCCAGGCCGGCCTCGCCTCATCCTGCGCAGGATCCCAGCACCCCCCTCCCAGAGTTGCTCCTCACCTGGTTCCCCAGGTACAGCTGCCTCTGGATCTAACACTTCTTCTTGCTCCCCCTTCAGGGCTGTCTGCAGCTCCTCCCCCGGCTTCCACCATGCCTCCCCAGCTGGCCCCGCTCCGGAGCCAAAGTGGAAGGAGAACCTGAGACTGCTGATGAAGAGGAGGGACCAGGCTGTTAGCGGGGGGAGCAGGAGAGGCGCTGAAGTTGCAGGTAAGTCTGACTCTGGCTCCTTCCCTCGCTCCTCTTCTAGCTTCTTCCCTTGCTTGTCCTCTAGCTCCTCCTCTCACTCTTCGTGTCGCTGTTCATCCTGCTCCTGCTCTCGCTTCCACTCTCACTCTTCCTCTTCCTCATCCTCTAGCTCTTCCTCTGCTTCCTCCTCTAGCTCTGCCTCTTCATCCTCCTCTCTCTCCTCCTGTACCTCCTGCTCTCATTCTTCCTTCTCCTCTACCTCCTCCTCTCGCTCCTCCTCTAGCTCCTCCTCTACCTCCTCCTCTTGCTCTTCTTGCTCTTGCTTGTCTTGCTCCTCCTTCCCTGACATCTCCCACAGACTCTCCCCACCTGTTCCTGTCGATGGCTGGTCTCTCGTGCCGTGTGCTAATCCGACCAGGTTGGTCCTCCGACGGCCACAGCGGTCCGGCTCATCCCACAGACCCCAGCCCTCCCATGAGCCTCGGTCGGTGAGGAAGGTCCCGGAGCAGAAGTGGATGAAGAGCATCCGGCTTCTGGTGAAGAAGAGGACCCAGGTGGGCAGCAGGTGGCGCAAGAGAGGAGCTGAGGCTGCAGGTATGTCTGCAGGTAACGGTGCCGCTAAGCACTTCTGTCCTTCCACTTAACGTCAGCGTGTTTTTTATTTTATATTATTGGCACTTAATTGAGTTCTATTTATCGGGAGTTCAATTATTTCAATGTTGTTGAATTGATTTGAATTTGTTGTATTTTAATTGTATTGTATTTAAATAGATTCAAATTGAACTACATTTATCTAAATTTAAACTATGAAAATGTATTAATTTGACTTAAAGCACTTTTAAAATCGAATGGGTAAGTATTTTTCCTAAATTCAGTTAAAACATTTTGAATTAAATTGCTATAAACTTAATTCAAATTATTTAAAATGCTTTGAATTAATATTTTTAAATTGCATTGCTTTGACTTAAATGTTTTTTTAAATGTGAAAGGGTAAGTATTTGTCTCATTTGACACTTTGTTGAGATTATTTAAATGAAGTAGTTTTAGGCTCAGTTTAGATGATAACGAGTTAGGTCAAGGTAGTAAGAACCTGCTCTGGGGAGGATACTTGTCGCTGCTCCATGACTCGTGAGGGAAGACGACCAATAAGAGAAGAAGAAGACAGATAAGAGAGGGGCATGGCCTGTGAGAACCCTCTCATTGTTAAAAGGTAAATATCCTTATAACATTTTGAAGAAGTTGTTCTTGTTTTTAACCAGGGTTTGCATTTGTTGTGTTTTTTTCAGAGAGGAGCAAAGAAGGGAGGAAAGAAAAGGAGACCAGTGGAGAAGGCGGAGGAGGAGGGAGGCAGAATTAAGGTTGACCTCAGAAAAAAAGGTAAATATAAAGTTATCCAATATTATTTCTATATTTCACAAAATTCTGTTTATCTGTTCACACGGTAGTTGAAGGTTTTAACTACTGATTCCTTTTGTTTTCAGAGAGAGGAGAGAAAAGGAGAGGGGGAGGGAGGGCACAACGAAGCACTGCCTCTCACAAAAAAGGTATACATCTCAGCATTAGATTCCATTACCACATTTCATCAAATTAAGTTTATCTGTACGGATTTTACATTTTAATTATTAGTTACTATTGTTTTCGTTTGTTTAAAAAAAAAGAAGGTAAACACCTAATGATCTAATATGATTTCTAGACTTCACAAAGTTCAGTTCATCTGTTCACTTGTAATTTCAAGGTTTTCACTTCTATTCCCTTTAGTTTTTAGAGGAATAAATGAAAGGAAGAGAGGAGAAGAGGTGGGAGGGATAAGCAAGACCTCTTTCGCAAAAAGGTAAACACCAAATGATCCAATACAATTAAAAGATTTAACGATATATCCGTATCTGTTATCACATTATTTGAAGAATTTAACTAATATTTATTTTTGTTTTTAGAGAAGAGAGGAAAGGAGAAGAGCGGAGGAGAGGAGGTGGGAGGACATAAGCGAAAAAAGGTAAAAAACAAAATGTAATATTATCAGTAGATTTCTAGAAGTTCATTCACCAGTTTTTTTTTACCTTTAACTATTGACTTTTTTTATAGTGAAGAAAAAGGGGAGGAGGAGAGGAGGTGGGAGGGAGGGAGAAATGAAGCCTGAGCTCTCAAATGTAAAAGGTAAATATCAATGTGTATTAATGTTTAATCAGAAAGGATGTACATGAATAACTCATCTTTGTAATCGTACTCTCTGAAGATCTTAATATTATTATGTTATTTTTACAGAATTAAGGAGAGGAGAAGAAAGGATTAGCGAACAGAAGAGATGTGAAGAGCGGAGAGAACAGAAGAGAGGAGGAAATGAAATGAAGAGAAAGTGTTTTTAATAAGAAGTCAAAACTAGAGGAAATGTCTATTATAATACACTCCGAAAGGAGGTGCCTTCACTGCAACTACAGTCACTGCAGATGGTACTACTCATTTGACATGTAAACTGTAAACTATAGTGCAGGTAAACACAGTAGATACAACGGATTGCTGCCACAGGGGGCGATGTTACACTAAAACACTTCCTAAAAACTAAACCATGCCATGTACGGTACTCACTCAAAGGGCTGCAGCTAAATACTATGAGGGATTCACTTCACTATTATTTCTCCATTAAGACTTTGGTCTATAATAAGTCAGAAAGTACACGATTAAAGAATAAATGAGGAGCTACAAATCAATCCATATAAGGCTGCTTAATTATGTATTTCTTTTATTAAATGTCCAAGACATGTCTTTAAATATCGTTTTGTAAGTCCAAAAGCAAAGGATCTTCACTTTCATACGGCACTAAACTGTTTAATCATCACATAGATTACATGTAATAGCTTAAAATGGAAATACTCAAGCAAAATACAAGTACGTCAAAGAGGTACTTACATTTTTTATACATTACTTGGGTACATTCACCTTCCACCACTGACTTCATAGATATAATACCAATCATTGTTACCCTAATCCAGACTGTATTTTGTCACATCTGCCACCACACAAAACTCCTACTCCCACAACTCCTACTACTAAAGCCTATTTCAGTACTGATGCCAATAATAAACATAATCCTGATCCTAAAGCCAAACTAACGAGCCAAAGTTATTCCAATTCAACCACTAGATGGTGAGCTCAGCCCTGAAACACCTGCTGTTTTACACAGACCTGATACATTGTCATCATTTACAGGAACTATGAAAGGAACATAGGATAAGAAAATTGTAAAGCACACAGCACAGTTTTTGTAACTCATTTTGTTGATCTTTTATTGGCAGTGTTTTCTTCTAAATAAGATTGCAGGGCTTGATTGGAGGGATTATATCTCTTCGCTGGCCTGGGAGCGTCTTGGAATCCCCCAGTCAGAGCTGGTTGATGTGGCCAGGGAAAGGAAAGTTTGGGGCTCTCTGCTGGAGCTGTTACCTCCGCGACCCTGACGGAAAAGCGGGAGAACATGGATGGATGGATGGCTTGATTGATTTATAATGTCAGTTATTTTTGTAAAACAACTTCACTTGTAGCTTTGGGCCACCTGTTTAAATCAAACATCAGCTAGTGAGGGAAACCCCACCTGCCAGGCATGCAGAGATAAAGGGCTTACACCAAACTGCTGATACCTGAGGACGTGACAGACCCTGCATAGTAAAAATAACACAGGGCTTCCCGAGCATGTTACGGTGAGTTCGCTCTGCAGGTCCTCTGTTTGCTGCCTTCATTCACCTGCAGAGGAACTCATCACAGCAGCATCTGCCTGCAGGCCAATGTCAGCTCCTCTTGGAACCAATAAGAAGAGGACAGAAGGGCTTAATGGGGTAAGTAGATCCTCTGATGGACGATAGGAGCAGCACCTGCAGCAGGAGGCCTGTAACTCGTAGAGAAGGAGTTCCAGCTGTCAGAAGAGAAGGTCTTGATTAACACACAGTACCCTCTCACCAGTGGAGACAACACACGCTATTTTTCACTACAAACAACAAACGACATTGCTCTGTCCATTTCTTCTTCTTCTTCTTCTTCTTCTTCTTCTTCTTATTTCTTATCTATATGCCTTATATGAATTAACCTGAATTTACTTGCTAAAAGTAACTATCAGGCCTTGGTATTTTAGGCTTTATCTGATGCTCTTGTCAAAATTGACCAACCACAGACAATCTCAGTATCTCAGAATTCTTTATTTTACAACAGAACAGCATAAACTATAGGAGAAGAACTTGGAATTCCTCAATATGCACTCTATGGTCCAGTAATATGAAATTTCAAAGTTCTGACTCGAGACTTTATTAGATTATCTTTTCAATTTCAACAAAGGTTCAACTTTATTGTGATTGCACAAATATAGCAGTTTGCACCCAACCAAAACGTGCAAAGAGTAGATAAAGTGCAGATGAGGTGGCTTTATATACACATGTGGGTTACAGTATGCAGGTTGTAGCATATGCTGTATATGTCTGTCCATCCATCTTCTCCCGCTTTTCCGTCAGGGTCGCGGAGGTAACAGCTCCAGCAGAGAGCCCCAAACTTTCCTTTCCCTGCCCACATCAACCAGCTCGGACTGGGGGATTCCAAGACGCTCCCAGGCCAGCGAAGAGATATAATCCCTCCACCTGGTCCTAGGTCTACCCCTCGGTCTCTTCCCAGCTGGACGTGCCTGGAACACCTCCCTAGGGAGGCGCCCAGGTGGCATCCTCACTAGGTGCCCAAACCACCTCAACTGGCTCCTTTCAACGCGAAGGAGCAGCGGTTCTACTCCGAGTCCCTCCTGGATGACTGAACTTCTCACCTTATCCCTAAGGGAGATGTCAGCCACCCTGCGGAGAAATCACATTTCAGCCGCTTGTATCCGCGATCTCGTTCTTTCGGTCATGACTTCATGACCATAGGTGAGGGTAGGAACGAAGATGGCCCGGTAGACAGAGAGCTTTGCCTTCTGGCTCAGCTCTCTTTTCGTCACAACGGTGCGGTAAAGCGACTGCAGTACCGCTCCCGCTGCTCTGATTCTCCGGCCCATCTCACGCTCCATTGTTCCCTCGCTCCAGAACAAGACCCCGAGGTACTTGAACTCCTTCACTTGCGGTAAGGCTTCATTCCCTACCTGGAGTGGACAGTCCATCGGTTTCCTGCTGAGAACCATGGCCTCAGATTTGGAGGTGCTGATCCTCATCCCAGCCGCTTCACACTCAGCCGTGAACCGATCCAGTGAGTGCTGAAGGTCACAGACCGATGAAGCCATTAGGACCACATCATCTGCAAAAAGCAGTGGTGCAATCCTTAGCCTACTGAACTGCAGACCCCCTCCCCCACAACTACACCTCAAAATCCTGTCCATGAATATCACAAACAGGATTGGTGACAAAGCGCAGCCCTGGCGGAGGCCAACCCTCACCGGAAATCGGTCCGACGTGCTACCGAGGACCCGGACACAGCTCTCGCTTTGGGAGTACAGAGATTGGATGGCCCTGAGTAGAGACCCCCTCACCCCATACTCCCGCAGCACCTCCCACAGTAACTCCCTGGGAACCCGGTTATACGCCTTCTCCAAATCCACAAAGCACATGTAGACTGGATGAGCGTTCTCCCAGGCCCCCTCCAGGAACCTTGCGCGAGAGTGAAAAGCTAGTCCGTCGTTCCACGACCAGGACGAAAACCACATTATTCCTCTTCAATCTGAGGTTCGACAATCGGCCGGACGCTCCTTTCCAGCACCTTAGAGTAAACTTTCCCGGGGAGGCTGAGTAATGTGATGCCTCTGTAATTGGCACACACCCTCTGATTCCCCTTTTTAAAAAGAGGAACCACCACCCCGGTCTGCCACTCCTTCGGTACTGTTTCCAACTTCCACGCGACGTTTCAACCATGTCCAACCATGTTCAACAGTCCCTCAACACCCAGAGCCTTCAGCATTTCTGGGCGGATCTCATCCACCCCCGGGGCTTTGCCACTGTGGAGCTGTTTAACTACCTCAGTGACTTCCCCCCGTGAGATTGGAATAGATCCCCCTTCATACTTCAGCTCCGCCTCTAACATAGAGGGCGGAGTTGTCGGGTTCAGGAGTTCCTCAAAGTGTTCCTTCCACCGCCCTAACACCCTATCAGTTGAGGTCAACAGCGTCCCATCCTTACTGTACACAGCTTTAATGGTTCCCTGCTTCCCCCTCCTGAGGTGTCGGACGGTTTTCCAGAACAACTTTGGTGCCGACCGAAAGTCCTTCTCTGTGGCTTCTCCGAACTTCTCCCACACCCGCTGTTTTGCCTCGGCCGCGGTTGAGGCTGCTGCCCTTCGGGCCCGTCGATACCTTGCAACTGCGTCAGGAGTACCCAGGGATAACATATCCCGGAAGGCCTCCTTCTTCAGTCAGACGGCTTCCCTGACCACCGGTGTCCACCAGGAGGTTCGAAGGTTACCGCCCCTTGAGGCACCTAAGACCTTGAGACCACAGCTCCCCGCCGCAGCTTCAGCAATGGAGGCTTTGAACACCGCCCACTCTGGTTCAATGTCCCCAGCCTCCACAGGGATGCCTGAAAAGCTCCGCCGGAGGTGTGAGTTGAAGGCCTCCTGGACTTGGGACTCCTCCAGACGTTCCCAGTTCACCCGCACTACACGTTTGGGCTTACCAAGTCTGTCCAGAGGCTTCCCCCGCCACTCGACCCAACTCACCACCAGATGGTGATCAGTTGACAACTCCGCCCCTCTCTTCACCCGAGTGTCCAAAACATGCGGCCTCAGGTCCGATGATACGATAACAAAATCGATCATGGACCTTCTGCCTAGGGTGCTCTGGTACCACGTACACTTATGAGCATCCTTATGTTCGAACATGGTGTTTGTTATGGCCAATCCATGACTAGCACAGAAGTCCAGTAACAAACCACCACTCCGGTTCAGATCAGGGGGGCTGTTCCTCCTAATCTCACCCCTCCAAGTGTCTCCATCATTGCCCACGTGTGTGTTGAAGTCTCCCAGCAAGACTAAGGAGTCCCCTTCAGGAGCCCCATACAGGACTTCTTTCAGGGTCTCCAAGAAGGCAGAATACTCTGAACTGCTGTTTGGTGCATAAGCACACACAACAGTCAGAGTTTTCCCCCCCATGACGTAGGGAGGCCACCCTCTCGTCCACTGGGGTAAACTCCAACAAAGTCGCACTCAACTGGGGGCTTGTGAGTATCCCCACACCCGATCAGCGCCTCACACCTTGGGCAACTCCGGAGAAGAATAGAGTCCAACCCCTATCCAGAAGTAAGGTTCCAGAGCCGACGCTGTGCATAGAGGTGAGCCCCACCAGATCCAACTGGTAACGCTCCACCTCCCGCACAAGCTCCGGCTCCTTCCCCCCCAGAGAGGTGACATTCCACGTCCCCAAAGCCAGCTTCTGCCGCCCGGGTCTGGTCCGTCGAGACCCTCTGCTTTCACTGCCACCCTTCTGGCAGCGCACCCGACCCCATCGCTGTTTCCCGTAGGTGGTGGGCCCGCGGGACTGGGAAGCGGAGGTGTTGCCCACGTTGCTTTTTCGGGCTGTGCCCGACCGGGCTCCGTGGCAAGCCCGGCCACCAGACGCTCGCTGACGAGTCCTCCTTCTGGGCCTTGCTCCAGAAGGGGACCCCGGGCTTCCTCCGGGCCGGGTATCCTCGCTTTCATGTTTGTTTGTCATGAGGTCTTTTGAACCAATCTTAGTCTGGCCCCTTACCTGAGACCAATTTGCCATGGGAGACCCTACCACGAACACAAGGTTCCAGACAACACAGCCCCCAGGTTCATCGGGGCACACAAACCTCTCCACCACGATAAGGTGCTGGTTCTCGGAAAGGGTATATGTCTGTGCAATCTAAAATATATAAAAAGGGAAAGAAGAAGGGCCTGGCAGGTCGTATTCACAGATACGGTGCAGGCACATATGAGTATAATACAGTTAAGAAATGTGTACAACTCGTGTAAGGTTGATGAGTCTGTGGATTGAAGCCCCATGACTATAAAGGGGGGTGTGCTAGTGGGCTGGTGCTCAGAGGTCCTGACTGGGGAGGAGGAGTTGGCTTGTTCTAAATTTGATAGTTGAACAAGGTTATGGTGTTGTGGAAAACCCTCCCTGAGGCTCCTATAGCGTCTTCCTGATGTGACAGGTATACATTTGGGGATATTACTTGCGAGAGAAGTTCATAATTTTCTTATTTAACCAGGCAGAGTAGCTCGATTTTTTAAGGACTTTGTCAAATTCCTCTGTTAAGGTGTGAGTGTGCTCAAAATAAACTCATTTTTATTTGGTGTCATCTCACTCAATCTAAAGAAAAAGTATTAAGAGCAACATTTACAGTAAAGACGGGGTAAACATTCTGCTGTCATTAAAAGAGGCAAAATGCATTACTTCTTCTATTAAAGGAATAACATCACAAACACTTCAATGATTCTTCCTGGAAGCCATTGATAGGGTTGCTCTTGGTTTTTCGCAGAGTTTAGTCTGTTTTGAAATTGTGTTTGGTCAGTATTTGAAACGATTAGGTTAGTGAGGTTAGCGTGCTAGCTTACAGCAGATCTGCAATAATATCAAAAGGAGTCGTGAACACATTGTTAAACAAGTGGATAAAACTTACATTTTAGGTACGTTTCCAGAGGAGACGGTTGGCCAACTTTAAAATACCTGAACGTTAACAAGCGCTCCGGGCCCAGCTGTGTGTGTGTGTGTCTCTTTTTAGTCTCCCCGTTTCCGCAGCGCTTTTTGACTTGCAGTGTTTCATTACACTTTTCTTATTGCTGCACATGTTGTAACGTTGGGGAAGCTGTTTCTTCATTTGCATGTGTTTTGACACATTTTGAGGAAGGTTTTTGTGCATCATTTTTGAAAGTGCCGCGCGTTTGCTACGTAAAGAATATGTAAACTGGTGGAATTCTTTTTTCGAAATGTAAACAAATCTTCAGATGCATGCCCCCTTATTTGTGTCATTGGAAAACTGTGTGTGTAAAGGGTTTGGGGGGTGGGGATTCGAGCATGAAACCTTTAACCTGAGCACACAGCTTCGTTAGCACTGGGCTATCATCTTTCTCACACTTGAACCCTCAAATTAACCCTGGACCTGTAAATGCCACAACAATGCTGGGTAATTCCTTCCTTCCTTTGTCTGTGAATTTGGAAAAAGGAAACGTTACTACTAAATCAACCTTGTCAGTTTTTATTTTTTGATCCCTGTGGAGACATAAATACCCTTGGCATCTGACCCATGCTAACTATTCAGAAGCAGCCGGTAGCAACAGGGCAGCAAATGTAGGCCAGCGCCTCCAGACAGAGACATGCATCTGTTTTAGGAAACAAGTCACATGCTGGGAGTATTTTGAAGAAGTATTGCCTATTTCTAAAGTGTTCCTGGGCCTGGAGCTTCCTGCAAGATTTTTAAATCTATAATTTTCTTCCAAAAAAGGTTAATGGGAAATAATGTTAAAGTGGCTCTTTCTGTAGCCACTAATACTTTCCTGGTTTGGCTGTGAGTGTTATTTTCTGGCGTTGCAAAATCATGACTATGGTAATTTGAATAAAAAGTAATATGTGTATTGTAAAGCTAATCTAAGGTAATGCTAATGCTAACTTTTTGAAATATGAAATTCCTTGAGGTCACATATGGCTGGAACAGCATACATATTGTAATGGCTGAAGTGTCTTTCTTCCCTCTGTATAATCTTTGGCTTATTATAAACCTCGCACATTTTAACTTGACGCTGGATGAAACGGGCAAATAATTACGCTCCCATTAATTTATTAATGCTCCCATGAGCTGAAATCAATCTAAGACTTTTTCTATGAACACAAAAGGTCTGTTAGTGAACACTACTCCTTTGCCGAGATAATCCATCCACCTCAGAGGTGTGGCATATCAAGATGGTGATTAGACAGCATGAATACTGCACAGGTGTGTCTTATGCTGGTCACAAAAAAGGCCACTCATAAAATCTGCAGTTTTATCTTGAAAAGAGACATTACTGTAGGGACAGGGGGGTCAGAACACCAGTCAGTATATGGTTTGACCACCATTTGGCTCACGCAGTGCCACATGGAGTTGATGAAGTTGTTGATTGTGGCCTGTGGATTGTTGGTCCACTCCTCATTAATGGCTGTGCGAAGTTGCTGGATATTGGCTCAATGTATCACATGTCCATTGGGTATGCAGGCCATGCAAGAACTGTGATGTTTTCAGCTTCCAGAATTGTGTACAGATCCTTGCAACAAGGGGTTTTTGCATTATCATGCTGCAACATGAGGTGGTGGTGGGGTCGGATTGGTGGCACAACAATGGGCCTAAAGATCTCGTCACAGTATCTCTGTACATTCAAAATGCCTTCAATAAAATGCACCTGTGTTCGTTGCCCATAACATACGCCAGCCCATATCATAACCCCACTGCCACCATGGGCCACTTGGTTCACAATGTTGAAATCAGCACACCGCTCACCTACATCACGCCATACACGGTGTCTGCCATCTGCCCTGTACAGTGAAAACCTCTCCAAAGTGGTTTCAAACCGATTTTTGCATCAGCTGTCCGGGTGGCTGGCCTAAGATGATTTTGCAGGTGGAATTACCAGATTGGGTGGTCCTAGGCTGGTGTGGTTCTTACACCTGGTCTGCGGTTGTGAGGCCGGTTGGATGTACTGCCAAATTATCAGATACGCCTTTGGAGACGGCTCATGGTAGAGAAATGAACAATTCACAAGCTCTGGTTGACATTCCTGCAGTCAGCATGCCGATTGCACGCTGCCTCAAAACTTGCGCCATCTGTGGCATTGTGCTGTTTGATATAACTGCAGAGTTTATTGGGACCAGCATAAGGCACACCTGTGCAATAATCATGCTGTCAAATCAGCTTCTTGATATGCCACACCTGTGAGGTGGGTGGATTATCTGAGTAAAGGAGAAGTGTGCACAAACACAGATTTGACAGAAATAGACCTTTTGTGTTCATGGAAAAAGTCTTAGATCTTTGATTCACCTCATGAAAAATGGGATAAACATATGTGTTGCGTTTATATTTTTGTTCAGTGTAAATGAATAATGAATTCCATTTAGCTGTTTCGTTTTTTTAGGGTCCAGATATTGTTCATTGTGGTTTACTGTCATTCTGTCATGGTCTTCTGGGACATTTACATGCACAACAGAGCCATTGTTTATGTGATGCAAAGTTTTCCTACTATGAATGTCAATATGTCTTCTGTGCAGACTTGTTGCCTGCAGTTTTTTTGAAAATAGTAACAGTTGGGGAAAAGGGATTAGTGTGTCCAAAACAGAGAAGAGTTTCCTACCTCAGATCCTGAACCAGTGACTTTCAGATCAGAATTAGAAACCATTTTTATGCCAAGTAGGTTTACTCATATACCTAGTAGACATTGAACACTCGATTCACATTAACACGCAGAAGGACTCCACAGTGTTGACTAGGGAGTCACACATGGTGATAGGGTCATGTGGGGCTGCAGTCTCCGGGTATTCTTCAACCTTCCTCACTGTCTTGGGAGCCTTAAGCTTCAAATGACTTTTACCAGTTCACCAACATCTCTCTTGTAGGTCGCCACAGCTGTTGGTACACAGGCAGAATAGCAGAGGTGAAAGGACACAGCCTTGAAGGGAACATGTGCTGAGGGTTTGGGAGTCTGAAACGTGTTTCCCAAGCTTCACACATTTTCCTGTCAGACAGGAAGTCTATGGGGGAGAACTTGCTCTGCAGCTGAGCCAGAATTATGGAGTCCACATCAGGTTCCTAAAGGGTTGTCATTGTGTTTATAACTAACTGCATAAATTATAATTGTTCCACTTGCTATACTTTGCATATTCTAAATGTTGGTTATGTTGTTTTAATTCCACTAAAAGCTGCTTATGGTTATAATAATGATTTTTTCCTGTGTTTAATTTTGAAAGAAAATTCCAATTGTATCGCTTTCATGCAAACATTTTGTACGTATTCCATTTAACTCTTAAGTATTTCTATTATATGTTTGCTGTTTGTTGGTTGCTTTATGGCACTAGGCACACTATAATTTCACTACTTGTGCTATGTGACAAATAAGCAGGATTTGATGTATGTATTTAGATAAAGCTGTGTATATGTAGTGTATATGAAGAATGTATGCACTTTTCACCGTATAATACGTAGTAGTAGTACTGTATTAAAACGCTTCATGTTGTTTTTGTTTATAAAGAAAACATGCCATGGACTGTTCTTCATAATAAATAAGAAAACTTCTGATTGCAAATATCCCATATATACATACATGTGAAAATAAACATGCTAGCCAGTTGCCCCATACCCTGGAACTAAAAGTCATACACCTCAGCCTCTGTTGTTTGCATTTAGTTTACTTTAAAAAAATCTTTTGTTACTTTCCCAAACTTTAGGGATGGGCAATACAGAAGGTATACAGAATGGTATGAGAACACCTTAAGAACTGCCAAATTGCAGTTCATTGCATCATAAACAAAATCTGTTGACCTTATTCATTCATCTCTCAAAGCATGTAACCAGATCTTTGAACTTTAAAACAAATGCTGAAAAGGTCCTGTACAACTGGTTTTGGGGGGAGGGAAGGAGGGGCTATACATCCCGTCTCTATCCACAGCGTATATGAATGTGTGTGTGTGTGTGTGTGTGTGTGTGTGTGTGTGTGTGTGTGTGTGTGTGTGTGTGTGTGTGTGTGTGTGTGTGTGTGTGTGTGTGTGTGTGTGTGTGTGTGTGTGTGTGTGTGTGTGTGTGTGAGGGCTATCAGTCAGCAAATCTACTACTGAAACCTTTACCTTTACCTTATTAAGCCTGGAGAACTAGCAACCACCCAGCTGTCCCTTACGTAGCCTACAGTAACTAGATTTACTTTGAGATACTTTACTGAGTATTTGAATGCTACTTTGTACTTTTACTCCACTATAATTCAAAGTTAAATTGTGTACATTTACTCCACTACATTTATATAGGACCATAAGTTACTTTGCAGATTTTGTTTAATTATGTGAAATACAACACTCAAATAAGACAATCTCCCCTGTATACAAAGTAATTCAACTTAGCTGCACATGATAACACTCTGATGCATCAATATTTATTATCACAACGTGTAATTTATATTATTCTGAAATGGGCCAAACTACAGAACGAGAACATTTGGTGCTAATTCTTATGTACTTTTACTTGAGTAACATTTTGATTGCAGGACTTTTACTTGTAACAGAGTATTACTACACTCTGGTGCTTTTACTTTTACTTATGTACAAGATAAGTTGCAACTTATTTTGTTAGATTTCTGGATATGGATCTGGATTAATACTGAGCAAAACCCAGAGGCAATGCTCTCAGTGGGGGATGAATATTCCCCCGTAAATGTCTGTTAACATTTGCCGGAAGCACACCACAAAATCTGTGATGACAGCTTCTTTTGGTAGCATGTTCCACTCTCTGATTGTTCTGGGAAAGAATGAGTATTTCAGAGTGTCACTAAAAGTTAAAGGAATTATATTTGTGGGTCATACTTCAAACAGGCTCTAGGTGCAACAAGGGCTGAGATGTTATGGACAAAGTTGAGGAAGAGGACTAACCAAGCCGATCGCCGCCTTTCACTGAATTCGACCCAGTTCAACCATCTGAGCATTTCTGTGGCACTGCTGTCCTACTTATAACATCCAAAGATGAGTCTTGCAGCTCTTCATTGTACTGTTTCCAGAGCATCCTTGTCTTTATCGGTGTAGGGATCCCAGACTGAACTTGCATTCTCTAGTTTAGAGCGTAAGGGGCCAAAAAGCTGTAACCTTTAGTTTCTGGGTACAGTGTCGTAGCATGCGGAGTAAAAAGCCGAGTGAACGATTTGCTTGTGTTGCAATTGGGCCAATATGTTGGCTGAACTTCATATTGTTGTGGATTTCTACCCCCAGATTGTTTGTGTTTGCAACACTAGAAACCAAAGCAAATTCCTTGCATGTGTAAACGTACCTGGCAATGAACTTGATTCTGATTCAGATCTGAGTACTTCTTCTGCCTTAACACAAATCTATATTGAGGCTGTAGTGACTCTAATATACATAATTCACCTCCTTCTTAAGTGTGGTTCTACACACTGTTGTTTCATGCCTGTAAGTATGACCGTTGGTTTATGCTTAAAAGTACGACTGTAAAAAGGGATCGTGGTCCCTTTAATTAATCTGTGTTTACGATGACGTGGAGCCCCATGCTTGTTGGTTTACAGGACAGCGCCATCTTGTTTTGTTATAACTTTGACTGTGTGATTAAACGAGACACGCATTCGTGTGCTCAACTTTAATGAACGTCTCCTGCGTTTCAATACGATCTCCACACTGGTGACCCTGACGTTTGTTTGCTGGACGTATCCAGAGACCCAACACGACACGACACGAAAATGACGGTGAACGCTGTTACCCTCAAACTCCCCGAATTCTGGGAATCATCTGCGTCAGCATGGTTTGCCCAGACTGAAGCGCAGTTCGCGTTGCGTGAAATCACCGTTGATACTACACGTTACTACTACGTTGTATCAGCTCTTGGAAATTCAACAGCATCCAGAGTGGTGAGCCTCCTTAAAAATCCTCCCGCAGCTGAAAAGTATGCAACACTTAAAGCCCACCTGTTGAAAACGTTTGAACTGTCAGATGCTGAGAGAGCCAGCAGGCTTTTCTCCCTTCAGGGACTGGGTGACAGCAAACCGTCTGAGCTCATGGACCGTATGCTGGATCTCCTAGGTGAGCACAGACCCGATTTTCTTTTCATGCAACTTTTTCTGCGTCAGCTGCCTTCCCAAGTCAGAGCTGCATTAGCAAACACCACAATCACTGATTGTCGGAGACTGGCTGAAGAGGCTGATAAATTTTTCCTGGCGAGTCAAGGGCACTGTGTCATGGCGGCGCTCCTTCCCGCGCACGTCGTTCCTGTGCCACAGGACGATTCTGCACTCATTGCTGCAACATCTTCTCGTCGGCAGCAGTTTTCAGGCCGGCAGCAGTCTACAGGTCGGCAGCAGTTTTCAGGCCCCCAGCAGTTTTCGGGTATGTGTTTTTACCATGAGAAGTTTGGACCGAAGGCTCTTAAATGCCGTCCTCCATGCAGTTTCGGCGGGTCGGGAAACGCCAGGGCCGGCGCTCAGTAGTGGCCATGAGCGTTGGCCGCGTAGGCAGGCTGCTTTTCATCCGTGACAGCATCTCCGGACGAAGTTTCCTGTGCGACACGGGTGCACAGAGGAGCGTCCTGCCTGCATCCCGTTTGGACATTGCGACAGACAGCCATGGCCCCCCTATGGAAGCTGCTAATGGGACCCCCATCCGCACATATGGAAAGAGATATGTTGAGTTGTGTTTCGGAGGGCATCGGTTTGGCTGGGATTTTGTTACAGCCAACATTGCTTTTCCCCTCCTTGGTGCCGATTTTTTGTGTGCACATGGACTGTTAGTGGATGTCAAGAACCGCCGTTTGATTGACGCTGTCACGTTTTGTTCATATAGGTGCACGCTCAGCGGGGCTGACTCCATACAACTGTCTAGTATGCTCTCATCCTCAGATGACTTCCAACGTCTACTGTCTGGTTTCCCGGCCCTCACTCAGCCCACTTTCTCGGCGTCTGCCGTGAAGCATGGTGTGGAGCACCATCTCGCCACTACTGGTCCTCCCGTTTACGCCCGTGCTCGGCGCCTCGACCCGACCAAGCTTGCCGTTGCAAAGGCTGAGTTTGCTAACATGGAGCGCCTGGGCATAGTCCGCCGATCCGACAGCCCGTGGGCGTCACCCCTCCACATCGTCCCCAAACCCGGTGGCGGCTGGCGCCCGTGTGGCGACTACCGGCGGCTTAATGAGGCAACAACACCTGACCGATACCCAGTCCCGAACATACAGGATTTTTCATCACACCTGGCTGGTATGGTGATTTTTTCCAAGGTTGACCTCGTCCGGGGTTATCATCAGGTGCCGGTACACTCACTGGACATTCCCAAAACAGCAGTTATCACGCCATTTGGCCTGTTTGAGTTTTTGAGAATGCCGTTCGGCCTTAAAAATGCTGCTCAATCTTTTCAACGCCTCATGGACTCTGTCCTACGAGACCTGCCTTTTCTTTTTGTGTACTTGGACGACATCCTGGTAGCAAGCACTTCCAAAGCTCAGCATCTGGCGCACCTCAGAACACTTTTTGAGCGCCTCAGCCAACATGGGCTAATTGTTAACCCCGCCAAGTGCCAATTCCGTCTCTCCACCATCGATTTCCTGGGACACAGAGTCACCAAGGATGGTGCAGTCCCTCTCCCATCTAAGGTGGAGGCGGTGACACAGTTTCCACGCCCGCTCACTGTCAAGGCCCTGCAGGAGTTCCTGGGCATGGTGAATTTTTACCACCGGTTCATTCCTCGAGCCGCCCAGTTCATGCGGCCCTTGCACGAGGCCTTGAAAGGTAAGCCCAAGCACGGTGTAGACTGGACTGAAAGCAGGGTCAAAGCTTTTGCTGACACAAAGACAGCCCTGGCGAACGCCGCCATGCTGGCACATCCTTCTCCCTCAGCCTCCATCGCCATCACCTCGGACGCCTCAGACTACGCTGTCGGTGCCGTCTACGAGCAGTGGGTAGGCGGGGCCTGGCAGCCGCTTGCTTTCTTCAGCCGTCAGTTGCGCCCCAGTGAACGGAAGTACAGCACCTTCGACCGGGAGCTGCTTGGCCTCTACCTCGCCATCAGACACTTTCGTTCCCTGCTGGAAGGGCGACACTTCACCGCTTTTGTCGACCACAAGCCGCTGACTTTCGCCATGGCCAAGGTGGCTGAGCCGTGGTCCGCCCGCCAGCAACGTCATCTGTGCTACATTTCCGAGTTCACCACGGATTTACAGCATGTTGCAGGTAAGGACAACCAGGTGGCTGACTGCCTGTCACGGGCTGTGGCAGGGGCAGTCCATCTTGGTTTGGATTACAGCCGAATGGCAGCGGACCAGACCACAGACCCAGACGTGCAACACCTTAAGAGCTCAACTACTGGGCTGATGATGGAGGATGTGGTTTTTTGGCTGTATACTGCATACTCTAAATGTGTATGTTGTGTTAATTCCCTACAAGGCTCTTATGGTTTAATATTGATTTTTCCTGTGGTATTTGAAAGATTCCATTTATCGCTTTCATGCAAACATTTGTACGTATGTCCATTCACTCCTAGTATTCTATATATGTCGTTGTTGGGCTTTATGGCACAGGCACACTAAATTTCACTGACTTGTGCATGTGACAAGAAGCAGGACTTGATGTTGTATTTAGATAAACTGGTAAATGTAGTTTAGAAATGTATGCCTTCACCGAAATCGTAGTAGTATACTGTATTAAAACGCTTCACTTGTTGTAAAAGAAAACATGCCTAGACTGTTCTTCATATAACCATAAGAGAACGGTCTGATTGCAAATCCATATTAACAACATTGAATTAAACATGCTACCTTGCCCCATACCCTGGAACTAAAAGTCATACACCTCAGCCTCTGTTGTTTGAATTTAGTTTACTTTTAAAAAATCTTTTGTTACTTTCCCAAACTTTAGGGATGGGCAATACAGAAGGTATACAGAATGGTATGAGAACACCTAAGAACTGCCAAATTGCAGTTCATTGCATCATAAACAAAATCTGTTGACCTTATTCATTCATCTCTCAAAGCATGTAACCAGATCTTTGAACTTTAAAACAAATGCTGAAAAGGTCCTGTACAACTGGTTTTGGGGGGAGGGAAGGAGGGGCTATACATCCCGTCTCTATCCACAGCGTATATGAATGTGTGTGTGTGTGTGTGTGTGTGTGTGTGAGGGCTATGAGTCAGCAAATCTACTACTGAAACCTTTACCTTTACCTTATTAAGCCTGGAGAACTAGCAACCACCCAGCTGTCCCTTCTCACACGTAGCCTACAGTAACTAGATTTACTTTGAGATACTTTACTGAGTATTTGAATCCTACTTTGTACTTTTACTCCACTATAATTCAAAGTTAAATTGTGTACTTTTACTCCACTACATTTATATAGGACCATAAGTTTACTTTGCAGATTTTGTTTAATTATGTGAAATACAACACTCAAATAAGACAATCTCCCCTGTATACAAAGTAATTCAACTTAGCTGCACATGATAACACTCTGATGCATCAATATTTATTATCACAACGTGTAATTTATATTATTCTGAAATGGGCCAAACTACAGAACGAGAACATTTGGTGCTAATTCTTATGTACTTTTACTTGAGTAACATTTTGATTGCAGGACTTTTACTTGTAACAGAGTATTACTACACTCTGGTGCTTTTACTTTTACTTATGTACAAGATAAGTTGCAACTTATTTTGTTAGATTTCTGGATATGATCTGGATTAATACTGAGCAAAACCCAGAGGCAATGCTCTCAGTGGGGGATGAATATTCCCCCGTAAATGTCTGTTAACATTTGCCGGAAGCACACCACAAAGTCTGTGATGACAGCTTCTTTTGGTAGCATGTCCACTCTCTGATTGTTTCTGGGAAAGAATGAGTATTTCAGAGTGTCACTAAAAGTTAAAGGAATTAGATTTGTGGGTCATACTTCAAACAGGCTCTAGGTGCAACAAGGGCTGAGATGTTATGGACAAAGTTGAGGAAGAGGACTAACCAAGCCGATCGCCGCCTTTCACTGAATTCGACCCAGTTCAACCATCTGAGCATTTCTGTGGCACTGCTGTCCTACTTATAACATCCAAAGATGAGTCTTGCAGCTCTTCATTGTACTGTTTCCAGAGCATCCTTGTCTTTATCGGTGTAGGGATCCCAGACTGAACTTGCATTCTCTAGTTTAGAGCGTAAGGGGCCAAAAAGCTGTAACCTTTAGTTTCTGGGTACAGTGTCGTAGCATGCGGAGTAAAAAGCCGAGTGAACGATTTGCTTGTGTTGCAATTGGGCCAATGTGTTGGCTGAACTTCATATTGTTGTGGATTTCTACCCCCAGATTGTTTGTGTTTGCAACACTAGACACCAAAGCAAATTCCTTGCATGTGTAAACGTACCTGGCAATGAACTTGATTCTGATTCAGATCTGAGTACTTCTTCTCCCTTAACACAAATCTATATGAGGCTATATTTAGCCAACTTAACGCCTTTTGCCTGGGATTGACCCTTATTTTGTTTGATTTAGCAAAAGAGGAACAGTTAAATCTGCCTGGTGTTAGCCTACGTGTAAATCAATTCCCTTAATCGTTTCAAATCTTAGCAAACATAAGTGATTTCATTATGTCGAGTCATGATGTGTACAGAGATGGAGAGAGCGAGTGAGCAACAGAGAGAACAAATGGGAAAAACCATACATTTATATATTCTTTTTTAAGGTGATGGATTTGAAACACATATATATATTTTTAACAACTCATTTTATTGTAGGGAACATTTCAGTCTCAAGAGGAAATAGACTGATTCGAAACCAAATGTTGATAATTTTTAGTAAGTATAGTATGTATGTGTTTATACACATGTATTGTTCTTTTATATTGTATTCTCTAGGATGATGAGAAGCTGAATTTTGATCCCCCTGTCTGTGTAACACAAATAGAGGAATTGACAATAAAGTTGACTTTGACTGTTGATCAAAACCAAATGTATGTAATAAATATGTTTCCTGAAATGTTATTTTTGATTATTATTTCCATTATATTTCATTCTTGAAGTAACAGTTTTACTCATGTATCTGGGTATCCCTGATGTTTGATTGACATTTAGCAGTTCTTGAATAAAAGGGGAAAAAACAAAAAACAGAGCGATGGGGGCGGGGCTTGGTAAGCTGACACCCTGCTTTGCCTTGCCTGCGCGACAGCCTCCCGGATAACTAATTCTCCCCTGGCACTGAAGGACTTTTTCTCTCCGTTTTTCAGCAGGGCGGAAGGAGCAGACGGTTTCCTGATTGCTCCACGTTGTTGCCGGGGGGGGGGGACACGGTAACCGAGGCGCCTCCACTACACATACCTGTGTTTGTGGCATGTGACAGTTAGCGAGCATCTCTTTTTTTTTTAACGCCGAGGAAAAAGGGAAGTTGTTCGGCGAAAGGGCTGTACGGGTAAAGGGTGAGCTCCCAGTTGGTCTCCCATCGAGACAGAGATGGAGCGGCTGTGCGGACCAGAGCTCCCTTTCTGGGTGAGTACCTGTCGGTCACTCGCTGCGGGTGTACGGTTTGTCACGACCGCCGTGTATGTCACAAGTTACGCTAACTCCATTGGTGTGTGCTTCACGTACTAACTGACAAGGCTGTGCAATGTTATGTCATTCTATTGTTTTATTTCCGGGCAGAAGAAGCCACTTATGGTCATAGCTTAATTTAAACAACTCACTTAATAGCATAACTGTGTTAACAAGGCTCCTAGTTAATGTCATGCTGTATTCCGCGGTGTAATAGGTCGGAAACAGCAGTTGTTTCCTATGGGACCAACACTCCGGTAGTAAACTGTCTAATAAACGTCAGCTAGCTTAATGTTGATGTTATTATAGTATTTATGATACACTTCAGACACGATATTGTCCGTAAACTTGTCTCAGGGTCAGTTCACAGTAGCTACATCCCTCAATCAATATCAAAGTGACAGCGCAGCAGAGATAACAACATCATAAAGAAGGAAGTATCTAACAGATAGCCTTTTAACACACACTCACTGGGAATATTTCTCTATGGTGATTAAGTCTCATGCAGCAGTCCCAATACACATCTTAATGGAAAATATTACAATAAATTGCTGCGTTAATATCTCAGTTTGGCGCCACAGACATCTGTGACAGTACCAAAATGAATGAGTACAACGATTAATATTCTAGGAGATGAGAAATACCATAAGCTATAGCTAATACGACAAGGTAACTCAGTATTACCACAGACAAATAAATCCCAATGTGGGTATTATGGAAGTTTTCTAATTTTTTACAACACTTTCCTTTGAAACCCGCACAGCATGCACACTGTGTGGATGGTAAAGGTAAACTGGGGTCAGGTCTATTGCCTTTTTGCCTCATAAGTAATAATGTGGGTCTTATCTTACAATCACACAAACCTTGCAAACGGCTGCGATTGTGTATTCCTACATGCTTAAATCTTACTACCTTATGTAGTGATGTCTGACATAGCTAAATTTGATCCTGAACAAACCAATTTTGAGATGTCGCCTTGTAATAGACCTCATTTATGTCTGTGTGGAAGTCTGTTTATACTTTTGATCCTTTTGTTGTGGTAAATCAGTGTTTACTGGGTTATATAGAGAAAGTATCTCAGACTCATCTGTGAATGTTATGATTCAGGTGTGAAATGTGGTCAAATATTCATTTTTTTTTTACCTTGTTACCTATTGCTTCCTTGATTTATACCATATTGCTTTGCCTTTTTTGGGGGGGGGGCGGGGGAGTTTAGATAGGCATATTCAGTAAATAAGCTACCTTTAATATCTATTGCTAATATGAAAACATGATAACACCAATATTTGTGTTGGTGCTCTACGCTGTGGTATACGATAACATCTTCGTGCCATTCAGACATACCCATGCTTGAGCTCACACTTCATTAAACTGTCATGCTATCTTAGTGAGGAAACCCCTCTATGCACAACACTCACAACTTTAGGGGCACTAGGGTTAAGACTGTGCACCTGATTTTCCTCTCGCTGGATATTATATCAAGGGCTGGCTTGTTTTTTCTGGTCATCTGAGGTGACCTGGACTAATTGATGCTGTTTACATCCACTTCAAACAAACTGGCGGTAGTTGTAATCCCCCAGGGCTCAAGAGTGCAACAATGTTCAGTGTTAGTCAGGCTAAACACGAACGCTTGGCCAAGGACATTATTTTCAATCTCATTGTTTGTAAAAGCTTGTAACCGGACCTTTATCTGTAGCTCAAACATGGTTTACGTTAGTTAAATCCATATTAATATTGTTCAACTCTTCTTTAATAGGATTTCCCAGCCATAGCCTATTCACAATCCAAATCAAAGGGGGGTTTGAACGTTCTGCTTCTCTTCTAATATGCTTATTTTCTGCCTGCTTTAGATGGAAGGTTTTCCATTTTGTACTTAACCTTCACAAGACCAAGATAAAAAACACAACTGATTCACATCCCTTTGGTTTTTTCCCTAAGCATACCCAACTTGAGACCAAAGAGGTTGCCTTGAAAATCATTAAACTATTTAATTGTGAGAAATTACACAGCATATTTAAGGTACTGTTGGTTTAAATAAATGCTGTGGTTAGTCAGTGTGACCCAGATAATGAAATAAATCAAAGTATACCAACTTCATTTTTCAGACTTAACACATCTCAGTGATGTAACCAATGATTGTGTCATTGGTTACATCATGTTCATTACCCAAACCAGCAAATACTGACATTTTTGACAATTCTACTTAGAAAATGAGTTCCACATTTAAGTTATTACACTTTTTGCAGAATAATCTCCTGTGGATCAATTATTTAACTGATCATTTCAGCTTAACACCAAGTTTTAGTTACACTAAATACAATATATACTCTTTAGATGTGCCGACAGTACGCACCATAGGTCAAGCCTCATTTCACTTAAGCTCACAGCACAGTATGTTGAATCGTTTCTTTGGTCACAACTGGAAAGAGTTTTGGTTACTACCATCAATACAATACCTGGCTTTTTAATACCTAAACAATACCACAGCAAAAACCTAAAACATCAGAAAAGTAACAATGACATAACATGGAATTTAAATTATTATTTGCCTTTCTATTCATTAATAAACACCACGGTCACCGTCATGCAGTGGAGGATGTGAAAGAAGTTGAACCAAGTGTGTTCAAACATTTAAATATCCATATGTCTTTGATAAAGATCATCTATTTACTCATACACATATTTTAACTTCCACACAGGGTTGCAAAGATAAGTGCAAGCAATACTCTATTTTGTTGAGGCGCTTCCTAAAGAGATGCTCTGAGGGAATTTAAGTTTCCCCTGGATGAGCATATAGTATTCATCGTGTATGTTGAGGGCTTTTATTGTGAAGGATACACATGGTGAGTTTGAAAGTGTTTGTGAAATATATTTCACCTTTCGATGCAATTTGGTACCGATGATGAAAATAAAGATTAGTGTGTTAGACTTTATGGTACAGGTGCCTGTTGCGGCCAAAAAGGTGTGTTGCCTTTTGAATGAGGTAAGGAAGTCGGCCATTCTGACTTTTTCCCAAGGGTTTATCACACCTTGGGCAAACACATTTAAACAGGCCATAAGGTTTGAATTGTAGCTTTATTGCTCATGATATGTAGACTGTAGAGGTGCAACCGTGAATATGTGCATAAACTCACTTCAAAGTTATTTTATTGGAGGACACACTGTCAATAGAGGGGTATGTAAGAATGCTTCGAAGAAACAGAATATAGCATCCAGTTCGCACATGCCGATCTAAAACTCATCAGCAGCCGTTCGTACAAACTATTCAATCTGTCACTAGCATCTTACTTTTTCACTCGTGTGTCGATGGATAGCGCAGCCCAACAGCTGGAGCTGACTGTTAACAGACTTTGTAAACTATATGGTATTGCATTATTCTGGAATAATTTATGTCCGTTAGGGTTAAGGTGATGTAGGATCAGGCTGCTGCTGAATGGAAAGTGAAAAAGAGGAAGCTTTTGAAGAAGTCATAACATTGAGAGACATTTGGTAGGAAAGTGTATTTCTAGTTCACAAACATTTGAGGTGTAACCAGTCACTGAAGTTGAGATGCAAAGTTATGTAAAAGCTCAACCTTTTCACATTGGGAACAAACAATGGCTGTAGGGAAACAATGGTTGATTCTTAATGAATGCAAAATTCAAATATTACGATATGATGAATGTTGTTTTCTTCTTTCCATTGATGACTCATTTGTCACTCCTTTGCCACCACATTATTTCTGTAAGTGATTCAAGATAAAAATGAAAGTCAATGGTCATTGTACAGTACAAAGCTCTTGGTAAGAAAGAAGGCTCTTACAGTAAATACACCCCGAAAATCGCCTTCCCTCTTGTTAATCCATCAAATGTTGTACCATTTAAATTCAAAGCACCCTCTAGAACTTTAGTCCGATTCCCTTTAGATTATTCTATGAAACACTTTCAGGGAATCGGAGCGACATAATGATTCCCTTAGCACTATTGTCCCCCCAGATGTATTTTCTAAGTTGTATTTGTAGCCTATATAGTGTTTAAAAATGCCGCTCTGTATCATAAATTGTATCGTATTCAGGGTTTTATCTAGAAAAATATAGTACGAATGCTGATGTTGTATATAAGATATAGATTCTCATGAGAACAAGACGCCGTATACAAAAATGGCCCCAGACATAAACAATAACACGACGAAGGAGCTCCGTAAAAACAAAGCTGTCTATGCCGTCTGACGGTCTATTTGACATAATCTTCATATTTTCTGGAGTAATTATACCTGCCAAACAGAAATTGTGTTTTTTAGCTTCACTTTAACATTTGACAAGGAACATTTTGGGATGAGGGCGCACGCCGAAAGTAAGAGGGCGCAGCGCCCCTGTTACCCGGGTTAAACAAAACCCTGATATTTAAAAAGCATGTCAGGAATGTGTTTGCTGTACTTTTAAAAATAGAACAATAGCTAACTTTCACCCTAAAACACATTTTTATTTTAGATATACTGCCCACATTCTGATACTATATAATTGGAAATATGCACTCCGGGTTTCTTTAGCTGTGCGTGGGTGGGGATACGTCAGGGAGTAGGATCAAGATCAATTGGAGATCTTCTGTGAAAGTAAAGCTGACTGACAAGCTTATGTTTGTGTAACTGGAGGACCTGCAATCCAAGCATCCAATGGCAAAGGGCCAATGAATCCATGGAGCGAATCAGTACCCAACATTTGAGAGGGAGGGTTACAGAAATACAAGGAACCAGTAACTTTTAGGATTCATTTTTGTGTAGAAATTCTATTTTATGCACAAAGAAATGTATAATGGATAACCGATTAATGTTAACCGATTACATTTTAGTTTCAAACTCTTTAAAATATCTGAAAACACACAATACACAAGGATGTTTGTTTAGTTTTTGAATTAAATCTGTAATTCTTTGATGTCACATTCTCATTATCAGGCTGATATTTAACTGCCTAGTATCTTAATTCCTCTAAATATTAGGTGACTATAGAAGGCCACTATTTCTTCAGTGCTGGCAACCACAAGCTGATGACTGTTTGGTAGCCTAGCAACCACTTTTAAAATGTATTTTTGAGCCCTGTGTACACAAAATCTGTCAGTCAATGAACCATGTATTGTTAGCTGACTTTGCATGTCCACCCAAGGCAAACGCCTCAATATGGCACGACTCACCTATCTGCCCCAGCATGCTTGTAAAAGGATCCATTTTCAAGGATAGATAGAAACAGAAACTGAACAGAAAGACTACTAACCCAGCAAAAAAATGAGGAAATGGTTGTGAAATTGGTTCATTTGAGGTCATTTATTTAGTTGCATCTCAGACCATGGAGAACTGTGAAACTAGTTCTCTCATTTTATCATGCTATAGATATCCTAGAGACTAGTGTGGGTTATTCCCCTCAGATCTGTATTGGTTTCACTAGCAAATTCCTTCTTTTTTTCAAGATATTTTTTGGGGGCTTTTTGCCTTTAATCGGATAGGACAGTGGAGAGTGACAGGAAAGTGGGAGAGAGAGTTGGGGTGGGATCCGGAAAGGACCACGGGTCGGGAATCGAACCTGGGTCGCCGGCATACGGTGCAGGTGCCCCAGCCAGTCCCGCCACGGTCGGGGCCGCAAATTCCTTCTTAATCCTAACTGTTTGTCCACTCTGAATTGGAATATCTATCCTGTAATCCACTTTCAAGGAAACCGGTGGTGTCCAGCAAACTGTGGAGAACACAGATCCATGAACAGCACTGTTAATGTTTTCCATGTCGTAAGCAAACATGGCCGGCAGCAGGTCCTATCCTCCTGCAGAGTTTACGGTCTTCTGTCTTCCTTTCATACCACTCGACAGCTTCTCAGTGTAACAGAGAACAGATGGACGGCCTGCTGCATTTTATTTCTAAATACACTCGAAAGCATAAGACAAGTCTGTCACCCCCACACCATATGCACTACTTTACACGTGTGTTGATGGTCTGTTGTCACTTTGAATTCTCTGCAAAAGCTACTGCAGATTAATATGATATAATTCCGCTCTGTAATGTCCAAGAACCTGTTTTTTTAGATCTATAATGTCTCTTCCAGCGCGCTCCTCAAAAAGAGTGATATTACAGTAGTGTTTCACTCGATGAGACTCTTACTTTTCCCTCAAATATTTTTATTAAGCAACAACAAACCTCAACACATTACACATGTACACATGTACCCTTTCCCCTTCCCCAGTCCCAAACAGACCTGACCAATATGTGCAAGGATATGACGTACAAAACAAAAAGTACGACGGTATCTCGAAGTCTAGAACAATAGACTAATATAGAATAATGGAAAAGGAAACTAAACTAAAATACATAAACACAAATGAAAGCTGCAATGTTATTAATAATAATAATAATGATAGATAGATAGATAGATAGATAGATAGATAGATAGATAGATAGGTAGGTAGGTAGGTAGGTAGGTAGGTAGGTAGGTAGGTAGGTAGGTAGGTAGGTAGGTAGGTAGGTAGATAGATAGATAGATAGATAGATAGATAGATAGATAGGTAGGTAGGTAGGTAGGTAGGTAGGTAGATAGATAGATAGATAGATAGATAGATAGATAGATAGGTAGGTAGACTTTATTGATCCCAATTTGGGAAATGTTTTCTTTGCAGCAGCATAAAACAAGGTACTGTAATTACAATAAAATAAAATAGCATTTAAAAGACAGTAAAAGATATACAATTTGGACAGAACAAGGTACAGAAAATATAGACAAAAACAGAATATAAAGCAGGATATAATATGTACAATAAGTGTCAAAGGTGTGGAATATTAAACTGAATAAATATAGAATCTACAGTATGGTTTAAGTCCAGTGATCACAGTGACGCTATGGAGCACAGAGTTATCTGTCAGCCAGAGGGGAATTGTTGTACAGAGTTATTGCAGTAGGTAATAATAAGTAAGGAGGTAATAATAAAAATGATAATAATAATAGTAAACAGTACAGTCAGAAATAGTACCCCATCATCATCATGACTCAAGCTTCTCAAATTGTTTTAGGAATGGTCACCATACCTAATTGAACTTTGGAACTATTCAAGTGTAAGACATGACATGAGGTCATTTAGCCACTGACTGTTCTTTATTTAGTTTATTGTACTAGTTTGAGTGGAAAGTACTTCTTTGCTACTGGAGTAATACATGTTACAGTGTAAAATAGTCATTTGTTTTTTTTTTTGTAATTTATTTTGTATTGACATTGGGCAGGGAACAATTACACAGTGTTTTTTCAAGACAGATAGATAAAGATAAAAATAAAAACAGTAAGAACGACGAACAATACGAACATAAGTTACTGATCAGGACTTTACAGTGAAGTCATACGTTCGTAAAAATTAAATCTGGCCTGAGAGGTTTTACGAAATCAGTCCACTTTCTCCATCATGACACAAATAGTTCCAGTTTGTGATTGACAGATGATGTTATCCTCTCCATTTTGTAAATGTCCATTGTAATATCCATCCATGCGGTTAAATTTGGGCTATCTGGTGATAACCACTTCCTTGTAAGAGCTTTTTTACTCGCCACCAGCAACAGATCTAATACATTTTTGTCTTTTTTAGTCCATTCTTGAGGTATGAGTCGAATAAACAGTCTTACTCTCCGTGGGCACATGTCATTTGAAAATATCTTGCAAGGCATTATGTGTCTCTGTCCAAAACCCCACAGGGCAGTCCCACAAAACAGGATAATGATTTGCATTTGAATTTCCACATTTTCTCCCTTCGCCTGGGGCAGGGACTCCCAAAGTGTGGTGCGCGCGAGATGAAACATGTAATGGTGGTCTGGTGTAAAAATATTACAGTGTTGTTTTTTAATTGGGATTTTTCCATAGGCTACAATAAAAAATAGGAACAATAAACATTTCCTTTGTAATCCCTTTTATTTTAAATCAAAAAACTATAATTTATTAGTTTTTAGTGAAACGTAGAAGAAGACAGCCGCTGTCTTCTTCTACGTTTCACTGTAGCCTAGGATATATGCGCACCATCTGGTTTCATTCATTCTTTCAAATATGATTAACTGGCTGAAATCAGGGAAACTGTCAAGTGGAACATCTCATGACAAAGTCTTAAGTCATGAAGGAGGAGAGGGACAAAGAGGGAGTGAGGATCTGGAGGCAACAGAGACGGAGAGAATAGGAACGAATCCGAGAGAAGAAAATGCGCGGGAGTCAGGAAATGATTGATCCTCGTTTTAATCCTCGTTATCCGTTTCTGAGCCCATGCTCTTTAATGTTGTGGATCGTTGCAATTTCTCTTTGTTGCATTATATAGAAACTTTGTTGATGTTGTTATCGTCATGCGTGTTCTGGTTATTTGCACAGGATTAAACATGAGTCTTTATATGGCGATAAAACAAAGCTTTATTGCGTTTTTTTGGGGGGTGCGTCAACCCGGTTGGGACGTAGAAGGGGGTGCGCCGCAAAAAAAGTTTGGGAACCGCTGTTCTGGGGAGTTACCACCACTTCTGAGAGGGTGTTGCCTCAGCATTTCTTAAACTTACGAAATCCAACATCAACAAGCTCACTAATTAATATGTGTTTATGTTGTTTGTTAGAATCTATATCTACCTGTCTGTATTTATGCTATTTATGTAGCTGTATGGTGTTTCCACGTTTGGGCCCCGCTGCTAAAGTGTCACAGTATCATAATGTCCTCTGAAAACAAATGCGGGTTTCCGACACACACACGCACGCGCGCGCGGACACAGAGCAGCGCCAAGCAGAGCAGAAACAGACACACATGATGCGCCCCGTGGACCGAACATCTCCTTCATAAACATAATAATTGAGCGTAATAATCTGGCAGTTTGCAGAAGTGTCTGTGGTTCAAACATAGCCGCCTGCAGTCTCTCTTTAGCTGATCTAATGAAGATAAACACAGTGAAGTGAAGGGTTAGGGTTGGGGTTAGGGGTGAGATTGTCATTGCCACTACTACACTGTAGCTGCTGTGCACATGATAATAGAAACCCTTGAAACTTGTTTTGTCGTCCCGTTGCTTAAACATATAGCTTTTCCTGGCCGAAATGTCCTTAAAATGAAGTCCGAGTGCGAAATACAAACATTACTACACATAAACATATCAGTCTGCAATGAAATGGCTGTCTCCTGTCCGAGCAAAAAACTCGTTATACCGACTTTCATTATATTTCATGTCCTGTAGGGTCTCCGTAGGTATTTTTTAAGCAAGGGTATTTATAGTTTAGGGGTTTGTTCTATATTTTAGTCTCACTGTTTTCTCCTGTGCTTCCCTGTATTCCTATTAGAGCTGTAATGTGGTACCAGTAATGCAAACTGATCACTTCCTGCTTCTTCTGCTTCACATTAATAGCTTTGCATCACTAAACCTTGGGAATGATTTTACTGTGAGGAACATTTACAGGAAATGGATTTTGTCACTCATTATTCCTATATTAGATCTAAGATCCCATTTACACTCAGTCACTCCATGCATCTCGGGGGGATGGGACAGCTTTCCTATCTCAAATTGCTAAATCAAATGCATCCAAGAAGCATTCAAGAGGGATTTAAATCCAATTATTCAAACTACCCCTGAAGGTTCTGGCTTTATCATGACTCCTTTCATTGTTTAACTATGCGATTAAGCAGTTTGGAAACACTTACGGTCTACTTTACTTATCACATCCATGGCCTCTCTCCTCTGTCCTGCCTAAATCTTATCAGGACTTTATTTGGAGACACATCACTCAAAATAACAAGATAAAATGGGGCCTAAAAGATTGCTGTTGTCGGCGGTTTGCTCTCATTTTTTGACTCTTAAAGCGACAGTAACCGTGCTGGAATCCTGACATAAGAACTGCTAAAGAGCTGACCGATACACACTGTGTAATACTTTAATGTGTTTTCTGGCAAGATGCTTTAAACATATTGCCCTCTTATGCATTCAGCAGACACAATTTCACATGATCATTAGAGCATTGTTTTCTGACCACAGACCAAAAATAGAGACAAAAAACAAAAAGGGCTGCTTCCGCTGGGCAGGTTGCTACAGGCATTGATGATAGGACAATACAGATGATTCTGGAAGTCCCTTTCGAGTAGAATTAAAGTAAACCAAAACCATAAACAAATAGAGCATTTTGAAATAATTAAAGCTAGGTAGATAGTATACAGTTTAATTTTCATTTTAATATTTGCTGGCCGTTCAGTATAGAATCAGCTGATGTTTCATGACTGAATCGAGTACACATGGTCCACATAGCCCTAATGTAAGAGATTCACTAAGCTCTTGAGTGTTTAATCCCAATAAACAACAACACAACAAGCAGCAAAGAGCGATATGAGAAATGTAGAATACAGTTTATATTGGTATACCAACACCTTTGCAATTCAACGTTTACAATACCTATTCCATACTACTGTAAAAACATTCAATCGATGTCATCATTAAATCTCCACACCCTGATTAAATGATGTAATTGCAGACAGACTAAATGCTATATCACTGTTTACATACATACATATGTGCATTCGGAAGTTAGAAGTCATGAAAAATAAACATTATTCTGTATTTTTTGTAATTTTCTCTCTAAAAACGAAGTTTCCGAAAATTCCAACTGAACACATCATTATGAAATCATAGATCATCTTTGCACAATAGTTTACAGAGTAGACACACCATAATTCATCTTTATGCACCAGGATCAACATATTTGATTGTTGACGATGTAGCTTTCAGGTAGAAAATAAGACGTGTCCCCTGGGTTTTCTCTTTCTTTTTTCAGAATGTTTCAGAATGTATTTGGAACCATTTTTGGTTTTTGTGACATCCCTAAAAGGGGTACTAGACTGATATTACATTGCATACAATTTAGTTTACTCAACATAAATAATGCTTTACCTGTAAAAATACTTTTTGAAGTCATATAATAAGTGTTTTTTTGGAATGGGTTTGAGACTTCGATTCTAAACTGGAGGAATGGGGTTTGAACTGGATGGAGGACGGACGCCTCTAAGATGCTGCATTATATGGGACTTGTAGAATCCTGTTTAAAAAATATAGCTGGAGTACCCCTTTCACTTTAACATGGTTTGTCGCCTATTCAAGCCATGTGATTAAGACCATGTGATTAAGTCCTTTGAAACTAATTTCAGGGCCTTAAATGATGGATTGATTCATGTGATTCATGCAATTGCTGCATCTCACTTGACCCCACATTGGGCAACTCTCAACATTGATTCATGCTCATTAAGCAATGATGTAACTTGTGTAAGCCATACTATAGATCCCTGTTGCTTTGAAGCCCTCCTTTGATAATAACCTGCTTCTATGCAACAATGCCACCCAGGGAGGCAACTCAGAAGGGTTGGAGATGACAGACCTGTAGGTTAACACGCTCTGCTTCATTTACTCTTAGTCCCAGACTCGCTGTTCTTTTATTGTGAGGTGTTAACAGACTGAAGTAACCTTCTTGTTTCAAGTCTCTGCTGGCACCCTGGTATCACAGTAGTGCCTAATCCTTTTCATTCACCTTTTGTTGGAGTTTCAGGTTACATTCATAGTTCCTGAAAGCCTGTGAAATGGAATAAAAGCCAACCCTTCCGCATTCAGTATGTAAAGAGCTCATAGTCATCAGTAAAAGTCAGTTTTACTTTTCAATAATGGTAATGCCTTCAACAGTTTACATATAAGGAGGAACATATTCATATCATTTAAATGTTGTGCCTCTACTACACGTTCAGAAATGGTTCTTTACTTTTCTCATACTGCCTGTACTGCAGCTGGCTAGTTCAGTTGTAATTGGTCCACGGCTTAGAAATGTCCCACCCCTTAGCCTATCACGTTCAATGTAATATAAGGCTTGGCAATTGTATTGCGTTTAAGTTCCATATATTTCATCATCGATTAGTGTGTGAATTAATATTGATTGTTAATGTGCAGTTACACAATCTTCAGAGTCAGATTGTATCGGTAAGCTTTTACACTGAAATGCCTCAGCGCTAATGTGATAACAGCCTCTCTATCAGATCAAATATATGAACAAGGGAACACATTTTGCAATAACCACATAAGCTTAGAAACCGTAGCCTTTATTTTGTCCCTTCACCCTTGGAAACAATCTCCTTTTTTATCACTTTCAGCACAAATGTTAATTTCCCCTGACAAATGTTTGAAACGTTTCTTCATTGTGTGAATATTCCTTTTAGAAGGTAAGCCGCTATAGCAGAGATTAATTAACCCATTTCTTCTGTACAGTGCCTTTGCAGCCAAGATAAGAAGAAATGTGTGAGCAAATACAACACAATGTCTGCTGTGGTTAGTTATTAAACTGGGTATTTACTCGCTGCCTTTCCCCCAGTTTGCAGTCGAGATAACTAAATGCTTTTAAATCTGACTTTTGCTTTCAGCCCTCTGTTCCATGCCGAGTGTGATAGGGATGTCTGTTACAAACGCAACACGAATGATGTGCTGTCGGCCGCTCCCCTGCCGCTCGGGTTGGCATGACGAGCAACAAAACGTTGGAATGGAGAATATATAAATGTTTGTGCTGTGGACACATTTGCAATGCAAACTCTGCAGAAGCCATTACTTCTAACACATATGGTGCAGAGGCAACAGCAGCGTGACAGTTGCCTGTTTGCAGCCAGTGCTGTGCTGATAGCTCTATCAGATATTCATCTCGATTAGTCTCTGAAACTTCAGAAAACAGGATACTCACATCAAATGTGTTGTTGTGAACAAAATACTCAAAAAGGGTTGGTCGATAAGACGGTATATAATATGCAACAGTAGAAATGTATCAACTGAGAGGATATGTGACAAACATGGAGGATGAGAGTGAAGTCCTAAATACAGGACTGGAGAAAGATAAACAAGAACGTTGTTTACATGATTAGCAGGCATTTGTTGTTTATTTGAAATGAATGAGGGACAACACCTGCAGTAAAAGTAAATGTTCCTTTTCTTTTTACTCTTAAATGCAACACTGTGTGACACTAAAGTCAGGCTGGTATTTATTTGCACCTGTTCACTGGAAAAACTGTTGCACTTGAATTTAGTTTTATCTGTCATTTGTAACTTTAGTGTTGTCCCTTTTGATGTTTTTTTAAACCGTTGTTTATTAATGTACACATCATTACCATAGTGTGATATACAATATTGGGATAAGACCAGGACAGCACATGTTTATAACTCAAAAACCTGAAGCAGTGAAACTTCTTTAGGTTTTCCTTGTAAAACAATCAGTTGAATATGAAATTGTAGACTTATGAGCGCGTCTAAGGCTAACTGCTTGACTAGCTTCATATTCTCTTTTCTATCTGTGTGTACATTGGGTTATTGCATGTATGACTTTTATTTCTATCCACACACACGGAGAAATATGTGGATTAGAAACAGTGATACCACACTTTAGGATGGGTTGGTTATATTTGATATTGGTGACTTAAACCTAGCAACATTCAGTCATTTAGTGAAAAGTTATTAGCAGAATATGTTTGTAATTTGAGAAATATGCTTAGCATATACTTCTTTAGTACACCTCACCCTAAACTGGTACACCATTTAGTCATCTTTAACCATCATTTGTTGCTTTCGATTGTACGTTTGTCCTGGTATCTAGAGGAGCTTATAGGTGATTTTTTGGCACAAAAGGTAAGGCAAGCTGTTTCTCTTTATGCTAAGCTTAATAGCTGCTGGCTGTTCTGCTCACATATTTCTAATGTTGGTCCTTGGCAAGTAAAAAAGTACATATCCCCAAAAGTTCCACTATTAACTGAAAAAAACACAACTTAAGGGACTTAGTTATTTGCAACCCTGGGTGTATGTAACGAAAAAGGCCTGATCAGGTCTGAGTGTGTATTCAAAAGTGTAAACGGCTCTGTAAGGTGTATGATAGACAAAAAACACAGAAAATATTTGCTTGTGGTCATTAAAAGAATAAGAAAAGAAACCATCAGTTTATCACGTTGTGTTTAGGGCCAGTGGGTACAGGATTCCTGAAGAAGAGACATTTAAAAGCTGCCACACACACCAACGCGAGCTATTACCGCAACACTTTCACACACCCTGAAGGGCGTGGTGGTGTCGGAGAGTTGGCCAGCAGCTGTGTTTATCTTGGTTCCGTCTATGGGTGGGCCCTGAGCTGTGTTTGTCCAGGGGAGCACGATAACCACGGCTGAGTCAGGGCTGCATCCCACTATGCTTCATGTTTACTTTACCCAACTCCTCCGGATGTCCTCTGGATCACTCAGTTATTGTTCCTCAGCAGCAATATAAATGACATCAGGGTGTGGAAAAAGTTACACATTAACACATGTTAACATTTCAGTGTCGGAATCAGACAGTTGCTCGATTTTAGAATAAAATAACATGAATAAATAATAAAATATAATATATATATATACTTTATTTATGCCAAATTAGGAAATTGTGTTGTCACAGCAGCAATGTTAGGCATTACACATGAGTTCAAAATATGTTTTAAATAATTTTTAAAAATAAATAATAATTATAATGTATGTTCATAATGTAATGAAATATATATATATATATATAATAAAATAAAATACATAAACGTAGGCATTTAAAGTGAAATGTCCAATACAAAATTTAAATACATTTAAAAAAAGTATATAAACATAATACGTTAAATTAAATATATGGTCATTGTATTGCGATACACAACATGTATATTACAATATACACAGGGTGTATTGGTATCAATAAGATGTAAATGCTGAATATAACAGTTTAGAAAATCAGATCATCACATTTAAAGTTCGTCTTACAGAAGTTCATTTCTGAATTACTTGATCAAATTCACATGGCAACTCACAAACACGTCTTCTTGATGCAGAACATCGCTTGCTGTTGCTTTAGTATTGTAGTTGAACTGAAAGAGCTAACAGTGAGCCAAGTTCAGCTTTCTGTGGTTTAGTGGTCACAACAACCCTTGGATGTGTTGCTTATCTTGATACATGTCAACAGCACTCAAAACACAGTCGTAACAATATTAGCTCATTGGATTAACACACGTCGGCTTATCTGCCTTAATTGCTTCTTCAGTTTGCATGCTGTGTCTCGTGTGTACTGAAGGCCATTGTCAAGTGCAGCCGAGAGTAGGAGAGAAATGTAGGGAGATGGGAAGAAAGAGGCACATTGAGTTTACGGGCCTGGAATTATATCATTTTGGCTTTCAGATGTGTCACTGGCATTTCTGCTGTCAACTCAATACAATGAAGGCGACTGGAGTTTAATTCTAGTGATTGTAGTGTTGAAAAATGTACAACATTTAATAGAACCTTAATCATTTTATAGTATTTATTTTTGCGCTTTACCAAGTGCTCAAAGCGCTCTACATTACATATTATATGTATTAGACATGCATACATTGAATACTCCCCACAGGAGTAGTGAATAAGTATCTTGCCCAAGGACACAGCTGCATGCTGACTGCAGTTGGGGTCAAGGTGGTTGCACCTGTGCCTCCCTGGTCCCCACATCTGATGGTCAGCACACTAAACCACTATCCCCATCTATTTCTACCCCATATTCTGCATTGTTTTTGTGGCAAAATGTGTCTCATAAGATGTTTTGAAGAGGCCGTACTATGCTTTTTGGGGGTTTTTCCTTTCCTGTAGTGTGTTATATAAGTTTTAGTGCATGTAAATGGTCTCAAACATCTTGGTTGTATCTCTTATAGCGGTTTCTGTCTTACCCCTAAACGATTGCTGATGCCTTTGCTTCTTTTAGAAGATTAAAACACATTCCTGGTTACTACATATTCCACGGTTAGAGGAATGTTGTCAAGTTGCTGTAGCTCTTACCTCTCACCGGCTTGTAAAGCTGTTAATCCTGGAATTTAAGGTTATTATGATATCGCACAGAGGTTGGCAGACCTTTCTTACATGCAAAGAAGTGGATTTCACGTCATGTTTCATTCTCCCATGACGGATGGATTAATATTCTCGCAGTATTGGAGGGAAACATGTGGTCTGATAAAGCAGTAGTAGTAGTGTTTTTGCCTGGGTGTTGGAAGTGTAGTGATACATTTTTGGAAGGTTATGTCTTATCAGAGTTTTTGCAAATCAGTGAGAAGGTCAGACATACCAGTTTGTCAGTCATACCGGTTTATAAAATTGGAAAAGTTCATCATTTAAATACTGTAGGGTAGAATAGGCACTGTAATAATATATCACCATTTGGGTATGAGGACTATAAACAGATATCCAGGATGAGCGTATTGTGGACAAACTGTGACTGAATGGTGACACTTCAGGAGACTTTAAACTAAAGTGTTGTTTCCCATATCCTGTGTCTGCAGGTAGCCAATCAGACGTTCCACACGGACCAGCCCGACCTCCCGGAATGTTTCCAGCTCTCCGTCCTTTCATGGCTGCCGTGCATCTGCCTTTGGGCCATCTGCCCCATCTACCTCTTCTATCTCAAGAAGAACAACAGAGGATACATCATGATGTCCATAATGAACAGGTTCAAAACGGTGAGAGGGGACTTCCTTGTTGTAGATTTTATCACAGTGCATGTGGCTGATCAGTCCCTCACAAGGCCCTCGACTCTAGTGCTATGAATACTATGGATCTGTGCTTCATTGAAAAGCTCTAAAACATTTGGATACTTTAAAGTTCAATGGAAATTACTATATTTCTCCTGCAACTGTGCATGATTTACAGACAAAAGAAAACTCTTGGACGCCTATCTCTCTTCAACACTCATTTCCTCATAGTTCTGTAATGTAATAATGTTGATGCAAGCAATTATTTCACTTTTATCAAACCTTTGTAATGTAGGTAATATGCCTTGAAACAATTGCAGGTGTCTACCGCTTTTTTTAACAATTAGGAGGACTTACCATGCTGTTAAATGTGTTTCTTACTCAGTAAGTGGTTGTGAATTAGCTAGGCTTACTAGCTAGTTTACCATTTTCCCCCTGTGCCATGTTGGGACAAACAAAATACAATCATTTGGCTGCTAGACTTGAGATTTCCTTGAGGGTCATTTTTGCTAACTAATAATAAATTCTCCCTTTTTGTTTTCTCAGGTGTTTGGCCTATTGTTATGGATTGTGTGTTGGACAGATCTCTTCTACACATTCCACGAGCTGCGGCAGGGACACACACAGCCACCCATCTACTTTATCACCCCGCTGGTTCTCGGCATGACCATGGTGAGGATATGTCCATCAAAAAAGAGAAGGAGGTTTTGTACGAGGATGTTTGGCTTATGATCTAATGCTTTTTTTTGTATTTCCAGAATTTTTTAATACAGAGCTCACAGTGAAATGATATAATCGAGTCAACTTGCATATTAATTGAACTGGAATATCTAACTTGAAGATGCTGATCAAGCATTTGATTGTTAGCGTTATGATTGAAGCTTCAAGCTTATCGGTTCAGCCCTATTGTTTAGTCTAAATAAAACAATTACAATTAAAAAGTACATTTTGAAAGTGAGCATGAGCCTAAAGCGGCTGTGGAGTCTAACCCTGTTTCCCAAATCCATAATACTTACTAATCCCGTACAGCATGTACTACATACCTAATGTCATAGTTTCAGCAGTTACTACACGAGAAATCCAAATATTTCACATGTTACATAACATTATGTGCAACATCAGTCATCAAAGTGTCTCTGCCAATAAAAATAAAGACCAAAAAGATGCTGCTTGATTTGCCTGGAGGTCACTACCATTTGCAATTTGTTTTATTTTTTTCTAGATTGAGCATCACCTCGATTTTCTGTGTAAACTTCAAATATAACAGCATCCTTTGATGCCACATTTAGAAATCTATAGCATTAATGTCTTTCTGGTTTGAGTACAGTTATTTATTTATCTCCCGAAGTGTGGAAATACTACTGCCACTGCAGCATTATCATTTTCTCTTGTTTTGATATTTATAGACATTTTATTGTATTCTATAAACGACTGACAATTGTTCTCTGTGTTGAAATTCAACAGACACTGGAATGGCTGCCATACATGTAGAGATAAAGATTTAAGAAACATTGGAGTGGTCTTAATTTTTTACGGAGCTGTATTAGCATGTAGTATTGTCTTGAGACGGACCATTTATCTTGTCATCGCTTCCGGTCCGTTTTAGTGTTTTTTGGTGACCCTATGTCCTAGCTGCCCAGCAGTAGCAGGGCTGAAAGCATTTATCCAGAGCCGTATACTTTAGTGAAGCCTGTCCGCAGTTCTCCTGAGAGCTATGAAGCGTGAAAGGCTGACCCAGTCAGACTGCGGTTCACCTTACATGCCCTCACTGATTACACCCTGGCTAATCTAACATTCTGCCTCTGCCCATCCATTCCTCCCCCCCCCCCCCCCCCCCCCCCCCCCCACCGTCCTCTCTCAGCTCTTGGCCACGTTTCTGATCCAGTTTGAGAGGTTACGCGGTGTCCAGTCCTCAGGGGTCCTCTTTATCTTCTGGTTCCTGTGTGTGCTATGTGCCATCGTGCCTTTCCGCTCCAAGATCCTCCAAGCCTCCAGCCAGGTGAGAGCGGCTCTCAAATGTCTTTTACACACTGAAAAAACTGAAGCGCTGACTATAATTACATGTGTTATGTCAACAAATTGAGGTAAGTTGAAAGCAATAATGTAAAGTTGAAATATTAGGAGGAACTCAATATTATTGCTTTCAAATAACCCAATACAGTTATGTGACATTTGTTTACATCATACATTTGATTAAAGCCAACGCTTCAGTTTTTAGAGTCAACGTCCATCATCCTCGTCCTCATCCCCAATTCTCTTGTCCTTACTCTGGTAGTTGTTTTCCATTTTCCTTCCTCCTCTGCCTCCTCAGTGCTCTTGACGTTTGAGACTGCCTCTTCTGTCAGCTCCGTCTCCCACCCCCCCCCCTCCACGTTGTCTCAGGAGCTTACAGTGAGTGGATGCTTTGAGAGGGGTCAGCCCAGGGCACCACTAAGCGCAGAGGGAATAGTAGGCCTGTTGTTCCTACCATACTTATCTCACCTCTAGGGCTGTTAGCTGCAGTGCACTGCAGACAAATCCCACAGGCGACAAGATAAGACAGTGTACAACAATAACAACAACAACAACAACAACAACATGCCAAATATAATTCGGCCCCAACACATTATTTTTGGTGCAAACCACTGATCCAGGTAATTACTTGGCTAGGTGTTGGGCATTTTGGCAGAACTGTAGAGCTCTGAGCTGCTGGAAATACAACACTCCTCTAATCAGTGACCTATTAAACATTTCAGTACCACTTTCTATAATGCTACATAATGAGTTATAATCTGCTTATAGCGCTGTAAATGGACTGCATTAATATAGCTCCTCTCTAGTTTTAGCATCCAGTCCACACTATACAACACTAACCAGCATTCACGTTGACTTTAATCGAATGTGTTGTCAACCAATGTCACGTAATTGTATTAAGTTAGTTGAAAACAATAATATGAAGTTTAGGTTCATCTTAATCAAATGTATTATGTCACAAATTACAAATAATTGAAAATATTAAGTTCAACTCAATATTATTGATTTCAAATAGTCTAATACATTAATGTGTAATTTGTGTGAATGTGTGTGTGTGAATGAATTCTCTGAAAAAACAGCGACGTGGACTTTAGGTGAATGTATTATGTCAACAAATTACACATAAATGTATTAGATTAGTTGAAATCAATACTATTAACTTGAACTTAATATTTTCAATTATTTGTAATTTGTTGACAATACATTTGATTAAGATGAACCTAAACTTCATTTTATTGCTTTCAGCTGTCATTTGTTGACATAAGACATTTACCTAAAGTCAAGAACCAAATAAGATGTGGACATATTCATGTTTCTTTCAGTGAGATTCTGATTTATGGGAAAAGCCACCTACAATTGTTTTGGTAGCCTCAAAATAACAGTAAAAAGTATTCAATAAATATCCATTAAACCAGAAAAGTCTCTGAGAAACGTCAGCCTGATGAACACTGTAAGTATTTGTTTCTGCAAGAATAATTCCCACCTGTGTGTGGGCGGAACATCTTTTATATCAGTTAAGAGTTGACTCCACCTATCCAGCCTGACTGTCTAAGTGCAAAAAAGGTGTGTTCAATTGCTGTCACTGAGTTCCTCACATGATGGATGTTTTTCGGTATTTCTTTTCCCTTCCTTAATGACACAAATTCTTCCAACCAAAAGAAACACATTTTATTCATATTTAAAAGTCTCTACTTAGAATGGCTGCTTTAAAAGTAACACAAACCCAGGACCGACATGTAGCGGTTGCCATGTGTTAGAGGCCAGCCCAGGCTACAGCAGACCTGTGCTGCTATAATCACGTTGATCCAGAAAATTTGCCCATGAACAAATATGAACGAGGGATTTTTCACTGTCTAACTGGGACATCTATTTATAATCATCTGATTTAGCTGTTTGGGAAACAAGTATGTGGCTTCCCTCTGTGTCTTTCTGTGTTGGGAATATTGTGTGAACCCAAATCAATGGATGCAAGTTGAACTCTAGTTTATTTGCAACACTTAGCGATTATTTGAAACGCATCAATAGAAAAATCCCTGTTCGTTGTTACAAATGCAAGCTTTGTTGTCTCAAGAATGTAATACATATATAGTCGATATTAGTGTTGCATACATACAATTATACAATACAATTTGGTACCAAAGTTCATGTTAGCCACAGGACAATCAGGGCAAAATGTTGTGTCTAACCCATGAGTTTATGACCAAATACCTGTAAAATGAATATCATAACCATCAGCTTCAATTGTACTTTGTTTATATAACCATGTGTTTGTGGCTTTTTAGATTTTTACCATATTGTCGTGCTAAACTAAGGTGCTTGAATTACATCTGCTAAACATCAGCACTAACATTGCCCTTGTGAGAAGGTTAGCATGCTAAGCATTTAGCTGAAAGAGGCCGGTTATGCCTTTCATTTTTTTTCATTCGAAATGCCTTTTTTTGTCTGTCTTGAAAAGGCTCTAGGATTGGCATTGTGGGCTTGTCCACCAGTTAGGTTCAGACTTAAATATGTCAACTCCTAGTAGATGGACTGCCATGACATTTTGTACAAGCTTTGATGGTTCCTAAAGAAAGAACTTGTCTTGAGAATTTGGTGCTCGTCTGTTGCCACAATGATGGTGCAGCTGTGGTTTTGAGTGAAATATTTTGAAGATTGTTGGGAATATCAAGGTTCAAGCTTCAAGGGTTTTTATTATCATGTGCACAGTTGCTACAGTGTAGTAATGGCAATGAAAATCTCGGCCCTGAGCTCCTCCAACAATGCAACATATTATATATAGGAGAAAAGACAAACTACTAATAATAAAAAACAATGGAACAGAGTAGTTTAAATCAGAGTAAATAGACTTATGTTATGTTGCTGGACCGGTCTATCAGTAGTGCAGATGAAGTGTATACATGTCAGAAAAATAAATAAACACAATAAGCTAAATTATGCATGGAATGTTGAAAATGATCAAGTAGATGCAGGATTCTATGTACATGTCAATACAATTAAATATTCAATCACAAAATGTAAGATAAAGATCAAATATTGTACAGTGAAATCCAATTAAATACCGTCTGATCTACTAAAACATATTAAGATAATAGTGAGATGCAACAAGTTCCTCACAGGATTTATAAAAACAACTTTCCTTATCTTCTAACTTGTAATTTAGTGCCATCATCAGATCAAAATTGTCCATCCAAAACTTAGAAAGTAGTCTCACTTTCGACCGAATACCCACAGAAAATGGCAACAGTCTCACCGTCATTAGCTGTACTTGCATTGCGTTCAACTGGTATGTGGGTGTGGTTTCTGTGAGAATATTGGCATACTGACATTTAGCTCAAAGCACTGATTTGTCCTAGCACATCATCACAACTCTTGGTTTTATTACAAGTATATTTGATGCTAATGTCATGGTCTTTCCTTTCATTTCATATAGTTGGGAAATCAACCATGTCAGCACATTATACCCATGCCCATTTTCCTACCATCTCATCTCTTGGTATGTCTTTTTTTTACATTTCAGAGCGAAGTCAACGACAAGCTGCGATTCACTACATTCTACTTCTACTTCGCCCTTGTGGTCTGTGAGCTGATCCTCTGCTGCTTCAATGAGAAACCTCCTCTCTTCTCCGATGTCGTCACGGACCCTGTGAGTTATGCATCCTTCTGAAGAGTCCACTCTGAGCCCATGAAGTGTGTGTGTGTGTGTGGTGCGTGCGTGCGTGCGTGCGTGCGTGCGTGCGTGCGTGCGTTACATGCAAGGACATCTTCAATTCCTGCTTGTATGTTCACGGTCCTGAGTTGCTGGAAGTCTGAGTGTGTGCCTCGGGGCCACTGTGTACTTTTTAAAGAAGGTCACACACTCATTCACACACACAAAACACCCTTGTTGATGGATGCCCATAGAAGTGTGTTAACTGTATCCTGGTTTTACTCCTGACTTGTTTTTCTGAACATTTTCCTTTTTTTTTCAGAATCCCTGCCCTGAAGCCACAGCAGGTTTTCTCTCCACCATGACGTTCTGGTGGTTCACAAGGTGGGTTCACTGGTGTCTGCCTTCCACTGCATCGCCCATAGACAAACACTCTGTTGTACATATTGGGATTAATAATACATTTTATTGTTCAATCTAAGTTTTAAATGTTACTTCCGATAAAGTCAAGTTGCTTGAAGTCACTATAAAACAACAAATTAAAGGCTGATGCTGTGCTTAACACACTATTCACACAAAGTAACCTACTTCTCCTTTTATTAAGCTTACTGTAACTATGCTACCAACCTAGTGGCTAAATCGCTAGGCTAGGTTGCTAATTTGGATTATTTCTCAAAGTAGAGTCAACGTTAGCAATGTTTGCTAGCTCCTTTTAGCGTAAGCAAAGAACATGTCAGTCAGTCAGTTTTTTTTTTTTTTGTCAGTTTGATGTTCTATCTTTCCCTGAGGAACATCTTTAAAATCAAAAGCAAACAAGCTAGCATAGTTAGCTGGCTAGGTAGCCTTGTTGAGCTAAATCGGTAAGGTGTTTCTTATTGTTTAAAACATCAATAGGAGGTAATTGGTTCCTTTGTTAGCACGTCTTTAGCTTGCTTGTCTGGGATCATGTGATTATTTGAAGGGCCGTAGTCAGGGGGGGTTTAAAGGGTAAAAACATTATCCAGCCCAAGGCCCAGACGAAGTCCATGCAGAGATCCGTGGTGATGATTCATTATTATGAACATCAATTCAAGGTTGAAATTGCAGGAGAAGAACTAGTGACATTAGCTGATAGTAGCTGGTTTTGCAGCACAGTTTGATTTAATAGAGGTTACATTGTGTCGCTTCAAGCGCTCTTCAGTCAAAATTGATTCAAACGTAATCTAGTAAATGTTATTTTGGTCAATTAACTCTGAATAAAAATGAAGGGGATCTTTTCAAATCAATATAAAACGGATATAAGGGAATTAAGAGCTGTTTCACTTATTTACGTGGTGACTTATGGCAACACCTCTGTCACGGAAAGGGATTTCATGTTTAAAAAATCAAATCATTTGGTAAGAGTTGATGATACTAAGTTGAGTTTGAAAGATTTCTTTAAATAAAATGGATTCATATATTTTTTACTCCATTTATTCATGTCTTTTTTTAACAATTTGGTACAATAGTTTTTTATAGATCACAGTATTGTTTTTTTCTCAATGTTAATTTCGGTATTATAAGTCTTGATCATTACTGTTAACAAGGGAGACCTGTTTTGAGATTGTCTCACACCAACTGATCTCTTATTATCTGCTTTCATTATTTTTAACAGCAAGATATTGCTTTTTTTCTTACTGAAGTAAAGCATCTTCTTTCTGTTTTTTCTGGAAGCCAGTCTCTCCTCTTACCGGAAAATGCATCAAGGCAATTTCCGGTGAAATCTGATCCCCCAGTACATAATAATGATTAGCAAATCTAGGAAACTCAATTAAGGGGTCTTTATGGGGACCATTCCTACTGAGTCAGTATCTTAGAGTTTAGTTTTAGAATGACATTTTGCTCATGTAATGAAACACACAACAAGGGACATGAGAAAACCCTCTGACAGAGATTCAAAAGCAGTGAGACAGGTGGAGACTAACAAACCTATACTGTCTCCTTCACATTTAATTGTGAGGGTTGAATTGTTGAATGTATCAGATTAAATTAAACTGCTCTCTCTCTCTCTCTCTCTCTCTCTCTCTCTCTCTCTCTCTCTCTCTCTCTCTCTCTCTCTCTCTCTCTCTCTCTCTCTCTCTCTCCAATTCGATTAAAAAGCCATAGCCATGATGACATACATCTTTGCCAAAGCGTTGTACTTCTTCCTGCCTGTTCCTATGCCATGCTGTGAGCACTCAGTCTGTACTTTGCTAACATGGCTCTCTCTGTCTCTCTCTCTCTAGTATGGCTATTAAGGGCTACAAAGTGCCTCTGGAGAGCAAAGACCTGTGGTCTCTGAACCAGCGCGACACCTCCAAGGTGACGGTGCCCAAACTCCTCAACAACTGGGAGGAGGAGCTGGCGAAAGCCAAGAGGTATGTTTTATAAAAGAAGAAGAAGTTAATGTATGAAAAACACAGCTTTACTTTACCGTCAGTGTGTTGAACATATGTTTGATGCCAAAGAGAAAGCAGGCTACAGAGAGAGATCAGGTTAAAGACGAAAGACCTGCCTATGACTTCAAAATGCAACGTGGCGCAGTAATCACATTTATCCACTACATTTTTTTAACCAAGCTGTCCAATTATAAGTGATGACCTTCGAGAGCTTTCCTTTGGTTTCGTTTAAAACAACTGAAGCATCTACATTAATTTATTTCAGTTTTAGCTTCATCTCTCTGCATTCCTGCCACAATATACTTCCAGCGTCAATGGTCATCATCCCGAAACTCATCGGTTTCTACTTGAAATATAGATCTTTAAAAACAAAAAACAATTTCATAGTTTGATTGAATTGGTAATTCCCTAAAACAGCTGCTCCTGTACCAGGAGATTTACCTAACAGGAGGAAATAGTGCATTTATTGAGTTGTTCTCATGGTAACAAGGTGGTTTATAGCTGCAAGTTTTAGACAAATTGGAGGTCTATAGCACAAAGGAATATGATGTATCAGGCTTTGATACACACACTTTTATTACACTGGGTTATTTGTTGGTTTTTGACAAAAAGAGAAATATAGAATCCTTTAAGACATAAATACACAAGAAATCCAGTTACTCAAGGGTTATTCTCGTGTGTCATGGTATTTGGTTTTAATGACGTTTCAAGCTAATGCAGTCCACTTGAAATTTAGAAAGTGTATATAAACTTCCTAAATGTAACTTCAGAAATGTGGTTTTATACTAACTGGAAGTGAATTCTAATTTACTGGGTGAAAAGTTGAAAGTGTGATGTTTGCACTTTTTGGGAGAAGTGAAACCATGAGCATGTTATAAAACCATGATCAAGAAAAGCGTTGAACAAAAGTTTTACCAAAAAAAAGGCATTCACAACAAACAGAAGTAGTACTTACACAAAAAAAAGGAAACAAAAAACACAAACATTAAAAAAGACACAAATGAAAGAAGAGAGAAGAAAGTCTTTTGTGGTATTTTATCATTTTAACTGGTTTGAATGTTTTAGGAAGTGTCCGGCCAAGCTGGTAAGAGGAAGAGGCGACTGGGTTTTATTAAAGGGGATTATTTTGTCTTTGAAAGTTGAAGAAAGCTGTTCCAGGTTTGCATGATCTGTTAAATGATTGAGCTAATGGTGGATGGATACTTTAGTTCTGTTTTTCCATCTGATTAAAGTAGTTTTCTATGCTGTATTAAATCTGTCTCCCATCTCTGTAAAACAAGCTGCAGAATATGATAACGGGACTTCAGCTCTATCGATTAGTGCATCAATAGGAAAATTGAGTTAAGGAAATTTTAATGCAGTTTAATATCGTATAAAAGCTAATATTTTCAACCAGGGTGGGAATTTCACGGCGGCCATGACAGTCATGGCCTTCATTGCCCCTCGGTCTGGCCGTGATGCCCCGAAGATAATTGTACGTCCTACGGCCACCATGGCCGTTGTGCCCTGTTACTGTTAAAATCTCAAAGTTGCTTTAAAAGGGTCAGAGCGGTGGTCTGGGCTCTGGACTGCATTAGTCCTTGTAGCTTGGAGTGGTTGCGCGCACCTCACATGTCATCATCGCATCATTCAATCATCACTGCAGCGTCTCGCTATAAGAATACAAGGAGGCCTCGTGTCTCTTTCTGTCCGTGAGTTTATTCACTTCTGAGACAGGTTAGTGTCGTCCGTAACCACGGCAAAACAACAAAGAAGAACGTTAATTATCACCCGCACACACATATATACCGTTAGCTCTCCCATAGCATTCCCCCGTCTCTCTCTCTCTCTCTCTATGAACCTCCCTTCTCCTCACCCAGTGGCGTTTTTATATGTACAAAACTGGTGGGGCACGAACAACTTCGATATATAAAGGCTTTTTGTACCTTAATACATGGAGTAGAGAGCGCTATCACAAAGCCAAACTTAACAACAACAACAACCGTGATGCCTCAGCATGAAAACACCAGACTGTAGGAAAACACAGACACTCGTCACCGTGGTTACAATAGCAATCGATCTATCAATACATAAACTATACTTCCGCTCACCAAAGCTCCAGTACACTGTCAACTTCTTTCATGTTCTGTTTGTATTATTTACCGCTGGTGATGTAGTCTAAGCCCTCTCGTCTCCTCTGCATAACTACACTTTTCACACACACACTTGCAGTCAATCAGCTCTGACTTATGAGATGATGTTTCCGTGGGGCTGCGAGCGCTTTGCTCCTCTTATGATTTGTTTTTTGCCGCACACATTGAATGAAAAACTACTCTATTTAATGCGCAGTGTAGTAAAAAAGTCATTTGTTTTCCATGTCATTCATGTGTTTTTATTTTCAGAAAGTGAAGTTGTTTATTTGTAAGCGCCAAATCCTAATTGTTCCCTAAATGGCCTTTGTGCCCTTGCATGTGGCCTTTGTGCCCTAAAAAAATGTGTGGCACAAAAGGCCAAATGGCTTTGCCCCTAAAATGACGAAATTCCAAGCCTGGTTTCAACTGACAAATAAGGAATTTAAAGATGTCACCTTAGACTTTGACATTTAAGCAAAACATGACTAGTCAAGAACACTGCAGCCCTACAACATGGTGCTGCTCCAGTGTTTAATTCTGTTCACACACACACTCTGCAAGTCTGATGAGCCCTGACCTCCTCCAGGCTGCTTCCCTTCTCGTGCTCTGGTTTTCCTGTCGCAGTTCCTTTGTGCTTTCTCACTGAGAACAACCTGTAAACCGATATGGAAAAGCTTGATTCAGCATTTTTTACACGTCGCCTGGAACCTGTTTTGAATGAACTGAATTCCTTCGCAGTTGTCCTGTTGAACTATTAGTTCACTGCTGGAATCCGACTCCGGCATTGAACTATTAGTTCACTGCTGGAATCCGACTCCGGCATTGAACTATTAGTTCACTGCTGGAATCCGACTCCGGCGCTCTGAGCTGGTATTAGAATAGATTTTTTTAGTAGCTTAGAAGAACATTCCTTTCATTGTAAACGTGGAGCATTGCTTGAAGAACATCTCCTGAGCGTTATGCACATTTCTAAGGATGAGAAATGCACCTTTATTTGTATCACAGCTCATCTTACTGCTCGCTATTGCAATAATCCAGTGTTTTACCCAAAAACACATCATACCAATAAAATATGGAATGTGTTATTGTGATTCTTAGGAGCTTAAACAGTTAAACATTAATCTATAATAATAGAATAGAATCGGAGGATGAAACCCTCTTTATTAGTCACATACATGCACACAGCAGAGCACACACAGTGAAATTGGTCCTCTGCATTTAACCCATCCTAGTACTAGGAGCAGTGGGCAGCTATTGTGCAGCGCCCGGGGAGCAATGGGGAGGGGGGATTGGAGGTGTCCGGCGCCTTGCTCAAGGGCACCACAGCAGGGCCTAGGAGGTGAACTGGGACCTCTCCACTTTCCATATTTCAAGTCTGTTCGGGGACTTGAACCGGCAACCCTAAGATTCCCAGTCCAAGCCCCTACTGTCTGAGCCACTGCTGGACATTATTATTAATAATAATAATAATAATAATAATAATAATAATAAGTCTTTTTTTTTTTTAAATGTATTGTATTATATAAACTACTGAACATTTTTCTCTGTGTTTGAATTCAACACACACTGAACTGGCTCTGCCATACATGTAGAGATAAAGATTTAAGAAACATTTTGAGTGGTCTCTTAATTTTCTCTGGAGCTGTATCAGAAACAGGTTTATTGATTTTATTTACATATATATATATATATATATATATATATATATATATATATATATATATATATATATGATAAAACAGATGTTATTGCAGTCATAGTGTAATTTATTCACAACTTAAATGGGTTTATTATTAAACCACCTCCTGACTGTGACGGGGTTCTCTCTTAACCCTCCACAAATATTGGTGTAGTCGAAAAATTGAGCTCAGATGCTTTATTTACAAAGTAAAAGAAAAACATATACCGGTTTGAAAAACAATGTTGACTAATAATTAAACCAAGTTGTCTAATAATGTCCATGTCCAGACTCCCCTTCAGTCCCAAGACAGGCCCTTATATACACACATAGCCCCTCCCAGTAGGCTTGTCACTCAATTAGTCAATCATTTCAACAGAATAGGGCATTATCTATTTGTTGACTTTCTTCTAGATCATAACATATATGCCATATTTTCATATTCTAACCTCCTAAATAAACAGGTTAATTATCACTGAGACTCAAATCAAACATCATTATTAAACTTAAAACAAAGAATAATTGCATGCATCGTTAAATCATATTTAGACAACGGAAGTGATGCGCCTCCGTCTTTTCAAAATACTCCCTCGTTGGGGAGACGGCGAAAACCGCCGCTCGCCACCTGTCCTTGTAAGTAGCGAATAGTGGGAATGTATGTTTATATAAGTGTAGACGAATAAGCATGCACTCATGGTCGCGCTACAGAAACTGGAGGAAAAAGGGATGTTGAGTGGAGTTGCAGCCATGATTTACTGTATAATGAAAGGGAGCAGGAATGTGTGTGTGTGTGTGTGTGTGTGTGTGTGTGTGTGTGTGTGTGTGTGTGTGTGTGTGTGTGTGTGTGTGTGTGTGTGTGTGTGTGTGTGTGTGTGTGTGTGTGTGTGTGTGTGTGTGTGTGTGTGTGTGTGTGTGTGTGTGTGTGTGTGTGTGTGTGTGTGTGTGTGTGTGTGTGTGTGTGTGTGTGTGTGCAGCTTCATCTTTTTACGCAGATTAAATGTATCTGTTCCTCTCCTTTATACCAAATCACTTATGCTCATTTTCAGGTTCATATTTGTAGTATGTTTGTCTATTACATGAATGTTCAGAAATGTCTTTATTTTTCTCAAACTGAGAACTTTGGGATTTTGGCCATTGATATGCACAAAGACCTACAGTGTATAACTCACTACAGGGAAAGGAAAACCCCCAAAGCACGATTGGGCCTCTTGAGTATACTCTATGTTGCATTTTTGAAGGACCCTGGGATATGCAAAACATGTCCTATATGGGTTAGGGTTTGCAAATCTAGCCATGAGTCAAATGTCTCAAACCCTAGTTTCACCTCACTATTGCAGTGAAATATATCATTGATTTCAATATTCTTCTTAAATCCTCTAAGAGTCTTTGAAAGGCCTTATTTGATGTTGTATGCTGTTGTAATATTATTGGTATTGTATACTACTGTTTCCTTTTACACATGAAACACCCTTTACTTGGCCAATCAAGCTGATTATCATTCTGAAACACTCAACCAAATTCCTTATCCTCCAGTGAACAGAACCTGTCCAGTCAGGCGGTGTACTCCAAGCCCCCACCGTCCACCACAAACCACACCGGAGCGGGAGGAGGAAGCAGCCCCGAGGAAATAGAGGTGCTGCTGTCCAGTAAGAAGGCGTCTCCCAGACAGCCCTCCTTCCTGCGGGCCCTCATCAAAGCCTTCGGGCCCTACTTCCTGATCGGGTCTGCCTTCAAGTTACTGCAGGATATCATCACCTTCGTCAACCCTCAGTTGCTCAGGTCTGTTAACACGCCATATTTGCAAACCTGGAACACCAACTGGCTACCTTTGCTCCGTTGTTCAGCGTAGATCTTTGAATAACATGTTTGTTTTTGCATCCTGGTTTGTTTTTCCCTAAGGTATGGTAGTCCTTATGTAAATAGTGTATCTTATTTCCTCTTATGATATACTAGGATGGACATGTTGTGAGAGCATCTGTCCTGTGAAAGCTATAACTTTACATAAAAAGGAGATATGGATCAGTTTTATAACCACATCATTTCCCTGTACGCAGTTTGTTACGTTCATGTTTTGACTACAGATGTGTGTGAGCTGCTTTTCTTTACATAAGTTATTTTGATATCATACCGGGGTAATTTTAGTAGGCTAGTACAGAAGACCACACTGTTGTTTAATGACATGGGACTGCTGTTCTTCTGAGGGCTCAGGATTTGCTGTGCTGCTTTATATTAGATTTATTCTGGCTATTTGAAATGTGTTTCATGTACATCATTGACACAGAAGAAACAAACACATGGAAAAAAACATAATAGTGAAAGAGAAGTTTAGCAACCTGCCATTACCAACTAATAGAATGAAAATAATACTGATTTGGCTCCATGGTCTGGTCAACATGTGAAGAATGACTAAATGTAGACATGTTAGGGAGTGTTTAAGGCTTAGGTTTTTGTTATCAATTAAATGCAATCAGAAGCAATGTGTTTTCCTTGGTGTCCTGCCAACAAAAGCCAAAATCTAATCTCTAACACTAATAGAATACAGATTATAGAAGACATTTTGCACTTCCTGACTGTCATTTCTGTGTTGTCAGCAGGAGTAACATTAGGCCGGAGCATAAGCCACAGTATTAGATATTAGCCTTGCAAGTCTTACACACACAAACAAAAACAATTGTTTGAAATGGGTGCTTTTTGCATAGAAAACGCTGCTGCATATTAAATCAAGGGATCCCTAAACTAACAGCCAGACACCAGATGTTTTTTAGAGATTTTTTGACTGTTGGGGAGCCATCATTTCTCTCTGTGACCCTCTAAAGTCAGTCAGCTTGGTAAGTGTGTCTCTGCTCCGCAGCACATAAATGTCTTACCTTGTTTTGTCATGTAAATATCAAATGATAGAAAGAAATGTTTAGTTAAATGTGTCAGGGCAATAAGAGGATTGTGTCACTTGGTGATCTTAATTTGATCAAAACAATCCATATTGTCATTACGGCCGTTATCAAGCAGGATAAATGTATTTATTTACTACACATGAAGTTTCTTTTCACATTTAGAAAGATTGCAAGGAATCCTTTATAAAAAATGGAATTGTTGGATATTTGAAAGGTTTGTGTTTGTTGCAATATAAGATGTAAATGAACCAGTAGCACCTCCCCCACTTTCGACACAGAGACCCCTCCCCACATAAGAAATCCCAATTTAACAACTGGTTGTCAGGACATTTATCATTTATCAACTGTTTCTTGCTAGCAGACGTGTCATACCAACAAAATACAAAGCATGTTTGTTGGAACAAGCCATGGGTTAATTTAAGGATTACTTCATAACACTGTCTCCTGCGGCCTGCTGCTTAAAGACTGAACTCAATATAATACCAGAGTTTACATAAACTCCAACCAATAGATGGTGTGTTTATGCTACCTCATGCTAACATGTTGCTGCTAAGAAGCTGTGTCTATTCAGAGACCATGAGGACAGAGGCATTGCATAAGAAGCAAACTATGTGCCATTATCAGCACAGCTCATTCCAGATATGTAACGTTTTTACTGTTTAATCTTAAAGAATGTCCCTCCTCTTCACTCTTATAGGATGCTGATCTCATTCACCAAACAGAAGGACGCTCCTGATTGGTGGGGCTACTCGCTGGCCTTCCTCATGTTCTTCACGGCCTTCTTGCAGACGCTCATCCTCCACCGGCACTTTCAGTACTGTTTCGTCACCGGCATGAATGTACGCACAGCTGTCATAGGAGCCATCTACAGGAAGGTATGCAGAGATGTTCACATTTTATTTTCTAGACGGGGCTTCACCAAAAACACATGAAACAACTTCACTTCTCTCCTATTATTGATCTGCAGTCGCTGGTGATCACTAACGCCGCCAAGCGCTCCTCCACGGTGGGAGAGGTGGTCAACCTGATGTCGGTGGACGCGCAGAGGTTCATGGACCTCACCACCTTCCTCAACATGTTGTGGTCTGCTCCTATTCAGATCATGCTGGCCCTTTATTTCCTCTGGCAGGTATGTGAACAAACGATGCATCAGATTGCTATGCTAGGCATTTCCCTCCATATGTTGTTTGCATGATCCTTTTTTTATGGGACACAGTGGACTTCAGCTTTGTCTCTAGGAGTGGATATTTCACCATGCTTCAGTTCCTAGGCCACTTAGTCGGATTAGACATGTATATAATTGAGATCAGAACCAGGATATCTTAATTCGTCCCACAGACGGGAAATGTACAGTGTTAGAGCAGGTAAAGAGCCAAAAGCTTAGTATGAATTAAGAACTGTGTAAGCAGTTATAATGATTATGACTCCAAACATCTCAGTTCTGACTCATGTTCCAATAAAGTTGAACCTTTTATAAAGACCCAATGTACTCAAATGATAAAATACGTAAACACACAGTGGAAAACATTGTACCTACCAGGACTGCACGATGTCTTCCAAACAACAAACCATGGATTACCCCTGAAATAAGAGCTCTACTCGGAGACAAAAGAGGGCCTTTAGATCAGGCAACAGAGAGGAGCTCAGGATAGTGCAGAGGGAGCTGAAGTGGAAGATCAGAGAGGGGAATAAGAGCTACAGGAAGAGGATGGAAGAACCTTATTGAAATACATTTGAAATATCTGAATACAAATGAGAAGTCAAAAAAACAAAGAAAAAGGTTCATTTGTACGTAAATTACATCCTCAAGGTGATTCTCATGCAGGATTCATCTCATTTCATTCCACTCCACATTAAATGCTATAATACTGCGTCCTTAGTGAATAAAAGAACACTGACATGGTGATCTTGCATTACCATGGACTGTTTACATTTTATTTCCCCTTAACTTCTGTTGGTGTTTACTTCCTGTCTCATTCTGTTGATTTCTCTGATGTCCAGCGCTCTGTCTTTTAACCTCTTTCCTCGTTTTTCTTTTATTTACTGGCAACAGTTCAGCTGTATTCCATTAGTATGGTGTTTTCTGAAGGATGGAAATCTAATGTTTGTTGTCCACAGCTGACTTTTAAGTAACGGGACATCTTTCTGCTGTGTGAGATGACTGCACATAGTCCCTTGATCCTCCTTATCAGTGGTCTGTTCTCCTTAGTAGTGGTCCGTTAGCAAAAATGAACAACCTCCCAAATGTGCAAATTGTATAAAGAAGTGTGAAAGAGCCTCTTACTGTTGTCTTGGTTCTGAATAATGTTTGCAGTAATGTATTGTCTCTACTTCATTAACAGAACCTCGGCCCCTCCGTGCTGGCGGGGGTTGCTGTGATGGTCATGCTGATCCCGTTAAACGCTGTCATCGCCATGAAGACACGAGCCTACCAGGTATGAGCAGAAATGGGATTTGGCAAAAATGTTATTGTTGACTTTAGACCTTGGAACCAATAAATCAGTGATATTAACACATTACGTGATTCATTATTCAAAGGATATTAGGTTGCTAGCATTTATTTATTTTTGCATTAGAAATAAATAAAAGCTCTAGTAAATACCAAGAGCTACTTAAACAAATATTTCATCTGTATTTATTTTAAGAAATGAAATGGTTAAATGACATACAAGACACAACAGGATACTGATAAAGCTAGAGTAAATAAATACACATAAAATATCCACAAATCAGAAAAAAAGAATAAGGAAAAAGAAAAATGTGTCATGTCCTTGAAAACCTTGAAACCTTGTCTTCATCTTCCCCTCCTCTCCCTCTCTCCCAGGTGGAGCAGATGCAGTACAAAGATGCTCGTATCAAGCTGATGAACGAGATCCTGAACGGCATCAAAGTGCTGAAGCTGTACGCCTGGGAGAACTCTTTCAAAGACAAGGTCCTGGAAATCCGTCAGAAGGAGCTCAACTTGCTGCGGAAGACAGCCTACCTGGGAGCGCTGTCCACCATGGCCTGGACCAGCGCCCCGTTCCTGGTAGGCTCTGCTCAGATCTCTGGAAGCTGGCTTTGTGAATCTTAATGATCATGAATTAAGCGTAGGGAGCGGAATTCAGTTGTTTCCTTTTTTATCAGATTCCTTGTTAAAGAGCGCCTCTGTGACTTCTGATTGTTGCACATGCATAGTGACGTTAAAGATAAACAAAAAATGGTGCTTATAAAGAAGGACCCTTCTTATTTTCTCCTGATAATGCTGCATAGCAAAATAACAAATCTTTGATAACAGCAAAAGGACGTGGCTAGATAACTTGGCTAAAAGAGTCAGCTAACATTTACTGAGGTAAAATGTATGTTTTAGAGAAACCCAAATAATTACAGTTGGTAGAGAAGACTGATACTGTGCTCGCTACATCGTTACACACCATTATGGCCTACTCCACTCAGCAACTTGATTCAGCTCAAGATTTTCGGGCGTTGGAAGGCCTTTTTTTATAATGTCCATCTTTTCACTGAGTGGTCGTCTTGAAAAGGGTACTAACAACAATTCCGCAACAACATCACCCTCACCTGTTGCCATTTCGACGTAAAACAAAAAACCACAGAAACTCACTACGTGAATTGCTACTTAGCTAGATCCTCTGTCTGGAGCCAGTGAACTAACAGGTCTTCTAGAATACCCTGGAACCGTGGCCCTTGGCTACAAATCAATATATGATTGGTTGATTTAATTGTCCATCCAAACATACGCTCTCATTCAGTTTGAGGGCCAGGGCATTCTGTCAAGGATATATCATATTCTGGGTGAAGGATATCTTCCCAGAGACCTAGAAAAATATCTGATTGGTTGCATTTTATTTCTAACACAAAACCACTCAAATGCGTAGTGCATGGACCGGGAAAGACAAACAAATCAACGTAACACTGAAATATTACAGATCAACAACACAGATACGATTCTCATTTATTTGTTTTATTTACATTTTGTTACATTTTATTTGTATAATTAATTCAATTTGTGTATTTGTTTTTATCTGAGGGTAATACCTTCAATGCCCTTAAGGTTCACCACTGGTATCTACAGTATATATTTGAACCAGATGAAGGATACTAATCACCGGATGTCTGAAAATTAGCAAACATTAGCCGTTAGCTTGTAACCCCTTCTTCTTGCATCTACCAGAAAATCTCGTAAAATGAAAAGGATTCATTCAGTGTTTCGATCACTTTGTCCATTTCTTTTGCAGAGGAGATCTCTGTGGGTGACTTTGAAAAACCTCTTAACAAATAACGATGAAGGACTCCTAAATGCGAGAAGCTGGTGTTTAAATCTATATTTAAATATCTGGCTACAGTTGCATGTGAGACTAAATGCAGAGTAATTGTGGTGAAACTGTTGTCATGTTCAGTTTGAACATCTTGGAACTTCTAGTAACATTTACACAACCTGAGCAGCGTGCAGCAAGGAAGGTAGAATCATCTTACAGCTGACCTCCTCTCAACCTGACACCAGAGGCGCCGTGAGAATCATTGACTGCAGAGAGGCTGCACGCGCTCGACTGCACACGCCATAGCAACATTACACACCACTTTTCACCAGCTGATGGCTTGCTCACCCAACCAGATCCTTATGATTATATGAAACACTTCACGTTCAGCTGAGAAATGTATTTACGTATTCCATAAATATACAGCCAGTGTGTATCCGTGTTTCTAAATGTTGTGAATACCCGCAGCTGTTGATAGTGAGGTCATTGCTGAGTCACCGGTTGGATGAGATTAACGTGTGAGTGTGTGTAGCATCACAGCACTGCTACAGTTAATGATGGGTCTGTTTACCCATGTGTTTTGCAGGTTGCTTTGACAACGTTTGCCGTGTACGTTTCTATTGACGAGAACAACATCCTGGATGCGGAGAAGGCCTTTGTGTCACTCTCGCTCTTCAACATCCTCAGGTTCCCTCTCAACATGCTTCCCCAGGTCATCAGCAGCATAGTGCAGGTGGGAACTTTTTCCTTTTTTTCAATTAATTGTGTTTACTTATCTTTTTTTTGGAGAGTGTGATTTCATTTCCTGTGTGTTTGTCATGCAGGCCAGTGTCTCACTGAAGCGAATACAAGCTTTCCTGAGTCATGATGAGCTGGACCCAAATTCAGTAGACAGGAAGAACACAGCCGCAGGTGATTAAACACTGCTCCTCCTCCTGTCCTTTCATTGACCTTAAATCAACATGTGGTTTCTGTTTTCCCTTCCTTGCCATACTTTGATTATATTTGTACATCCGATGTCATTGCTCATGCTTCTAACTGACAGAAGACCTTTAGAAAATGTGTCTTGTCATTACCCGTCATCTATTGTCTGAACTCAAAAGCCTCTTAAGATTCAAGGATTTTCTCAAAGACACTGCTTCCCACGCATACCTTTCACACAGTGAGCCTGAAGAGCTTTTGGATGTCTAACACTTAAAAAATGCCTTTCAGTCTCTTGTACTGCCCACGGGTGGAAAGTAATTACAATTAAAGATAGTACACGCTTCTAATTCTTTACATTTCAGAAGCAAATATCGTTTTTTACTCCTCTACATTTATTTTCACACAGTTACTTTTGTAAATCTAAACACATGCTATGCGTTATACAGGCAAGGCAAGTTTATTTATACAGCACCTTTCAACACAAGGCAAGTCAAAGTGCTTTACAAAAAGGAAAGACATTTAGAGCATTTAGAAATAGTGCAACACAAACATATTATACAATGGCATTTAAAAACCGTCATTTAAAAGCAAAGATAAGGAAATAAACACAACAGGTATAATATACATGAATACAAGTTAGGTATAGGTTTTTGTGCATGTAAATGGTCTGCAAAGGCTACAATACCAGAATTCCCTCCAGAGGGAGTTTCTCTCCAACACACTCCCAGTGACATCACTATGTAACACTTGCGCTTCTTTTGGCTAGTGCTCCGACACATTGTAGATGATAGGCCGAGGGGCGGGAAATCTCTCACAACAGAGCCGGCCAGCTAACCAATCACAGCAGACTGGGCTCTGGTTTCAGACAGAGGGTGAAAAGAGGTGCTGCAGCACAGGCAGTATGAGAAACATAAAGAGCTTTTTGAACATTAAAGCATGGAGACATGTCCCAGTATAGACACTCAATACTAATATGAACCTGAAAATGAACAGAATATGTCCTCTATAAAGTAGCAGATAAATATCCTCACCCTCATCATTGTTAATAAAAACATTTCAAATAGTGTGTGTGTTTGTGTCATACAGCATGACTGTAAATGCAACATGGCAGATGTAATCAGATTTTTAAAATATATCAGCTGCTGTTTACTCGGTGTAAATATTCACAACGTTAAGAACAAATATCGTACATTTCCCAGCAGACCATCTAGTGGTTACAAATTTCCAAATTAGCATTTCGAATATCTCCAAAAACTTTTGATACTGTGCCTATTTTTATTCTAAAACGTGTTATTGTGCCGACTGAGTACTTAAACTATATTCAAATGCTCACACTTTTTCTTCATTTACTAAACTATAATTTTGAATTCAGGACTTTTACTTGTTATGGAGTATTTTAAGATCATAGTATTTGTACTTTTACTTAAGTAAAGGATGCCAGTACTTCTTCATCACTGGTCCTGTCTGAATAAATCAAGCTGACATCAATTCCAAAAGATACTGACAAAATATGAACCATTTTCTTCTTCCTCCACAGACTTTGCAGTGACAGTAGTCAATGGGAAGTTCAGCTGGGCTAAAGAGGACCCTCCTGTCCTGCACAAGTATGTGTTGAATATCCTCTACATTTCTGCACGTGTCATGTTTCTGTGTCGACCTGTGGCTCACTCCTGTGAATGTGCTCTGTGTAGCATCAACGTGATGGTGCCTCAGGGTTCCCTGCTGGCGGTGGTGGGCCATGTCGGCTGTGGGAAGTCCTCCCTGATCTCTGCCCTGCTGGGGGAGGTGGAGAAACTGGAGGGAGAGGTCTCCATCCGGGTAAGACTTAGTTCATGTTCTAAATAAACAAAACAAGCTTAGTTTACTTTCTTTATTTCCTTCCTCCCTTAAAGCTGCTCTGATTAGTTTATATGTTAACAATAGATCATTCCATATTTTTTCAGATCATTTTATAGTGTGTATTCTTTAGTTCTTTACTCTAGATATACACAGCAGCGGATAAAAATAAGAGAGCAGTTTCTTTTGTTTTATTATTTCTTTTGTGTGAAATTATTATTTTTATTTTTTATTGTATTCTATAAACTACTCACTGGAACACTGGAATAGCTGCCATACATGTAGATAGAGATTTAAGAAATATTTGGAGTGTTCTCTTAATTTTTCCGGAGCTGTATATTACTGATACATACATTAAATATTTCCCATTATTTCATATTTTTCTTTTATTTTTAATACTTTTTACTCATGTGTAATTCCTGTTAAAATACTGCAAAAAAAATCTGAATTTGGGATGATCAAAGTATATCTCATTTTGTCTAATCTAAAGTGGTGAAACAATGTATGATTATTATTTGACTCAACTGAGCTCTATAGAGCATTTGAGCATTATTCACACCACCCTCAGATTCATTTCTCAATTTCTTATTAAAATGTCTTTTTTAATGATGTTTTATTCCGTACATGTCATGTGAGAGTGACCCGCTCTTTTATGCATTGGCACCATGTGTACACATTCACAACAGATTGAATAAAGAGGGGAATCTATCAGTCACTTTATTAATAAAGCACTGTTTGCACAACTAACCATACACATGGTTCAGAAGGTTCAGTAAAATGCAGATTGCTTCACAAGTCATTGCAAATGTTATGAACAAAACAAACTAAAGGAAAAATTAGGCAAAAAATGTCAAGACAAAATGTAAAAATCAGTAAAAGTGCAAAACCTTTACAGAAAAAGAACTGTACTACTACTACTACTACTGCTGCTACAAGTAGTACAAACTTATCATAGTTATTTTTATGTAATTTTTTTAGAACAGCTGTTTAACAATAAGTAAGTCTAAGTTTGTCAGTTCATCATATGAAACTCTAACCAGCAGCGATTAGCTTAGCATACATTCTGGAAGCCGGGGGGGGGGGGAGTCTTGCTTGTTTGTTTTAATTTATGGCTCAGATAAATCCCCAAAAGCTCATTATGTTATTTATTAAGCTTAAGGGCTCTTGGATACTTTTGAAAGTGAGGAATTGAAATAATACAACTTGTCTCTAGTCGTACAGTTTAACATTATCTCTAAAACAAATCATTATGCAGTACTTTAAAAGATTAGTACACTTTAGATATTGCTTATTCTTGGGACAAACCCATGCTAAAGGATGCTAACTACCAGTGTGTGGGCCTCTGCTCTCCTCAGGGCTCAGTAGCATACGTCCCGCAGCAGGCCTGGATCCAGAACGCCACGCTACGGGACAACATCCTGTTCGGGAAAGACTACAATGAGCCCAAGTACCGCTGCGTTCTGGAAGCCTGTGCCTTAACTCCTGACCTGGAAGTGCTTCCTGGAGGGGATATGACGGAGATAGGCGAGAAGGTACAAAGAGAAAGACACTCTCATTTTCCATCCTCTTACTAAAACACACAATCATTTTCCATTCTCTGAGTGAAAGACACTCATTTTCCATTCTCTGACTGAAAGACACTCATTTTCCATTCTCTGACTGAAAAACACTCTTTGCTCCTGTCATCTGGTGTCAGCTTTGGTCATGGTTTCCGATGTTTCAGACATTAAAGAGAAAAACCTTTGGAAATCGACAAGTCATGCACTGGTGAAGGAAAACGGAGACTGGTTACATCCTTAACAAGTCTCCGTCTGACTAGTGTAAAGTATCAAGATCACATTTAGATGTTTTATTTTTTTATTAACTGATTTATAGAATATTTTGTTATCAAAAACCTTTTTCAAAATTCTTCCTGAAACATTTTTGGCTCTAATATGTAATCTAACAATAACTTTGTATTAGTATCCATTTGTTAATGAGTCCAGTTTTGCTTCGGATAATGCTTTGCTTGCATTTTTAAACATAGCAATTTTTTAAAATCCTGTAATAAATCCTGTCTGTGTCCTGCAGGGCATCAACCTGTCGGGGGGGCAGAGGCAGAGGGTGAGTCTGGCCCGGGCTCTGTACAGCGACACTGACGTCTACCTGCTAGACGACCCGCTGTCTGCTGTGGACGCACACGTAGCCAAACACATCTTTGACAACCTCATCGGTCCAGAGGGGGTGCTGAAGGGCAAGGTGGGGGAGCCTTACCAGGTTTATCTTTCCATTAGTTAGTGATAAAAAATAAAGAATTGCCATCTTAAAGTGTCCTGAGGCTGAAATCACTCAACTGTGCATTACTAAATCTCTTATTAAACGTTACATTTGGAGCATTAATCATTAATATCTTCATTAATACTTACACAACACTGAATAGATTCTCATCAGTTTTATTGTCTGCAATTATTACGCTACTTTTAGGTTATTTTTTATTCTATTTTGTTTAATTCTATCTTTGAATTTGTTCTCCTATTAAAAAAAAAATGTGCCGATGCTTGTCTGTAGTTTTGTGATATATATATTTTATTAAATTACAATGTTCTTTCATTTCTTCTTGACTCCAGACACGTGTTCTAGTGACACACGGCATCAGCTTCCTGCCCCAGGTGGATAACATCGTGGTGATGGTGGAGGGCCAGGTGTCGGAGATGGGCTCCTATCAGGAGCTGCTCAAACAGAACGGGGCCTTCGCAGAGTTTCTCAGGAACTACTCCCTGGAGGACATCTTGGAGGAGGAAGAGGCCGCTGGTAGACCTTCACTTCCTCATGTGTTTTACCTCATTTTTCATATGTTCTGCTTGAGCTGTATAACATACTGATGCATTGCTTTACAGATGAAATCATTGAGGATGAGGAACTGTTCCCTGACGATGCCCTTAGCAACCACACAGACATGGTGGATAATGAGCCGGTGGTCAATGAAGCCAAGCGGAATTTCATAAGGTAGAGTAAAGATGTCTCAAGACTATTGTTTCCTTCCTTCTGCCTTTTCTCTCATAAAAACTTTAATGAATCATTTTATTATGGAATGCTCTAATAGTGCAGTTTTTAAATTTGGCTTCTTCCAATGAAATGCAATACATGGAAATAATCATTTGTCCCTTTACAGGCAGATCAGCATCATATCAACAGAGGGAGATAACCCAAGGTGCCGCTCAGTGAGGAGACACACCACAAGCCAGAGGAAACACGCGGACCATCAAGAGAAGAAGAAACCGAACGAGCTGCAGAAACTCATCCATGCAGAGAAGGCGGAAACAGGCAGAGTCAGTCTTTAATTGTCCATTTTTTTTATTCTCAGCTGTACAGTTTGCCGTCTGTGGATTTTCCGAGGCCTCTATTTTTTGTTTTTCACTTTCAAATTAGCTAACAGAATACAGTGCCTCAGTTTGCCCCAAAAAATGTGAATCAATACTATCATAAATGCTCACATGCGAGTTTAGCTGCAGAGACACACAACCGAAAAATACGACGTCTAATGTAATAAATGAACGTATAATTGTAATTTTGATACCCTTGTCCTGAGAGCTGTGAGTGCTGACCTTTCCTGATCTCTGTCCCTCTGACAGGTGAAAACAAAGGTGTTCCTGGAGTACGCCAAGGCGGTGGGCATCCTGCTGTCGGTATTCATCTGCTTCCTGTACGGCTGCCAAAACGCGGCAGCCATTGGAGCGAACATCTGGCTCAGCGACTGGACCAACGACGCCTTAACCAATCACACTCAAGATAATATTCACAAGAGGGTCGGGGTGTACGCAGCTCTGGGCATTGCACAAGGTAAGAATCTCTCAATCAGTTCAAGTCTAGCTCTTGTTTATGCATTTATTGGTTTATAATACCAATGTTTTATTTTGCAAAGTGGTGCACATTGTGTTTTCAGCTACATCATGGTGCTCAAATATTTTTTACCTGACAAAAAAAAGGTGCTCCACCCACACAGTCTCTTGTTGCAGACTTTGTTGAATAAAGTGTGTGTACTTTCTTTTCTCAAAGTTTTTCTTCAAGAAACCAACTGGAGAGACGTTCAGAAAGAGCACATTTGATTGGTGTATTGATTTAACGCTGTTTCTTTTACAGCAAACTGTTGATGGCCTGATAGTATATGCTAGTAACACACTAACACCTTCGTCTCCAACATATCTTTCTTCCACTCCTACTCCTCTGATCCACCCCCATCACAGGTCTCCTGGTCATGCTCTCTTCCTTCACACTAGCCATGGGGAACATCGGCGCAGCCAGGAAGCTGCACTTTAACCTGCTCGACAACAAATTTCACACACCCCAGTCTTTCTATGACACCACGCCTTTAGGACGCATCATCAACCGCTTCTCCAAGGACATCTTCGTCATAGACGAGGCTCTCCCATCCACCGTGCTCATGTTCCTGGGCACCTTCTTCGTTTCTGTCTCCACCATGATAGTTATCATTTCCAGCACACCCATCTTTGCCACCGTCATAGGGCCCCTGGCTATCATATATATCTTTGTCCAGGTACTTTGGGAAAATGTTGCTCATGTGCCGGATGATCGACCCTCTTTTCTCCTCTTTTCTTTGTTAATGTCCCTTCCTGGGATGGCATGCCGCATGCATGTTGGAGCAGCAGCTTTAATTAATTTTCAGTTTCAGCTTCTACATAGCCTGTGGTGTTGTCCGTGACGAACCTGCTTCCACACCCTTCCACACACTCAAACTGATATGCACACACAGGTTGAGCAATTCTGCCCAACCCCAATCTGCACACAATGTACTGAAGCACCTATATAATACAAAATGATTACTCTTTCATTATCTATACCCTCCCTCTAGTGGTGCACTAGTGTAAATACAACTGGATCAACTTTTGGCTTTATATTATAGGCCAGTGTGTCTGCATGTGTTTTAAGGTGTTAGTGGGTTAAAGAATTGATTGCTTTCATGGAATATTGGAGCATTTCTGAAGTTGTTTGAAATAGCAAAAGGGTAGATGACTGGTTAAATTAAAGGCAGTCTGAAGAGTATCTCTGGATAAATATGGAGGATTCCATTCATTTTACCCATTGTAACTGTATGTTAATATTATACATCTAGATATTTAGGGTCGAGGTTAAGATTCATTCTAAATCTAATTCATAAAACAGCAGAGATGGACAATAATACACAATAATAATACATTTAAACATTTGAACTTCCAGAACATTGGTGATCCTCATGTTACCTCACATAGTACATTTCATGCAGTTAAGTTATTAAGATTTAAGGAGCACTGGTATTAGGTAAGAGGATGTATGGAATCAGTATCAGGAGAGGAAAAGTTGGATTGATTCAGGACAAACATATGATAAGAACCAAGTGCAAATAATGAGAGATACTAAACTCGATGTTTGTGGCCACAGGAAGTCACAACTGATTAGGTGTGTACATATCGAATGAGATAGAAGGTAATTTACTGGTACCAATGTTTGTTCTACGACTTGATTTGTACTGACAGCCCTCCCGTACCGTGTACTTTTAGGGAACTGTGCTGGCACACCACCATTTTTTCAAGAAGTGTTTTCTGTTTGTCCGGAGCACACATTGTCATTAGACATCAGGTCCTACTCTATTTAACGCAGGTGTTGTTGTGTTGTCAAACTTGACCCCCCTCCCCCTCCCCTCCCCCTTCTCTCAGGTGTGTTGGTGTTGGTTAACTTCCTGTTGGGTCGGGGCTTCGGTATGCTGCGGGCAGCCAAGCTCACACACATCAACCTGCTTCAGGGGGTCCTGCGCGCTCCGCAGGGCTTCTTCGAGAGCACCCCCACTGGGCGGTTACTAAACCGCTTCAGCAAAGACGTGGATGCTATAGACACATACATTCCTGAAAATATTGACATATGGATGCGCACTTTCTGGTATACTTCGACTGTGCTGCTCATATGCTCTGCCCTCACCCCAATGTTCCTCCTAGTCATAGTCCCGTTAACGGTGTTCTATTGGTGGGTTCAGGTAAATAGGACGTCCGCTAACTCATTAATACAACATGCATGTCTGAGAGTGTGTGTGCATGGGGTTGAAGTGGTTGTAGTGCTGTAGGTGCAGTGTAGTTTGGTGTCTGTTAGTCCAGTAGGCACAGCAGGCTGGGGTCTTCATGGCTCAGGGGCCTGTCTGTAGTCAGAACCACCACCTGGTACAGATAAATACTGGGGGCATAATGCAACTCCAGTTTATTATACATGCATTCTCACAGTCAGGGCTGCTCTTGAGGCAGATATAATCTCACTAGTTGTGCTGTATGTGTAGATTTATCTCACTAACACAGTTGATACAATGTCCATTTAAACTCAGCTTGTCTACTGAACATTTTTGACCCTACAAAGGTATTGAGGTTTTGCCATATAGTTGTAGTAACTTCTGCCCACTAAGGATAATGAGGTTATTCTTGCCACAGGAGCAGCTGTGTCTGTCAGGTCTAGTGGTGCCTGTGTAGGCGGTGTGACTTGTGGTAGATAGAAAAAAGTGGCTGTTAATGGTGTTGTGTGTAGAGTTAAGGACTGCTGTATTGGTTTTAAATTTGTTTCAGTATTTCTAACAAATAATAAGGGCAATTTCAAGTCATCCATTACTCATTTTACTATTGATCTTGTTGATCGTCTTTGTGGGTCAGTCATATGTCTGCTACTACATCAGCTTAAAGGGGCACTTATTTTACACATTGTGTTAAGTTTACTTTTCTGAAGTGGCACTAATCAGCCTGGGAAAACAGATGTGTTATGTTTTCTGAAGGGCTCTGGGGAGACTTTTTTGTTTTGAAAGAGGTGGCTTTAGACCTTTGGAGCTTGACTCTTGCAAAAAAAAATATCTCAGCTTCTGCTGCTTTGGTCTTTAAACTTGTGAGCTAAAGCGTTGGAGTATCCTTTCAACCCCTCTCGATTCAGATCATATAATACTAACTGTTTTGCTAACCAGATTATCTTTAAATTAAGGAATAATGTATCACTCAATCAGTGGCACATAAAGTCAGTCCATCTTAAAAGCATGACACAAATCGATGAGAAAATGATACCGAAATTAAGAATTCATGGGGTGTTTTAGTGCACGTGTACACTAACTGAATTAACCTTCAAATAGCTCAAATCCGCTACACTATCACAATCTCATACATTTCTTTGTCTCTGTCATGACATCCTGCATGGTCTATGTCTTTGTGGAATCATGTGTCTCCAAACTTAGTTTCTGTTTGAATGATTCATTTCCAAATTCTACATATGATAGTCCAACTAATCATACCAATAGCGGCACGATAAATGGATCATTTAAAAATATGTGTGATGAACAAAACACCTGCAGTAGAACACATATTATTGACTATTATGCACTGAAGGATTTCTTCTTTCTATACTGACTATTTGCTAACATGATTGCTCTGTTTACATGCGGTTTAAAGTGATTGTAGGTAATATGCATGTAGACTGGATTAGTAAATAAACACTGCGGGTGTTTTGTTTGCACAGGCCTCTCAATTACTCTGCATGTGTGAGTGTGTGTGTGTGTGTGGACTTGTCTGTGTGCATCATATTTGTTTTTGAAAATCTGAGCATGTTGGACTTCCTGTTCAGTGGTAATGTTGTGTTTGTTTCTCTCCCCCTCCACCCCTGTAGAGATTTTACGTTGCCACGTCCCGACAGCTAAAGCGCCTGGAGTCAGTCAGCCGCTCACCCATATACTCCCATTTCTCTGAGACCGTCACCGGCACTAGTGTAATCCGAGCCTATGGCAGAAACTCTGCATTTGTTCTCATGAGTGATATGAAAGTGGATGAGAATCAAAGGAGTTACTACCCGGGTATAGTTTCCAACAGGTAAGTGGCTATTTCAGCTCAGCAGAACAGAAGCTGTGTCCGACTAAAGAAAAAATGAGGGTTAACTACATAGTATCTTTAAAAAAAGGGAGTTTACAAAGTGCTTTAACAGACAAATCAGGATAAAAAGCGATTAATAAAAGAAAGTCCAAAAAAAGAAGAGACATTTAATGTAAAATGAACACATTAAGAAGAAGAAGACAATAAATAGTGAGAGAAGAAAAATAAATATTACATAGATGAAAGTACAGTATTGTTTTATCCGAGGAAACCTGCTGTTTACAGCAACTATGTCGTAAAAAACGTCACTTTATGGGAGGCTCTGCTTCCCTTACCTGTTACCTGAGTGTAGCTCATACTAAATAAATACTACATCAATTAAAACAGAGGATGGGATTTTTATTTCATTTAGTGTTCTATTTTCTTTGAGTATGAGTATGAGCTGGATGATATACTCTACAATCAGTATTGAACAGAAGCAACCATTAGCTCATATGTGCTACCAGAGGAATACATGTGGCAATCCATTTTTCTTAAGTGGTCATATGTATCCACTTCATTAAAAAATAATTAGGTTACTTGTTTTAATGATAGTCAAGATGTCAGTATTCATTAAGGTTCACATTGTGCTTGTAAATTTCACTGAAGATTTCTGTTTTTCATCAAAACATAAACCTAGAAATCCTAATTTAATTTTCAACCAGATGTTCAAAATGCATTTTAAAAATACATATTGTGTCATACAGGTGGCTGGGGGTGCGTATAGAGTTCATTGGGAACTGCATCGTTCTGTTTGCTGCTCTGTTTGCCGTGATTGGAAAGAAGAATCTGAGCCCAGGCCTCGTGGGTCTGTCAGTGTCCTACGCTCTGCAGGTACAATTAACTGCTCTAACAAAATCCACAGCATTTAACTTTTTGTAATAAGTAATGTAAAACAGCAGCTGGGGTTGGTTTTGTGTAAAAGTCTTAACAAAGATAGCTAATGTTGCCCATCTATAAGTGGTGATTTATAGAACCATTTATCTACTATCATTATTTCTAGCCATTTTAACCGTTTATCCTCCTTTTATCTTTTTCACCATGTATCTTCTTTTTAGCTACTCATCTTTCATGGTGGCTAGCTATTTAAACCTTCATTCTTCGATTTCCTTTAGCTGTTTTGAAATGTAGCTTTTTCACCATTCATTTACTTTTAGCTAACTATTTGAGCTGAGGTTAATTAGTTAATTCCTGAATAATTTAACAATGTTTCTACAATTTATTATTTTAAGTTATTTTAACATTCCTCTTAATGATACACATCCTTAATGGTTAGCTAGCCATTTCAACCGTTAGCTATTCTGACCATTTATCCACCACATATAGCTTATATAATGTACTTTTAGCTAACTATTTTAGCTAACTGTTTCTGCTAAGGTTATCCACCTTTAATTTGTACTTAACCAAATAAACCATGTATCTACTATTATTATTTTTTCTAGATAGTTTAACTATTAATCCACCACTTTAACCATTTAACACTTTGGTCTAACTCTGTTGTAGGTGACCATGTCTTTGAACTGGATGGTGCGGATGACTTCAGATCTGGAGAACAACATAGTAGCAGTGGAGAGAGTAAAGGAATACTCTGAGACAAAGACAGAGGTGTGTGTGTGTGTGTGTGTGTGTGTGTGTGTGTGTGAGATCAGCTGTAGAAGCCGTGCGGTCGAGTATGACATTGTTGGAGGAGACCACCTCGGCTGTCCTCTTCTGTCGCTTTCTAGTATTCCACATGAGTTGACTTGTGCATGTGTTTGCTTGCAGCTGTAAAATTGTGTTGGCTTTGTGCTGCAGTTAAAAAGGAGGAATTTAACCACATTCCAAAAACCTGTCCTGCTGCCAAGTCATGTTCTCAAAGAACACAAAACCTATAAACTATAACCAGATCCAGAAATGTTAGATTACCTGCTGCCAACAATGGCCCCTCTGTTATACAAGACAAACAGGGCACGAGCACTGTACACAGTGTACTTTCTCAGCAGCCATCACAGTGTGTGCCCCATCTATATCTGCTATAGTTGTGATTGAAAGCTTTTGTTTGGAGCATCCAGTGTGTCTCAGAGGGGAAATAAATGTTTGGCAGCTCTGACTGACACACAGTGAAGAAGTGATTTTAAGTTCTGCTAAAAGGCTGATGAGTTGTTCAGAAAGTTTTCCTGGTCAGAAATGCTGCTCTTCTGTTCACAGGCCCCCTGGGAGATTGAGGACAAGAAGCCCCCAGCTGATTGGCCCATGAAGGGGAACGTGGAGTTCCACGACTACAGCGTCCGGTACAGAGAGGGACTGGACCTCGTCCTAAAGAACCTCACACTGAGCGTGAAAGGAGGAGAGAAGGTGGGGAGGGTTTGGTGTGGCCATCAATAAGCAATAATGGGTCAACAAGGTCCACTAATGTGTGAGTGTTTTTCCACAGATTGGTATCGTGGGTCGTACAGGAGCTGGAAAGTCCTCCATGACACTCTGCCTGTTCCGACTGCTGGAATCTGCAGGAGGAGAGATCACCATCGACGACGTGAAGATTTCAGAGATTGGCCTGCACGACCTGAGGTCCAAGCTCACTATCATTCCACAGGTACACACATTTGCACTCCTCACAATATGTCAGAGAAAATTGAAATATTAAGCATAGTAAAGACATGTTTTGACTTGGTGCCTCTGGTAGCTGAAGGGACATAGCGGATGAATAAAACAATTATGGGTGAATTAAAGGAATACTTTTGCTCTATCGGGCACTTACACTGGTTGGCATTCTCTCACAGAACCTTTGCGTTCCAAGACTTTAGCATTATATCACAACACTTTTTATTTAAGGATCCCTATGAAAGCTCCAGGTGAAAAATAGGACTACTGGCATTGGATTTGTTGAATTTATTTTTTTGAGACAAAAATGTGCAAGCTAGTGCATCCATCCTCCTCGCTAGGAGATAACTTTGCTGAGAGAAGTGCCATTGGAATCAAACCTGCTGTTAGGACCTGTAACGATTCAGTCAGAAACACAACATCTGCTAACCCGGCAAAGTAGTTGGAGCAGTCTGGGACCAGACCCACCGCGCCAGCTTTAGCTCTAGCTTAAGCGCTGGTTCTTGGGTACCTACTGTATATGAAAATGATATCTGTCTTCTCATCAGAAAAGCAAAACTATTCCTTGAAGTGTTGGTCAGACAAAACTATTCCTTTTTAAGACTTCATCTTGTACTCAGGGAGTTACGGATGAGCATAATTAACTTTTTCCTAAGTAATGTGTAAAATGTAGAAGGAAATTGTTTGTGCTGTTGGTTTGTACTGACTGCTGAATAGTAGGGACTCAAACTACTACTATCCCACCAAACCCAAAATCTATAATATCTCTCTTGTAGGAGCCTGTGCTGTTTGCAGGCACACTGAAGATGAACCTGGACCCCTTTGAGAAGTACAGTGATGAAGAGCTGTGGACGGCTTTGGAACATTCTCACCTACACAAGTTTGTGAGCAACCAGCCGGCCAAACTGGAGCTGGAGTGCTCCGAGGGAGGAGAGAACCTCAGGTCTGTTCAAAGGGAGGGAGATACTGCAGCTCTTAATGCATGGTTGTTATTAGACAAACTGAATATTCTCTGTAGCGCTGTGTTTCACATGCTGTCTGCTCTTGTGTGTTCAGTGTGGGCCAGAGGCAGCTGCTGTGTTTGGCTCGGGCTCTCCTGAGGAAGACGAGGATCCTCATCCTGGATGAAGCGACAGCTGCTATCGACCTGGAGACAGATGATCTCATCCAGTCCACCATCAGGACTCAGTTTGAGGACTGCACCGTCTTCACCATCGCTCATAGGCTCAACACAATCATGGATTACACAAGGTTCAACATCTATAAATACTTAACATTTTAAACATTGAAGTAAACCTTTAATCTAATGCATCCATCAAAAGCTAAACGTAGTAAACACAGAACAAAGAGATTCTTAGTGATCCTAAAAAAGTATTCTGGGTTATGAAGGGCACACAAACATTGAGTATCTCTCCGGTGCTCACTGTGTGTATTCTTCAGGTCAAACCAACACGCAAGTTGCATTTTCTAACATTTTAAATAGCAAGCATATTTTTTCAGTATCTTGTAACCTGCATATCTGACACACTGCAACATTTCTTGGCATGTTACGGCTAACCCGGATCAGTGGGATAATGTGAACCCACTGGCAGTAATGACATGTGTAACAAATATGATATAACCAAGCTAAACTAAAATCTTTATATTCCGTGTTGGTTTGCTTTTAGAAAATCTAGAAAAGTAAATGCTTACTAACCGTAGGAATCCTATATTATTGACTTCATCTTATCTTATCTCAGGGTGAGGAAATCTCATCCAAGACGTCGACAAGTAGTCAGTAGAAACAACAGTGCAAAACAATTTCCTCACTTGGCAAAGAAACAATGAATCACAACAAAGATGGAGAAAAATATCAGGCACTTAACATTAAGACAGATGAGTAAGTAATGCTGGTAACATCCGTAAACAAATAAAAAAAAATATTATTATTATTGTTTTACACTGAAGGACACTGCTGACTCCAGAGATTAACAAATAGTGTAAGCAGTCTTAGCCGCAGGCAGCGTCCAACGCCACATCGATATATCAAAAAGAAAATAACTTCATTGACAAATAATACTAATCATACTTCTTAGAAAAGTGATATGTTTTCACAGGAACCGTTCATCTGTATTGTTTTCCTATCTTACAATAGTTTTTTGTAATACAGCCCCAGGTGCCAAATATTGTGCAACCATCTGGGTTCTTTCCAGTCATGACAATTATTTATTTAATAGACAACCTTAATCTGCATAATAACAAGGCAGTACTTTCGCAATGTGTATATGAATGTATATTAGGGCCGTCAAATAATGCGTTATTGGTTCATTTCAAGTGCATTAAAAACCAATATGCAAATTAATGCATATATAATATTATATAATGATTATGTTAATGGTTTGCTGTACCAATGTTACTGTGTATAGCTACCTGAGACATAACAACACCTATTATTGATAAGTAACCCCTCTGCTGCATGTTTGCCCATTAATTTGCCACATTGTGTAAAAATGTGTATAATTCGCATTTTAAACTAAGTGAACCTTTTACCGGCCTGCTGGCAATATTGTGGTCATGCCCATAATCCAAACTCTGAAAAGTATCCAGGTTTTGTAAATGTCTCATGCTCTCCTCTTTCTTTTTGCAGAGTGCTGGTGTTGGACAAGGGACAGATAGCAGAGTTTGACACTCCAGCAAACCTCTGTCACGGAAAGGAATCTTCTACGGCATGGCTAAAGACGCAGGCCTGACGCAGTAGAACTGCTTTTTGTCCCCATTTTTACAAACCATGGTTGAGGATGAGCTCAGTCCAGTGTGACTTTGCATTTCAGACCTGGCAGTAGAGCTGAAGAGTACCTGTATCGTGCACTTGGTATTTGTTTTCAGGGCACTCACTGCTGGTTTTGAATGAAGCCTCCTCTGCAGACTTGGATCAATTAGCCATTGCAAACAGTTGTGGTGTTTTCTAAACCCGCATCAGAAGAATGTACATATTCTGTGATTGTCTTAAGTTTCTTGCACTGAATGTGGCAAAGAAATGTCCATTTGGAATCTCATAAGGAAAAAACAAGCCATATATGGAAATACTAGTTGATCCAAGCCTGCTTTTTAGTGCCTTCTGCTAGTGGGATAAAGAAAGCAAGTGAATGTGTACTTCTTTTAATCGGCTGTCCGCTGTAAAATAAACAACAACAAAGAAAGGAGGAACTTTTTTAATTTTTATTTTTTTCTACAAAGAAAAATATTGTGCCACTGTTACTTTCTTCAAAAACAACAACACACCTTTTGTGATAAACCCACTTATTTTTGTACTGTACCATTATTTAAGCTACTTTTTAAAGAATTGATTAATCTTAGAGAAGTTGGCTCAGTTTAATATGTGATTCTTTTGTGAACCAAATCTATTAAAACTTGAACTCTGTACCACCAAAATATGAAAGATGATAATGCCTTTATTAAAAAAGAGGAAGAACAAGTTGTGTGTGCTGTCTTGGTGTGGAACTCAGGGTCATCAAACATATTGCAGATTAATGGTGGAAAGCACATTACCACAGAGAAGTGGACACTCCAAAAACTGAAAATTATAATGCGATAAGGGATAGGAATGTGATTACATCGACAGAATGTCGACCATCTTTGGAGGATGATACCATCGACTGCAACCTATTCACTTAAAGAGAAATGGATACAGCATTGGAGATGGGTCCCCATTCATTCCAACAAAAGTATATCAGTGGCGCATGTAGCCAAAATGGCCGTATCTGGGTCCATAGATAGGGCTATAAAAGTGTTTGTACTGGGTAGTTGATTTAGTTATTTTTAAAGAAGTATCCGCTGATTTACAGACATCTCTTTCCAAATGTAAGGCAAATAAAAGGGGGTACTATTTTTTGGATCCTGAGTGACGTCACGGACTGACACAGAAGTTGTAGTACCACCGTTTGGCCACTACGAAAGTATGCTTAAACGTCCGGTACACTTTCCGGGGGCTTGAAATAGTAGTAGTCACCTGGATGTAACTCCAGTTCTATGAGTATGTGCGGAGCCCTCTAACAGGCTTCGCTATTGGTTTACCCTCTCAAGGCTCCGCCTCAGCACCTGAGAGAATTTGACTGTACTCTCCGCCCAATCAATGGGTAGCATCCACCCCTAAAAGACCCCAGTAACTGCATTGCTCGTCTCCATTTTTTACTCAGCAACTTGAGAACAGGACTTCTTTCCTGCGATTTTCGTTTCACCATCCGGTGTCGCAGTTTTTTCACAATTTTTCATCATGGATGCTCACAAGGTCTGTTCCACCTGTGCATCACCCATGTTGGCGCTCGAACCCCATGGAGTGTGCTTTCTCTGCCTGGGAGCGCGACATCTGGACGAGGCCAGGTCCTGCGCCTCCTGCCTTAGGTTCCCCCGGGAGGAGCGCAAGCGAAGGCTAAGCTACGGCGAGACGACCCGCGTTGGCGGACTTCGACGAGGACGACGACCTGTGCGTCTATGAGGAGGAAGACCCGGCCTTTTCAGGGACAACGAGCCACCCGCGGACCACTGCTACCCCCTCGACGACCTGCCGGCCCCCTTTGCCTCGGCCACTTCACGGTAGGCCGACGCGCCCAGATGCGGGGTAGGCTGCGCCCTCGTGTGGTCACCCCCATGATGGCGCCCATCTTTGATTATGCGCAGCGGGAGTGGACCTACCCGCTGAGCGCCAAACCCCCGGCGGTGGCGTACGGACCGTTACCCCACGGTCGAAGGCTGGGAGTGGGACAAGGGAGTCCCTCCCATCGGAGTTGAGGTTAGGGTCTGCCTTGTCCCCTCGGCCTCCCTCTGGCCGGGCCAAGGTCGGCCGTCGCTTCCGCCCGAGAGGGATAGGGTGACGGCCGGCTTCTTTGACAGTTGCTACGCCAGCACCGCCGCAAATTTCCGTCTCGTAAACGGTCGTCCCCTTTCAGAACGGTCGTTGCCATTTTGATTGGTCGATGCCATATCCGAGCGACCGATCTTGAATTCCGAATGCTTGTGGAATGTTCGTGAAGTTTTCGTAACTTCTCGGAATTCTTAGAATTATGGGTAATCACATTTCTCGAAGAAGACAATCAACATGCAGAATTAATCTGTATGTAAATCCCTGACACTTTAATCAGGCAGCATATCAAGGTGACATGTAGGTGACAAGTGTTAGATGCAGTTCCTATTGTCTGCTATGCTGGGCGAGCGTCTGCTGTCTTTCTAAGACGCAAAAGACATGAAAATAAAAGCCGGGTGTTGGTGGAGTAGGGAGTCAGTCAGTCAGAGTCTGACAGAGAGAACAGAACAAAACATTCTTAATATTCATCCAGTCAAGCACAACAACAGAACACCAGAAACCAAGGAGGTTTTATCTTAGCCTCCTTGCACAAACCCAAAAATCATGTTACACCCCGAGCTGAAGAAGAGCCCGGGTATAACGTACTACTACTAGTATTAGGACAGACACCTGTGGCTGGGCCTGTCCTCCCTGAAGGAGAGCGAGCGGTGTCTCCTCCTCAACGCCCCGCTCTCCACCAACTCGCTATTCGGGCCTAATATCCAGGAGATCAGTGGCGGTGCGTCAATAGTGGGCGCTTGGGCGCCGCCCACCCTGATTTTTTTAGTTAAAAAACGTTATATATACAACATAATTGAAATAAGAAATGTACCGTGTTTATGGGTTAAATGTGTATGGGAGACCACTGTCAAGAACCGCTAAAATGTGTCCGGACATAATATATTGCCATTCGCCTTTTCTGAGAATAGGCAGGTCGGCTACCGTCCGTGGGCGCCGATAACATGGGAGTCTATAGGAGAGCTTATACTTTTCTCAGTCATTTTAGCAAGGATAGCTTTTCATTGGGGGATGAAACTTAGATCTGTGGGCGCAAATCTTTGCGCCCACAGCCAATGGCATTGTTTCTTAGTTCAATGTGACATTCTTAGATACGCGATTGGACTATTTCGGCGAATCAGCATCGTTATCATTCCCTAACCACAAGCGTAAAGAGCAGCACCGTAGCTAGCTGAAACTTAGATTGAGTGAATATGGCGACATCGATGGCTGAGAACTCCGTGCAAGCTCTACTTAAAACACCGTTTCATCGACTATCAGATGTCGAAAAGAAGAAATTGAAAGACTTGGGACCCGAGCGTCCGGATTTAAACATTCAACAGACGACCACTGATCGCGGGAGAACCTACACTCGGACTTTCTCCTCAAACTTGTATGCTAAGCGGAATTGGTTAGCTGGTTGTACAGTGAGCAATGCCTTTTTTTGTTTCCCTTGTCTGTTATTTCAAAGTCCTGGGACTGAAACACTTTGGACTACAACCGGGATGAAGGATCTAAAGCACTTCACACAAAAATGTAAGAAGCACGAATGTGGCCGCAGCCACCTAACCAACTGTCTTAAGCTAAACCTCTAAAAAGTGCTATTTAAACCGTGCCGCCCAACTGCGCCCCCCCAAAAAAAATGTTCACCAGCCGCCACTGCAGGAGATGACTTCCAACCTGGAATCCACCCGGAAGGCTTCGGAGCAGCTGGCCTCTCATCTCCGTCCCCAGCAGCCTCCCCCTCGCCAGCGGCCCCCGCCGCAGCAGGTCACCCCTTTCCAGCACTATCTGGCGGTTCCGTCGCCCGGCCGCTCACTCACTGTTACGTGGAGTGGGTGCGGCTATGCGGCCCGCTCCCAGCTTGGTTAAATAGCACGTTACGGAGGGGCTATGCCCTGCAGTTCTGCCGCCAGCCCCCGCCTTTCAGCGGCGTAATTCAGACCTCTCACTCCATCCCCGCCGAGAGGGCGGCTTTGGAGTTGGTAGAGGAGCGATATCGAGAGTTCCCCACACGGAGGAGCGGTCGGGGTTTTTCTCCCTATACTTCCTGGTGCCCAATAAGTCGGGGGGCACGAGACCAATATTGGGCCTGCGCGTATTGAATGGCTACATCGCACGGAGACCTTTCTGCATGTTGACGGTCAGACAGCTATTGGAATGCATCCAGCAGGGCGATTGGATGACATCCATAGATTTGCCCGGCGCATATTTCCACGTTCCCATTCTACCCTGTCACAGGAAGTATCTGCGGTTTGTGGTGGGAGGTCAGAGCTATGAGTAGGCTACTGTCGGCTCCCCTTCGGTTACTCGCTAGTTCCATGGACGTTCTCCAAGTGTGTGGAGATAGCGATGGCACCTCTCAGAGAGAGAGGGGTGAGAATCCTGACCATCGACGACTGGTTGATTCTCGCCGCGTTCAGACGTGAGGCGGAAGCCCACAGTGCTGGTCATCCAGCACATCACACGGCTGGGCTTCGCCATCAATTCCAGGAAGAGTGCACTGCAGCCGACTCAGCAGATGTCTTACCTGGGACTTATTCTGGACTCCCACGCTATGTCTGCATGACCGTATGACCGTCAGAGCGGCGCGTGGAGGCAATATTACAGCTGACCCAACGCATAGGGTCCATGGCCTCAGTGTCAGCGGCAGGGGTGTAGTGGGCGTTGGACGCGGGGGTACGCCGTCCACCCACTTCTCCCGACGTGATATATAAAAAAATAATAAATATAAAATAGCTTAGGCTACAACTAAACATTTTTTTTTTAAAAATAGCTTACAACTCAAATGTAAATCCGGAGATATTGGCAATGGTGAGAACAACCTACATAGGCTACATAAGACATCCCCAGTATCTGTCCGTGACCTATATTGGCTACGACATGAACATAACATGAACATTCGATAATCGTCATCAACCTGACACTTAAAACAAGACAAAAAAAAAACAACGAGAACGTGGATGTGATGAAGCTGAATATATGTATGGCTTTTTGGGTGGGAGTGTGTGTGTGTGTGTGTGTGTGTGTGTGTGTGTGTGTGTGTGTGTGTGTGTGTGTGTGTGTGTGTGTGTGTGTGTGTTTGGGGGGTGACGTCACAAATAGCGTACCCTCACTTAAAAAATCCCCACTACACCACTGGTCAGCGGGATGTGTCATTTCACTTCTCGGGATGATGTCAGCAGCCCACCCGGTACGTCTGGGACTGCTGCATGAGAAACCTTCAGCGTTGGTTTGCAAGACTCCGGTTACACCCGAGCCGAGACGAACAACGCAGGCTTCACGTCCCCGCAATAGCGCGGAGGGACGTGCGGCTGGGCTGCGTCACACACAACGTCCATGTCTTCACGGCCGCGTCTTTAATCGGGTGGGGTACTACACAGAAGTTGTACCACCGTTTGGCCACTACGAAAATGTGCTTAAACGTCCGGTACACTTTCCGGTGGCTTGAACTGAACCTGTACGGCAAGCATTATATCTTATTTGTTTTCAATTAAGTTACGATGGAGATGTAGCATGGATTGCAAGTGCTGTAAAGGATACAAATATATGACATTTTGAACTTGTAGACATGTGCTTTTTCCGTGAACGCTGTCCTCCAAAGATGGCCGTGCCGCCACAGAATGCACCGCAGTTCACGTTTCCGAAGAAAAGAAAGATGCATTTATCAAAATACGTCATTTCCATTTTATAAGGTACACCTAGTAAACCCAGTGCTGTTTTATTTGAAAGCAACTCTAGTAAAAGTCTTTGCTTGGTGTGTACAGTATGTGCAAAGATATAACAATCAAAAAGAATTTGCAGCTGAGAGCGTCATAATTCCACTCATCCACTAGAGTGCGCTCACAGCCCATCAGGGGTCCACTAGAAGAACGTCAGTCTCCAGTCTGAACTATTACATTCTATGGTACACTTGTGGACCTCACTAATGAAGTTAGCAGAACGTTTTTACCCCTAAATTCGCATTTTGTCTTACACCACACAGAAAAAGCACCATGGTAGGACTAAGAAGAGTAGTTCACCTCAGATCTGGGGTAAGATGTCTCCTGCCCCAACCACACACACACACACACACACACACACACACACACACACACTGTGGCTTGCTGTAATACAGAGAAGCTGTGGTTAGCATTTCTCAATGTTCCTCCAATTACTGATGGCGTACTGTTTGTCTGTGAAACCTGCCAAAACTAACGGATGCTGATAACCCGGGATGAATGGGTGCTCGCTGCCAGGATTCTCAGTAATTTACCTACCCTTGGGCACAGCTACAGGAAATGGCATGGAGGTTCGTCTTTGGCCGTATGATGGCTTGCTCTTTCGGTTTCTGCTGCAGGCACTTTATCCAGAAGTGGAAGGTTGAAAACAACTTCAGCAAAGTTCAGACAAAGCATGAAGCTTTCTTGCCTGAATGCTGCTCAATGTTTGTCTGTCGATACCAACCTGACAGGTCTCCTGGATATTCTTTTGTTATATTTACACTAGCCATTAATGTTAAAAAAGGATAAAGGGAAAGGCTAGTTCAACTTCCTTGGAAATACACAAACTAGCTTTCTTGCTAAGAAGCCAAAATCACTCTTACGCCTGTACACTAAATAAAGCTAAAGCTATCAACTTGTGATTTTAGCTTGGCATAAAGACTGAAAACAGTGAAACGACTAGCCTGCTTCTAGCCTAAGGTAACAAGATAGATGGAGTGCGCAACTTTTGTCCCCCCACATCCACTTGCAGTTTGAGTAGCTACTATGTGAGACAGAGCACACTTAGAGGGCAACAGCTAGCAATATTGCACGGGAAATATTTCTAAGTGGACGTTCTAGATCAATTAAAAAGTAACTTGGCGTATTGGGTTTGGATTAAAAAACTAATGGTGGAACTTAAAGTTAAAAGCTCACCTGCAGGCATACATAAGCCAGGAAAGTCTGAACCGACTCTAAATAGCATACAAATAGGCCTTGCGACTTTGGGCTTGGTAAGGCATTTTGTGAAATGCTTAAATAACGGCCGTTCATTCATGTCTGCACTCAAGTTCAAACAGGTTTTTTGTTTTGTTTGTTAAATCCTTTTTGTGTTACATTTGGTAAGATCATGGTTACTTACATGTCTTCCTACTGCCGCTAGCTGTAATTTCAAATGGTAGCATTTCAATTCTTCTCGTCTAAACTCAATGAACTAGCATATTTGAAAGTTTGAAAATAAAAAGTTCCGTTCTTTAACCATCATTTGATCTTGCCATCATTTAAATGAGGTTTCTTATGCGTTAGGCCTAGATAAGAAAACGTACAAATGAAGTGATTGTCTCATTTGTTGTAAGGCGTACCACATCAGAAAAGATAATATTACATCTTATATTTTTTAACAATTGAGAACATTTGAGTACAAGACAAAATTATTAAAAGTTGAAGGACTTAATTGGATGTTGTAGGAAATATAGTACCTATTGTCTTTATTGCCAAGAAGTATATGAGAAGATTTATACAACTCTGATGTCTATCAAGCTACAGACAGCTAACACGGTACATCCCATTCGTTAAATCTGCTTTCAGTCTTAATGCTAAGCTAACTGGCTGTCTGCTGTAGTTTGGTATTTATCTGATGGTTTTGATCTTCTCATTTAACTTGTGACAAGAAAATATTCAAGTCTATACCACTACATTTCTAACAATTCGTTTTTCTTTTAGTGTTTTATCATCTGACATTCTGTAAAGATGTAAAACAGTCCTTGTAGGGATTTTCCACCTCTTTGTGTTTTGAGACTATTTGTAGTGATTATGCATCTTTTCTTTTTTGTATCTCTGTGATTGTATGTATGTATTATATATATAAAGTATGTCTTGTGTAGTGTCTCTTTGAGGTAATTTTGCATCTATTCCTGGTCTGAATGTGCTTCCCTGACACTTTGTGTGCATGGGTCTGTTGGCCTGATTAGTTATATATTTGGTATATAAGCTGGTACAGTAAGCTCATTATCCAGCAATAAAGATATACTTTTGGAGCTGTTTTGATTGTCCTACCAGAAACTTGCAATTCACACCTTATACTTTGTCTGAATGAACTGGTGTGGGCTTTTATTCTCCAAATTGCATAAGAATCTAGTCGAATCTAGTATGAAAGTTTCTCTAGGCTGTTATTTTTTTTGAAGCTCGAATCCTCAAATAACCTCACGTCTGAGTGCGTGCCTTTGGACAATTTTGTGCTTTTAAGGGTTCCTATTATTTTATTGACGCTTTCCTGAGGGAAGAAATAATTTCTTACATATTTGTAGCCACGAGATGTATCCATCTTCACTGCGTTTTACCAGTTTATTCATCTCTCTTCCTTACAAAGACTTTGTGCATGACAGCTGTGAGGTGAGCCAGTTTCTTCCTGTGTGGAGATTTGACCGTGTGACACATTTATATTTTAATTAAACCCTACAAATGAATCTTATGAAATGTTTATATATTAATAAGGACTTTTGTTAGCTGGATAGTTCAGGGAAAGACCAGAAGAATGTTGGGTTTTGTAAATCACAGGAAAGACCCGGCCACACTGTAAATAGCTGTTGAAATAAGCTGATATTGTTAATCATACATGTGTGCAGTTGTTTGTCATTGGCAGGGAAAAAGAGCAAACGCAATCCTTCTTACAGGATTGAGACTGGAAGCTCTGCAGGCTTCAGATAAACAGGTTTATTTATATGCTGGTCATGCACACAAACAGAAATCACCATCGAGAACAAACATTGTCCCGCACAAACACTGCATGAGCACAAATCCACAGCCCGCTGTTATTGCACTGGAAGGCAGACTAATAGCTCCTCTGTCCTCAACTGAACTGTGGAGGCAACCCAAGGAAGAGGTTTACACAGGAAAGGAATTATAATTACACCTTCATTCATTAAATGCTCTGCCTCCGCACACGCCCCCCTTTGGAGACCATCACCAGATCTTAACGTTTTTTTAACTGGTATTGTCCTCACCTCACCTCTGCTGGCCTACCAGACACATTTGAAAAGGGTTGTACTCAAAGTTGTGTTTGCTATTTTAAGTCCACAATGAAGCCAGTTGGTAAATTCAAACTTGAGAGTGTTTTATAATGCTTCAAGTAGGTTTTGTCAATGCAATGCTGTCTGCAGGTCTGTCCAGACTTACAGGAATTTGTGTTTCTTGAGATTACTGTAAATCCATGCAAAGTGGTTGTCTTGACATAAATAATCCTGTTTACAAAGACATGCTTTGTAGAAAGTGGAGCATGTGTATAGGCTACTGTATGGTTTACATACGCGGCTGAAAGTTGGTTAAGAATGGAAGTGCTTGTGCAGCAGCAGTCACGTACTGTAGCACTCGTCACATGTTTAGACAGGAAACACTCCATAACAATGTATTAAATGCAAGGTTATAAATATGTGTTTGCAATATATCAATTCACAAAAGTGTATTTATAATGAGGTGTTATTGATTTAAGACTTTAAGACTTGAAGAGTAGCAACATGGATGACCCACACACTACACCTACAGTTATTGGAGTGTTACAGGACTCATCAACATGTTATCTCTAAATGTGTCGGTATTTTCAACTGTTTTCTTCTAAATGCATGCAGTTAGATTGAATTAAATTCTATTTATGATTGCCACTAAACTATTTAAGGTAATGAACTGACTGAGGAGTATATTTTTTATTTATTTGAAATGATTTCACTTTATATTATTTTGTTAAACCTGTGCTTTTGTTGTTGTGGATCAGAGTTCAAAAAGCAATCCTCACTTAATTGTTTCTCAGAAATCCTCAGTTTGTGAGATGTATTATAGTTGTAAGATGAGTTTTACAAAACATAATAATGTGCAGGAAAAATTCACAAAAAAATATGTTCCACTGTTTGCTGAACATATCATCTTATGTTTGGTTTGGGATAGAAAGTACAACTATTGACAAAAAAGGTATTTCCTTTTGTGTCAAATAGAAGAGATCAAATTTAGACTGAATACTTGGCATATCTGGTTAAATGAACAAACCTCTAAAACGGATTTTGTTGTTCCAAAAAAAAAAAAGACTTAGAAATGTTTGCCTTGATATTAAAATGCAGTGTACTTATGATTCTTGTTTTTAAGTTCTTATTTTGATGGTTGAATGCAATTTGCTTTGGATAATGTGTTTAATAATTTATATTCTAATTCATCTTAATCGTTCTGATTGAAAACAGGATTTACTTTTTCAAGGCTTTTATAAAACGGGCAAATAATGACAAACAAATTAATATTAAAACTAAAGTACCCTGAATGTGTCCACCTACAGCGTCATTTACACAACTACTACTCAAATGATAAAACTCATGCTTGGTCCTTTCGTCTGCTTACTCCTAGAATCACGGTTTGATATTTCCTCCGTTTTAGTTCGTTCGATTAATCGTTTAATAATTGCCTGTGTATACTTTTTAAGCAATAGTTTGCCTGCGATTCTCTTCTCTCCGTGCGTGTTTACGCACCGTGCGCTCCGGCTCCGCTGGAGCACGCAAAGGGTTAAACGGGGTTACCAGCAATCCTTTTAACAGGCAGGTGCCCCGCCAGCCCCAGCCCAAAGCTCACCACTGAAAAGCTTCTTCCATCATCTCAGGAACATTTCATATCTGTCATGATGCGAGTCATGTTAGCAGGGATGGCTGCAGATCGTTAGCATAAAAAGAGCGTCTCCAAACCGGATCAGCTGACACACACCGTGCTGCCTCACAGACTCACACACGTGTGATGCGCTACTGACTTCTGCCGTCAGTAGCAACTTACTTTTATATTCAAAGACGTGGAGATTGCTTACTGCTGGATCACAGAAATCTCTAACTGAAAACACTTCATCGCTGACCGATCCTTGTTCCGCTCTGGAGATGTGGTGGATGCTGTTTCCACGCTGGATCTGGTTCCTGGTGTGTGTGTCAGTGTGGTGTGTCAATGTCGGTGTTCTGCCGCATATCACCTACTCACACCCGGGGATCTGCCCCAATGACATGAACCCCAACCTGTGGGTGGATGCCATGAGCACATGCACCCGAGAATGTGAATCTGATCAGGTAAAGACATTAAAGTTACATTTTAGAATGAACTATTCCGTTAGTATTTTACAAGTAATTTAAAAATTCTGTTAATTTCTGCTCTCAACTCTAATGAATATAAGTTTTTGTTTTTTTTAATGTTTTTTTAATGTATCATTGTTAAAATATTTTCCAAATACTTTCCTTCCTCTCCAACTCTCTTCTCCTCCTACAGGAGTGTGAATCCTTTGAAAAGTGTTGCCAGAATGTTTGTGGGAACAGGAGTTGTGTGGCAGCCCGTTATCTGGACGGGAAGAAAGGCCCCATGGGAATGCCCAAGGAGGCCACCTGCACCAGCTTCATGTGCACCCAGCAGGGCTCTGAGTGTGACATCTGGGACGGCCAGCCGGTGTGCAAGTGCCGGGACCGCTGCGAGAGGGAGCCGCACTTCACCTGCGCGTCTGACGGCATGACCTACTACAACAAGTGCTACATGGACGCAGAGGCGTGCTCCAAGGGCATCAGCCTAGCCGTCGTCACCTGCCGCTTCCACCTCACCTGGCCCAACACCAGCCCCTCGCTGCCACAGGCCACAACTCTGCGCCCCACCACTGCTCCTCTTCAAGCGACCATCCCCCCTCCCACCGTGCCTCAGACGCCCGTGGTGGTCAACAGCCCAGTTCACCAGACTGTCAGTCTGGGCGACACAGCCAGCTTCCTGTGCGACGTGACAGGCCGCCCCCGACCTGAGATCAGCTGGGAGAAGCAGCTGCCGGAGGGGCTGGAGAGAGTTACCATGAGGCCGAATCATGTGCGCAGGAACATGGTGGTCACCAACATCGGGCAGCTGGTCATCTACAACACGCAGCCGCAGGATTCAGGCGTCTACATCTGCACCGCCCAGAACCCCTCTGGATCTGTGAAGGTCAGCCATCCGCTCTCTGTCTTGCCCTTAGAGGCACCCAAGACCCCCCACCCCAGGAACGTGACCCGCTGCCTGCCTGAAGAGTGTCTGAAACCGCCTGATAACCCTGAGGATTGTGGGAGCGAGATGGAGAGAGTCAGCTGGTACTACGAGTCCAAGACCAACAACTGCTTCTCCTTCACCCACTGCCACAGCAGCAGCAGCCCGCAGCCCAGGAAGATGTTGGACACATACGAGGAGTGCATGCAGTGCTGCGGCCCCGAGCTGTCAGGTCCGTGCGGCCTCCCCAGTCTGCAGGGCCCCTGCAAGGCCTACGAGCCCCGCTGGGCATACAGCAGCACCCTGCTGCAGTGCCAGTCCTTCATCTACGGCGGCTGTGAAGGCAACAACAACAACTTTGAATCCAAAGAAGCCTGCGAGGAGATGTGCCCGTACCCGAAAAACCACCACTGCAAGGCCTGCAAGCCGCGAGGCAAGATGGTGACGAGCTTTTGCCGCAGTGACTTCGTCATCCTGGGACGCATGACAGAACTGACGGAGGAGAAGGACTCGGGCCATGCCCTTGTGACCGTGGAGGAAATCCTAAAAGACGACAAGATGGGTCTCCGATTCTTTGGCAAGGAGCCTCTGGAAGTGACCTTCCTCAACATGGACTGGAATTGCCCTTGCCCGAACATCACGGGTGCTGCCGCTGAAGGGCAGGTCATCATCATGGGCAACGCCAACGACGGCATGGCTGTGCTTCAGCCGGAGAGCTACGTGGGCGCTTCAAGCCCGCGACGTGTACGGAAGTTGAGGGAGGTCATCTCCAAGAACACGTGTGACATTCTCAAAGCGATCACCAACAGCCCGCAGTAGGGTCAGGATTAGGGACATGAAGGTTAGACTGCGACATCCTGATCCCTACGGGACATTCATGCAGTAATGTTGAAAAGGACCAGGGTAAGGCAAGGCAAGTTTATTTATACAGCACCTTTCAACACAAGGCAATTCAAAGTGCTTTACAAAAATGAAAGACATAAGGGGCATTAAGAAACAGTGCAGCAGAAAACACATTATAAAATGGCATTTAAAAAGAGCAAAGATAATAAAATAAACATAACAGGTATAAAATACATGAATAAAGGAACAATGCAGTGTGAGATATCTACTATAATTCTACTTCATCTTCTCAGTTTCCAGAGGTGTTGTCAGAGCTGACGTCTGTCCTCTCCAGATAAAATAACCTGTTCTGTTTTACTGCTAGTCTTTTTGCTCCAACCTGATCCCATGGTACTTTTAAGTTTCCCTGAAACTATTCCTCTTTCACTTTAGTTAAGTTTACCTTGTCTTTCTAGGACTTTTTAGGATTCCTCCGCAAACCAAGGTGATGAAACCAAAATGTATTGCCTGTACCTTTTAAGTTTCCCTGAAACTATAACATAAAACATGAGTAACACAGGTTTACATAACATGAATAAAAGTTATAATGCAGAATAAAAGTTATAGTGCCATGTTAGATAAGAACAGTTCAATTAAAGGCAGTGGCAAAAAGAAATGTTTTAGCCTGGATTTTAAAGCAGTAAGAGTAGCAGCAGACCTGCAGGGTTCTGGGAGTTTGTTCCAGATATTTGGAGCATAATAACTGAACGCTGCTTCTCCTAGGGTAGCAAGAGTTCCTCATTTCGGAGACCCTTGTCGCATGATTCTGTGAGTCTCATATGTGGTCAGTTTGCTGCCGAGCTTTTGTTATGTCCTTGGTATTGTTGATTGAATTACCATGTACAGTGTATAAACACAAGAAACATCCATCACGATCCTCTCGCCTCCTGAATCCCCCAGACTCAGATGTCCTCGATGCCCTCTCCTGCCTCCTGCAGAAATGGACGTTGCAGACTTGCATTGAAGCAAAAAACAGACCAGTTGAGTTTGATCTTATGTACATAATTTAGGTGCCACAACTCTTTTGATTCTTTCATTCGCTAACTCTTACTTCACACATGTACCCATTATTTCTTAGTGTTTAAATGTTGTTAAATGCATCCATAAACCTGTCCAGGGGTTAGCACATACAGTGCAACAAGGTAGATTTGGATCATCCAAAGTTGTAATATATTTTATTAACCATTTTACCGCCTTTCCTGAGTCATTTATTTTTTTATCTTGCTTTTACTTTTTGGCTATTTATTATCATGTAACCTTTTGTCTTGTTTTTGTATCACATTCTCTCTGAAACGGAAATGTGTATAATTTTGCAAAGAAAATAAAGTTTGTGATGTTCCATCAGTCTCCTTTTCCTAATCTTTGATAACATCAATACAAGACTAATTTATATTTTGAGAAGTTAAGGCTTGTCGGACAGGGAACACCAAATTAATTGAATTGTTAGTTTGCTTTCGGGGGCCGGGGAGCTGCTGTGTACCTGTGTGGTTCCTCTGACAGGCTGTGATAAAAGAGATTTGGGAATAGCAGATCCCCAGCCCACCCTCCCCCCACCCCATGCTCAAAAACAGAGCCCATCCATTCTACAGACCCCTGTGGCATTGTAAAAACTTCACCCTATTTTGCTTTGCCTCCATGAGCCGCTCTAATTGGGTAAGGAGCCCAGGCAGTAAACCTCAGGTCCAATCCCTTACGAGTTATGTGTTTCATGCCGTGCCAGCAGGCGTCTCTGGGTTACTGGGAACAGGCCTTGGTGGGCTTTCGACGAGGGTGTTCCACTTCCCAGATGAGATTCTGTTTCTCCCATCCAGAGCGGAGGGAGGCAGCAGCAACCCTGTACGGTGGTCCTTTACTGGCAAAAGCAGCAGGGAGCGGGGAGCTGCACTTCAGCAGCTGTTGAGGCTTTGCAGCAGAGAAACATCACATCCACAGCACCTTGGATCACATCGGAGAGCAAAACAAACACAGTTTACATCCACCACACAAACCTGTCAACGCTTATTTGATACACTGCTTATTCAAAATCACACACTTCTTGCAAAACAGTTAACAGGAAAACAATATTTCTAGAATTATGTTCCTGCGAAAATGCTGCATATAAAATAAAATAAATAAGATTATATAAGAATTACTTTATTGATCCCAGACTGGGAAATTGTTGTGTTGCAGCTGCATATTACAATAAACGTCATTGCACATAGTAGAAAATAAAATTAAAATAAACAATTCTTAAGTATCAACATCTCAAAGAAGAAATACAAATCAAAAATAATAATAAAATGCACACATAAAAGTAGTATATCTGTATATCTGTGTGCTGATTGGTCCAGCAGTGGCTCAGTCAGTAATGACTGGGAGTCCTAGGGTACCCGTTCAAGTCCCCATACAGATCTAAATATGGAGTATGGACTGCTACTTGGAGAGGACCTTGGGCCCTGCCGTGGTGCCCTTGAGCAAGTCACCGGACCCCCCCCCATAAAAAATCCAACTACTGGATAGAGAGAGTACCAGAAGTCCACAGTTATTACTCACATATTCCCTATTCTGAGGTAGTAAGTCAACTTCTAAACTGACTGCCCCATAATTTACTCAAAAATGTAATAAAATGTTTCATAAATTTGTCAAATAGAATGGTTGGGGGATGTGGTAGGAGTTTGAATTGTATATATTGAAATTGCAAACATACCAAAGATGAAACTCAAATACAGTAAAAATTGAAGAAAATAAATTAAAACTTATATAATGTAATGTCTATTTATTCTCTATTGTTTGGGTATTCAGAATGTACTTGATATTTGTACCTCTTCAGCCTCTTAATGAAATGATCTTGTCTTGTTGGTTAAACTGATCAACACAAAGACCCCTGTATTTGATTTGTGGTCTTACTTTTTAATTCCTTCAATTATCCTGTTCAAATTGTGCAACAAATGTCCCCAGCTGGATTCAAACCTGGGACGTTTAGGCTCCTGGTTTAAACCCATTTTGCAACACTAAGAGATCAGCCACTTAGGCTGGGAATCAATGATTGAGGGTCTCCAAAACCACAGGCTTGTACTTATTAAATATTATTTGATAATACATTTTTGGTACATCTGTGCCCTTTATTGTCCCTCTGATGTAGCTTGGATTGAATCCAACTGGAGAACATTACAGCATCACAGGAGCAGCATCCAGTTCAGCTGAGGGAACTAGTTCACCTATCAAACTAAAACCCCTGAAAACAACCACGAATGCCATCAATTATTTTTCTCCTCCTCTGATGTTATGTCCATTAATAAAACACCTCTAACCACTTCAATGCGTAGTCCGGGGTCTACAAAAACACAATTTACCATCAATTAAAATTCAGCATATTCGAAACATGTGTGATCCTTATTTTTCCAGCACTTTTATGCTTTTTTAATTTGAGTTGGGCTCAGTAAAAAGGTACATGAGTTATGCTTTGATATGCTGTGCAGCATTTCTGCTCACATTTTCTTTTCCTTTCTTTTCTGATGGGGTCAACGCGTTCACAAGCTCAGTTCACACAAGGCAGGAGCAGTGGTGGTCCATGCGAGGCTCGGATGTAGATCTGCGGCAGGTAGAGAGGACACAGCAGGCAGCAGAGTGGGATGCTCCTCTCTGTGTGTGTTTCTCTGTGCAGCCTCCGTGGTGTGTATGCAGGGATGGGACAGCACCTGTGGAACGCATCAGCTAACCGGGTGGTTTAAGACCTTTGATTCATGACCTGCATCTGTTATGGCCATATCATTCTGAATGTCTATTGAAAAGATACAGTAGCCACTCACACGCAGCAAGTGCAGGTGAGCAGGATCTCAGGGCAGTATATCATCCCGGGGCAGCAGCAGCAGCTGGAAGCTTTGATGCTTGGTGGTAGCTGCTCCACTCCGGACAGGGAGATGAACGAGAAAAGCCAACAATCAAATTGAGGGGCTTCACCACTAAATGCTGCTGTGGCAAAGTGTCAAAAGACCATAAGCAAGCTACACTCCTAAGCTCACAGAACACATACATATGTAAATATATTTATTCATGCATTTACTTGTTTATTTTATTACTTACCTATTAACTATGCATAGTGACACATCAACAAATGTCACATAACTGTATGATGCTAGTTTAAAAGCAGTAATATTAAGTTGAACCTAGTAAATTAATATTATTGCTTTCAACTATCCTAAAACAGTTTTGTGAAATCTGTTGACGGTTAATTGAACTCAGTGTAGTTTTTTTTTTCTCAACATATTTCAAATCACTTTATTTAGGTTCATTGAAAGCAATAATATTAAGTTTAAATAGGTTGAACTTAATATTATTGCTTTCCACTAACTTGATACAGTTAAGTGACATATGTTGACATAATGCATTTAATCAAAGTCATTGTTTCCGTGGTTTATCAATCTCAATTCTCATTTTTAGTCACATCTATAATGCTTTATGACTGATGATGTAATGGATCAAGTGTTGCATTAGCGAGCATGTGAGTTTACCAACATACTGATTTAGTATGAATTCCCACATATTGTACTATAGTTTTGATCTAAATAGAAAGTGTATTTTTATATTGAGTAACCTTAACTATTTCCCATTTAAACAATGTTTGCCCCTGTCCCTGAAAGCAACATCGCTCTGTATCAGACCAGCTTGTGTGAGCCACAGCTTCCTCTGCTGTCGGCTGAAGCTTGTCTGCATAAGTGTCAGCTAGACTCTAGACTGGTGTTATGGACTATCCAATACCCTTTAGGAGCGAAGATATTCTATCTTCTATGTTGGAAAATGTCAGAAATATCCTCAATAATGTTTAATTATTTATCATGTGCACTATATCAAGATAGTAATCTGTTTGTAAAAAGTTGCACACAGACAAAGTTAACAACTAAACGTAGTGAAGCATTAATCAGCTCAATAGCTCAGCTGCAGAAGAGATAAACAGGACTCCAGAGAAGTGCAGGAGTTGCTCCTGCTGGATGTGCAAGCTGACATGTTTCCCTTAGCACATCCCATTTCAGGTGCCTCAAAATGATCAAACACTAAACAAAAGCGAGAGCTTTAATGCAACTGAAGACTGAAGATGTGTCAGGAATCATTCAATGACTTTATCAATTTATCTTCCATGGTATGAGGAATTCTTGAAAAAATTATTAGAATCAAAAGCAGAGAAAAGTTCTAGCATCCAAACTGTTTATGCAGTAATATATAAAAAGTCAGATTTAAGCGAATATGAATGAGTTTAGGAAGTCATCAGCACACAACTAAATACATGGACCTGGATCATCCTGTACACGTTGTGAGAACTATAATGAAATATAACTATGATGTACCCTGATTACTCTCCCTTGCTTTTGGATTACCTCAGTTTCAAATGCAAATAAATAAAAGAGAAAAATAAGATGTGTTTTACTTAAGTGTATAATGTAACAGTTCAAATGCAAAAATGTCTTGCAAATACTGCAAATATACAGGTTTGGGGATTCCAGATTAAACCATATTGTGGGCCTACAGGTGATTAATACTTTTATCAATCCACGTAAAAAAAGAATAATGTAACAATAATGTGATTACGTCTTGTTTTATGTAAATGTAAGGGAATACAGTTACCTCTTTTGTACCCCGATGACATCCCATTACAAGTACTCTGTTACTCCCTTCAGCCTGTTTATAATGATGTGACCTTACCTTTACCCTCATTATAATGCGCAGGACTGTTTGTGCACAAATGGCCTTTTAACAAAACAGTTCCATTAATGGCTTGACCCCATCAACCCACATTAAAAAGGTTACTGCCTAACTGACTGGGATTTCACACTGCTTCCTATTGCATGCTGGGATGTGCTCATGCCTCTTGTGACCCCTTATAAACCCAAGCATGCAAAATCCCAACAAAATGACATCACTGAGGACCTGACATGGACTCATCACACAAACACCGTCACCAAAACAGCTCGGCAGCGGCTCTTCTTCCTCCGGAGTTTGCAGAGGTTCTACATGGACTCCAGGATACTCTGCAACTTCTACAGATGCACCTTATAGAGGGACCACTGGCCATACAACTATTAAACACCTGAGCACTATTCTAATTTCTATTGTTGTTTTTATATGATTTTTCAATGTATTGTAAATTGCACTGTTGAGGAACCTGCGATCTAACTTTTCCATACATAACATAATTACACCGTAGTTTGGTATATGTTATAAAAACCAAACCTTTGAATCTTGTACTGTGGCTCATATTCCTGGATCATGTGACCGGGTGCAGATGCAGTAAGCCTTACACTCCACTAGAGGGCAGCACAGTCATACATAATGAGTCACACATCCACACTGAACACAGCGTCCTTTCACTGTACTTCCTTTCTGTTACGGTTAACTATCTGTCCTGTCATGCTGCATTAAGACCACTTTTAAATCCAATTTGTCAGAACTTTATTACCCGCAATGCAGGAACAAGTTCAGGAAACGTAGTGCTGCTGCTGTTGATGAGTTTACCGTCCTCTGGTGGAAAAGGGCAGTTATGTAAGGCTCAGATAATTGAGCGTGCAATGAAGACTCTGAAGGGAGCAGTTCAGATGTTCTGCAGGCCTCAGTCTCCCAGCCTGAGGTGTAACAAGTACTCAGATCTTGTACTTGAGTAAAAGTAGAAGTACTAGAGTGTAGTACTAGAATACTCTGTGACAAGTTAAAGTCCCGCATTCAAAATGTTACTCAAGTACAAAAGTACAAAAGTATTGTCATTAAATATACTTAAAGTACCAAAATTAAAGTACTCGTTATGCAGATTGCCTATTTAAGCGCCATATATTTTAAATGATTGTATTAGAATAGATTAGATAAGGTTAAATGTACTGATTTTTGTTGAGAATGCATTGCATATGAATTAATATAATATCACATTTAAATTTATTAAAATAGAAATTAAACAATCAGTTAATTTCAGAATTATAATTTCTGTGTCTGATAATTATTTATGCATTATGTGTTCATCACATGGAAAAGTGAGGTTTATTTGAATTCATTTATTGGTATTATAGCCTATAATTATATATGGTAATGTATTTTTCGGTGATCTATATTTTGTGTTAATAATTTAAAACTGCAAAGTAAATAAATGTCATAAGAAGCACAACATTAGCCTACAAAATTAAGTAAAGTACAATTATAAAGCAACATAATGTAAAGTACCTACATTCTTTACTGAGAAAAGCTACCTAGTTACTTTCCATCACTAGGTTACTCTTTTTACAACCTTACACTGTGTACCAGTAACTGAGCCGTAGACATGTCGCTTGTACTGTACTCAAACGACTGGGACAACACACACACAAACCATTCACACTCAGCAAGTTTCAGCGCCCAGCGAAACAGTGACTAACTGCTGGAAAACGAGGGGAGAAGCTGCATCCTCCCTTCATTTATTTTTCCTGTCAGATGCCCGAGTGACACCTTCAGAAGCAGTTTACAGGGCCCTGATTGACTGCTCCTGAATATTTCATGGGTGCCAGTTTTTCATGCATAAAGTGATCCCCTGCTGACTGTGAGTTATGGTAATCCTCAGAACGGTAAATATCAGCAAAGATTACACAACAGCGGAGTGCGTTTCACATTAAACATTTAACTCGGAGCAGAATGTTTATGAGCTTGATTACTGCAGGTATCAGAGGGGGCGGTGTGTGTGTTACACAGGGGATGTAAACAGAGAAAGGGCATGTGGTTGTGTGTGTGCAGGAGGCTGAGGTCAAGGGTATCAGCACAGTAAGTTGTTGCTTTATCTGGGAATACACAGGCAACGCTATTAACTGAAGGTAGAGGAGAACACTTAGCTGGAATTAGCCTAAATTTAATATGATTCAACCCATTGAATCCAGGCTGAGGATGCATTGTCCTGTGTGTGCATGTGTGTGTCTGTCCACTGATATGTTTGCATACTACTGGATATATTGAAGCATTCTATATTAATTATAAAAGAGGCCCTATAATGCTTTTTGGGGGTTTCCGTCTCCTGTAGTGTGTAATATAGGTTTTGGTGCACATAAATGGTCTGCAAAGGCTAAAATCTCAAAGTTTGTCCCAGAAGGAGTTTCTCTCCCGAAAAAACATTGCGCTTATATAAAAAACAAACTGTATTATGTTGGTTTTTGGAAAATTTTGATATACTACACTATGTCGTTATTTAGCATTATTTCTGTTTTTTTATTTCAACATAAATGATATTTTTCCAGAGTATAAAACCAGATCTTCTATGCCCCAGTGGCCTAATGGATAAGGCACTGGCCTCCTAAGCCAGGGATTGTGGGTTCAAGTCCCATCTGGGGTGCATTCTCAGTGTATGGTAACTGTGTTTGCTGATCAGAGATTTAAAATAAAACCATGTTAAGGGTAATGAGGTGACAAACATAAGCATGTTTATGTGTCTCTCTGCATGGAGGGACATATTACAAATCAAATATTACACATGTTGTCATCCTAAAACTTGGCACATAATGCACCATGTTGATGTTTTCTGATATTGTCTATCATATGTTGTTTTTCAGAAGAAAAAAATGGTGGCATATTTTCGACATACTATACTTACTATGTCATACATACTACATCAGGCTGTGCAGCACAGACATTATGAAAAAAATAAAGACCTTTATGAACATAACACAGTAGAGACCCTAAATCCAAATATGAACCTGAAAATGAAGGACAAAAAGAAGTCACTTATAAATCCATACAGCTCCACATTTTTCTTGAATTTCAATCTCTACATGTATGGCAGCCAGTCCAGTGTCTGTTGAATTCCAACAGAGAGAAATGTTGTCAGTAGTTTATAGAATAAAATAAATAAATAATGCATTGAACTCAAAGACATACCTATAAATAGTAAAACCAGAGAAACTGATCATGCTGAAGTGGTCTCTTAGCTTTTCCAGAGCTGTGTATATGATTATATGATGGTATGTTTATCAACCGCTCCAGGTTGCAGTGATTCACAGTTTTAAAAAATAAAATGTTATTAACCATTTCTTACCGCCATACTACTGACTTATTTTACCCCAACTTTATTATTGGAAACTAAAACCTGCTTCCATACTGGGACAGTGTTACTGTTTATATTGTACCTTGGGAAAACACATGGGAATAGGAAATATAACTATCCAGGTCTCTTTTAACTGAACAATGTCATGTGCATCATGTTATTCACACTTCCCCAAACAATTCAGTCTTATACTGTATATGTTTTAGATATCTTTGAAAAATCTCATTTAAAATGTGGTCGCACTTTGCACATCTGTAATGACTGGCCTGATGTTGAATGACAATATAAAGTCATACATTCTAAAATGCTTAATAAAACTGAAGCAATATGAAATAAAATAACTCAAAGAGTGAGGAAGAGAAATCTTATTTTGTTATACCTTCAAAAACATTTTTTAATGAGCTCTTATCCTCTTTCTGACAAATGCTTTCCTCACATGTTTTCTTTTAATGCTGAGTTCTCCCTCTCCCCAACAGAAACTGTACCCGGGAGACATTAAAAGAAAACATTGTTTGCTTGTTCCCAATGTTAGCAGTGAGTGTGTGTTGAGGGGAGTCGGGAGAGCTGAGTGTGTGAGTGCCGGCCCACTCCTTCATAGTGTTTTATTTTTGGAGCAACACACAAGCTGCTCAGGAATAGAACAGCAGTGGAGTGGAATGGTCTCTGTCCGTCTCCCCTTCACTCCCCCCACCCCCCCAGACAGGGAGCGAACTGCAGTTGCCTGACTGTGTCTGCTCTAATCACTCACACTGGCTCCCACAGCCTCCATGACCTGAATCCATCCCATCCTCCCTTATGCAATGCCTTCATCACACACAGAAACAGGGAGGCTGCTGTTCTAAATCTCCACTGCTCTGTTTCTGTTGCATATATTATGCAATCTGCTTTAGTAATTTAATCAGTGTGCTGGCAGTGTGTGTGTGTGTGTGTGTGTGTGTGTGTGTGTGTGTGTGTGTGTGTGTGTGTGTGTGTGTTAGCCATCCATGCATGGTTCATCAGGGACCTTACACACTCTGTCTTCAGAAGTGTAAACATCCGCGTCATAAGGAGATTGCTTTAGATCTGAATGGAGGTTACGCTCCGCTAAACTCAAACAAACGTTCGGTTTTTGGAACATCAGAGCTGATCCACCTCGAACTAAATCTGTGTGACATAATATCTGATGCAAGTTGGTGGCAACTGCATAAAGAAAAGGTTACATCAGGTTGTTTCCACCTCTGATCTAGGATGCCAGAGGTGGAAAGCATTGTATTCTGTTCCAAATAACTATATGCGTTTTATACTGCCTTGTATTTCACTGTGTTCGACTACATTTCATTAACAAAACATTTACAGCTTCAAATAATACTTTTGAACTAGAGTGCATTTACTTTATTGCTGTACATGTTAGATACACTGCTGATTTAGATAACATGTGGTCAGGTAAAATTTGATCCGTTGTTAAAGATGAATCTTCACCTCCGTATATTACATGGATAAAATGACACGCCCTCCACTACAACTCAAAAGAATAGCACAATAATGTGACAACAAACCTAGAGCTGAAATGATTATTCAATTATTATGTTGACAGAAAATAAATGTTCAACACTTGTGATCATCAATTAAGTCAATGATTGGGATTAACTGACAAACATTCGTTGTTCTTTAAACTGGTCATATGCCAGAATAAATTGTGAATAAATAAAAAGTTTGGGTTAAGTACTGTTGATCAGCCAAAATATGCAAATTAAAGATATCACCTTGGGCTGTGGCATTAATCTATATTACCAAAAACATAGATGTGTTAAAAATAAAGTGAATTAGATACATACGTTGGCTATATTTCCCTATGGTTTCTTCTGTGTCCCCACCTAAATCTGAACATTATGTTTTTATTTAGACTTTAAACTGTTGCAAACAACTTTGGTATACCTCACATAGTTACTTGGTATAGGTATGAGCAAACAGTTGCTCAAACATACAACCAGCCGAAAAGGAGTTACATTAGTGTCCATGTCCACCTTACACATGTAAGATCAACCTAGCTTCTTACTGCAGCTGTAAATGGTTTCGGAAAAAACAAAACAACTAGCTAAAAGAAGCTAAAGCTCAGTAATGCTAAAGGAATCTCAAGAGTTGGATTATAATCATGGTCACACCTTCATCACTGTTTGTGATGACACATGTTGGCACAGTTTTTGTTTCAAATGAATTCCTTCACACTGTTTTGCTTACTGCTGTTATATTTGATGCAGCTCCAGAACAGAATAAAGTTATCTTAACAGACCTTTACATTTAAAACCAAATCTAGATTGGCCCGGTTGTAAATAGCATTGCTGACTATTGAGACCTGGGTGCATGTTGTTGCCCTTCTGGTTACACCCGGTGTATAGAGCTGCATCGACTTTGGCAAACTTGTCAAATAGCATTGTTAGCTATGGACACTGGGGTGCAAATAGCATCCATCTTATTTTATCACTTACATTTTTTAAATGGAATACAAATAGTTATACCTTACAATCTAGTGTAAATAGAGTCTTGCAAAACTACATTTTTTACTCAATTTTTATACAACAAATTGCTAAAAAGACAATCCTCCTGTGTAACAATTCATTTTCCTGTCTTACAATTGGAAAATGAAGTATGACACAGTGCTGTTTTATCCAAAACATAACTCGGATGGTGTCTCTAGCTGCAGGCTGTAAAATCTCTCCGCCGTGTTGGTGGAGAACTTCATTAATTCCTAAATGGTGTCGATCTCAGCTGAGTCCTCGTCCTCTCTTTGCCCCATTGTTTGCAGCCTCTGAATAATTTGCTCATGTTAAAGCAGAGCAAAGCTCTTAAACCCAGATTTCCCCCGCTCATCTGTCTATTCCCCCTTTCCCTTCTTCTCTATCCAACCGTTCCTCGTTCTGTATCAGTGTCTCTCTACCTGCCTGATCCAGGGGAGTTATCCAGAAGAAAACTAAGAAATCTATTTTAACAAGTAATTTAATCTTGTATTTACGCTTCAAATGTCATGCCAGTTCAACTGGAAACAACTGAACTAGTCTCACACAAACCCTCATTCTTGATGCAATATTCCTTTAAATCAACTTTCATTTTTGATAAACGATGGGCCTTAATCTGTCTGGCTGGTTCCAAAATACAGACACTTGCTTGTGCCTTCATACTGTATCTAAGTACTACCAAAGCTATTATAAGGATAACCTTCAGCAGGTAAGTCATAATGTATATTTATGGTTTTCGGTGAAACGGGAAAAATAAAAGGCATTTTTCTTGAAACTCGATCGAAAGATCAAGTTAGGGCAAATGAGAAACCCATTACATTTTGACCCAAATCCTAAATTCTTCCAAAACACAAATTATGTTTTACTGTTGTTCACATTGCGAAAGGACATTTTGCGTATTCTTGTTGTGTTGGAATATCTGAAAAATGAGTTCCATCTGGGAAAATTCAAATGACTACAACAACAACAAGTCAGACATATACTATAATTCAAAGGTGTTCATCACTCTGAACTTTAAAAAGAACACATTTTCTTTTTGCTGGCCATGTTTTATCCAAATTATGACTAACCAGCAAAATGACTTCCCAATTTGGGAAATGTTGACACCCAAAAAGCACATGAAGGCACCATATAACAAAGTCCTGCCTCTCTGAAGTCTTTACATTTTTAAATTTGCTCAGGTAATATTTGGATGTTTTTATTTCAAAACAGTGTTCAAAGGTACAATGGAAATAATTTCTAAGTTGTACATTGTAAACACATATTTTATTGGCCTCTGATCCCCGGCTCTAAGACTTTTGCGTTGCTTTCCAGCGGGAGAAGGCCAAACCTAGATCCCCTTTCATTTTGGAAATGGATTTGCATTTCTCGTTGATGTGTCCGGCAGTGGGTCGTACGTGATGATTCAGAGGGATTATTTGTGTATATGTTTTTTTTTATTCTAAGTTATTAAATCCAGTGTGGGGGAAATATTAGTAAAAATACAATATAACGTTCAGATATATGTTTTTATGTGTGTTAAATCACCTAAAGCTAAGAGTTGTTTTTGGTTGCAATCTGCAACCTCGCTACTGTATGCAACTAAATCCTATAACCTGGTTCTTAGACGAATGACAAGCAAATGTGTTGGCTGGAATTGTTGGTTGCATTACCGGATTTGACCAATAGGATATATTGAAAGCAAGGCCGACACAGACCTACCACACCCACCGGACCTCCCTGGGAACAATACTTACTTTGTTGATGATGAATGAAGAACAACTGTTGTTGAAAGCAGAAAGGTACTCAGGACAAAGAACCAAAATCCCTGTGATTAATGCTTAGCTCAACACGTGTTGCCTAAATAAAAAGATATCAAGGATTACCACTTCACAGTTGACGTGTGTGTGAGTGTGTGTACATGTGTGTCATGGTGTATTCTAGTGGTTTTGTTTTGTCTTTATGTCACCGGGGCCAGATTGCATGCCTGGCAGAAGATGCAGTGTTCACCTCACATGACAAAACCCTCTGCTCTACTACTGTAAGCTTCCAGAGGACACGTGAAACGGTAGGTAGGGATGAAAGGCGAGGAGAAAGGAGGAGAGTGTGGAGCCTGTTCTGGACGAGGGGAGGAGGGAGCTGTACAGAAACAACTGAGAGACCATGAAAGGACTCGGGTCAAGTGTTAGGCTGGAGGAGAGGGAAGAAGTGAGCAAGACAGGAAGTCTAGGGCACTGGAGGGGTATCAGTAGCGGCATGTCATGGGGGTTGGGGGTAAAGTAAGGTCACAGGGGTAGATCATGTTAGGGCTGGGGACAGATAATAGGTGGGGGGGGGGGGTGATGGGAGATGTCCACAGAGATCATAGCTGCAAGCAGACTCCGACATTTGGACACGTCCCAGGAAAACTGCCTGGGTACATCGTGTTCACTCTGCCACTTGGCTCCCTCCATCAAACAGACTCTCTCACACACACACACACACACACACACACACACACACACACACACACACACACACACACACACACACACACACACACACACACACACACACACACACACACACACACACACCAACCCTCCCACACACACACACACACACACACACACACACACACACACACACACACACACACACACACACACACACACACACACACACACACACACACACACACACACACACGCACACACACTCCCACATTCAAATTTGTTGCCAAGACATATTGACACAAATAACAGGCTATAAGCACAGAAAACAATCTGTTAAGACACACACACACACACACACACACACACACACACACACACACACACACACACACACACACACACACACACACACACACACACACACACACACACACACACACACACACACACACACACAAATCAGGAACAAAATCCATAGCAGATTCCAAATTGAGCAAATACTTCTTAAACTAATCCTGTAGTTAGTCATAAACATCACAAGTTAGGAAGGTAAAGCAACTGATTATAGTTTAGCACCGTGGGAAACACTCCATTGTTCCTTAAAGTAAAAGAAGCATACGGAACATTGCTATTTCATCAGGCCTACAGTCAGGGACATACGACATACATGCAAGTGGACAAATAAAAGAAGGGATAACAGTAGCTCAGAGTAAAACCAAGCCTGTGTCACATTTTAACCGCGCTGAGATTTGAATGTCAATGTCTTTCCAAATCATTCATAAGCAAATAAATACATCTTGGATGTTTTCATATCTCATATTACGAGCATTAATGATAGTTTGGAGAATTATTTTAACTGCTGGGCCGAGGACTCAATAAAAAAAACTTGAGTTTAGTCAAAACTAGCAGTTAGCCCGGCTTCCAATGAGATGCCTGCACATGTAAGAGGCGCCATGAACTACATCCTCCCAAATGAGGAAACTGTTGAATTAAATCCTTTCTAAGCCACATTCTACAAAAAGAACACTACGTCCTTCATGAAGGGAGGTTTTATTTCAGTACTGTTGTTGTAGACTGCACTGGTTTTAGCTAGGTGTCCCTCACAGTACTTGGGAACCTCATGGGGAAAGGAAATCTGGTCTGGCTGATTAGTGGCCCACTGGTCCCTTTCCCCAGGGCCAAACTAGGCAGTTAATCCGGCCCAAAAGTAAGGAAAAAACTCTATACTAGTGGTGATGTGATGAAGGGAAGTGCAGGAGTAAAGAGATGAAAAGGCTCCTCTCTGTCAGATTCAGTTGTCAGCCGTGGCCCGAGCTGATGCCCGCGGCAGCTCTTCTCCTCCCCAACGGCTGGAGTCATCGCCCCCCCGGAGCCTCAGGAGCCGCCTGATGAAACTTAAATGAGTTTGTCCAAAAAGACTCCATTAGAGATGTTTGCAGTGACACAGCACACTGGAATGGGAAAGCCTCTGGAGCAACAGCTCTGAGTGAACTCACCGAGGAGTGGGACTGCGGCTCCACAGACAGATTTATTCCAGCGCGGCCGCTCTGCATGAATACAGATGGAGACAATGTTAACACAAGGTGAGATGACTCACTGCCTTTTCATGTTTCTCATCTTGTCTTCTCAAGGTTTTGGGCTCGTCTCCAGAGAAGCTGTCAATATGAGTTTTTTTTTTTTCAATCAAGCTAACCTCTGCCCAAACTCACAAAGTCTCGACTCTCTGTATAATGTGCATTCATTCCTTCCAGCTGCTCTACAGCTGGTGCTAATGAATCAGTAGTCATTCAGGCTTTGGTACAATATCTTCTTGTCTGTGCATGTTGGGAGGTGACATGATGTTATTCCTGATGACTGTAACTATGATATATCAGTCATTAAAGGGGTCTCTTCCCTCCAAAAATATATTTGATTTCCCCCTCAACTGAAGCCATGCAGATGGTTTTGGTTATATATTTTTCAAACACTATGTTTATAAATTTTTCAACAACGAAATAGTATTATATGAAACTGTCCAAATTACCTTTTAAAATGGTCCGATCCACTAAGATAAGAAATATTTGGGACATTGTTTAGATGAAATACAGCGCCACTACCCCCACGTACACACAGCATGGGAACCCAGTATATACCAGTATTTCAGCTACACTACTTTGCTCAACCAAATCCAAACATGTTTCCTAACCTTTTTGGAAGTGTCTTGCTTAACCCTAACCTTAAGTATATGTTACCTTTTCCATATAGCGAGACAACATTTCATAATAAACTGACCAATATTAGGCCTGTTCATACTGTCATGCTGGCAACGAGCTAGTGTTCTCCTTGCAACAAGCATATACTGTATTTATGAGTACATTGTTCTTTATATGAGCATTGGTTGGGGGCAGCACACTGCTTGATACGTTATACGGGATAGCTCTTTCCAAAAAAATGTTCACACTCCCATAGACAATAAAACTCCAGGTCTGAATTGAAGGTTACATGAATTATATCTCAACAGCAAAATAACAGAATCAATGTCCTGGTTACTCTCAGAGTTCCTTCTGTACAGTCTTCCATGTGGTGCAGGGCTATGATAGCAACCTGCTTTTGAATCTCACCATCTGGAACGGGAATAAATGCTTTTGTTTTGAGCCTTTTCATCCAAACGTGGTGTTCAGGGACTAGGACAGATCGGCAACAAATTGTGAAACAGGGTGTTGTTCACCTGTTCTACTGTTGATTCACTGTGTTTCTGTGCACCCTTTATCCTGTTGGTAAAAGTGGTTCTACCCCTGCCAAACTCTCCAACGTTTCAGTTAGTTTATGTGTTATGATGGCTCCTCTGGGAACAAGCACTTTTAGAATGTCTCTCCTCAAAGGCATTTGTGTTGTTGCACACAAAAAGTCGAAGAAGTAGTTGTGTGAATACCAATGTAAGCTTGTTAGAGAAACACAAACACTGTCTTTAACTTCTTCTTTTAATCATTTAACACTTTGCTTTATGCTAATAGAGGCCTATCATCCACTGTTCATTATTGTGCGCACCACAAACACAATTACAGTTACTTTTTATTGTATTATGGTGGAGGCAGAATCTGAATTTGAATACCGTTTCTTAGTCCAACAGAAGGGACATTTCTTAAAGTTGTAAGGAGCCAAAGACAGCTTAATATCACTTACGAAAAAATACATCCGATGTTTGCTGCAATTTAGTTGTTAGCGTCAGTTTGAATGGTAGTGCATCTTGTTTCTCTCTTTACCTGTTATATACTGAACACACACACATACACACAGGCTTTTAGTTGACCACGATGACTCAGCCCCAGCCCTTTATCCTCTGCTATATTACGTCTGTGAGTGTGTGTGTAAGAGGGCATCTGGTCCATGATAACATTCACAACTGGGAACAGTTCCTGCTGTGCACAATGTGTAAACCGTGTGACGTCAAAGCATACCCGTCAGAGCGGGGGGGGGGCACTGGTTATTTTCACAGGGGATGCTCTCCACTGCTGTTTCTAATTATTCAAGTAACAGAGTATTTACATGATCCATTGTGAAGTTAAGTTTAAGAGGACATGTGTTAATTTTCATGTTTATGTTTGTGTTTTGTGCCATGTTTACGTGCTTTAATGTGGGTTAGGTGTTAGGGTTGGGGTTAGGGTTAGGTAGGGGCGTGGTGTTGGAGAGAAACTGCCACTGGAGGGAGCTTTGGGAGCCCTTGCATACCATTTACATGCACAAAGCAGTTTGGACTCTGCCAGATCCAGATTTGGGCCTGCTGTCTGACTTAGTTAGAAGCAATAAGAAAGGATTGCCATGATTGTAGTCAACAACAGTACCCAGTATGAATAGGAAACGGGGATCTGAAGCTGACGGCAGAAGCCCAGTAGCAGAAAATACATTCCACCATTTCTTGTTAAACACCTTTCCAGCTTATTAGACTGTTGTTTTACACAGACTCTGCACAGCTCTGAACAATAGAGGCCTCTGCATCTACTTCCCCCTCCTGCTGCGTTCCAGCGCCTACGCTCATTATTTCTCCGATGCTAGGCGGTAATTAGATGGCCGTTTCTCCAAATCAGCACGCTGGCTCCTTTTAAATGTGACCAAAATACATTGATGTTGCCACCCTTGATCCCTCTCGCAGCGTGATGATTGTGTGAGGGTTTAGTAGAACTGCAGGAGAGGACATTATGTTTTTTTTGTTAAAGACCTGTTAATCAGCTCTTTTTTCAGCTGTAAACCTGTTGACCAAGTAAGTGAGGTTCTTTTGAGAGACAGCTACTGTATCAACACATTGTGATCTGCACTGCCTTGTGACTCTTACTGCATTGTGATATCATTACTGCTGCACTCATCACTCTATCAAGTAAAATGCCAACACAGAGAGCTAAAGTTTCACTGCAGCACTCACTGTACTGTAGGTGGGTGTGTGGCAGAGATGTGTACCCGAGTTAAACCTGGACTTACTTCAACTCAAATCACTGTTCTGATTAGTGTGAATTGACCCAACAGAGTATAAATGGCTTGACACATGAGTATGAAGTCAAAGATGTGTGACTACAGACTAGATGATCTGTCTTTTCATTTTCTGTTATAGTTGTACAAATATTACATATCAAAAACATTCAGCGTTGTCATGTTGGTATATTAGTTTGGGTGTAGGTCCCTTGTTATACAAGGGCATGCTTGGAACACAACGTTATGATTGGATAACCTCCCTGTCAGTGAAACTCATTGTCATGCTAATGTCAGCTAATGTTAGCCTGATAACAAATTATATCACTAATCAACCCTAATCACCAGAACACAATGTTGGCTCATTTTTATTTTATTTATTACAAGGAGTACAAGGGTCCCACTCGCACTGAGAGAGTAGCAATATGATTGGCTGATGCACAGCAAAGTGCACATGCTGGACTGTTTGGTAAACCATGTCCTGGATGTAGGAAGAACATGGTCCCTTCACAGCATTTTAAGCCAGTACCAGTGTCTTACTGAAGGTTAGATCAATTGGCCACAAACATCAGTATTAGAAAATTACTAATACCCTAGAGTCTAAGGTATTAGTTCTGGGGCCTAGACTATGTCTTTAAAAAGATTGGATTCTCGTAGAGTGACTTATCCTGTGGCAGCTAAAGATTAGACTTGACATTAACTCTGACTTTCCCAAGAAAAAATGACTTGGGACACACAGTACTTGAGACTTGGACCTAATAACTTGAAACACTTTTCTGGTATGTGGATTCAAACCATTTAACATACTGTTATTAGGGTTTTAATTCAAGAGATCAATAACGTGCTTTGTAATGCCACACACTTTTCTCAAACACACAGAAGATATGAGCCTCTATTTGGACATATTATTGTTTGTGATTAATTTTCAATTTACTTCCAAGCATCAGACCAAACTATATTTTTCTCCAACTTAACTTCCTCCTACTGCTACTCTCAAGGCACAGCCACCTTGTTACATTATAATGTATAAGATAACTCACCACAGACACACTCTATACTCACTATGTTTCTCTTTCAAGTGGATTATGCAATAAGAAATGAATACGTTAAAATGAGCAGAACCGAAGGAATAATAAGCTTCCTGAAGCTTCAGAAAATTGGACAAATCCTTATAGGATTTATCATCAACAGACCGGATGTTATTGTTCTTTCTGTCAAGATGATTTTGGCAATATTTCTCACTGTCTGTCAATGGAACAAAGCCATGTTTTTGCATGCGTCAACTGTGGGCTGTACAGTCATGATGGACATCTTATATAATGTTTAAACAGCAAGTGTTACATCAATCGGAGGTGGAAAGATTGGACAAACGCTGCTATACAATCCAGTGTAATGCATAAAATGTATGTATTTTCCATACATTTGTGAAAATGTATTCACTGTTAATGTTTTTAGTTTGCACATTCATGTGTCATTCTTCTGCCTCAGTGTATGGATTGTCTATATAAATAATTTTGACCAGCTGTCACAAATCCAACTGGGTCTTTTTTCTCAAACTAATCACATATGTTTCATTATTTGTTAATATTTGTTTATATATGTTATTATTATAATTCGGTTCACTGCACATTTGTCTAGACAAATGTAAACTGCGTCTAAAAGTGTTTAATGGATATTTTGTTGCGGTTTACTGAAGCTGATACATGTTAATTACAACAACTGCCTACACTGTAAAATATCTCACTCCAGAACCACATTCCCCATAGCTTTAGGAAACGATGTTAGCGTCTTTTAGCTCGTTGTTTTGGAACGTCCCGATCTGCATTTATCAACCACCTTTCCAGCCAAAGTAGGCAGTGGCTTCCAGCTGAAAAATATCTAATAACCCTACTCCACAGTATCCACTTAGCTTTAGGAAACATTTTTAGCATCTTTTAGCACAGTGGTTTGCAACTGGGGGTACAGGGACCCCTACTTATTTGAGGGGATTGCAGGGGGTACGTAGAATGGTTATGGATTGCAATATATTTCCACACAAAAAAAACATTTTAAATCACTTTTCTAAACCTGGTGTCCCGCCCCCAGAACTATCAAAGCTTATGAAAGACAATCAATCTCAAGTGTCTCATTAGAAGCTTGAATCTTAAGATGTTCCAACTGCTAGAAGTGAGTGTTAATATCATTATTTTTTCACTCACAATGTGTAAATGTCAAGTTTAAATGCGTTTGTATTAAGGGGGAGTTATACAAGTGATTTTCACTTAAGGAGCAGTTGGGTTAAATATGATTACAAACGGTTTAACACAAGAAGAACTGTAAGGGAATCTTCACAGCTGAGTAATTAGAATTGCAACCAGCTCAAGGGGTACAGGAGACAAAAAATGTTAGGATCCACTGCAGATTGTTTTGGTTTGTGCCATTGTGCATTTATTACCCATCTTTCAAACATCCTGCTGAAAATATCCAATAAAAAAAACGTTCTGCCTACCCTTAAACAGCAGGATAAGTTAATGAAAAGCTGGTGAACAGCTTGTAGCAAAATAAAATATAACTTGAATCATTGATCGCGTGACAGCTAGTAGCAGCGTCCCTTCAGCCAAGAAATCCAAAAGTGCCTTGATACTTTCATCGATGGGAGAAGCTCTTTTCTCATGCTCTCCTCAACCGAGTCAGATCTTCAGGAGGAACAGTGTGTGCTTGGAATACCTTAGTACATTCAGTATGCATGAGGAAGAGTGGCAATGCCCCTGGTCACTGCCAGTCAAGCACTCCTTTTAACAATATTGTAGCATGTGTTTGCTTCTGTTACAAGCAGAGGAATGCAGACAGAGAAGTGTTGATGAGAAACAGGCCAAGGGGACATGTGTTTATGACCGAGCAAGAGAGCGCCCATTAGAGATTAATGAGTGGAGATGAGCTAGGTTAACAGCAGAAAGTGAAGCACCATGACTGCAAATAAATCTGGCAAAGCACAAAATCAACACTATCATTCAGCTGTGAAAGTGAAACAGCCCCCGTCATAAAAAACCTCCACCGTCTTGATTCAAAGCTGAACTAGGTGACTTTTTTTATGCACGAGGATTCAAATGACAGCAAACCTTAAGTCCTGCATCATGACATCAGCGATTCACTGCCTGAGTAGTTTTGCTGTTTACTCTGCGGATTCAGATCTTTCCTGTGATGAGTTTATAAAATGAGGCTGCATTGTTAAAGATCGAACCAGTAGGAAGGTGATGGCTACTGCTAAGCATATTTGGTCATTTGAAAAGGATTTTTTCATTTTCTTTGAAGTCAGAGCTGCACCACCAATTGAAAATCTGCTAAAAGATAGTAGGGCAACCCTTTGATCAGCCAACTACATTGTGTCTAACCCCAGTCATGTCCTGAACATTGAATCAGGGATACAGACTCCCAGGGTTTAACAAGGTAAGACTGAAAGCTGAAAGCTCAATCCTCAAATGAATGCAGAGTTAAATCTCAGATGAAATTGTCTTGCACATATTGTCTTCAGTGATTGTAATGTTAAGTTAAAGAGGACATATGATGCTAATTTTCAGGTTCATATTTGAATCAATTGGGACATGTCTCCAAGCTTTAATGTTCAAAACGCTCTTTATTTTTCTCATACTGTGCTGCAGCACCTCTTTTCACCCTCTGTCTGAAACCAGAGCCCAGTCGGCTGGCTGGCTCTGTTATGATTGGTAAATCACTTAGAAATGTCCCGCCCCTTAGCATAGTTATGTCACTATGTTACAGAAGTTAACAAAGGAGTCCGATGGAGGCGTTTCAGGCTGGGGTGTTGGTGTGGGAGAGAAACTCCCTCTGGAAGGAACACAGGAATTTTAGCATTTGCAGACCATTTACATGCACAAAAACCTATAGAACACACTACAGGAAAGAGAAACCCCCAAAAGCATAAAAGCCCCCCTCTAAAAGTCTGTTTACTTGTATCTGGTCTTCATATATCTACTTTTTAATGTTGCAAAAGGAGCTGATGCAAGAAAGTTGTCCGACTTCATCTGACAACAAAGTATTATGGTATTGTATGTGTGAGAAGTGTCCGTACTCAGCCGCAGAATGGCATTTCGGTGAATAAAAAGTACATTATCCCAGTCAGGGCTGAAGGTATGCTCTTCTCTGTTGCAGTGTCACTTTGTAATTTAAGGTGTTGTGACATTAAAATCTCACTCACTGCCGCTTTGACTTCCTCTCCTTTGTGTTCGTGCCACTCTCCGTTTCCTTTGCCTCTCGTCTACCGCTCGCTCAATCACCTCGTCACTCCATTCTTCCGCTGCCCGTCAGCGTCACTTGCTACCGTGGGAAGAACAATGCTGACATCACACTCATAATGCAATTCCATCACCACGCAGCAGGGAGAGCTGCTTTTTCAGCAACCACTCAGAAGCAACGGGTCATTCAAGCCTGCACATCTGTCCTAAGAGTGTGTGACTGCAGTGGCGCGTGTATATGCTCGTAAGCACGTATGCATGTTTATGTCTGATACAATTACCCCGGAAGATATTGAGAGAGGGAGAGGGAGAGTAATAAAGGGTCACAGAGAGGGAGAGAGAAAAACTGCAGTAACCCAAGGGCAGTTTGCTGCTCAAGTGGAGGGATCACACACACACACACACACACACACACACACACACACACACACACACACACACACACACACACACACACACACACACACACACACACACACACACACACACACACACACACACACACACACACACACACACACACACACACACACACACACACACACACACACACACACACACACACACACACACACACACACACACACACACACACACACACACACACACACACACACACACACACACACACACACACACACACACACACACACACACACACACACACACACACACACACACACACACACACACACACACAAAGCCCAAAGCCCAAAGCCCAAAGCCAACAGCTCCACTGACTATCCAAGGTTAGCAGTGGCGCATTAAAACATATGTTTCTCATAAGGGACTTTCTCGCTGTGCAGTAATGCTACAGGCTCTCAGATGCTGTGTCACTTTGAAATATTGCACCAGCATGCACTTTCACTAAAAGCACACTGAAGCTAATTTCAATTCCCAAATACAGGGCTGTTTTGAATGTCCACATGCACAAGAGATGAAATGGAAAAACTGTAGGCAACTTTTGCCTGCCTGCCATGCAGCCCCTGAGACGCTGAAACAGAAAACAGTCTATCTGTCCTGCTCTCCCTGCTTCACCCAAACAGAATAGGAAACAGAGGGAGAGGACTGGAGCTGAATCCCAATATTCCTCCTGAGCCCTCTCCTTCTGTGCTGAGGTGCAGGCCCTCAATGCTTCAGACTAATCCGACATGTTCCTTAGTTGTCCCAGACTGAAATATCTACAATAACAAATCGAATAAATGGCCATGAAATTTGGATCAGAGACTCATGTCCTCCGCATCAAAGTCACAAAGATGAATGACTTTTCTTCTAATTCAAGATCATCAAGTCAAATGTCAATTCATCCAATACCTAAGTCATGACCAAAGAGCAACAAAAATAAAAACATTCAGTTCACCCTCAGCAGTACTTGCTAATTAGCAAACATTAGCATGCCTGCTAACAAGCAGATCTGAGATGGGAAAATGTATGACAATACTACTTATGTGCAATATATACAGAGTATTGTAAATAGCTGTGCAATTCATTCTACCACCTTCTTTACCTTCACCTGGCTGCTAAACTGTTACTGGATGTGTGTTTTGTATATTGTGTAATTTCTAGTTTTTTGTATCTTTCATATCAATACTTTATTTTATGCATTCTTCTTGAGCTGAATTAAGCTGTCTTTGGCTCTTTGCTGTAACTTTTGTAAATGTCCCCTCTATGGGACTAATACAGTTATTCTGAATCTGATAACACTATGCCTGCTTAAAATGAACAGTGTTATGGTGTGCATGTTAGCATCACTCTAGCTTGTAGCCTAAAGCACCTTCTTGCTAACGGACACAGTGCATGGCTGTGGCATGTATTTTGGTTTTTAATTCCGCTTTTTTCTTATACAAGAACATACTGAATCCATAAACCAATCCAAGAGTCACACATCACTTCTGTAGGTTCAGGTCACTACACTTTGCCCTGACATCACCAGCAGGATTCTGGGCTCTCTGATCAGGGATTGTTATTTTTGCACATTTTAAGGAAAGATGCAGGCACAGTCCAGGTTGTTTCAGCAAAAGTTTACTTGGTAATTGATATCTTTTGCTCACAACTCTAAATACGTTTATTAGACATCAAATAGATTCACTATATCATGTTTTAGGGAAAACTGCACACACACATACTAATGCCCTTGGGGTGAAATGACTTTTGGAGGAGACGGCTCTGTTTTGCAATCTCCTTAAATGAGCGCTATAATTATTACAAATCAATACTCTCAGCTGCTTTTAGGGCAAGTGGTGGGGGGTGGTCTTTTTTGTGGTAAGACTGAAATGAGCTGTGGGACTCTGCCCAGCACAGCCTGAAAATAAGATTTATGGAAAGGCTGTGTTCACAGCTGATTTGAGGTAATTGTCTCCCAGCTAAGCAAGAATCCCATTCTGCTAAATGAGCCAATGATCAAATTAGAATTAATTTATTGGCTGGCAAGCTCACAAAATATCTTCACTGCAGAGACTGTTTCTACATCTTTTCTGGGTTTTTAAGGGAAATGATAAAAAGGATTAAAACAGCTGTTAAAATGATCACCAGTTCTACAATTATTCTTTCAAGCAGGAACTAAATACCAAATAATGCCTACCAATATTACTGCCATAATGGGTGTGGTGGTTGTGGTATGGGTGTGTTATGAATATTACACTGTTGAGGCGCTTGTGACACCCAAATGGCAAACAACTCTGTTCCCTTTTTTTATTTGGTCTAGACACACACTGAGCTGTCAGTTAAAAATAAATGGCAATAAAAGCAAGCAGGATATCTCACACCGTATAGAAGGACACTGTATTATAATTCTGTAATATTGTACATTTCATGGAGTCCTACTGTATACCAAAACCCCTCTAACGATCTTAAATGACATGTTTAATTCTAACTTGGTGTACTTACTTAAGTACTTAAATGTGCTACTTAAGTTATCGAATATTTTAAATGAAATGAAATTAAAGAAGAAAGTTTAATGTTTGTTTAGGAATTATAAGGGTTCATTTTATCAGCCCTCTGGATGAATGCTATACTGACCACTCACACAGATCATTATTTTTAATACGCTTGCATAGTTATGGCCTTGTAAATAGGCTACAGTTAAGGCACTTTTTTATACACCTGTATAATGAAATAAACTACACATCTAGACTGACAATATTTAATCCCCTTTAGTTCAGTTTACAACGATAAATGTTGATAAATGCAGATTTGACTCATAATCCTTTGTAAATCTTGAAATAATGGGTCTTTGATTTTTGACAGTGGAAGATAAAAACAGCTGCTGATTTTTAGCCATTGATAACGGATTTTTTATGGGCTGCAATGGCATACTTTATTGGCTTTTGCAAGCTAACTAATTCAGCTATCACTAACTCTATGCATCTCTCAGGCTTAAGACATCTTAAATATGAACTAGATGACCACACAGCCATATCTTCATCAGTTGATGATCCACCAAGAACTTAAAGAAACAACTGTTTCTTCTATGGCGGGGGAAGAACAATCTGTCCCATTCAGATTCATTATTAATAATAGTATGAATATACCCATTTTCAATGTTTTTGTCAGATGTAATGCTATCTGGGTCAGATAAGCTGTTGTCACTATACTGTTCATTCAAATTCAACAGAGCTGCTTATGTTTCCATTAGCACTGTTACTGTCTTCCACACAGTGCTGAAAAAAGCTTCATTAACAGGGTTTAAATGTAAACCTGTTACCATACCAACCAACAAAGTTATGTAATGATGTATTCATGGGGAATGGAGACCGCACAGTTAGTACTCTGTTCTAATGATTGCTCCGATATGGCTGATAAACACACGGTTTAATCCATAGGTCTTCAACAGGGGGGAGATGATGCCTAAGGGGCCATCTGAGATAGTTTTACAATGTTTTTGATTTGTATTTAAATATGTTTAATACAAATGAGAAGATAAATGGGCTCAACCTATTCCTTTGCAAACACTGATGATAGCATAACTGTTATACATGAATCCTCGTGCAATCAGAAGAGCTAGCTAACCTATGCTAAATCTTTATTTGGCAACTATCAATAATGCAAAATACTGTAGTTATTTATGGCTTTGTATTATAATTTTGATAGCACATTACTGTTTGCACCATACAAAGGTATATTGATACAACTCAATTATATACATAAATGTATTAATCCAATTGATCTGTCAACCTCTTTGAATGAAGAATACACTAACTCTCTAGCCCCATCCACACCACTCCAACCATTCCATTTGGAAAATCCAAAGCCTAACGGCCTGTGCCTTACCAAGTTTCAATCACGTAGACATTAAGGGTTAAGCTAATGGTAAATTGCCCTTTAATTTTTGCAAACTGATGTGTGAAGGAATTTACAGGTGTTTTCAGAGACATGCTTAAGTGACCAGTACATGTAGCTCACCATTAATACTGTGTGTGTCTGTTTCACTGAGAAATAGAGTCCAATAAATATGTAATTTGTGACAGAAAGGTGTGTGACATTACTAGAGATTAATAAGGGATGATGTTATGTACAGGCTTATGGGCATTTCACAGACGTCAGTTTTCAATGGCTCATTACAGCAGCTCCTGTTTATGCTAGGTTAAATGTTATGTTGTAAAAACAAACTGAAAAGAGACATTTCCTCTTCCTTCCTTTTGATTTCTCAGACTTATGAGAGGTTTCCTGCACTCCAACAGCACAAAAAACGTTGGCCGTTATTATTTCTCAAGTACAGGTGTGGTGCAGGCATACGATGACATGGCAGTCTCAGGTCTGTGTGTGTGTTTGTTTGTTGGGAGTGTACTGTACTCTATGTCTGAGTGTCCTCTGTCTTTGTGCGAGTACACTCAAGATGAATGACCTTTACAGTTGCTGTGTGTGGAGATAAAGACAACAAAAGGGTAGAGTGAAGAGGTCAGGCAAGGCCAGCATATTGGATATTAGAGTACGGAGGGGGGTGCAGGAGGTGGACAATTCTCCGCTTTGTTGTCTAGTCTGGTGTGAGGCCACACACACAACACAAAGTGAAAATATACTCCTTTTCCTTTTAGTGCGAAAAGCTAAATTGCTGTGCAGGGGAATTGACTTTTATTTATAAAAGATCCACATCTGAGATTAGAGGGTTTCCTTATAAACACAGCTTAATTAAAACTGGACTGAATGTGTTTTTATAGGACATTCGAGCATTGGAAACTCTTCTTAACTGCTTAAATTTGCTGATCCAACCATCCGCCCGTATAGAAAGAGTCTTATGTATTAGGCGTAGGCACCAATGTAAATGTAGCATAAGGGTGAATATGAGCTTGAGAGGACGCTTACATTTAGAAAAGTGTTCACACATTCACGTGTCCGTCCTGGTGGTGTGCAGACTGACTGGAGTTGTCATCAACACCCACTGGAGGACAAAATTAGCTTTCAAGTCCTTGACATGCATCAGTGGCTTCACACTCTCACATGCAACACACATGCCCGCATGCCTTTACCTCTGCCCGTTTGTTTCTTTGTGTGCATGGTTGTGTTTGTGGAGAATAGCTATCAACAAAGCATCAATAAAATATTAAAGATGTAGTCTTCCTTCAAAAAGGTTCCAATTTAGCCGTATGCTCAATTTGGTCCAACAACATTATCAAAGTCTAGAAGAGCCACACCACTCGTTTTTAAAAATGTTTATCCTTATTCAAGTTAGCGTATAAATCCAAACCAGTGTGCACTCATGCCTTATCCAGACTTAATATTTGAGTTCACACTTGTGAAGCTTAGCATTAGCTTAGCATAAAGACAGAAAACGAAGGAACACATAGCTTAGCCCATTTCACTTTCATTGTCAAACCAACGTTTCTGCCTCAGCCGAACATAAACATATTTTGGGATCTTTTGAGTTTTTTTGTTTAATTACAAATGTTTATGCTCACAGTATCCTTGTGATTTGCATGTGACAGTTCGGGGACTCTTGAACAGTGCCACATCGTTGTTTTTAAAAAGGGATCGTCTTAGTTAATTGGTCTGCTGTAAAAAAGCCTTACTAGAAAACCTACTTGATAATTTTTGTGTTTATCAACCACTACTTGCACAGTAATCTTGAGGCTTGATGACTGATATTGTCTGTGTTGAATAAAACCTTTTTAAAGGATACATTTATCTAGCAATCCAGAAACCTCATTTCCAGCAGTACCCAAAAGTAAGGGTTTTACTTATAAAACGCTAACAATTTGATTTCAAAGAACCTACTACTGTCTTAATTTTCTTTTGAAAGACTATAAATGAAAATCATGTGTCCAAAAATACTAAAACAAATTTCAAATCAACAAATCTCAGCAAAAAATACCTTGACTTTTACTTTGATGAAGACAATTACGGTCAGGATTCTTTTAAAAAGTCTGTTCATTTTAAGTGACTTCAAAGACAACGCCAGTAATTAGCACAAATCATTGGACAATCTCATGACAATTTCTTCAATGTAAATATGGCCTCAGAGACACTTAGCTTGTTTTCATTAAAAACACTTATGTTCCCCCGCTGTGCCAGAACGTCTCCTTCCAGTCGTATTGCGTCTTTGCCCTTCCAGCCCGGGTTATTTTCTGCACTGGGTCAGCTGATGGGGCAGCTGGATTGCTGGCTATTTCCCCTCATCATGTGATGGGTAAGAGGTGTCATGGGTGCTGTTCCAAGGCCCAGACTGACTGACAAGCAGAGTGACGTTAGAGAGGCAGGGGACCTCGCCAGATCTATTAATAGGTCAGTGCTCAAAGTGAATGTTTGTGGGGTCATGACTGTAGGAAGGTGTTTGTCCAGTGTTTGTAATGTGGTTGCAGTGAAAATGCCTGCCTTTTAAAAGCTAGAATGAAACATAAAACTGAAGAAAATAATAGAAATGTTTTTCCGAACAAAAAAAGTTCCAGGGAACAGCACATTCACACACCAACGGAAAAAACACACATTTACCTGCACACCGCGTAACAATATATTAATATCATTTCGTGCTAAAAGGTCATTTCAGAAAACTTCAGTAGCCACTATATGCTACTCTGTTTTCCTCTAGTTACACGTGTATGAATGCAGAACTCACTTCAGTAATGTACGAGGATCCTCCAGAAGGGGAGCTGCTGTCTGTTGTGTCTCCGAGAGCAGATCAGAGGAGGTGAAGGAGAGGCAACACATCTGAAGCTCACTCAAGTAACTTTAATTGAGCCGCCAATTGTCCATAAACCCAACTCTAGTTTCCTTTCTGCTGATACCATGCTGAAATTCAAAAAATATATATAGTTAATTTTCAGAAACAGGATAATAGCAACCAACAATTGTTAATGCTGACAGTATTCAGAGACGTCTCATTTACCTCAAAAGTAAACTCTATCTGCTTTGCTAAGGATAAGGATGTGTCACTGAATACACTGCATATGGTGTAACATTAAAATGAAGCTATCACTTGTTTGCCAAAAGTTATGTTTCCCACAGGCCTTGTAGGCTGGAGTGGGTTGCCCTCCGACCCCTCTGTTCGGGCAAAGGTGCCCTGAAAGAAGATGTTGTGCATTTTGATGTTAAAGCATCGATCTGGATTGCTGAGTCAGGAGAATTAGGGGGCTGGATCTATAAATGACTTTGAGCTATTGTTACATTTTCTTTGATCGAGAAAAGAATATAATCATACAATGGGCAGTCACACAATCATTGTGATGAGGGTCTCTCAAAAGGCACTGTTGTTCTTTTGGGGAAACCTGGCTGAACACTGACGGGCAGTAGAACTACATCTGCTGTGGGTTGCGTTGTTGTGACCTACCCTGTTTGGAAATTGGATAATGGAATTGTCATGACTATTCAGCACTATGACTCATGAGCAACATCTTCTGGTTACTGCATACGCGCTAACATTATGGCACAGGCAGGAATACATTCATGTCCATTGCTCACATGTCTGTGTATTCATCTTGCAGTCACATGTCTCCAATGGACGCACACAAGAGGAAACACAGACGGCTTAATTTGTGTGTTTTTCGAGTGAACCCTGGGCTTTCTAGCACCTGCTGTGTTTCATATTCAGTGAGTACTCTTATCAGCTGCGTGGTCGCCTAACCAGCGAAAACAAACATGAGAATAGAACATCTATTTACAACCCAAGCCCCGCCGTCCAATTAATCACCAGGCGGCTAACAGGCCTACTAAATTTAAAAAGAGCAACAGCTGCCACAGCAAGTACAGAGCGAGAGCGAGAGAAGGAAGCAGAGACGTGTTAAGAAGTGTATTAAAGATGGACTGAATAATAAAAGCAGAGGAGCACAAGCAGACAGACACAACGCTGACACTTTGGCGACCTTTAACCTCACATGAATTCATCAACAACATGACCATTTATTTTTGGACCCTGGCAGATACGCAGGGGCGTGTGATGTGTGATGTACTACACCTCCAGGAGAATTGGACACAGTGTCTTTTAAAGGCATTGCTCTGCACTGGGCAAACACACACAGAGCCCCTGGGGCTGGCATCGACTAAGCCCTCAGGGTACAAACTAATTTGCTCACAATCTAACACAGTAACTCCCTCTGCACTCCTCTAAACAACTATTTAAATACTCACCTTGCTGCAGGGCACCACTGAGATATAATGAGATCTCTCTGTGGATGGGTGCGTGTGTGTGTGTGTGTGTGTGTGTGTGTGCATGCACCTTCAAGCATGGTTGCAAAAATGCACATGTGTATTTGCTTATCGCTATTGGTGCAATCTGCCTGTGAGCTCAGGACTTTTAGAAATGAATCCTTAATCTCCTCTAATGCATTTCCTATGCAGATGTTTATGTTATGTCATTATGCCACTTCCGGCCCGCCTACACAATTAGAGTGGCCCACTTCACGATCCCAAACATTTTTTTAAAATTGTGTTTTCCCGATTATAAAATTTTAATTTACTATTTATAGTAGTAGCTAATTTTCACCCCCTCACACAATGGTATATTCCGACGTGACTTTGCTCGTGATCAAACGTCAAGTGCGCAGCGCGCGTGGCCGAGACGAGCTAACGGAACAAAGCTAGACAGCAAAATGTCGAAACTGTTGGGGAAACGGAAAATAGATTCAGAGTGCAGAGTTTTTAAACAGCGGTGGACAGATGACCATTTTTTTGTCCAGTGCAAGGAAAAGGCAGTTTGTCTAATCTGCAAAGAAACAGTGGCGGTGTTCAAAGAATTGAATATTCGCCGACACTATGAAACCCGCCACGGAGAGCAGTATGCTAGCTTGCTGGGCCAAGTGAGGAGAGACAAGGTGAAGACGCTAAAAAGTGGATTAGCTGCCCAGCAGAGTACAATGTTACGCCAAACACAGATGAACCTGTCATCCGTTCGGGCCAGCTTCAAGGTAGCTAAATTGATTGCAAGCGGTGGAAAGTCGTTCAGTGATGGGGAGTTTGTCAAGAAGTGTTTGAACGCTGTCGTGGAGGAGGTGTGTCCGGACAAAAAAGATGCCCTGAACGCGGTGAGTCTGTCCGCATCTACAGTCACCAGGCGAATTGAGGAAATGGGGCATAATGTACATGTCCAGCTCAAAGAGAAAGCTAAATATTTTGAGTGTTTTGCATTGGCAATGGACGAGAGCAATGACGTGCAGGACACAGCACAACTGCTGATTTTTATTCGGGGAGTTAATTCATTTTTCAAGTGTCCGAGGAGCTGGCAGCTCTACAAAGTCTCACGAGTACTACGACAGGAGAGGATATTTTTTGTAAAGTACGCCAAACGATGGAAGAGTTGGATTTAGACTGGTCCAAGCTGGCTAGCATCACAACGGTGCTCCGAGTATGGTTGGTGCGTCGAGGGGGGTAGTGGGGCGCATAAAAAGCGAAATGGAGGGACGAGGTCTCACCCCCCCACTACAAGTCCACTGCCTGATTCACCAGCAAGCACTGTGCTGCAAAATTTTGAAGTGGGAATCTGTGATGAAGGTGGTTGTGTCCTGCATAAACTTCATCAGAGCAAACGGACTTAAACACAGGCAGTTCCAAGCTTTTCTATCCGAGCTGGAGTCTGCCCATGGAGACGTGCTTTACCACACTGAAGTCCGATGGTTAAGCCGGGGCAGAGTTTTGAAGCGTTTTTACGAGCTGCTACAAAAAATCAACGCCTTTCTCCTGACAAAGGGAAAAACTGTCCCAGAGCTGATTGACACAGAATGGAAATGGGACCTCGCCTTCTTAACAGATGTGACAGAAATTTTAAACGGCCTCAATGTACAGCTCCAAGGCAAGGGGACATTAATCTTTGACATGTATTCCCATGTCAAAGCATTTGAGGTTAAACTGGCGCTGCTTGTTGGACAAAACAAGATTTCACCCATCTACCTGCTACTCGAAGCCTCTCAGCTGAGAAACCAGTGGTCCCATTCCCAACCAAGAAGTGCAAGGATGCACTGGAAACGCTGAGGGCGGAGTTCAGTGTGCGGTTCCGTGAGCTACATTTCCACGCTAAAGAAATTCGCATATTCCAGAAATCTTTTGCTGCCGACATAACTGACACCCTGCCTTCTCTTCAGTTTGAACTGGCTGAGTTGCAGACCTGTGATGTGCTGAAAGACACATTCAACTCCAACTGTCTCATAGACTTCTATGCTTCCCTCCCAAACGAGACCTACCCCAACATAAGAAAGCACGCACTGAAGATGTCCACAGTTTTTGGGAGCACATATATCTGTGAGCAAGCTTTTTCACGCATGAAGCTGATAAAAAATCCGATGAGATCAAGACTCTCAGATCAACACCTGCATCAGTCTCTGAGACTGGCTGTAACTGGGATAGAACCTGACATCAATCTCCTCACCAGTCAGAAGCAAGCCCACAGCTCACACTGATATGTAAGCCTGCTGATTACAATAACTATGCATTTATATTATGAATTTATACATACTATACTATGTCAGTATAGTAATGCTCTTTTTATAGGCAACATGTTTCTTGAACAGTGATTTCACAGACAAAATGAACAGGTGGTGCCAAGGCCAAGCAAAGGGCAGCTGCAACAAATGATCATTATATTTCCACAATAATACTGGTTGTCACTTTGGTCCATATTATTTCCTGTTATAGACTGACCCCGGCCCCCCATCACAGAAAGGAAAGTTGATGTGGCCCCCACCGATAAAAGTTTGGGGACCCCTATGTTATGTGATTGTGAGTAAAGTGAGGGCATGGGGATTTAGTTCCTTGTGATTGAGGGACCTAGGCTTCATATAGAACTAATAATAATGAGAATACATTTACTTATGATTACAACACATTTTTAATGAAGGAACTGTGTTACCCACCTCGAAAGAAATCAACAACTTCACAAAATGTATTATTATTTTTAGAAACATGTTATTTTTTATTTATTCATTACTTTTTTTCCTTCCTGATTAGTTACCATTATTCAATTATTTATTCATCTTTTATTTTTTCCGGTTTTAATTTCTTTGTTAATCCTGTTAAGCTTTATTTATTTCTGTTTATATCTTTTGTTTTTCATACACTGATGGTTAAATGAATGAAGTTTAAACCGCATCTCATACTCTTTGTTTATGATGTAATACTGCAAAACGCTGGTGCCATGTTGTTGGAATTGAATCCATTTGTCATCACAAGAAGCCTGATATGGATCGTCTATGTTGGAATTGATATTATGTTGTTTATTCTCTCCTACCCGGGAGAGGTGTCCTTCCTCAGTTTCTCTCCCTGAGCTTTCATCCATTTCTTCCCCGTTAGTTGCTGGCTATATTTTGAAGAGTTTTTCCTAGCCGAATGCAAAGGTTTTAGAACAGATGGCGTTCGTAAAGCCCCATGAGACACATTAGTAAGTTATGATATTGAGCTATATAAATGAAATGTGATGGATTTGATTAAGTCATTTTAACTCCTCCATATTTTTCCACAAACTAAGTTTGTACATGTATTGGTGACAGATTATTGAAATGACCCTTACGCACGTTTGCTAAAGCAAATAAGGACATAATCTGTGTCTTATTTTATTGTGGCTTTGCATAAACAGACTTTTGATTGCCAATTTCAAGCAATGGGATGATAAAAAGATGTGAGTATTTCAACAGAATCGGATTTATGCGTCACTCTATAAAACATGGTGGGACCACTCGATAAAAATGATTCCCTTTAGTCGTCATTGTATTCCTTTTGCTTTATGCTGTGACAAGTTTGTGCTATATACACAACTGTATTTTTATAATTGTGTGCTTTTTACTTAAATGTTGCTTTGGCAACACAGACCTATTTGTTGGTCATCCCAAAGAAGCAAATTAAATTGAGTTTCCCATGGATCATTAGTGGGGACACACATGAGTGCAAGTCTGTGTATATGCATACAGTATGGCTGTGTGAAGAAGTACTATAAACATTACAACATTACTGCCTTCAAACTGGTATCTCCAATGGTTGTTAAATCCATTGCACTAACTTTGCTTTACAAGACACCAAGGCAACACTTACAGAAGCAAACTCCTGTGACTTCATGGATTCGAAAATCAACGTCATTAGCGTAAGGACCTTTTACGACCTAAATGCAGCACACTGGATAGCAGGAAACAGTTAATAATGAAGTGTAATACCAAAATCCACAGGTACAGAGCGATGTAATCTATGCAGGAAAGATTATTGTCAAATGTGAGTGTCAGATAGAGAGCAAGCAGGAGACAGGTGGAGGCCATGTGGTGTATCAGGGAGCCGGTAAATAGAAGACACAGGCAAACATGAACCAGGCTGCAAAAACAAATGGTAGGTTTACCGGGACACAGGCGAGTTAGACAGGTCAGGTACAGGCAGGATGGGCAACAGAGAATCAGTCTGGGAAAGAGTGCTGGAAGTCTTTCATGAAGTATAGAACAAGCTGGCAGTGAGTGACTGCGCCAGAGAGTGTTATATACTGGCTTGATTAACAATGAGAAGCAGCTGGGAGCCCAGGTGGGCTGATGAGGTGGGATGCCAGGTCAGGGAAAGAAGCAGACTGTGACATATATTTTACACAGTCATTTTGAGTGTCTTTTGAGCTGAGGGCACAGGGTCTCCAAGAATACAAACAAAGCAGTAAGGGTATATGGAAAAAGGAAAAATAAATATTAATAAAAGAGAAAAGAAGAGAAAAGAAGAGAAAAGAAGAGAAAAGAAGAGAGAAGAAGAGAAAGAGGAAAAACAGGAGTAGAGCGGTGATGGATATGACCTGTGGCTGTCTCTCAGTGTGTTTACTGCTGCTGCCCTGGGCTTACTGTCCTGGTAAAAGCAAATTCCTCCCCAGGACACTGTGTCCTCATCCTTGAGTGAGAAATAATTTGCATAATCCTTGTTAATGCACTCCCTGTAAAGATCCCTGGTAATCATCACTGTAGGTATCAGTTTTTTATTGGATTTCCCTCAGTAAGTCATGGATCAATGGCACAGAGAGGTAAACAAACCTTATGTCATTTTACATACATGTAATGATAATGTAAACGGAAGCCATTGTTGGAACAAGCTGATAAGTAGCTCTGCAGGCTGTCGAGGGATGGTGAGGTGTGAGTGGAAACACTGACCCTATCAACCTGAGCCAGCAAGCCCAGTGTCTGTTGACCTCCTCATCTCTGGTTACCCTGTGTTCACTTGAAACCGGCTGTCAGTCAATGCACAACGAGAACACACACATGCATGATCCCCATACGTCCCACTGGTGAGGAGGCGGCTCTCATTCATTCCCCTCGGACTGTAACCTCAACCTCTGTCACATCCGCCTTCCTCCAAAAACAAGAGATCGGCTTACATTTTGTTTTTCTTGCCCATATCATTCTTAACACAGCTCTATATGACCTTCACAGGCTGGATAAGCAGGAAGAGATATTGTGATATGAGCTCATGGACGTGCTCAAATAATGTGCAATATTTACATTTTAGGATTGAGGCTGGCAATGTTCCTGAGAGCAACTGCAATATATGAACAGATAGAGCGCCAGGGCTTTAGGTCAACACCACTTTTACAAGCTTACTCAGCGGTTGGTAGACTCATACATTATAGTGTAGTTTATAAAGTAGCTTTCATTGAGTTTTATCTCACTTCATATGTATACATATCCTTAATAAAGAGTTAACTGATACAAATGCTGATGATAATGTAAGGCTAAGCAATAAAAGATGATTTTTACTTTTCTTAAAAGTACTTTAGTACCGGATGTTAAGGGTTGCTGTTAGGAAGCTTAAATATGTAGGTTTTACTGGGCTCTGACTCTGGATTAGATTAGATATACTTTATTGATCGCAATTGGGAAACACTTTTGTTGCAGTTGCATGTAAAAAAGGCATTACACAAGAATAGAAAATTAACATTAAACAGTAAATAGGTGCATATTAACTATATGAAATAGAGTAAAAGTACACTGTACAAACATCTACAGAAGTGAGAGGAGTTTTTTCTACGATAGAAAAACATACTGAAGAAACTATAAACATATAATATATACATGACAAAGCGTGCAATAGAGGTGAAGTTTAGATTAAAATGTGAACGCAGCAAGGTACATTGTGAGTACAATATGTACAGTTTCACTACATATTATAGTGTTACATGTTTGTGGGTTTTCAAAACATTAATCGTAGAAAAGCTAAAAATGTATCATTTTAAATGCCAAATGATATTACATTAGAACTGAGTTCACAGCCGTTATGGATTGGTGCCAAAAGCTGTGGCACGGTTCGCATTACATTCAGGCATTCACTGACTGGCTCTGACTGAAAGACAACGTTTTCCATGCACTAAAACACACAATACTAGTATTACTATAATGTTAATGCAACTAGTACACGTTAACTGGTATCTAACAGGATACAGGTAAATACTTGTGTATAGTGTATAGGAACGATGTTAGTCATGTCATGTGATTGGATCAGATCAAAGGTCAGAGTTTTTCCTTACTGAGGATAAATAATTAGGCTGCTTCCCAATCAGCTTTTAAGTCTTTTATTGAAGAATCGATGTACATATGGATTATTTTTACAAATCCTGATAATTATCGGGGTAGTATTAGTGTCCAATTTAGTTATTGATGCATTAAGTTTAATTAAACTGGAAATGTGATGGATGAGCAACTAATGCTTTTATAACACGGTTACATATGCCAGGCATGCTTTACTTGTGTTGTTGTTTTCCTTCCTGCTCTTTTCTCTTCTCCCCCTCTCTTCACTGCAGCTAATCAGCAGCTGATCAGTACCTGCTGGTGCACCTGAGACTGATGGCTGATTAGATCCCCTCACCCTCAGCTGGCCTATCAGCAGGCAGGGCTGGTCATAAAGGAAGCAGCCAGGAAGCTTTCAGTCTCTCTGACCTGGGCCTGCTGCTGACACCATAGCCTGCATGATCCGTTTGTTAGTCACTGATTCTAGAGAGAATCTTGTTTCTGTTTACTGTGAATGTGTGTGTAGTGGGAGGTGGAGGTGTTAGGTAAGTTTGGGGTACCCTCTACATTTCATCACGTAGTTAAAACCTGTTAGACACACTAGGTTAGTGGATTGTTGCCACCCCTGTATTTTGCGTTGTTCCATCCTTAGTAGTGCAGAGAGTGAGTGTTTTTGTTTGAGTTTTTGTTTCTAAGGATAGATTTAGAGATAGGCCTTGTTTTTTTTTTTTTGTTTGGCACAATCTCCCTCGTCTCCTCCTCCTCACTTAAAGAACGTTTGTGGCAATATTCTGTTTTAAAAGGAATACACCTTTTTGTTAACTTTCACTTTTATAAAGGGGCAACAGGCTAAAGACAAACCACAAGCAGGTTCATGTTGCTACATTACATTATAAGACTGGAATTGGATGAAAACAAAACATTCACTTCAAATGATTGTAATTAAAAATCTGAATGAGTCCAATTTAAAAGCTCCATCAGTACATCAACTTTCAACATCATTATTTAGTGGTGTACAATCCAAATATAAATCTTACATAATGCAGCTTGAACATAAAGATAATAAATCACACAGTGTGAGGAGTGAGCAATGGCATTTGAGAAGAAACTGTTAGCTTGTAACACTTGACAAAGCGTTGGCAGAGTGAACACACCTCTTGATAGTGCGTTAGCCGTAAGTATTGAAGTGTGTGAGTAGTTTACCCCAGGCTGAGCTCAGCAGAAGGATTGAATTAGGAGCAGGGAGAGGCTGAGTGGGGCTAATTGGGAGCGACGGGGCCTGGTCAGTGTATTAGGACACAACTGACCGGAGCAGCTCAGGTCAGCCTCACAACCAATCTACCTTACTCACAGTATAGAACATTTCACTGTAGCAGGGTAGCTGATGTTGTAGTTATACCCCTTCTCAACGAGGGACTTTCAGGAACGGGTCGGAGCATGAGACAAACTGTTTTTTAGTGTTTTCTCTGCTGCAAAAATTGGTTCAACTGGGACACCAAGTGTTTGCCTGGCCAGGAACCAAGATCCAAGAGCCATATCAGAGGATAACATCAGAAGCTGAGGCAGGATTTACGTGGGCAACAACAGTTCACAGTGAATACGACAGAGATACAAAGTTATTGAAGGAGTGGTACTTGCAATTTAACTTGGCTTTGTAAGTGGGCAAACTTTGACCGGCATTTTTGTTGTTGTAATGTACATGTCATGCCCCTAGGAAGAGCGACAGACGTTGAAGCAAATGTTTGTAGTGGCCAAACAGTGGTACTACAACCTCTGTGTCCGTCCATGACTTCATTGTGCCCAAAAATACTTTTTCGTATTGACTTACATCAGCCGATATATATTTTGGGGATAAATCAAATACCCTGTACGAACACACAACCCTTACTTAAATTATGAGGTCCTTATAGTTGTAAAATGCGCTGAAAGTTAAATTCAGAGTTATTTAACTGTGAATTGGTGGCTGTAGCTGTCGCTGAAAAGGTGTGCCAATTTATTTGTTGCATTAATATTTTTGTATATTATTGTCATGCAATATTTTTGGTTTAAGGTAGTTTTATGTTCTTATTCTTTCTCTATTTCATATATAATTAGGTTAAATGTGAATTAATAATTTGATGCGTAATAATGACGTAATGACGTGCACAGGAAGTCTTGTGATAAACGTAATAAGTTGTTGGGAAGACGTGCTTTCAGTCTTTTGGACCTGCGCTGCTCATGGAGCAAGATGTGTGCAACAGTGTGTCCGTAAAGCCTTAGCAGCTCCTGATTTTCCGGTCAGAAGGCGCACACGGTATGAAAACTGTTTTTTCTGTACATTTTATGTTTAAATAGTCTGTAAGATTTCATATTTAAGTTTCATGAAGGCCACATGGATATTCACGGACTGTAAAAGATATTGGCCTAAGATATTCATTTGTTTGGAAGATGACGATGTTAAGACTGTTATATTTATTTCATTTCAGTTTTTCACGGTGTTTGGTGTTGGTGTTTGGTGTACTTTGTGTCTGAAGACATTAAATATCCTTGGAAAAAATAAACATCACTCTCATTAAGCATCAGTCGATGCGTGGTTTAATTCTGACCAGAAGAAGAGCGTCAGGGGCAGCTACAGTGAAAAACGTCTTCTCCGAGGGGAGTGAAAAACATATCCTTCGAGGGAAGTGAAACTGTCTGCATAAAGTGAAGAATACGTCGAGGAGAGGTGTCTCGACCGAGTGAAACGCAGCATACACCCGACAAGAGCGTGCTCCTGCAGAAACTTCGAGGTGCAGCGTCCGATGGATGGAGGAAGATTTTGCATGGTGACTGCGAGACCGTCGATGGAAGGAGGACAGCGTAAACACCCGCGAGAGGGAACAACAGCCGTCGGAACAACAGCCGAGGTGCATCAGCTTTCCTGTGAAACTCCGAGGGCCTGCGTCTCCAGAGCGTTGGCTTGACGTGGTAGGCCAGCGCGTGGACCTGCCTACTCACACTGGCATCTGTTCAGCGAGGCTGCGCGAGCTGCAAACCAGCGCGGGAAAAGGGCACAGCGCAAGAAGACGGTGCACAGGGACAATTCAGCTGACGAGTAGGGGAGACCGCGTATGATTGTAACACTTTTTTTCTTCAGCACCTAAAACTACCTTTTTTTTAAGCTACATGTCTGAAACGTTTAGGTAAAGTACCCACAGTTGTCTACTACAACTGGCAACAATTTCAATTTCTATAACTATATCACAGACTTTGTGAGATGATGAAAAATACAAGGTGGTCCTTTGTTACAACCTACCCACTACTGGGGTAGGTTGTAACACATACTGGGGTAAGTTGTAACAGGTAGACAAAATGCACAAAAACTAAGGGTACTCCAAGTGATATGCCACAACAACAGTTTTATTTCAAATGAATGGCAGGCAACAATACAATGTGTGTGAATATTGGCAGTGTATGTGCATATTGTGTGTGTTTGTGCATGCATTCTTCAGAGCCATATGGCATTCTTAATCAGTCACAATTGTGACACGAACAAACAAATTAAATGTTTTATCTTAAGTCACAAGGGTGACAACAACAAAGAAATGAAAGACATTCTAAAGTCAAAATAGTGACCACAACAAAGAAATGAAAGACATTCTTAAGTCACACACTGTAAAAAAAAATTTGTTGACTCAACTTAAAAATAGGTGTAACCTGGTTGCCTTCAAATTTGAAGTTGTATGGAATTGAAGCATGAAGTTGGTACAAAAAGGCAACCAGTTCGCTCAGCTAAAGGTTGCAAGTTCGGTGAACTAATGACAGGTCAGGTGAACTGATGTTTGTTTTCCAGACAACTACCATGCGTTGTATGAACAAATGGTCTTGTGGACTGGACTCCAATCTCAATCAATCCAACTTCTAATTGTGTGTTGTATGGACAAATTCTCTTGTGGACCCGACTGTAATCTCAATCAATCCAACTTCTAATTGTGTGTTGTATGGACAAATTCTCTTGTGGACCCGACTGTAATCTCGATCAGTCCAACTTCTAATCGTGTGTTGTATTAACAAATGGTTATGTGGACTCCACTGTAATCTACATCAGTCCAACTTCTAATTAGGCATTGTCTTAACAAGTGGTTATGTGGACTCCACTGTAGTCTACATCAGTCCAACATGTTTATACAGTCAGCTTGACTCAAGTTTTGCATTTATCCAGACTTCAATCTGTTAGCTCTATGAGCATATCAAGTAAGTTACCTTGGTTGCCTTCAAAATTGAAGTTCTTCCAACTTCTTTTTAGGTGTACAGTGTAAAATTACATAAGACTCACTCATATGAGATGAATAACAACCAACATTTATTTCACACTTTTACTGTAAACTTTCACTGTACAAGACACTTGGTTGTGTAGGACAAACAGTGGCAAAAATAAAACATATTTTCTGAAAACAATATACCATAAAGGTGCTGAAGATACACTAGCAATTCTTAAATATAGCGCATGTACAGTACTATACATGTCTACAAGAGGCAATAAAACAGTAATTTCTTAAGCCACGTCTGCATCAGCGTTTGCCGACCAATCAAAAGATTAAGTGCATGTACAGTATATCTACAAAAGGTGATCAAAACAACATGGCAACCTCCAAAGCCATTTGAACCAGTTGCGACCCTCATCTCTCAAACACAAAAGTATCTTTGGCATTAGTGGGTAAAGGTGATGACTTTTTGAGCAATGCTTTTGAGAAACAATACTGCAAAATGTTATTTGGGCGGTTTATCAATACAGGACCTTGATAAGGAGAACTTGAATCAGCAGTGGACAATCATGTTGCCAGGCAACATTGCTCAAAAAGTTGACCAGTGCATCATCACTTGGGGTATGACAAAACATTTAACACAAGTCACTGTTACTGTTTGTGCATGACTGATCAGAGTTCGCCTGTCTCTCTACATCTATCTGAGTGTCTGGCCGTCAGTCCATCTGTGAGTGTGTCTGAGTGTCTCTAGTCTAGTGTAGTGTGTGTGTGTGTGTGTGTGTGTGTGTGTGTGTGTGTGTGTGTAAGCCAACATGTTTAAGTCAGTCGCAATTAAGCATAAGTTGGTAGTCACATCTATCTGAGACATTAAAAGAAAACAAAAACGTAAGCCTCACTATTACTGCTGCTGTGTTCACGTCTGTCAACGTCTGCCAACCAGTGTGAGTGATGTCAGTATATCTTTTGGTTCACTTACCCAAACTACCATACACATCCAGTTTATGTACAAAATACACATCTACAAGGGCCAGAAAAACCAACATAGAAAATTCCAGTCATTTGAACAGAGTTGCTACCCTCACCTTTCAAACTTAAAAGTATAAGCAACTAAACCACTTAAAGGAGAGAAAACGGCATACAACTGAGAACATACAACTCCACTCAAAGATGCGTGTGCAATCACAAGTGTGTGGACATGAGCCTGTTCCGGACACCATTAACTCTTGAGGAGCAAGACTCTGCGCCAATCTTCATTACCACCTTTTGTATGATCTCGAACATGTATCTGAGTCCTTTTGGGTAGTGGATGTTGAGACCATAAAGCAAACCCATCAGCAACGAAAACGCGTGAGGCACATCTTTCAGGTTTCGGAGAATGACATCCTCCTCCAGTGCAAGTGCAACATTGATCACCTCCTTGGGGACAGGGCGCTGTGCATTCTCTGTAAGGATGAGGATTCCCACGTGCATTCCCTTGACAGCTTCACTCTCCTCATTTGGCTGGTGACAGAGCAAAGCAATTGGAATAACATAGCCAATCAGCATTAATTCCTCAAGCAATGGAAATTCAAGATGCATAAGGATATACAAGATGCATTTCAATATATAAATATCTGATGAAAAACAATTGTTAAAGGTGCACTGTGTAGAATGTGACCAGAATGGATACTGCAACTATGCTGCTCTTTGAAACTGTGCTGCATGTTGCCAAATTTAACCTTTTCATGAATATATACTAAATAATAAACCAATATTTACTAGTTTAACCAAAGTACAGTAAGGTTTGCAGCTGAAAATGCCTATTTTTGGAAATTCAAAATGGCGGACCACGGAGAAGATCCCCTTTTTCATGTATGAAAAGTGCAATTTCCCCAGTCATAATGAATACTTAGAATTTGGTGGTGGTGGTAAGTATTCATGAAAAAGGTAACATTTGTGAATGGGCAGCGTAAATTCTGGAAATAAACTACTAAAAATCTTACGCGGTGCACCTTTAAGGAAGAAGGGAATACTAAGTGTGCGAATGTTTTTCCTTGTAAATCTTGTAGGCCTACCTTTGCACCAACCTGCATCAACAAAAGAGTGGTAAGCCTTCGCTACTTTACGTAGCATTTTGAAGTTATACCTAAAACCTTGTCAAAATCAAATGCTTGCCATTTTTCAACTGGTTTTAAGATTTCACTCAGGAGTGTACAATTAATACATTCTATAACTACGGGTCATTGCTTTGGATGAAAAAAAGACTTAAATCAGCAAGTGATAATTCCTCACTTACTTTACAGATTTTGAAGAACTGGGAAGGGTCCTCCTTCAGAAAATGGGGCAGGGCAAGGAGAACAACTGCTCTCTTCTGTTGATTCGAGTTCTGTACAAAAGAGAAATACAAACCAGAAAGGAAATCAGTACTACACAAGCAACTACCTTTTGAAAGTGTGGAGTCAACTTGAATTTTGATAGTTTCTATTGAAATACACAAGTCAAATAGCAAATATATTGCAAAAGGAGGGTAGTTTAGGCAACATGTCGGATTAAAAGAGACAATGTCATGTGTTTTAATTTTAGACAGGTGACCACGATTTGTAATACAATGTCTACCTAGTAGGACTTTCTGGATAAACTGTAGAAGAGAAATCAAAACCCAAATAAAAGCCAAAAGGTGCTGCTACAAAGTAATAAATGTAGATCTACTAGGAAAAGAGCTGCTTAACTTACTGTACTTTGGTCAGACCAGTAAATTAGTTTATTTAGCTAATACTCATGGAAAGATCACATTTGGGAATGGGCAGCTACAATGAGCAGCATAGTTGTAATACATACTCTGAATTCAATCCAACATACTTTAAGTTTATTACATACATTTTTCCCTTTTAAAGGCTTCAGTTGCTTTTCATTAATATTTACTAGGTAAAATAAATATGTACTGGTCTGATTAAATTATAGTAGGCTTTGCAGCCAATATGTTTTTACTTATATTTCAAAAAGGCAGGTATGGAGAATAATCCACCTTAAATGACAACACAAGTCTGTTGAATGAACAGACTTGGTCTAGAAAGACGGACAGTCAACAGGCCTTCTTCCAGGAACTGATTACTTACGTCCTCATCCAGAGAGTTGAGGAAAGCCGGAAGTTCCTTCACAGACTGCCTCTGTCTGTAAAGACGCAGGAATTTCGGGACCATCTCATCCAGGCCGCCAAAAAATGATTGCTGCAGGTTCTTTGAGACAATCCGTCTGAATTCTGCTTCAATCTGCAGTAATGCCAAGAACAGACAAAGACAAGAGAGCCCAAGTTATGACTTTTCTAGCAGTTTCCACGACCACGACAGACCTAAGCACTGATCTCTTGTAAGTACAGGGCGAAGATGTTTAATCTATTCGTAGTCAGTATATTTGAGAATAGATAAGTGCTTCAGTGCCATGGGCCCTACAAGAAGGGACTTTACGTTGGTGCTCAATATTAACATACCTTATTAACAAAGGATGAATGTACTACAATATCACTTTAATAATAATACATTAAGAAAATATGGCACCTACCTGGCGCTCTGTGAAAAACGCTGGCCATCTGGTTTTGACATCTTTGACCAAAGGCTCCTCCTTGATGACTTCCACCCTCCTCAGTGAAAAGGTGTTGTCCATCAGGGCGTCGACTTTCTTCCAGTCGACGTTCTTTTTCTTCATTTCACTCTGTAAATCGTTTCTGTCTTGTTCAAGCAGTCCCATGGTTCTATTCTGAGGGTGACCTGGCAGAAAATTCACCTCGGACCTCATGGCTTTCTTTGGTCTCCTGGAATCCCCCGACGCTGACCTTTTGTGCACAGAAAGCTCCACTGAACCAGCAATGCGCAACTGCTGCCTGAAATTCCCCATTTTGTAAAATATGCTGTATTTCCAGGCAAACCACCCACATGGTGAGCCAGGTTCTTTTAAGCAAGGAAATTTTCCCACCAAAGCTTTTGCAACAACGACACACTCTTCAACGGAAGGGTGGGTCTTAATTTCAAACAGCGCCTCTGCCAATGTATCAAGTATGTCACTAGACATAGATCTAGACACTTCCAAAAGAGAGCCATCTCTGAAATATGCCTCATTGCCACGCTGGAGTCTCAACTCTGTGTCTGTTGGGAACTTTGGAATGATGAAAGGGTCTGGTAGATATCCACTGCGTTTGGGAGTTGATTCTCCAGAGGAGGTTGATGGCAAGCTAGCTGTGTCGAGTGTGGAATCAGACAGCAGATCATCATTCGAGGTGTCCAGATCATTTGAGGACTCTGGGACTTGCTTCTGGAAAACCTTCAAGGTAGTCAGCTCTTCTGTCAAATCAGACATGGATGTCAAATTGCAAAATTCATTGCCAAAGCTTGGGTCTTCAAACTGCACAATCAGCGTTCCATCAAAACGAAGTTCTCTCTTCAGTATGTCGATGAATGCATCAAGCGTGTCTGGAAGGCTTTCAATGTGGAGTCTTCTAATGTCATCTGGTGCAATGATCACACGAAACCGCATAGTTCCTAGTCATGACAGAGAGAATACATAAAAAGACCAAATTAAGCATGCATGCAGGATGTGCACCAACCGGCACAAAATATTTAGATCAGTTAAAGAAAACTGCAAGAATTTGCACGTTACACATTTCCATTTTAACAAAGTTATAGGCATAGTTTTAAAAAAGCAAAAAGTAGTAACAGGGACAAGAGACCAAATTTGAGAAAACAATTAACTGAAATAGGCCGTTAACCATCTGAACAAAAGTGCCTAGTGTTTTGGCATTCCCTTTATTTTTGAGATGCCCATTTAACCATGGGTTCTTCCGGGTGTAATGCTGACCAACTTTGAAATACTTCGCTCTTAGGACTGAAAGTAACAGTCCACTGTGTTTCCAAAATAGTGCTATTCTCTGACTTAATGAGTTCATCCCTGCAAAGTATTATACAAAAATAAATAAAGGAATGCCAAAACACAACAACGTAACCTCAAGTCAATCACACTTCTGTGATATCAGCCCATACAATTAGGAACCCATGCCTACTGTTGTGCAAATTTAACAATGCGTAGAAAGTAGAGGAAATGGCCAAAGGATGACCCAAAAATCACTCCCAAAATTGACACGTCTCCTGGCATGGCCTCCATGTTCTGGACACCATGATGGACACAGCAAACCTTTTTGCCACAGCACACATTGATGTTTAAGCCTGGGTGAACAGCACTACCTAAGAAACTGCAGTTAGGTGATTGACACCCCCTCATAGTACCTGTAGGGGTACACTGAGAAGTCACACGTAGCCCATCGACATCCCCAGCAGAATAACTATTTTAGGGTGGGCCTTAATTACCTCCAAATTCTACCCATTGCTCATTAAATTTGCACAACAGTAGGCAATTTGATTCACAATCAATGTTGCTTTCTAACTGGACAAGTTCATATGACAGATTGACTTGGGGAGGCGTTGCGTTGTTTTGGCATTAGCAATGTAATGTTAACAGAAGGCAGACAACACATTGTGTGTGAATATCAAAAGATCAATAGTTTGGAATATCTGTATATTAAAGGAAACTCACTGAATACTTACCTCACTGAAGTAGAAAAGCCTTTGGAGAAACGTAATTCCGTCCTCTGATGGTATATAATGACAATGGAGTGTAATCATTCAGGTCCTGAGGGTCTACAATGGAGACGTTTAAGGGCTCATTCTTGCACAGTTCATAACATCTGAGGTGATCAATATACCAGGCTGTGAAATGTTCAACAATGAATGACACTTTCTGTGACACCACCAATATTTTGACAATTTTGGCAAAGTTAGGAAGTCCACATGTATGTCCAAAAGATACAACCATGCCCTCAGAATATTTAGTGCCATGCACAATCACACTTGAAGTTAAACCAACAGACTTCACACCAGAGTGTTTCTGTTGAATGGCAGTCCTGACAGAAAATTCCAAAAGTTCTGGAGAAATATTTGTGACATTCACCACTTCCAATTCAGGCTTGAAAACACTTGGCATTCGAAGATTGTAAGCAAGGAGAAGCTGGTGGTGTGTGGATAAAGTGAGCAAAATGTTCTTGAAATTGTTCACATCTCGCACAACTTTCTTGAAATAACCATGCTTGGCTTCAAACCTAATTGTCCAAAAGTCAACTAAAGGGCCAAAGCACCTCACAAGGTGAACATAATGTTCTATAAAATGGTGTTTTGGTTTGATTCTATAGTCAGGAAAAACCTCCCGGAGGAGGCTCCTATGGTGAGATATTTTAGACTCCAAAAAGCACAAAGATTCTTCTGAGAATTTGGGGCTACATACTATCTCAACAATGTCTTTCAACTCCAAGACAATGCCCCATACCTTGTTATGATCAGGGATTAAATGGCCGATTATGAGTGGTAGCAACCGCAGCAGAGTCCAGTTCTCGTGGCCGTTTCCCCCTATGGTCCCTTTGACAAGAGAAGCCTTTGTTATTTTGTGAGGTTTGTTTAGTTTGTCCACAAATCTGTAAGGGTATGTCCTAATGGCATTGTTCAAATCTTCCAAAGTGAAAAACTTGCATGAAATGAAATATTTGAAACAAAGTGCTAGCTCCTCTCTGACTATCCCTTCAAATAAATCATGAAGGATATCTGGAGGAAATCCTTTTGCAGTTTGAAAATATTGTAATCGGTCTAATGGACAGGCTCTCTTTACACCATCAACAATTTTCAAATGCTCACTTTGTTTCAATGTAGACAGACAGTCATCAATTGACTCCTGGGTTCTGAGAGCAAACTTTCCACTTTTCACTGGATGAACTAGTACATCCTTACGATCAGCTAAACAAAACCTGCAGATCTTGCCTTCACTGAAAGACTCCTTAAAGCCAGCAAGCGAATGTGCCCCAAGATTGTCTGCGGAAACATAAACAATTGTGCCAGTGACACTTGCCCCTAGTCTCTGAACAAAAAGCCCATCGCGCTCAAGAATCTCAATATCTTTGATCAGAGGCTCTAGAATTCTCTCATATCCAAAAGATATTATGTCTTTCCTATGACACAAAGTCGCAAGATAGATGGATGACAGAGAGGACCTGTACTGAAAAGGTAAATTAACAATCACCCAATAGATGCCACAAATCTTGTATTCGTTTTTGGCAGTAGCTAAAGGGTCACAGGGCTCAAAATCGTCTATGAACAACCCAATAGCAATGTGAAATTCTTCACCAGAGAGCAATTCATTCTGTTTTCTGTTCAAACTGTCATAAAATGACCTATACTGGTTTGCATGTGACCTTGAGCTATGGTGCTGTAGAACTTTATCAAGTACATCATCTCGATTCAGTAATTCAGAGAGAACACGCAAAACTGGAATATACACAAAAGATCTCCGTCTAGCAGCATCTAGTACATACTCAACTGGTTCAATTAACGTGAAATGTTCTTTGTAGAATGTAGCCCTCTTGTAAGTTGTGCCAAGTTCATGTCCTCTAGAGAGGCATCTGAAAGGGTTTTCTTTCCTAACAATATCAGACACCTGAGCAAGCAAAGAGGCATCACAATTACAGTTATGGAGTTCTAAAATTGGTCTGATTGATCTCAGCGTCAAGTTTTGCGATGAAAGGCTTATTTGATAAAGTTCATCAACTATTTCTTGTATTGCAGATTTAGAAACATGCAAAACTGTCTGCATTCGAATGAATAAAGAAGCGAGACTGTACTTAATACTTTCCTCAATATTCTCTCCATCATACTCATATTCACCATCAGAGCTTGGGCCTGCCTCAACATCATCCCCTAAAGGTGCATGGTCAGCAACAGCATGGCTCTCAATTCCAAAAACAATAATATGGGGTCTTACATCATCTACACTAGGAGCATGATGATACCTGCTCTTGTGAGCTTTGAACGTGCTGAAGACATTTGACTTGAAAGTGCACTGCTTGAAAGGACAATTCACAGTTTCCTTGTTTTTAACATGCTTCCCTAAATGAACAAAGTAGTTTTTTACGTTGAAAGGTTCACAGAAATCACAGAGTTCACATTTCAGTTTCGCATTTACAGGCTCAGAGTCAATTTGTCGAGCATGCTGGGCAACCAAATGTCTCTTTAGGGCAACTTGGGTCTTGAGGGTGCAGGGACAGTCTTTGTATATGCAGGGAAAGGGACAGGTGGTTCCATTGAATCCATGCGTTACCTTATAATGCCGAATTACTGTTCGTTGATTTCCTGAGGAAAAACTACAAAACTTGCAGGTCCACCGCATCAATCAGGGGATTGAATGAATCTTCCACGAACAGTTTCTGAAAAACAAGACAAAACAATGTTTGGCTTCTGGTACAAACTAGGCTGCATTCCTGCAGAAAAAAAGCTTGCCTTTTCTTCCAGAGGTTAGGATAGTAAGCCTATAGAGAATCCGGGTCATCACTTTACTTATACAATTTGGAAAGTATATTGGTATTATGTGAAATAAGAGGTAGCCTAAATGTGATATTTATATACACAGTCCAAAATTTTATGATTTATGATTTTGCAAAGTTATATATCCAATTCCCTTCAATGAAAAGATTAGCTCAACAAACCCATTGAAAAGTTTTGGGCTGAAAGTTCAGTTGACGTCAAAAATGAAATGGAGTCAACAAAAGGGGAAAATAATTTTTTACAGTGTATACGCGCCTAAAAAAAACGCTAAATACGCGACCCCCGGCGCTTAAAAGGGGGTCAGATGCGCCATCCCATAGGAAACAATGCTTTTGCACGCGTCACGTTTTTAGAGACGGATTCTGTGTGAATTTACCCTAAGGTAAATCCACGCTAGACGCATGCATAAGGTAAATGCACGTTGCACGCATGCATAAGGTAAATGCAAGTTGCACGCATGCATAAGGTAAACGCACGATGCATGCATGGGGAGCTGTGTTTTCTAACGGCACACTACAGGCGCGCCAAGCACGATGCACGCATGCATGGGGAAATTGTGTTTTCTAACGGCACACCATCCCATAGGAAACAATGCTTTTGCTCGCGTCACGTTTTAAGAGACGGATCCTGCGTGATTTTACCCTTTGCATGCATACTTAACCATGTCAGAAATTCTAAAGAAAACACAATTTGCCCATGCATACGTGCATCGAACAAACTTCATCAGAGGTAGTTACACTCTCGAGAAAAATCATGCTGGCCGTCAAAGCTAGCACACGACCTAACCTCAACTTCTCAGAACATGTTAACGTTGCTTGCTACACTTCCTAAACCTATGTCACTCAGCGAACATTGAGAACAGTGCAATCCCTAATAAGGTGTACTCTTTGTTCATACTTTTACCGTTCACATTTCACGATATAGCCATTACATATAGGCCTATGGGTAGTTTTTAAAGTGAGTCTGTCTCATCCTGACCTAGCCGGTCGCTTGCTAGGCTAGTCAACCAACTGGCTATTCGCATAACTTAATTGGCGGCAAGTTCAGAATTTCTCCACATAATTATTATATAGCTAGTAATAGTCTTGTTCATGTAAAACGTGCAATGTTCGTTCTTTTCACTGCTTAGGCCTACTTGTTTTTTTACAAATTACGTCTATGACAAATAAACTCTTGAAATTTTGAATCTTTTCCCGCGATTCATATAGCCAATTCTACTACTAGCTATCACTTAAGATTTTGAAACTAAGAGCTAAGTACCGTATGTTTGAATGGTCAGTTCACAGTATTTCGCTTAGTTAAGACAAAAGTCAATCTTTACTAAAATATCTGACGGTAAAAAAGTTAGGTTTACTTACAGTCGGCTCTCTTCTCATCCGCTTGGTCCTTCAATGAAGAGACGGTTGACGGTTGACGTTGACTAAGTTAGCGTGGTCTGCGCGTGTGCAAGATGACGTAACGTGTTGAACCAGAGGGTGAACTTCAACTTAAATTTGAGATGACAAGAATAACTCAGTTGTGCCAACTGTGGATTAGAATTTCAGAGCAAAAACACAGATATTTGTGTTATCTCAACAAAAGTAATGAAAACTTTTGAGTTGAAAGTTCACTTGACTCAAAAACAGAAGTTGAGACAACAAAAAGGGAAAATATTTTTTTACAGTGCAATGGTAACAAGGGCAAACAAATTAAATGCACTGTTAATCAGAATCGCAATGCTGGCAAATGAAATTGGGCATGCCTGGAGTGCATGCCTGATGGGCCCAAACGGTACATAAAATACACTTGACCCACACCTCTTTGGATTTTGAGTTTGTAAATGGCTCCATACAGATGACACAAAAATCCTCTTCTTCAGAAGAGGAGTCATCAGCCTTCACCCTTTTCTTGGCAGGTTTTTTTGCCTTCTTGTTTTTGCTTTTCTCACTCCCCAAGATATTTTTCCTGATGTTTTTTCCTTTTCGATGCTCCTCCTCTTCCAATGCCAGCTTCACTGGTGTGTCAGTGAGGATTTCCGAGCGCCTCTTCTTCCTACCCCTACCTGTCTCTTTCCTTGGGCCTGCTTTTGGAAATGGCCTAATGAGTAATGGACTGAACGACTGACCTGCGATGGACCCTGAGGTGCTTGGCATCTCATCGGAATGCAGGTGGATAGTATGAGTAGCTGGAGAGGACCCTGGAGGCAGGTGAGCTGGAGAGGACCCTGGAGGCAGGTGAGCTGGAGAGGACCCTGGAGGCAGGTGAGCTGGAGAGGAGCCGGGCGGCAGGTGAGCTGGAGAGGAGTTCTGTTGAAGAGCCCCAGATGGATCAGGGCGATCTGTGACTTGAGAAGGTGCAAAGTCACAGTCTTGAAAAATGTTACAATTGTAAGGCCATATGCCTGTGCACTGGAAGCCCGCCTGTATGTTCTTCTGTGTTGCGGCAATTGGAAGAGCGATCCTCACGATGCCTGGGATGTCATAAATGCTCATACTTTTCCCTGGATTCCCCCTCATCCAGTCATCGCTCGCCGAATTCACCATCCTTTTAAACGGACCAAACACACTGCGATCGAGTGGTTGTAGTTTATGGCTGTAATGAGGTGGGAATGTAAGTAGTACAATTCCCTGGCCTTTGCAGAAATCCACAGCTCTCACAGAGATGTGAGAGGAGTGGTTATCAAACAGGAGCAACACCTTTCTTTCTGGACAAACCTTTGTGTGCTTCACAAAGTGAGCGAGGAACAATAAAAAATCCTCTTCCTGCATCCAGCCTGATGAATTAGCACTTCCTGCACTCCCCAATGGCCCGCCCTGAACAAAGTGATCTTTGAAATTCTTACGAGGGAACACAAAGAATGGGGGAATGGTATTCCCCAGAGCTTGCACAGCATATGCCACTGTCACAAGTGTGCCCCTCTCCCCTGACGTCATGGCACCAACCTGCTTCATACCCCGGCGTGCTACTACTCGGGATGGTGCCTGGACCGTTGTCACACCGGTTTCATCGACATTCCAAATATCACTTCCATCAAACCCATTTTTAGCAATCACCTCCCCCAGTCGATCGAAGAAGAGTGCAACATTAGTGCGATTGAAACTGGTGGCCCTTGAAAGGCTAGTTGCCTGTGGACTCCTCAGTGAAAGTGCTTCATGAACGAGCTGAACCAATCAGGCCCTGCCATATTCTTCTCATCCCAGGTTTGTGGATGCTTTAAGTTAAATTCCACCGCAAGTTGATAGGCAAACTTTCTGACCTAAAAGAAATCATAACACAATGTCATTTTTTTGGAAATTGTCTAAATATATGTGTTGGTATTTATTCGACTTTTACCTGATTTTAAATATTGCATTCATCATTCACAAACATGAAGTTGGGCTTGCATGAAAGGTCCAATACAAATTAAGAAGTGTTGAATCTTGCCTTTTCTACCCTAGTCTCAAAACACTTATCCATCATGCTCACCTCACGTGGAGTTAGCCCAAAATATATATCAGCTGCCTGGGTAATATATGCGGACAAAGTCTCCTCCTGCTCCCTGTTGAAGACCTGGTTAGGACTGACGTATCCTACACGAGGAAGGTCCATCGATCCCTGGTCTTTCAAAGCTTTATATTTCCGCCAATATCTGCCTAAGGTGACATGGCAGATCCCATGGGATTTTGCCACTGCCCTGACTGACTTTCCTCTCTGAACTTCCTCTGCTGCTCTTTTTAAAAGACTGGCATCGACTCCACGCTTTGTTTTCCTGACCCAAGTTCTAGGCATTCTGTAGAATTATTAAAATCACAAAAATGTTCTTAGTTGTATGTAAGGGGATGGTTGTAACACTTTTGAAACACACGTTTCAACCTACCCCGCCACTGTCACCCATTGTTTAGCTAGCTGTATCAGCATGGTGCTACGAAATTAGCAGGAGGTTGATACACCATTCTTTACTAGAGAAACTATAGTTTAACTTGATATGACTCATACAACATTACCTACAACGGTAGAAGTACTAAACACAAAATTATCTTGTTATTTTTTTTTACTTTCTTACCTCAGAAGGAGCTTCCGCCCATCACACCGGCCTCAGTGATTAAAGCACTGGAGACTGACTTTCTTGACACAAACCCAAAAGAAAAGACAATATCACAGGAAGACATTCAATTTCTACACATGTTGAATGACAAGGTCAGGCACAACGACGCTGGACATCTGGAGATGCCACTACCATTTAGGGCGCGTCCTCAGTTGCCAAACAATAGGCAGCTTGCTACAGGGCGCCTGAAACATTTAAAAAGAAAAATGGAGAAGAATCCTAAATACAAAGAGGATTACATCAAGTTCATGGACTGTGTGTTTAAAGATGGGGATGCAGAAGAAGCAAGTGTGGACCCCAAAGAAGGCAGCACATGGTACATTCCGCACCATGGGGTGTATCATCCCAGGAAGCCTGAAAAGATTAGGGTCGTATTTGACTGCTCCGCCAAATTTGAAGGCACTTCCTTGAACGACCATCTGCTCACAGGCCCAGACTTAACGAACACTCTGACTGGAGTCCTGTGCAGATTTCGCCAATACAAGATTGCAATCAACTGCGATGTGGAAAAAATGTTTCATCGTTTCCACGTCAGCCCAGAGGATCGTGAATACCTGCGATTCCTTTGGTGGGACAATGGAAATACAGAAAGCGACCCTAAGGAGTACCACATGCGTGTTCACATATTCGGCGCTGCATCATCGCCGGGATGTGCTAACTATGGCATGAAACACCTTGCCACTGAATATGAGGAAGACTTACCACTGGCAGCGACCTTCCTTCGCAAGAATTTTTATGTGGACGATGGGCTGGTCAGCGTCACGTCTGTTGAAATGGCCATCCAGCTTGTCAGTGAAGCGCGACAGATCTGCAGCAGGGTACAGCTGCGTTTACACAAATTCGTCTCCAACAACAGAGAAGTTTTGGATGCAATACCAGAGAGTGAACGTGCCAGTGCTGTCCAAGATGTAGACCTGAATTACAGTGAGCTTCCGACACAGAGTGTACTTGGCATAAGATGGAACATTGAGCTGGATACATTTGCATTCAATGTCGTCCTCACAGAAAAGGCAGCCACACGGAGGGGAACAGTAGCCAGTGTTTACGACCCACTGGGATTTCTAGCTCCCTACCTCTTGAACGGTAAAAGAGTGCTGCAAGAGATGTGCAGACAGGGCGTGGGATGGGATGAACCCATTCCCCCTGAACTGAAGCCAAAATGGGAAGCATGGCTCCAAGACTTACAGAGTCTTCAAAAAATTGAAATTCCAAGATGCTTCATCCCTGAAACCCTCGGCACAGTCAGAAAAATTTAGCTGCATCATTTCTCAGATGCCAGCACTAATGGCTATGGCCAATGCTCATACATTAGAGTTGTTGCAGATGAGAAAGTGCACTGTGCATTAGTCATGGGTAAGGCCAGAGTGGCACCCATAAGGGTTACCAGCATTCCCCGCCTTGAGCTCACAGCAGCAACAGTCTCTGCTGCTGTTAGTAACACCCTCAGAGAAGAGCTGGAGCTGGAAATAGATCGAGAGTTTTTCTGGACCGATTCACAGGTAGTGCTCGGTTACATAAAAAACGAAGCCAGACGCTTCCATGTATTTGTAGCCAACCGCGTTCAGAAGATAAGAGACACAACTGATCCTAGTCAATGGTTCTATGTTGAGACGGGTAAGAATCCAGCAGACCATGCGTCACGGGGCCTCAAGGTGGCAGAGCTGCTAGACTCAAGTTGGCTGAGAGGACCAGATTTCTTGTGGCAACAAGAACTTGTCACAGACCAAAGAACACCAGAACTTCTTGTGGGCGACCCTGAGGTGAAGGTCTTGAGAACTGACGTGGTTGAACAAGAAAACTTCCTGAAAAGAATCTCAAGGTTCTCAGATTGGAACACAGCTCTCAACGTGACTGTGCGAATCCAAAGACTGGCACATAAAGACAGAACCGGTCCCATCAGTGTTGAGGAACGAAGAAAAGCTGGTCTTGTGCTAGTCAGAGCAGCACAGAGAGAGGCCTTTGAAGAAGAACTCAAATGGTTCAGCCAAGGGTCATCAATATTGCCAAAGACTCACAAGATGCATCAACTTGATCCAATATTTCAAGATGGATTGCTCAGGGTAGGAGGCAGACTAAGAATGTCTTCTGCATCCCTGGAGTTGAAGCATCCAGTGATCTTACCTAGGGAAGGCATTGTCACCCAGCTCATTCTTGACCACTGTCACAAGAAGACGCAGCACCAAGGCCGAGGTCAGACGTTGAATGAGCTCAGAGCCAATGGTTATTGGATATTAGGTGCTAGCAAGATAGTGGCCAAGCATATCAAATACTGTGTCACTTGCAGAAAGGTGCGTGGTTCGGCAGAGCAACAACGTATGGCGGACCTACCCAGTGACCGAGTCGATCCCTCGCCTCCGTTTTCATACACAGGGATTGATTGCTTCGGCCCTTTTTATACCAAACAGGGTCGTAAAGAATTCAAGGGATACGGTCTATTGATTACCTGCTTGAGCTCCAGAGCCATCCACATAGAAATGTTGGAGGATCTCTCAACAGACGCGTTCTTGAATGCTTTGAGGTGCTTCATAGCTCTTAGAGGAGCAGTAAGACAGATCCGCTCTGATCAGGGGACCAATTTCCTTGGAGCTAAGAACGAATTGAAGAAGGGTCTGAAGGATCTAGACAAAGAGAGGAGGATGATGGTCTGGTGCGCAAGGTTAAAATCCAGATAGCACAAAGTAAATTAGGAAAGCGAGGTGAACGCTTAACTCAACCAACCTTTCTAGAAAGACCAGTTCAAAAACTAGTAGTACTAGTTGAACATTATTAGACAAGTATCAAAAAGCACTTTAAGCATGCTGATCTTTAGTGTTTAAGATCTTACACAAGAATAAGTGGGAAAGTGGTTTTCTTATCTTAGGGAAAATTCCAAGATTTAATTCCAAGTTTCAAAAATGAGTAACATAAATCTCTGGATTTTGGTGGCAGTGTAGCTGTCGCTGAAAAGGTGTGCCAATTTATTTGTTGCATTAATATTTTTGTATATTATTGTCATGCAATATTTTTGGTTTAAGGTAGTTTTATGTTCTTATTCTTTCTCTATTTCATATATAATTAGGTTAAATGTGAATTAATAATTTGATGCGTAATAATGACGTAATGACGTGCACAGGAAGTCTTGTGATAAACGTAATAAGTAGTTGGGAAGACGTGCTTTCAGTCTTTTGGACCTGCGCTGCTCATGGAGCAAGATGTGTGCAACAGTGTGTCCGTAAAGCCTTAGCAGCTCCTGATTTTCCGGTCAGAAGGCGCACACGGTATGAAAACTGTTTTTTCTGTACATTTTATGTTTAAATAGTCTGTAAGATTTCATATTTAAGTTAGATATTCATTTGTTTGGAAGATGACGATGTTAAGACTGTTATATTTATTTCATTTCAGTTTTTCACGGTGTTTGGTGTTGGTGTTTGGTGTACTTTGTGTCTGAAGACATTAAATATCCTTGGAAAAAATAAACATCACTCTCATTAAGCATCAGTCGATGCGTGGTTTAATTCTGACCAGAAGAAGAGCGTCAGGGGCAGCTACAGTGGCCGTGGTGATTTAAATTGCAAAAGCGCATGCAGGAAGATGGAGGAGGTAAAACCATCACAAACACAGCACAGACTTTGGACAGAACTTGTATTAATAAAAAAGCGGTAGCCATTGTCACTGTTTTGTCCTCCAGCTACTTCTGCATACTTTCACATTGACACATAATTTAAACTTAAAAGCTCCTCCAGGACTGTGCATTCATTCACTGATTGTTGATATCTTTCATTACTCCATTTTTTGTACCTTTTCAGGCATATTAATGGAAGTAGTATTCAAACTTTATCGTTCTCCAACCAATACACATTTTATCTTACTGCTTTGTTAACTACTTCTACTAATTGAACAGGACTGCTAGTTCAACCACAATACTTCATTGGTTTCAGAGCTTTAAAGGGGACCTTCCACTAAAAAAAGTTTTTCCCTGTTGTTTTTGACGTAAGATAGGTCAATATGAGTTTGTGAGCTATGCTAGGTTTGAAAACTATGGAACTTGTCTGCTGTATGCAACAGCCAATGAAAGAAAATAGGCGGAAGATATGGCCAATCTGAAGTCTCCGTCAGTGTTACGTGCCTAAGCCTAATTATTATTCATGGCTCCACCCACTTGGTTTGTAACCGCCCATAGAATTTTTTACAGAACCAGGCAGAACGAAATCCGGTGACTAGCAGACCCGCTTTCCAGACGCAGATGATTTGTGGAGCTGTTGTGGGAGTTGAGCCGCAAGCACACTGATTGCCTCGGCAAAGCAGCAAGCTAACGCTATCAACGCTACGCTACCAAGCTTTCAGGCTGTATGCACACTAACTTTACCTGAACTGTGCAGAAATACGGAGATGGTTTTTCATCACAACACGTTAACCTCTTAAGCCCAGACGCAGCAACTTGTAAGAAACAGCGTCTCAAGCAGGGGCGTCTCTGCATTAGGGGCCGGGCCCCTGCATTAGGGGCCGGGCCCCACCACTAGTGGCCGCTGTGGCGCAGTTCACGACATGATCAATAATTCGATTTCCACTAACAAGTAATATTATGTATTTTATTTCGTAACTAACATTATTGCGTGTTTATTACATGATATGACATAATATGACAATGGTAGCGCCAGTGGTGGGCCGTCAGGGCCAGCAAGGCCTTCTCTGCTGGCCTAAACATCATCAGAATTTAAAATAAATTTTGATATATTTTTTCCACAAATACGTATTCAATTATTCCCCATAGTCTATTCTCTTCATTTTATAGCGTTCGTCTTGGCTGCGCTGCTTCCAGCCTCAGAACGAGATTTGGAGGGCTGGCCTTTATGTTAGAGCTTTTATCCAATCATATTTCAGCCATAATGTGTTGCTAGGGTCAAAGAAATCTGCCCTTAGGCCTTCAGAATCAACAGTGCGGGCGGCTGTAGCTTAAAGTGAACGCAAACAAAACGGTGGCGTTAACCAATCAGATTTCGAGGTGGCGACAACGGGCCAGCTAGCAGGCGTACGCTAACGTTAGCACGTGCACATCTTCTGATTGGATACGCACTATTGAGAGGCAGAGCTAGGCAGTAGGCAGAGCCATACAGTCTATGGGCAAAGCTAGCAAACAGAACTAGAACTTGAGCGAGCTAATTTGTGTAGATTTCTACAAGCTATTTTTTTCAACCCACAATGGCTGAAGGAGAAGAGATCAATTTGGTCGAAGATATAATTACAACGCCATTTTCAAAACGAACTTTTCAAGTAAAGCTACACATCTTGAAAAGGGAACGACCAACTCCAACGCTAGCGAGCCTAGCACAGCAGGGAAACTACGAGTGGTACCCCTGGCTCACAGCCTCGGAGAGGCACTGCAAATTGTACTGCCGGGAATGCCTGGTATTTGCAACTGATCGATTTGGTGTTTGGAGCCACACTAAATTTGCAAACTTGAGTTGTCTAACCAAGGCGGCAACGAGACACCAAAGCACAGCTGGGCACTTGGAAGCACTGGTGCTTTTGAAAACCTTTGGGGACACCCGAGTGGATCTACAGCTCAACGAACAAGTGCGCAGGGAAACGGAGCTCCACAACGAAAAGGTGAACAAAAATAGGGAAATATTGAAAGACTAATTGATTGTGTCCTGTTTTTGGGTAAACAGGAACTTTCATTTAGGGGACACGATGAAAGCGCCGAGTCCAGAAACAGAGGAAACTACGTGGAGCTTCTTTCTTTTCTTGCTGAGAACAACACAGATTTGCATTACCACCTGTACACAAACAACATGTTTACTGGGACGTCAGGCAAAATACAAAACGACCTGATTTATGCTATTGCTGAAGTGATGGGAGAAGAGATCAAAATGAAGATTAAAAAAGCACCCTTTGTCGCTGTTATGGTGGACGAGACGTCAGATGTGGGTAATGTAGCACAGCTGGCACTTGTTCTGCGTTATGTGACAGACACAGGTGTCAAGGAGCGGTTTGTCAGATAATCTGATTAATTAAGTTAACTGTAAATGCTGATGTATTGATTATAAATGCTTCGGAAATATTAATATAACTCTGTTGTACTTGACTATGTTAAGGTGATGCAATGCCCAGTTATACTGCGTTTCTGTCTAAATGTATAGTTTCTAGAGCCATGGCGTCATAATGATGGTATTAAGAGGTGGAATAATTCAGGTAGGACTGTGTAGGACATCACTGAAGGCCTAGGTGTGAAATGCACGGCCCGCCACTGGGTAGCGCTAACTGTCTGGTACATTCCAAGTCGCTTCCTGTATGTGTTGAGTAATGGTCGCGCTTCTCCTAGCAGTCTTCCTCAACGGGCAAGGGGCTGGCCCCTCAGCCCGTTTAACCAGGTTAGCAGTCAAAAACACAGTGCGCTGGCTCAACGCGATTTCAATGATGAGCGGTGGGGCACAACGGTTTTGGCCCCATAGCCAATGAAAAATAATAGAAGGACATACGTCACATTAACATCCACCGTTGATGCAGAGTTCTGTACAGTTAGACCAATCAGAGTTATTTGTTTGATGCATTTTTATTTGAATTTTGAACGAACCAATAGTAATTTGTTAATTCCCTTTGCCCGTGACAGTCAGACATTTTGTCAGTGCAAGTTTCTGTTCTGAAGCAGCAGGTGCCATTTTGTTCTTTGCTATTGAGTCAGACCTTTATAGTTGTATATTACTTACATTTCTTTTTTTGTGAGTTAGTTGAGTAATGTTAGTGAGTAGCTGAATGACCTAATCTTAGCAAACACTGCTCAACTTTACGGCTTGTTCGTCTATCTAGGCGGCGCACGTTCTTCTCCCCAATTGTCTTTCTCTCTCCTTCTTCGCTCTCCTCAAACTCCGCAGCTCCACACTTTTCTTCTACTCTCTTAATTCCCACCCTGTCTTTCTACCCATCCTGTCCAGCTAACTAGGGCAACATTTTTACTTCATGCTATCTGCACTAACCACATATCATATGAAGTCTGAGATTCCACGGATTCCATTGGTATAAGTCTCATCACTGTATGAACAAAACTCACTGAACTAGCAGCCAAGAAAGAGCAAGAAAACTGCTTCCCTTCACAGATCCATAGCTCTGAACAGTCTTTGCTGTTTGAGATCAAAAGTTGTGTTCAAGGTCATACAAACGCTGCTGAAGGTCATACAAACGCTGCTGAAGGTCATACAAACACTGCTGGAGGTCAATCGATGTCTCTGTGTCACTTTGAAATGATTACTGATAATCTGTGATTATTTGTAATAAATACGGCGCAACATAGACTGTATATAGATGGGCGCAACAAGCGAAAACATTTTTTCAGTTTTTTTAGGGGCGGGACATTTGACAAATCTCTAAGCGGTTGACCAATCACAACAGAGTCGCCAGCTAACCAATCAGATCAGAGTGCGCTTCTGCAAAGGTGGGGGCATGGGCTCTTCAGAGCGTTTTCAGACGGAGTGAAAAGTGGTCATTTATGTCCAGGCAGTGTGAGGAAAATAAAGCACTTTTTCAACATTGAAGCATGAAAACATGTCATAGTGGAGCAACAAAATACATATATGGACCTGAAAAGTAGCATGATAGGGGACCTTTTAACTATTTTAAAATCCAGCAGTAAACGCACTTTTCTTCAGAAAGTCTTTCCTTATTTCGAGATTTGCCTGTTACCAAGTATTTGACACAAGATAGAATAGAATCGGAGGATGAAACCCTCTTTATTATTCACATACAGTGGGGCAAAAAAGTATTTAGTCAGCCACCAATTGTGCAAGTTCTCCCATTTAAAAAGATGAGAGAGGCCTGTAATTTTTATCATAGGTATACCTCAACTATGAGAGACAGAATGAGAAAAAAAAAATCCAGAAAATCACATTGTAGGATTTTTAAAGAATTAATTTCAAATTATTGTGGAAAATAAGTATTTGGTCAATAACAAAAGTTCATCTCAATACTTTGTTATATACCCTTTGTTGGCAATGACAGAGGTCAAACGTTTTCTGTAAGTCTTCACAAGGTTTTCACACACTGTTGCTGGTATTTTGGCCCATTCCTCCATGCAGATCTCCTCTAAAGCAGTGATGTTTTGGGGCTGTCGCTGGGCAACACGGACTTTCAACTCCCTCCAAAGATTTTCTATGGGGTTGAGATCTGGAGACTGGCTAGGCCACTCCAGGACCTTGAAATGCTTCTTACGAAGCCACTCCTTCGTTGCCCTGGCGGTGTGTTTGGGATCATTGTCATGCTGAAAGACCCAGCCACGCTTCATCTTCAGTGCCCTTGCTGATGGAAGGAGGTTTTCACTCAAAATCTCACGATACATGGCCCCATTCATTCTTTCATTTACACGGATCAGTCGTCCTGGTCCCTTTGCAGAAAAACAGCCCCAAAGCATGATGTTTCCACCCCCATGCTTCACAGTAGGTATGGTGTTCTTTGGATGCAACTCTGCATTCTTTCTCCTCCAAACACAACGAGTTGAGTTTTTACCAAAAAGTTCTATTTTGGTTTCATCTGACCATATGACATTCTCCCAATCCTCTTCTGGATCATCCAAATGCCCTCTAGCAAACTTCAGACGGGCCTGGACATGTACTGGCTTAAGCAGGGGGACACGTCTGGAACTGCAGGATTTAAGTCCCTGGCGGCGTAGTGTGTTACTGATGGTAGCCTCTGTTTCTTTGGTCCCAGCTCTCTGCAGGTCATTCACTAGGTCCCCCCGTGTGGTTCTGGGATTTTTGCTCACCGTTCTTGTGATCATTTTGACCCCACGGGGTGAGATCTTGCGTGGAGCCCCAGATCGAGGGAGATTAGCAGTGGTCTTGTATGTCTTCCATTTTCTAATAATTGCTCCCACAGTTGATTTCTTCACACCAAGCTGCTTACCTATTGCAGATTCAGTTTTCCCAGCCTGGTGCAGGTCTACAATTTTGTCTCTGGTCTCCTTTGACAGCTCTTTGGTCTTGGCCATAGTGGAGTTTGGAGTATGACTGTTTGAGGTTGTGGACAGGTGTCTTTTATACTGATAACGAGTTCAAAAAGGTGCCATTAATACAGGTAACGAGTGGAGGACAGAGGAGCCTCTTAAAGAAGAAGTTACAGGTCTGTGAGAGCCAGAAATCTTGCTTGTTTGTAGGTGACCAAATACTTATTTTACAGAGGAATTTACAAATTAATTCATTAAAAATCCTACAATGTGATTTCCTGGATTTTTTTTCTCATTTTGTCTCTCATAGTTGAAGTGTACCTCAACTCTCACAGGCCTCTCTCATCTTTTTAAATGGGAGAACTTGCACAATTGGTGGCTGACTAAATACTTTTTTGCCCCACTGTACATGCACAAAGCAGAGCACACACAGTGAAATTGGTCCTCTGCATTTAACCCATCCTAGTACTAGGAGCAGTGGGCAGCTATTGTGCAGCGCCCGGGGAGCAATGGGGAGGGGGGATTGGAGGTGTCCGGTGCCTTGCTCAAGGGCACCACAGCAGGGTCTAGGAGGTGAACTGGGAGGTGAACAAGAGGGTAAAGCCGGATATTCATTGTTTTCACACATGACATTTTGTCCATTAAGTAAGTCATTTATCCATTTAAGGTCAGGCTGCTGAACTGGCCCCACAGGACCTGCAGACCCTGTTAGCTCACTCCATAAAACTGTGAATTGAGCCAAGAATAACCCCAAACACAGACAGACAGATTATAATCAGATTATTCACTACATAAAGATACCGTTTCTAGGGGAAATGTTTATCTCAAAGTACAAGACGGCTAAAACTACCATCTTGATTTGTATTTTTACATTATCATAGCACCAGATGCAGTAGAGGGGACTTGTTGTTGAAGTCTGTCTGTATTTAGTTTTACAGTATCTTTATGTGCTGAATAATCTGACAACATAATGGTTTGTTCACATCTCTTATATTTAGCATCTATTTCCTACATTTGACCATGCTCACTACCTGTTAACTCCTTTGCTCCGATGGCTACACTTAGAATGCAAATGTGCTGCTGTTCAGTGTGAGAAAGCGGAAGCTGAATGTGATCATTAATTGCAAGCCACAATGCTTCCATAAGGAGAGGGCATGGCTGTGCATAAAGAACCTCAGTACACAATGGGCTAAACATCTCTCACAATGAAAGCCTGTCAAGGGAGGGGAGTAGCCTCTACTGTAATGTGCAACATGAAAAATTTGGCAACAAGTAACATTGTGAGGAAAAAGAAGGAGAGGAAGAAGGGGAGACTTTGACCTGGAGAAGGGAAAGTGGGTACTCTAGTGTATAAATCATCCAGGTAGAAGGGCAGCTATTTACTCACTGAAATAGAATGTTGCAGAGATGAAATATGTTTGTAGGCCGACGAAGAAGTTAGCATCACAAGAACTCCCCTTTACTGAGAGCAATTGGGTTTTTTTAATTAGATTTTGGAGAAAATATAATCTGTAGCAAACACACATTAACGTTACTTTCTTTCTTTATTCAGCATTTTATTCTCCACATATTAAACACTCTTTTCTAATATTCCAAACATAAATGCAGCTGCCAGAAGTAAATAGCTAACGTTAGTCATCAAGGTCATGATGACATTTAGTAGTCTCATGCATAGACTGTATATATAATGTAGCTACTACGAATGAGCTAGCTGTTAAAGACATGTAAAAGATTCATACATTCAGCAATAAGTATTTTATATTGTGGGAAAAAAATGACAAGTATTGTTTTCAGAAACGAACCAAAAACTCATTAAAAAAAACATTGAGGAGGGAGCATGGCGGTGCTAAAAATGTTAGCTCATTTCCTGGTTTAGGATTCACTCCTGCACCACTCTAGACAAGGCCAGAGACAGACAGCAGAAGGAGCTTCAATTCCTGAAGCAAGAAGGGAAGGTGATGCAAACAGTCCTCTCTCTTACCACAAATGGGATTGAAACACTGACCCAAGAGAGAGGAGCTCTCCTCCATGAGTCGCAGCCCTCAGAGCATGAGAGTTTGGAGTCAGCATGTAAACAAATCATTCCCTGGCTAACGGGTTGAGGTTCAATTAGATGCACTGCCTAGCCAACGGACTAGAATTCAATTATGTAAAGAACGAGTTACGGTTGAAGGATGGAAATAAACAAGGTGCTCTGATGTTTTATTCATCCCACACCCCAAAATACCTCCGCATTTAAAAGCAGCAGCAGCAGTCCGCTTTAGCTTCAGTCTGGAGTCTTTTTTGCAGTGTGCATGTTGCATGTTAAAGACTTTTAATGAGAGGGGTTGCAATTTTCATATTTGTAAGATTGGTGTCATTTTAATTACCCTACCGGAAGAAGCTAATAGAGATAACAGTTAGACAAAAGTGAATGCATTATCACGTACGCATTTATTGTCCTATATGGAAAACATACTGATGTCAGTAGAGTGTTGATGCAATGTGGGGATTCTTAACAGTAACTAAACAAATAAATACATGGTTTAGAAAACACTACAAAAACTCTAAGATTTCAGTTTTGTTTGTGACAAAATTACTACATTTTCTGTGACTGCTTCACTTTAAAAGCCACGCCATGTTTTGCTAGTTTAATCATTTCAATGTGAAGGAGCAATACCAGAATAATGAGGCAGATGCATTTGAGTCCATTCCAAACAACAACAAACAATTTGCATTTTGCACTGTTTCAATAATTTAATTGTATCCGTGGCATCACGGCGACTGATGTAAGAACAAATAATACAGTATGAAACTATTACATAAAATGTGTCACATTAAACCAGGAAAGTACTCTCAATAGGGTGCACATCTCCTCCAGAGGAATTATATCTCACTCAATTCCCCTCCCTGCTCCCCAACAGTTATAATGGGGATGAGGATAACAGGAACTTATTGGTTCCGTATCGTGCCTAACTTTAGTGGATCAAAACATACCAAGGATTGAATTAATCTGCAGATCCTCTGGTTCAAACAAGAAAAAACCTTTCAAAGAATGTCAGTTTTTAAATCATTACAAAAGGTAAAAATGTGGCCTGCAACCAACTAGGTAAGGCTTGTCTTAGGCTTTTGCTACTGAAGCAGTTGATCACTTGAGACCCATATCGACCATAAAGAGGCAGAGAAGTGGACAGTCAATAGCTGTACAAAACACTCAATAATCAGCTTTTCAAGAATTGTAATCACCGCAACTATGGCTAAGGTCCTTCAACACGCTGTCATACGGTACATGTTTACCAAATTGTCAATAAGATTAGAGTAGACAATTACAAACACACACATGTATGCACACACACACACTTTAGCAAAAAACATTTTGGTTACGCCTTGTGGAAAACATTACACCGCTCAGCCATAAAGTTATGCCCACTGACAGGTGAAGGGAAGAACAGTGACTATGTTTTTACAATGGCCCCTGTCAGTGGGGGGGATATGTTAGGCATCAAGTGAACACTTTGTCTTCAAAGTTGATGTGTTGGAGCAGGAAAAATCAGCAAGCGTAAGGATGTGAGCGACTTTGACAAGGGCCAAATTGTGATGGACGCCTGGGTCAGAGCATCTCCAAAACTGCGGCTCTTGTTGGTTGTTCCCAGTCTGCAGTGGTCAGTACCTACCAAAAGTGGTCTAAGGAAGGAAAACCAGTGAACCGACGACAGGGTCATGGGCGGTCAAGGCTCACTGATGCGCATAGGGAGCGAAGGCTGGCCCGTGTGGTCCGATCCAACAGAAGAGCTACTGAAGCTGAAAGTTCTGAAACTGTTAATTATGGTTCTGTTAGAAAGGTGTCAGAACACACAGAGCTTTACAGTTTGTTGCGTATGGGGCTGCATAGCAGCAGACCGGTAAGGGTGCCCATGCTGACCCCTATCATGGAAACAGTATTCCCTAATGGCAGTGGTCTCTTTCAACAGGTTAGGAGCACAACAATGAGGTGTTGACTTGCCTTCTAAATTCTCTATATCTCAATCCATCGAGCATCAGTGGGATGTGCTTGATAAACAAGTCAGATCCATGGGGCCCCACCTTGCAACTTACAGGGCTTAAAGGATCTGCTGCTAATGTCTTGGTGGTCATAATGCTATGGCTGATCAGTGCATACATTCCTTACAAAATAGGAAGTATCTGTGTTTGTTGTATTTATTATTATTTTATTTTTTTGACTAAATGTACTTATTAATTGATATACTTCACCCTCAGGAGGCAAAACTACATCACTAGGCATTGAGTTACAGTAAAACTTCTACATCAACTTTGTGTGGAATCATATTATAAAATTTGACTCAATATCTAACAGTTAGATATGAAGGTATAGTGTTGACAAAAGAACACTTTACATTACATATGCTTATAACTTCAGCATAATAATGCAGGGTTTTTATTTTGCTTATAATTGCAAGAGGGATTAACTACTCCTACTTATCTTTATGAGTGTGACGTCTGTTTTAGTTCTGTGGGTTTTAAATAGTGTTGTCTTCAGTGTAGGTCATGCTGCTGTATGATCTTATGACTGTTTAGAATACCAAATGTGAACATGGTAAATGCAATGGAGCTGGGGGGGGTTTAATTTAATTCTAAACCAGAGGGACAGTAGTCATGCTTCTCCTCTGTATTTCTCCCGAGCTCGCTGCACGCTGACCCTCGCAGCCTGTGGCGTCATTTTAACATGCATAGCAGCAGCTCTCAAAACGCCCACCACCAATGAATCATGCATACTCTCTCACACACACGCAAACACACACACAACATTTAATCTCATCCACAGAGCCGACAGCTCGTTAATTTTACACTCTGTAAAGGCGTGAAGAGCATTGCATCAATATCTAATACAATCACTTTGCTGAGACCAGCAGATAAAAACACACACAGAGAGGTATACAATAGTTAATCATCATAAAAGGTGTGTGCGGCATGTTATAAATGATTATGTTGTAAGTACGTACAGTATGTATGGCTGCAGTTGGGTTAAGCCTGAACCTTAAACACAGATATCCATCAGTGCTTTGTTAGCATGATACACGTGAGGTGGTTCCCAGAACAATCGGAGCATACATCCAGTAAAAATATAACGTTTCCTGCTCAGATACCCAGCAGGTTGATCTGGTCCTATACAAAAACACAACCTGCAGAAGTAAAGGAACAGTAGAGCGATGAGGAAATGAAAGGACACCCACTCTTTTCGAGAGCAAAGATACCATGAGAATTATTTTCATCTGGGACATTTTCACACAAATAAATATTTATTTCCAGCTGATAATACTCAAAGATACAACACAACATGGATATTTGGTGTTTCAAATACTTTTCAGTAGGAAGTGTACCAAATACTTTAAATAATGAACCACAAAGAGAATAGATAAATGAGTCCAAATGCATTAGCATTTTACCACATCCGGTTCCCTTGTCTCAAATTCAGCATTTCTTTCAAACTGGTTTTGGTTAGATGCCTAAAACAAGAGAAGCTTTTATGTCTTTAAAACCACGGGCTGCTAACAAGTGATTAAATGAGACTGGTAAACACCATTACATTCATACATACATCACATTAGCTACCTTTAGCTTAGCAGGGTTGTCGTGTGGCCATACGACTGAGGTAGTTTGTTTATAGCCTGACATTACAGTTTCCCTTCTGGTAATTGCTGTGGAGATTATCCTGCTAAACAAAACTTGCAAGTACCAAAAACGTGTTTGCAACAGATCTAATATCCTGTAATATTTCTGGAATCCAATAAGGGAGCCTTTGCTATACTAACTTTCTGGTGGGCCAAGAAAATCACCACTCTAAAGATAGAGAGGTGTTTAGATTTGTAAGTCCTTTTAACACAGTCCAAGGGCAGAAAAAGGGAAAAGTATACCATTCATTGAAGTGGTTTTGAGTATGAAATGATAGAAGTTATATTTAGACATTCCCGTCTTTTGGTTTTGTCTCTCTGTAAGACGGGAGTTGGAGCGCTTGATAGATGGGCCTTGGGTCCTGATTGAAATCCTACAGATGACAGAATCATGAGGGTATAGACCTTCTCCTGATGCTCTCTGTACCTGAAAGGCATCTTCGCAGCCGTCACTGCAAATGATTCATGTGTGCGAACAATACACACACACACACACACACACAAATGTAGGCCCAAGCCAAGCTGGGCGCGTCACCTCAGAAGGTCAGCGTATGGAAAGATGAAAGGTGACACCTCCTGACACTGACCCCCCCTTCTCCCTCCTGTTCACAAAGGAGCTGGACAATGGGGACAATACAGATACACAACCCGGAGTCCCAATCAGCTGCCACGTCGCATTTCAACATGCTCTCCTGTCTCAGGTTGATGTTGTGCTGAAATCCCATCCCCTCCCTTACATGGTCGGGCAGATGTCAGCAGCTGTGCTCATTTCCCCACTGATCGCTATGCCAGCAGAATGCAACTCTATTGATTCCGTATGCTATTAAAAAGGGGAAAATATCTCTGGCCAGAAGACACTAAGAGGGGAGGAAATATGAAAATATTTGATGGAAACACTTGATACACAACTTGATCTCACCATGATGCTGATGAAAAGCTCCCTATAGGGAGAGAGCTGCACAAAATCAGGCGCAAACCTTTTCTCCTCCGAGTGAATAATAGTGTACCTTGTAAAAAAATCAATTAGTTGGCGATTTAGCAATTTACAAGGCAGCATATGCATGAAGGCAGATTCTGTGCTTACATTACCCAGAAACCTCACGCACTCCTGCCCCATATTCGACTTCCTCTTTCACCCCTTCTTGCACCTTCCACAGGGTTTCCCTCTTTTTCCTCACCTCATATCCCTCCCTCATCTCTCCTTCAACTCTCCCGTGTCCCTCCATTCCCCTCTGATCCCCTCCCCCTCCTCCCTCCCCCATCAAATGGTAGTATGTATCTGCTCGCCCACTGCCGTTGGCTAGGGCGGCGCTTTGAACCCCAGGATGAAAGAGCTGATCCTGTAATGAGAATCTTAATGTCGAGAAGCTGTTTGGCTCTAACACACACACACACGCTCGCAGACACAGACACACATTCTCGGGCTTTGAAAAACAGATTTTTTTACATTGTGGCTACGCTCACAGCTCGACTGCATGTCTAATGCAAACTATTTTGAAATTCTGCTGCTGTATGAAAGTTAAAGGAGTTATGCAATTTCAAAGTATCACTCTCGCTTGATGGATTGAATTTATATGTTAAAGGAAAAAACGAAACAAATGTCTTTTTACACAAATAAACAACTGACACGGGTGTTAGGAGGCTTAGAAATCAGCAAACATTCATTTCACACTAATTAGGCATGACCATATATGATCGCATCACAGATTCTATAAATTGGGCCTGGAGCACATCCATACATATAAGAGAGAAGGTAAGAGATGCACAAGGATTATGTATTTGGAATACATTTCCATAAATGAAGCCTGTTTTTCAACAAGAAAGACAGGGCAAGAAACCATGGAGGTGTAATGTGTTATAGTTGGTAACCTGCTCCAATGCCTCAAAAAACTGCTGTGCAACAGTTCACTTAAGGGTCTTTAAAACATAAATATACAGTCATCAGTTATCAAAATAAAAGAGGAATTACTAGAAATGGGAAAGGATTCAGGAAAAAAATATTCAAACTGCTGAAACTCCATTTATGGGGCTAGGTTGTTAGCGCAACAGATAGCTATTTAACACAAGAGTCTTCATTGAGAGACTTCAACACTCATCTTTTCATATTCTTTATAAATATAACATTTTCCTCAGCAAGGCCATTGCTTTGATCTCACAACATTGTGTAAAGTTTTAAAGAAGTGTGGGGCAAGAAAAGACAGATGTCAGATGGGTTTTAAACTCATTTCAGTATATTTTGTTTCCCTTTTGATCTTATGTATTTGCCATGGTTTGTGTGTGCAAAATGTTCCTGATTAATGACGGATTATTAACATTATTTCAAGTGTGCGTACTTCATTTAACCTCCTAAAAAAGTGAAACATTGCAGTAACCATTCTCCTCAAAACATAAATGGCAAATTAGTAGTAAATAAAGGTTATTTATAAGGAACACTGTTGTTTGTTGTCCTTGTGTTGCCAGATCTCATCAGTCACTTTGCACAAAGCTATCCTAACCAATCATTATGAAAATAGATCAATGTTTTAATAATTTAAACGGGTACACAGCTATACTTGTTGCACTTCACATCAGCATTTTCTATACAGTAGCACTTCAGTCATCTTATCTCACTGCTCTATGATAATGTCCCTTGTGGTTCCCAGCTGCAGTGAAACCTTTTTTGGCTGCTCGAAGGTTCTATTTCAAAGCCACGTGGGAGGAATGTGAGTACTGGTCAAGAATGTGTCATACTTTGAGTGTGTCAAACTATCAAAACAACTCCTTTGAGGATTCCAAAGAATGCAGGAGGGCAAAATAGGATGCGAAGTAGCTGTGACCCTTTACACGTACAGTCAACGAGTGCAAGCCATTGTCAGGCTGACAATGGATAAGGTGTGAACGACATTCTTTGAAAATCATTCTCTGTCTGTTTACATACTCAGATAGATAGATACTTACATACACTATGATGTATTAAATATGTCAGTGTTAAATATGAGAAATCATATTACGAAGGTTAAAGAAAGAAAAAAGGATTTATTTTGTACATCTTGGGGCAAAAGTCTAAGAAGATATCAGAGGGGTCGATACTGCTGAAAGGTTTGGAGTTGGAGTTGTGGAATGAAAGCCATATCGACCCGCAGAGCAATGATCTGAGGCTGACGTTACTCCAGCCGACAGATTTCCCAGCAGCACTCGCTCTTGAGGAGTCCTAAAAACGGCACAGATGTGAATCTTTCCATTCCACCTTGACCTTTCGCTGAATATCGCATCAGAATGCCATTTACTCTCCCAGCTAGTGAAATATTTAAAGCGTAGGAGAGAGCTGCAGGGCAGACTCCTCGCGCCTCTCTTTTCTGACAGAAATATGATGGCAGGTGCATGATCCGACTGCGCCATATATATTTTGACGAGAGCTATAAATCAAACATTGGTGCACGAACAAAGAGTATTTTGGTAAAGTCTTTACATTTATGATTTACTGCGTCTGCAATCAAACCTCAAACAGCCTCACCTGCTCCTCCAAGAGCAAACACTGATTATTTTTAGAAAGCTTTCACATCTGTTCTCAGGCTCATCGGTCCTCCTAATCACTTCTCATTCCATCAGCCAATAAGATCATGAGCAGGAAGTGGAGAAGCGCAGGCAGAGGAGCAGTGATGGATGCTTTTCTTAATACTCCTCAGAGCAACTGACTGACCACACTTTAACTAGCCTCCGTCTATCTGAGAGAGGAATTCTCCAGTGGTTAGTCATCCATCTGTACATACTCACGTCACATACAGAAACACATGGCAACCAGCACTGAATTAAATACTGAATTCATACACCCTTTTTATTTGACTCATTCATACAACAGGCGATCTAGAAGCTAAGAAACTGAGTATACACAAAACCCTGCCTTTCTTAAATACTGTAAACCTGTCCATAATAGGACTACATAGGACAAACCATGTTTGGAATACACGCTTAATTTAAACAAATAGGCCACACCTTAGTGTGGGAAGCAAACTGTTCCAGCTACAAAAACTTCAGGCGAAATGTCAAACAAAATCTCATATGTCCTATGTCTTTCCTGATGGATTTCTTGACCCTCAAGGACAATGAAGACCTAAGGCCTGTGTCTGCATGGCCTCTTTATATGGCAGAAGGTGCTAGCAAGCATGGCACTTAGTAGCTCCTCCCAGGGTTTCATCCAAAAAGTAATTCTAACACTTTTTAATTGTTTATACCACAATGAGGTTCGGCCGATTGTCGAACCTCAGATTGAGGAGGAACAATGCGGATTTCGTCCTGGTCGTGGAACAACGGCCCATATTTTACTCTCCCAAGGATCCTGGAGGGGGCCTGGGAGTACGCTCATCCAGTCTACATGTGCTTTGTGGATTTGGAGAAGGCGTATAACCGGGTTCCCAGGGAGATACTGTGGGAGGTGCTGCAGGAGTAGAGGGTGAGGGGGTCTCTACTCAGGGCCATCCAATCTCTGTACTCCCAAAACGAGAGCTGTGGCCGTGTTCTCGGTAGCACGACGGATTTCCGGTGAGGGTTGGCCTCCGCCAGGGCTGCGCTTTGTCACCAATCCTGTTTGTGATATTCATGGACAGGATTTTGTGGTGTAGTCGTGGGGGAGGGGGTCTGCAGTTCGGTGGGCTAAGGATTGCACCTCTGCTTTTTGCAGATGATGTGGTCCTAATGGCTTCATCGGTCTGTGACCTTCAGCACTCACTGGATCGGTTCACGGCCGAGAGTGAAGCGGCTGGGATGAGGATCAGCACCTCCAAATCTGAGGCCATGGTTCTCAGCAGGAAACCGATGGACTGTCCACTCCAGGTAGGGAATGAAGCCTTACCCCAAGTGAAGGAGTTCAAGTATCTCGGGGTCTTGTTCTCGAGTGAGGGAACAATGGAGCGTGAGATGGGCCGGAGAATCGGAGCAGTGCGAGCAGTACTGCAGTCGCTTTACCGCACCGTTGTGACGAAAAGAGAGCTGAGCCAGAAGGCAAAGCTCTCTGTCTACCAGGCCATCTTCGTTCCTACCCTCACTTATGGTCATGAAGGATGGGTCATGACCGAAAGAACGAGATCGCGGATACAAGCGGCCGAAATGGGATTTCTCTGCAGGGTGGCTGGCATCTCCCTTAGGGATAAGGTGAGAAGTTCAGTCATCCGGGAGGGACTCGGAGTAGAACCGCTGCTCCTTCGCGTTGAAAGGAGCCAGTTGAGGTGGTTCGGGCACCGAGTGAGGATGCCACCTGGGCGCCTCCCTAGGGAGGTGTTCCAGGCACGTGCAGCTGGGAAGAGACCGAGGGGTAGACCTAGGACCAGGTGGAGGGATTATATCTCTTCACTGGCCTGGGAGCACCTTGGAATTCCCCAGTCAGAGCTGGCTGATGTGGCCAGGGAAAGAGAAGTTCTGGGCTCTCTGCTGGAGCTGTTACCTCCACGACCCTGATGGATAAGATGGGACAAGATGGATGGAGATGGATATTTTTTGGTGAAACCGCTTTTGTGCGAGAATCAGAAGGAAAAAAAAGTCCCAATCACTGAAATGATAAGGGTTGTGGGTCCTTGTACAGGGCTAGCTTGTTAGCATGCTATCTTTAGTAAATCTTTCTTCAACACACATCATCATTGACTAAACTTCAACACTCTTCACATTCTGTTGAAAATGTTTCAAACAAATATTGTGCCTACCGTATATGTTACTTAACTTTTAAAAGACTTTCGGATTATAACAACATGGAATTAGTTTATGTAGGTTCGGTGTGACAGACTAGCATTACCCCCTTGCCTTTACAATCTGTTTTTGCTACTATAATTTGTTTGACATTGTTTTTTCATCATGAGCACCAACTGTAAGATTCATGCTCTCACTTTGTATGAATGAGCGACAGCCGTGTAGTCTGTATATCTGTGTATGGTTATAAAAGCACAATGCAGTTTGCTTGTCTTTGCTAGGATAGTTTCTGAGTGACAGACATAGCCAAAAATAAGCTTCTCCTTCAACTTCTACTGTGACATCAGCAGCGCTTTTCTGAAAAGTTAAACAAAAAAGAAATCTAAAAATCTAGCACAAATGGAAGTTCGCTCAGAAAATAGATGCAGGGTGCAGAGATCTTTCTCAATAAGACATCATGTGCTCTCTCCCCTCATTGGAAACAATTTAAAAAAAACTTTTATGCAGACCCTTAGAAAATAGAATCTGACTGCACTTTTTTTTTGTCTGTGACAGATGTAAAATTGGAGGGCTACAGTGAAACACTAAATGCTATATAATTCAAGTAAGGCTTCCAGTCTGTTGCACCTTGAAACTGTGATGAGTATGTTATTGGCACCAAATTGTGTGTCACCAAAGCTGCATTCACTTGATATGTGATTTGCTCTATGCACACCGCGAGGCGCAGAGAACTTCAATTTTCTGTGGTTTAAATCACATATCCTTAGCATTTTCAGAATTAGGACAGTTCTTATCATGGCTGCTACCTAAGGCTCCCGGGTGATTTCATTTAGTTAGAAATATTCCTGAGCATAAAATACCATTCCACTGCAGCCATACTGGGTAACAGAGCTTTGAAAAGCCAACAGTTAATTCAGTGAAATTCCTCTCTCATATCTTAATGCTGCACTTAACACTGGTACCATGTCCTTGTGCCCTATCATTCTCCTGATGGCACACACTATGCACAGCAACAGCAGAGTTGAACCAAACATGATAAGTTTAAGGGTCTGTTCTCCCTCTACTCTGATTTGGTATCACCATTGCAATTTGTGAGTGAGAGTTAGCCTGGCCAAAACAAATGTAGCTTATCTCTACGGTGCAGAGGCAAGAGCAGTTACACACACAGGCTTAGAAAGGAGACTGTGCCCGGGCTTCCTATTATTAGAGCAGAGGTTTATGGTAGGAGAGAGCTGCAGGGAATCACTGAGATTAAATTACACAGACGGGGAACATCAAATACAGGAGAAACTTCCCAGGCTCTAGAGAGAATGATGGGCTTTGGATGAGTGGGGAATAGAGAAGAAGAGATATCGGCGCAATGAGAGAAAGAGAAGTATTACAACAAACCCATCTTCATCAACTCCTGTACGCTTGGTTGATTGGCCTCGAACACCATCCCAAGGAAGGCCTTGATAAAAACCATAAAAATCTGACTCATCACAAGAGGACCTCAATGAATATTAAAAGGTTTGGAATATCATAAAAGCAGTCTTTGAATTGTCTTAGTATTGGTGTCTTAGTACCTGAAGCATTGGTTAGCCCAAGATACAGAAGAACAGAGAGAGATTTCCAACACATCTTTAAGTGGTTAAACACACACAAAATAGCCGGCCAGCTAACCAATCAGAGCAGGCTGGGCTCTGGTTTCAGACAGAGGGTGAAAAGAGGTGCTGCAGCACAGGCAGTATTAGAAAAATAAAGAGCTTTTTGAATATTGAAGCATGGAGACATGTCCCATTAGAGGTACAAAATACAGATATGAACCTGAAAATGTCCAGAATATGTTCTCTTTAATTAATTTGTTAAGTAAACAATGATGCAAACCACACAAATGTCCTGAAAAGCTGAAACATTTGAATGTTGTTGCTTGACTAAAGGATAATTACAAAATATTTCTGAATAGTTTTCTGTTGACTAATTAATTAATCAATAAATGAACTAATCAGTTCAGCACTAGAACCCTCTGTGACTCACTTAGAGTTCCCCAGTATTTCATATCAAATGAATGTGAAGATACTGTTAAAAACCAAATAAGGGAGATAAAAACCAAGTGCGACAGGCCACAGCTATACATCTACTGCAGTAAAGAGATCTATAGAAACTCCTGACACGGCTGTTTCCCTCTGAATATCTGTATAGGAGCCCGATGCCTGAGGGACCTCGAGGTCTTTTCTTTCACATCATAATAAACAAGGTTATAACTGCGGCACAAGATATATTCAATGCATTTGTTTGCTTTTGGTGAATTCCCCGGTGGCTGTCAACAGCTAATGCAATCCTTTCTGCTTCAGCAAGCCATTATCAGCATGAAAAGGTAAAGGAAATATGTTGTCATGGTTACATAGTTTGCCATCAATGTAGTCTGGAAGCATCTGTGTATTTATCTCTTTTGTCTCACACTTTCTCTGTGCAGACTTGCCTGCTTTTCCAGTTTCTCTTCATGCCTCTGACTGGAGAGGGCAGGGTATCATGCATAACTCAACAGCAGGACCCACCCCAAAAAGGGAATTTATTCCTGTTCAGGCGCTACGTCAGCGTTATGATGCAGGTGCGAGGGGAAAAGAATTGTTCCACGCCGTATTAGCATACAAGTAGTTCCTGCTGTGAAGTGAGGCATGATTGGCTGGAGCGAGCACAAGGGAGGAGGGGTGAGAGGCGAGGATTCTCCTACGATGACGCAGGAACCCTGCAAGGTCTATTTTTAAACCTATTGAAGTGTGCAACACCCTTTCGGTACTGTAACCTTCAACTGTGCCTTCAAACCAAAACAAACAGAGACGAAGAGGAGAAGGCGGGGGGGGGGGGTAAAGTACAATACATACAGTTCTTTTTTAAATTTCTCCAGCTTAGAGAGCCACAATGAAATATGGATTATGTCTCCATATTGCTGAGATGTGGTGCTTTTAGGTTGAATGATTGTCTCGCTTGGAATAAGAATAGGGTCGAATAGATGATCCCCACTAAAACAACTTGGCAGCACTTGAAAGCAGTGACTGACTGAGGTTCTGTCCTGGCCAAACAGAGCACAGTCGGTATTCATTAAAGTCTCAGCTCCGGGTTTATCAGCGAATAACACAGCCTGGATGGGGCTATTTTATATCCTCTTTATCTCCCATCTTTTTTTTCTTTTCAATCAAGTGAACTGTTGAGTTTCCCCGAGTTGCAGATGTTTCCAGCTAGCGTAGCGGTATCTCTATCCCATGAGCTATTGAAATGTCAGACTGCTGGCAAACTCAACATGCAGGACAGGTGCTAACCTCACTGCCAAACGTTCGGGAAGGCAACAGCTCTGATCACAGGCTTAATATAGAAGTGTTGATCAAGGTCAAAACCTACCAGCATCTATCAACATAAGCCAGAAAACAAGTGTCATTTTCTTTATGATATTACATCAGATTATTTGATTCTCCTCTGGCCTACTGATCTAAAATCCTCATCTGTTATCAACTACAATGCAAAACATGCAGTGTCTCTCTCTGTTCCCTGGCATTGTGTTGAAATATGTGGGCCTATCTGTCTTTGTTGGCAGCCTTGTGAGACACAGCGCTGCGTTAAAACACAGTTGAAAAAATCTGCACTTCAGGATGACTCACTCTGGCTTGCCCTTTGCCTCGTAAACACTGTGTTTACAGCAAATCAGTCGTTTGAATATTCAAATGTGAAACAAGTCTGGCAACAGGATTTTGTCTATTCTTCCCATTGTGTTTTGCCAATTGAAAGCAGCTTTAAAGCGAGTGTACAGATATAAAAATTGATGTAAACCTTCTCATCCAACTTTCGACAGAATAGCAACTGTTTTCCAAATGTTGAAGTTAAATTCCATTGAATGTGCACATTCATATATTTAATTTAAAAAACAATCTCGAGTAGGTAATCGACAAAATGGATTTAGAAAGAAAATTCAGCCAGACAAAAGCAGATGCTACCCAATATTCTATAAACCATATTTAAGTTTGCTCACACATTCTTGCCAAGTTAAAAAAGATGAAGCTTTAGATACTACTTTCAGCTCTGCCTTTTAGCTTATAGCTTAGCATTTAAACTGGAAGAAAGTGGAAACAGCTAACATGCCCTGTCTATTTTTATTTATTTTTTGATGTAACCAAAACTTTGAAACAATACATTGTTATGGTAAAAGCAGCATAAAACACCATGTTCACTTTTGGTTTGGAATTCATAAACGAGATATAAAAATATGAGCATTGGAGGATTTTGTCAGCAAGAAAGTGTATAGGCCTAATCGTACTTTCCAAAATGTTGACATATTCTTCTAAAAAGGGAACCTTGCAGTTAAATGTCATAATTATATTTTCAATTGCCTTTCAAATCAAGATCATGACTTGTCTTTCTTTGCTAGCTCTTAAGGTGCTGCTGGGAGGGTTTTACTGCATATTAATAGAGCCTGACTTATTTATGCTAAGCTAAGCAAACCAGCTGCTGGCTATAGCTTCATGTTTTTCGTTATTCAGTTATTTAGTTTTGTTTTTAGTCACATTTCCTTTCAACACAGAATTACCGTTGGCAAAGAAACACCCTTAAGAACGAACAAAATTCCTTCATGTCGACTGCACAACACTGCTAGACCTGTGAGAGCAACAGTGTGTAATATTTGAGGCTTGTGCTAGTAATGTATCTCTCTGAAGCGGGGGGGACAGCACACTCTGCGACGGACAAGATGGAGTCACAGCAAGGCAACACTCCACATCCTGGGAGTCTCCCAGCTGGTGTGACACCAGACCATCTGTGGGCCTGTTTATCCCAGAGAGCCGAGGTGGTCATGTGGAACTCGTGTGTGTGTGTGTGTGTGTGTGTGTGTGTGTGTGTGTGTGTGTGTGTGTGTGTGTGTGTGTGTGTGTGTGTGTGTGTGTGTGTGTGTGTGTGTGTGTGTGTGTTTTTTGAATATAGCTTTCCACTTGATAGACTTCCATACCTATCAAGAAGTGACCATTTCCGATGATGACTAAAATAGTTTATCCGATTCTAGCCAAGACAGTTTATTACAGCATTCAAAATACCTTTTGGTGCAACACAAGATACATACAAATAGAGGAATAGAAAACTGCTTCAGGTAAGTGGCAGGTATAAAAGAATATGTACAAATTAAATAGAACAAGATAAATGTAGTTATGAAAGCAAAGCCCGGTGTCCCTATACACAGCGGCAATGACATCAACTTGGAAAGTTTTAAATGTGACTGTGTCTCACAAGGGTGGATAACAACTTTTCCATCAAAAAAGGGCTGCTCCCCAGAGCGCCAGAGGAATTAATTTCCAACTTCAAGGATTCTGAGCAATTTATTTGCCACACCAATCTAAAGTAAGATTACTGCAAACACATTTCAGAGGCAGACATCCTGTATGCTTCCAGGCCTTATTAAATACAAATACAGATTTATATATGTATGAAGTGGCAAACTTATTCTATCTTTATTCTAACTTGTATACTATTTTTTACGTGGTTTTGACTGTGCATAACGTGCAAAAATCCCTGCTGTAGCTGGTTGACATGGAGCTAGGTTTAACAGTAGCTAGCTAGAAGAAAGGAGGTTTGTGAGACCATTAATGTGACATCATTAAAACAAAATAATTATGTTAACTATTTAAAGTGGGCAACTTCATTTTGAGTCAGGCTTCTCTATGCTAGGCTAAGCTAATGAGCTGCTAGCTCAAGCTTAATATTCATCCAACAGACCTAGAGTGGTATGAATTTTCATATCTAACTCTAAAAAAAAACATTTCTGAACATATGTGATGAGCATCTGACTGACATCTAAATGAACATCTAACTGGCTTTAGGTGTGTCTATCTAGCTAGGTTTGCTAAGCCATGAGGACACTTCTGTTTACATAAGTATTTGATAAAGAAGGGAGGAGAAATTCCTTTGAGCATAAAAACACAATTGTAAGCTATTTCCTTCTCAGAGCTTTGAGTCACCGAACTGCAAACCTGATTATGTATAAGGTGACTAAAGCTGTTGGAACTCTAAACATGGGTGTATTTTTAGCTTGGTCTTTACCACGTTGTTCACGCCTTCACATGACAACCAGGTCTATGACAGCTAACCAGTGTAATTATGACACTATACTCTTAATTTTTTTCCAGTTGGTAAACATACCACCTCGTATTCACCGTGAAATAAACAAAGAAAGGCTCAATTAAACGTGATGTTTCATAGCGCTGCAGTGAGGTGTGACTTATCGTAAATAGCACTTCACCTGTTCTCATGAGGTCACGTGGCTACCGAAACACAAACCTCCACCTTTAAACCCTGAACATATCCAAAGATTACAGTAATATGCCTGAGGATTAGAGTCCACAGTCAAGTCTTCATTTTTAACCGGAGGTTGCCCTCATGACAGACTGGCAACTCATGGCATGTGACTATCATCAGTCAGGCAAAGGATAGTGGTTAAATATTAAAACAAATAGAAGTAACCGGTGTTTAAAAATCAAAAGCAATAAATAAGTCAGATTTCCACAGATCATGTTCAACTGTAGTTTATTTTATTAAAAAGACCAGGGTGCAAATATGAAATTAAAAAAAATAAAGACAAGCATATCATTTTTAAGCATTTAATACAAACTTAACAATATAAACTATTTCAGTCCCTCTTGACATGTAAGACACTGACTCAAAATACTTTGTTATACCGTATTTTTTTATCAAGTATTGCACAATGTAGGTACAAAATTAATATTCATACGATTACATTTTGTCCATTGTATAGCAAAATCTTTTTAACCTTTTAAAAGAAAATACAATTCATCTTTCAGAAAAAGCAAATATTCCTACACTTGAATTCCATCACTAAGGAATACTCTGTACACAATCTGTAGGATATTTGATGTATTTTTTTTTCCAAGATGGATTTCTTTAACAATTATCTTTAAAAAAAGAAAAAATAAGGAAAAGCTGCTGCAGCCATCACAGATCACTGGAGTAGTAAAAAGATATAAATGCAACACCATGTCATAGAAACAATATATACTCTGAATATCTTACAAACTCTGTACTAAATTAAATTATACAATTAGAAAAAGACCAAGTTACCCCACTTAGTAGTGCCAATTCATAAAAACCAGCCTCGTCTTACCACCTGTAAAAAAATGTAAGAGGCCAAAACTTGAAGCTTGTATTTTTATTTTGTCTTTTTAACTTTTTTATTTTTAAGGAGTATTTTCTCAACATGGTAAAAAACGTTGTGCTTGGTTGGCAAAAAGGAAAAAGAAAAACAAGTATGCATGTTGAATTGAAGTAACCAAGCTTGGATGTGTTTGTACAACAAGCCTTTAGTAGAAACAAACTCAAGGGGGCACAGTAAAAACTCCCTTGGGCACATGCGCTTGACTGACTAGACACTATATCCTTAAAAAAGTCAAAATTTTAAGTGTGCGTTGTTGTTTTTCCTTCTCTTTGAGCCACCATCATTCATAAATAACATCTCAATGATGAGTTTAGTTAGCCATGACTGGCTGGAATTGCTGGTTAGAATACTGCATGTTGCTCAGACTGAAGTTCAGGCCATCCATAAGGGACTTGTCGTTGAGGCTTCCGTAGGCCGCAAACACGTCAAAGGCATTGCTGTACTGCAGGGGGCCGAGACCCAGGGAGCCTTCCCCAGGGAACACAGCTCCGGGGCTGGCTGGGCCCTGGAGGTTAGGGAACACAAACTCCTTGGCGTTAGGGGAAAGAGCAGAGGCCTTCTGCTGCTGCTGACCCAGGCCCAGCCCGTAAAGTGAGTGCATGGAGGTGGAGATGGCTTTCTGCTTCAGTAGGGTGTTGACATTCAGCCCCAAGTTATTGGTAGGGGAGGTGCGGGCCACTTTGCTGCTACTGCCGCTGTTATTGTTGTTGCCGCGGCCATTGCTCTTCATCTTGGTGGAGCCGAATTTGGTGGCAGCAAAGGTGGCAGTGGTGAAGGTTAAGGGCTGGGTGGAGCGTGGCATGAAGGAGGGGCTGACGGCAGCCGACTGCCCGAAAGGTGGGGAGGGGGAGCTGGACTCTGAGGAAGCCCCGACAGGGTCGCTGATTGGCATGAAGACCTGGGCCTCAGGGTTAAAGCTGTTCTTGATTTCCTTGTCCAGCTCTGACCCGTTCTCATTGTTATCATCCACATAAAGCACCTTCACCGGTCCCTTCTCCCCAATCTGATAGGAAACCTCAAATGGGTCGATCCACACACTAAGGTCCTGGGGGAGATTATTCCGGACATCTTCAATGTCCAGCCCGCTCTCTTTGGCTGCCTGCTCCACCACAGGGTCCACCTTCTCCCCTACATGGATGCACCTGAACCCTGAACCTTTGTATGGCTTATCCGGATACCAGTGGCCTTCATATTTTTTCTTCAGCTGCCTCTCAAGCTCTTCGCCGAAGATATTCACACGTCGTCGAGGGAGTTTGTTGTATAAATAGGAAATAATAAAGTTGAGTGCTACTTGAATTTCAAGCTGCATAGCTGCTTCAGTGACGAGGGCAATTCTTTTTCAGTCACAGCGTTGCTTTTTCCGATAGTTGCAAAAACTTCCACAGCAGCAGTGATAGGTCTAATGAAAAGTATCTGATTGAGTGCTTGATGCAAAAGTGAATATCCTTCCAGGGATTGGTTTAGGATCCTGAAACAGAGCAAAAGAGAAAAAAACATAAGTATATAAAAGTGTTTATGGTGTAAGCAAAAGACCAAATAAAACACAATAATGACCAATGACATTTCATCTGCGGACACTCCTAGTAATCTATAGTCACCTTTCACCCCTTCCATACAACAGTGCTGTATCTCAGCTGTACAATATCAACAGCTATAAATAAACAGGCCACTGACTCAGAGCTGGTGTCAGCAGTGTATGTTCCCCAGCGGTCTACTGTGACAGAAATACGCAAGCAGGGTTGACCTCTGCAGAGGGAGGAGGGTCTGGTGGAAGGTGTCAAGTCAGAATGATTTTGGATTGCCTGATTTTAACACATGGACATGTTCAAACCAAACTCCTTCCGTTTGTTTTAAAGTGGTAGAATGAGTCATTAACCTACCCAGGCTATTATAATGCTTTCCCCTGCACAGACTATAGGCTACAGTGGGGAGAGGGGCACGCACAAGCTTGTGACGAAATTGCAGTTACATAATCAACATTCAAAGTCTATCCACGGCTATAAAGCCCTTTCTACAACAAAGCAAAGGGCACTCGGTTAATAACATGACGACAGTGACAATAAATACAAGTACTAGAGTCCTTCTCCTCACGTTCAGCTCTGACAATGATCAACTTTTATTAATCCCCAAAGGGAAATTCAGTTGTTCACTCTAGTGATAGTATACAATTACACTTATAGGCCCGAAATACACCCTCACATGCATAAACAGGAACAATATACATGCACTGATGAAGAGGGAAAGGGCTGCCAGTGTTCCGGTGCCAGGGACCAGCTGGGGGTTTGGTGCCTTGCTCAAGTAAAGGGGTGAACTGCCACCTATCCAGCTACCAGTCCACTCTCCGTATAATCAGTGGGATCGGGACTCTAACCGGAGACCCTTTGGTTCCCAAGCCCTGCAGACTGAGCTACAGCCGAACAAGCAGCATTAGATGGTCAGCTCAATGGAGGGTGTGAACAGAAATGTAGCTTGCTAGCCATCTTGAGAGCCAGATAGGATACTGTTAATGTTTAGCTCGACCGGGTGGTTATCAGTGTTACACTGCAGCAAGCCAAAGACAGACAGCTGATAGTTAGGTCAAAGAAAATTGGTTTTAAACTGGAATGACGACGGTGTTGATCGATAGCAAACTAACGTCACGTAGCATTTGAATGAGCTAATGCTACAGCCTGAATATTCAAATATAAAAGCAACGTTCAACAACACAACCCTCGAGTGACAGTTTGAAAATTAATCTTATATTAACAAAATACAACACAACAATTCTAATTTACGACAAAATGAATTATATATCGACGTTAAGGTAGGATTTACTTACATGGAAATTTAAAGCAGGTCCTTCTTTGAGCAGCCAGAGTCTTCTCCAGCAAATGCCTCGAGTTTTCTAAAGGAGATACAAAAATATGTAGCCGTCGTTGTGTTTTTATAATGCTCCAGGCGTTTTTGCTCCTGTGGGGTATAGTTGAATTCCGTGTTACAGGCTTGCAAGCTAACTCCCCACAGCCTGGGAGTTTTTACAACTCTGCCCTTTAAAACTTAGGCTGATCTGTTTTTATAGTAGTCCTCCGCCACGGACATGAAGGAGGTGGTGATACGGCTCGCAGAGGTCAACACCCATTACTTGCTTTCTATTGGCCGAGCGCGAATTCGTCATCAACATTCACCCCACCTACCACTGTGATTGGAAGATTTAGTTCTCAATCATCCGCAAGGGTTCTATTTACGGTAGTGGTTTGCCTTTCATGTGTTCTGGACTATTTTCTTCGAGTACATTTAGATACATTATCTGCTGAAAGCTTTGTTAGATGCAAATAATGGCTTCTGTAGAATAATTGGAAAAAAAAATCTACCACCAAATGGTTGAAGTGAGACAGAATATATAAATGGCAAGCCAAGTCTTAATAAAAAGTGGGTGTTCAGGAGTTATACTTTGTGTTGCATGAAACATATAGCTTAACAAGGAGTCTAGTGTGGTGGTAAGGCTCCATAGTCTGTATAATCACTGTTGCCAAGTAACCACTGAAATAAAACTACATGGCTCTGCTCCTACCACTACAGGGTTAAACAGAGCTAGATAGTTACTGTGGCGGAGGGACACACCTGCCACTGGCTGTGTTCCTGCCCCTCACAAATAACATTTTGAAGTTCCTAGAGCAAGCTGCGTATCTGTAACTGTGGTTATCCCTGTGTCTCTATCAGCACAATGTCCATCACTGAGTCTCATAATTGCAACCTTTCTTAATATATAAATGATTTTCTCACTGTGTACTGCAGTGGCGGGCCGTGCATTTCACACCTAGGCCTTCAGTGATGTCCTACACAGTCCTACCTGAATTATTCCACCTCTTAATACCGTCATTATGACGCCATGGCTCTAGAAACTATACATTTAGACAGAAACGCAGTATAACCGGGCGTTGCATCACCTTAACATAGTCAAGTACAACAGAGTTATATTAATATTTCCGAAGCATTTATAATCAATACATCAGCATTTACAGTTAACTTAATTAATCAGATTATCTGACAAACCGCTCCTTGACACCTGTGTCCGTCACATAACGCAGGACAAGTGCCAGCTGTGCTACATTACCCACATCTGACGTCTCGTCCACCATAACAGCGACAAAGGGTGCTTTTTTAATCTTCATTTTGATCTCTTCTCCCATCACTTCAGCAATAGCATAAATCAGGTCGTTTTGTATTTTGCCTGACGTCCCAGTAAACATGTTGTTTGTGTACAGGTGGTAATGCAAATCTGTGTTGTTCTCAGCAAGAAAAGAAAGAAGCTCCACGTAGTTTCCTCTGTTTCTGGACTCGGCGCTTTCATCGTGTCCCCTAAATGAAAGTTCCTGTTTACCCAAAAACAGGACACAATCAATCAGTCTTTCAATAATTCCCTATTTTTGTTCACCCTTTCGTTGTGGAGCTCCGTTTCCCTGCGCACTTGTTCGTTGAGCTGTAGATCCACTCGGGTGTCCCCAAAGGTTTTCAAAAGCACCAGTGCTTCCAAGTGCCCAGCCGTGCTTTGGTGTCTCGTTGCTGCCTTGGTTAGACAACTCAAGTTTGCAAATTTAGTGTGGCTCCAAACACCAAATCGATCAGTTGCAAATACCAGGCATTCCCGGCAGTACAATTTGCAGTGCCTCTCGGAGGCTGTGAGCCAGGGGTACCGCTCGTAGTTTCCCTGCTGTGCTAGGCTCGCTAGCGTTGGAGTTGGTCGTTCCCTTTTCAAGATGTGTAGCTTTACTTGAAAAGTTCGTTTTGAAAATGGCGTTGTAATTATATCTTCGACCAAATTGATCTCTTCTCCTCCTTCAGCCATTGTGGGTTGAAAAAATAGCTTGTAGAAATCTACACAAATTAGCTCGCTCAAGTTCTAGTTCTGTTTGCTAGCTTTGCCCATAGACTGTATGGCTCTGCCTACTGCCTAGCTCTGCCTCTCAATATTGCTTATCCAATCAGAAGATGTGCACGTGCTAACGTTAGCGTACGCCTGCTAGCTGGCCCGTTGTCGCCACCTCGAAATCTGATTGGTTAACGCCACAATTTTGTTTGCGTTCACTTTAAACTACAGCCGCCCGCACTGTTGATTCTGAAGGCCTAAGGGCAGATTTCTTTGACCCTAGCAACACATTATGGCTGAAATATGATTGGATAAAAGCTCTAACATAAAGGCCAGCCCTCCAAATCTCATTCTGAGGCTGGAAGCAGCGCAGCCAAGACGAACGCTATAAAATGAAGAGAATAGACTATGGGGAATAATTTAATACGTATTTGTGGAAAAAATATATCAAAATTTAATTTATATTCTGATGATGTTTAGGCCAGCAGAGAAGGCCTTGCTGGCATTGACGGCCCACCACTGGTGTACTGTGATAAAATTATCTTTATTATAAGGTCTGTGCTGTTGACTGAATATGCATAGTACAGTAGCAATGGATCCTGGCACTGCTCCTGCCTTCTTGTTTTCAACAGTGTGCATTAAGCTCTCCCCTGTCAGGCCTAAGGTGTTTGACGCCACAGCCTGTTCTTACCTAACATGGTCTCCGTCACCGTGTGTTTGCAAAATAAATACAATGCCACATGAATTGTACAGCTGGGAGGGAGGTGGCAAGGGAGGAGGAGGAAGAGAGAAGACAGGCTGTTCTTTGGAGGGGGGAGCTGAGACAAATAAGTATATCCTGACTCGAAAAAACCCATTTGAATAGTGTATTTCAGTCTGTAAATGTTACTTTTGAGAGCTAATTTCTTGGTGAGCTGCATGGTGCAGGCTCTCTGATTGGAACAGCAGGTCAATGTAATTTAAGAGGTGTGTATGATTGGTCTGAATCAATTATAATGTAGATAGTGTGTTGTTCAAGTATTGTACTAACTAAATCATGATAGCAGACTTGAGAAAAATGAACAAATTCCTCTTCCACTCTTTCCCCCATTAAAATGGACACATATGCTTCAATGTACATTATAGCAAACATCAGAGAGGCCTTAGACATGCTGCTTTATCCCTGGTGAAAATGGAATAATGTACAGAGTACAAAGAGACATGAAGCAGGGAGGGAGAGCTTCCTCAGTCTTTTATAGCTATTCTATAGTCTCTTTATGTTCTGTATTCTTAGCATTACCCCTACTCCCACTCCCTTCTTAGCCTCCTCCGTCAACAGGGCTCTTTTGAGGGTTGGCCTATAGTTTTCACAGTTAGCATACGTTACATGGCGATACCTACGCTAAGCTCTTTTGTTGAGTTTTGTCTTAGTAAATTTCTCTCCGGTATGCAGTGGGATGTTGATACACGGCTATTAAACGCAAATGCTTTGATGCGTTATTTTTCAGACAATACTTTGTGAATCAAGCATTTACTTTAAACATAATGATAAGTTAAAGAGGCCCTATTATGCTTTTTGGGATTTTTCCTGACCTGTAGTGTGTTATATAGGTTGTTGTGCATGTAGATGTTCTAAAATGCCTGTGTTCCCTCCACAGAGAGTTTCTCCTTACTGCCATAACACAATGATATCTCAGTGTGACACTCGCGTTTCTATTGTTTAACGCTCCAACACATTGTACGGGATAGGCTAAGAGGCGTGACATCTCTTAGCGGTTGACCAATCACAACAGAGGGGGCCAGCTAACCAATCAGGGCAGACTGGGCTCTGGTTTCAGACAGAGGGGGAAAAGAGGTGCTGCAGCACAGGCAGTATGAGAAAAATAAAGAGCTTTCTGAACATTAAAGCATGGAGACATGTCTCAGTAGAAGCAAAACGTACAAGTATGAACCCTTAAAACAAGCATAATGTCCTCTTTTAATAACGTTTATATTACAACATTAAATAGCCTGGTTTTAGCGAAAATGCTTGTTTTGGAAGTGGCGAGAATATAGCCAGACAAATTAGACTGTTCTGTTGAGTTTTGTTGATTTGTACGGATTTTTGATATAGTTTTACATGAAATGTGGCCTCTATTTACATCAACTCATCAAGATTTTTTCTTTACATTTGTGTTTTAAATGTGGAAGCATGCTAGAAAAACTAAGCTTTCTTTAAAAAAAAAAATCAACATAACACAGGTTGTAATTGAAACACATATGTTCATTTTGGGGGTTGAAGATATAAATATTGGGATAATTGTGGGTTATCACAATGCCACTGTCGATGATTTGCTCAGTGCTACTTCTCAGTACCATAAAGTGCATTCTCATTGTAGCTGGAGGGCTGCAGTATGCTGCAGGCATAATGGAGATTTCCTCCAGCCTCCAGATTGAGTCTCAGCAGGTGTGAGAGATCACTCGCTCCACTGCCTAGGATCTTGTGTGATGGATGCCCCGATCTCAAACTCAACCCACCATGGGGGCTTTTGAGACACACCAAGGCCACCAGAACAGGGTCGGCTTGTTTTGTTCCCTCCCAGCACAGGAAGTGTGTGACAATGACCAAATGTTCAAACATGTTTCAATTTGGCTGCATCACTAAATATGTTTCCGAGCATTGTAAGAAATACCATGAGGAGATTGAGAATCTCTCTGCTCATTCTCCCACTGCGTTAACTTGGTAAGTCAGTGTTAGTTTTGGCTGTGGGAAGGTGGTGCTTAACAATGACCTATTTGTTATTCTCCACCCGAGTATGGATCTGCTGGTGAGGGGAGAAAGTTTCCTCCTGTTGTTGAGAGTCTATTTGCCTGCCTGGAACCTGGAGGTAAACACAGCTAATGAAGTGAGATGTTTTAGCATGAGTCATGGACATTTTTTAGTGAAGTCAGTTCACATAGACATTTTTTCCCCATCTCTTCACAGAGCTGTGAAATCCTTGTCTCTTCTATCTGGCTTTGAAGCTGCACACAAGCTCTGTTAAATTCCCAGATGTGGTCACTGGAATTTAATCTGATATGTGTAACATCACATGCTCAATACAATAGTATTATGAATTTGTTCCACTCTTTGTTTGCTTACTACAAAGTAAAGAGTGGAATAACCATCACAGCATGACTTTCTTCTGGTTCTATGACTTAACACTCGGGTAGATTTATTAGATCCTGTTTTTTCCAGTGTACTTCAAAGCCCAGGCAGTGTTCGGAAAAGGGGACTTCACTTTTTCACTCTGTCACAGCGGGCTTGCTTCATATCTTTAGCTTTGAATTTCTACCTGCAGGACAAAGCTGAGACTTTTTTATTACCCTTTTCAATTTACTTCAAGCAAATCATGCCCTTCTCTATTTCTTTCCTTGGAAGATGAACAACATTTCAAAATACAAGCAAAAATAATAGATTTCTTTAAAAAGAAATGCAGTTCATCATTAAACCTTGAAATCTGGCTTTCTTTTTATTTAAACATTTTGTGACTTCTAACCAAGTGAGGCAGGATACATTTTTATGTCTACTGCGTAAAGCATCATCAACCAAAAGCTAAAATAAATTATTTTTGATTAATATTAAAACAGGACTAAGTTTAGTGAAAGAAGTAACTTGTTATGATGAATATTCAGGAATTATCTCTCAACTCTGCTGCTTCGCTCAGCTCTGCAGAGCATTTTAGCGTCTTTCAGCTAAGGTTATTTTTTTTCTGACCTATAACCTATCTGTTATCTTATTAGCGTCATTTTCAATCATAGAATGCTAATGTTTTAAGAAAAAAAGGCCCTGATAAGCAATCGACTGTATGCTACTTGGCCAGAACCAAATGGTAGAAAATCAAAGTTAGGAACTAGCGGATGAAAAGGAGAGAAGACCCAAAACTAAAAGAGAGTAAATATTGGCAGAAGGTGTCCAGAAACCCCAGTGTTGCTATGTATCTGACTTTGTGCCAACAACTTCCTGATAACCATTTTAAAAAGGTGGTAATATGTCAGTGTTGTCTTAACAGTTTTTTGTGCTTCCCCCTAAATCAACATTTCAGGCTTTAAATCAAAGTTGGATAAAGACCTGACAGGAAAACAAACCAAGGGTAATGCAATCAGTACAGCTGGAACACAGCAAGGCCTCTCTTTAAAGGTCTGCTTCCACACAGCTCTCAACATGGAGGCAGCTTAGCTGGCGGCTAGCAGCTAACACTGCTAAAAGTGCTATCAGGGCTGACAAAGCAGGCAGTGTTAACCTAAGGAGGAACTTGAGGCTGGCTGTAATGCTTCTGCAATAATTCCTTGGACAGAGACAGTGTTAATAATTAATCTCACCAGTATGTGAGCATGTTGCAGAGCAGCATGCTTGTTAGCTTACAACGCAAATTGAGAATCTTTTGTTGGTTGACCGTCACAGTAGCCATATGTAAAAGTTAATGATAAATTGTAAATGTAGCGTAATGTAACTGTAGCGCAAGAGAAGAGTAAAAAAAACTGGAGGTCATGCCAAAACAAGTTGGGCTGTAGCAGCAAAACCCTTGAGTGTTAAACAACCCACGGTATTCAAATGAGTAAAGTTGTGTTCAATTGCTCATGAACCCAGCTTTCTATTTTGGAAGAATTTGTTTATTTCATCTTTCACATGTTGCATAGTTCTCATACAGGCAGCTGTCACTGGTACCATTTGTTCAACAAAACAAATACATAAGAAGTCAGAAGATAAAACCAAGTGTTAAAGATGTAGATCAGTAGACTGAGGAAGTACGTTTCCACCTATTCGGTCAGATATACTGTAGATGGTGTAGCCTATTCTAACCATATACTGTATTCTCCTACCATATATTTGAGCAATTCACATATTCTCAATGTGCTAAATAGCTGAATTTGATTGTCAACATGGACAAGCAACTGGATTGAATGAATTGGCATGTTATCTAATTTGCTAATTCCACATGCTAGCATCCTGTGGCATACGGTATCTACACATATCTGGCATAATATTTCTGAATTAACTTCTGGTTGACATACGTACACAGAGCTCTGGAGACGAGACATATTCCTTATGTTTCTGTTTCTTTTCAGTGCCGTTTTGTCGTAGAATTGCATACTATTACTGTTTCCTTGTCTCTCCAAACACAGGGTTCTCTTCAGCTGGTAGTTTTGTTATTTAATTAATTTTCTCTGTGCATATATACCATTTACCAGCTGAATAAATGGGCACCTTGGAGAGACAAGTTTTACAGCTCTGTTATTGAAATTGGTCTCGGAAGAGGTGGTGCTCAATTAGTATTCATAGCAGATCTGTAGTGATAGCAATCTAAGATTTCACTGCTCAGTGGAATTTATAGCTGCATGCACACATGCACCTGCGTTATTTATCCTTTAAATTTAAAGGAATGAACTTTAAATACTTCACTGAGAGGATGAAAGCAGGCAGAAAGCAACAAACTTGCAGCACGTATGAGCTTGCAAAAGATTTAAAAGTTTAGAAAATGATTCTTTACACTCGAGCCTGCTGTGTGTCGAGATCCTGTGTAGGTGCTGCTTCCTCTCTAGTTGTTTACAAATGCTGTGGCAGGCGGAGAGAGGCCAGAGCTCTTTTTAACACCAATGCCAGGAATGAAATTAATATAAGCAACAGTAGCCCGCCTCAACACACTCTTATACCTGCATGCGTGCAGACATTGCTCTGTAAGCAGAGGATGAAGTGATGTTTTTGTGGAATAAAGAGTGTATTCATGTCATGTAGCAGCCAGCGGTTTCACATTGGAGCCAGGCAACAGTGTTTTGACCCACGAGACAGATTTATATCAAGCCATCTGGAGGAGAAGGAAGGTTACACAATGGGGGATCAGCTGTGCTCCTCGTATTTAAATATCATTCTGCTCTACTATTTAATTTCATGTTGGGGGATTATGTTTAGCATGCCGGGTGCTGTGTCAGCCAATGGAACAGAACACAGTCACATTAAGCTTAATAACACAAGCATGGCACAGAGACCAGATCACTCCATGTTTTTCCTAATGTATCAGACGACACACTACACGGCAAGGCTGTGCCCATGCAGTCACATCGACTTTTTGAGAAATTCAATTACGCTATGAAATGAACAGCCAGTGCTTGTGGATGGAATGGGTTCTAGAGTGAGAGCCATCTATTGCAGTGGGAATGTGTCACATTCCCATGAATACTGAATGGAGTGTGCTACAGTAGGCAGGCAGTCCCTGTCATTGTGATTTGTATTTTTACCCCCCCCCCCTTCCTCTCTTCCTCCTCCAGTTGGACTGTAACTTTCTCCCCCGCCTGCTGCATGCTTTTTAAGCTACATTTCAGTCTGTGTGTGAGATCCATCGCTGAGCATGCATTTCAATGGATGATGTCAAATTATGCAAACAAAATGCGTCATCATCACAATATATTACCAGAAGCATTAGCATATAGAACCTTGAATACATCCTCTAAGCACCCATCAAAGTGTATGCACTGCCGGAAGTAGCACCGACACTCGATTGAGAAGCCCTCGATCATGTTTGCCAGAAATGATGTCAATGTAGTCATGGCAACTATTCTTACACATTCCCACATGCCACAGTTAGAGTAGCACTCAAGTGCTATTTTTTTCCTGACAAATGTCAGATCTCATCTCTTAAATGGCAATGAGGATTTTTGTATTTAGTTGGTAGTGCAGAGGAGGGAGAGTAGTGTATGGGCAACAGAGAGGAAGCTGCTCTGATAGGGTAACCCTTTGTTTTGTCCTGCCTTCATAAACAGCTGACCTGGATGGGAAACGGGAGGAGATGTTTATGTGTGGCGGAGGTAATGATTAGTGCTGCTCACTAATTCACTCTGTATTTGTATTGTAAACATCCTAATGGGAATTCACAAGGCGCTTGGTTAATGTCTAAAGGGGAGATATCATGCTCATTTTCATATTTGTATTTTGTGCCTCTACTTGGACATGTTCAAAAAGCTCTTTAATGTTGTCATACTGCCTGTGCTGCAGCACCTCTTTTCACCCCCTGTCTGAAACCAGAGCCCAATCTGCTCTGATTGGATAGCTGGCCGGCACTGTTGTGATTGGTCAACCATTTAGAGATTTCCCAAACCTTAGCCTATCACGTACAATGTTGTGATACCTAGCCAAAAGAAGCACGAGCGTTACATTCAGTAGATGTCACTATGTTACTGAAGTAAACAAAGTAGTCCAATGGAGGCGTTTCTGGCCAGGGGGCAGGTGTTTGGGAGAAAAGGTCCCTCTGTAGGGAACTTTTAGCCTTTGCAGACCATTTACATGCACTAAAACCTATATAACAAACTACAGGAAAGGGAAAAGCCCCAAAAAGTGTAAAAGGGCCATTCAGTGAATCCCTCAGTTAAATGGACATATCATTCTGATGTAGACAAATGTGTGTTTTTGTTACCTCCCCTCCACCTTCCACCATCACTGCTCTCTGGTTCGGAGCACTGACACAGTGCAGTTGGGGTAACAAGAGAAGGTGGAGCCAAATTTCGCTGATGGATGTCCTTTGATAGAAATGGAGAAGGTGATAGGCTGGGTGAAAAAGAGCGTGAGAACACCAAAAAGAGCAGCGATGCAGAAAAACGAGTGTTCAGAGCCCACTGTACTGGATGCAACTGCATCAGCAGCTCAATGCTGTACTCTCCGGGGAGGGGGGGGGGGGGGGGGGGAGAGTAATTGTGACATTGCTCTTTGGCTGAGAATTGCTACTCAGTGCAATTCAGCCCTGTAATCAAAACCCATTGGGGTGAATACTCAACACAGTCAATTCAGTCAGTTGGGTTGATAAATGGGAATGGCAACGTCCTGAATGAAAAAGTGAGGGGTTGCCATGGAACCCACAGCACAGATTCTCTACCAGGCCTTATTTTATTTAAACTTTTCATATATTTTGTGAGCAGTGTTAGCAACAGACTGACTATGTGTGAATATTTCACTTTATTCTGGGGCTTTTTGATATTACATTGATAAAGTTTCAGTTTATTTTCCACTTATCCTCGCAGAAAGTTTGGGGTTTTAACGTGTGCAAAGTAGGTTTGTTTCTCAAGAAGATTACGACAAGACAAGTGGCCTGATTTCCATGAAACTTGGCGTAAAAGTTAAACATTAGTCTAGGAAGAAACAATCAACGTTTGGAGCGGATCCTAAACATGGGCGGGATAAAGTAAAGAGGTCCTAAATACAAAAGTACCCGAATAACAGATGCAGCTATGCGCATTGTATTGATGATTGAGAAAAGAAAGTCTTTGTTAACTGCTCTCAACCAATACACTCCCCTTTGTTTTGGCATACATTTGCATAGTAGTAAAAAATTGAGAGAGGCATGGTTGATTGTGCAGACTTTACTTCTCTTTTCATTACAGTTTTCAGTTTCCCACGTTTAGGCTGGGGGTCTAAAGGGTTGCCGGTTCATGTCCCGACAAAAAATGGAGTGAGCTTGTAGCTGGAGAGGTGCCAGCTCTCCTCCTGAGCCACTGCTGAGGTGCCCTTGAGCAAGGCACCACACCCTGAAACTGCTCGCTGGCGCCGGGTACCTGGCAGCCCACCTGCTCTGCCACCTCTCCTGCATGTGTGTGGTTGTGTTTGTGCATGTATATCATCATCTGTGCATGTATCCTCCCTGTGTATAATGTGTGTAAACACTACAGAGTCAGGAAAGAAATTTCCCTGTAAGGGATTAATAAAGTATATCTGCTTCTTCTTCTTCTTCTTCAAACTAGCTTTTACTCAAAGTAAAATAAGCACTCTGGGTCGGTGACTTGTGACCATGCAGCTCACCGCAGAAGTTAAGCCTGGACCTAATCTGAAGTTTGACCTTAGTGGGTCAGCTCCCTGCCTCCTATCTCTCACCATCCAAAACCAACGTCATGTGTCCCTTTGTTGCGCCACCTCCTATAAGTACAATACAAAAGGCCACACAAGGCCTCTCCAGTGCTCAACAATAAAGCTGAGCTGTGTCAATCCCACAAAGCTGCTGGTGTTGGGAAATATCCACTGCCTAGCAGGACACAGAGACTCAGTCTCCACTGCAACAGCTTAGCTTACAATGTGAGATGGGAAAATTCCCACATCTTATTGAGGAAACATTATTTGTACTAAATACTACTGGGGCAGCGCCACAAGTTTTAATTTTCTTCAACTGCATTTGTTATTCACGTAGAATTGATGGCATAACTGAACATTTGCATCCCCCTATTTCCTGGTATTCAGCTAACTTCAGTGCTAAATGTAGTTTCAAGCCAGTGACTTCAATGATGCCTACATTTTCGCGAACAGCAGATTGGATTTTTTCTGTTAAATATCTTGAATCGGTTAGATATAATGGCTCAAATCTTTTACAAACATTCATTGTCCCAAAAGAAAAAAATCCTACCAACTTTGACGATCCCCTAACCTAGAACCAACAGGTTTACAATTTAGTTTTTTGTGATAAAATCCCAACTTTTTGATGGTTTGTCATGAAATTTCATTTAGTGCCATCATCAGATCAAAGGGAATCAAATTCCCATCAGCCTCAGCTGTATTTGTGGTTAGTTCTAGTTAGCAAAGGTTAGCATGTTTACACGTCAAACTGAGGATGTGATACAGTAGCGTGTAGCTAAAAGAAGCAATGTTTGCATGTAATCCTTACTAAGCTGCTAGAAAAACTGTGGACTCTTTGGACCCTTTCACACCTGCTGCTTTGGTCTGGACTTTTCAGTTTGAGCCAAACCAAAATTACAGATGTTTTTTTGGAATGGTTTGGTCTTGTGGAGCAATTACAGGAATTTCTGGCAGGATATCTTCATTTTAAGTGTAGCATAACTCCTTTAAGGTATGGCTCAGTGCAGGGTGGGTGTGGGGCTGAATGACAGTGGTTGCCCTCAGAGCAGACAGCTGCTGGTTATTGAAGCAAAAAGGAAAATAGCAGTAAAGTTGTCAAGTGGAAGTAAATGTACAGTGTGTTAGAGTTTTCAATGAATTGACACTTCAGCTGCTCAAGATCGAAGTAAACTTTTTTTTTGCATTTTTTACATGATGGGTAAAGTGAAGGGTGACAAATTCTCCCCTGTGCACAAAAAATAAGCGGTAGGAGCACAAGAAGGGGAGAAGACAACCACAAATACTTGGTTGACATTTGAAAAAAAGAGCACGTTGCAAAAAAAAGTCCAAAGGGGGTTAAAGAGAGAAGATACTAGAATTCTACAAAACAATCAATTGCAAGTCTAGCATATCACATAGGTGATGACTACAGGATGTAGGTATGCCAGGTATAGTGCTTTAGTGCGCTCATGTGATTGAAATGGGAAAACAAAACTAACCAGATCAAATGTAAACAATGCAACTTAAACACAACCCTTGGTTTGGACTTCCAGGGGTGAAAGGCCAATTTGTCGTGTGTATTCACCACTATGCAGCTTGGCCCTTAGATTTCGGCGTAGTCCAATCTGGAAAGCAATCGCCTGTATGTGTATAATAAGCGTTTAGTGTGTGTGCCTCGGCTTACAGAGTTAAACATAAATAAGCTGCAGTATGTGCAGCCCAGTGTAGCTAACGTTCTCCCTCTGAGCTGTCAGGCATTTACTTAGCGCAGTGTTTACTGTCTGCCACGACCCGAGGAGTGGGGGGAGAGATACCCGCAGCCCTGAACTGGGATCAGGGCTTGTGAGAGCCAACGGATTGAGAAGAATGTCACAAGGAAGTGGTGAGTGATTCCATGTCCATGTGAAAATCCATTAATCACAAATTTGCCCTGATTGAAACGAGAGGTCAAAGAATGAACCCCATCCTGCCTCTCTATGCTTCCTCCCCCACCTGTGACCCCTTTCGTCCTTCATTCTTTCCTATTTTTCACTCTCCTGTGTAGGCGTCTTTGCTCTGTAATATTTGCCCTTTTCCGAGACAGTTTGCTTTTCTTATCTGTAGCCTACTTCTTTCCATAAAATGTTCTATATTTTTTCACCCCTCTGCACTCACAGTGTGAGTGGCTGAAGTCTGGAGCGATGCCAGTACAAACAGCTTGGGCAAACCTGCTTTCAGAACAGGGTCCATAAAAGCACAAGAGTATGTGTATGTGTGTGTGTGTGTGTGTGTTAAGTTGTGTGGGGCTCTCACGACTAAGCCCAGGACACAGTGCCATGCGTCTTCGAGGTCAGTGTGTACATCCTCAATTTCATTTGAAAAGGGCAGGATCCTCTAACCACACAAAAACCAATAAATACACTTTCCCTTTTCACCGGGATGGAATTATGTGTGGTTATTGAAAACATCAGACACATTGCCGAACATGCTGCATTAATCAGCTGTGTTAATAATACATGCTTTGAGGCACGCTCATTACCCTCCAATATATCAGTATGGTGATAAGGGGGCAGCACTTATAACACACTTGACTATAGAAGGAACATTTCCCAAAATAAGCCGTTAGGATGAACAACAAGGGTAATAATGTGTATGGATTTCAAATTTTTTAAATCTAGTGCCGAACAAGCAGAACTATTTGTTCTATTTATCTAAATGTCATGCCTAAAATAGATTAGAATTGCACATCTTAGACAAAAACAACATTCTGATGCTAACAATCAAGCCCATGCTGCGAAAACATTACAAGCCATGTTATAATTAAGTCAGTAATCTTGTGGTTGTTCTGCTATTGCAGTAAGATTAGAAAACAAATTGTCCAGGAAAGGCTTACCCTAAAGCTGCAATAATGAATTTTTGGGCCGCTTAAGGGCGGCATAACATCCTATAAACGCAACACTGACATTCAGTTTAACACCTATCAGCATGGCGATTTTCACATTAATTTCCAATCGGTCTTCCAACTCTGTGTTGGTCTCCATGGGGGAATCCTGCTCTTTAGCTGCTAAACTAAGGCTACCTTTACACGGAAACGATCTGAAACAAAAACGCAAAAGTGGCGTTTCGTTTTCACTTTTAAATCTGCATTTAGACGAGCGTTTTAGGGTGAAACGCTTGGTCGTCTACCACCTCATTCATGAAGTTATCCCACCACTGAGAAGTCCTCCCAGGTCTCACCCACAGCTGTCTAGGTCGCCTGCTCTCTCTATGAACTTCAAGAATTTCGAGAACGTAGTTCATATTTTTGGTCTGTTCTTTACTACTCTCGCTCATCATTGCTGTTATCTGATGAAATGACTCTTGAACGTCAATTACAGCGCCTAAGGCGAGTTGAAAGTCCGCAGGGACGGACATGTTGATAGCCTTCTAATGTGTTTCCCTCGGTTTTCTGGGGCTTTATTATGCTTGTCACGTCATTTCTATGTGACGAGAAACGAAGTTTTGCGTTTTTCATCCTTTACACGGTGGCGCGACAGTGGAGCGTTTTCAAGAATTCCACTCTGGAGGGTGGTTTCACTTTCTTGCGTTTTCATCCCCCCAAAACGCCGTTTCCATCTAAACGATATAGTGCATCCGCAAAAATGTTTTGCGTTTTTAAGCCGTTTTCGTTTCCGTGTAAAGCAGGGGTCTCAAACTCAATTTACCCGGGGGCCGTTAGAGGTAGAATCTGGGTGAGCCTGGGCCGCATCAGATTTCCCACAAGAAAAGTACTAAAAAACATTCCAATGTTATCAAATGTCTTTATTTTTATTTTTTAACACAAAATAAGATGAAAAAATTAATTAACAAATTCATAAGAAAAAAACAAATCAATCAGTAATAATAACAATACAGCAGATATAGAAGACTGAAGAAACCACATATAGTTGCTGACTAGAGAAATGTAATTATTATTATTCAGATTCAAATATCCTTATTAACAGTTCTTTAACATTTCACTTTCTGAACATGAATGGAACATTGAACATAAACTGTTCTGAACATGGCTTCTTCTGCCTACTTCTTGCTGCTAGAGATCTGGCAGCGCTTCCTCTCACATAGCCGAGCCACATTTGGCTTAAGCAGGGATGAAGCAGTTGAGACCCTCAGTAGGGCTTGAAGATGCTCATCAGTAAGTCTAGACCTGTACTTGGACTTATTGAAGTTCAACGTAGAGAAGAGCTTTTCGCACAAGCATGTGCTCCCAAAAAGACACATGGTCCGCTTGAACATTCGTGAAAGCTCAGGGAAGCTGGGGGGCAATTCTCTCAAAAATTGACCGAGCTTGTCTGCTTTTCCACTCACCTCCCTGAACTTGGCTTTTAGTTCAGAGTTGCACTGCAGGTCAATGAGCTCCATTTGAAGCACAGGAGGGGCATCTTGCACATCAAAGGAGAAGGAGTCCGCAAAAATTTGAAATGTGGCTCTGTGCGTCTTGAAGTCTGCAAATCTGTGATCAAATTCCTCCTGTAGCTTCAAAATGACATCCACATACTCCTCACCACTGAATGGTGTGCCTGCATCCATGAGTGCCTTGCATGCTGGAAAATGGCAAAGGTTTGTCTGAAAAAGCTGGGCTTTCCATAACATAAGTTTTGTAGAGAATGCTCTCACGTTGTCATAGGCAGCACTAACAAGTTGCCCCTGGCCTTGTAACTTCTTGTTCAGTACATTAAGCTCATGTGTGATATCAACAAAAAAAGCTAAGTCCATGAGCCATTTGGGATCACTTGGCACAGGAACAGCAACCCCATCTTTCTCCATGAAGGCTTTCACTTCCGCTCTCAACTCAAAAAATCTCTTCAACATGTTTCCCCTGCTGAGCCAACGTACCTCGGTGAAGTAGAGCACATCCCCATATTCTGACTCCATTTCCTCTAAAAAAGCACGGGACCTTCTGTGCTTTAAGCCCCTGGATCTGATTTAGTTGATGCATTTCACAACGAAAGACATCACATTGTCAAACTTCAGGCATTTGCTGCAAAGAGCCTGCTGATGGATAATGCAGTGCAGAGCAATGGCCTCCTCCACCAGTCCATTTTTCCTCCCTGTCATTGATGGCGCTCCATCGGTTGTTATTCCAACAAACCTATTCCATGGCAAACCGGCATTCTCAATGGCATCACACAGCTGGTGAAATATCTCCTGAGCTGTGGTCTGGCCATGCATTGGAATCACTGTGAGCAACTCCTCTATGACTTCAAAATTGTCATCAACACCACGGACATAGATTGCGAGCTGGGCAGTGTCGGTGATGTCTGTGGTCTCATCAAGAGCGACTGAGTATACACTGAAACATTTTGCTTTCTCACAGTTGATCATAAATGTCACTTGACAGGTCAGAAATGCGCTCTGCCACGGTGTTGGCAGAAAGGCTGATGTTGCTAAACTGACCTTTATTTTCTGGACAGACAATACTTGCAGCCTGTAATATGCACTTTTTGACAAATTCACCTTCTGTGAATGGCTTTCCTGCTTTAGCAATCATCTCCCTAACCACGTAGCTAGCTTCGACTGCTGCATCATTCTCTTTGGTTGCTTTCTTAAAGAAATGTTGTTGCCTCAGTAGATATGTTTTAAGATTAGCAACCCGGTTGGCTCTCTCATCTCCCTGGTATTTTGCATACTCCTCAGCATGTGTAGTTGTGTAATGACGTTTCAAATTGTATTCTTTGTGCACTGCAACTTTCTCTGTGCAAATAAGACACGTTGGGATACCCCTGTGTTCAACGAAGAAATATTGCACTTCCCACTTTTCCTGAAATTGTCTGTGCTCATCACCAACCTTTCTCTTCACTGCAGGCTTTGAAAAAGACATGTTTGGGGCTGTGTTATATATATTTCCACTTGGTGTCACTGTCGCGTTGAAGTTTCAGTGTTTAGCCGATACGTCTTTTCCGCTTCTTTTTCTGTCCCGCTGAGCAGCAATTTCCACGGCCGCCTCCGCTTCTGAGCCCGCGGCCGATGTCCCGCCCCCGAGAGCAATATACCCCACCGTGATTGGTAGGTTCGTTCAGCTCTGCACACAACACTGAAAAGTGCCATTCGTATCAAACTCGCGGGCCGCATTAACATTAAACTTTCATATTGAGGTGGGGGCCGCAAACTATCGTCTCGAGGGCCGCAGTGGGCCCGCGGGCCGCGAGTTTGAGACCCCTGGTGTAAAGCCACCCTAAGCTAGCAATCTCAATAATACATTAGGTAGTTGCTAATAGGAGCTAAAACAGCTGCCTTTTATACACTTGGCTGGGCTGGAGAACTTGGTAGAGCTAAGGCTAATTCTCTGTGGCTTTGTCATGATGTTCTATTGTAAATGTCACACAATTGTGTGAGGTTCTATGGATACCAGCACTAAGTTTCCACTGTTAAAAAATCAGAGGGCCACAGGATAGATTTTAGGTACTTCATTTAAGAGAACAGGTGTGAAAATAGGCCTGCTAAAAACCAAGTTAAAACAATGGTATATTAAAAGCCCATTTAAAATAACTAAAATGATTTAATATACCAAACTTAAATCATTTGCAAGCAGAGAATTTTTTAAAAAAACGTTCGTTCCCAGTCTCCAATAAAGTGCAATAATGTCCACCACTAGAAGAAGGGGGGTCGTGGTCTAGCCGCGCGATCCATCCCGCCTGGTCTCCTAGTCCCCTTTTCGTCTTCACGCCGCTCTTCCCGGCTCCCTCGTGATGCAGTGTTGCTTTGCTGCTCTTGTTAGAGGCGTGGAATCAGGGTGGTGTCCGGTCCAGTTCCTCTACGTCTGTCTCCTCTGCTTCTCGTTCCGTATCTCGTTCTCCTCTCCGTCACTGTGCTTTCCTCGTCGGTCCGCTGGTTCGTTCCCCTTGTAAAAACGACCCCTATACCCGTTTTCTGTTCGCTTAAAAGCAATGCGCCGTTCTCTAACGGCCAATCATGCGCCATGGGGGGTTGGGTTCTGTTCAGACACATCTGGTTTCAATTAATTCAATTGCAGATAAAACTCAACAAGATTCATAGATAAAACCATGCAATAATCACTGTAAAACCACATCAAATGTAAAACCCATGCTTGAATGAGTTATTAAAAACATGCACATTTTGGGATAAAAGCAATTAAAAGTGAGTAAACCATTGCTACTCTGACATAAACATAACCATAACAATTACGAAATGTGTAGCTTTACATTTCTAGATGTTTTTGCTTTTAGGAAGCTAACTAAGGGATATGTAATTGTTATGCTACAATGACTCCTACTGATTGGTAGGATGTTAGCATTTATAGCGCCCAGTGGAAGCTTAATTGTAAAACCATGTGTTAATGTATTTTATTTTAGTTAAAATGTATGTCTTGTAACTACACTGTTGAGGAACACGTGACCTACGCTTTACATTTAACTACGGTGTAGATAGCTATAATACATGACAATAAATCTTTGAATCTTGAATCAAATGCTTGAGTTTTTAAACTTTTATTCAAGTTAAAAAAGGTGTACAACTAGCACTTTGTTTTGCAAGTGCTAGGTCAGTGTGTTGTATTAGCAACATATTTCTAAAACATTATTCTTTTCTCCTTCGCTATCCAATTTGTTTTTTCAACACCTGAAAATATGACTTGACTTCAAAATGTTTTGATTGCGTCTTAGGGGAGTTCTGCAGGGTAGTATCAGAATCTCAGATGTTGGCACTCTCCAGAGATATTCCTGCCTCTCAATCAACCTATTCTGTCTATTGTAAAAACAATGATTTAAATATATAAATATAGCCCCAGAGAGAAATAATCTCACTGGGCAATTTGCAGCTTCCCTTCATTTCCAAACCTGCATCTGTGCTCCTGAAGAAGACAGATTGCTGTTGTAAATGCAAAGTGCAAAAAAATATATTCTTTAAAATGGATGTCACTCAAGCTGCTTAAAAGCAACCTCCAACCACAGTTAGTATTCACGTCAATCTCCGGGGAAGGATTGTGAGTGATGAATGTTGGAGGGAATAAGGTGAGACTGATTGTCACACCATTCACACCCTCAACTCCAACACAACATTTAGATTATTATTTGTAATACTATAATTAAAGTCTATTTTCTCGGCTTTGAATATAGCCGAGTTGTGGATTCCAGAGCTGCATTTGATTGTGAGTCTTGCATGCAAACCCTGAGGTAACTGTAACACACAAGCTCAGAGTCAGAGCTTGAAGAGGACATATTGTGCTCATTTTCAGGGACGTATTTATTATTATTTATTACTGTGACATGTTTACATGCTTCAATGTTCAAAAAGGTGTTTTTTTTCCTCATAATGCCTGTGCTGCAGCACCTCTTTACACCTCTGTCTGCAACCAGAGAAACTCCCTCTTGAGGGAACTATGGGATTTTAGCCTTTGCAGACCATTTACATGCACAGAAATGTAAAACACACTACAGCAAAGGAGAACACCCTAAAAAAAAAGAAAATAGGGCCTCTTAAGTCCTCAAGAAAACCAAAACAGTACAGATTTTACATCGAAAACCAACACATGTACATATTTTCAACAATAATTTAGGTGACACTAGCCCGACGGACACTACCATTACCTATCATTGAAGCCGCACACTTCCTCAGCCGGACAGTGGGCAGCTTGTGCAAGCAGAGCTCCACTTTCAACAGCAGCTGTTATCAAATGCTAATTCAGAACCCCATCTTGTGTTTGTGTATCCATGTATTCATTATTGGCACAGGGCAGGCTGAGCACAGGATCATAATTGTGTGCAGCCACTGGTGCTGTGAATGATTTCAGGAGGAGTTTTTCTCTTCAGAGGAGTGGAGCTGAGTTGACACAGTGCAGTATTGTTCATGCTGATATGAACTTTCTTGTTATCCATTTTCACTTTTGCAATAATAAAATATGGAGGGGTCACAGAGAGGAATCAATAATGTGTTTCTAGTGGGATTCAGGGTCTATGATGAGAGAGGTTAGTATTTCACCGGCCCAGACCGGGGTGAAACTCCAGCCCTGGCCTGGTCTCTGTGGGGACGGAGACAGAGGCAGGGCTGAATGCTCCCTATTCATGGATGAAGCCCCCTCTCCCTCTCTGTCTTTCTTTCTCTGATTCCCTGCATTAACTCTCCGTTGCCTGGAGGAGAGGTGAAGTTTTATAGTATCGTTTTTTGATCAAAGTTAGGTGGTAAGATCAGATTATGTAAATATTTGGATATTTTTGTTTGCCATCATACATAGAAGTGACCTCAACAGGCTTTGAATTAGATTTAGCAAGGATAGTAGGGCAGGAAAACAAACGTACATACAGTATTTGGAACAAAATGTTCATTTTTCACATTTCCAACACATAACTATGTTCCCTAACTTGAAATAATGCATAATAAAGGTTGCTTGAAATATAAGTTATAAAACATTTTTTAAGAAAAACATATTTCTTATACAGATTTTCTTTAATAAGCAACAAGCAAGTTCCCTCTTCCTCTGTTTATTACACTCAACAAACTCCTGTAAGAAATAGAGTGGTGCAAGAATGAGTCCTTTACCCAGAAATGAGTAGGCATTTTAGCACTTCCGTGTTGCCTTGTATCAAAGTCTGGTAAGATGACTGAAATGAGGTTAATGCAAGCGTTACAGATGTCCACATATTGTTATACATACATAATTAAATATCCCACTCATGAATATCTGAAGCTTTTGGGTCTTAAAAAAGGCAATTGCTAACAAAATTAAAAAATAGACTACTTCATGCCAAAAAGGAGTCTGCTTTTAGCATAGCAGTGTTCATGGTGCTGTGATGTAGTTTGTTTATAGCATCACGTTAGCTAGTTTACCTATGGCGTGCATATATGCCTCAATCATTATAAAGGGGGTAATGTGTGGGGATCTGCTGAACAAAGCGGGAAAGAATCATAAACGTGTATGCAACAGATTTTATTTTCTGCAATATTTCATAATACCATGGAAAAGCCCATTGCTTTTTGTAGAGGGAGCCCTTGCAATGCTAACTTCAGGATTGACCTACACAAATGTCAGCTGCACCGCTCTTTAACTGGTTCTTTAGCTGCAAATTGCTACACTTTGCTACCAACTGATTGCTAAATTTCTTGGTTTATAGTTTGGAGGAGAGATACAGTGTGTATACAACAAATACTTTTTCACTGAACGGTTTGTGGATATAAACTATAGTAGGATGATAGTAGTAGTTTGTGTGAAAAAAGACAGGGAAGTTGGGGGTCTTAAAACTTGTTGAGCTGTGGTGTAATTTTTGTTATTACACAAATAATTGTTGAAGCAACTTGTGCAGAATGTACAAAGTGCTGCAATAACTTTATTTGACTTCTCAACTCCTCTCTCAAGTTTCACTAAGAGCAAATGACAAAACTCAGTCATCCAGAAAATAAGACAAAGTGTCTGCATATCCGAGCATACACCACTCTAAAGTGTGTATGCTCATGCATTATTGAGAGACAGAAGCATGGAGTGTAATAGCCTTTACTGCAGTCCCTGCACAATACAGAGGTCTTAACGTGTGTGTGTGTGTGTGTGTGTGTGTGTGTGTGTGTGTGTGTGTGTGTGTGTGTGTGTGTGTGTGTGTGTGTGTGTGTGTGTGTGTGTGTGTGTGTGTGTGTGTGTGTACAAGGGGCGCTCAAGGTCAGGCAGACAGTAACTTCGAGTTCCTTTGTTTTCCTGTCTGTTTAAATACAAGTCCCCCAAACTTAATTTAGATTTAGCATCTGGCATTTTAACTCTCATTTGGTCTTTAGTAAATTAGTTATTTTTTTCTCAGATGTGTTTACAGTCTTCTGCTCACACAAATTTTCTTGTGATTGGTTGTCTTAGGTGAGCAAACGTCCTGTGATTGGTGACAGTTGTAAGTTGTTTAACCGTATCTGATTAGCTTAGTTAGCTCTTGCCTGCACAGCCACAGGTCACCTGCACTGCCACTTTAAAAAAGCTTCCTTCTTTGCAGACAGCAGGACCGACTGCAAAACTACCAATGTAGTTGCGCACCCCCACAGCCCTCCCTCCTGATCTCTCTCTCTCACACACACACACACACACACACACACACACACACACACACACACACACACACACACACACACACACACACACACACACACACACACACACACACACACACACACACACACACACACACACACACACACACACACACACACACACACACACACATAAACAGAGAAGCGGCGAGGGGCAGCAGCCCACTTTGCAATCAGACAACATTTCCAAAACTAATCAAATATGATGGAGACAATTCAGAGGAGCCATCTGCCCATTGATTAGCAGGACAACACAGAGATCTCTCTCTTCTGCGGAGGAAAGGGGGTTTCCTTCTTTGTGTTAGTATGCATTTCGTATGTATATAAAGCATGGTGACATTTTAAATGGATTTTCAAGCAGGTTTGCTGGTCTCCTCTTTCATTTCAATTAAGTTTTATTCATACAGCCCGAAATCCCAAATTATAAATTTGGCTCAGGGGGCTTTACAATCGATAAAGCATACCTCACCTTCTGTCATTAGCAGGCAAATCTCCCTAAAAAAAAAACAATTAGCAATTAGCACGGGAAAAATTAAAGAAACCTTAGGTGGCTCAGAAGTCAATATCTGGTAATGGAGCTAATATGTGTGTGGTGACAAGAAACACCAGACAGGCTGTAAACAAACCCTGTGGTTAGCCAGACTTATTTAGGCTAAAAAAAGAGTTAATACAATTATAAAGCCAACTTCCTGGTTTTATTACCTAAATGAGGCCCAGATGTAAAGCAGCAAAAATAGTTAAATTGTCATAAACTGGAATTATCCTTTAAATATGACATTTCACATGCATTGTTCACATTATTGCAGACATTGTGAGTTGTAGAACACAGCCTCTCCCTATGATTCCTGTTAATTTCCTGTTATTAAAAAAAAGATGAATCAGTTGACCTTTGAACACCTCGTGACACACATGATATTTCATAAGGATTGCCCTAGTTTTCTTTGACCTACAGCTCTTCTCCATGGCCGTTTAGGGCCGACTCATTCCCAGGGCATCTGAATAGTACTGTTTTTCGATGGACAGTACAAGGCACACTTCACAGTGTTAACCCATTTGCAGCAATATGAGGCTCTCAGCAAGTGTTTCCTATATCGGCTAGTCCATTATAGGGTATGGATGGTTAAACAAAGGCAGGACTTTCCTCCAGAAGGAGAGCTCTTTGTGTAAAACCAATGTTGAGTTGTTTTAAGTAATGAATGTGTGTTACTTAAAATATCAACGTATCTCAGGTTGATATCTTTACTTACATGACAAATATACACATTTTACCAAAAACCACAGAGTTAACCTGATCATAGCATTTTGTCACCTAAATACCATAGTGGAATGTCATAGTTTGATGCATACGAACCAAGCAGCAATATGGATTCAAGTTGAGAACGATAACGGGTTGGGCTGTTTCATCCTTCCCCAGTAAAGTTATGTTGCTCAATTTCTGAGTTTGTGATAGTATTTAGAGAAATGTGAAAGCCTGACCTGACCTCAAAGCAGGCTGAAGGCTGCTCAGAGCTGCTAATCTGTGGTCAGGGGCAAAAATCCAGAGAGAGCGAAACAGCTGAGGTAATCTGTAAGTCAGGCTCCAGATACATGAGAGATGAGCTCACTCAACAATATTTCTGCCTTCATGTATGAAGTCAAACAGATCACGGATGTAGACAGTGAACCAGAAAACCTGACTAGCTAAAGAACATGCAATAGGGTTTTTCAACCTAAGCATGTTGTGTAATTTGTAATGGATAATGTGCAGTGGCTGTCATTAAAACACTGACAGGGTGATCAGGATCTGGACATGAAACATTATCCCGCTAATTACACCGTAAAAACTAAATAAACTAATGACATCACTCACAATATTGGTTTAACGATTATTTAACAGATTTTAAAATGATCCTATTGCTTTGGCTAAGAACAAATAGTCCGCTCCAGTGTGTACCAATGGCTGGAACTGCGGTGACAGCAACGTAACTTAAAAATGGCAGCAGCACTGAGCGAAGTTCCTCTGTAACATTCCAAGTCTTTTCACATTTTAATTTAATTTAACCAGTCTTTAAACACTGCCAGAGCCCATACCATGTTCCAGTTTAGCCATCATGAATCCAAAGTGTCATGGGTCTTCACAAATTTTAAAAAGAGTATTCAAAAGTATACCACAGCTAATGTTTGTTGTCCACAGCTGACAATACATTTACCAGACTTCTGCAGATTGATTTGACTGCACGTATTCTCTTGATCCTCCTTAGCAGTAGTCTGACCTCCTTTGCAGAGGTCCGTTAGTGACAATTAATCTCTTCTGAAATGTCCAAATTGACAATTCTGAATCAAGTATACAAATCCAGATAATAGGCTAATTGTAACCTCTGTTCTCCTGCTGAGGAAAAGTGTCATTTGAAAGGAATTCATGAAAGGACAACAAATCTTTAGAACATGATGATCACAGCTGTCCTTCAACCGTGCATGATGAAAAAAGCTAATCCTGGTGATCAGCAGAGTGCTCCTGCCAATGATTTCTTGAGTTATAGCTGAATATACCACCAACTGACCGCTGTCATCCAAACAGAGCAGAATCACCCTTAACCAGCCACTCGAGCTTCTTACAAGACCATAAAAGATATTTTACAAGGACTCGAGCAATAAAGCTGTTCAAGTTGGAAGCCTGAGTGTTAATCGGCCCGTACAGCTGTGGGCGACACTTCAGACATTAATGAGAATATGATTGATCACATGGGGAGTAATTGAAATTGATTAATCATTTGAGAGTTGGAACTTAATCTCTCCAGTCTTCAGGAGTTATAGAGGTTATGAGCGGAGGGCAGGGAGATTTTGCATTATCATATGTGCAGCCCAACAGGCCAACAGAGCAGAGCCTGATCAATACGAGCAGAGACAGCCTGAGAGGACTGACAGCTGATTTCCATCTCCAGAGGAGGAACGTAGCAAGTGCTGAGGTAAATGTTGACATCATTAAATTGTGCCCACTGGGAACCAGTGATGGAGAAAGTACTCATAAATTATAATTCAAGGAAAAGTAGCATTATTGAATTGTACAAATACACTGTTATAAGTAATAGTCCTCCATTCAGAATCTGACTCAAAGGCCCTATTATGCTTTTTGGGGTTTTCCCTTTCCTGTAATGTGTTGTATACTGTGATTTTGTGCATGTAAATGGTCAGCAAAGGCTAAAATTCCTCCAGAGGGAGTTTCTCTCCCAAAAACTCGCCCCCTTGCCTGAAACGCCTACTTCCGTAACATAGTGACATCATTACCAACACTCGTACTTCTATTGGCGAGCTCTCCAACACATTGTACGTGATAGGCTAAGGGACAGGACCTCTCCAAGTGGTTGACCAATCACAACAGAGCCACCTAGCTACTAGGCTGGGCTCTGGTTTCAGACAGAGGGTGAAAAGAGGTGCTGCAGCACAGGCAGTATGACAACAATAAAGAGCTTTTTGAACATTAAAGCATGGAGACATGTCACAGTAGAGACACTCAATACAAATATGAACCTGAATATGAGCAGAATATATCCTCTTTGAGTAAAAGTACAATAATATTGGCAATAAAAAATATACTATACTGTAGAAGCAAAAGTACAAGCACTTTATGTTATGCATTATTATAGAATCATAAATACATGAAACTACTGTATTATAAATAGTGATGCATTATTGTGGTAAATGTTGAGCTATTTTGTATTAGTTTAGATACGACAGTGCTTATTTGTAATTTAATTCACATCAGCCCATATTCAGAATTAAAGCTATTATAACTTTCAAGTAACCAGTAACTAAAGCTTTCAGACAAATGTAGTGGAGTAATATCTATAATATTATTTTTTCTCAAATTAGCTGAGTAGAAGCATAAAGTAGCAATGCATTAATGTATTCAGTTAAAGTACAAGTATTTCAGAATTGTACTGATAGTAGGCCCTACAGTACGTCAGTAAATCTAATTCATAGCATCACTCCACCGCAACACAAGACTTGATAGATAACACGTGATGGGCTGTTTTAAATGGTTTAAAGTTGCATAATTTGATATTTGATGCCAAAACTTGAAGATCTGAGTGCTAAACACTCACAGGCGGATATGTAAGCACACAAGCTACATCTGGCTCATCTGGTACAGCCTACACACCGACAGGAAGTGGATTACAATGTCGATTGGCCCGATGAGGACAAGCCCACTGAGATTAAATTTAATCTGCACATCCACAGATCTAATAGAGATGGTGGCAGCGGCCTCCACTCTGAGATGTGAACGAGGAGGCAGCTGTTGCAGCGACACAGCCAGATAGAGGCGCCCTACTAAAGACCTGACTTTATTTGGCACATTGACTCTATCAAAATGACAGGAGTCTAATATCTCTTCACAGCAATTAGCTCTGGCTTCAAGACGCTATGTCTATGACCATATGGTACCTGTGTACAAACTGTAATAGCAGGTGGCAATGTTCACTGTCCTCACGGATTGTTTGAGGATCCATTAGCATTTTAGAGTTGCTGTGTTTTCTCCTTCCAAGTCTTCTGGCACATGAATGCACCATGGCTAAAAAAAAATCTAAAAGTTTGGAGGCTAATGCTTTTTCTGCCGTTCACATTTTAGGTAGGTAGAGATAATAAAAGTAATTCCTTTCTTCTACCAAATGGAAATATTTAGAGGGAGAATGAGACAAAGTATGGGACAGGCAGAGATACAAATGCAGTATTTAACGTTGATTTGAAGGGTTGATGTTTAGCAGTGTCAATGATTATCCTGTGTGAAGGTCCAGACAGGCCTGTGCACCATGTTCACTGTGAAACACATAGAATCAGATAATGTGTTCTTCTACACGCATCTGAAAAGTTTTCCTGCCTCTGTCACTTCCCTCGGTTAAGTCACAGTGACACTGCTCTTTGTCATTTCCCTACAGCGTGTTCCTGAGAAAAAAAAAGTCATTCCTTCCCCACATCGCACTCATGTCCTAGTTAGAATGTTCTGCTCACTTTAGCCCCAGACCTTCATCACATGTAAATAACTCATAAAAGAAGTTTGAAATAATGTTTTTTTTCCCTCTTTTGGGGAAACTACAGAAGATAGGAGGGCACATTAGCTGAGGGATTTTCAAACTTCCACTCCATATATTTGATCTTTTATTCTACAGACACACTTAGTCCAAAGAAAATGAAGCTTTGATCAGCTGAATGAGGGTTGCTGGACTGAAGAAGATCAAATGTGCAGCAGGGGACAGGACATTACTTTCAAAACATGCATTTTTAAATAATAATGAGCCCAGTCTTACTTCAATACGTTTTATTGTAATGCAATATAACGCTGTCCCTTTGCAAAAGCTTCAGCAATTTAACAGCATTAATCGCTAGACCTGTCGCTCGTTAGCCCTCTAGCTTATTCAATTAGCTGAAGTGCTCGGTAGGATATGCTTGTACGGCAGTTGTTTGATTTTTGTTGAGCTTATGCCTATGTTTACAGAAGCCACCCACCTATAAACTCAGGTTCTAATGTTATGGACTCAATCAGGTAATACCCAAATTACTGTGTCAAAGGTTTATAAAAAAAGTCAAAGTCCAGGGCCCAGTTCCAATCCAGCCCTTACACAGGGTTGGGAGGGTTCCCTTTAAAAAGATATTCCATCACAATTACTAGTTATCAGTAAAACAATGTAATCAGTAACCTAATTTAAGTATCACAATATATAAGTCATGTAATGCGGTATTTTTGGATTACATCTATTTTAAGTATTAAAGGAATCCCAGTATTTTGTGTGGGAGAGAAACTCCCTCTGGAGGGAACTTTGGGATTTTAGCCTTTGCAGCGCCTTTAAATGCACTAACGGTTATATAAACACACTTCAGGAGAGGGAAAACCCCCAAAAGCATAATAGTACCTCTTAAAATAACATCAGAATTAAGTATTCTAAATGAAAACCAAAAAGAAAATTCAGACAGCACCGCCAAACTATTCCAATTTCCACCCAGCAAAAGCATTCTTCGATACAAAGGCATGATGAAAAACTGGATGATTAGCTATGGCTTCACTCGAAGAAACTTTCTTTTTGTATTGTAAAATGGTAGTCCTGATAGTAATCCCCATTGTTTATAAATGTACCAGTAATCATAATGTTTTTTTTTTAATGTAACAGTATAGGAATACAGTGAGTGGGAGTGGATAAAACCTTTGAACAGTGAGTCAGCATTGATCTTGACCAGCTGACCTCACTGACTACAGTATGTGCAATGCTGTTTGTAGAACATGCTGTGCACAAATAGTCCCAGGAAAACATTTAACAGTGCACATATGTTATGTTGTCCTACAGATGGAAACAACTTGAAGGTTATTGTATTAATAATATTTACTTAGACTCTAGTATAAGGGTGTCTAGACTAGATGTGTTTATTTGATTGGACAGTGTTGTACATTTACGGGAACTGTTGCAAAACCTAGCAGCTCATAAACGTCAGTCAAAAGAATGGGAAGAGGTTTACAAGAAAAAGAAAAGCCACTGAATAAAACATTTTGGAGTTTTGTTATTACTATTATTTATTCTTTCTCTTCCGAGAGATTCTGATTCAAAACCAAGATTACCCAAACTCATGACAGCTGCTCATTCTAACCCAAATTCATTCTTTATGCATGCTTTAAACTGTTGGATCATCAAACACTTTCTGGAAACTCCACTAACACATTCAGACGTTGGAGGAGGTGGCGATATTTGTATTTCCGTTAGCAATGTGTTGTAACAATCAGCTTATATTTTGAACCTTATTATCACTAAAAACATTCAGGAGCTATGGTTCTTAAACCAGGCAAAGAAAGGGGCTGAGAATGAAAGTGTGTCCTCTAAATAATACATTTCACACCCATACTAAAAGCTTACATCTCAGAGACAATTTATTCAACAAAAAACACGTTACAAACACCTCCAACAAAAAGACAAAATATATGTAGAGACATTTTCAGTTTAAAGTTCTTTCAAATGCAGCTTTCTTGATTAGCTGAATAATCCAACATAAAGCAAATCACAAGTCCAATGTTGCTCACCAAACAAAGCAATTATAAACCTTCAAGTGGAACAAGGCCTTTAAAAAAGAAATGCCTCAAATAGGAATTGACTCACCAGCCGACGAAAAGGGAAATACTCAAGCTGGGCTTTTGCTGCTCCGTCCTCTCCGGCCTTCAGACTCCTTTGCTTTAAATGTTATCACCATCATTTAGAGCTAAACACTTCAAATCAACCCAGTTTTCTTCCCCACCTGGCTCCTACCAAACAAAAGTTCCTCCAGCACACAATTCCCTCTCCCTTTGTTCCCCAGGGCCCCGTCCCCTTTCCTCACCTGGATTCCATTGCACACCTGATTAATACCTTGAATGAGCTGACAGGTTGAGTCACGTGATCGGTCGGACAAGATGGCAGCATAATTTTTGCTCTCCTCAACCCTGACTTATAAAGTTCGCTTTTATTAACCACTACTGGAATTAATTAGAGTTGATTTATAGGCCCTATCCTGCTTTATCTATTACGATGTCCGAATTAGGCAAGAAATCAACAGCATCTTCCACAAAAAAGGGAACACGTGCAGATGTGGAAGCCATCGCTGACCTTGTGCTAGAAAAGCAACGTGTCTATCTTGAAGCACGTTTTAATCAACTGGAGCAAATTGGGAGAGATACCGAAGGGACAGTGAGCGCTATACAGGCGGACTTGATGACGGAAGTATTGGGACTGTTAAAGCAGAAATGGGGGAAATGAACACTAAGGTGAGAGACAATTCTGCTCTGCTAAGCAACCATTAGTCCGTGCTAGAACAGATGCAACTCAAGCTTGCCGAAATGGAGGATCGCAACAGGAGATGCAACCTCCGCATTATCGGTCTAGCTGAAGGGGTGGTGGTTCGAATGCCATACAATTCCTGACAAATTCCCTACCACAGTGGTTTCCCACCTTGGGGGATGCTAAAGGCGAAATCATGAGGGCACACCGGATATATAGTGATAACGGCAACAATAGAGCCAGTCCCCGCACCATGGATTTTACTGTCCTTCGCTCTACCACCCATCAACACATCCTGCAGGCAGCAAGGAAATCACCTGCTACAGTAAACGGACGGAGGATTCGCTTTTCCCCCGACTACAGTGCCTACACCCTCAAGAGACGTCAGGCATTCTCGCGAGCAATGGATACTGCTAGAGCTAAAGGGGTTGAATTCTCCCTCCGCTACCCTGCCACTTTGAAAATCAAAGCAGGTGGGCACGCCGAGTCGTTTCACTCTTCTAAGGACGCCGAGGACTTCGGCAATACTCTGCCGAACCTCAACATACAGCCCTCATCTGCTACAGATCTGCAGGACCGCGTCGATCAGCTGGAGACGGAGACGCGGCCAGCTTGCGCTACTAATGAAGACGAGTAGGCTGAGCGAAGAGAGACGCCCATCCCTCCTCTTTTTGCCTTTGGTATTTTTGCTGCCCCCTATGCAAGGCCGCCTTGTTCACATTTATTTATATTATTTTATGGATTGTGTTACTCTGTGGATTTTATGTTAGTGCTCTCAGTAGTTTTTAAAAAAGTGTTTTTACTAGATAGCCTGTTCAGTAGCTAGGCTAAAATAGTGCTAGCTAGTTTATGCTATAAACCTTGGCACTGAGGCTAGGTCATGATGCCAAACGCCTTGCTTATAGATTCTACCATGTCATTGCGTCTTCGTCAGTAGACACGAAAACTAGGGGAGTGGCGGTGGTAGCTAGACGTAATCTTCCGATTAAAGTGCTGGACATTAGGACTGACACGGTGGGCAGGTTAGTAATCGTAAAAGCAGAGCTTTACTGGCGGAAAGTCGCTTTGGCTTCGATTTATGCGCCGAACATAGCAGCATCATATGCTAGAGCTGACCGAGTATTCATTAGTAGTTGGGGCTGACATGAACGCTGTATGGGATGTGGCTCGAGATCGTTCCCATCCAAGAGCCTCAAGAGACCAAGAATTGGCTACTGCTGCTCTGCGATCTTGGGTCCAAAGCCTAGGTCCTGGCGATCAGTTAATCCTACCTTAAAATACTATTCATTTTTTTCTCACAGGCATAAAACATTCTCTATAATAGATTTTATTTTTTCTTCCCCAAACCTTTTTCAAAGCATTGATAATACTATTTTGCTTCCCATTGCTCTTGTCAGACCATAAAGGAGTGTTCTGTCGCGCCTCTCTGAAATACTTATCAAAACGGGCCACTAGATGGCTCTAATTTCTATTTCAGTTGGACGAGTTTCTTTCTTTTAATATGGGTTCAGTAGATGATCCTATGATATTATGGGATGCAGTGAAAGGTTTTATTAGAAGTAATGTCACATTGTTCACTTCCAATTTGCGTAAGGCTAAATCTGCCAGATTACAAACCCTTGAAGCTGAATTTTCTAGATTAGATAGTCTTCTTCAAAATAACTATTCCTCAGACATAGAGACTAAACATAGCCTCATCAAAAAAGAAATTAATGACATTTTGAAACAGCAATCTGAATTCTTGTTACACAGAACTAGACAAAGGTATTATTTTCAGGGATCCAGACCCAGTCATTTATTGGCCATGAAAATTAGATCTAGTGACAACTTTGCTGACATCCCCTCCATTAGAACGACTGAAGGCCTCATTACAACAGAACCCAAAGATATTAATAAAACGCTTAGTGAGTTTTATTCCACTTTATACCAATCCGAGGGCCAGCTGGACAAAAATGGATGTGAGAACATTCTTGGACAGCTAAATCTACCATGTCTATCAGTAGAAGATTCCTTGAGCCTTGATAACCCTGTAACGGTGGAAGAATTAGAAAGAGCGGCATTGTCTATGCAGTCCAATAAATCCCCTGGCTTGGATGGGATACCTCCAGAGTTGTATCTGTTGTTCTGGGAGAAATTAGGCCCTTTACTTCTAGACGTCAATGTCAATACAGCCCTTATATCTTTGTTCCTAAAGAAAGACAAAAACCCCACAGACTATGCTAGTTACAGACCCCTGAGTTTGTTAAATGCGGACCTCAAAATCTACGCAAAGCTAATTGCGCGGCGTATTGAAAAGTTTATGCCATTTTTAGTTCATTGTGATCAGACGGGATTTATCAAGTCGAGACTTGCCTCTGACAATGTTAGGCGACTTCTTCACATAATTGATTCTGCAAAAGATGCAAAAGTCCCACAAGCTGTGCTGTCGCTTGATGCCATGAAGGCCTTTGATAGGCTGGAGTGGTCCTTTTTGTGGTCTGTACTGGAAACTATGGGGTTTGTGAAAGGGTTTGTCCATATGATTCAGGTCTTGTACTCTAACCCCACTGCACAAGTTCTAACTGGGCAGTTGTTTTCTGTTCCGTTCCCTGTCACTAGGTCATCACGACAGGGCTGCCCTTTGAGCCCTTCACTCTTTGCCCTTTCGCTCGGACCCCTGGCTCAAATGATACGACAGTCTACCTCCATAAACTCCATTTCGATTCTTCATACGGAACATAAAGTAGTTCTTTTTGCAGACGATGTCTTAGTCTTTATGGAAAATCCTATTCAGTCAATACCAAATTTATTATCAATTTGTGAGGAGTTTGACTCTCACTCTGGATTTAAGATCAACTGGTCCAAATCTGCTCTTTTGCCTCTTAATGACTCAGCGAAAACACTACCTTTCCCCGCTGATTGTCCACTGAAAGTGCTGTTGTCCAGCACTTTTAATATCTTGGAATTAAGATTTTCCCTTCTTTGCATCGCATTACAACTCATAACTGTTTGGAAATGCATAAAACCCTGAAGAATGATATGGATAAGTGGGCTATCCTACCTGCCTCTCTCCAGGCCCGGACCGCTATTGTTAAGATGAATATCTTACCTAGAACTAATTTTATTAGCTCAATGATTCCACTTTGCCCTCCCACAGATTATTGGAAGAAACACCGCTCTGACGTTTCCCAATTTATCTGGAACAAAAAACGTCCCAGACTGAAACTTTCCACCTTGCAGAGGAGTAGAGGGGATGGTGGTTTAGCTGTACCTAATTTTAAGTATTACTTTTGGTCATTTGTGCTCCGCCCTATTGTTACGTGGTGTGATCCTGACACCCCAGTATCTTGGCGCAAGTTGGAAGAAAAAATGGTACGACCATGGAGTTTGGGAGATGTCGTGTTTTCTGATGTTTCTGACAACCAAACCATGTTACGCTTTGGTCCCTTAGTTTCAAATGTGATTCGAACGTGGCGCTTGGTAGAAACGGAATGTAAGATATCCTGTAAATGGCATACTCTTTCCCCTCTGTTTAACAACAAAGGGCTACTGATTGGAGGGAGACCTATCTCTTCATCACACTGGAGCAATAGTGGCATCCATTACCTCCTGAGACCCGAGCTTTTGTCTGGTGTGCATTTTTCATTTTTCTTTGCTATTTGGGTCAAGTAGGACCTAATAAATATAATATCCAAATTTGGTTTTGATACATTAAGTAGTTTTTGAGAAAAATGATGTCCTCATATGAGGACAATGGGTCTATCATAAGCATTAAAAATATTATTTGATTTTTGGCATCACAAGGTGCCAATTAGTCTAAATTAAAATTTTTAGCTTTGTACAATAAGTATTTCTCTCAAAAATCAATGTCCTCGTATGAGGACAATGGGTCGATCTTGGTATATGACAGACATAGACACCATTGGTTTAAAAGTACAAAACAGTTTATTTTAATAGGTAAATATCAATATGTATCACATCAAATTGAATCAGCTATTCATTTAAAGCCCTTAACATGGCTTTACAAAAATAAAACCGCATAGTCATGCGAATCAGAACCACAAAACACTTAACAGAATTCATTTCAAGCTTCAAACAAACCGTATGTATCCAAGCTTTTAGTGATCTAAACTTTTAGTGAACGTCATAGCATCAGTCATGTTTCAAGAGAGCTAAAAAAAAGCCAGTGTGAAAAGCTGCAAAGCAGTTGCGTTCACTCGTCAAACAGAGGTAAACATTGCATGTCACGCATTGCACACGGGATTTCCCAGTGCAGCCTTTCATTCTGCACCGCATTGGGTTTTTCAGAGGAACCATGTCTGGAAGATGGGCAGCAGTGGATCGCACTGAGACATGGGGGATTGGAGCAACACGAGAATTTTTCTCAGGTGGTGGAAGGAGATTTTCATTTCCCACGTCACACTTGCTGAGGAATACCTGAGCCACTACCATGCGAAACTCCAGAAACTGCATGAAAGCTTTCCTTGGTGTTCCTCTTTCTTGGCAATCCTTGCGGTACAGGATCCAGCTGTTGGCCAGTGCCAGGTCGGTGAAGTGCATTAGCATGCGAACAGTCCACTTCTTTGTTCGGACACCCATTCTGTAGTAGCTGATCATTCTGTCAACACCTCCCATATTTGTATTGTATTCGCGCACAACACTCGGCCTTGTGACAGTGACATATATTTTGTCCTTCTTGGACCACCGCCGGCATTGGTCTTCTGGCTGCTCTGCATGGACAGTGGAGAGCATCATCACTGGCTTATTGTCGTACCACTTCACCACACACACTTTCCCATCTTCCCTGGTTACTGCAGCAGAGGTACCTCTTCCTTGGATTTTCAAGGTTTTGTCATCTGGTAGCTTATTCACTGCTTGTGAGACACGGTTCTTCATCACAGTGCCAGTAAGATAGATGTGATCCTTCAGCATAGTATCCACCGCTGCAGTGGAGGTGAAGAAGCGATCACAGTACACTTTTGTGCCGGCAGTCAGGGTTTCAGACAGACGTTTGATGACGAGCGATCCTAGACCCAATCCATCAGAGTCCGGAACCTGCAATGCCAGTGCCTGTGAGCCTTGGTACACCTCAAAGTCTAGCACGAGACCATCCACCGATGCCATCACGAAGTTCTTCATCCCAACTGGATTTGGCTTTAGTGGCAAATACATCCGGAATGGGCAAGCGCCTGTGAATGGTATCATCTGCTCGTCTATGGAGACGCACTCTGGATGGATCTGCAGGCGGCAGCCGGCAAGTATGCGATCCATGTATGGCCTCACCTTCCAGAATCTGTCGATTCTCTTCTGTTCTTCTGGAACGTCATTGTCAATGACCACTTTCAGATGGCTCCGTAGTTTGAAGAATCGATCTCGTGTGATTTTTTCAGTAATGGCAGGGATTCGTAGAGCATTGGACCAAAACATTCTCATCTGTGGATAAGGCACGCAAGACATCAAGATTGCTGCTCCAAAGAAGTGATACATCTCATCCACTGATGTGTTGAGAAATCTCCCAGTGTTAACGAGTGACATGGCATTTGTGCAGTCAGCGATTAGTTTCATCAACTCTGAGTCGATGTACTGCTCCACATAATTCAGTGCCTGCCAACTTGCCCGAACATCTTTCAGTACAGTGTCATCTTCAGCTTCGAAGTGGACTAAGTTTGGTTTAAATGGAGTATATCTCCAGCGCTGTACACGTCCAGCAATCCTAGATTTTGGCCTGGGCTGCCCATGTCCGTGCTCTTCCAAAACCAGCTCTAATAAGAAAGACAGAACACAGTTTATTTATTATGCAGTCGGGATTGTTAACGTTAAAGTGGCTGATTGAGTTGAGAGATTGTGATGATAATAATAACAACAACAACAATAATAATAATAATAATAACCATAATCATAATAAACAATATTAGCAATAGTAATAACAATAATAATGACAATAATAATTATAAATATTTTTTAGCTCACCATCATTCTCAATATGTTTACGGCCATGTTCATTCTCAGAGTCTTCGGCTGCATTAGGTGCATCAGGTATGTATTCTTCATCTGAATCATCTCCAGGTGCTGGATCATCAGAGTCAGAGTCAGACTGCTGTTCTTCCATTAGCTTAGCTGCATGCATATCGACTTCATCTTCATCATCGGACAGTTCCTCAACGTCAGAATTCTCTACAATTGCCATGAGCAATTCTTCTGCCCTTGACAATGACAGCTTTCCTATAATAACAGCATGACAGAATAAAGTCCAAATCAAAATCTGTACCAGACATAGAGGATGCAAGTATACATGTATAGTATATGATGCAGACTAGCTATCAAGCTTGCTTTCTAGCTCTAACTGTAGAACTATAGCTAACTGTGGCTACTGTAGCTAACTGTATTGCATCGCAAACTATAAAATTGTGAAGAAGGCATATAGGAAACCTTTATGTTAGCAAATGTGCCACTTAAATTAACTAAATAACTTATTTACAACTGTAATCTCTTCTGAATCTTCCCAACTTTAGCTAACCACATGGTGAAATAATGTAATGGTGCAATTAATCGTGATCGTCCCAATGTCCTCATATGGGGACGTGGCATTTATTGAGTCTCTAGCCTGCTATTTTTAATTAAATGTGTCAAATTTTCATATCATATGAAACTAGAGACATTATTCTACACAAATACATGGGTTTCATTTATGAAATATAAATAAAACATTACCTTTCTGCTGTTTGTTTCTGGAGCTGCTGTAAAAGTCTTTCGTCGATATCCCCGCCATTTTGTTTCTTACTGAAATTGGTGTAATGTTGTAATAACACCACAAGGTGGTGCGGGCAGTGTCCCTCAATGTGGTCAACAGGTCAATGTTAAAAAAAAATGAGTATCATGTTCCTGAGAGGCAAAAATGTAATGTCCTCATATGAGGACGCAGGGTCTCAGACTTATACGATGACACCACCATAGGTTCCTTCCAGGATATTAGATCTTCATTCAATCGTCCAGGTTCCTCCTTATTTTTTTACTTTCAGATCAGATCAGCCCTGAAAGCATATGGCGTACCTTGGCGGCAACCATTACCCATTCATCCCCTGAGAAGATTGATGTCAATGCAAAATAATACCAAGGGTATGGTATCTAGGTTGTACATGTTTATTCTAGGATCCTCATACCCTGACTTGCCTTTAGACAGGTTGTGGAGACAAGGCTATCCTGCTCTGGATCCAGAATTTGACTGGGAGGACGTTTGGGATAGTGTAAAGGAGGCGTCACGTAATCCTAACCATCAACAAATACATTTTAATTTCATACATAGAACGTATTTAACCCCTCGCAAACTTTTCTACATGAAACTGATAGACTCTCCCTTGTGCTCCTTTTGTACTCTAAAGTCTCCAGGAACGTTCCTACATATGATGTGGGATTGTCCACTGGTAACACAGTTCTGGTATGATGTTGCTTCGACACTGTCAGATCTAGTGATTGTGTCGGTACCAGCGACTGTCCCTGTTCTGATTCTGAATGATTTTTCAGGACTTCATACTTCTAGACTAAATAAGCGCATCATCCTAGCTGGACTCACGGCCGCCAAAAAGATGGTTGTTACGCGATGGAAACCCTCACAGATACTTAACATTAGACAGTGGATTCTTACATTTTTAGATGTGGTATATTTGGAATTGTCAACTGCCCGTATTCATGGAGCTACTGAAAAAACTCTGTCCATTTGGCAGACAGCAGCTGAATCTTTGAAAGGCCTATTGGGGTAACCTTATAACCTTAACTATCATCACCCCTTGTGACATTCATTTTATGACTCATTCTTTCCATGACTCCTTCTTTCCCCTGAAGGTGTGTGTGTGTGTGTGTGTGTGTGTGTGTGTGTGTGTGTGTGTGTGTGTGTGTGTGTGTGTGTGTGTGTGTGTGTGTGTGTGTGTGTGTGTGTGTGTGTGTGTGTGTGTATCATTTCCATTGTGTTTTGGATGCATCCCTTTGCATACAGGCAGGCGTGCATGGGGCTGCTTTTTTGTTTTCATTTTAATTTTCCCTTTTCTTTCTTTATCACATGCTATTGTGCTGTGTTAGTTTTGTTTTGGTTAGACTGGTTTGGGTGAGTTGGGTGGGGGGTCATTATTTTTCTTTGCGTCACAAAGTTGTTGTATTTTATTGAAATTTGGTTGCATATTTCTGTGACAAATGGCCGACCTTACACTTGTCATGCCCACTCAATATTGTATAGTATTTTTGTATTTTGATGTGCAATTGCTTAATAAAAATTTGGTCACAAAAAAAGAATGAGCTGACAGGTTGAAGCATGGGAGAGAGGGCCACATTGCATAATATAAACAGATCCATTTCAATCTTCCGGTGCTTATATCACAGTGTGTGTTGAGAGACGGTGAGTAAGGGTTGAACTTTTGTCTCAAGCTCACTTGAGACAGCAACATATATTATTTTGTGACATCAGTAGTTATCAGCCTCACAGATGTGATGCAGAAGGGCCTGCTTCACACACAAGAAGGTTTTATCATCTACTCACACAGTTCATCACCAAAATAAGGAATACAATAAGAGGACACCAACATCTGGCTACTGTAGTTAAAATGACAAGGAGCAGAGACAGCGTGTTCTTTAAAAAAGTTTCACTTTTATGATGTAATTGGTACAATATGGCCAATCTGATGCATCAGTGTAGTAGTTATTACAAATAAAAAGGCCAATTTAATCTGCTGATAACATTTTAAACCTGTGCCTCAGCAGTTCTTATTCTCTGTAAGTAATTTCCGCACTAGGGAATGTCCAATGCTTCTACGTGTCATAAAAATGGCGGTAACTAACAAGTGACTAAAATAGACAACAAAACGTCAATACTGGGTTATAGTAAAACATCCTCTGAAATATTTTTCAGTGTTGGGGAGAAGTTTGGACTACTGGGTGCCTGTATGCATTAAATATGTTAAAGCCATCTAAGATATCAACTGATTATCCACCTGTACTAAAAATATCATGAACAAAGAGGAGGATAAAAGAAAGGAAGCAGGAATCCAAGTGTAAAGGTAAAACTTGAGGTGAATTTCTTTTTTATATCCTGAATAGCACTTGTATCACTCTTTCCACATCATGGAACTGCTTTGTCATCATATAATTTATCATCTGACCAAGCTGTCCAGCCAAGGATTTCGGGGTATGTTGTTGGATGTTTCAGGAATATAACACAATACCAGAAGTGGCAACATGTACATTCCAACCCTCTGCGGTCTTACCTTTAGTGTCACTGATTCAGTTAGGTTAGTGTTCCATTGCCACCTTCCAAATACCATGATAAATATCAGCTGGCTTATGCTTTGATATGCAAAACAACACTGAGCTTCCAGTAGGCTGTGAGGGAAGCCATGTCTCACCCCATAGGCTTACAAACAGTGTGATTCAGGCTGACAAAAGGAGGAACAAGGTGAATCACAAATGTGACAAGGCAATATTGAGTTTTCCCCAGCCTGTCTGTGAAGGCCATGTTATAATTGGATGAACAGTTTCAAGACATTTTTATTTCTGATAGAAATATGAAGGATGACTTCCTCAAAGAGATTTCTCTGTATGTCAGCACCAGACAAAAAAAGCTGCTTATCTTCTGCCTTTTATGGCAGTTGTCTTTCCAACTGTCAAAAGTAATGTTTCTCTAATAGTGTTTTGGGGAAAGATAAGTAAACAGTTTTGAGCTACAAAAAAAGCATCTTGACCCATGAATAAAATCTGATGAGGATCTGGGTGATTTTTTAAATTATCATTACTGCGATCACTGGTACATTTTAAGCAATAATATTCTTTAATTTGGTAGAAACAACCCACTTAGTTGAGCCTATGATTTTAAACTCTTACCATTCAATTCAGTTCAAATTCCCTCATCTCTTACCCAAAAATAAAATTACCTTATTTGGATTTGGGAAAGTAAAGTGTTATGCAACGCAGGCAACATAACAAGTGACTAGCATTTATTGCATGCCTGCCAGTTGCAACCTTTTGACTAACAAGACAGTCAGCAGGGCAGCAGCTGACATGAAATACAGAGTGATGAAAGTGACCTAGTCAAACAAACAGGAGAAAAGATGACATCTTGAATAAAATCACCATTTATAGTTTACAGTACAATGTAACAACAACACACTCCATAGTGTCGCACGTATCCTTAAACTCTAACAGCAAAAAGTTATCCGGCAACTTCATTACTCACAATACAACTCTGACGGAAAAAAATGGTTATGCTTTCATTGATCTCTATAAACATAGCATACAGTTTCTGAGGGCAACAATTCAATCATTTTGTGTTAGAAGCGTTCTGTTTTCCTTTCTGAGTAGAATTGGCCATGAATGTAACTTAACAACCAAATCAATTCACAAGTACAGAAATGTACACTAAAACTTAGCTAATTTAAGCTAATCAGTCCAGGTGGAGAGAAAAAGAGGCGGAACATTGGCCTAAATGCATCTTGGAAACCATCTGCTATGTTAATGACAATTTAGCTTTTTATCATCTTAAATTAGCTTGTGTGACAGAACGGATCCCGGAGTGACGGACTCCGCCAGCAGACACACACACTCACACACACACATTTCCTGCTCCTTTTTGTTATACAGTAAATCATGGCTAAAACTCCACTAAACATCCCTTTTTCCCTCCCGTTTCTGTAGCGCGACCATGAGCGCACGCTTGTTTGTCTACAGCAGGGATGTCCAAACTTTTTTCACCGAGGGCCACATACAGAAAGATATACGGGGAGCTAGGCCACTTATAAAGGTGAATATTGTCTCAAAAGTTAAGTTATAAGTTAGCAAAGCAAATCAAATGTAGGTGAATAATGTGCAATACTTGGAAATGCTTTAAGGAAAAAACTGCCTACATCCCATCTCTCTTTAGGGTTTCATTTATTTTGTTGGCAGCTCATTCCTTAAAACAGAAGCCTCAGATTGCTGATAATAAGAGTACATATGAAGGTTACATTTCAAGCTTGTTATAGAAATAAGTTATTGGGTTTCTTTTTGTAGTTGATAAAAAGCGCATCATTTCCGTTGTTTAAATATGATTTACCGATGCATGCAATTATTCTTTGTTTTAAGTTGAATAATGATGTTTGATGTGTCAGTGATAATTAACCTGTTTATTTAGGAGGTTAGAATATGAAAATATGGCATATATGTTATGATCTATAAGGAAGTCAACAAGCAGATAATGCACTGTTCTGTAGTAATTGCTGGACTAATTGAAAGAAAAGCCTACTGGAAGGGGCTATGGGTATATAAGGGAGCCTGATTTTGTTGCAGAGAAGGTAACAGCTCCAGGATATGGAAGCAATTTCAGACAACTCTGATTTATTCATTTTCAATATTGTTTTCAAATCAGTATAGGTCAACTTTTCGACTACGCCAATGTTTGTGGAGGGATAATAGAGAACACTGTCACATCATGTGAAATGGGTACTTGAGAAACAATTTGGTAAAGTAAGGGTTGGGTGGAACGATGTTCCCTTTGATATCAAGACAGCTGAAAGTCTACACATCTTCAGACTGAACCCAACCACCTAGACCTTAGCAAGAACAAAAAAAGAATTGTAGTAATGACAAGGTTTAGCCCATTTGAAGCTAATGCACCATCACTTAAAGCGAATACATCTACAGGTGTTTAGCTGTTTGGAGTGTGTATCCTTTTGGCTTAGTGAACTTATAGTAAGTTGCTTTGGATAAAAGTGTTTGATAATTTAAATGAATTTCTCCCTTCTTAAGTTGCTAATCGTATTTCAATTTCCGCCAAAAAGGAAGTCATGGCCTTGGTTAACCACTGGCTAAATTTAACCCCAAAAAGGAGTTACCCAAGTGCGCCGGGCGTTGATGCAAATTTCAGTTGTGGTGTAGCTGTGGTACCAAACCTCCATGTCAGTCAGTAACAGCATTTGGGCCCAACAAGGCTTTCTCCCATTGACTTGCATTGAGAACGAGACATTTTTAGATCAGTGGTTACCTTTTTGTTACGTAAATGAATTTGCCAGGGTGAAGATTTCAATTGCCAGAATTAAATCCTTAGGGTCTGAGAGCTGTAAAATGCACGAAAAGCCGAATCCAGAAGATTTTGACCGAGCCATGACCTGGTGTGATGCTGCAGTTGGGAGGCGGGACTCCATAAAACGCACGTGTGCATTCTTATGTTCCCCATTGATACGCCAGAAGATAGCCAATAATTGGGGTATTTGTTTTGTGAGATTAAGGCCCTTTTGGCTTCATGTGCCACTGAACAACTCTCATAGAGATAAATGGGGCCCCGCCTCCAACGTGGACCCAGTTCTCTTTATATACCCATGGAATCAACAAGTGAAGTGGAGAGGAATGAGTGAAATGGAGGCAGTATTAGAACAATGTGTGTGTGTGTGTGTGTGTGTGTGTGTGTGTGTGTGTGTGTGTGTGTGTGTGTGTGTGTGTGTGTGTGTGTGTGTGTGTGTGTGTGTGTGTGTGTGTGTGTGTGTGTGTGTGTGTGTGTGTGTGTGTGTGTGTGTGTGCCTGGCTAATTCATTCAACCACCATATGCGACCCTTAGCAACTGTCCCCACCAGAGACAGGTCTCCTCGCTGTCAGCCAGTGTAATCCTCACTCGGTGGGAAGAGTCCCAGTGTCATAACTTTGTGACCTGGAACTTTTTGATTGACCTCGGGGGGATTTGGGATTACAGTGGGGGGGGATAATGTGTGATGGGAAGAGAAGAGGAGGGTATATGTGGGGTGATCTTGGTGTTAAAGTAATCCTGCTCAAATCTGTATTTAAAGCCCGGGTGGATACAGAGTTTCGGACGAAGAAATGATTGTGGTAATAGTCACAAGGTATGTAAGAGATGTATAGAAGTACACACAATCCCACCATCACTATCTCCCACTTTATTTCATACACTCCTACATGTGCAGAGTAAGCAGCTGAGAGAGGTTAATATATAATGACCCATCGCCATTCCCACCTACACAAATGCCTCAAATAGACTTCTAGCATGTCAATGTTTCAAGAATCACAGCCAAAAGGAAGCTATATAAGCCATGGAAAGACATAATAATAAAGCTGCCATCTGCAAAAGAACACTGCAGAGATATTCAACAGGTTGACAAATTGTTATGCATTAATCTTTGATCAGTAAAAGTGACTAAACATGTGGTTAAAACAAAGAAATGTCTGGACTGGCTTTCTATCAATCTTCACAAATATCATTAAAGTGAATAAATAATAATTTCATATAAAGTGTATAATCTTGTCAAGCACAAGTTGCATTTGTTTTGCAAAAATAATTGGTATTATTTGTTTTGTCTGTCACTCAACAACAACTGGATTGATTGTCTTTACATTTTTGCACAGACATTCACGGTATCCAGAGAATAATCCCTCTCATTGAAGTGGATGTGTGTCTCAGTACTATTCCAATAATTAAGAGAAATCTAGTCAGTATTGCTCAAGACCCAATCCCAGCCAGGATAAAAAATATTGAAAAAATATGTGTATCCTGGTCCTAATATATTTGTATATGTGACTTGAGAGTTCAGTTGAACTTACTGAGGATCACACCAACAATATTTAGAACACAAAATGAAGGAGCTTTACTAGAAAAAGAGAAGAAAGTGGCATTAATGGGAAAATAATACACACTAAATGCAACCTAAAACCAAGCCCCTGAGCAGACATGTTTGGTAGTGGCCAAAAGGTGGTACTACAACTTATGTATTTGGCCCCACAACTCCTTTACCATTAACTTACATTGAGAAAGAGAAAGTCTGCAAATCAGCGTATTTAAAAAAAAAAAAAATCAACTTAACAGTCTTAACACCATTAGCCATTATTTAAATCATAAGGTCCATTAGGCCGTGACGCTGCGGATTTAAGGCGAAGCTTAAGGAATACGCAAGTGCACATGCTCCATGACCCCAGATACAGGTATTTTTGTTCTCGAGAGTCGGCCCATTTTGGCTTCATGCGGCGCTAAGCGACTTTCATAGGAATGAGCGTGTCCAGTATCCGGTTCTCTTTACACATCCATGTCTAAAACCTGATACACCTATGACAAGTTCAGAATACAAGGTAATTATTGTTTTTGGATATCCCCACTGGTGGGTGCAGTTTGCCCCAGCTGAAGCATTAGAGTGGTAGGTAAAAAAAAACACTCAAGACCGAACAAGCAACCATTTAATGGCTTTATAACGTTTGAAATATTGGGCTAACTTCATTGGCAAGAAAGTGTTGCTTGAACCAGCAGTCACTAGTTTTGGCACCCGTATCATCATCATGTTCTCGATCTCTTGTTTTTCTCTCCCTGCAAGTGTGTTTGTGGGGGAGGGGGGGGGTCTTTTTTGCCACTTAGCATGGCAGCCTGTGACGTTCTGAGCCTCTAACACCGTCCATTAGTGAGCTTGTGCGCACACACATACATGGGGATTAGGTGTCGTCACACCAAAAGCAACCGTCACAGCTGCTGGAATGTGGACAGGGTTTCCTCATATGAGGCAGCTCAAATTAGGAAAGGTCAAAGATATGAGAGAAGCCCTCATTAAAAGACAGCCTCCCGCACAGCAGCTGTGCATCGTAAACAAGTATCTGATCTGCTCATGAGCTGAAGCATGGACGGGGTCAAATCAAAATGGGGTGACACAGACGTACAGAAGGTTGCACTTGCAAATTGTGTCTTTGGTTCTGAATTCACAGACTTCAATGATTGTTGGGAGACTTAAAAGAGAGCCCCTGTCTTATCTGATAGGAGGTTACCTGCTTTTGTGCTGCAGTTCTTTACAATGCTTGATATCTGCTTTTGTATTCAGCCGCAGTTCCTCTTTCTCCTCTCAGTGACTTTGACCAAGGTGAAACATGAATTGATGAGATTTTCTGTCTGTGTCGGACTATAAGAGACATCGTTTCAGCTTATAAAAGATCAAAATGTGTTCTAAGGGGAACTTTTGTAAATCCATTTCTGCATGGAACATGCTATGAAAAATCACTGCCATTATGTAAAGTGGGAAAAGAGTGGGCGGACACAGGTTTGAGTCCCGCCTGCGGTCGTCATACCCTCTATTTCCCTCTTTCACAACTGTCACTCAAATGAATGCCATACTGGCCCAAAACATCCTACAAAAAGTTGGGCTGTCAATGTTTACGCTTTCAGCAAGTTTGACTCAAACTTACCCCCTGCGTAATACCAGGGCAGATATTTACCGTTCATCAATTCAATATTTCAATTTATAATAGTTTCAATTGCTTTTATTTTACTTTTTGGTTGTTTTCTTACTTTTCATCTTCTTTAACTGTGTTTTATGCACCATGTACACCAAGGCAAATTCCTCATATGTGTTAACCTATTTGGCAATAAACCTGTTTTTGATTCTGACTATGAATAAACAGTGACATAAAGACTTTCTTATGGTATGGCTTTCATCATTCCCACACCAATATAAGATATTATTAAGGTTGGATTAAGTATGACATGGACTGTGGCTGACTGAAGGAATGTGAGGACACTGTTACACACTGTATCAGTCTGGCCCTGTTTACTCTGACCTGCAGTATAAACAGAATAGTTGTTGGAGGCGAGGCGAGTCCCCTTAGTCAAAGAGGGGGGGGGAGTCAGGATGCTGCAGCAGTCTGCCGACTCCTGGAGGACAACACAAGTCCATCTCCTCTCTTAATTACTGTCCTCCCTGAGACCCAGCCGGCTAATAACTGCCCGGTTACAGCAGCATGTCAGAGTCTCCACTGAGCACGAGCAGATGGAGGCAGAGAGAGCCTCTCAGCTTCACAGGCAGCCAGAACAGGGAGGGCTCAACTAGGCCTTCCTTGACCATCTGGACTAATATTCACTGCTCATACACACACTTTATTTTTGTAATAACACATGCTGTGTTACTCCCTGTTCCCAGTCACAGCTGATTTCTAAGAACATTTGTCATTCTGATCATCACCTTGGAACAAATAACAGGTAGAGGAGTACAGTGCATATGCTGCTCAGCCAAACAAGGACCAGCATTAGTGGTCGGCCTATAACTGTACTGTGCCATACATGACTGGCCAGATACAGTTGCATCCAGCCTGTAAATAGCAGTGCATTACTGTAAATACACACAGCTTTAACCTGGTAAGTGTGCGTAACTGCTTTGGCGCTTCCCTTTCAGAGAACATATGGGCTGATGAGGATCAATGGCAGATATGGGCCAGTATTAGCACAGACACTAACGCGGCTAATCGCCCTAACTTTCTAAGATGTTCTACCCTCTGCTGTTGACAAGCACACACACATAAACACACACACAAAAGCTGACCTCAATCCCCCTTCTTTGGGCTTGTGGATCCAAGGGTAAAAGTATTTTTCTGGCCAGCAAACCACAGCCAAAATAGAGTGTGTTTATTGGGACCTTGTGACCTTTTCCCCCTGTGCCATAGACAAGATTAAGACAAAAGAAGCATATTAATGTGAGGAGGGGAGGCAGCTAGAGAGAAATACTGTACAGAGCATGTGAGAAATACTGCAAGGTTGCTGTTACCCTGCTCTGAAGAGTTTCATCTTACAACAACATGTTTACAATGTGTTCCGAACTCTTAAAGGGACCTCTTTTTCAGAAAATATTTTACACTTAATTTAAAGTTTGCTGATAAATATGCAAAGAGAGCTCAAATAAACAACACCTTGCAACCAATGTTACAAATAAGTGATGTTATTGACCATTCAGAACTCAGTATTTCACAAAGCCTTGTAATAATTGGGAATCATTATTCCACGCCTTAAAAAATCATAATGTTTGGAGACAAGAGATGATGCTTCATTGGAGGGTTACAATTAAGTAACATCTTATACATTGTAAAGGGTTCGGTTTAGCAACTAATGCTTGTTTGGCAATAAGATAATAATAAAACTTACATTAGTGACAAAACATTGTTTTAAGCGTCTTTGAGCATTAGGAAAAGCGCTATATAAATCTTATGTATTATTATTAGTATTATTATTAAAGACATTGTGCAGGATTTGATGCCATCTAGCATTGCGGTTTCAGATTGCAACCAACTGAATATCACCTCGCTCACCCCTCCCTCTACAAGACCGCTGTAAGAGGTTTCCGTTTACCAAACACCTTGGTACTGTATCTTTCAGGACTTTTTCCTCACTCAGAGACCATACCATAATACTGCTTTACGAGTAATGAAATTCTGGCCGCGGCTGGCATTGTCGCTCTTTTACAAGCATTTCGGAGAACTATAGTAGCCTCGGGGAAACATAAAATGTGAAAGGCCCTCTCTAGGGCCCGGTTTGGTTTGTTCATTCTGTTCTACTGTGGAAACATGGCCGACCTGGTCACCCCATTCTCAGCTTACAAAAACACACTGATTCTTAGTCTCAGAAGGTGATGCACAGATGAAAACATAGACATAGAGGTTCTATTCCCTTTTTGATAATAGAACCCCCTAAATGCTACACACTGTGCCTTTATGTTGTGATTTCCAAGTGTTAGACCTTGTTAATGCATTTATGTGATTATAGAAAGGGACCTTAATGAAGACTAAATATAAAGGTATGGCAGTAACACTGCTAACAGGCTTACAGCATTGTTTCTTCGCCTGAAGTTATGATACTTTTACCTCTTCATGCTGAGGCAAAAGAAGTCAGCCAGACATCCTTGTGCAACAGCACAGAGAGAATTTCTAGTTTTTTATCACAGCATGAGCTGTGCTTATCATCGAACTCACATCAGTGCAACGCTGTGAAACCCACACAAATAAACTGTTAAATCATATTTACTTATTTCTGCTCTCAAAATAAAAAGATACGAGTTTCTTTGCCAGCACAGGTTCATTTGTGCTTGTTACATCTATCCTTGATCACACTTTCAAAGCAATTCATAAGACTCTGTCGATCAAATAAAAAGAGAACATTTTTTATTTTGACATTTCTTCAGAGAATTCACTGTTTGTCTTTTAAGCTTGTGTTGAGTCAGTCTGCTCTGATTCCTCCAACCCAACATGTTTCTTTGTTACTCCCTCAAAGTAGTAGAATCAATTCTAAGTGTTTACAATGGGAGTTTCAACATTGTATATTGTTTTGGGGTTTTTTTTGCTTAATCTCAGCTGCTACCACTGAAATACATTAGCTTCCTGACTCACAAACACATAACAGGTGATCTTACTAATATACTGAGGTGTGATTATCCAATCAACAGACATTTGAGCGGTTTAATAAACTGCTAATGGACTGGTGACATGGGCCAGCCATGCAAGCAGCTCGTTGAAGTTGCTCCCACTATATTTGTACTATTTTCTATTTCTTCTTACTTATTTTTCAGTGGATAACTGTTATTAGTAACTTATTAAGTTGTGCCTTCTCTAAACCTTCTTTTATAAGAAAATGTGTTTGTTTTTTTATCATTGATTTAATGTAGTTGTGCATTCGGGCTGATGTAGTGAGGCAACCCATGGCTGCCTTAACCAGGGAGAGGCTAATTGCGCTAAAGCCAGTTAGCATAGTGGTCAACGGCTAGCCCCACTAAAATCTGGAGAAGGACAAGATAAACTGAAGACAAAGGAGGAGAGCTGGGTCCAGGGTTCACGTAGTGTCATCCCCTCTTTTCATGGGCAACGTAAGATCGCTGGCTAATGGAAATGGACGAGCTAATGGCGTTAGCTTGGGGTGTCTGATGAAATACCTGGAGTGTAGTTAATTGTGCTATATGAAAACCTGGCTGCACCTTATGGTTTGAAAGTTTCCATTGAAACATTCCGTTGACAGCTTCAGGACTGTTTTGGGAACGTTTCCATCGACAACATTTCCCTCGATGGCTTCCAGACTGTTTGGCCGACAAGGATCGCATAAAGAGCTCCACCCTGAGTTTGCCATGAGCCCAAGTCTTCAGAGCAGTGTTCGAACTATGCCGAGATTTTCGGGGGGTCCCATTTTTCTCTCGGGGGGGGCGCTGCTTGCGCTTGACTTGACTGATATTTTAGAGACCCCCCAACATTTCCCAAATCATGTTTTCGGGGGATCTCGTGTCAGTTTCAGGGGGTCTCGGATCCCCCGAGTCCCCCCGTAGTTCGGACACTGCTTCAGAGGGTCTGTGCCTTAAACGCTGTGTCCCAGTGGCTACAAGTACTTTAATTGCACGTTTTTACTTTACCTTATGTTTATTTAAATATGTATTTATTTTATTCCATAAGTCCCCATCTCTTAAATACATCAGTGACCAGCTGCTGCAGACTGGTTAGAACAGAAGCATCACCGGTGACAGAAACTCGATTGCAGAGCACCTCGCACACACAAACAATGTCCCGTAAAAACAACAGCGGCTCAGAGTTAATGCAGATAAGTCCCATTAACCTTTGTGAGCTCACACTCTGCGTCTCTGCCTCTCGTTCTGTATCCCTGGGTCCACACTGTCCTTCGCAGTCTTTCCATCTCTCTCATGAATGTTTGATGGCGCTGCCAGCTGCTCTCCAAGTCTGAGGGCGGCACGTGTTCCTGCTCACAAACACAGGCCCCTCATTGTTTTTGCCCTCAGAGGACTTTGAAAAACAACAACAGCAGCACGCATGTGTTTGTGCGGCGGTAAAAAAAAAAGAGGCAATTTAATGATGAAGGTTTTGTTAAGGCTTTAAAACATGAGGCAGGTAATGACAGTGCTATTTTAGATGTGTATAGTATATTCTTCGTTTTGTGCAGCGAACAACAGCGCCTCGTCATTTAAAACGTGTGGGCATCATTCCCTCCCACTCAAATCATCCTGACCGTGTTGTTGTGCACAGACATTTCATTTTTATTTTTTTAAACAGCCGTCCTCTTCTTTTGTTTCAAAGGGAAAAGCATCCTTCATAAATTCCTTGGCGTCTGTTTGCAAGTAGAGATCGTTAAGGTGGGAGACACACAAAACAATGTACGTCAGGATGCTCGGCTGAATAAAAACACCAATACATTTCTCGCAGTCTTGTTTGCACACACACACACGCACACACACACACACACACACACACACACACACACACACACACACACACACACACACACACACACACACACACACACACACACACACACACACACACAGACACACACAGTGAGAGCTTCCACCTATCCTGACACCCTGAGGATTCTCTGAAAAACCCATATGTCTCCTCTGCGTCGTCACAGCAACAATCTCCGCCATCATGCACTTCTCATGCAAATGAAGCAGGGATCCAGACCACTGGCCTGCAGATTGCATATTGTCAGAATGGGAGCGACTGACCATCTGCCTAATGGTTGCACATGCATGAGTCACACTTTGGTAACAACTCTGCAGTGATTGAACTGAAGTGCCCTACCCTTAGGTAATTATTATTTTAAAGTGTTAACTCGTTCAGAATTGATTACACGGCTACACCAAGACGCAGCAAGCATTCACATTAAGGTGTAAGGCATAGTCTGGGTAATCAGGCATCTACGGATTGAGACCAAAAAGTTACACTACTAATATTTTAAAGATTAGGAAGGATTCAGGAACAGAACCACCAAAACACATCAAAACCGCCTTGGCAACAAAAAACACAACCTTTCAATATTTTCTCTTACATTAACCAAAAGAAAAAGCAAAAAGCCTATTCACCGCACTCGTCCATGTCTCCCAAACAACCAGATTGTCAGTCGACTGCTCGTCTTGGTTCTTGACGGGCAGTCGAGTCGGGCCAGATAAGAACGGGTTTTCAGGGCCAAGAGTTTGTGGAAACAGGAAGAACCGGTGCTTGCTCCGAACTAGCCCTGGGACTGCTTTGGTGGGAAAGGGGCATTACAATCAGCAAAGTTAGCTCTACTCCACAAATACAAACGATAACAAATAGGTTAGACGAGCCCCCATTTGTTACAGCCCGGCTCATATACAACAAAGATGGGACACAAGATGAGTTTAAGTGTATTAAAAGACATGTTCATTTACAAAATAACCAAATCCAACAAGGTAACAAACATAAGACAAATGTGAAAGTCAGTAATCAGTAATACATGCATGTTTCGCTCTGTTAAAATAGCAGCTGTTTCCCAAGTAGAGTGGAGGGGGTCGTAACACAATGCATAGAACTAATTTGTGTGTGCTGTATGAAACCTTTGCAACTATGGTCACCATTTGAATATATAACGTCAAAAGGAACCTTAAAACGTACCTTCAATTGAAGAGAAAGAACCTGACACACCTTTTGGATTAACGAGTAGACAAACCATGCTACTATGTGCTGCAACAGTATGGTAGACCTGAAAAAATACTGTATTATACATTAGTATTTTCTGTCTCTATATAAACATATACAACCATATCATCTGCATACATGTAAACCTGCCTCATTCATGATTAGTTTACACAAACTGAACAGGAGTTGGTCAGAAATATAAAAATGTGTAGGTTGTTCAGTTTCTAAATAAGACCATTTATCTGTTTCTGTTGTGAAAGGTGACATTTTTATGATTTTTAGTCAATGAAGTCTTTCTTTCCATTTCAGCAGCTGCTCTCACCACTTACCAATAACTTCAACAATATGCCCTCTAAATCTAAGAAATAATGACGAGGATTTAACCCATGCCCTGACTTGTTTTGTGCATATTTGTCCTCTTCTTGTCCTTCTTCACTAAGCTGGTTTAGATGTGTACTCTCTAATTCCTAAAAAACTCCAGGTGGAAAAATTCTCCTCACCTGGCTTCCTGTTCCTTTTTGGGAGAGGAAAATGGTATTCTCATTTAGTATGAGAGTTTAAGGAAAGCTAATACATTAGCTGCTGCAAAAATACTAACTGAACTGATTTCTTTTAATAGAAAGAAGTCATTAACATTGCTCATACATACGGGGTCAAGCCAGAGATTATTAGATAGGAGATTTAAGCTGAATTTGAACTCCACTTCCTCTCTTCTGACCCAGTCTCTGATGTCAACTGTCCGTCTCCTCTCCCCCCCCCCCCCCCCTCCAGCACTGTCCAGGCAACATACAGACAGAACTGGGTCATGGTGAACCTGAGGCCAGCGGCTCCCATTTCTTTAGCTTCAGAGTCTGGACCTGGAGGCTGTGAATGGGATTCAAACATCACACTTTGGCTCAGACATTAGCTTTTAACGTCAGCAGAGCTCTCCATTCAAACAGTTTACATTAAAAGGAGATTTAGACCCTATCTTGGGTCAATAACACACTTTTCAACTCTGGGCAAGTGATTGCATAGCTCACAATGCTGATTTGAGTTCAGTGTGTTTATGTGGGTCATAGTGGAGAAAAGCATTGGCTCCAGGCTGTAGACACTCTATTTATGATGGATTAAAATAGCCCAAACTTTCAAGAAGGTTATTAAAAGTTATTATGGTATTAAATGTAATACATAAGAACTATGTTTTCCTCTAACAGAGTGAAGCATAGCTGTTTCATTTTCAGTAATCAACGCACGTATCCAACACATTTATGCTATGGAGAGATGCCAGAGAACAGTCTGCCAGGGTTTGCCTTACTCATGAGCTACCAGTCCACAATCTGGATTGTTGGTTTAATCAGGACTTGAACTGGCGACCCCTCAGTTCCCAAGCCAAGTTACTTCAGACTGAATGAATCCGAATAGTTGTGAACCTATCAGTCAGTCTGTAGTGTACTGTTCATAGAGCTGTATCTCTAGGTGTTTCTACTATTTTGACCTCATAATTATGACCTAAGGATGATGGTTTTTTTGGCTTGGTTTTTTTTGTCAACCTTCTGGCCCGGATTTCATGAAACTACATGAAAGTGTGTAGGAGTCAAGGAAGAACACATTGATTTGGGAATGGATCTGAATCATTGGTAGGTACTCAAATGATATCTAATTTGCATTTACCTTGAGAGATAAGAGCATTAGTGCTGCAATCACATGTTATTGGAATAAGCGTCAAATGTCTTTCTGACTGGGAGCACCTCCTGAAGTCGGAACAACAGCTCGAAAAGTGCTATCAATGTGTTATTAAAACGCTCTGAGCAATACAACAAATCAATCCAAATAACAACTGCTACAACTTCTCATGACTATGCAGAGTTCGGAAATACAATTTCCCACTTCTGGGAATCAGAACATCCAAGGAGGAAGTGAATGCACCCCTGGCCTTGCACCACCAATGACTCTCCGAGTACTATGGTCGTTTTTAGTTCTGTTTTAGGGAGTAATAAGTACTGATTCTCTTCCTTAGTAATTCAAGAACTAATATAATGTATAATTCACTTAATTCATGCATGTCAATAAAGAGAAATAAAAACCCATTTCCATCTTTTACATTTTCAGTAACCAATATAGATTACTTACAGCTCCTCAGGTTGCCCATTGCATGCTGGGATAGCCTCCTGATTCCATAAATAGCAATAAGAACGTAAAAGAATGTTTCTGTGTGAATGCATTTTGGCATGTGCTCTGTGGAGTTACTTAGTGCTACTGTGTGGGAAAACATTAAATCAGTCCCTAACATGCTTGGCAGTACAGTGCACACTCATAAGAGGCTTACAGTCAGGAGCGCTGTGAAGACTGGAGCCCCAGTATTGCTTAATATAAACAGATTGGCCCATTGCCCAATCAGTTTAGTTAGGCATCAGTGTGACTCAGCAGGCAAACATACAAGTGAACGTTCTGGATCTGTCTGAACTCCACATGGATAATCTCATCATCCTAGACATCCTACACTTAATTATTTACAGATTCAGGTATGTGCTCAGCTCCCTCCAGCCTGCCAATCTGAAGAGCATCAGGTTTCCAACACAGTTCTACAATAGAGTATCTACAGATACATGGAAGGTAGAGACTTATTTCACACAACCTCTCTAATGTCTTTGCCTTGTACCTCATGTAGAAGATTTATCCTCCTTCAACTTGAGACTGGATTGGGAAAAGAAAAATCATGGATAATTACAACATTTACAAAGTACACAGGCCTTGGTCACGTGTAGGTTTGGAAGTACATTTAGGCCATTTCAATGTATGTCCTTGGAGATGACATGGCTGTGATTAAAAAAGGTTCACAGTGAGTTTCCCCTGATAATTGACAGCCCCACCCCCTTAGTTTCTGTTGCTTTAGCTTCCCTAATCTCCATAAACATATCCTGCATATTAATGCAACATCTGTAGGCAACAGGACTGTGGCATTGAAAGCATTCTGGATTCTGTTTGTAGTCCAGAACTATTGATCAGGTATTGTGGTGGTGAAGTCCATAGGGACTTGGCCTGGGAACCGTCACTGGTCCAATTCCTCGAAAGACCAAGTGCTACCGAGGTGTCCCTCAAGGCACCGTTCTCTACACTGCTCCTGGGTGCCGTACAGAATGGCAGCCCACTGCTCCTAATACTAGGATGGGTCAAATGCAGAGTGCAAATGTCCCCTGTGTGAGACCATTAAGGGTATATTAGTTTTCTCTTCTTTAATTACGTTAAAGCGGGATGGGGTTGAATGCAGTTCCTTTTGCATAAGACACTAGCCGACATGAATCACGGAACCCATTGTTTATCGTCTGATGATGGTACAGCATTTTACCAGCTTAAAATAAATGTATAATCTGGCTACTTCTGAAGCAATTTCTTTGTAGATGCCGGCTCTCCATTGTATCAAATTCTTGTGTCTCAATTTGGGATCAGACTGTAAAACGTGACTGGCAAACATGAGATGGAGTATAGGCCTGATTAACCAAATATAGTCTATCCATTGGCCACACGGAAAACCACAAAATATAGTTGGCCAAATACTCAGACCAAGATTGACCATTGTTGTTGTGTTGCAGTTTAGATCTAGTTAGTATTATACATGTTATATATCTTTGCTATTGGTCTGAGGAGGATACGCCTCTGGGGGCCACTGGGGGTTATGGTGAAGCCAGCCTGATCCTGCCTGACATGCCTGCTGTGTTTACAAAATCAAACTAAGGGTAGGGGTTCAGCAAAAGGTCGAGTCCTGAGGTTTTACTGTCATCTATAGATCCTCTGGCTGATTGATCCGATATCTACCACAATATTCCCTGACCCACTAAAGGAGACTCAACAACTTCACAGTAAGTTGAAGTGGTGGGTTGGAGAATAGAGGGCAAAAGGCCAGACAGGAAGGCGCGCACACACACACACACACAGTATTTTATTTGGCTTAGAGAATATATATACAGGCTCTGCAGAACTTGTTTTCTTCTCTTTTATTCCAACTTCCAACACAGTAGTGCTCCCTGCAGGCCGCAGACACACCTCAGTGTGAATGTAAAGAGCATAAAAACCCCACACCTTCCCCAGAGAGGTCCTGAAGGCACTGAATACCAAACAGAGCAGTGCGGATTTGACTTTTTCACCCCGCACACAAACTGCTTCATATCCAGGCGTAATGAAGGGCACTCGCTAAGCTGCCTCTGACCGGTCTGCTGCCTGTGCTGTGTGTATCTGTGACAGCGTGCGGCGCCAGTGACGGCATCCAGGGTTCAAACGAGCGGCTACATTAGCAACCGCCCGAGGACCCGCAGGGTTCAGTACATCCATCGCCGTACCTCGACGGCTTCCTCGTGAGGACAGACATGTGACGTGATGCTGCTGTCAGACCGAGAATTAAAGAGGAACTTAGAGGGAGGATTGAGCTTGCCCTCTGTGTCTGTTTTACATAACTCAGAGCCAAACATTCTCCCTGAGGATCAGACTCAATAGAGTGATATTCACAGTTTAATGTGGCTGAAAATGGAGGGAGAGGTTCCAGTCTGCGTATGAAAGGGACAGATGCACGAGGTGTGTGTGTGTGTGTGTGAGAGAGAGAGAGAGAGAGAGAGAGAGAGAGAGAGAGAGAGAGAGAGAGAGAGAGAGAGAGAGAGAGAGAGAGAGAGAGAGAGAGAGAGAGAGAGAGACCCCAGTGAGTGCAGTGTGTTTGGTAAGGCAGAGTGACTCACCCCCCCCCCCCCCCCTGGCTTTGCTTCTTAAAATACACCTCTTTTCCTCTCCCACCTTTTGTTCCTGTCTGTTCAGCGCATCAGCTCACTAACACAAAACCAATCCCAAATCATCTTCAGGCCTCACAACGTTGAGCGTGCATCTTTTCCTTTTTGGAAAAAGGAGGAAGAGGGTGATTGAGAGTAAGACAGATGGGCAGACGGGCTGGCAGAAGAGCAGCAGCGAGGGCAGAGAATGGAACAAATGCTAAGACTCATTCATCCGGACATGGCACCAGTCAGGGGGAACAGAAGACAGAAGGAAGACGGACTCACCCCGAAATGACTCCCAGATAGTCCCCATCACCTCCTCTGTGCAGGCAGCAGGGGGTTAAGAAGGCCACTTAGCAGCTCATCCCCAATTATTGTTCCATGATTGACAACACTCATAGTCTTTGCCTGCTGGTCATCATACCCATACCGCTTTCCCACTTGATGGAAAATAATTCAACTCTTGTTGCTTACTGGGGCTAGAGTTTGGTCGAAGTTGGTTAAATGTCCTAAGAACCCGTTTGCTTTTTCACGATTAAAGTCCGAAAGGTGCTGGCTCCAGGTTCTGTTAACGTTACTAGCAACACCAGGGCAAATTTTCCTGGCAGACTGCATCAGAGCTGTACTAATTTTACTCCTGTACTTATTAAAGAGGCCTCCTGTAGTTCCCCTTTTCTTACTTCCGTAACATATTGACATCACTATGTAACACTCACGCTTCTATTGGAACTCCAACACATTGTATGTGCTAAGGGTGAGGGGCTGAACATCTCCAAGCGGTTGACCAATGCGATTGGACACCACAACCCGTCCGCTAACCAATCAGAGCAGTCTGGGCTCTGGTTTCAGACAGAGGGTGAAAAGAGGTGCTGCAGCACAGGCAGTATGAGAAACATAAAGAGCTTTATGAACATTAAAGCAAGGATACATGTCCCAGTAGAGGCACAAAATACTTATACAAACCTGAAAATGAGCATAACGTGTCCACTTTAATTTGCAATAACAACTTCTTTAACAATCTTTTCTTTGTCAACCTCCCCAAGAAATGGTACACGCTCCTGGCTCCTTGTCCTGGCGGGGCACATTATCGGGATTCCAAGTTGAACATAAATGTTGTGCCCTAAGCTGGTGCCTCTGCCGTGGGAACACAAAAACTGGTTGCATTTGTGCTCCGGCTCCAAACTCGCCCTGGAACTGCCTCCGTGGCAAAGGGGTACCGGTAAGTGAGGACAGGTATAAAATCCCCGTTTTCCCTGTGTATACCATTGTGACATTAGTTCAATAAATGACCCAATGCATTTTTTTTTATCACTCTTTGAAATCTATCCAAATAATTTTACAGTTTACACACTGGTCTCGATGCTAAGGGTCTTTAGAAGTTGGGTTATATGAGGAACTTAGTCAGTGTATTACCTACATTGGATGGTGGTTGACACGCTCTGAATTTAAAGTAACACTACCAGCACAGAAGCCAGTTTGTTTGAGTTTCTGTGAGCCTTTGGCGAGTCCAAACTAACCCTTTAAAAGCTCAAAAGTCATACCAAACACAAAAAGACATACAGTATAGAGGCAAAAGTTAAATCCTCAACAAGGAAGCAATCCAATACATTTGCCAAAAACATCAAACTTTGAAACACTTTTATCATCAGAAAATAATATGGATTTTTGAAAGTGCCAGATGTAGATTACTTGTTGTTATGTAGCAAATTAAATATTAATGAAAATTGATTGTTGTGTTCATTGATATTTGATATTTTGCTATAATATATGTGGTCTAACATTACCAATATGACGCTTAAATAAGAATAAAAGGATGGAAATACTATATTTTAAATGTTAACCACATAATTGTAGAGGTTCTGTCATTTGTCTTTGCCTCAGGCTCTAAAAGAGAAATTAGTTTGTATGATCAGTATCCCTTTCTTCATGTGCACAACCGTGTGTGTGTGTGTGTGTGTGTGTGTGTGTGTGTGTGTGTGTATGTCACCCTAATGAGCAGATCTAAGTGTCAGGGTGACAGGAAGTGGAGGGAATTTGCACTCAGACACCATTTTTGTTTGATATTAGAGGTTAATGAAGGCAAAAAGAAAGCAGTGAGCTGATGCGGGAGTTTTCCTAAAAGCATCACACACACTCAGCTCAGTTCTAGGTCATCTAAGAGTCACACACACAAAGCAAGAAAAGAAAAAGCCTTTTGGTGTCAGAGATGGGGAGTCCTTATATCATGTGAGGAAAAAGAAGAGAAGAAGAAGGGATGACAAAGAGGAGACACAGAAGATGAGGGAACAGAAGTAGACGTAGTGTGTGAGTGTGTGAGGGGACTCCAGCTGTGTGTTTATCCTGCACCGGGGAAGACTGTGTCGTGCCAGCTGAGATGACAGAGCAGACGAGCCATGACACACACACACACACACACACACACACACACACACACACACACACACACACACACACACACACACACACACACACACACACACACACACACACACACACACACACACACACACACACACACACACACACACACACACACACACACACACACACACACACACACACACACACACACACACACACACACACACACACACACACACACACACAGGCTGCGTAAACACACACTCCAGAGGTGTGTTGTTCCGAGTCATGCTGAACAGATACACCTCAGCAGATTTCTATTCCATTTGTACTTTATGCGTTTACCTTCTGCTGGTAAAAAATATGGCATCAAGCAAAGTCAGCATCTGCCTCATTACACCCGTATGACCTTTTATGAATTATACAAGATCCCACACAAACACACAAATACACACATTAAGCCTCATTTGACAGCATGTTCTTTGCAGGGTTTTACCTCAGAGCAACTTACTGTAGCCTTGTGCGCTGGCATTAGTGGGTCAGTTAACCTGGAACATCCCGGACAGCAGTTGCCACGACCGGAACACAAGGTTAGGGTTGGGGTGGGACCTGCATACCCCCCCCCCCCCCCCACACACACACACACACACACTCAACCCTGAAGCTACCATCTGGCTACCTTACGTAACGGCAGAGCAGATTGTAAAATGATAGTACGCAGGAATATATCCCGTGCTTCCAACCTTTAATATACAGAATGTTATGGAGTCAAATGTGTGTAAGTCATTAATTACTTGAGGAGGAAATGCATGCCAGCAGTAGTTACAACCTTAGATTTTTATAATGTTTGCAGTATGGATGCTGAGTTAAAATAAATCTTAAGGTTGCAACGTTAATGACCAAGCCAGATTTGAGTTTAAAGAGGCTCTATAATGCCTTTTGGGGTTTACCCTTTCCTGTAGTGAATAGTCATTTTGCATGTTAATGTACGGTGGCCGACAGGTGCAAACGCATTACAAATACAACAAATATGGCTTAAATGGAAGAAACGTCTACACCAACATTACAAAACATGTGCAGCATTTACTAAAAGTGCTACATAAGCAAAACGCTGCAAATGAAAAAATGCTGCATGAAGCTCAAAACACAACGGAAACGGGGACACTAAGAAGTGATGCACACAGTTGGGATGTCGTTGGCGTTTGGGTTTTTAAAGTTAGCCAAAAACTTTAATTTACCTAAAGTATACGTTTTATTGGTTTTATTTTAACAATGTGATTGCATGTCTCCTTCTGACAGGTTAGCTTACTAGCTTACAGCAGATCTGTATTGATTTACTTATCAGCTAAGGGGCAGGACATCTCTAAGCAGTTTATCAAAGCATGTAGACATGTCACAGTAAAGGCACAACATATTAACAGGAACATTCGCATAATAAGGCCCCTTTAAATGTGCAAAAAAGTAACATCCATTATAAACAGAAAGTGAAGTGATTACGTTAGTCATAGGAAGCCCATATTTTGAGTGGTTTCTGATGTCTGCAGTTATGTCAATTTATTATTTCCGTGCTGTTAGTAAGCAGCTTGTTCTTTCTTGTTATGACTAAAGACTGTTCATTTATATCATACAGTATGCACTCAGTACTAGATGGGAAATCACAGCCCCTATTTCTTTAGAGCGGTTGGCCAAACATACAAATATTACCTTTAAAGTGTGGCTAACATTAGCTATAGCTATGCTGTGTAACAGACAGCAGTACTTGTTGAATTTATAACCTTTCAATATTCCAGCAAATGTTTATCATCAAGTCAGTAAAACAGGAAGTATTAAGCCATGTTTTCTGTTCCTAGGTGACATGCTGTTCAGTATAGCTCCTAACCTGCTGCTCCACTCTCTGCCTGTGATCCATGACAGCCAGGTGTTGTGCTGAGCCTGGGAACAGATTAAAGCCTGTCTGTCCCTCAGCCTGCTAAGCACCAGTTCAGCCTCATTCAGCGCTGAAACCAAGGCCTCGAATAGAACAGTGGTGGACCAATCACAGGCAGGGGAGGAGTGCCTCTGCCCTTCCAATAAAGTCACTGGAAAACAGTTTAATAGAGTGGATGAACAACGCCACCTAGTGTTGGTGAGGAATGTGAGTAGGTTGTGACCATGAGTTCCTGCTATGAATTATGTCAAGATTTTCTGTTTTTCAATAGAGATACGGAATGTTATTTGATCAAATGTTCTTTGTTTTGGTTTTAAAATATGAATGTTCTAAAACGTTATCTTCTTTGGAGTATTCAAAAAGTATTTTACTATAATAAGCAATTAGTTTTCTAGAGAAATCTATTCTCCTCCATACTGTAAAAGATTGTGTGACCCTCTTGCATTTTAATCAACTGTTCACTGATTGTGTACTTTTTAATGTTTCACTTTTGTTTAAACCTATTTAGGGGCAAGGCATTGAACCTGATTTAAAGGTCCCCTATTATACTATTTTTCTTTCAACAATATATTACAGCAGTGGTTCCCAAAGTGTGGGTCGCGCCCCCCTAGGGGGTCGCGGAGGTATTGCAGGGGGGTCGCGGGGGAGGGGTACGGTTTGCGTGAACTGCAGAACCGCGTCTGTTGTTAAGGTGGCACGTAATACAGTTGTTTAGTCTACATGCCACCATGAGCCTATACCACCTTAACTAACGGACCACTCACCCTGGGGTGCGTTTCCCAAAAACTTTTTGATAACAGTAGCCATGCGTGAGTCTGAGAACTGAACATTTTAAAATGGAAAAGTTTTTAACAGCGGGTCCAATCAAGCGTAAGCCTACTTTACAGTACGAGCCATCAAGCACTCCGACTCAGAAAAAGACGAGGAGATATGACGAGGTGTACATCGGGCTGGGCTTCACTAGTACGCTGGTAGGTGGTGAGGAAAGACCGCAGTGTGTTCTATGTTTAAGAGTGCTAGCCGCTGACAGTCTAAAACCCAGCAAGCTTAAACGTCACCTGGAGACCACACACCCTGAGCATAAAGACAAGCCGGCTGATTTCTTTCAGAGAAAATTAAATAACTGTCGTATCCAACAGACTAGTTTCGTAAAATCTGCGTCTGTCCCTGCCAATGCTCAGCTTGCCTCCTATAAAGTGGCCTACCGTGTCGCACAGTGCAAAAAACCACACTCAATAGCTGAGGAGGATGAAGCCACCGACAGCAACAAGGACTGTTTATTAATCACATACGTCCGATTCATTGCTGCAGGGGACATGAAAGAGGACCTGTTGTTCTGCAAAAAACTTAAAACGCGAGCCACTGCTGATGAACTTTTCAAAGTAATTGACACTTACTTGCAAGAGGCCAATCTGAAGTGAGAGGGTTGTGTTGGGGTGTGTACAGATGGGGCTCAGGCAATGGCTGGGAAGCACAACGGGCTCCAAGCACTCATAAAGCGTGTGTCGCCCAACGTTCATTGGACTCACTGTATGATCCATCGAGAAGCGTTGGCTTCTAAACAGCTGAGTCCCGAATTGAACGAGGTGATGACGGACGTCATTGCCACAGTGAACTACATCAAAACGCGCCCTGTTAAGGCCCGACTTTTCTCTGCGCTATGCGAGGAAATGGGATCCAATCACACAGCTGTTTTGTTTCACAGCGAAGCGCGATGGTTGTCACGTGGGAAGGTTCTGTCCAGGGTATTTGAGCTGCGGGAGGAAATTCGGATTTTTTTGGAGGAGGAGGGTCATGACCTCGCGGTTAATTACAGTCATGAAAATTTTCTTACGAAAGTTGCCTACCTCAGTGACATGTTCCAGAAATTAAATGAACTAAATCTGCAGATGCAAGGAACCAACACCCACCTTCCGCATCTTGCAGATAAAATAAAATCATTTTCAAGGAAATTGGAAATGTGGGAGCGGAAAATTAGGGAGGGAAACATAGACTCATTTCAGAACCTTCATGCTTTTCTTGAATCCAACAACATTCAGAACACAATCGTGCCTTGTATGAGAGCACACATCTCTGCCCTACAACAACATTTTCAGAGGTATTTTTCAGTGAAGGATTCAGCACAATATGACTGGATCCTAGACCCCTTCACTGCAGCCGCACCTACTGACTTCAGCACTGCTGAAGAGGAGCAGTTCATTGATATCACATCAGACTCCACGCTGAAACTGCAGTTTCAGGCCAAGTTACTTACTGCATTTTGGATTGGGGTGGAGGAGGACTACCCACTATTGGGTGGAAAGGCAATGGCAGTATTACTCCCTTTTGCCACGTCTTATCTTTGTGAGGTGGGCTTTTCTGCAGTGGCCTCCATAAAGACCAAATACAGGTCAAAGCTGGACATTGAGAATGAACTGAGGGTGGCCATCTCACAGTTGCCACCACGATTTGAAAAGATCTGCAGTTCAAAGCATGCCCACACTAGTCACTGAGATGTATGAAATATTTTATGAAAAAACAAATCTGGGGTATTTTTTCAAATTCAGTGCAGATGTTAAAAAGATGAAATAGGTTCAAAGTTGTACAATTTAAAAGTAAATGTAAGTTACTTTTTTTGTTATTTTGTCACTCAAGAAGAGAAGTTGCAGTTGCAAAGTTGTTAAAACAGTGCTGTTGCACACAAAACACATGAATAAATGTTATTTTGAAGTGTCTTGTAATGGTGATTATGCCCTTATTGTTTATTTGTACTGTTTGCGTGAATTTCAAAATACATTTTCAAGAAACTAAAAGTTTCGGTGTTTAGGGGGGGCTCCAAAATATGTTTAGGTCTTAAAGGGGGTCCCAGCAGAAAAAGTTTGGGAACCACTGTATTACAGGTCTCAGATATATACAGAACATGTCTCTGAAGTGTTTGGCTGAAATAACAAACAGTTCATTGTAGCATGCCATAAACCCCTCTGTTTCAGCCCCGTTCCAAAAGTCCTGTAGCTTTAAATGCTAATGAGCTGCTGCTGGCCACGCCCCTCTGAGAAGTGATTTGTTTAAAAAAAACGCAACGGTGCTCTAGGAGGAGATACAGTGATAATGTGGGCGGGTGAGATCTTTGTTGGTTAGTGGCTGATGGTTGCACAACCCAAAAAATATTGTGACATCACAAAGTGACCAAATCTGACAATCAGAAAGGTTTTTTAGCCTTTGCAGACAAATTACAAGCCCAAAAACCTATAAAACACACTACAGGAAAATCGCATAGGCATATTAGGCTATTTTAAGAAGAAAAAAACCCACTACAAGCTGACAAAACATGCCCACAAAAACTGCTTTTATTGACTGTTAAAAATAAGGCTAGATATGCTGTAGAAGATTGAGTGTCAGCTAACATGGAAGGGAAAGTGTCCTCCATGTTAGCGACACACAGGAGAGACGGATGGCCGACCTGATCCATCATGCCGAGGTGGGATGAAGCTTCTCGCTCATGGACTTCAGTTTATTTCCTGCATTAGTTGAAAGCTGATTGTTTCTGTGGACAGGCTGCAGGGTTTTTTACTATAACATACAAAACAGGCCTGAAGCAAACCCCCCCACAGACATAGTGCATAGCTGAGTAGGGTTTCCCCGAACAAAACATATTCATTTGAACAGCATCCAAGCCATTTCAATGTTTCATACATATACCATAATATATATTCATATTCAATGTACAAAGATACATTCGGAATTGCAAAGGCTCAATCATTGTAAATAAATACTGAAATGGCTAAAACACACACACACACACACACACACACACACACACACACACACACACACACACACACACACACACACACACACACACACACACACACACACACACACACACACACACACACACACACACACACACACACACACACACACACACACACACACACACACACACACACACACACACACACACACACACACACACACACACACACACACACACACGATACTGTTCAATACAAAGAGGACAATACATACCAGTGCACTGGTACTGAGGCCAGAGATACAGTTTTATATGACAACCAAACAGACATTTTGTGCACTGTTTTCAAGAAGAAGACAGTCTAGAACACAAACTTTCTAAAAAAAATTCATTAAAAGAGATAAATCATCTGTTTCGGATCTTGCTAAGAATGTCAGATTATCATATAGTTGCACAAAAGGGGGCAAAGAAGAAAATAAATAAAAGTTCTGACCTCTACATGTGGAAATAAGGATTAGAAGGCGGGTTATGTAATCCTTAGTGTGGCTGCTTCTTTGATCCTCTCAGATCCAGCACATTCTCATTGTTCACACCCTGAAAATATCAATTTCCCCTTATGAAAGTCTAAAAATATATCTTATCTGTTCACCAGGATTCCTGTTACAAAATGCTATCTACATGGAGGCAGACTCAACTGCTCAATGTTAGACTGTTTCAGCAAACTATCCATCTTTAATTTCCTTTGGTAGCAAGCGCAACATTCTTTCAAGAAAAAATAAATACTTTATCACACTTGAAAAGCTTGGTTACTTTAAACTCTTGATACCTAAGGAATATTATTAAAGTGTCTACTAGCTGGAGCTGGTGGTTAAACTGAGAGCATAGGACTGACCGCATCCTCATGTAATACTGGATAAAGTACAAATCTGGGGTCTACAAATGTTTAAGCATATCAACCAAGACAGTCGCACTCAGTTAGTTACTTGGCCTCTAGTTTGTACCTCTAAAATATCACCATTACACTCAAGTCACAGAGCTTAGAATGAGATTTCCTGAAAAATATTTCATATTTGTGTGTAAAGAAATGCTAGCAGCTCTCAGGCACAGTGGTGCTATGAGCTAAAGGCTAACGTCAGCATGCTAACACTGACGATGCTAATGTTAGCCGATGTTTGTGTCGTAGTTTAGCTGATACTTATTTACTACGTTAAATAGCACGACAAATAAAGCTTCACTGAGGTTTTGCAGGTATTTTGCCATAAACCAAAGTATTGGATGAATAAAATGTGGAACTTATGGTGGGTCAGGATCACCAAAGTTATTGCAACTCACCCTGAGGGGGGGCATGACTTTCAGCACTAAATTCCAAGACAATCCATCTAACAGTTGTTTAGGTATTAAGCCTTAGCAAAGCCATCCATGGAACCATGATGCTGCCAGCATAGCAAGAAAAAGAGGTATTTTATTGGTTAAGAGTTATTTTTATATTGCAGCAGATGGAGATTTGTTCAGATGGCTTGAAGAGTCGTTAAGGGATTCTGGGAATATTTAAAGAACAAAGGTACTGGTTATTGCAACCCTCTGGGTTTTATCAAACATTGCTGGTTGACTTTTCAGAACATCTGAGGCTTTGCTCTGTGACTGGAATGTAATGGTGGATTGAACTGGGTCTACCACTGTTACTTTATGAATATTAAGATAAATATAAGGCCATGTTCTTCTCAAATATATACTTAAAGCTGATGTGTTGCCGACTAAAACAAACCCTGACCTAGAAACATGTGGCAATAAATCCACTTTGTCTTGCATACAATCAAAAGCCAAGTTCTCAAAGGATTAAAAACATAAAACAGGGTTATGGATTCATGAAGAATCTCTAATGATTTGCTCCCTCACATGATTGCTTCCTTCTCGTGTTATTCAAGAGCACAAGAGGTGAGGTGCTAACAGGTGATTTTTGTAATGTTTGTAACTGATTTAGCATCTTGATTTAGAAGACTCCATCATGAGCGCACACAAACTGAACTGAGGGAAGGAAACCTGGAAGTGTAAGGCGGGGGACAGAATCATTGTATTTGAGGAGCAAATAAAAAACAAAAAGTTCTGTATCCAAATACAGCTTTACCTCAAATGATATTCGAAGAGGCATTATTACAGATTCAAATGTATATAATATTAGATTAAAAGGAGAAAATCATGGTTAAAACAATAACATGCAGTTCGATCACTGAGCAGCTCTCAGAGCAGTCTCTACGTGTTTCACTCTTATTGTTCAGGAAGAAAAAGTGCTGATTAAACTCGTGTCACAGGAGGGGGGAGGGGGGTCCGTCCCCCTGAACTCCTTCATGGCAGCGAGTTTGAGAGAAAAGGCAAATCAAGCATCAGGGGTCAGAGGTCAGTCCTCGTTGTCCAGGATCTGCCACACGATGAGGTGGCTGCGCTCGGCTTTAGCCTGGGAGGGGTGCAGCTTCATGGGGGGCTGCTCCGCCTCCTCCCCCTCCCCATCCTCATCACCTGAAGACGGACAGAAACAGGAAATTGGTCTCTAAATCCCCTGTGACGATAGCAGTGGTTTCTTCCTCTACATGTAGCACACTCACCCATCCTGAAGTCGATGTAGCCCTCTCCTCCGCTCATCACCAACATGGACTTGGTTCCTTCCTGAGCCGCGGCATCTGTCGTCTTATCCCCCGCTGCCTCCCCTCCACAGGAAGCAGATGGATCTGCATGACCTGAGAGCACAGAGCCACACACTTTAAATATCACCTCACAGTCCAGATTGTGTTTATCTGGCGCTTACCTTCTGCTCTGTGTGCGGTGCTTAAAACAGATCTGCGCTCACTGACTATCTTTTCATCTGCATTCACTAATATGAGAAACCAGGTAGGACTATTAAAGAGTATCAAGAATTCCCACAAACTGTTAAACTCCAAAGTGCTTGTAAAGACTGAATACCTCAAATTGAAGGACCCAATTTGACAGTTTAAGCCAAAAATCAGGTAATTTTTTGTTGTACTTTACCGGGTTAAACGATGATGCAGCTGTTGTAGACACAAATGCAGACAGTGGAACGAAACAAAACCTAGTATTAAGTTAAAAAGGTTTCAATATCTATGTATACATAATTGGGATCAATAAAGTACCTATCCATCTTTCTAATGTATATTTTTCCCCTTCATAATCACACACTTTCCAGGATTATAAGGACCTGTGGGAACCAGTTTATTATATATATATATATAAAACATATCATATCATTTGCAGTTCATATTAGCATATTAAAAAGGCATGTTCTTTTACTAGAAAGATTAAATATCCCAACAAATGACAGACTTGTTAGGACCTGAATGTTTGAGGAAACTCCATTTTTTAATGGCAGAGTTCATAAATAACAACGGGACTATAGAATAAATATATGTCTTAGCTGAATACTTGTGGAACTGACTCATTTTCTCTGAGAGGGTGAAGAGTGTTTACCTGGGACAGCGGTGAAGAACTTGACAGCATCTCTGTGACCATGGAAACAGAGCTGAGCCTGAGCCATGGAGCAGTACGGAACAAACGTCCCGGCCGTCACCTTGTCTCCGCTGTCGTCGCTGTACACTACACCTCCTGGATTGCTCCCTACTGCCTTAGTCGCCTTGTTGCCTGCTAAGGGAAAGTAATAAAGAGGCAGATCAAATGTTTTAAATGTATTTATTACACTGGCCCTGAAAGTCCGGAAAAAATCAACAACTTGTATATATTCTCAGATACATCTTAATTTCATTACAAAATAAATAAATAAATAAGATGTCGATCTAGTTCCTGAACTCACAGTCTGTCAGAGGGATGGAGATGATGACTCCGTTTCCGGTGCCGATCCATAGACGGTTAGAGGACACCATGAGAGCGGTGATCCTGACGAATGAGAAGCCTAGTTTCCCCGTGCCTGAGAAAGGAAGTAACACATAATCTGAGTTGATGGAACGGTCCTTTGTGTTTTTACGGAGGAATGGTTGTTGTGATAAAGAGTGAGCTGACCCAGCATCTTGCTGACGTAGGGCTCGATGTCCACGTCCTGAAGGTGCTGGAAGGTGTGAGCATGGAACAGCCTGAGGGTGGAGTCCAGTCTGATGGACACCCAGATACCGTCCCCGTCCCAGGCCAGCTGACGCACCTGGCTGTCCTTACGGGGGTGGGCATCAAAGGATTTCTGTAGAGGACAAAAAGTACCCAAATAAAGAAGAGTGTAAGAAGGATTTCATGACTCAAGGCCAAAATGACTTTAACACTACTAATGATAATAAAATAAGGAGGCAAAATATGACTAAATATGCTGATCCAATTTTTTCCTGTGTTTATTATTTCCCAGTCAAAAATGAAAGCTTTTATCTAAATTGTATTTTAAAGCTGCTTAAAATGTGTTCATCTGGGAAAACAGTGGGGAAAAAAATCTTTGACAGGTAATTCATTTTTTTATGTCAAGATTGTCACTTCAAGGGGATTGTTGTTGTAATACAAATTTCAGCCACAAGAGACTGAAGTGCACTGTCAGTTTTCCAGCAGTGGCCCAGTCAGTAGGGGCTTGGACTGGGAATCGTAGGGTCGCCGGTTCAAGTCCCCGAACAGACTTGAAATATGGAAAGTGGACTGCTACTTGGAGAGGTCCCAGTTCACCTCCTAGGCCCTGCTGTGGTGCCCTTGAGCAAGGCACTGGACACCTCCAATCCCCCCTCCCCATTGCTCCCCGGGCACTGCACAATAGCTGCCCACTGCTGCTAGTACTAGGATGGGTTAAATGCAGAGGACCAATTTCACTGTGTGTGCTCTGCTGTGTGCATGTATGTGACTAATAAAGAGGGTTTCATCTTCAGGGTTTCATCCTCCGATTGTAGTTGTACCTCTATCTTCATGGCTTTGGGCTGCACCACATGGATCTTGTTCCTGTAGCCGCACCACACCTTGTCATGCACTACAGTCATGCAGCGGATTGAGTGGTGGGGTCTCCCCAGGTCTAACAGATGGTAGTTGGTCAGATCCCACTGCCCATCTGCCACAAACCGAGGAAGCCATGGTTATATTTACAGATAAATCCCACATGGGGTTGATATTACTTGTTCATTTCAAAGTGGTGTGTGTTCCCTTACCTACTCCTCTGTGGAAAATGGCTAAAGTGCCATCAGAGAGACCCACCAGTACACGCCCCTTCACGTGCCTGTCAGAGAGAAGAAACAGCGCTCACATCATTCTACTCAATAGTCCTTTAGCGTTATTGAGTAGCTACATGAGAGTGAATATATGTACGTGTATTATTTCACTGTACTCACACTATGCCGAGCACAGAGTCCTTCAGCTTTATTGAGTGGAGACACTTTTTCCACTGAGCCACAGAGGAGTGGACGTAAACACTGCAATCACAAAGGCTTTCTTCACATTTCTGGAATTATGGACCATAAATAATTGTGATGGGCAACTGAACTGTAACCCTCACCATCCATTCTGAGCCCCCAGCCACATAGTGGGGAGCACGCTGCTCATTTTCTGAGCCTCCTCCCTCATCAGGTCCTGCTCCTCCGCGTTGGGGTTTGAACTCACGCCGTCTTTCAGCAGATCACTCTCCCTGCTCGTCACATACAAATTTGAGAATTAGAGAGGCTGCGATTGCATCATTTAACATTGAGGCCAAATGTGCAGCAGCTACACATCTAGGTGTGAGTAATTTTCAAACTGTTGCCACTACAGCGAGACACAGGAATGAGTCTTAATATTTGGGAATGAGTTAGAATGCTCACTGCTAGTCTCAAAATCAATGTTTTTTTAACATTTAAATGTGTGTCATGCAACAATGATGTGGTGTGTTTATATCCTAATGTTAGCTTTGTATTTCGTGCAATTGCATTTAGGTTTTAACAATTATAGGCAGTGTTAATATGTGGAGGTTATCCTGTTGAACAAAAAGTGTTTATGATTATCTCAAAATTCCCAAAACTACAATGGAAAAAATACTCATTGCTTTTTGTCGAGAGAGCCCTTGTAATGCTTACTGGTAGTTCGGCCACACCAAAAATATTCGGCATCACTGCACCACTCTCTACACAATCAATAAAAAGGGCGTGAGATTATTGGTAGCAGAGTGGTAGAAGCCAAGTGTTACAAAGCAATGCCACTATAGTATTGAAACAAAGAACAATGGTGTCCAATGGAGGTGTTTCTTTGGGGATTTTAGCCTTTGAATACCATTGACATGCACAAAAAACCCATTTAAAACACTACAGGAAAGGGAACACCCCCAAAATCATAATAGGGCCTCTTTAATGCATTCTATTCAAAATGTACCATCACACAGATACAGCTCCGGAAACCACTCAAAATTGTCCTTAAATCTTTATCTCTACATGTATGGCAGTCATTCTTTTGTCTGTTGAATTCCAACAGAGAAAAATTGTCAGTAGCTCATAGAATACAAAAATAAAATAAAAATTGAACTCAAATACATCCCTATAAATAATAAAACAAGAGAAAATGATAATGCTGAAGTGGTCTCTTAATTTTTTCCACAGCTGCATGTACACAGGTTTTATGTGATTGGATGTTGTTGCTTAATGGGTTTGTTTACGGTTATTCTGAGGAATGGTTTTATTTTACTGACTGAAACGTACATTGTGTACCTCTGAGTGTAGTTGGCTGGAGCCTCTGCTGTGTGCTGGGCCCCCAGAGGGTCGGTGAACACGTGTTCAGTGTACGCTCCCCGCAGGCTTGTTCTTTGGTCTGCAGGTCCTGCACTGGCCTCGGTCGCCTCTGTGGCTTCCTCTGCGGATCTGGATTCTGGAGAGAGGAGCATCTCTCAGTAAACGTGATAGACTCATATGTTGGAGTAATATTTATGGCGTCATTGTAGCTTTATTACTATATGTGCCAGAGAGGTACAAAATTAAACAGGAAACAGTAAGGACTTTAAAATCTTCATGGCTAATAAATTCAATTTTGGTTACTATATAGTCTCTCATCACATTTCCCACCTCTCAGCACAACATCTTGGAAAAACAAGCTGCATTCATGGAAATTGCAGGTTATTAGTTAATATTTAATTAATATGTATGTTTAAATGTATCAATTTTGCAGATAGTATAAGAAATATAATCATATTGTTGTCAAATATTTGACAGTTTACTTTATAAAGTACATAAAGAATAATACATTTCAGATATTCCAACACACTGTGGAAGGGTAAGGAGTTTTATTTCTTTTTTAAAATGCATTTTCTATCCTTTTTATTAGTTTAAAAGTACCTCTCTGAAGCTTGTTAAACACTGACTGATGTGCATGCTAATGTGAGGCAGGAAAGGCATGTGACAGTAAACGTCTCTGACCGGTTTCTCCGTCCTCTCCTGGACTGCCTGCTGTCTGAGGAACCGCTGTCACTCCCTCCACCTCACAGCCCACCACAGTGATGCCTCCGAGCACGTCGTCTCCCCCCGCTGAGCTGCTCTCCGTTGATTGTGAGCAGACGTTTGCCACTGCTTCTGTTTCAGAGTTTGGAGCTACTTCCTCACCAGCCGGGTAGTCAGTCTCTCTTGCACCTAAAAAATATTTGAAAAGATGGGCCACCTTGTAATTGGTGCAGTTCATTTGTGCATCATTTGAGTTGATCTTTTTCTCAGCAATCAGATGCACATTTATTCACCCACTGACCTGGAACGCTGGCGATGCAGAGGACGTGGGAGTCACACACGAAGAAGCTCTCCAGGATGTTTCCAGCCTGGTTGGCGTCGATGACAACGACTTTGGTGGTGGACTCCGTGCTGGTGCAGATCCAAACCAGCGACGACATCTCATCGTTCTGCCGCAGCTCCTTCTGCTGATCCTGCAGAACAACCCAAAGAGTGTGATTCGTAATCCTTTATATGATTATCCTCGTCACTGAAACCTGTGTGCCTGTGGGTTTGTACCTCGAGTTCTTGATCCAGTTTATCCAGGCTGCTCTGGGATCCTTTTCTCCTCTCAGGGCTCTCTGGTCCAGACAAGTCGCTGTAGAAGACGCTGGCTCCTACGATGGAGCCTCCGTCCCTGGTTTTACCTCCGGAGAGGTTCACCCCAGCAGCACACCACAGCTAAAGCACCGACACAGTGAATACGATGATGAATTTATGAATGCATCCCTTTTGCACAGGTTTACTGTATTGCATAGGTTTTGATAGCTTTTATATTCAGTTTGAGTCACAGCGAAGGATAAAGACAAACAATAATGCTTGTGATGCAATATTGTAATACCATATTGGTTTGAAGACAATTAAAAAAAGTCTTAGCTTAGCTTGTGGTGCTCAATGTGTCAAATAATACATTTGAAAAGCTCTATAACAATGTCTCTTTCAGACCATGACGCATTTACTCAAGATGATCCAAAGACCTTGTTGGGAGCAATTTCATGTCAGCTCTCCTGAACTCATCTTTTCAGCTCATGCGAGGAGGCCAACATTGTATACATATTGCACTAACATCCCCTCTTTTAGTCGATAAAAGCTAGCTTCTGCACTGTGATGATAGAGAGAACAGTTCCTGTATTACACTGCCTTCAACAAGCTCTGTGGATTATATTGAGCAATGAGGATATTATTTCTGAATAAAGACATTACTGTTGTCAAGTTGATGTTTTTAAATGTTACAATGCATCTGAGAGAAGGCAGAAATCCACTGAACCAGTGAAATGTTTGGACACACCTTCTCATTTGAAGGTTTCTATTCATTTTCTAAGTTGTAGATTAATACTGCAGACATCAAAACTATGAAAGAACACATATGGAATTATTTACCAAAGTACAGATTTCCATTGGTCAAATGTCCATTCTGTGTGTTTCTTGGCCCAAACAATTCCCTTCTTCTTGTTATTCATCCTCAGTAGTCGCTTCCTTGCAGCGATTTGAACATGAAGGCCTGATTTACGCAGTCTCCTCTGAACAGTGGAGGTTGAGATTTGTGTGCTGCTTGAGCTCTGTGAAGAATGCATGTGGGCTCTAATCTGAGTGCTGTTCATTTTTGGTTTCTGTGACCGAAAAACTCAGGTATTTATCCTCTGCAGCAGAGGTAACTCTTGGTCTTCTTTCCTGGGGCGGTCTTCATGAGTCAGTTTCATCAAAGCGTTTGATGGTTTTTGTGACTGCACTATAGGATACGTTCAAAGTTCTTGAAATGTGCCGGAAGTAATGATGGACTGTCGTTTCTCTTTACTGAGTTGAGTGGTACTAGCCATAATATGGATTACAACAGGAGTCAAATAGGGCAATCCACTGCGCACTAAACCTACCTCTGCAGACCACAATTGATGGTCTCAAACACATTAAATAAATCCACAAATTGACTCTTGCCCAGGCACACCTGTTCATTTAAAACAATTCCAGGTGACTCCCTCATGAAGCTGTTAGAAGGAAGTCAAGAGTGTCGTCAAGGCAAAAGGGGGCTACTTTGAAGAATCTAACATATAAATCATATTCTGGATTGTTTAACACTATTTAGTTAACTACATCATTCCATATGTGTTCTTTCATAGTTTTGATGTCTTCAGTATTAATCTACAATGTAGAAAATAATTTAAATAAATAAAAACCGTGTGAATGAGATGGTGTGTCCAAACTTTAAACTGGTACTGAAAAAGATGCATTTCTGAATGTGGGCTGAACTGTCCCTTTAATATTGTGGAGAAGACAATACATTTTGATGCAGTTCTAATACATTAGGAAGCTGAAGGACATACCTTCATAGAAGCATCTTTCTCGTCCACTGGTCTGAGGAAGACAGGAACAGGTAGATTCTTCATCTTACTCTCTACCTGACCACCGTTGGCCTGGAAAAAGACGAACATGCATTAGTTTGTTTCAGCTCACATCACAGTACCGTGATCTGAAGCGGAGCAGACGCTCTGGAGCTCTCCTTACTTTGTACTTCTTGGGCAGACTCCAGCCATAGGCCTGCACTCTGCCGTCCTCCTTCTGAACGTGAGCTTTCACCTGCTGGTACTGAGCCCGCTTCTGCTCCCGCCGGGACACCACGTTATCCGCTGCCACTCTGCGGACGGGACAACAGCTCACTGACACAAGGCTTTCCATAGTTTCTCTACTTTTACTACAAGTTGCTGATTATAATTTTGTACTTCCGAGGGTAGTAATTCATACTGCTTCCTTATTTCAAATCTTTATAACTTCTTGTAACTGCAAGTCTGTTTCACTGTAACTGGTGAAATGTTCGCCATGATTGTAAAGAAATAAATACTTTTGTACTTTTACTGAAGTAAGATTTTGAATGAGAGACTTTTACTTGTAATGGAGTATTTTAACCTGAATTATTTGTACTTTTACTCAAGTAAAGCATGTGAATACTTCCTCCACCACTGCTTTTATCACTTAAAGAAACAGGGACGAGTAGAAAAAAAGGGATAAAAACATTGTGTATTATATTATGAAGCAATTACTTTGAGGTCATTATGTTTTGCATGTCCTATAATGAATAGTTAATCCGATTTTTCACAAGTATCAGAAATAAATCCCCACACTATGCAGCTGAAGCATGAGTGTTAGGAAGGACTTGGCTATACATCCAATATAGCAAGATCCCAAAATACTTTATGCAGACAATTAACAATCCACTCAGTTTGGATTGTTAATACAGACAATTGAAGCAATGCATTTCTCAGTGTGATCAATATTAAACAGGGAAATCGGAGTTTATGAAATCCCTGCTGCAAAATTTTTCCTTCGTTTTTGCTTGATGGTGGAGTAGTTGAAAGAACTACAAGCAGTTTCACTTTTTATCACTGTGGGTAAATCTGATCTGTATGAGAGATGAAATAAATGCTTTTGAGTCAATAGTGAGCGACTTACTCCTCATTGAGGAAATCAAAGGCTTTGCTCTTGTCACTGGGGAGCTGCTGCAGGGTGGTGCTCCTCTTCTTAACTGACGGCTGAATCTGAGAGGTGGGTGCGTTGTACTTGACATTCACCGGGGCCTCGGACGCCGGCTTCTTGGCCGCTGCGCCCGATGAGCTGAACAAACGGCTGAAACTGCAAGTGTAAGGGTGGGGAAGTAGGAGGGGAACGGGGAAAGAAAGCACACAGACAAACGTATAGAGGGGTGGACACAAGCGGTAGCTCCAGTGGCAGAAGTAAGGTTCAACATTTAAGGGTACATTTTTTTTAAAAAGGTTCCGTTTCCCCATGCCAACACACCATGCAAGCTTTCACACCGGGAGCAGTCACATGCACTTCCCCATTGACCTTTGTCTTAAACAGCAAAGCACCAGAGCAGCTTTCATCCCAGAACGCTGGAGTGCGGGGTTATTAATGTACACTGATGAGGACGTTAGTCACCAACACAGAGCAAAACTGGACAAAAACACCCCCAACTGTACAATGAGAGCACACAGTACTCAGTAAACCTGACACTTATATACAGATACACTGTTCCAAATCAAACCAAATACTATAATCCTGCAGCTTCTTAAATAAAATAAAGGCTATAGTGAGTCTATCTTTATTAGTGTGTACATAAGAGCGACCAATCTATGTGCTTCCCTTCTATATCATGGCCCCGCCCCTTTTTAGGTGAAAATATCTGCTGTAATTTCACTGGCAGTAAACACAAGTTCTTCGCCAAGCCGATTAAATGAAATAATATACAATCCATTTTGTTAAAAAGACCCTATTATGCTCATTTAGAGTTTCATCGTTGTTTTTTGTGCCTCTAATTGAACATGTCTCTATGCCTTAATGTTCAAAAAGCTCTTTATTTTTCTCATACTGCCTGTGCTGCAGCACCTCATTTCACCCTCTGTCTGAAACCAGAGCCCAGTCTGCTGTGATTGGTCAGCTGGCCGGCTCTGATATGATTGATTAACTGCTTAGAGATGTCCCGCCCCTTAGCCTATCACGTACAATGTGTTGGAGTGCTAGACAATAAAAGCGCAAGTGTGACATAGTGATGTCATTGTGTTACGGAAGTAAATAAAGGAGTCCTATTGAGGCGTTTCAGGCAGGGGAGTGTGAGGGTGAGGAACATTTATATGCAGAAAAACCTATATAACACACTACAGGAAAGTGAAACCCTCAAAATAATAGCGTCCTTTAATCTACAATGAGTCCAATTTCTATGGCAATTCAGCAACTGCTACATGATTATAGTCAGTGAGATCGATGATAATCGCTGATAGATGGTCAAATAATTAAAAGCAATACGTGGAAAACAGGACCAATGATCCATCTCAATGGCCAGAGGTGTCATATCCTAAGATCTTTAAGAACCTCATTTATCCTGTAGGTGGTTTATATACACAGCACCACTGTTTGACATATGTCACTTTTTTCCCGTCATTATGTCCCATTATTTTGCTGCATTAACAGTGTGTGTTTCTCTAAGACATACAGGTAGTGAACAAACTGGCCCCATTGAAGTTGAAGTAAAGAAAACCTGATTTGTGTTTTTTTTGGTTGTCTGACAACTTATAAGCATGATGGAAATACTTTTTCTTGCTTGGCACAGATTCTTTGTTTTCACTGGAAAAAAAGGGGCAGGGCTAGTGCTGCTCATCTGTTCACTTGATTTTGAACATTGCTCCACCCATAGTCCTATATTCCCTCCCATCTCTGAGCAACCATCCCAACTCACCCCCTGCACACAGACACAACATCAGCAGGATAAAGAGGGACACACACACAAAAAGAGAGAGATGGTGGATTTATCAGATTTTGCTTCTCTTAAAACACGCCGCTGCCCTAATCCTGTTCCCGAAAAAACCTGCCCAAAATAACGTCCTCTTTCAAAACCAACCAATCCAAACTCATTCCTTACGAACCTCAACAAAGGAGAGCTGGGATAAGATCACAGAAATCCAGTTTTTCAAATGTAGTTCTTCAGGTGCATTCTTCGAACCTCAGTGCTCAAAAGCTTCTGATATTTACACCTTTCTTTAATTTAATAAAGACAAAAAGTCAAGTGGCTCAGATCTGATATCAGAGCTGCTGTTTCCTTCCTGGCTCTCCTCTGATAAGACTTTTGTCAAGATGAAAACCAGTCAAATAACACCTTTAGCATGTCAAAGATTTACCTACATCCTGGAGAACACAACCACACAACATGGAATACAAAAGAAAGTCAAAATGAAACAGAGAAATATTACTGTAGTCACGCTGTGGTTGGTGTTTGAGAGCTGAAGTGAGAAGAAAAGAGGGTCTTACAACTGCCAGAGGCTGGATTTCTTCTTCTCTGGAAGAGCGGGGTTCTCCTTTGAAGCCCTGAGAGAGAGATCACTGCATCAAACTGAATGCTTTAGACTGGGTGTTACGTCAGTTCCTCTATTTCTACTTTAAAGCATATTCAGACAGTTTTGTTTTTGCAGTAGCTTTTTGAATTTTCCCTTTGTAGAGGGTGTGTGGATTAAGGCTCGTATCAGGCAAATAAACTGGGGAATAGTATTTAATTGCAGTCATGATTGTAATATGCTCCATTTTATGGCAACAAAACAAAAACAAAATGATTCACTTTGTCTGGTTGATCTTGTGTTCCAGGCATGCTGTACTGCTTATAGTTGATGGTTCTGTCTAAAAAAGGAGTTGCAGCTTATTTCTTTATGCCGTTAATAAAACACCAAACATACGGAGAGCCTTGTACATAAACTGTACTGCGTGAACCACCTTCTGTTATACTACTCTATAAATTAGACTTATCATAATCTACCAATTTAACTTAGACCACATCTTTAGGTTCATTTTCCTTAAACTACGAATCTAAAGCATGAACTAAATGACAACTAAACATGAAAGATGTTTTCATTTGAATATAAAAAAAGGGACTTACCAGCACTTTAATATTACTACAATAACCAGCCATCTTCCGTGTACAGATGTTGTTGAACTACACTTTTCAATGTGATAATTATATGAATATCATGTAGCAGTAGGCAGCATACCACATATTTAATTATTTAAAATGGTCAGCTAAATGGAGGAAGGTACGTTTACTTTACTCTGATGAAGTGACCTACAGTATTGATGTAGCAACAACATGTGTGATCATGCATGAGGCAATCATATCAAACCATGGAGAGGACAAATGCAGAAAGTAATTACAATTTCATTTCACAATTGATGAGAAAAACTGCCAATGCTTTTTATCCAGATCTACAGTACTTCATCTGGTCTTACCGGATCATCTCGGTCCACCTGACAGCCTCCTGCAGCTCCATCAGCCTCTCCTTGTACTGGTTCCTCTCCATCAGGACTCTGGCCATCTCCACCCTGGTGAAGCGCTTCCTCTGGGCGGTAGGCACATCGCTCTGCTGCAAAAAGCATGAGCAGGAGACAACTCAACCATTATTCAATATATATACAGATTAGAAATAATGGCACATTGACCTTTTATTGAAAATATAATGTTCAATCGAAACCTCTATGAAGATTTTTAAAGGGCAACACTAACAGCCGTGGAAATGGTATTAACTGAAACGGTTGATTTGACCCATTAAAACCGGTTCAAGGTTTGTGTAGAATTCCTCAAGAACAAGTTGTATCACAACATATATCAACAGCTTACGTCATCCTCATTGTCATTCTTGACCTTCTGTTTGGACTCCTCAAGCTCTGCCCGAATCCTGCAAGCAAGACACAAAAAATAGTTCTTGATCAGCCACTTTAATGCAAAATATGAACTAAAATGTGGCACTTAGACTGGCGGGCTGGTACTTACTTCTTGATTTCCTCTTCTAATTCTTTGTTCTTGTTCTCCAGTTTGGTCTTGGCCTGAGTGACAGCCTCCAGCTCCCCCCGCAGAACCTCCTTCTCACAGGTCAGCTCATCCATCTGTGCTATGAGGTCATTTTTCGCCACGTTCAGAGCATTTCTGAAAACAAACACATACGTAAACAAACATGACCCACAAGGTGGCAGCACTGTTACAATGCTACAGAGGGGATCGCTCGTCATGTATAGCCATGGATGTGTACTAACCTACTTATTTGTCTTTATTTTTATTCTACTATAACTAAGGTGTGCTTTTCTTGAACATATTAATAGGTTAGCTTATTCTGTATCATCGCATGGCTTTCTTTTTGTTGAACAATTTGTTGTTTGAACAATGTAGATTTCCCGCTGTGGGACTAATAAAGGATTTTTGTTTTCATGTGTTCATAAATGAGCTCAATCTGCATCATTATCTAAATTAATATTTACAATGAAGTGTTATGTTGTCAACAGAAAAGATAGCAGCAAACCTAGGTAAGAAACACTGCTACTGAGGAGGGTCATAGTAGAGTGAATGGCAATAAACAGCTTTTGTTAGCTAAATGAGATAAATACAGAACTCCAAACAGGAAATGATATCCACACTGTAGGTGAATCTGTAGACGCCTCAAATTGATATGTCAGAATAACCGTCTGGAATATTATGCATGAACAAGGAACCATAACAACAAGCATTTATCAAATAAATCTGGAAAATAATGCTTTTATTTTGCATGTAACTTAACATGACAAATCTGACATGGTGATATAATTACTTTGGTGTTAAAAGTACTTTTTGCCAAAATATTTTTTGCTTTGAATCAAAAAAAAGAAAAGGTAATAAGTACTGACTTGGTCTCCAGCAGCTGTGTGTTCTCATGGATAAGATGTTCCACTTCCCGACCCATACCTGAAAATGATCAGTATAATGTGAATCCAGTGTTTTATTCAGTCATTCGCTCCATCAGGAAAGAGCTGTTTCTTGTGTCTACCCTACAAACTAAGATTCTCTCAGTCTTACCGAGAAAGCTGTAGTCTGTAAGTCATGAAAAAGATACAGTAAAGTAAGAGATGATTTAACAAGTACTCATTGAAACTGAAACTATACTATAGTTACTGCCCTACACAAAACTGTAGCAGTAGTCTGCACAACTATGAGACAAGGGAATAAAAACCGAGTCAAGGACACACACGATGATCATGAGAAGTCTTTGGGGAATTCGTTTATACACACCAGAAAACTCATCTGTAAGGAGGATAGCCCGACAGCAAAAGAAAACACAATTCAGAAATGAAATGATGAGTAAAGGAGAAATGATAACATCTAGGGAGGCTTCTTACCCAGCAGGTCGGCTCCTTCATCCATGTCAGCGATCAGGTCGTTCCCTGCAGACGACAGCTCCTCAAACAGAGAGTCCGTGTTGCGGTCAAACACCAGGTTCTCTATCCCACCTTTAGATGGTGTGCTGGTGGACAGATGAGAAGGGGAGGAAATGTGAAACGAGGCAGGAAGAAAATAATGATTATGAAAGTGAAAGATTCCTCATGTTGCAAGAATTATTTTGTAAAATAACGCCAGGCTTATACATCTGCATTCGTGTTAGTCAGCTATTTTTATTTTCTTTAAAGTATTAGTCCTGTTACATTTTCAAATGTTATTTGATTTAAGAGATATTGTATACAAGTTTTTATATTTTAAACTACAGTTTTGTCTTGATAATAATATTTCCTGACAGCCTTTTCTCAGGAAATAAACCCTGATATGAACACGACTTTTTCTTTGACCGCTATTTTTAACACTTGGTGTAGTCATCCTGAGTGGTTTTCTTTTTGTCCCATTTAATGACCAAAACCAACAATGATTTTTATTTAACTGTATTTATTTCTCTGTGAAATAGAGATCACATAAAATACATTCATTTGCCAGAAACCTTTTTCTTTTAAACATCAAGTGCATTTCTAATAATGTTTTATCTTTTTGTCTCCATCTATACCATTGCTGTAGCGATGTAAATGACCCCTCCCTCTGTAGGACAATAAAGGTATTCTGATGTTTAAAATATACTGAGACACTAACATTTCCAGTACTGTATGTTGCATGTTTTTATTGTTTCTATGTACTTGATGAAATTTTAGGATGACTAACAAAATCTTTCCACTGACTACTAATGAAAAATAGCCTCTTGGTTAACTCTGGCACACCTAAAGAAATGTTGATTAATGAGCACTGTCCCTGTTAAATAAATGAATAAATAAAATAACGTATTGGTAGCTTTGGTTGTTTACTTGAATGTGTTGATGAGAAAGAATATATAGACCTATGCCGTCACATCATTTAATCATTGTGCTCTAATGTCGTCATCAAACAAAAATGTCATTAAATTATACATTTAAAATATTTGTCACGTTAACTAAGTTACATTGTTTTAACCAACATCAGTTCTGAGCATAACTACACTTTTATTTATTTTTCTGTATTTAAATCTAAATGACAGTTTGTTTAAAAAACTCCTTTAGTTACAAAAAAAATGTTGCCAAAATGTATGCCAGATGCATTAACACAGACACCATTTCAAAAACAAAAAAGTTCCACAAGAGGGTGGAAAACTTCTTAATATTAGTTTACTGATGATAAAAAATCCAATAATAAGTCCTGTACCTGGTTCCTATGCAGCCTTCGAGGCCCATGTCCAGCTCTGGAGTGGACTCTATGATGGCCTGCACCTCAGATTTCTCCAGGTTCTCTGCTCCATCTAATACACCCAGCAGGGATTCAACACATCGGGATGAATGACACTCAAACTGAGGAGAGTTTAATGTTAAAAAGTGTATTAACAAAATAGACATGGTGTTTTAACTGCAGTACGTACCATCACCTTTGAGGGGGGTGGAGGCATCTTGCCCAGGCTGGCCCTGCTGTCCTTCCTGCACAGCTGCAATGTTCTTACTGCTCTCTGGTTTTCCTCTGCTCCTGTCCAGGTTCTTGTTGAGCCTATCTGAAACTTCATTTGACTCCATGGAAACATTGGAAGCAGCAGGGGACAGGGGTGTGCCAGAGGACACGGGACTCATTCCGCTAGACACTCCATCATGAGGAGACTTTTGTGTGTTAGACTGAGAGTTAGCACTGAGTGAAGATGTGTTTGATTTAGAGGCACCACCCTGAGACCCTTCACTTTGTGAGGAAATTCCAGTTTTGGAGACACCTCCCTGGTTGGTTGGAGTACGGGACTTGGAGCTGGAACCGGCCAATTCATCCTTCAGAAGGGAGAGGAGGTAAAGACGGAGTGGAGAAGAAAAGAGCGAGGCAAAACAAAAGGTATTTTTACTTCATGGCCGTGGCAATAAATGCAGATAATTTGCAGAACATTGATCCCAACAAAATAAAACAAACTGGGATCAAGGCAAAATATGTTCAAAAACCTCACTATATTTCCAAACTTGATTTAAATACATAAACACTTAATTAAGCATCAAAGTTGACATTGGCTTTGAAAACCGTAGCTTGACAAAACATTTTTAACTCATGGTCTACTAACTAACTTTTTATCCTGAGCTTTCAGCCATGACTTAAGTGGCATACTTCGGCCACATGACAACAGCAGGGACAATTTAATCATACGCTAAGGGAAAAGCCACTGAGTTATGATTCTCCAACATTTGAGGAACTGCAATAGCAAGTACATCTACATTCCTTCTGTTTAGATCAAATCAAGCCAAGAAGAGTAGATGTTATAACCAACTGTGTGCACCAGTGCACCTTGACATGCAGCTAAACACAAACCAATCACTAGCCAAACCACAACATGCAACCAGGGCATTCGATGTTCCACAAATCATATTGTTTTTGGCAATGAACAACCAGTAACAAAACGGTGGTTAAGTGTGAAAACAGTCTTAAGATAAGGATCTAAGGGCTCAGAGTTAGGGCAGGCATTACAAGTAGTAGCCACTGATCAATCTCAGTTAAGCCATGGCTCAGTTTCAATGACACATGAGGTAAAGCCAGAATGTTAGCCTCATTGTATTTAATCACACCAAGGCCAATTCCGTTAATCACTAAACTTGATATGTTCGGTAGATGCCAGGGTTAGAGTTCTCCATGAGTAACACACAGGTCTACCTGGTCCTTATCAGCCTCCTGAGCGGGAAAATTCTTCTGTGAACTTTCACCTTCTTCTCTGATTGGGGAGAACTGTTCCTCAAAGTGAGGGGTATTAAACACCTTGGTCATTAATATTACGTATAATAATATAGTTTTTCAAGCACAAAAAGGCAATATGTAACGTACTAATATATACAGAAATAACAGGACGTTTCAGGACCTTAAACAAACAGGAAGATCGAATTCATTCTAATCTGAATGTTATGGTGGCTAACAAGTGCTAAACTGCCCAAAACATTTCCAATAAAAAAACGTGCTGCAGTTTAAAAAAAGACGCAAATATCAAAATACATAAGGGTCAAAACACATGAAAATGAAGAAACATCTTGAGCAGGGGTTTCCAAACTTTTTTCACTGAGGGCCACATACAGAAAAAACATACGAAGGGCCGGGCCCCTCTCTAGAGGTGAGGTATATTGCCTCATAAGGTAAGATGTAGGTCAATTATGCTTGATACTTGAATATGCTTTAAGAAAAAAACACAGCCTACATCTCGTCTCTCCGTAGGGTTTGGATTAATGTGTTAGCAGCTCATTCCCTAAAACAGAAGTCTCAGCTTGCTTATAATAAGGGGAAATATGACGGTTATATTTCAATCTTTTTATGCAAATAAATTATTGGGATTTTTCTCATTTACTAAGAATTGTTGAAAAAATTAAGAAAAGCACCAATTTCGGGTGTGGGCCATATTCCATTATACTTTCTTAATTGGCTGAGGGCCGATTCAAAATGGACAAAGGGCCGCAGTATGTCCCGGGCCGTAGTTTGGGCACCCCTGATCTAGAGCATCTTCACAACACATGTGCAGCATTGAGAAAACATTCACAAACCTGACAAAACATGCGCAGCATTTACTAAAAAACACTCAAAAGTGATGCACACAGCTTAGTTTTTGCACCCATTTTAGTAACCGCTGCGCATGTTCGGTCCAGCTGGTGAACATGTTGCTTCATTTGCATGTGTTTTGACAAATTTGTGTTTTCATATTTGCATTGTTTTTGAATCTGCAGCAGGATTCTTCTAATGGAAATTAATCAGGCCGTGGTGAGCAATCGTAGAAGGCTTCCAAAACGATAAAGAAAGCTGTGTGGAAATCCTGAACTGAACACCACGAGTTTGCTTTTTGCTAAACAAAATCACCTGGTTGGTCAAGGCTGTATGAATGAAAGTGACCTTGATGTACAGTACCAATTAATCACTCTAAGGTTTCATCAGTTCAGCAGCTCTATGTGGCATGCAGCATTTCTAACCCTGTATTATTTTTGATCTGTTAATGCCATTGGCTTGAGTGCTATAAATAGGCCAGGGTATGACGGAAAAGAATCAATCAGCACAACAAGGCAGCAGATCCCTGGGTCACCTTGAACAGACAGAAGGGGGTTTAATACCACAAGCAGATATTGAATAAGATAGGTTCTCTAGCCCCTAGTTATGCTTTTAAAGACTTCGGTTGTCTGGGGACTTTCATCTTCCAACTTTCTTCTCTCTCTATCTGTAAGCACTCTGTCATCTCTATCTCTTTGCCTTTATCTCCAAAAAATGCTTTGGTCCTGCTTACTTTTGGCAGAACCCAGAAGATTTTTGACATGCACCTGGATCCATTTTATATTTAGACACATTCTTTTTTTAACATTTGGACTGTCTATGTTGTAAATGTATTTTCTTTGTAATTATGCACATGACACTGGCTGAACGTCTGTCCGTCCTGATGCTCTCTTTAAGGTTTCTTCCTTTCTGTTCCCCCCTATCAATCAAGGATTTTTTGGGGAAGTTTTTCCTTGTTACTGCGAGGGTCTAAGGACAGAGGGTGTCATATTCTGTACAAACTTTAAAGCCAACTAAAAACTTTGTGTAATTTGTGATATTGGGCTTTAAATAACATATTATTGATCGACTGACTCTAGTGTTACTGCAATTGCACTGAGCAGCCTCCTCTGCTGGTATGGCTTTTCACCAACCAGCAGAAACATGTTTGGGGGGGAAGAGGTTATTAACCGTAAATCTTTCTGTTATTTCCACTGAATGGGCTTTTTCCAAAAGGTACTGCTGTATATCTTAAAGGGTGTGTCTGAGTGTATAAATCATGGGAGAACGATGCACTCTAAAACTTAAACTGTACTCCAGGTTGAGGTTTTAAGAGAAGTGCTTGAATTGTAAACCACATTGGCTGACAGTTGTGATCAAATGAACCTACAATGTGTCCTGAACTCTACAGTCTCTCCGACCCTGCACTAGTGTAATAACAGCCGATGAATACCTATTAGGCAGTCATTAATATTCATGATGGCCTTGCCTGCAACATGGTTTCCTACAGCAACAATGTGAAGACACTCTGTCCTCTCCACCCTCCCTCGAGGTTAAAGGCAGGCCCCCGAATGGCACCACTTCCTCCGCTTGCTGGGCTTCAAGCCACTCCGTTACACACACACAAGCGGCTGCTAAATATTCTGGACACACTCAACAATCTTTTCTCCCTCAATAGAAATGTACTCTCTCTTTGGCATTGAGGGTGTTCCACAACCTTATTTAAATGAACTGGGGATGATGTCACTAGTCCCATCCGTGGGAAGCTCTATGAGCCAACCTGTGACAGTAACTAAACACTTTCTAACTGCTAACATAAAGCCCTGTTCCCTTACATTCATCAGAGTGTGTGTAGCTCTGCGTCATACCTGGAGGCTGGTGTTAGACTGCGGATGGCTCAGGTTGTTGAATCTCCATGGTTCTGAGGGGGTTTCAACAGGTTCCTTGTGTAGATCAGGGGTCACACCATCAGTTCCGGGAAGTTGGAATATGCCCATGGAGATGGGACGCTCCTTTCTGGATATCAAGACAATAGAAGGATTGATCAGAAATGGAACACCGCAAATATGAAAGAAAGATATACACAAATGTCTGTAAGACCTGTTGGTAAAGTCTTTCAAACATTGTTAGAATAAAAAGCAAACAGGACTTAGCCTCTTATGCAGCTCTATGAGGCTATAATTAGGAACAGCAGTGCTGAATGCTGATATCACCATGCTAACAAGCTCTTAATGGTAACCATCGCATTTAGCGCTAATAAGCACTAAATACAAAGTATAAGAGCCATCATGTTTGGGAATAAAAGTGTCCTTGAAACAAAATAAATGAACTTTTTTCATATAGTTTTCATACATTTTAGAAGCAGAAATTGTACCTGAAAATATATTTGTCTAATCCCCAAGTTTTATATTGGACAAATGAAAAATATGGTCTGTGAATTATGTTGCAATCAATCGAAAAACAGTAGACATATTTCTGTCTGGACCAAAGTGTACCATAAAGAATCCTTTGGAAGTAAGGGAGACCTCAACCAAGAGAAGCAGTCCCCTCAGCAGCAAGGTGCGAGAACATTATCAAGTGATTTATATTGTGAAATAAGAAGAGGCAGGTATAGGATACATTTTATAATATATAAAACCGTTGGACAGTTTCTCATTAGTCTGAATGTTTTCACCCTCTCTTCATGTTGTGATGACATTGCTACAGAGAGAGTGACCCTTGGTAGAAAAAGCTAGGGTGAAGTGATAAATAAAGTCTGGTGCCAACTCTCCTTTAAGATCCTGTTCTTCACTGAGCCTGAAGTAACACTTACTTATTCTGTTCTGCTCAGATAAACAGGCAAGTAGTTAATGTTTGCAATGGCAGCACGTCTAATGACTTAGACAAAACAACATTAATTGTGTGTGTATGAGTAAAGACTTCACAGAGAGGTGTTGCATCATCTTGGGATAGTTTGGCATTGAAGTGCTAGGAATAGAAAGAAAGCTGCCTCATAAAGTCCATTACCTCCCATCTATTAGCTCAGGCAATAACATAAATCCAGTTGCAGTATCCAGTGTTATTAAAGGACGTCAGCTGAGAGATATATCAGCATGAACACATATATGTTACCATCTCCATCTCCTATAATAAAACTTAACAGCCCGCTTTAGCATGGAGGTGACTAATTCACAACAACTCTGAGCACTGAACGCCCAATAATATTCAATAATGCATTATGATCGCATTCAGGTAAAAATAGTGCACCCTCCACTGCATCACACCAGGTAAACACCAGCCGCTACTCTCACTCCAGTGGCTTGGTATGAAGTGAATATCGGACAGTGGAGCAGAACAATGGCTGCCAGTGAAAAGAGCAGCCGGCAGGCAGCGGCCAAAAAACAATGGACACACCACCATATTGAGACGGAGAGGTCACATGCAGGCCACTGATAGCGACCAATGCAGCCTTTTGTTATTTGAACTGAGGGCTGGAAAATCATCCAGTTACCATTTTATCTTGAACAAGATAAAGTTAATTTAATGATGAGAATAGTCATTAACAACTATTAACTCTAGCGAATGCGATGTAGTCTTTCAGATAGGGCTACTTTTAGAGTGCAGTCTCATGCTGTCTAGAACACACCCACATGGCAGCGACAACGTGGCTACAAACAGGAAGAGGCTACAGAGACGGCAGAGAAGATACATTCATTTAGCATATAAAGATAGATACACACATAGAGGTTCTACCTGCTTGCTCTGGGTAAGGAGGGTAAAGAAGGCAGGGCAGGTAAGCCGCCGGTAGAGACAGAGTAGTGAACGAGCAGCAGCACTGACAGAGACACCAGCACAGCAGAGTTGATAACCACCGCTCCCCCTACAAAGCCAAAAACAAACAGCAGCATACACCCGGGGCTCATGGCCCCCCCAGATCATGGCCCAGTGCCTTAACAGGGAACAGGAGGTTCAGACGGTGATGGCAAATGAGGAAGGTCACTGAAGCACCAAATCCAGCCTGGGAGGATAGCCACTGTGAGTCGCTCTCCAGCGGAGGTCAGAGATGATGTATCCTTCTGGCTCCGTACACTGCAGCACAGCAGTGAGGCAGCAGTCACAACAACAGGAATGCTTGAGGTTTCGGCAGCAGTGATTGACTATCAGAGCAGGAACACACAGCGCAGAGCAGTAAACTGTCCACAGAGAGCAGGGAGAGGCAGGCAGCAGCAGCTCCTCTCCTCCACTGTCCTCCTCTAGCAGGGGCTCCTTCCTCCTTCACTCTTCCGATCCTCTACTGAGATACGACACAGCTGCCGCCGTGCAGTCTGGAACACTCTGATGCTCTACCACCCTCACTCTGATGGCACCCCCCCCACCCCTCCCTCCCTCCCTGTCTCCCTGTCTCCCTCTCTCTTTTGGGTGCTGAGGCAGCTTGTTTCGTATGCCTCTTCTCAGGCTGCTTATTGGCTGCCAAAACAGGGAGACTGATCTAAAATGTTGGGTGTGTGTGTGTGTGTGTGTGTGTGTGTGTGTGTGTGTGTGTGTGTGTGTGTGTGTGTGTGTGTGTGTGTGTGTGTGTGTGTGTGTGTGTGTGTGTGTGTGTGTGTGTGTGTGTGTGTGTGTGAACTGGTGGGATGTTTAAGGGCTAGGAAATAAACGTGGCCCTCGCTACAGTGTTAACCACTATTCACACCTCTGTTAGGTTTTAAAGTTTAATAAACGCAGTAAATCACAGGGAATGTTAAGAGTACAAACTAACAGAAATGCCACAATGAAAGAAAGTTTGCAACTACTTCTATCAGTTGCTTTACAAGTTGAATGGGTATCATCCAACAGGATTATTGCACTCTTGTCTGTCTGCTCACAGCTCTGTGGGGCTGTACTTGAGCTAAATGCCAATGCTAACAAGCTAATGATTAGCAGGTATCATTTAAGTTTAGCATGTAAGCGTGCTAGTATTTACTGATTAGCACTAAATGCAAAGTCCTTAGTTGACCTAGTGTCTCTAGCTTTGCTGGAATTACATCATAAAGTTTGAGAAAATGTTAAAAGTTTCCTGATGATGGCGCTAGAGGGAGAGTAAATCAATGAGCAAAGTTATTGCAATTAATGCATAAGTGAATGTGAATATAGGTTCGATTTTGTGGCTGTACATCGAAAAATCATCAAGACCCCATCGCATGGTTAATATGGGAGACTGATGTGTAAAGAGACCAAACCTCATGGTGCTGTGGAGGGGATTCTCTGCTTGTAAAGATAGATGGTTACATTATTTCTACAGATTCTGAAAAATCACAGAGGGAAACAAATCAAACAGAGTGAATACTATTGCTGACAGTATATCCACATAAATACGCATTGACAATAAAACAAATAGCCTTTTTTAATATAATAATAATAATAATAATAATAACTGATAGTGGGTCTGCTGAGCTCCTGGCCCATGCAGGAGGCATAATCTGCTCCACATGTGAGCAATCAACCACAGAGCTCCTCAGGCCACCGCAGGATTACTGCAGATGACGGTCAACCTACAGCTCGGATCCACAGTATCCTCTATCTGTCCCACTCAACTCCAGTTTCATTTGTTTCAGAAGTTTATAATGAAGGTTTATCTTCGATAATTTGTCTTTTCATTACCATTTCATCCCAAAATCCCAAAAGATTTCACAGTGGTTAAAACACTGCTACAGTGGATATTTGTTTGTTCCAATACAGGGTTGCTGTCTAAAGAAATTGAACAGACACAAAATACACATTGTTAGGTTCCAATTTGTAGTTTGTGCCTCTACTGGGACATGTCTCCATGCTTTAATGTTCAAAAAGCTCTTTATTTCTCCCTCTTTTCACCCTCTGTCTGAAACCAGAGCCCAGTCTGCTCTGATTGGTAAGCTGCCAGCTGTGTTGTGATTCACCCACTGCCTAGAGATGTTCCACCCCTTAGTAAAACACATACATGGACACATGGAATATAAGTGTTGGAGCGCTAGCAAATAGAACCGTGTGTTACATAGCGATGTCATTATGTAACGGAAGTAATCAAAGGAGTGCTTTGGGGGCGTTTCAGGCAGGTGGGGCGAGGGTGGGAGAGAGACTCCCCCTGGGCGAAACACAGGGATTTTAGCAGACCATTTGCATGCACTAAAACCTATATATAAAACACAATACAGGAAAGGGAAATATCAGAGAAGCATTACAGGGCCTCTCTAAGAAGGAACAAACAGTATGTAATGAGTATGGTGAGCCGTCTCACCGTGTTCTAGCTGATGTCCCTGTGTCCGAGGGCTCTGCCTGTGCGGCTGCATGCTGGTGTTTGGTTCGCTCGAGGTGCTCCATGTAGCTGTGGATCATCTGGAAGGAATAAGGCACACAGAGAGTCGTGGAATAAGCTACAATTCTCGAAAAGTCTCGATAAACATAATATGTATATGCATACGTTCAACATTTGTAAACTCAGAAAAATACTTTGCAAATATAAAATTGATCTGCAAATATACAAATTTCACTGATAAAAAAACTTGTGGATACATTGATGACAATTGATTAACTTTAAATATTTAAAAACATTTGCTGATATCTTTCTAATATTTCAACGTTTGATTTGTGATTCCTGCATTCATGAATCAAGTTTTATTGGGGGATCAAAAAGGCATTTGTGGATTTTAATTCTCTGTTTTGCACCACACACACACTGAGTTTTCAGACATATGCGATGGCCGTGGTTTACACGTTTCAAAGTAAGAGCAGTACAGAATGTATGCTGTTCATTTTGTTATGTTTACATGTTTTATGCTGTATTAAAATCCAAAGAACCTGTACAAAACGAGGATTGCAAAATGACAGTGTTGCTACCGAACTACAGCATGTGATTATCAAACTTCACTGAAATGACTTTAAAACATTCATGGTCACTCACACATGAAGAACGTGTCCACACTCAGCTGTGACAGACAGACGCACAATATGGGATGTAGATTTGCAGCATGCAGGTGACAGCTTTTACTGGACCTTCTGCTTTTCTATTCAACGTTATTCAGATCAGCAGTTGGCCGAGAGGTTTTAGAGCAGCTGTTAGTGATGCATCATTTATAAGAGAACTAGGCTGACTAGTGACTCAACCAAAACATTATTCCTGTTTGGATTCTTCATGTTTTAATCATATTAAATGATTGACACACCTTTCTGCTTAACCAAAAGTGCGTATAATTACATTATTATGGAGAGTCACAGGTGGAGGCTACAAATCACTTCTTTTTTCCTGCACTAGTATCATTTGTTATTGTTGTTGTTATTGTTTGCTATATTTTTGCTGTTTGTATTTTAAATTGTGCAAAACAACAAAATACAGATACAAAAATGTGCGCATGCTAGACATAGCTTATCATATGTACAGATTATCAAGCTAGATATGACATAACCAAACACGCGTCTTTATCCCAGGCAGACGTACCTCAGTGTGTCTCTGATGAAGCGTGTTGTACTCCTTCTTGAGCTCTGCTTCTCTCTCGTCATACCTGATAACTGGAAGGAGAGAAAAAATACAATGACTTGAAACACACCATAAGATAGCAACAAGGATCTTAATAACAACAACAATAGTTAAATAAATAACAAGTACAGATCAAACTGCCACACTGACAAAATGTGTCTTCGATTCTGGGGTACTGTGTGTGTGTGTTGGAGTAGTTGGTGCAATAACATCTCAGAACCAGAGGAGGGCCACCATGCATCAGCAAACCTCTCCTGAACTACACCAAGGACAGCGTCTGTGATAACGTTATCTCAGCTCTCTGAAGCAGGGACCATGATATCACACTAATTAAACAATCATCCTGATAGTAAATCTGAATCAATCACCCAACTCCATCAACAGCTGATATGAACATTCAACTCATTTAAAGCCGAGCAGAATGACCTAGCAGGTTTTTGCCTTTAGCAAAAGTTTTGTTTTAATGGATGTTGTTTTAGGCTTCACAATCTGGAAAGAAAAACTAATTCCATCTATTTCGACTGATATTGCAATTGATTCACAACATTGGAGGGAATTAAACAAAGATATTTTATGAAGTCTATAGAATACAACTTTTAGGGCCAGCAGTTCGACACAATAATTTCTATATTCAGAATAAAATGTACACGTATTTTGCTTGCAACAAATATTGCCCTTCCCGAAATTTGAATATTACAGCTGTGCCTAGCCTATATTGCAATTACCACTAAAAGAGGCCCCTATCATGCTTTTGGGGGGATTTCCCTTTCCTGTAATGTGTTAAATAGGTTTGTGTGCATGTAAATGGTCGGCTAAAATCCCTGTGTTCCCTCCAGGAGAATTTTCTCTCCCAAACACTCGCCCTTTCGCATTTCCCCACCTTGGAGTCCTTTGTTTAGTTCCATAACACAATGACATCACTATGTAACAATTGCGTGTAACATTTCCCACACATCTCATAGCGGACCAAGACCCCTTTTTAACATTAAAGCATGTAAACATAGTACAGTAGAGGCACAAAATACAAATATGAGCCTGAAAATGAGCCTCTTTAAATACCGATTAATTGTGCAGTCCCATTTTGTAATGATACAATTCCAAATAACCTTAATATAATCACTGGAAATAGTGGAGAATAGTTCGTTTTTAATAACTACACATTTCCTGTTTACAATTTTAAACAAAAAAAGGTCATTAAGAATACACACACTTATCTTATAGTAACAATCAGCCTCAGAGGTAATCCATCTGTGGCGCTAAGGTGAGGTCAGCTTCTAGTCAGAACAGCCCCACAGCTTTCCTGCATTTCAAGATGCCAGCCAAGTGAAATGCCCTTTAACCAAAAGCTGACTGTGGCACCCTAAAGTCACTTACCAATCTGTACAAGTAGCCCTAAAGAGTGCCTGCTGTGAGCCGTCACAACGTATTCACATGGCCTGTCATGCTTCATGCTTTGCAGCACACTTCAGAAATATCATTTTTTCCAGGTGTTTAACATGGCTCATGTACTTTATTTAGAAAAAACACCTGCCTAATCAACGAAGTACAACAGTTCCGCAGTGAGCAGCTGCATGGAGGGATGTAAACAGTGATTCAGTGTGCCGATGAGAGGGCTGAAAGAGGAACTAGCGCTTGAGGAGTGGAGCAGAAATAACCCGGTTAAACACAGAGGTATGAGGTAATGGAAGTGATGCTGATAGAATGTCCCACATGAAAAGCTTCCACATGTCTTGTTTTAAGACCCGATTCATCTCATTCATGTCCAAGTTAAATAAGTATATCCAATAAAAAAAGTGTGTGTGTGTGTGTGTGTGTGTGTGTGTGTGTGTGTGTGTGTGTGTGTGTGTGTGTGTGTGTGTGTGTGTGTGTGTGTGTGTGTGTGTGTGTATGTGTGTGTGTGTGTGAGTGTGTGTGAGTGTGTGTGTATGTGTGTATGTGTGTATGTGTGTGTGTGGTGTTCCACTGACATCCTCAAACCCACAGTAGTGTTCTTAGTCACAGTGCTGCCAATCTGCTCCACATTAAACTCACAAACGCAAAAAGGGAAGTGATACATTGAAAGAAATAAAAACAAATTTACTGACGGCTCTTTCATTTTCCCCTAAGAATGAATGACGCATATTTTACGACCCTGCGCTGGAACTAACAAGCGGTCTCAAGTGTCAACAGTGCAGTCATGCACTCATCATGAGGGTTTTATTTTCATGATCTAAAAACATACCTGAAGACTTGTACTTCAATATATTTCATATTTAAATGTCTCAGTCTTAGATCACTCACTCTTTAAATGAGTGTTTTAGGCAAATTATTATCTGAAAACACTGAACGTTACGAAGAAAGAAGGGTTTTCTAGAGTAAAAACAAGAACTCCCTGAGTCTACTTCAAACTGTGCCTCTCTTATACGTGCTGATTATTATATTACAGCTCGTTTAGCAGACATGGCAGTTGGCAGGCAACCCTCATGTTAACCTGTGTTAGTCACCTTAATGAGGCAGGGACATGGGAGTCCAGCCCTGTGGCACATCAGGCGAACACACAGTCACAAGACCTGCACAATGTCGATGCTGCTCACAGGGTCTCTGGCTTGAGTGTGTGTGACTTTCCAAGAATAGAAGCAGTACAGTAAAACATGTGTGTGCGTGTGTGTGTGTGTGTGTGTGTGTGTGTGTGTGTGTGTGTGTGTGTGTGTGTGTGTGTGTGTGTGTGTGTGTGTGTGTGTGTGTGTGTGTGTGTGAACTTACTCTGATCTGCATAGTTTTTTGTTTTTCGCTCGAGCTGACGCGAGTGTGACTCCAGCATCACCAGCCGACTCTGGAGATCTTTCTTCTCTCCGTCCTGGGAGTCTTCTAAGGCGATGTACCGCTGCAGATGAGGGAAAGAATAACAATAGGAGTTATTATCAAAGCCCTGACATTCTAATGAGAACTGTGAACCCCTGGTTAAGTAATGATGGGATGATTGGTTTATGGCAGTGACAGGAATATCACAGATGTCCGCTGAGCCCTGAAGGACCTTCTAATCATCCCCGTCTATTACAAGAGTTGGGGCTCAAAGAGAGAAACTGGGTGTAAAACTTGAAAAACTCATTTCAAACCATGTCAAAAAGTTTAGAACCTAGGGGTTGTATTTGATTCTGAACGTTGTTTTGGAACAAGAATATAGAGCCACTACATCTAACTCAGCTGACGACTATTAACGAGGACCAGAAATAGCACAATTTCACCCCAATCACACCAGTTTTTGTTGATTTTTTAAAGCTTTTAATGGTCTTGGTCCTAGCTATTTATCCAATTTCCTTTTAAGCCATGAACTCTCAATAACCCTCATGTCTGCTGCTATTGGCTTTTAATAATGCCTAAAGCTAAAACAAATGCCCAAGGTAAGGCATCCTTTTCTAATTAGGACCCATGATTGTAGAATAGCTTCCAGGGGACTTGTTGGTGGCGAGAATATTTTAGAAGCCACTTCAAGACCCACCTTTCTAATTTGGCTTTTAATTGAATTGTATTTATTCTTGCTTTTACCAGTCCTGTCTTTATTGAATTATCAGTTTAAAGGTCGCCTATTATGCAAAATGCACTTTTGATGTCTTTTATACATAACTATGTGTCCCCGGTGTGTAAGGAGACTCACAAAGTGTCAGAAAATACAACCCCCTCTCTTTTCCTCCTTACCCACATCCCTAAAAACGGGGATACAAACGAGCTGATCCAGATTTGCTGTCAATATGACGAAATAACCGAAATGTGGGCTGGCTTTACATTGAACTCCTGGCAACGTCCCGCCCATGTGACACATTGCAACCCATCATCCCCCATATAGTCGCGAGCTGCATCCCCTCCGCAGCAGCTCAGTGTGTCTGTGTATTCAGCAGGATGTCTGCAGGAGGGACTTAAGAGTTGTTGTATATATAATACATATCATTTCACTGTTCCAGTGGTAAACACTGAGAAGAGTTTCAGAAATAATGCTGGATGTGGTTTGGAACATAATAAGGCGTTTAATCACGGCAGCGTTTAGCTGAGTTTCTCTGTTAGAAACTTCTCCACAGAGATGCATGCGCTCCAAAGGGGCGTGGCCAGCTTCAGCTCAGCTCAAATTTAAAGCTACAGTCACAGAATCAGCATTCAAGAGCAGGGCTGAAATAGAGGGGGATGAGGCATGCTACATGGGTGATCTGTTTGGTATTTTGAGAAAAAACACTTCACAGACATGTTGGTATCGATATGGCCCTACAATATATTGTTCAAATATAGCATAATAGGAGACCTTTAAAGGTTGCTCTTTTATGTAGGGGGGGAAGGGTAGTGGTACTCTCTTTGTTTTGCCTACTGTGTACAAAATTAAATAAGCTTGATTGATAGATTTTAAACCGTGTGTGTGTGTGTGTGTGTGTGTGTGTGTGTGTGTGTGTGTGTGTGTGTGTGTGTGTGTGTGTGTGTGTGTGTGTGTGTGTGTGTGTGTGTGTGTGTGTGTGTGTGTGTGTGTGTGTGTTTGATCAGGACCATCTCACGCTATCAGTGTTGACAGCAGTGGAACATTCGGACCGACAGTATCGGTCTTCTCTCCATTGTGAATGTCCTCTAACCTCTCAGCGCAACAGGTGCGCAGCGCCAGCTTCTAAAACCAGAAATCTAACAGCCTTTGTGTGTGTTTTTGTGTGTGTACAGACACAGTTTCCTGGGCGAGTTAGTAACAGTTGCTTTCAGTGTCAAGGTTGTTTTTCCGATCTTCACAGCAGCTGTTAGTAACCCCAGTCCTTCTCTCCGGGGATCAGGGACAACACTGCGACTGTTTTCATTTCATGAGAAACTGGATCACATTAACACCCACATGTAGAATAAATCATCAGGATCTACATAATGTTTCTACACTTACTCCTACGATCAGGCATCCCAACCTGTCCTGAAATTGTGTTTATGTAGAGTAAACTGTTAGTCCTGGTTGGCCATTAGCACTTTGTTTGTGAATAAATTCATCTGGATGAAACTTTAATGAGCTCTGACGAAGATTAAGAAAAACTAGACCAGAGTTAATGCAGAGGGATCTTCTCTGACACACAAAAACCTGAAAATGATCATAATATGTCCCCTCTAATGATCAAAGTAACTGTGAATTGATGACATTGTTTTGTACGCCGACGCAAAAGTCATCATTGTCCTTGTGCTCTTAAGGAAAAGCTGATCAGATTTGTAAAATTGGATTTTAATTACCGCGGAAAATAATGTCTTTGGGAAAATAAAACATGATGCTGGCAAGATAATCATTTTAAATTATTACCAATTTTGTAATGTTTGAAGTGTAAATGCATTTGCCAGAAATAAAAAGTTACCGTTAGGCTGTAAACAAATAAGGCATGATTGCATTACTTCAGATCGCCACTACTAAAGGTGCAAAGTCTCATTTCGGTCTCATATAGCCAAATCCTGTTCAAAATGTCGTTGACTTTGAGACGAAAGAACCAGAAGAGGACATTTTCAACTAATTATCGGGTTTGTGATTCTTTAAGATTCCTAAAGCACTTACAACCAACAAATCTAAAAATAACAATTATTCTCTTGTTGTTGCTTTTTCAGAAGGTTGGTTTTGTCCCTGCTATTGATGCATCAGCTGATCAGGTGTCTGGTGACAGAAAAAGACGGTGCATCGGTAAACATGCAGTCTTGTGATGCGGGTGCTCGCTTTGGATAAGGAGCCCTGTAGTCGGGCCCTGAGCAAAAGGATGGATATCATCTGAAAGGAGATGAGGATCACCTGAGCTCCCCGTTACAAACAGCCTCTTCTTCACACGCTCAGCTCCTTGAGAGTGGAGGTGTTAAACAAAGGGGTTTCTTCAAGATGCTTTTGTGAACCGTCTGAAGCTCTAGCATTTTTTTTATAATAAAAAAACAAAAACCCAATTCAGTCATTGATGGGCTCATATGTTTTCCTCTGCCGTTTGCTTCTCAACACTCAGCCTTTGGTTCTCAAAGTTCTTTTAGTGTGGAGACCTTTATTTAAAATTAATTACCTGGGAATGTGATGTCTATCAAATACCTACAATATTTTTATTCTAACATTTCTGCTCTTTTTGAGTGACGAGGTTATGTGGGGCTTGAGGGAAAGAGACCTACCGAGGGCCCAGTTGGGTCTGGAACAACAAGGGAGCATCTTAAGTACAGAAGTATTTGTAGTAATCTACCATTTCACATGTAAATCTACTAAGAGCATTAATAGCACTGGGCTAGACTACAGACGGTAGGTTTCATAGTGGGGTGTGCCCCTTAATCTGCGATTGCACAATAACAACACGAAGATCAGCTAAACGGTTACAAGCCTTAGTTTGTCATCATTTTAAACTGCTGGATTTGAAGAAAACAGGTTTCTTCTCATTAGAATTACACAAATTACAACTGTTAACAGTAGCCGACTATGGATGACACATGCAGACAAGACACTCCTATTGTATCAATAATTCAGACCTCCCAACATCTTCCTCTCCTGAACTGCTGCTCATCATATGACCGAGGAGGAGGGCTTGTGCATATGACAGCGCTCCAGAGAATGAGTGTTCCAGCGCTTTTACGTGCACTCTCCCCCCCTACGCTGTTTGTATAATGCTCCCTTTGTCGCCGAGAGCCAACAACACACACACAGCACATGTGGCTCCGGCACAAGTGCGTGCACACCCACACAGACAGGGCTCCACTGTATTGGCACTCAATTGCCATTGGGTGGAATTAACTCCTTTCGGTGTGTTTGGCTGTGTGTTGTCTTGGCCGTCAAATGGAATTAACTGAAGCACTAATGAACTGTTCCAAAGTTAATAATATTGAGGTTACAACCCATGCAGGCCTTTTTGGCAAGAAAAAAAGCCTTTCAATGAAAGCTGGAGGCAATCAAGTGATTTAGAATATGTGCATAGCCATAGGCTGGGCATATTTTCCAGACACACGCAGCTGCTGATAAACCTGCTGACTGTTGCGGTTGAATTAGAACAAAAGTTTCTACGGACATGCGACAGCTTAGTGAGACTTAGGAGAAGTGTTGCTATAAGCTAAATGTTAACGTAAAACAACATGCTCACAGTGAAGGCTGTTGGCATACACTGTTTGTAGTTATACCTACGAAAAGTAATGCGTAATACGAAAAATACCCCACGTAATCAATTCGTATGGAACCAATGTAACTGTTAGCCAGGATATAAGGCATAGTATAAAGCGCCACAAAGTCCATGCAGGAAGGAGGTTGTGGTGGACAGCTGGGTCCAAAAGCAATGTTGACACGTGTTCTGTATTTCAAGTAACTCTAACATAAATGCAATATTTTCCAAAACAGTAACAAGTGGTTTTGTTACCTTAACAGGTCTGCATAGCAAGGACTCAAAGGGCAAACCCATCACCCTTTTTTTCTGGACATTCGTAGGAAAACTGAACTTCAGTTATTCTATCACTTTCAGCATTCCATGCATAATTTAGCTTATTGTGTTTATATTCTATTCACTATTTTAATCTAATTTAAACTACTCTGTTTCCTTTTGCACTACTATTTAGTTTTATTTGATTATTATTTTGTCTTATCCTTTTAGAATACGTTGCACTGTTGGAGATGGTTGTTGCCCTAACTATACTGTAGCTGCTGTGCACAGGATAATAAAAGCCCTTGAACCTTGAAAGTGTTGTAAGGGGATATGTTGCAAAATTATTATTTCTTTGTTAAATGTCTAAGAATGCTCACATTTGCTTATTAGCGTTGGATATATCTCAAGCAAAAAAGGACGAGCCCGAGAAGTCAGTAAGATTAAATTATGATTGCCATGTTTTGCGGATCTGACAGTGTTGTCATGTCATCATCATTCAAATGTTTACAACCAATGTCTTTATGATTTCCAGAGCACCAAATTGTTTACAACGTTTTTCATAGAGCTCCCCTCCTAATTTAGCTCTCAGAGTGCACCGGATTGATGCACTCAAACTGCACAAAGTTATCTTTGTAAATGCATGATTTGCATCGTCAAAGAGTAATCATGTTGAACCAAAGTCAGTACGATTAATCCTCTAGGAACCAGTAATGCATGTACACATTTGCATTGTAATCTAACCAGGAGTTGGTGAGATATTTCATTATAGGCCAGAGTGATGGAGAGAGAGCCGTCAAATTATTGCATTCATATAGCAGCGCTGCTAACAAGGCTAAAACATGTCCACCATTCTAATCCTTGTTCTGCTTATTAATAGCCATTATGTAAATGGTAATGATCAATCCTCTGACATCATACGCAAGTAATCTGTGGTTTCACGCGGGTCAGCAGGCAACCCTGAGTGGACAAAAGAAGTGAGGGAAGTGCTGTTTTTCCCCAAGAATTTCCTGCCTTGCCTTTTCCTCTGCTCTGCTGAGACAAGCTACTGAGAGGAGGTATTCCTCTGGGCTTGGTGCAGCGAAAGCCAAACTTGGCTCATACGGTGTGTTTGTTTGGAGGGATTAATGAGCGACTTGTCACCCAAATTAGCAGTTTAGGAACTGAGTCTGTACCCTGCTACTCACGTGCCTCCATTGAGTCTGTAGTGGCTTTGGTGTTGTGGGACATTTAGCCTCCAAACAGTGTGAGTGTCATGAATTTCTACCATTGTGTCACAGTTTACATGCGTAAAATGCAACTTGCATCAACTTGGTCACAGTTATTTGGGACTGAAGGATAAGAAATGAGAGGGATGTGGAGTTTGTGCACAAATGTAATAAAATAATATATAATGATATGAACTGCGCAATGTGTGGAAAGCTTAGAAAGCTACTTGGCTTTGACTTTGCCCAGATGCAAACAGTGAGACCTGTTACTACTTTTGAAGGATGCTCTCTGGTCTTTACTAGTCTCAGTTTTTATTTGAGTTCCATTGTTACTGTCACTCATAAATAAAAGTGTGTGTGTAGCCCACATATATTGTTGAATGTATCACTGAACAAGGAAGTACTGTAAAACTATGATTTAATTGAGTTCTCTTATTTTAAATCACCCTTCATACACAAGTTTGCGTTTGTTTGTAACTTACTTGTAAATTTTGCTTAGGAAAAACTTGAATGAAACAGCTAAAGCATCATCAAAGCAAAAAGCCCCTTATCCCGAGCATCAAAAGCCTGGTCATATCTTCTAACAGTGTTTATCTATTTTTCATTCAGATATTTTCCTAATCTAAACCTGTATACTTGGGTACCTGTCCTATTTATCATGCTTTGTGGTTATGGCTGTTTTACCATGTCCTCACCATTCATATTTATACAAACAATGTGTTCATGATCTCATTGTTTACTAGAGCACACAGAGCACACCAGATGGATCCATTGAACTTGAAAAATGTACAAAATGATCTCAAGATTGTCCCAAAATGACAGTGATTATGATTCCTGCTATAATCAAGCAGCTTTAATCAGTACCAACACCTTAACGCCTCATCCTGAAATGTAACTGTTCATCTAAGTTCCTATATGAATTGTTCAGAAGCTGATCTCTGCTTTAGAGGGGGTGTACAGCCGTGACCTATGACATCATCCCAGCATAAGAATATCACAGCTCACACCCACAGGGTAGCAGGATGCCTGGCAGAGGGGAGAGCTAGCTGTGTAGGAGACGAGGTATTTAACACACAGCAGAGAGAGGAAGCAAGAGCAATGTAAGCCCCATAACATACCAATGGAACATCTCATGTGCACCGGTCCATTTGAAAGCCTTAGCAACATGCTACGACATGACATCAATTATCAACACACCGCTCTGTGACCTGTTGCGCTTGTCATTCAACATTTAGCTGTAAAGTCGAAATGTCAACGACTCAGGAAATGTTAAGGAGTGGCAAAAACAACACTTAAGAAATTCATTACTTTTTGTGTTATTTTGCTGGTAATTCATAATTTAGCTTGGATTAAATGCATAGGATCTGGTAAATGAATAAAATAGGTAACGTGAAAACCCTGCAGTAGTTTAGGATTAATAAATATGCTTAAATGAAGTCTGAGTGTGTATCATTTCCAAACATGTGGAAGGATGAGACGGAAGAACACTGTGTCCTTCATCGTTAAGTAATGGCATACATAAATGAAATGATTTGGTAAACAGCTCTTGGTGATCTATCTAAAACGTGTTTTGATTGGATAACAGGACAATCACAAGTTAAAGTCAAGTTTTTAAGGGGCCCTATTATTCTTTTTGGATTACCCCTTTCAGGTAGAGAGGTTTTGGGCATGTAAATGTTCTGCAATGACTAAAATCCCAAAGTTACCTCCAGAGGGAGTTTCTCTCCCACACACTCGCCCTTGTGTCTGAAATGTCAGTAACAGTGTGACATCACTACATAACACCTTTTGCTTCTATTGGCTAGCGCTCTAACATGTTGTACGTAATTTGTTAAGGGGCAGGACATCTCTAAGCGGCTGACCAATCACAACAGAGCCGGCCAGCTAACTAATCAGAGCAGACTGGGCTCTGGTTTCAGACAGAGGGTGAAAAGAGGTGCTGCAGCACAGACAGTATGAGAAACATAAAGAGCTTTCTGAACATTAAAGCATGGAGACATTACAGTAGAGGCACACAACACAGATATGAACCTGAAAAAGAGCAGAATAGGTTTCATTTTAATATCGGTTGTTATTTTCTGGTAAAAATGTAATATATTTTAAGCTGTTTGTTTTCTCATGAAGCCTGTAAAGAAGTCTCTTATTTATAAACCACTTATTCAATCTTTGACTGCATGACATAATATGTCGAAACATCAAACAGTTTCTTAGTGACCTTCCTGATTCTAACCTTAACTAAATCTATAACCAAAGTATTTGGAGCTGTTTGTGATTAAGACATTCCACTGACTCCTTCATATTATAACTTTGAAAACATGAAAGGGATGCATGACACGGCTTTTTGTTCAGACGATACCGATCATCACCTGCTTCTCATGGCCATTACTGATAAACCCGAGGGTAAGAAGTGTAGATGAAAATGTATGATTCAATATTCTATAGCTCTGGCCTCACCAAATCTAAGTGACATAACTATTGCAAATAAAATCAAAACAAAGCACAGTGCAGAGCCTTTTTCAGGCAAAGCTCTTGTGACTCTCTTGAGAGCCGAGCTTGTTCTTCACTAACTCTGCTTATTGGCCGACCATAAAACCAACTTTGAGGTGCATACTGCCAAATACTTTATCGGAGGGCAGAGGCGGCACTAGTTAATGATGATTGAACATTATGAAGTCAAGTAAAGGGGCTCGGTATTAATAGTCGATGAATTATCCACTTTGATTGTCATCATTGGAATAATGCATGATAGTATACATGTCCCATCATCGCATGGTCATTTATTGGCCACACCATATAATTCATACGTCATATCCTGCTTTATATTTTGTTTTTGTTTATATTTTCAGTACATTTTTTGTCCCAAATGTATATTTTTTACTTTCTTTTTAAATGCTATTTCATTTGATTTTATTGTCATTACACTGCCTTGTTTTTATGCTGCAACGAAAAAGATTCCCAAATTGGGATCAATAAATTAATTCTATCTATTCTATTTAATAGTTACAGTTTCAGTTTAGAATAAATGCTTTTACAGAATACAAAATAAAGATCACCGGGTCAAAAAGGGTTTTTGTCCTTCGTTATAATTGTATGGATTTTTTACTTATAGCTTTGGATAACATGATTTCAAAAGACACAGGTTTAGACATTATGGTTTGGGACTTTTCTGCTCTATTGCTTTAACCGCCCTTGGTATCCTATACTGTGTTGCAACCAATTCCTCATCACCTGTATCATCCTAAATCACACTGACTGGAGGCACCCTGTAACTTGAGCGCTAACTTGGACCTGTATTTGAGAAGATAACTCATCATTAATGGTACCCACTCATACCTAACAATAGGTAGTGACAGCAGGACGGAAAAGTGCAAAGATGTGAGTACAGCAGCAAAGCTGAGAGTTACGTGTTCCTGTCGCTACCAAGGATTTAACACAAGCTTAACATCTGTGCATCAACATTTACTCTGGATGCCCACTGTGGAAGAGTAGCTGTTTTTATACAGCATGACCAAAACTTTGATGCAGCGCAGTGTGAAGGTCAGTAGGGGCTAGCAGTAGCTCAGTATGCAACCACTTTGCTCTGACAACTCTCTATCAATGCATCTGTTTGTGCATGTGTGTATTTCAGGCCTAGTGTGTCACCGTTCTAGTTCTGCATGCATGTATTTGAACTGTAGATTAACAACAGAGTGAGAAATGAATCTTCCCTAAGGGATTTATAAAGCATGCCTTCTTCTTCCAGTAGAACTAAAAACACCATTGACTTTGATGTTAACACAAATGTTCCAAATCAGACCCAGTGTGCTACTGCAGCCCCATATGAATGTGTCACTGTCCAAAATTAGACTGCACTGCAGTGGTGGAGTAATGAAGAGCCTGGCAAAAGCTTGAATTAAATTGGGGTTCATTGCAACCATCATAAGCAAATCACTAATTGGTTTACATATATCTGAGGCTTGACTGAAAATGAATGTGGAGGCTTTCAATCTGGCGGGCATTGACTGCAATCCCAATGGTGACACGGTATCCACATAGGGGATCCATAGTGGCATGGAGGTGCAGCTAAAGTACAGTGTGTGCTTCACATGGCAGCTTTGCGCTCCAAATTGTAAGATCTCTATCACATACATGGCGGTCTTTATAATCTCTTTATGACACTGAATGGACCCGCCGTTCGGGAAATGCATTCAAACCATCAAGCTGTAATTATTCAGCAAATTCCCTGAATTTCCCTACGTTAAATGCCCCAGTTAGTGTCAGCAACCACTTGAGGAAGTGTAGTTCTGTCAAATTAAGAATGAGTGTCATTAAGAGTAGTAATTCGTGACTTATGGGATGTGATATATAGTTGATAAGCACCGCAACAGATAATTGACAGATTTATGAATTGGGTTTCTAATCTTTTTGTACCCTAATACGAGCCTTTAATCTGTAATCCTGGTTATAAAGTAGTCTGGCAGTGTGGTGGTGAAACCCACCTCCTCTGTGTGTTTTCTCAGCGCCTTCTCTCGCTCATACTGGGTGACAAGTTGCTCGTTGTCCTCCTTCAACAGCTCCAGCTCCACTTCGTGCTCCTGGTTGACAGCGAACACAGAGTCCAAGTTCTCCAGCACGGCGACCACCAGCGGCATCAGCTCTTTCACTACGTCCTCCCCGTATCTCTCGATAAGCCGTTCGAACTCTCGGTATATCGAACTGGCCAGACCTGAGACCCGCTCGGACATCATGGTGGAGTTCCCCGAGTCGTCCTGATACAGGACTACGTCGTCTAGCTCCATTTTCTTGCCTCCACTTCTTTCCCAGCTAACGTTAATGAGCTAGCCGAAAGCTGGCCAGAGGCTGTCCGTCTTGCTACTTTAGCGCAACAAAACGGTGTTTCTAAAACATAGTTGAGTGTTGTGTACTGTACAGAAGAGACACTGTACTTTATAAACAAAGTCTGTACTCCTTATTCGTCTGGACGGCTGACTTTAATAGCTTGCTAGGCTGGGAGCTAGCAGCACTGAAAAGTATTCACTTGGCTCCTGATTAGTTTCCCTGTCCAACAGATGAGCTCCTGCTGCTGCCTTCACGTGCTGTCGGAAAAATTGAGATGGACGAATTTAAGCGAAATATGAAAGTAATAAATATGACTATTGCAAATACAATGTCAGGTTGTAATTTCTAAGTTTTTACCAGATAAACAGTGATCTGGGTGTGCAATTCTGCAAAAGCCAAAAGTGCATACCAAGACAGCATAAGCACTCCAATGTTGTAAAAGTGTTGAACAACTACAGTAATACAATGTAGCAAATTAGTGCAAGTCATAAATGAACACTACCAGATCATAAATTGATATTGTTGAAACTGAAAGAATAATTTCATCTGTCCTGTTCATTTATAGTTGCTATTGTGTGACGTTTAAGGGGCGGAGAACAAACCCTATCTAACATTGAATATAAAATCTAAACGGCTTATTTGTAACTATGTTCATTTACTGACGTAAGGGTAACGTCAGGTGATGTTTTCTTAATAATGTAATGTTCCCCTTTTGTCATATTTATTTCAAACGCAAATTAATGTCCCTGGTTGACTGGACATTTCCCCTTTCATTTTAAAGTTGCGGTGCGAACCAAGGAGCCTAGTTGTGCAGGCGTGCCATATCTTTTCTTACATATTTCTTTATTTTTTTAAAAAGTAGAAATATGTTGTTGAGCAGACTTTGATATTTTACATTCTGTCAGGACTGGAATTCACCGTGTCCGAGTTCGGAAGTGGGAGCTTCCGAGCATCACTTGAAGAGGTCATGAGTTGTTGACGGGACGTCGCGTTACGTCACATGCTAAACAGAGCTGATGAAGAATAGTCAAAACTGATGATAGTTCTAGTGGTATTCTTTAGAGACATTTCAGAAATATTTACACTCCCTCTCATTGACTTATATGGCTTTCAGTTCAACCACAATTCCCAATGCTGGATTAGGAACTGCTTGTATTTCACCGATTAAAACAACTCAAAGGATGCAAGGGGTGCTTCACAAGAGTTTTAATTTATATCAAGAAGTCCAATTCAATTGAATGTGAAGGGAAATTGTTATGCAGGCATCAGTTGATTAAAACTGTATTATACAATACCTGAAAAACATATGTAGTATCCACGGCAAGTAAACAGGTTCTCAAATAATGTACAATCATTCTACCTCTTACATTGATTATTTTCTGTCGTACATCATGCACTATTGAAACTGCAATGTAGTGAATGCAGAACAGAACTTATTGTAAACACTCACCTCTGTCTTTTTCAGTAAAGCAATTCTGTTGACACATTTTCTGTGATGCATAGGCACTGATCACCCTGATGTTTCGAGACATTAAACACAACACATACCAACCACAGTTACTATACAATGAGGAGGTAATGCTCTAGTCCAGGGTAAAAGTTACCCTTATCCTCACATCCCAGATCAGACTGCTCTCCAAAGATTTGGAAGACAGCATGTGACTCTTACAGTTGCCCTGGAGGAGTCCTACTACTAACACAAACATAAAATGTAGGACAGACATTACATTAAAACTGCAGCACTGGCAAATATTGTACACAACGCACATTCAAAGATCATGGCATAAAGTAGCTCAAAGAAAAACTCATATATTTGAAATAAAACAAATGGAAATAAACAATTAAAAGTGCAATTCAACAAAGTACTTGTTCGTTCATGAAGCTCACAGCAGGTCAACCCCTATGGTTTTAAGTATTCCGTTACCATAACAATCCATTTTTCAAATGTCTTTTGGAGAAAAGGGGGCTTCAAAAACAAGCCTGCAGACAAGATGCAACTGAAAAGCAAGAAAGTATTTGAAGCATGGAAGAAAACATAAAAAACTGAAGTGGGTTTAAAGTATTGTAAAGTCTGGGAGCTCAGTCTCTATGTCACGTTTCACACAGTGTTCTGATTGGTGTTGTTTAAAGACGACGGGCACAGGGAGAAGGGCCTGTCCCGGGTCAGACTGTTGAGTGCTCGGAGCATGGCATCGGGCATGTGATCTGACAGCATCCTGGGACTGATCAAAATACTCCTAAATGACATTTCATGGGACCAGTCTGCATGGTACCGGACCTGGGAAAAACAGGATCTGAGGAAAAAGAGAGAGACAAGAATTTAAGAGGCAAATCAAAACACATATTTTGCATTGCAAAGAGTCTTGGGCATCGTTCCACCCAACACTGATACACTTCTGGTAGTGAGGTAGTGCAGTATGTTAATTTAGAGTGATTGTATTGTCCATGAGTTATCATATCTTACAAAATGATGGTCTACTTAATTTGAAGAAATGAAATATGCTAAGGACTCAGCAGAAGAAAATAAGTTATGTGTTGATGCGTGTACTGAAAGCAGCGTAATTAATCATTTACAGCTGTAATAATTTATACCCTTTATAGAGCCAGCTTGTAAATTAAGTAAGGGATCATGTGCAGCGAGGCGGTCATTATTGAAAAAAGAACACCTGACAGGGTGGTCATGGAGCTTGATCAGCCTAAAGGGTGTTCTTTTTCCAATAATGATCGCCTCAGTGCACATTATCACACTTCACATATTAAATGGCCTCACACCAAATAAACAAACAACTTGAATCACAATATTGAGTTAAATTGTTTTAGTTGACTTTAAATGATCGTACTACTTCGGCTCAGAAAAATAACCTGTTCTACGGTGCAACAACGGCTGGAACTGAAGCTGTTATGCCTAGCAGCGGTGTGTTATCGAGTATAAATAACCTCTAACATGACTGAATTGACCAATTAGAATCAAGTATTCAACTAATATGTGTAGTAAAAGGTATTTAAGCTTTCAATATTCCGGATCACCACAAGTGAACACCCAAACATGTATTACTATTTATTAGCTGTACAGAGTGCTGCGTGATATAAAACCTGCAATAAGTTGGTATTATTGCACTATTACCCAAAGTCATAGGCTTTTAAAAAAGATGTTGGTAAGATTCCTTGCAAAACAAACTGGTATTCACAAACTTAGGAGATGTTGACGTTTTGATCTACGATAAATACCCCATTTTTTAAAGTTCATCATGACTTAAAAAGGGGAGATTATTTTTTAAATGGCAATATTATACTCATCAACATCAAAAAACGCTTGATTATCATAAGGGTGTGTTTGCCAAAGAACTTATTTTCAACGTCTTTTCCAAAATATTATAGAAAAATCCTATGTGCTTTTTCTAAAGGGAACCAGTTTGAAGCTAACTTTAGTGGTTGACCTACGAACATGTCATCCCGGCACCACTCTGCTGAGGTTAGATCTGGGGAAGTTAAAATACTTCTAGACAAACCTCCGTGACGGCCCATCTTCTGTAATGTGCAGAATGCGTCCAGGCAGGAAGAGAGGTAAGTGGGTAGCAGTATGAGCAGGTGACTCATCTGACGCCAGGCTCTGATAGGATGATGAGTGGTGAATCATCAGTGACTCCTCCCCCAACAGTGGCTGGCTGAGCTCCTCCTCCCTCCTGTTGTCCATCTCTGTAGGGAAGTCATCTGGGTCTCCTCCGAAGACCTCGTACCAACACCCCTGCAGCAGGATGCGGTACTGAAACACACACAGGAACTATTTTAAAAGACTGACGTGACCTAAGAGACATTCAGCGCTCAATTCAGGGCTTTGAATGGTTCTTACCTTGGGCTTATTGCAGTTTGAAACTATTTTAAGAATCTTTCTCTTCAGATCCTGCATATTGGGAAGGCTCAATCTGTACAAAAAGAACAATAATTTAAAAATGGTGTGAAAGAGGCATATGAATTCTTGATTAACTCCCGAGAATCACAGACAATTGGGCCTCATTTATAAATGTGCTGTACGCCACTTTTTAAGCGATTTATAAAAAACAAACTTGAGGAGAAATGTGCGGTCCTCCACGGACACTCTGACCCATGCGTACGCACAAAAAAGAGACCGTTGGCAGAAGGAAGAATGAAGAGAAACATGTGAAAATATACCATCGAAATATTACCTGTCATCTATCATATATGAAGAATTAATTTGCAAAAATGGACAAACGCCTATTTCAGACTCCGGAGTGCACACAAAAACACAACTTTGAGAAATAAATAAATACTAATATGTTATTGAAACCCCCTATTTAATATGTTCTCATACATGTATTGAAATGTATTCTCATGATGCGGTAAACAGAAAGACAGAACTACGTTTAAACCTACCCCCGTTTTGGTTACGAGTGCATGGTTTTACTATATACAGTAACAATGTTTGAAAATGTGTTTAAATTGTTAAGCATTTTAGAACTTTGTTTATTTGCTTTAACTGAGTTGCTTCTGGGGGGGGTGAGACGCTGCGCACAGCTGATCAACAGCCGGAACACAAACCACCAGATAAACAGAAATCTCTTTTGTAAACAAAGTCCCAGCTGTTTGTACATGTGCAAACCCAGCTAGATTGTACTTGGTTTAATATCATTTCTGAAAAGGAAAGAAGAGTTACATTTGAGTGCCAGACGCACAGGTGTAACCCCCCTCTCCCTCCCAGTCATGACTCCGTAGGGATTCCCCGATCATTTCTGACAGCTTCTCAAGGGAGTGCGGGGTCCCCTGCCCCTAGCCTGTGGCACACACACACTCTTCCTGTGTGAGGCTGTGTGTATATTGCCATTAACTTTTTCGGACTGCATATTTATTTATTTTGTTGACGATCTGACTTTCTGAGGCAGCAGCGTTCACAGAGAGCTCCACATGGTGCAGCTCTTCGTTATCTTCAAACTGCGTCCACCAAACAATATGATTAACTTGTCTGCACCCCCCCAATAAGAACCAAAATCGAACTCGGTTTTTTTAGCTGTTCTGTCGGCATTTCCTGCGATTGTCATCAGGCAGTCAGTCTGAATGAATATTCATACGGGGCGTTTCTTTGACTATTTGTAGGCAATTATGGGCGTTACGTGAAGTCCGCAAAAGCTGCGCCGCATTTCAAATTGATTGTGATTTATAAAGGGAAACCGGCGTAGGACGTGCGTGCGCAGGGTTTTATAAATCAGAATATTTTTTGCGTATTTACTTCGTTTGTACGTACGTACACCATCTTTTCACGCTACCCCTACGCAAAGCTTTATAAATGAGGCCCCTGGACTTTCCACCAGTAAAATATAAATCAGTTCCTCCTTAAGTCCAAGGGAAAGTTTCAAATTTTAAGTAATTCCCTCCAGGCGTTTCTGAGAACTGGCAGATGGACACAGAGACATACAACTAAAAACATAATGAAATAAACATTTAAATAAGGAGTGTGTGAGTTGCTCTGTGACTATAATTACAGGGCAGCGCCAAATATAGAGGCTCTGTAACATAGTACTGGAATAGTCATCACCACACATTCACATTGGCTTTTGGAATGATTCTGCAGTGCTGCTAACACGCAAACATGTCATGTATTTACCTCCAGGGATCCACTGGAAATAAGGTCAATATATACAAAACTGCTACAACGATCTAACCAGCATCAATGTATATGTTTTATAAATTGCAAATGTGGTTAAACAATATGTTCTTAAGGTTAAGAAGTAGAAAATAGCCATTAGTCACCTGGGAACCAGATCCTTTCCCAGCACAACAGACACCACAAAGTCCTTGGAGTAATCAGCTAAGGCTTTGCTGCATAACAGAAAACACAGAGCAGAAAACGGAGTTAGATTAGTCACACTTTTAAAAGCAGAGATTGTTCTCTACGTGAAAAAAGACTTATTTAAAATCAGACCAGTCAAACCAAAGTTAAACAACAAGGACTGAAATTTCCCTGAAAACTTCCAATTTATTTTTCTTTATCTAAAGAATACATGTCAATGGAAAAAAAGACATCTTAATCTCCTGTCCTGTGGCCGTTTACAAGATTTCCTAACTGTAATGACTCAGAATTGAGTAACCATTCAAAGCCAGGGGGACCAGCCCAGTTTTATGGGCTGTCAGCTGTTTGTCAAACTGTTGCTGCCATGGTTACTGAATAGTGTTCCTTACCTCAGGAGGCCCCCTGGTGGAGAGAAGGAGTAGCACTGCAGGGTGGGGAAGGAATTGCGCAAGAGGATAGCCAGCAGTGACGCTGTGCCAGCACCCAGACTGTGACCAGTGATGACCAGTTTGTATTCCTAAAAGCACAGTCACACGGAAACACAGAGGATTATTCATGATCTATTATGTCTGAAAAGTTCATAGGTTCTCCCTCTGAACCGGTCCCAAAGATCAAATCTGATTCCTTCCAATTAGGAATTAAGGAGATATAATGATGCATTCAGCGGCTGGAATGTAGTTTCCAACCTCAGTTCCCCTTCTTACCGGTGCTATGGAGAAGGCCTGGTTCAGGATGCCATCATTGACCAGCTTCTTGTAGATGTAGCCTGCCGCTTGACACATTCCCTGCAGGGGACAGAGCGGCATTAATCTCTACTGAAGTGAATCAATGAAACCTGTATTGCTCCTAGGACACATTGCTTTGCAAAACAGTATGAAATGATATAAGAAAATAAAATGAACCACCATGCATGACAACATAAGAAAAATCCAAATAAAAAATTCAGTCTGGATTAATACCCTGAATCAGAATCAGGATACCTTTATTCGTCCAGCAGAGGGGACATTTTCATTTGTTCATTTGTACAGCAGACAGAGCCAAAGACAGCTTATGAATGAAGTTCTTATCATTAATGCTAGCATAGTTCTTTCCATATCTTTCCAAAAAGCTGAATCGTTGTTGAGTCTTGGCAAACCTAGCAATGGTGATAGCATTACATCTCAGTTTGCTTTAAACAACAGTGCCCACTAGTTTAAAATGTTGCCGTACACTTCCATGACTCCTTACAAGATCCACTTGATAAAGAAACAGATTGGATTCCTAGGTATGTTATTGTGTATATATCATTACTTGATTTGGAACCAAATGTACATGCTCTGTATCACTTCCTTTGTAAAAAAACCTGTGAAAATCAATAAAGATATTTACAAAAAAATTAAAATGTTGTCGTACATAATTAACGGGAACAGAGGAGTTACTGCTAAAACCAATTACTATTTCTTACTTGTTTTTTTATGATTCAAATCTATTGCCAGTTATCCAAGCACCAGAACCAAGAGTGTGTGATATCAACTCTTTGTCAGTGTCTGTTTAAAACACATCTTGCACATTAAAAGCTGGTACTGAGAACAGATGGAGAGTGGTTTAAATGTCATTCACCTTGTGAGCGTAGCAGGCTCCCAGCACTCCCTCTATAGGCAGGTTCTCACATTCAGCAGACAGGTCTGTCAGCACATCCTGCAGGACAGACATGGAGGGAAATTAGCAAGATATCTGTCTCAGACCTTATGTCAAAGGCATAATTCAAAGTCAATATGTGGATGGACTCAATTTAAATGTAATAACAAATGTTTAAGTCTCAGACGAACACAAGCAGAAAGACTATAACATTCCCCAATCAAATCAATAATTACTTTTACTGTTATGGAGTGGAGACATGTGTTAACACTCTCATGCATTACTAACTTACCACCTGGAGGGTTTTTTTTATCTATATGCCCTATTTTTAGATGAACGATTACATCCAATCAGAAATAGACAACTATCACCTATATTAATCTGTGGCCTTTAACCCAGCTCTGTCACTTACAGTACCATCTGTTCAAATGGGGAAGTGATTCTGACATTAATGGGAAATGGGAGGGTAACAGCATTAGTTGTACAGACAGACTGTAAACTAAGACTAAACTTTAATGCAACTTTATTCACATACACACACGGACATGTCCAATTTATATATTAGGTATACATTTTTTATCCGTAATAACAAATTGAAAGGAGAACGTGAAAACCAAACATCTACCACACTATGTTTGAAACACAACAATAAAAAATAACAATATAATATATTAGCAAGAACTTGAAACACAAATGATTTTCTTTTATCTTCAATTTATCAAACAAAGTAGTATTTGGGCGTCCAAACTCACCTTCAGCGACAGTGTTCCCCGGACAGCCACCAGAACAGCCTCTCTCTTATGATCCAGAGCCACATAGAACGGGATCTCAAAGATCTGCAATGAAAGGATTTCAAATGACGCTTTACATCGCTGAGACTGTTGGATAGGAGTGGATGACCTTAAAAGAATCCAACTGAGGGAAACTATGAATGCAGATGTGTTTGGCTGACAGGGGAACATGGGAAATACCTACCTGGTTGTGGAAGCTGACGTAGATGAAGTCTCTGTACTGTAGACCTGTGCTCTGCAGGATGGAGGAAAAGTGGCAGCCGAGGTGGTCTCCTCCAACGATGTCATACTCGACCGCACGGCTTCTACAGCTGATCACACACACACACACACACACACACACACACACACACACACACACACACACACACACACACACACACACACACACACACACACACACACACACACACACACACACACACACACACACACACACACACACACACACACACACACACCACTTTTAATTTCAATGTGATCAATAAATGTAGTTTTCCTCTGACTCTGAAATGTAGATTTCTACATCTGGGACAATATTAGGTGTCACTTAACCTTTTTGGAGCAGAGAATGCTTATTTGTGAATTATTTTGCAGAAATGTAATAGTAAAATGACAACTATATTTTCATTGGTGTATAATCACCTGGTGTGTTTTCATTAGCTTCTGCTTTGGTGGAGGAAAGCAGCATGATACATTTAGGCGAGGCAGTCATAGAATACAAACATTGGTAACAATAGACAAGATTTTCTTTTAATGTTTAATATTTAAACTTTGAGCCGGATTCTGCAATGGTATTTAAACCTGAAGTTACGTAGCTCTCTAAGCTGAGGAGAAAACAAGGGTGAACAGGAAGCTAATCGTTTTTGTGCAACAACCCCAATGATCAGTGCTGGAAATCCTTCAGCGATATTACAAGAAGCTACACGCAATAAAGGAGTAATCACATTTATTTTATATGCCCATTTTTTTTAAAACAATGAAACATCACAATGGTAAAATATAGTGATACCTGATTTGTTGAAGTGTTATCTGTCTTCTATCTGCTTGAAGCCATGAGGACACAACATTAAAATCATTCCTTTGAATCTACATCAGGGGCGGGCTTTCTTCATTTTCTTATTCTTCTTCTTTTTGCACAGGCATGTTAGTACAGTAGCCCGGAGAGGACAAACCAAACTCTGAGACTAAATGATTGACGGCTAGGTGAAAATAACTGCTACACACATGTCCTTTAACCTAACCTGGCTACCTCTCTGACGTGTCAGAGGTCCCACTGACTCTGATAAGTATAGTCATTTGTGTATTTATTTCAACAAGGAACATGCAGATAAATACATTAATCTCAGAAAAGAGGAGATATAATTTAGTCTACACATCTCACCAGTCTCCACTCAGTTTGCAGGGCCCGGTGAGGGGGTTGGAGTAGATGTACAGGGGCCAGCCATAGGCAGCAGCAGCAAACTGCATACAGTGAGCTGCTTTCTCCAGCTCCGTCTCCAAATCCTCTCCCTATGAAGGATAAAAGATAGTCAACAAACAAGGACATTATTAAAAGAGACTTGCACAATAAAACACTAATGATTTCCGACTCCTTGTGCTGCTGTATCTACATGACGGTCAGACATACAATGGGAGACGAGGGGCTGTGATCCACCACAATGTCGGGGTCTCTGCTCTGCTCCATCTTATCCTGCTCCTGGTGCAGCAGAGCCAAACCAGCAGCGATGTCACTGGGGACCAGGTCTGTGTCCTGACACACACACACACACACACACACACACACACACACACACACACACACACACACACACACACACACACACACACACACATAGAAATGATCTCACTATTGGTTCTGTAGCACCATCACACCACTACACAGTGTCTGTATTTAACAACCCATCGCTTTAGTCTTTCTTGTTGTATTCTGATGCAGTTTGCCTCTAACCCACTAAGCTCCACGGGCCCCACTCATAAAGCTCCTAGTAAAAAAAGTTGCTCCAAATGATTCAATGTTTCGAAAATGATTAGTATTACCAGGTTATTTAGGGATGTTCCCTGAGAGTTAAGACAAAATCCTAGTAAAGGTATTCACAAAGCATCTTAAGAGAGCTCCTAAGGTTAATAACTATAAGGAGTAGGGAGGAGGACTTTGAAGAGGCTTAAGAGGCTTGTTTTCTGGTTTATGGGATATTTACGACCAATGACGCTAGCTATAAAGATGGGTCACCAAACACAGAATTGATGAAAAGCTGAGCAGTTTCTCTGCAGCTAATGAAGTACTATAATCACCAGCATTGTAAATATACTTAGGACAAATATAACCGTCAGCATTTGAATAAGCTACTCTATGGTGTTTTCAAAGAAAAGTGATGTATTCAAAAGTATTTCTTAAATAGAAAGCAAATTCTATAAATAAACCTTTCAATTTCAGTTTCTATTCTGTTCCAATCATCACTAATTGTGCTTTTTTAATGAATCAATCCCAGTGTTATAAAATAATGTGTTCATACCTAGCAAAGGGGTCACACCTCCTCACTCAGATAAACATATCTGTCCTTTCTTTCCTCAGAGAACTCAATATGTTTTCCCAGAGTTAAACAACAGCACAGACAAGAGTGAGAAGTGTTTTCTTACAGAGAAGAATCCCCCGACGAGCTGAGCGATGCTGGAGAACGCCGCCCGGTGGCTCTCATCCTGTGGCAGGCAGCAGCACAGGAGCCGCAGCCGGCTCTCCCACACCTTGACGGCCAGGGAGCGAGCTGTGGACAGGAACTGCGTGCCCTCGTTGCTCTGCTGGTCTCTGACTCCCAGCGGCTCCATGGTCGAGGGCTGACGACGGGGGTCTCCCAGCGGGTCAAACACAAACACAACGCCCAACCCGGTGAACAGCAGGATGATCCAGCTGTGACACAGAAAACAATGTATGTTATCACTTTTTTTTTGACTGCTATACATATTAAAAAGGGGCCCTGTTATGCTTTTTGGGGGTTTTCCCTTTCCTGTAGTGTCATATAGGTTTTAGTGCATGTAAATGGTCTGCAAAAGCAGTGTTCCCTCCAGGGGGAGTTTCTCTCCCACACACTCCCCCCTGCATGACACGCCTCCATTGTACTCCTATGTTTACTTCTGTAACATAGTAATATCAGTGTGTAACACTTGTGTTTCTATTGGCTAGCGCTCTAATATATTGTAAATGATAGGCTAAGGGGCGGGACATCTTTAAGCAGTTGACCAATCACAACAGAGCCAGCATGCTAACCACTCACAGCAGACTGGGCACTCATTTTAGAGTATATTCAGACAAAGCATATCCAAAATCATAATGGTTGAAACAAAATATTCTAGCAATTGTTAGAGCTATTAATTGTTTTGTATTATTTAATAGTTAAACACTTTTACTCTTGCTGTTTTGTATATAATAATTTTATCATTATTTTGGTTAATTTGAACCATGTTGTGATTTTATTTTGAAGGAAGCTTCAGCAAGACACAGGGCAAGCAAGGAGGGAAAGCCATTTAATATTGTACTTTTAGATTGTTGAAAAGACAATAAACTGCAAAACTAAGTTCTTGCCTTACCTGGTGCCTCAGTGGCAGTTAGATTTTTTAAGTTTGTTTTTTGTTTGATTTGTTTTTAGAATGAAGACAAATCACCACTACATCAAATTGAAAGAATCCTGAAAGATGCTGAATCAAAACACCTCTGAAATGATAACCCTAAACCACCTACCTGGCTATCACTGCTGTGATGACAGCCCCCACTGTGGCTGGATCGCAGCCTTTGCTGTTTTCGGACACCCACATGGCTCCCAGACACGCCCACACCAGCTCAGGGAGGTACAGGATCGCTCGCAGGTAAATCAGTGCAGGGATGGAGCGCCGTGGGCCAGGGTTTGTAATGGTTCCTTAGAAAACAATCATAGATATCTGTGTTATTAACAAAAGGATATGCATCTGGACTTTGAACATGTGGAGGAAGATTTTGATGATGCAAAGAATGACGGTAAACTAATAATTTGTCCCATTAAGGTTTCATCAGAGTGCCCTGAAGCAAGAGGCAGAGGTGGCTCCTTCCTTTATTTCAACAGTTTTCTGACAGTTAAACCTTTTGCAAGTCTATATCCGTTTAATATCAAGGATGGCACTTGTGTCAATATGTGGACTAAAAGGAATGACACTTCTCACATTCTTTCCCATCCGTTTCCTATACCTTTTCGGTGTGTAGCCAGAAACTGTGTTACAGAATAACCAGTTTTTAAATCTCAATTCTGCTGAATTCAAAACTATTTGAAAGCATTGTGTTGCTGGGATTTATGTGGAACTTGTTGCTGATCTATATAGTGTAAGCTCATTGACTTTTAAGGTAGAAAATAAATACAAATTGATTTACCTTGGGCACTGACGTAAACAGTAGCACATAGTGAAAGGATGATGAGTGCCAGCACAACCAGCAGTCCAACCAGATAGGTGTGCAGGACTCCTCCACCGTTACAATCAAGGTTACCCTTGTGATAGGTGAACAGGATCATGGTGCCAATCCACCTAAGGAGGAAAGGGCAGCAGAGAATGACAAGAGCAGGCTCAGTGCATAGTATTATGATGTCTGACTAGTAAGACGTCAGGAGGGGAAACAACTTACCAAATTGCACGGACGAACATCTCAAAGGATCCGGGGAAAACTAGGTCATCGCTGGCGATCCCCCACCGCCGACCAAACACCACCATTCCAGGCATTTTGCAGCTATACAAGGCCAAATATCTCACTGATGTTAACTGACGTTTTAGCCACTATAGAGTGGGTATGAACCTCTTGAGCAATGCAAACTCCAAGTCACGCATGACACAAGGTGATCAACAAGCGTTGCCCTTTGTTGTCACATCCTAACGTGACTTTCCCATGTTGCTTAACAGCCAAAATGACAGCTATCCGTCAAACGTTGTTAGCTCGCTAGAAGCTAACGTTAAGATGATTATTTGAGCAGATGCAGGTGTCTGCTAACGTTACAAAATGTATCCTGAATTAACGTCTACTGTAAAATGTTGACGTCAGATACTGTATTGCGTTTTGCGACCTTACAACATATAGCTTTAATGACAATAGATAAGGCTGCTAATGCGGTTAACGACAGCTAGCAGAATCGTTATCTTTGCGTTACGGGTTAGCTATCGTGCGCGTTAGCTAAAAATACTCTAAAGCTTTTCCTTGAAAATAATAGCAAGCGTAATCCTGAATGGCAAACACTACCATTATTCAGCAAGTAATATATCAAGATATTGCTTTATAACTAACCTTCGCAACTAACCACAGAATGTGAAGTAAACCTATCTAAATGTAGAAAGGTGGTTTGTTTTGAAAACGAATACAAGCCATGTCCGTCCGCTGGTGTTACCCTATTCCCACAGAGGCCACCGCACAATAGTTCCGGGATTTTTTCCTCCTAATATTTAAAGCAGGAGAGAGTTTATACTTAAATTGAGTTCGACAGATGGCAGATTTGAATAGTAGAACACTGGAAATATCCCGATAGTTGTAACAATTATTGTAAGGGTAACAGTATTTTCACGTTATATTTTTACTTTAGCTTTTTATTCTAAATAGTCTGATTAACATAAGCTGTTGATTATGCCTCAAACAAAAACAGTATAATTAAAATAATAAAAATAAATACGATAATAAGCTAATAATAAGCTAAATACCAATATTCATATTGAAACATGTGAAGAGCTGTCACATGTGGTTCTATGGTGTAATGGTTAGCACTCTGGACTCTGAATCCAGCGATCCGAGTTCAAATCTCGGTAGAACCTAACTTTATGATTATTTTCTGTTGAACATACTCTTGAAACGTTACGTAAACTACAGTGTGTTTCTATTTTTATATACCTATACATATTGTTGCTACTCGGAAGCATGAAATACCTACATATAAAACTGCTCTGTAGCTTAGCAGCAGCAGCAGCAGCTAGCTCGTCCTAATACATTCATGGCTACATTGACGAATACCAGTTCACTTGCTGTTACGAAATCAGTCCAACATGGCGGCGCCCATAGCACGAAGTTGGTGTTATTTTCTCTGTCGTAGTGAAGGAGCAAACATGATTCCACACCATATAAAACTGAGGGATGTCGTATTAAGAGACATTAACAACACTTTACACCTGCGTGTTGCTTACGGGACCAGAGGAACAGACACCACAGAGGTCAGTTTAATACCACTATACTTATTATGAGGATTGCTACTCCAAATTGATGAAACGGTTAATGTAGGCTACTTTATTATAGCCATATGAAGTCTTTAACAGTACACTGGGATTGTATTCTGAATTCACAGCAAAGCAATACATTTCTTTAATTTTTACTTTTGCAGGATTCCCCAGTGCATATTCCAGTGGGTAAATATACTAATATATTTTCAGTCAGCAGAATAAGAAAGTGTTTTTTTTTGTTATTGTGTTTTTCAACAATACATTTCTTCTCAGAACGCCTGAAGGTATCCTACAGCAGAAGCAGTGGGCCTGGTGGTCAGAATGTAAATAAAGGTCCTCAAAGTCCTCAAACCTCATTATTCGAAATATAAGACAAGTTATTCCTGCCACTTGCCACTGAACCTTTTCAATCATTCACATTATCATCCTTTGTGTGTTCACATCTCAATCCAGTCAGCACAAAAGCAGAGGTCCGATTCCATGTGCAAACAGCAGACTGGATCCCAGAAGATGTTCGACAGAAAATCTTTGAAAAGGTTTGTTTTCAAATGCTGTGGAGTTGTTGATCGCAGTTTGACAGCTTTGCAAACTGTTCTATTATTGAAGTTCACAAAAAAAAGATTATGCATTTTACATTTACACCTAAGTGGAAGAAAGTCCCTCTGAGAATATCAGGACATTAGTGGAAGTATTTTTCCTAAGGGATCTTTACATTCTTAACCAAAAGCAGTTAAATAATATTTGAATTACCTCTGAAACTCTAATTTCACCCTGTTATCCAAACCAACTGCACACATTTTTCTGCGTTGTGGTACAGAACCAAAACCGCATCAATAAGGCCGGGCAGCTGCTGGTGACCTCAGAGCTGAGCAGGAGTCAGCACAGAAACCTCTCTGATTGCATACAGAAGATTTCTGCCATCATAGCTGAGGCCAGCGAGAAGCCACATGAACCAACAGCAGAGGATGTAGCTCTCAGGGCTGCCAGGTATAACCCAGTAGTACAGCACAGTGATTTATACCCACTTTGATTATAACTATATTTATGTAATTTATGTATTCAATGTGAAATGTGTTGTGCAGGTTAGAGAGGCGGGACAAGGAGCGACTCAAAGAGAAAAAGATCCATTCAGCTACCAAGAAGAGCAGACGAGTGGATTTTGACTAATTATGAACTTTTATATTTCTACCGCGCTTTTGTAAATACTGATATGTCTTGTAATAAAATAATGAAGAATTAATGTTCCCAATGTGTGTAGTTCCTGGGCAGAAGAAGACTTTGAACACAAACAATACTGTGTCTTAAATTGTCCTTTTAAAAATGTTTTTTATATTATAATTTCCACCCATGCTTTCCTACATGTAGGTTGTATACATCGTTTGTTAATTGGTCCCGATCTGTGAGCTATTTTCTTTCGAGAGATAATACAGAGCTGATGATTGACTTTATTGTAGCCTAATGGTGCCATCTTGTGGCAGTCCAATGCATAGACGTTCACTTCCTTACAGTGCTTTTTAGTTTGTTTTATTGGTTTCTTTACATTGACGCCTCATACACAGAAATGCTAACTTCAAACCACTTACATATCCTAGACCTTGTGACGCCAAACTTAGACATGAAGTCTCTTTACTGGGACTTTTTTGACTGCAATGCCTTTTCAGACATTCCGCTACCCAAGTTTTTAGATAAGTTTGCAGTCCTCTTTTCTTGTTGGGATGAAAAAGTGTTGGAAACAATACCGGTTGGTGTCATGCACCATGTAATTGTTGGCAATCCGCGAACAAACTATTTGAGATGAAGAAAAAAAGCTAGCAGAGGATGGTTTCGATCCATCGACCTCTGGGTTATGGGCCCAGCACGCTTCCGCTGCGCCACTCTGCTTCCATGGCACCACATATGGGGGAAACAATATTTAAAGGTGTACATTGTTCAAGTGTGGACATATATATTTTGTGTATCTAAACTCGATGTGAAAATATTTTTATTTCGTGACATATGTGAAGTGAATCCCTAATAGTATTTAGTTGCAGCCCTTTGAGTGAGTACGCTACATGCATAGTTTACTTATTTAGGAAGTGTTGTAGTGTAATATCGCCCCCTGTGGCAGCGGTCCGCTATAGCCACTGTGTTTACCTGCACTACAGTTTACAGTTTACGAGGCAAAGCCAAATTAGAAGTGATCAAAAACCAGTTCTGCCCTTGACTGTAAATGAAGCGAATGCACCTTCTTTGGAGTACAATATCAAGGACTATATCTTGTTAAATGTTTATAAAAGTTAGATTTAAATATATTTATTTTGTTTATTTTATTTCATACCATAACTTCATTTATAAGCTAAGATGTACCTTTATTAATCCCCATGGGGAAATGTCAGTGTTTATGCAGCAACAGAGAAGAGGAAAAACAGTACAGGTTCACACAGGGATATGAAACACAAATTTAAAATTAAAATGAAAAATTCGGAAATTCTAAAAACTAAAATAAATATATATACAGATAAGTAACGGAAGTATTGTTAAAAAATATACACATGTATGTGTGCAGAAAGATAGTGCATGTAGTCCGGGTTATTGTCAGTGAGTCACATGGTTAACCCCTTGTGATGCAGCCTGATGGCTACAGGCACAAAGGAGTTTCCCAGGCGCTTAGGGATGTGCCGAGGTGGGATGAGTCTGTGGCTGAACGTACTCCTCATCTTCACTAGCTCTGCATGGAGGGGGTGGGAGGGGTTATCCAGGATACTCTCCAGTTTCCTCCTCGTCCTCCCCTCAGCCACCTCCTCCAGATTGTCCAGTTTAACTCCAACAACAGAGCTAGCCTTCCCCACGAGCTTGTTCAGCCTGTCAGCATCCCTTTTGTTGGTGTTTCCCCCCCCAGCACACCACGGCAAAGAAGAGCACATTGGCCCCCACAGACTGGTAGAACGTCTGCAGCAGCTTCATGCACACGTTGAAGGACCTGAGCCCCGTCAGGAAGAACAGCTTGCTCTGTCCCTTCCTGAAGAGAGCATCAGTGTTATCACTCCAGTCCAGTTAATTGTTCAATTGCACTCCCAGGAACTTGTAGGTGTTCATCACCTCCACTTCCTCCCCCCTGTTGGTGATAGGGGTTAGAGACCTTTTCATGCTCCGCCTGAAGTCCACCACCAGCTCCTTAGTCTTGATGATGTTGAGCTGGAGGTGGTTGTTGTCACACCAGCCTACGAAGCTCTCCACCAAGGCCCCTTACTGCTCCTCGTTGGCATCTGTGATGCAGCTGACGATGGAGGAGTCATCGGAGAACTTCTGTAGGTGGCCTGAGCCGGAGTTGAAGTGGAAGTCAGAGGTGTAGAGGGTGAACAGGAATGGTCACAGCACAGTTCCTTGGGGGGCACCAGTGTTGCTCACCAGCACATCAGACACGCTGCCCTGGAGTCTGACATACTGAGGTCTGCTGGTGAGGTAGTCAGTAATCCAGGCCACCAAGCTGTGATCCAACTGCATCGGTGACAGCTTCTCCGCGAGCACGTGTGGCTGGATTGTGTTGAAGGCGCTGGAGAAGTCGAAAAACAGGACTCTTAGTGAGCTGTGCTGCTTCTCCAGGTGTGAGTTGGCTCTGTGAAGCATGTAGATGAGGGCATCCTCTACACCGATGTTGGCCTGGTAGGCAAACTGTAGAGGGTCCAGGGAGTCACGCACAAGGGGTTTGAGATGCTGCAGGATCAGTCTCTCAAAGATCTTCATTACATGAGAAGTCAGAGCTAGAGGCCTGTAGTCTCCTGGAGTGCTGGGGCGTGTTTTCTTGGGCAGCGGGACAATGCAGGAAGTCTTCCAGATCTCAGGCACCTTCATCAACTTCAAAGAGAGACTGAAGAAGAGCTCCTGCTAACTGTCCGGCGCACACCTTGAGCACCCGGGGTGGGTGTTGTCTGGCCCGCTGGCCTTTTTCACATTGATTTTCGAGAGCTGATTCCTGACGTGGTGATTATCGGAGGTGTGAAGCTGCTGGAAGTGTCATTTATCAATGGAATTCTGTGAGCTGACAGGTGTTTTTGGAAAAGCCTTGTGGCATTTTCAGATTTGTGAAAAAAGTTGTTCAAAGCAGTGTGGATTTTAGTCAAAAGAGAAAAGATGATTAGGATGCTGTTAGAATTAAATGTAAATAAATGTATATATTTTTTAATACACAGTCATTATCATTGTCTACCGACTGACTCGTGCTTATGTGAAATGTGACTAGGGCATCCTAAAACTAATAAAAAGAAAGGGAGGTGCGCGGGACAGGCAGAGATTGTGGGGGCGTTGTAACTGCACTGTCTCCTGCACTCTCTCCTTGCAAGTTTTAAAAACCTTAACTGATGTCTCATGTGTTTATTTAACAGTGTTTGCTGCGAGTGTCAGACAGATGCTATTTAATCAGTTTTTAATTATATCGACTACACTCTTTACTTAGATGGAGGAAATAGACTGTATTAGCAGAACCTAAATGATGTAAGAGTTATAACAATATGAACATGTTTGACAGCCACAGACTTGTGTTCAGTACAGTAAAGGATATTTAGGGACGCTGGTCTTTCATCGGACCCAGAACTAACAGCTGGGTTGTGAATAATAAAAAAACAATGATGCCCTTTGTTCCAAAATAAGTTTTATTTTTGTAGGGTTATCATTAACCTTAATTCATATTCAATCACTGAACTGAAGCATTTGGAAATGAGTGAAAAGGTTTGCATGGTGAGCATCGTTTAAGGTTAGAACTCTCAAAACCTAATGGTTAAAAAATATGATCATGTGGGCCTTCTGATTTGACAAAATACAATCAACTGTAAACATAAACCTTTGAAACCAAACATGACATTTCCTTTTTTTATTAAAAACACTTTCATTTCATTTCCTCCTCTCTTCTGTTTCTCTCCTCCGCTCTTCACATCTCTTCTGTTCTCTAATCCTTTCTTCTACTCTCCTTAATTCTGTAAAAATAACATAATAATATTAAGATCTTCAGAGAGTACGATTACAAAGATGAGTTATTCATGTACATCCTTTCTGATTAAACATTAAACACATTGATATTTACCTTTTACATTTGAGAGCTCAGGCTTCATTTCTCCTCCCTCCCACCTCCTCTCCTCGTCCCCTTTTCTTCACTATGAAACAACTAAATAATAGTTCAACATAAAACAAAACAGGTGAAATGAACTTCTAGAAATCTACTCATAATATTCGGTTTTTACCTTTTTTCCATAAGAAGTCACGCTTATGTCCTCCCACATCCTCTCCTCCGCTCTTCTCCTTTCCTCTCTTCTCTAAAAACAAAAATAAATATTAGTTAAATTCTTCAAATAATGTGATAACAGATACGGTTATATCGTTAAATCTTTTAATTGTATTGGATCATTTGTTGTTTACCTTTTAGTGTGAGAGGTCTTGCTTATGTTTACCCTCCCACCTCATCTCCTCCTCTCCTCTCCTTTCTCTCCTCTCCTTTCTCTCCTCTCCTCTCCTCTCTCTAAGAACAAAAGGACCTAAAACCTTCAACTGGCACGTGAACAGATAAACTGAAGTTTGTGAAATATAGAAATAATATTGGATAACTTGATATTTACCTTTTTTTTCTGAGGTCATTCTAAATTTGGCCTCCCTCCTCCTCCACCCTCTTTGCTCGTCTCTGAAAAACAACAACAAATGCAAACACTGATTAAAAACAAGAATAACCTATTCGAGATGTTAAAATGATATTTACCTTTTAACAATGAGACGTTCACAGGGGCCCTGCCCCTCTCCTGGTCTGTTCTTCTCTACTGGGATCCTTCTCACCTCTCCTCTGCACTCTTTAAACTTCTATTTCTAATCTAATAAGCCTTTCCCCCATTAAACACATTTTTGCTGATCCTAGTATCACAGCTTGTATCACTACATTTTACTCAATTTAGCTCAATTTAATGAGAGAAATACTTACCCATTCAAATTTAAAAGCAATCCTAAGTCAAATTAATTTAAATTAGTCAATATTTGAAATTCAAATAAATGTAGTTCAATTAATTTAAAGACATTTCAATTTCAATTAATATTTCAATATATCCCATGAAAAGCAATTTAAAGCATGTAAACTAAATTATAAACTACATTTAACACAATCAAATAAAATAAAAAAACCTGCTGAAACAATTCAATTTAAATAATTTTGACTGAATTTAGCTCACTTTAATGAGAAAAATACTTACCCATTCACATTTCAAAGTAATTTAAGAACTGTGCGTAAAACTACTTCATTTAAATAATTTCAACTAAATGTCTGAGTCAAATACTTACCAGTTCACATTAAGAAGTCATATAAGCAATGTCATCATTTGAATTAAGGTTATAGCAATTTAATTCAAATAATTTTGACTGAATTTAGGAGAAATACTTACCCACTCAATTTTCAAAGTGCTTTAAGTCAAATTAATACATTTTAATAGTTTACATTTAGATAAATGTAGTTCAATTTAAATCTATTTAAATACAATACAATTCAAATACAACAAATTCAAATCAATTCAATAGCACTTAAAGCCTTTAAATTCCAACAAATTGAACTCAATTAAGCTCAATAATATCAAATAAAAAACACGCTGACGTTAAGTGGAAGGACAGAAGCGCTTAGCGGCACCGTTACCTGCAGACATACCTGCAGCCTCAGCTCCTCTCTTGAGCCACCTGCTGCCCACCTGGGTCCTCTTCTTCACCAGAAGCCGGATGCTCTTCATCCACTTCTGCTCCGGGACCTTCCTCACCGACTGAGGCTCACGGGGGGGCTGGGGTCGGTGGGAGGAGCTGGACCGCTGGTGCCGTCGGAGGACCAACCTGGTCGGATGAGCACACGGCACCAGAGACCAGCCATCCCCGGGAACAGGTGGGGAGGGTCTGCGGGAGAGGTCAGGGAAGGAGGAGCAAGACAAGCAAGAGCAAGAAGAAGAGGGGGAGGTAGAGGAGGTAGAGGAGGAGGAAGAGGTAGAGGAGGAGCAAGAGCAGGAGGTAGAGGAGGAGCGAGAGGAGGAGCTAGAAGATGAGTTAGCGGATGAGCGAGAGGAAGAGCGGGACCAGCCATCCTCAGCAACAGGTACGGAGAATCTGTGGGAGATGTCAGGGAAGCATGAGCAAGAAGAGTGAGAGGAGGAGGTAGAGGAGGTTGAGGATGAGGCAGAGGAAGGGCTACAGGAGGAGCGAGAGGAGGAGCGAGAGGAAGAGGAGGAGGTATAGGAGGAAGAGCAAGAGGAGGAGCGAGAGGAGGACCGAGAGGTAGAGCGTGAGGAAGAGCGAGAGGAGGAGCCAGGGTCAGACTTACCTGCAGCTTCAGCGCTTCTCCTGCTCCCCCCGCCGCCAGCCTGGTCCCTCCTCTTCATCAGAAGCCTCAGGTTCTCCTTCCACTTCGGCTCGGGGGCGGGGCCAGCTGGGGAGGCATGGTGGGATCCGGGGGAGGAGCTGCAGACAGCCCTGAAGGGGAAGCAAGAAGAAGTGTTACATCCAGAGGCAGCTGTACCTGGGGAGCCAGGTGAGGAGCCACTCTGGGAGGGGGGTGCTGGGATCCTGCGCAGGATGAGGCGAGGGCCGGCCGGGGTCTGGCAGGAGGGCCGCTGTCCACTTGTAGCGCCGGTCCATCTGAAGGGAAAAATAAAAACAACAATCAGGGAGGGTTGCACAATCATGACTCTCTCATCACAGACTGAAGCAAAAGGATAACAACGCAATAACACACTGTTCTAATAAACGCTGCATATAGTGAAACAGACATGGGAGCATTTTAAGGCTGCTGGGCCTGCTGGTGTTTGGGTGGAGGACAGTTGTCCACTTGTTTGCTTGGACCTACTGAAGGTAATAATCACATCACATCAGGTTAATATACCATGGAGTTTTATACCAGAAAATATATTTGAGTAACTTTTGTTCACAAAATGTTATTTTTAATCCTAGTTTGTACTGCTATTTCTGTAAGTTTTTTTCATAGTGAACTTTTAACTTTTACAGGGTGAAAATGATGCCACATTGTCTTCAACAATATGTTAATTTAAGCTCTGCTACTAATCGACAGAACATTTCAAATATAAATCTAATTTCTGCAGTTATTTCACACATCCCTGCTGTGTATTGACCAAAACACGATGCCAACTGAATATTTTTTAACTAGTATTCTGTAAAACACTCATAAATGACCCAGATATCTGTGAATTTAAGGCTTATTTAAATAAAAAAAGGACATAATAATGTTGTCACTGAATGTTTCAGTACGGTATGTAGTACTAAAAAAAAGGATACACATATGTTAGCATGCTGTAGCCTACACATATGTTAGCATGCTAACTTTTTCAACAGGTGAAACTGGTGGTGAATTTTACGTCACAACAGGTTTTATTTCCCTCTAATTTGGTTAATTAACACTTAAAATACAAATAATTGGCAATAATGCCAGTGATCGGTGTGGTTTTTGAGGGGTTTGGAGAGCGTCAATGTTAAAATGCATTGAAAAAAACATAGGTGTAAAACGACAAAAAAAAATCTCACATCTAAGCCGAAAAACGTCCTGTAAATTTTGACAGTAGGGCTTAGGGAGAGGTCCGGAAGCAAAAAGGTTGAGGTTTGTGGGGTTCTTTTCAGAGAAATCGTCGAGTGAGAGCAGAAATGTTGAGTTTCTGACCGCCAGGAAGATTGTGTTTTTTCAAACTGAGAGCATAAAACTGGAGAGCCAGCCTAGCAACCATGGAACCCTCAAGTCTCGCTCAGAGCTCTCGTGAGGCCAGTTGAAACTATATTGTTTATACGTTTAATTTAATTTCATATAATGTAATGGAAATATCCAGCATGTGTGCACGACATTTAAAAAATATTAATGCTCCTAAAACTACATTTGAATCAGAGTTTCGTGACACATTTATGAGTTCAAGAGCTGATAATTGTGTAGATATGCACACATGCAAAGTTTGAAAAGTAGGAGAAATTCGACCATGCCACAAATAAATGATCCACTAGTTTTAACACTGTATTGGATCAGGTCAAATAATATATAGAGAAAGTATGGGTTAATGAACTCACCTTAATGCCCCAGTGTTCGTTTATTGACAGCATCTTGGCCTACTTTACATAGTTCAGGCTTATTACGCAATATGAAAGATATGGAATTAGTTTGTCAGAATAATGTATTCAACTATTGTGTTATTAAAATAAATACATTAACGTGTTCATAATTTTATTGTTGCAGTTAATAGCTTAATGACTACTAGCCTACTACTCTACTGATGTGTTGCTTAATTTATAATAATGGAAATATTTCTATATTAGTGGGGCGTTTGAATCTCATCCACATCTTACCCTCTTATCTTTTGGCACAGTAACCTGAAAAGGTCCCGGTGATGAGGTATCATATTATCCATACAGCAATCTCCTTATTCTACTTAAATGAATCCTGATATCTCAGTTCAGATCTGTGCATAGCCACAGGAGGGAGTCATGAGCTCAGCGAAGTGTGGTCCTTTTGGTTCTAATTTGTATAGGGAACAAAAACCAGTTGTGTATGTATTGAAGTACATTACTCAACTAGTGTAGCCTACGTACATTTAGGTGTACTTTACTTGAGTATTAACATGTTATGCTACTTTATACTTCTACTACAATACATTTTGGAAGCCAATACTGTACTTTTTACTCCACTACATTTATTTAACAAACTGTGTGACTTTTATATTCAGATTATAGGCTAATACAACATATACATAAACTAATACATAAACTATAATTAAATTATAGGTTAAAATATCGAGCACTATTATATAAAGTAATTAAATTAGATCCACATGTACCAGAAATTAGGAACACAATAATGAAAACAAATCCAATAAAATAATATGTATGATTCAAAAAGGGGAATGCAGGATTTTTACTTGTAAATTGTATTTTTGCTCTTTTTTATTTTTTTCTTTAGTAGCACAAGTTCAACTTTTAAAAGATTTCTGCTGAAATATGAATGACTTTGGAATTAGAGATAATGACTAGAAAACTGAAACGCGTTCTCCGGTTAGGATTTTATTTTGAAATTTAGGTATGGGTGGGGGCACTTGGCATCTCCAAGCATTTGCGCTGTCGACACACATCTGGGGAGCAGTTTCCATCTGAATCTGACACACTGCCTCCTCCAGCAGGGCGCGTAATAACTTTGAGGGTTTATGCAGCAACAGAGAAGAGGAAAAACAGTAGGTTCACACAGGGATATGAAACACAAATGTAAAATAAAAATAAAAAATTCGGAAATTCTAAAAACTAAAATAAATATATATACAGATAAGTAACGGAAGTATTGTTAAAAATATACACATGTTTGTGTGCAGAAAGAGAGTGCATGCAGTCCGGGTTATTGTCAGTGAATCACATGGTTAACCCCTTGTGATGCAGCCTGGTGGCTACAGGCACAAAGGAGTTTCCCAGGCGCTTAGGGATGTGCCGAGGTGGGATGAGTCTGTGGCTGAACGTACTCCTCATCTTCACTAGCTCTGCATGGAGGGGGTGGGAGGGGTTATCCAGGATATTCTCCAGTTTCCTCCTCGTCCTCCCCTCAGCCACCTCCTCCAGATTGTCCAGCCTTCCTCACGAGCTTGTTCAGCCTGTCAGCATCCCTTTTGTTGGTGTTTCCCCCCTCCAGCACACCACGGCAAAGAAGAGCACATTGGCCCCCAGAGACTGGTAGAACGTCTGCAGCAGCTTCGTGCACACGTTGAAGGACCTGAGCCCCCTCAGGAAGAACAGCTTGCTCTGTCCCTTCCTGAAGAGAGCATCAGTGTTATCACTCCAGTCCAGTTAATTGTTCAATTGCACTCCCAGGAACTTGTAGGTGTTCACCACCTACACTTCCTCCCCCCTGTTGGTGATGGGGGCTAGAGACCTTTTCATGCTCCGCCTGAAGTCCACCACCAGCTCCTTAGTCTTGATGATGTTGAGCTGGAGGTGGTTGTTGTCACACCAGCCTACGAAGCTCTCCACCAGGGCCCTGTACTGCTCCTCGTTGGCATCTGTGATGCAGCTGACGATGGAGGAGTCATTGGAGAACTTCTGTAGGTGGCCTGAGCCGGAGTTGAAGCGGAAGTCAGATGTGTAGAGGGTGAACAGGAATGGTCACAGCACAGTTCCTTGGGGGGCACCAGTGTTGCTCACCAGCACATCAGACACGCTGCCCTGGAGTCTGACATACTGAGGTCTGCTGGTGAGGTAGTCAGTAATCCAGGCCACCAAGCTGTGATCCAACTGCATCGGTGACAGCTTCTCAGCGAGCACGTGTGGCTGGATTGTGTTGAAGACGCTGGAGAAGTCGAAAAACAGGATTCTTAGTGAGCTGTGCTGCTTCTCCAGGTGTGAGTTGGCTATGTGTAGCATGTAGATGAGGGCATCCTCTACACCGATGTTGGCCTGGTAGGCAAACTGTAGAGGGTCCAGGGAGTCACGCACAAGGGGTTTGAGATGCTGCAGGATCAGTCTCTCAAAGATCTTCATTACATGAGAAGTCAGAGCTAGAGGCCTGTAGTCTCCTGGAGTGCTGGGGCGTGTTTTCTTGGGCAGCCGGACAATGCAGGAAGTCTTCCAGATCTCAGGCACCTTCATCAACTTCAAAGAGAGAGTGAAGAAGAGCTCCTGCTAACTGTCCGGCGCACACCTTGAGCACCCGGGGGTTGGTGTTGTCTGGCCCGCTGGCCTTTCTCACATTGATTTTCGAGAGCTGATTCCTGACATATGGTGATTATCGGAGGTGTGAAGCTGCTGGAAGTGTCATTTATCAATGGAATTCTGTGGGCTGACAGGTGTTTTTGGAAAAGCCTTGTGGCATTTTCAGATTTGTGAAAAAAGTTGTTCAAAGCAGTGTGGATTTTAGTCAAAAGAGAAAAGATGATTAGGATGCTATTTAATCAGTTTTGAATTATATCAACTACACTCTTTACTTAGATGGAGGAAATAGACTGTATTAGCAGAACCTAAATGATGTAATAGTTATAACAATATGAACATGTTTGACAGCCACAGACTTGTGTTCAGTACAGTAAAGGATTTTTAGGGACGCTGGTCTTTCATCGGACCCAGAACTAACAGCTGGGTTGTGAATAATAAAAAAACAATGATGCCCTTTGTTCCAAAATAAGTTTTATTTTTGTAGGGTTATCATTAACCTTAATTCATATTCAATCACTGAACTGAAGCATTTGGAAATGAGTGAAAAGGTTTGCATGGTGAGCATCGTTTAAGGTTAGAACTCTCAAAACCTAATGGTTAAAAAATATGATCATGTGGGCCTTCTGATTTGACAAAATACAATCAACTGTAAACATAAACCTTTGAAACCAAACATGACATTTCCTTTTTTTATTAAAAACACTTTCATTTCATTTCCTCCTCTCTTCTGTTTCTCTCCTCCGCTCTTCACATCTCTTCTGTTCTCTAATCCTTTCTTCTCCTCTCCTTAATTCTGTAAAAATAACATAATAATATTAAGATCTTCAGAGAGTACGATTACAAAGATGAGTTATTCATGTACATCCTTTCTGATTAAACATTAAACACATTGATATTTACCTTTTACATTTGAGAGCTCAGGCTTCTTTTTTCTCCCTCCCACCTCCTCTCCTCGTCCCCCTTTCTTCACTATGAAACAACTAAATAATAGTTCAACATAAAACAAAACAGGTGAAATGAACTTCTAGAAATCTACTCATAATATTCGGTTTTTACCTTTTTTCCATAAGAAGTCACGCTTATGTCCTCCCACCTCCTCTCCTCCGCTCTTCTCCTTTCCTCTCTTCTCTAAAAACAAAAATAAATATTAGTTAAATTCTTCAAATAATGTGATAACAGATACGGTTATATCGTTAAATCTTTTAATTGTATTGGATCATTTGGTGTTTACCTTTTAGTGTGAGAGGTCTTGCTTATGTTTACCCTCCCACCTCATCTCCTCCTCCTCTCCTTTCTCTCCTCTCCTCTCCTCTCCTCTCCTCTCCTCTCCTCTCTCTAAGAACAAAAGGACCTAAAACCTTCAACTGGCACGTGAACAGATAAACTGAAGTTTGTGAAATATAGAAATAATATTGGATAACTTGATATTTACCTTTCTTTTCTGAGGTCATTCTAAATGTTGCCTCCCTCCTCCTCCACCCTCTTTGCTCGTCTCTGAAAAACAACAAATGCAAACACTGATTAAAAACAAGAACAACCTATTCGAGATGTTAAAATGATATTTACCTTTTAACAATGAGACGTTCACACGGGCCCTGCCCCTCTCCTGGTCTCTTCTTCTCTACTGGGATCCTTCTCACCTCTCCTCTGCACTCTTTAAACTTCTATTTCTAATCTAATAAGCCTTTCCCCCATTAAACACATTTTTGCTGATCCTAGTATCACAGCTTGTATCACTACATTTTACTCAATTTAGCTCAATTTAATGAGAGAAATACTTACCCATTCAAATTTAAAAGCAATCCTAAGTCAAATTAATTTAAATTAGTCAATATTTGAAATTCAAATAAATGTAGTTCAATTAATTTAAAGACATTTCAATTTCAATTAATATTTCAATACATCCCATGAAAAGCAATTTAAAGCATGTAAACTAAATTATAAACTACATTTAACACAATCAAATAAAATAAAAAAACCTGCTGAAACAATTCAATTTAAATAATTTTGACTGAATTTAGCTCACTTTAATGAGAAAAATACTTACCCATTCACATTTCAAAGTAATTTAAGAACTGTGCGTAAAACTAATTCATTTAAATAATTTCAACTAAATGTCTGAGTCAAATACTTACCAGTTCACATTAAGAAGTCATATAAGCAATGTCATCATTTGAATTAAGGTTATAGCAATTTAATTCAAATAATTTTGACTGAATTTAGGAGAAATACTTACCCACTCAATTTTCAAAGTGCTTTAAGTCAAATTAATACATTTTAATAGTTTACATTTAGATAAATGTAGTTCAATTTAAATCTATTTAAATACAATACAATTCAAATACAACAAACTCAAATCAATTCAATAGCACTTAAAGCCTTTAAATTCTAACAAATTGAACTCAATTAAGCCCAATAATATCAAATAAAAAACACGCTGACGTTAAGTGGAAGGACAGAAGCGCTTAGCGGCACCGTTACCTGCAGACATACCTGCAGCCTCAGCTCCTCTCTTGAGCCACCTGCTGCCCACCTGGGTCCTCTTCTTCACCAGAAGCCGGATGCTCTTCATCCACTTCTGCTCCGGGACCTTCCTCACCGACTGAGGCTCACGGGGGGCTGGGGTCGGTGGGAGGAGCTGGACCGCTGGTGCCGTCGGAAGACCAACCTGGTCGGATGAGCACACGGCACCAGAGACCAGCCATCCTCGGGAACAGGTGGGGAGGGTCTGCGGGAGAGGTCAGGGAAGGAGGAGCAAGACAAGCAAGAGCAAGAAGAAGAGGGGGAGGTAGAGGACGTAGAGGAGGAGGAAGAGGTAGAGGAGGAGCAAGAGCAGGAGGTAGAGGAGGAGCGAGAGGAGGAGCTAGAAGATGAGTTAGCAGATGAGCGAGAGGAAGAGCGGGACCAGCCATCCTCAGCAACAGGTACGGAGAATCTGTGGGAGATGTCAGGGAAGCATGAGCAAGAAGAGTGAGAGGAGGAGGTAGAGGAGGTTGAGGATGAGGCAGAGGAAGGGCTACAGGAGGAGCGAGAGGAGGAGCGAGAGGAAGAGGAGGAGGTATAGGAGGAGAGCAAGAGGAGGAGCGAGAGGAGGAGCGAGAGGTAGAGCGAGAGGAAGAGCGAGAGGAGGAGCCAGGGTCAGACTTACCTGCAGCTTCAGCGCTTCTCCTGCTCCCCCCACCGCCAGCCTGGTCCCTCCTCTTCATCAGAAGCCTCAGGTTCTCCTTCCACTTCGGCTCGAGGGCGGGGCCAGCTGGGGAGGCATGGTGGGATCCGGAGGAGGAGCTGCAGACAGCCCTGAAGGGGGAGCAAGAAGAAGTGTTACATCCAGAGGCAGCTGTACCTGGGGAGCCAGGTGTGGAGCCACTCTGGGAGGGGGGTGCTGGGATCCTGCGCAGGATGAGGCGGGGCCGGCCGGGGTCTGGCAGGAGGGCCGCTGTCCACTTGTAGCGCCGGTCCATCTGAAGGGAAAAATAAAAACAACAATCAGGGAGGGTTGCACAATCATGACTCTCTCATCACAGACTGAAGCAAAAGGAGAACAACGCAATAACACACTGTTCTAATAAACGCTGCATATAGTGAAACAGACACTGGAGCATTTTAAGGCTGCTGGGCCTGCTGGTGTTTGGGTGGAGGACAGTTGTCCACTTGTTTGCTTGGACCTACTGAAGGTAATAATCACATCACATCAGGTTAATATACCATGGAGTTTTATACCAGAAAATATATTTGAGTAACTTTTGTTCACAAAATGTTATTTTTAATCCTAGTTTGTACTGCTATTTCTGTAAGTTTTTTTCATAGTGAACTTTTAACTTTTACAGGGTGAAAATGATGCCGCATTGTCTTCAACAATATGTTAATTTAAGCTCTGCTACTAATCGACAGAACATTTCAAATATAAATCTCATTTTTGCAGTTATTTCACACATCTCTGCTGTGTATTGACCAAAACACGATGCCAACTGAATATTTTTTAACTAGTATTCTGTAAAACACTCATAAATGACCCAGATATCTGTGAATTTAAGGCTTATTTAAATTAAAAAAAGGACATAATAATGTTGTCACTGATTGTTTCAGTACGGTATGTAGTACTAAAAAAAAGGATACACATATGTTAGCATGCTGTAGCCTACACATATGTTAGCATGCTAAGTTTTTCAACAGGTGAAACTGGTGGTGAATGTTTTGTCACAACAGCTTTTATTTCCCTCTAATTTGGTTAATTAACACTTAAAATACAACTAATTGGCAATAATGCCAGTGATCGGTGTGGTTTTTGAGGGTTTGGAGAGCGTCAATGTTAAAATACATTGAAAAAAACATAGGTGTAAAACGACAAAAAAAAATCTCACATCTAAGCTGAAAAACGTCCTGTAAATTTTGACAGTAGGGCTTAGGGAGAGGTCCGGAAGCAAAAAGGTTGAGGTTTGTGGGGTTCTTTTCAGAGAAATCGTCGAGTGAGAGCAGAAATGTTGAGTTTCTGACCGCCAGGAAGATTGTGTTTTTTCAAACTGAGAGCATAAAACTGGAGAGCAAGCCTAGCAACCATGGAACCCTCAAGTCTCGCTCAGAGCTCTCGTGAGGCCAGTTGAAACTATATTGTTTTTACGTTTAATTTAATTTCATATAATGTAATGGAAATATCCAGCATGTGTGCACGACATTTAAAAAATGATAATGCTCCTAAAACTACATTTGAATCAGAGTTTCGTGACACATTTATGAGTTCAACAGCTGATAATTGTGTAGATATGCACGTATGCAAAGTTTGAAAAGTAGGAGAAATTCGACCATGCCACAAATAAATGATCCACTTGTTTTAACACTGTATTGGATCAGGTCAAATAATATATAGAGAAAGTATGGGTTAATGAACTCACCTTAATGCCCCAGTGTTCGTATATTGACAGCATCTTGGCCTCCTGTTTTACATGTTAACAACATTGGTACAGTTTGACAGCCGGAAAGCCCGATTTTCAAAGTAAGTGAAAACATTTAAATTATGTATGCGCTCTGCAGTATTTGCTATTCATCCTGTCGGTGAAATTACACCAAATCTACAAGGTGACACTCTTTATTCCCACGTAAAAAGCACCTGGAACTCCTCACTGCATCGTTAAAAGAGAAACCCTTCAAAATAAAGTGTTCGGCAGGTATTGTTATACCTACTTTACATAGTTCAGGCTTATTACGCAATATGAAAGATATGGAATTAGTTTTTCAGAATAATGTATTCAACTATTGTGTTATTAAAATAAATACATTAACGTGTTCATAATTTTATTGTTGCAGTTAATAGCTTAATGACTACTAGCCTACTACTCTACTGATGTGTTGCTTAATTTATAATAATGGAAATATTTCTATATTAGTGGGGCGTTTGAATCTCATCCACATCTTACCCTTTTATCTTTTGGCACAGTAACCTGAAAAGGTCCCGGTGATGAGGTACCATATTATCCATACAGCAATCTCCTTATTCTACTTCAAATGAATCCTGATATCTCAGTTCAGATCCGTGCGTAGCCACAGGAGGGAGTCATGAGCTCAGCGAAGTGTGGTCCTTTTGGTTCTAATTTGTATAGGGAACAAAAACCAGTTGTGTATGTATTGAAGTACATTCACTCAACTAGTGTACGTACGATTTAGGTGTACTTTACTTGAGTATTACCATGTTATGCTACTTTATACTTCTACTCCAATACATTTTGGAAGCCAATACTGTACTTTTTTCTCCACTACATTTATTTAACAAAATGTGTGACTTTTATATTCAGATTATAGGCTAATACAACATATACATAAACTAATACATAAACTATAATTAAATTATAGGTTAAAATATCGAGCACTATTATATAAAGTAATTAAATTAGATCCACATGTACCAGAAATTAGGAACACAATAATGAAAACAAATCCAATAAAATAATATGTATGATTCAAAAAGGGGAATGCAGGATTTTTACTTGTAAATTGTATTTTTGCGCTTTGTTGTTTTTTTCTTTAGTAGCACAAGTTCAACTTTTAAAAGATTTGTGCTGAAATATGAATGACTTTGGAATTAGAGATAATGACTAGAAAACTGAAACGCGTTCTCCGGTTAGGATTTTATTTTGAAATTTTAGGTCTGGGTGGGGGCACTTGTCATCTCCAAGCATTTGCGCTGTCGACACACATCTGGGGAGCAGTTTCCATCTGAATCTGAAACACTGCCTCCTCCAGCAGGGCGCGTAATAACTGTGAGGGTTTATGCAGAAACAGAGAAGAGGAAAAACAGTACAGGTTCACACAGGGATATGAAACACAAATTTAAAATTAAAATTAAAAAACCGGAAATTCTAAAAACTAAAATAAATATATATACAGATAAGTAACGGAAGTATTGTTAAAAATATACACATGTATGTGTGCAGAAAGAGAGTGCATGCAGTCCGGGTTATTGTCAGTGAGTCACATGGTTAACCCCTTGTGATGCAGCCTGATGGCTACAGGCACAAAGGAGTTTCCCAGGCGCTTAGGGATGTGCCGAGGTGGGATGAGTCTGTGGCTGAACGTACTCCTCATCTTCACTAGCTCTGTATGGAGGGGGTGGGAGGGGTTATCCAGGATACTCTCCAGTTTCCTCCTCGTCCTCCCCTCAGCCACCTCCTCCAGATTGTCCAGTTTAACTCCAACAACAGAGCTAGCCTTCCTCACGAGCTTGTTCAGCCTGTCAGCATCCCTTTTGTTGGTGTTTCCCCCCCCAGCACACCACGGCAAAGAAGAGCACATTGGCCCCCACAGACTGGTAGAACGTCTGCAGCAGCTTCATGCACACGTTGAAGGACCTGAGCCCCCTCAGGAAGAACAGCTTGCTCTGTCCCTTCCTGAAGAGAGCATCAGTGTTATCACTCCAGTCCAGTTAATTGTTCAATTGCACTCCCAGGAACTTGTAGGTGTTCACCACCTCCACTTCCTCCCCCCTGTTGGTGATGGGGGTTAGAGACCTTTTCATGCTCCGCCTGAAGTCCACCACCAGCTCCTTAGTCTTGATGATGTTGAGCTGGAGGTGGTTGTTGTCACACCAGCCTACTAAGCTCTCCACCAGGGCCCTGTACTGCTCCTCGTTGGCATCTGTGATGCAGTTGACGATGGAGGAGTCATCGGAGAACTTCTGTAGGTGGCCTGAGCCGGAGTTGAAGCGGAAGTCAGAGGTGTAGAGGGTGAACAGGAATGGTCACAGCACAGTTCCTTGGGGGGCACCAGTGTTGCTCACCAGCACATCAGACACGCTGCCCTGGAGTCTGACATACTGAGGTCTGCTAGTGAGGTAGTCAGTAATCCAGGCCACCAAGCTGTGATCCAACTGCATCGGTGACAGCTTCTCCGCGAGAACGTGTGGCTGGATTGTGTTGAAGGCGCTGGAGAAGTCGAAAAACAGGATTCTTAGTGAGCTGTGCTGCTTCTCCAGGTGTGAGTTGGCTCTGTGAAGCATGTAGATGAGGGCATCCTCTACACCGATGTTGGCCTGGTAGGCAAACTGTAGAGGGTCCAGGGAGTCACGCACAAGGGGTTTGAGATGCTGCAGGATCAGTCTCTCAAAGATCTTCATTACATGAGAAGTCAGAGCTAGAGGCCTGTAGTCTCTGATTGATTTTCGAGAGCTGATTCCTGACATATGGTGATTATCGGAGGTGTGAAGCTGCTGGAAGTGTCATTTATCAATGGAATTCTGTGGGCTGACAGGTGTTTTTGGAAAAGCCTTGTGGCATTTTCAGATTTGTGAAAAAAGTTGTTCAAAGCAGTGTGGATTTTAGTCAAAAGAGAAAAGATGATTAGGATGCTATTTAATCGGTTTTGAATTATATCAACTACACTCTTTACTTAGATGGAGGAAATAGACTGTATTAGCAGAACCTAATGTTAATGTAACCTATGTTTGACAGCCACAGACTTGTGTTCAGTACAGTAAAGGATATTGAGGGACGCTGGTCTTTCATCGGACCCAGAACTAACAGCTGGGTTGTGAATAATAAAAAAACAATGATGCCCTTTGTTCCAAAATAAGTTTTATTTTTGTAGGGTTATCATTAACCTGAATTCATATTCAATCACTGAACTGAAGCATTTGGAAATTAGTGAAAAGGTTTGCATGGTGAGCATCGTTTAAGGTTAGAACTCTCAAAACCTAATGGTTAAAAAATATGATCATGTGGGCCTTCTGATTTGACAAAATACAATCAACTGTAAACATAAACCTTTGAAACCAAACATGACATTTCCTTTTTTTATTAAAAACACTTTCATTGCATTTCCTCCTCTCTTCTGTTTCTCTCCTCCACTCTTCACATCTCTTCTGTTCTCTAATCCTTTCTTCTCCTCTCCTTAATTCTGTAAAAATAACATAATAATATTAAGATCTTCAGAGAGTACGATTACAAAGATGAGTTATTCATGTACATCCTTTCTGATTAAACATTAAACACATTGATATTTACCTTTTACATTTGAGAGCTCAGGCTTCTTTTTTCTCCCTCCCACCTCCTCTCCTCGTCCCCCTTTCTTCACTATGAAACAACTAAATAATAGTTCAACATAAAACAAAACAGGTGAAATGAACTTCTAGAAATCTACTCATAATATTCGGTTTTTACCTTTTTTCCATAAGAAGTCACGCTTATGTCCTCCCACCTCCTCTCCTCCGCTCTTCTCCTTTCCTCTCTTCTCTAAAAACAAAAATAAATATTAGTTAAATTCTTCAAATAATGTGATAACAGATACGGTTATATCGTTAAATCTTTTAATTGTATTGGATCATTTGGTGTTTACCTTTTAGTGTGAGAGGTCTTGCTTATGTTTACCCTCCCACCTCATCTCCTCCTCTCTCCTCTCCTTTCTCTCCTCTCCTCTCCTCTCCTCTCTCTAAGAACAAAAGGACCTAAAACCTTCAACTGGCACGTGAACAGATAAACTGAAGTTTGTGAAATATAGAAATAATATTGGATAACTTGATATTTAGCTTTTTTTTCTGAGGTCATTCTAAATGTTGCCTCCCTCCTCCTCCACCCTCTTTGCTCGTCTCTGAAAAACAACAACAAATGCAAACACTGGTTAAAAACAAGAACAACCTATTCGAAATGTTAAAATGATATTTACCTTTTAACAATGAGACGTTCACACGGGCCCTGCCCCTCTCCTGGTCTGTTCTTCTCTACTGGGATCCTTCTCACCTCTCCTCTGCACTCTTTAAACTTCTATTTCTAATCTAATAAGCCTTTCCCCCATTAAACACATTTTTGCTGATCCTAGTATCACAGCTTGTATCACTACAGTTATACATTTACTCAATTTAGCTCAATTTAATGAGAGAAATACTTACCCATTCAAATTTAAAAGCAATCCTAAGTCAAATGAATTTAAATTAGTCAATATTTGAAATTCAAATAAATGTAGTTCAATTAATTTAAAGACATTTCATTTCAATTAATATTTCAATATATCCCATGAAAAGCAATTTAAAGCATGTAAACTAAATTATAAACTACATTTAACACAATCAAATAAAATAAAAAAACCTGCTGAAACAATTCAATTTAAATAATTTTGACTGAATTTAGCTCACTTTAATGAGAAAAATACTTACCCATTCACATTTCAAAGTAATTTAAGAACTGTGCGTAAAACTACTTCATTTAAATAATTTCAACTAAATGTCTGAGTCAAATACTTACCAGTTCACATTAAGAAGTCATATAAGCAATGTCATCATTTGAATTAAGGTTATAGCAATTTAATTCAAATAATTTTGACTGAATTTAGGAGAAATACTTACCCACTCAATTTTCAAAGTGCTTTAAGTCAAATTAATACATTTTAATAGTTTACATTTAGATAAATGTAGTTCAATTTAAATCTATTTAAATACAATACAATTCAAATACAACAAATTCAAATCAATTCAATAGCACTTAAAGCCTTTAAATTCTAAGAAATTGAACTCAATTAAGCCCAATAATATCAAATAAAAAACACGCTGACGTTAAGTGGAAGGACAGAAGCGCTTAGCGGCACCGTTACCTGCAGACATACCTGCAGCCTCAGCTCCTCTCTTGAGCCACCTGCTGCCCACCTGGGTCCTCTTCTTCACCAGAAGCCGGATGCTCTTCATCCACTTCTGCTCCGGGACCTTCCTCACCGACTGAGGCTCACGGGGGGGCTGGGGTCGGTGGGAGGAGCTGGACCGCTGGTGCCGTCGGAAGACCAACCTGGTCGGATGAGCACACGGCACCAGAGACCAGCCATCCTCGGGAACAGGTGGGGATGGTCTGCGGGAGAGGTCAGGGAAGGAGGAGCAAGACAAGCAAGAGCAAGAAGAAGAGGGGGAGGTAGAGGACGTAGAGGAGGAGGAACAGGTAGAGGAGGAGCAAGAGCAGGAGGTAGAGGAGGAGCGAGAGGAGGAGCTAGAAGATGAGTTAGCAGATGAGCGAGAGGAAGAGCGGGACCAGCCATCCTCAGCAACAGGTACGGAGAATCTGTGGGAGATGTCAGGGAAGCATGAGCAAGAAGAGTGAGAGGAGGAGGTAGAGGAGGTTGAGGATGAGGAAGAGGAAGGGCTACAGGAGGAGCGAGAGGAGGAGCTAGAGGAAGAGGAGGAGGTATAGGAGGAAGAGCAAGAGGAGGAGCGAGAGGAGGAGCGAGAGGAGGCCCGAGAGGTAGAGCGAGAGGAAGAGCGAGAGGAGGAGCCAGGGTCAGACTTACCTGCAGCTTCAGCGCTTCTCCTTCTCCCCCCGCCGCCAGCCTGGTCCCTCCTCTTCATCAGAAGCCTCAGGTTCTCCTTCCACTTCGGCTCGGGGGCGGGGCCAGCTGGGGAGGCATGGTGGGATCCGGGGGAGGAGCTGCAGACAGCCCTGAAGGGGGAGCAAGAAGAAGTGTTACATCCAGAGGCAGCTGTACCTGGGGAGCCAGGTGAGGAGCCCCTCTGGGAGGGGGGTGCTGGGATCCTGCGCAGGATGAGGCGGGGCCGGCCGGGGTCTGGCAGGAGGGCCGCTGTCCACTTGTAGCGCCGGTCCATCTGAAGGGAAAAATAAAAACAACAATCAGGGAGGGTTGCACAATCATGACTCTCTCATCACAGACTGAAGCAAAAGGATAACAACGCAATAACACACTGTTCTAATAAACGCTGCATATAGTGAAACAGACATGGGAGCATTTTAAGGCTGCTGGGCCTGCTGGTGTTTGGGTGGAGGACAGTTGTCCACTTGTTTGCTTGGACCTACTGAAGGTAATAATCACATCACATCAGGTTAATATACCATGGAGTTTTATACCAGAAAATATATTTGAGTAACTTTTGTTCACAAAATGTTATTTTTAATCCTAGTTTGTACTGCTATTTCTGTAAGTTTTTTTCATAGTGAACTTTTAACTTTTACAGGGTGAAAATGATGCCGCATTGTCTTCAACAATATGTTAATTTAAGCTCTGCTACTAATCGACAGAACATTTCAAATATAAATCTCATTTTTGCAGTTATTTCACACATCTCTGCTGTGTATTGACCAAAACACGATGCCAACTGAATATTTTTTAACTAGTATTCTGTAAAACACTCATAAATGACCCAGATATCTGTGAATTTAAGGCTTATTTAAATAAAAAAAGGACATAATAATGTTGTCACTGATTGTTTCAGTACGGTATGTAGTACTAAAAAAAAGGATACACATATGTTAGCATGCTGTAGCCTACACATATGTTAGCATGCTAACTTTTTCAACAGGTGAAACTGGTGGTGAATGTTTTGTCACAACAGGTTTTATTTCCCTCTAATTTGGTTAATTAACACTTAAAATACAACTAATTGGCAATATTGCCAGTGATCGGTGTGGTTTTTGAGGGTTTGGAGAGCGTCAATGTTAAAATGCATTGAAAAAAACATAGGTGTAAAACGACAAAAAAAAAATCTCACATCTAAGCCGAAAAACGTCCTGTAAATTTTGACAGTAGGGCTTAGGGAGAGGTCCGGAAGCAAAAAGGTTGAGGTTTGTGGGGTTCTTTTCAGAGAAATCGTCGAGTGAGAGCAGAAATGTTGAGTTTCTGACCGCCAGGAAGATTGTGTTTTTTCAAACTGAGAGCATAAACCTGGAGAGCCAGCCTAGCAACCATGGAACCCTCAAGTCTCGCTCAGAGCTCTCGTGAGGCCAGTTGAAACTATATTGTTTTTACGTTTAATTTAATTTCATATAATGTAATGGAAATATCCAGCATGTGTGCACGACATTTAAAAAATGATAATGCTCCTAAAACTACATTTGAATCAGAGTTTCGTGACACATTTATGAGTTCAAGAGCTGATAATTGTGTAGATATGCACACATGCAAAGTTTGAAAAGTAGGAGAAATTCGACCATGCCACAAATAAATGATCCACTTGTTTTAACACTGTATTGGATCAGGTCAAATAATATATAGAGAAAGTATGGGTTAATGAACTCACCTTAATGCCCCAGTGTTCGTTTATTGACAGCATCTTGGCCTACTTTACATAGTTCAGGCTTATTACGCAATATGAAAGATATGGAATTAGTTTGTCAGAATAATGTATTCAACTATTGTGTTATTAAAATAAATACATTAACGTGTTCATAATTTTATTGTTGCAGTTAATAGCTTAATGACTACTAGCCTACTACTCTACTGATGTGTTGCTTAATTTATAATAATGGAAATATTTCTATATTAGTGGGGCGTTTGAATCTCATCCACATCTTACCCTCTTATCTTTTGGCACAGTAACCTGAAAAGGTCCCGGTGATGAGGTATCATATTATCCATACAGCAATCTCCTTATTCTACTTCAAATGAATCCTGATATCTCAGTTCAGATCTGTGCGTAGCCACAGGAGGGAGTCATGAGCTCAGCGAAGTGTGGTCCTTTTGGTTCTAATTTGTATAGGGAACAAAAACCAGTTGTGTATGTATTGAAGTACATTCACTCAACTAGTGTACGTACGATTTAGGTGTACTTTACTTGAGTATTACCATGTTATGCTACTTTATACTTCTACTCCAATACATTTTGGAAGCCAATACTGTACTTTTTACTCCACTACATTTATATAACAAACTGTGTGACTTTTATATTCAGATTATAGGCTAATACAACATATACATAAACTAATACATAAACTATAATTAAATTATAGGTTAAAATATCGAGCACTAGTATATAAAGTAATTAAATTAGATCCACATGTACCAGAAATTAGGAACACAATAATGAAAACAAATCCAATAAAATAATATGTATGATTCAAAAAGGGGAATGCAGGATTTTTACTTGTAAATTGTATTTTTGCTCTTTGTTATTTTTTTCTTTAGTAGCACAAGTTCAACTTTTAAAAGATTTCTGCTGAAATATGAATGACTTTGGAATTAGAGATAATGACTAGAAAACTGAAACGCGTTCTCCGGTTAGGATTTTATTTTGAAATTTTAGGTCTGGGTGGGGGCACTTGGCATCTCCAAGCATTTGCGCTGTCGACACACATCTGGGGAGCAGTTTCCATCTGAATTTGACACACTGCCTCCACCAGCAGGGCGCGTAATAACTAACATAATATTAGGGGTTCAGATTTGTCCACTTTTTGAGTTGTTTGATGTGAAAGCGTCACAGAATCAGTGTGAAGTAACGCTGCCCCTGTCGTTGGACTGAACTACGTCAGATCCAACAGCTGGATGAGTGCTGGAAACATCTGCAGCGCCAGGTTCGGAGTGCGTTAAATGAAGCTGGATGGATCCGTAACGCGTGTCCTGGATGAATCCTTCCGGCAATAACGCAGAAAACAGGTTAATGGGGCATAATAGGAACCATTTGTGTTCATTTAAGGAACAGTTTTAATCGCGAAGTAATCCCCACATCCAGCAGACAGGAATGAATCAGATGAGATGTTCCTCTGAGGAGTTGCGATCTCTCCCACCGAGACCCCCGAATTTACCAGCAGCTTCACCGAAGAGACGGTTTGCCAAGCCGGGGAGGAAGACAAGTGATGGCTCTCATCAGTGAGTGTTTACAAACTCATTTTAAGATAATTATGATGAGTAAACAAGTATAATTTGCCACTGGATTTAAAAAAAAATCCATAGATGATTTCATTTCTTATGTCCTTAAACATTAATTTAGAGAGGTACCTGTCCGTCTAACTTTTCTAAAGGTACTTCTGGCAATTCTGCGCTGTAATTGGTTAAGGGGGAGGACTTGAGATGGATTTGATGGAAGGAAATCAAAGACCAAAATCATAAAGGCACGTACATGAATGCATTTTATTTTCAACAAGCAATAAAATAGGATTATACTTTGTTGTTTGACATTTTTCTTGCAGGTTCAATTACAAAATCAACAAGGCAGATATTAAGACAAGATACAAAGAAACAGACATTTATAACAACACTGAAGACAATATGTGCACAAAACAATGCTTCAGACTAGCCTAATTTAATTATGGGACCCTGTATCTCAGATTAAATGGTAACCAGATAAATACTAATCAACTCCTCAGATTAAAATCATAAACATGCTGCCATCGTATTCCTTCAGTGGCCTTTCGGTTGTTCTACAAGAGATTCCTACCAGATTCACTGACATTTATGAATCCTCCATTTTTGGCATTACTGCAGGGAACCTTTGAGCCACAGTGATAAGGAGCTTACAGGCTTGGTGAGAAATAAAACAACACTTCATTATTTCATTAGAGAGCTGGGGGAGCATGGTGAATGACACTGGAATGCATTGTGCTAGACACAGACATGTAGGTATAGTGCATTGTAGCAGGGGGACAGAACAAGGTGATGTAGGTTTTTGGGGGAATCTGATTCAGCTTGTTGACTCCCCTCCGTCTTCTTTATTCTTTAGATCAGCTTCATCCACTGGCAGTTCCTCCACCAGCAGATCAGCAGAGGGTGTGTCCGTCAGACAGCCCAGCAGAAGCCGCATCCGTCGCCAAACTAACCGCCTCTCAGGGGTCTTCCTTCGTGGCACCCACTCCAACTCAGGCTCCATGGCACCGCCAGCAGGCATCAGGATCTCCATCTCCATCCCAGCCAGGAAGGAAAGCAGTACGTCACAGTGACTTTAAAACAATATTATAGCAAATAGTTTTACATTTAAAGGTCAGGTGCGTCTCAGGGAGTACTCTGGGATTACTGTATGTCTTATGTTGTTCTGCAGGAGCTGTACAAGTAACCCTTATAACAAAAAGCCTCTATTACTAAGAGCGGACATGGTATTGGATGTGGCGTTTAGTTGGCATGGAGGGTCTTACAAAATCAGCAATTGGTTGAATTTAGGAAATATAAAGGCCAAAGCATAGAGAGACGATTGATACTGCATTTGCTGCTATTTTTTTGGACCATTAAGTTTCTTCTTTAAATTGCTTTTGTGAGGAACCTGACTTTGTTATGTGCTATGTAAAATTACTGAATTTGCCTTAAAAACAGTGGCAGTCATTCAAACTGCATTTTGTGTGTAGAGGTAAAAGAAGGACTTAAAGTATATGACAGCTTCCTAAGGTCCAAATTTATAATGGTGCATCTATTGTAGCCATTTTCAACTATATAATACATGTGACATTCTATGGTGGCCAACAGGTGCAAACGCACTACAATGGCCCAAAACTTGTTCAAAAACAAAGCAAATATAAAATCACAAATGTTCCAAAACTCCACCAACTGTACAACACACGTCAGCTTTTTAAAAACATTCACTAACTTGAGGAAACATGTGCAGGAAGCTCAACACAGAGCGAAAACGAGGACACTAAAAAGGGATGCACACAGCTAGGACCGGAGGGCTTGTTGACACTCGGGGATTATAAAGTTGGCCAACTGTCACTGTCAGTGGAAATTTACCTTCAAATGTAGGTTTTATTGGTTTATTTTACACTTGTGATTGCATTATTGCAGATCTGTTAGCTAATGTAGCAAGTCATTCAAAATATACTGTCAGAACACTTACAATTATGAAACAGGCTACTGTGCAATAGAGACACAGTTGGCCAGATTAATAATCCCTGAACGATAACAATCGCTCCGGTCCCAGGTATCTGCATCACTCTATAGTGTCCCCGTTTCCGTTGTTGTTTTGAGCTTCATGCAGTGTTTCGTTTATGCGGCACTTTTAGTTGAGGCTGCGCATGATTTGTTAAATTAGTGAAGATGTTTCATCATTTGCATGTGTTTTGGCATATTTGTGTTTTTATATTTGCATCGTTTCTGAAAGTGCCGCGCGTTTCTCATGTTATAAATGTTTTGGGCCACTGTAACGTGTTTGCACCTGTTAACCACAGTAACATTCACTAAAGAAAGTACACATCATTAAATTGCTCGATTATTTAACGTGATTTGAATGACGTTCCATAAAAACAATGGAGGAGCCAGCTCAAGTGACATCTGTGAGCGCACATGCTCAATTATATCCTGTTGCCAAATTAGAGCACTTTGCAAATGTATTCATGTTGTTTTATGATTGTCTTTCCTTGGTTTATAGTAAACGGTAAATCAGTCATAATAAACCACAGATGAGAGTCGTCATTCAAAATCGTGCTCCCTTTGTTGCCATGTATTGTGATGCAGTGATCTGTGCAGATGCTTTAGGAGCGGAAGACCCATCCGAGCTGTCCAATCAGATCACAGCTCCAGGAATCCTGAAGATCTTTGGGAATGAGATCTGTGAGGGAGCGCACTATAAGAGCGTCCTGGCCACCACACACTCCAGCGCCAAAGAACTGGTCAAAGAGGCTCTTGAACGGTAAGGCCATGTGTTATCTGAGCATGTGTGTGCGTGTCTGCTCGCCATATGTGTCTGCATTGCATGTGGGTCCTTGTGTGAGTTTTATTATGTCCATCGATTGCTGTGAAATACCTTTGTGCTGCATCATTTGTATATGAAAGCAGTCAGAGCTTAATGGCGGTTGATGAAAGGAGAGCATGTTCATGTTGATGTGGTTAATATATTTCAGATGAACGAAAATAACCTGACCCTTTGTTCTGGTTATTATAATTGCAGTTCAGTGTGTGAGCAATGTGAGTGCCAAATAGTGTATTAAGTAGTTCTGAAAGGTTTAGAGCAAACAGCAGATCTGTGTGAAAGACAGCCAGTGTTGGCCATGCCTCTGAGAGTGAAAGTCTGTCAGTCTCTGCTTATGTTACAGCCAACAGCATAATGGAATGATTAATATAAATGGAATTCAGCTTGTAGAGGAAGTAGTCAGTGTAAACCTACACTGTACTTGTGACATTTAGATATATCTTTACTGCATCTGTTGTTTAGTAATGGGTTAGCAAATACAGTAAGCGAACAGCAGGATAAAGACTCCTGATAAGATGATTCCTTTATGTTAAGCAACTCTAATGGAATATCTATGATAACGATACAAAGATTAGCTTAAAGTTTGCATATTGAAATGTTTCACATAATAACAACTCTGATATACACTGCCTGGTGAAAAAAAGGTCACACACAGCTTTGATGAAGGCACGCATTCGCTGTGGCATCGTTTCCACAAGCTTCTGCAATGGCACAACATTTATTTCTGTCCAGAGTTGCATACATTTAAAAAAAATCTTGTGTTGATGACGGGAGATTCGGACCACTGCGCAAAGTCTTCTCCAGCACATCCCAAAGATTCTCAATCGGGTTCAGGTCTGGACTCTGTGGTGGCCAATCCATGTGTGAAAATTATGTCTCATGCTCCCTGAACCACTCTTTCACAATTTGAGCCCGATGGATCCTGGCATTGTCATCTTGGAACATGCCCGTGCCATCAAGGAAGAAAACATCCATTGATAGAATAACCTGGTCATTCAGTATATTCAGGTAGTCAGCTGACCTCATTCTTTGGGCACATTGCTGAACCTAGACCAGACCAACTGCAGCAACCATAGATCATAGCACTGCCCCCCCACAGGCTTGTGACCAGTTTTTTTGGCCGGGCAGTGTATAATATATATAAACAATGGATTGAATGGCTAGATAAACTGTTTCCTCAGTTCTTTGCAGTATTTTAGCTCATTAAAGCCTATAACTTTACTGTTCTGGTTTAACCTCTCTTTCAGCAACAGGCTGATTGTTTTCCTTGTATGTATGCAGAAAAATGTGATACAGTTGGTAGAAATTGCTTTAGTTTATACAGCTTTGGAGAAGGTCGACTAGAGGTAGAGGTCTGAAATGTTCAAACCCTACAGATACGGGCTTTAAAGAAACATTGTGGAAGACATGGTGGAGTTTAAGTTACGTTTTCATGTTATGTCAAAGACGTCTATGTATATATATGTGCATAAACATCACTGTACCCAGCATGCTTGCTCACTGACTAGCCTTGGCTAGTCCTGTCTTTTAATAACACATGTTCCTCTGGTCGAGAAAAACGACTGGCACCATTTTCTAACTCTCACAGGTGATGGGAAGGTTTTTTCTTTGGGCGTAGAGCATTTGGCAGCTCCGGAAGAAGGACGTCGCTTCAGTCAGTAGTTAGCAAACAAATGTCCTTGAGCCCCAGTTGTAGAAAAAACTATTCTATTTATTGTTTATTAACATCATCCTGCTGACTCCTTACTCCTCTTAACTGGTGGAAAGGAGCTGCAGGCAATCGACGACTTAATTAATACCCAAAAGGCATTTCCAAAAAAATGCTAGGCTAAAGATTAGCCTTAGCTAGTCTATTGTAAGCCACTTTTTGGTCTTAATCATGGCTCAAAACTGACATCCCAAAAAATGTTTTGAACAGGAGTATCTGCAGGTTAACTTGATACCAGATATGTTACGATATGAATACAGCCACGTTTTCTTCTATCTTTACTGCCTTATTTAATGTTAGGAAGCTAGGAGGACAATTAAGTGGGATGTGCGGATGTTTTCAGTTATTAATTGCCATTTATCATGATAATATTTACTGTGACAATATCATCTAGGTATGGCCTGAGCAAGGAGGAGGCAGACTCCTACGTCCTGTGTGACACCATCGGCTCTACCAGAGATCGTGGATGGAGGACAGAAGGGTTTCGGGTTGTGAGCGACAATGAGAAGCCCCTCCTCCTGCAGTCACTATGGAAACCCAGAGAAGGCCTGGCGAGACGCTTCGAAATCCAGAGGAGAAGCTTAGTGGAGGAGAAGACAGCCAAAGACAAAGACACCATCACTGCTGGTAGGGTGTCCGACTTTGGCCTCGTTTCACACGCGCCACATCCTTATTTGGGGTGGGAGCATGTCTTGGAATAAGAGTTTGTACCATTAAATGTTTTGCCAATATTAAATCCAGTTTTGAGAATTCTCACAGTAAAATGTGGTTTGTTGGCACATTGTTTTTTCCAGTGAACACCAGCCAAGCCACACAGACCAAACTGTATTTTAATAAGTCTGCAGTTTTTCTTTCTTTTCAATTTCTTTTTCAAATTTCTTCTTCATTCTTACTGTAGTTAAAAAGGTCAGTGAAGTTTAACATTTAATTTGCAGACACTTTGTGATTCAATTAAAGTTCCTCCGGTCACACACCCTTTTTTTTACAACATTTAAAGAGGCCCTATGATGCTTTTTGGGGTTTTCCTTTTCCTGTTGCGTGTTATATAGGTGCATGTAAATCGTCTGTAAAGGATCCCTGTGTTCTGTCCAGAGGGGGTTTCTCTTCCACGCAACCCCCCCCCCCCCTGCCTGAAACGCCTCCATTTGACTCCTTTGTTTTGCATTACATAGTGACATCACTATGTAACAGTCAAGCTTCTTTTGGCAATCACTCCAAAAAATGTAACCTGATGATTAACATAATGCCATAAAAGCTTTACACGGCAAATGACCTTATCCGTTGGTATCATCAAAAACCGACACAGCAGAATAATACCCACAACTTTCCGTGGATGCACGGCACAAACACTTCATGGCACAGTAAATGTGCAGGGAGGACCCCTCACTATCATTTCCCCAGCTGTGGTTGACACAGCTGTGTTGTGGTGTGTGTGTGTGTGTGTGTGTCCTGTTGTGTGTTTTGCTTTTATGAATGGCGCAGCTTGTGACAGCCTTCTATCAGTGTCAGCTTGTCGATGCCTGCTGAGTGGGTGTATTTTTTATTTCCATGAGCTCTGTCTTTCTTTCCACTGAGGTCTGTTTCCTGTGTGGGGCTTCTCCGTGTTGACTCTGGCATAAACACGCTCCATGTCCAAATGACCGAACACACACAAACACCTCACAGCACCTTGGGAAAAAAACGGGTGTTGCCCTATCACTACATTCCATGCTAATGTGTTTAATGTATTTATATAACAGCTTCATTTGCACACATTTAACAGGTTATTAATGTTTGTTCATCTCCCTGCTAGGTATCAATGCCCAGGCCCGGAAGCTGCAAAAGAGCCGCTCCAGAGTAACCTCCACGTTCATAGAGAGGACCATGGGGCGTGGCCACAAGCTGTGGAGGAGCCAAAGTGAGATGGACCTCTTAGACTCTGAGGAAAAACAGGAAACAGATCAATGTCACAAGGATCGCAGCGACAGTCTGAATCAAACCTCAGTGCAATGCTACGAGCGATCAAAAACAAGCCCAGAACAGAATCGCAGTCACAGCCTGGCAGTTGCCTCTCAAGGGGACGGCAGGTCGCAGGCCAAAACAGAGACCCTCTGTCCGGCCAGGCTGAGAGGGGAGCGGGAAGGAGAGGAGTCAGAGAGGGAGGAGACGGAGAGCAGCGACGATAACACCACACAGTACTCCATTCACCCTCCTCACGACTGTCCATACCTTCTGCTGCTGCAGGGCTGCAGCCTCACACAGGTATCTCATTCACACACATGCTCCGCGGGGAGGTTGAAGGAGCTATTTTGGGGTCCCTTTTTTCTGGAATAATAAGTCCCATACATGTGGACAGTGTTACTCACAATTTGAGCTGTTCTGTGAAAATCATGGTAATCAGTCCAGATGTGCAATATAAGAAATGTTCTAGTTCTTAAAGGTAAGAGCTTTTTAGGGAACATTTCAACATTTCAAGGCCCAGGTAAACTCCCAAGGTGCATTTCAGCAAGAAAAAACCCATCCTTCAAGCTTTAAATTCAGCTACATGTGCCACTAAATGAGGGTGGCAATGGCACTCTGTTTTGTTCTACAGTGTAACACCAAGGTTTTTTGAATTTGTCACCAATTTCATTGGTGCCTGGCTCATGTGTTCTAACCCTGTATGCCATGCAAAAATTACAGAGAAAATATACATTATTTTTTTAGAAACACACAATAATGGTGCCAGTAACATGTACTCACTTATTATTACATCTTCTAGAAGGGTCTTCTATGTTAAGTAAAATTGAGGAAAACTGTGCATGAGTAGCCCGAAGCCTCTAAAGACTATGGTAATCATAATCAAAAAGAAATTCATCAATTTTTGGAGAACGCACCATCCCTACCCAGTTTGATAGATATTGGGAAGATAAGATATTCATCCCTGTGGGGAAATTTAGGAGTTTATACAGCAACAGATAGAGAAAGAAAAGCAATACAGATTCAAAAAATAAATTATATAAAGGTAAGTAACGGTTTCAAAACAAATTGTTAGAACAAAAAATAATTAAGTATTAGCTGGCCCCATGTACATTTCGTATTGTTAAATATGTTTACATGTATGTGTGCAGAAAGTAGTAGTAGTCAAAGTTATTGTTCAAGTATATACAGTAAATCGTTCACCATTTAACTTGGTGTAACTTGTTAAACTTAAATATCACTAAGCTGTTAAACACTGTTGTATAGTAGGGTGTAACCCCCAATCGCCCAACCCAAAAATTATGATCATGGGATTACTATTGAAAGTTACTCAGGATCTTGCCGTGAGTGTATCTACAGGTTAATTATACCATATAAAAGTTGTTTACTGTAAAAAAATCAAAATCATTAAGTGATTATTAATCATCACATGTGGCAGTAAATCGTCAGACGCAATGGAAGGCTTAATGGTTTTGTTTAGCTAGATACCTTGGTCTGGATGACTCGTTGCTATTTAATTTGTAGATTAAGCACCAACTAGACCAACTCAGATGTTCATGTTTACCCCCATACCACCTCTTATAATAATGACTGAAATGGATGCAGTGCTTCAATACAAAATGTTCTTTGTGCATTACTTTTAAATAGATTAATTAAATACTGTGTTCTACCTGATACACACTCTAAGAGCTGCTTTCCTAACAGCATGTTATCTCAGAGTAAAGAGAGACAGAGAGTCATTGTGAGGTCAGTCAACAGTAGGTAGAAAAATGTTGTGTCATAACACTGATCAGGAAACAGAAAAAGACTACCCTGGCTGCTTCCTGGCTGATTACAAATGGTGTTAATGGTGCGCAACAGCCACACACATAGCACAGAGCAAATATTCATATACTGCTGTGATTTTGACTCTGCGTCACAATTGTTTTCCCAAAAGACCTCTCATAAGAATACACTAGTGCAAGGTTCACCAAATCTATCTCTGGATTTATTTAAATCTGTCCTGTTGGAAAACACTGAACGTCCAACATAACAACCGCTGAACATTGTGCATGCTACTTACTGTGATAAATCAAACATTGTTTGTCTAATAAGGCTCGGATCAAGACTATAATTCTAATGCCTCCACATGATCAGACTGCTTTTACTCACTGTGGTTTCTTAGCTGGTCAAAGTCCAGCCCAAAATCCAAATAGATTCAGTTTAATTTTCTCTATACCTGAGAAAATAAGGAATTATTCAGTTTCTGGGCTTTGGTTTCAGACAGACTAATTCATCACATTGTTGCAGCTCTACAATTGTAAAATATCTTTAAAAAATGCAGCTTTTTTAAGATACTTTACAAATGTTTACTTGGATTAGACATACAACAGAAAAGAGGTGAGTTGACTAGTTAGTATGAGCAATTGGTAAGGGTAACAAAACCAACAAAGAAGAACACAACAGCACCAACAGGAACATATCAATTGAAAATCTGAATGAAAACGAACTGGAAACAATGATTGTGAGTTGAAATCAAATGTGATGCATGTTGTGTGCTAACTTTGTCATTAATCGCTCTACTCAGGACTTTGTCATCTACCTTCTTGCTGGGCCAAAAGTTCTATTTGGTCGGCAGATTGATACTGAAGACAAGGCGAAGCCTGACGTCCTTCTCTTTGCCGATGACACTCTCCTGAGACACTGCCATTTCAATCGCCATGGCGCTGGCGGCCCCACCATGCTCTCCCCCTGTCAGGACGCCGTGGTGACGAGAAATGGCGAAGTGTTGAGCAGAAAAGTGCAGCTCAACCCTGGTGATGTCATTGGGATGGGACAGCACTACCTGTTCCTATTTAAAGATCCCTTTGCTTCAACACACAAGGTAAGAGTGAGATGCAGAAAAGAAAGGAAGATTGCACATATCCACGTACGTATATTTCATGATTCTTGTTTATTTTTTGGAAATTCAGGATGTTTACAATGCTGCTCCTGAGTCCTGTATGGCTGCCGTCCCCTGGATGCTGAATCCTGTCACTACAACAAGCCACACAGAAGAAATTATCCTCTGCGACACATGCATCACAACCTGCTCTGAGATCAACAGTCCCAGCTACAAACAGTCCATAAACAGAGGCCTGCTCTTTTCAAAATCCCCTGAATGCCACATCCTGACTTTGCAGTACGAGAGTGGAGATGAGGATCACATTATCAGGGAGATATTTGCCATGGGAAGGACCAGTAGCAACGACAGACCCCCCCTTACTGTAGCATTTCTGCTGTGTCTGTGTGTTCAGCACTCAGCCTCATGTCTTCAAACCTCAGATCTGCGCAGGCTGCTGTTGCTCATAGCAAACGGGGTTCAGACAGCCATGTGGGTGAGTTGTGGAGCAATGGTCTGAAAAATAATCGTCAACTGATAACTGATGATGTAATTTTCCATTCAAAAACCATGCAGTTACAGCCTTTCAAATGTGGAGATATCCTGCAGTTTCATATCATATTCAGGGGAATGTTTTTTGGTTTCGGACTGACAAAAGAAGACATTTAAAAACATCATCTTTGACTTGTGGAATTCCACCAATTTCTTAATTTTTACAGGCTAAACGTTTAATCATTAATAAAAATAATGCTAGGTTAACGTCCTAGTGAATTGCGGTAAAAGAGATGCTATAGAATGTGTGCCACTGTAAAATAATTTACTGTTATACATTTCTCCTGGAATTAAAGATAAAACAATAAAGCACAATGGAAAAAACAGAGAGAAAAAACGTGACATAATGAAATGATCACACTTGCATTTAAAGTAACTTATTGTCCTGTTATCAGTTTAGCTTGCTATCTGCTGGTTTTGCCAATAATTGACAGTTGACAGAACTCCCAACAATTTTAGGATGTCAAATCTCCTCTTAAAACTCACTATAAAGACTTATTTTATACATAATAATTCTGCTGCTTCAACTCTATGTGACTTCTTTGTGGTTTACCAGATTTATAAAGATTATTTAATATTCCTGCCAGCTGCATAGCTTATTGGTATAAATGGATGTTACTGTTATGAATTCATGTTTTGTTGTCGTACAGGAGCACACCAAGGACCTAGCTGCAGTGAAACCTGAAGTGTAAGCAAACTGTACTGCTTTATGTTCAGCATCACTTACGTTACATTAAAGTTAAGATACTAATCTGTAGAACTCTTCGTATGTATGGCAGGGCAAGTGTTGATGGTGAAAGCTCAAACCCAGAGAACCTCAGCCCGCAGAAGGTTGTGTCAGGCCTGCGCCCCCTGGTGGTGTGGATGTCCAACAGCCTGGAGTTGCTGCAGTTCGTGCAGTACCAGCTGCCTGTGATTCTGCAGTGGAGAACCCAAAAAGAACAGGGACAGGACGAGAACAAGGAGGTGGAGGACCGGGGTTAGTCATCTGTTGAGCTTCGAATTTCTTAATTATTGTTAAAGTGAATTTTTTCCAACCTTAAAAGAAATATCATGACCACATAGATGTGTATTAATGCATGCCATTTCGGCTTATGCTTTTGTCTAGAGTGACTTACACAGATTTCAATACCATGATAACAGTACCAATGGGCTGGGTATCAAACCACTGACCCCCTGATTGGTTGATGATCATTTCATTCTTTAGCCACAGTCACTTTTTCTATAATAATGATTTGTAGAACTTTGTAAAAAAAAAGGAAGGCGTTCAAGGTTCAAGGCAAGCTACAGTGTAGTTATGGCAAGGAAAATCTTAGGTCCCGTGCTAAAAGTAGTGTGAAAATTAAACCAAAGTTTATATTTTATTTCCCTGATGAAAGGAATAAAGTTGCTTAGAGAAACTTTTCTAGTAAAACAAATCTTTCACTGTTTATGTCTCTGATTTCAGCCCTGTTGGAGAGGCATCTGTCCTGTGTCGGTTCAGCCAGCGAGGAGACGGTTGCTGGCCTGGAGGAGGTCATCATGCTCGCCTTCCAGCAGTGTGTGTACTACATCACCAAGGTGAGAGGACGACCCAGCACATACCTTTAGCCTACACAGGATTATAATAGACGTACACCATTGTCTTGCATGGTAAACTCAACATCTACCTTACCTTAGTGAACAAGGAATTGTTCTCGACCAAAATAGTTCATGCCTCTCCCTGATGATTGGGAAGTGTCGTTTTTTAGAAAAGACAAATAATCAGACACAGGCTGAGAATAAAGAGCCCAGTTAGCAACTCTCAAAGCTCACTAAAGACCCACCAGTGACAGTGCCAGTCTGCCAGACCACACTGAGGGCATTATGACACAGAGACAGACAGAACATAGAGGGTCTGTTGTGTTGTTGTGTGTGTGTGTGTGTGTGTGTGTGTGTGTGTGTGTGTGTGTGTGTGTGTGTGTGTGTGTGTGTGTGTGTGTGTGTGTGTGTGTGTGTGTGTGTGTGTGTGTGTGTGTGTTTGTGTTGGGGGAGGATGAAGGAGTCCAAGTGAGGGACTCCAGACACTGCCAAGCAAGCTTTATATGGCACCCTTTGAGGACTGAGAGACAAAGACATGTGTTGCCCATGTAGACTTTCACTAAATCCATCGGAAAAATGGCAGCAAGCGTGCAGATTAAAAGATTGAGCTTGTCTCCCGTTTTCTAGGTGCATCACTACTGCGAACTACCGTAGGGTGCTACCATCTAAGTTGAAAGTTATGGGAGTAGTTTAAAGCCAAATTGAGTATTGCTGTGCCATGTGGTGGAAATGCAGTTTAAGTAATTAGAACCAGCGTTTTTTTCAGCAAGTAAAAGCTGCTCAAGGCAAGATTTTAAAGATGACCTCTTGACCTTATCAACACTGTTATATTCATATAGAAATAGATCAGATTTGTTGGTACAATGTCAGAGGGGGTGCTGCTAATGTTATAAATAGAAGCAGTTCATCAGCTCTATCAACCATCTTAAATCATTAAGGGTTAAACTCAGTCTTACCATTGTCATCACCCTTTGTTCCAAGACTGCCCAGCATCAAGCTGAAGATACAAGTTAGTGACTAGCTGGTTACCATTTAACAGCACAATAAACAGATATTTATCTCAATGGTTGATGGAGACCAAAACAGAGCTAAAAGGAGAGTAAATATTAAAGTGCAAAGGAGGTTTTCTCAGTTTGGTTTTGTTTGACAGCATTTTTTACAGAAATACAGGAATGTTTCATGAAACTTATTGAAAGGGCACGGGCTGAAAGGGAATGCTTTAGATTTGGGACTCTTAACTGCTCTTCTTGTTACCATTACATATAATATCCTGCTTTATATTTTTTGTGTACATTTTTGTCTGTCTATCTATCTATCTATCTATCTATCTATCTATCTATCTATCTATCTATCTATCTATCTATCTATCTACCTATCTATCTATCTATCTATCTATCTATCTATCTATCTATCTATCTATCTATCTATCTATCTATCTATCTTTCTATCTTTCTATCTATCTATCTATCTATCTATCTATCTATCTATCTATCTATCTATCTATCTATCTATCTATCTATCTATCTATCTATCTATCTATCTACCTATCTATATTTTACTCTGTTTATAAAGTTAAGTAACAACGCTTTAAACACTCTGCTTGAGTGTGCAGAGTTTGTTTCAGACTATTTTCTAACCGAGTGTTACTTGGAAAAAGAGAAAATGAAATGAATTGTAGTCACATTCATTTGTGTAGAGTTTCACTGGAGCACCACACCCATAACATGGAAGTGTGCCGGGAAAGTTTCAGACAGTTTTCCAGTTGGGCTGTGTGGGTGTGGGCAGAAATACCATCCAAAAGAATACTAATGCGGAGATTGGCCTACTGTATTCACTCGTTCTCAGACAGTAGCTGAATTAGGAATAAACGCTGATAGCTGAGCTGCATGTCCACTCAGATTTTTTCCTGCAAGGCCTGACGTCAAAGGAAACATGTCGAGTAGTAGCCACATCAGAGGTCGCACTAACACAGCTCTGGTTCATCAGTTAGCAGTAGCCATGCCAAGGTCTTACACGTCTCTGGGGATTCAGACATACAGGTCCAATGCATCTTCTGTGTCTGTTTCCCATGCAGGAAGGAAGTCAGTGATATGGCATTGTATATCTAAAGAGGAAACTTTAGGAATTCCTGAAAAGTTGCTGCCCTGCGACTTTTGGACAGCACATTTTTTTGCTCGGTGCAGGAGGAAGTGATTATCCAACTACCTGCCCAGACAGCATGTACTGTATGTAGAATTTAAATTATGCCTTTTTTTGTTATGATTATGCCAGAAAATACGATAACAGATATTCAAACCTCAAAAGAAGCTTTAAATGTAAATAAAACTGACATTATGTACATTATTTACAAATTAGTGTAGCTGAGGCTGAGGAAAGCAGTTTTGTTTTGCAGGTTTATATTTTATAGACTTTGTTCTGTTTTATAATTGTTTGTTTGATATACACTACGAAATGTGTGTGGCTGCCAAAGGACTGCAGATGGAAACGAGCATTTAGCTATAATCTGGCGTGTAGCATCTTTTCTCTCTTTAAGGTTAATGTATTTCTATGCATGGTCCTTGTAAATAAAGATATAAAATAGAAGAAGACATAGCATATTGACATTGAACAGAGTGGCGGCTAACATGAGACCTTGACATGCTGGTGGGGTTAGAGGTAATGTTAGTGGATTACCAAACTCAGTAAGGTTCATCTTCTAGGGAACTCGAATGTCTGTACCAAATGTCATGGCAATCTGTGGAATAGGTGCTCAGTTAATTGATGGACTGACACACATTGACTTTATAAACACAGTATTGCTGATGATGAAGAGGCGAAGGTAAAAGCACAAATCATAACGCAGCTGAGGGTAACCTGACGCTGGCTGTGATGCACTTTATTTTTGCCCCCTGAACAAATCAGTATCAGAATCAAAATCAGAATCATTTTTAGTAGGTTTACACATACGAGGCATTTGAATATGTGGTGCATACAAAGACACAGAAAGAAGAATACTTAGCAAAACAAAATTGAATTACAATAGGACTCATGATGGCTATTTAAAGAAACTATTTTAAGACTTTTATAACAAATTAAATATATTTACATATTACAAATACTGTATATATATACTGTATGTACTTAAAGTGGAGAGCTGTGCTGATAGAAGAGGTAGCATGTAGCAGAGATGTGCAACATGTGCATGATTTACAATTTAAAAAATAACAAGATCTTGTTTGATGAGGCCGGTAGCAGAGGGGAAGAAACTGTTCAGGTGGCGAGAGGTTTTGGTCCTGATGGAGCGCAGAATCCTTCCAAAGCGAGCGGGGTAAACAGTTTGTGTCCAGGGTGGGAGGGGCCGGCCACAATCTTCCCTGCCAGCCTCAGGGTTCAAAGCAGGAACAACTCTGTGTCTCCTTACTCTGCGGATTGAGATCTCTACAAAAATGTTGTTGTGGAGCAAGCACCATGCTTTCAAGGGTAAAGCAAATTTTTTCGGATTTAGCTGGGACGTAGTCTCCGTTTTTCATGTCAGACTAGGCGTGTCGTGTCATCCATCATGACTGTCACTTCACAGCAAGCTTGTGTGAGGAATGTGATGGAGTCAACAGTGTCAAGCTGAGGGGTAATCTAGATAAGGCCTAATGATTTACCCTAGTACATATCCTCTCCCTTTACTGGCAGTGAGTTGACATAGTGATTTATGTCAGGGCTCATGTCTGACCCCGGGTTCAGTTTGTGGAGGAGAGATTTTATTTTAGGTTCCAGTTTTAAAACAAGGCAAACTGATCTTTTTACCCTGCCATCAGACAAGAAAAAGTAAAATAACTCTTCTCTTTTCTGTGGTTACATTTGATAAATCTCTGTTTATTTTGGAGTACTTCACGCTCGCCCATCCGATGTGAGGGTAATTGCTCTGGGATGGAAAACAAAAGGCGCCACTGGTGTGCAGCTATTCCAACTAAAAGACATGTCATGACGGGTACAGACGCAATTTAAAAAACTTGTGGGCAGACTGTGTGTTTACTTGCCCGTCATAGTGAATGTGCAAGTAAACAGACAACAGAATACCCATTTAATGTTTTGAATGTGGAATAATGCATGCCATTGATGCATGTGGTAATCCCAGTATGAATGAATCTCCTCTGGCTTGACTCCGCTCAGCAACATTTTCCAACCAGAAACACTTTCAGGAATATTTCACTTAATGTTTTCCATTGTCTCAAATGTGATGGGAGCTGTTATGTTCTACTGTTCGTGTTCAGCCTGCTCTGGCTGCAGGGCCTTACAGTACATGTAAGATGATCTGCTCAGGGTGGATTCCTTCAGAACTCTTCACTCAGCAGTCCTGTTGCAGCAGCGTGCCAAGCCCACATGAGCCATATTCAGCTTTTTAGGAATGTGAATCTACAGCCGGCTCTGGCCTTCGGAAGCTTTGTGGGTGTAAGAGTGAGATTGGAGGGGAAAGGGGATGTCTGTGTACAATTAGCCCGAACAAAGCTATCGTTGTCCGGGCAAGCTCTCAAGAGAAGTGAGGACCTTTGGCTGAAAAGGAGGAAAGGCTTTTCTTTATATATGTGCAAGCTCCCAGGAAGAGCACTGGCCGTTGAAGCAAGTATTCATATGGGCAAAATAATGGGACTACACTTCCGTTCTAGTCCATAACGTAATTTGGGGCCAAAAAGTATTTTTCCCGTTGACTTTCGTTGACAAGAGAGATGACTGTAAATCAGCAGATAATACATTTCTATAAAGAGGACACATTCTGCTAATCTTCAGGTTCATACTTGTATTTTGTGCCTGTACTGGGACATGTCTCCATTTCTCCACTTAATGTTGAAGAAGCTCTTTATTTTTCTCATACTGGCTGTGCTGCAGCTCCTCTTTGCACCTTCTGTCTGAAATCAGAGCCCAGTCTGCTCTGATTGGTCAACTAGTTAGAGATTTGTTGGGAATGTCACGCCCCTTAGCATATCATGAAACTGGGATTTCAGCCTTTGCAGACCATTTACATGCACAAAAACTCACCACATGAAAGGGAGAACCCCGAAAAGCATAAAACGGCCCCTTTAACTTAATCCATTACCCAGTTCAAACACGTATATAGCCCGTTTTATCATTGGAGTCTAAAAGTTGTGTGCGCTACAATCTAAAGTTATTATACCTTTCCTTTCATTTGATTTAGCGGAGACCCGTAGATCGGCGGCGTGGCTTAAGGCAAACACAAGTGCGCATGCTCTATGGGCCCAAGTCCCCGGATAATTCAGGTTCTTTTTGGTACCTACAGTTTGTCCATTTTTGGCTTCATATGCATCTGAGCTACTTTCAAAGGAATGAACGGGGCCCCACCTCCAAAACTATGTCCAGATTTTTTTGTTCTAATGTTATCATCTATGTTGTAGCGTAAGAAACACAGACAGAAATGCAGATGCAGTATGGGTGGTCTGAAAGTTTTACTTTACCCCAGTGATCAGAACATCCACCACACAATGTTAACTTTTCCAACCTCAAATTGACCCACAAAAATGTCAACAATCTTCCACATGGAAGAGTAACTCCCATTCTGATCTGCACAGTTCCTTTTAACCAACCCATTCTGTCTTTTCAGGTCCTCTACCCCGTCCTGCCCGGCCTTCTGGATTGCAGCCCATTCAGGGAGAGTCCTGACCAGTTACATGGCGAGAGAGCTTCAATCCTGGGTAGCGGTGCCCTGCAGGTCCCTGGTGAGATCCAGCATCTCGTGGATGTTCTGACTGACACCTGGAGACTGCTGTGTGACTGTCAGCTCCACCCAGAGATCTCCTCACAGCTGATCGGCTACCTCTTCTACTTCATCAACGCATCCCTCTTCAACTCACTCATGGAGAGAGGTATCAGTCCACATAGAGTATATCAGCTTGGTACACATAACAGTATACAGGTTTACTGCTACTACTACTACTAGTTCTTTTTTGATAATAATTATTTTGTGGTATGTCTGGAAGTTACCATTTGCCTAATTGTTGTCATATTACAAACTAGATGCATATAAATATAGAAAGATTATTCTAGGTTTTATGGAATTGCAACACTGCTACCTAGTGGGCGCTACGTCACATGGCAGTTGCTACAGAATTTATTCCACTTCTTTGTAATAACTACTCAACTATGAGAAATAACCCATGCAGAATGTATTGAATCTTAAGGTATTTCATCTGTAGAGTTGCACCATTCTGTATTCATTTTGCAATCCACCCACTCAATGAAAAGTATTACAAAGACAAATGTCTTAACATCTTTTGACGTCCCAAACCTCCCTAGAGACATCTATCTTTAAAAGCTTGTAACAAACACATATTTAAAGCAACAGTAATTTCCTGAAACAGCTTAGAATGTCAAATGTTATTCAAACAAGATGCTAAAGGGAATTTGATGCTACTACTTTCAGCTGTGGAATAAAATATCTTTTATTTAGTATGCTAGAACGAGCGTTGGTACCACAAAGTCATAAAAAAAACAATATTTTGAGTGTTCATGGTTACGACACACACACACACACACACACACACACACACACACACACACACACATACACCGACACTTCTTGTGAGTATTTCCAGTAAGTATGATTTTGTTCCCTTTCATTAGATTTATTGACAACAAGTATAATATAGACTGAAGTCAGTCTAATGCTCAGTTCTTGCATACGTCAACGTTTTTGTTGTGGCAACAAAGGTAAAGTGTAACCTGTCAACGAGGCAGATTTCAGATGTTTAATGAATACAGATCGCCTAGAATAATGGGAAATACAAACACATTTAATAACATGACTTCCAGGGTCAACAGCAAAGATGAAAGACTGAAATGTGTTGCTGTAGACCTAAAAGTTGAGAAACTAAGTCAATGAACAAAGAATGATTTAAAGTTGATTTCCTCCTGATGTGTTCACAGGCTCTGAGCCAGGTTTCTACCACTGGTCCAGAGGCGTTCGCATGCGGGCCAATCTGGACTTTCTCCTGGAATGGGCCCACATAGATGGACTGGGGGAAATCGCCTCGGAGCATACACACACACTCTCGTCAGCTATCAATCTGCTGGCTTCACCTAGAAAGAATTTACTGCAGGTAAAACACACACACTATACATTCTGCTGAGTTGGGTTTATCCTACTATAAATAATCAGCAGACACATAACAGGCTAAGGATTTAGAGATGTGATTTCTGCAGAGGGGTTGAAATATGATATTGCTTTTAAATCTAAAGTGTTTCTGTACAACGTTAAATATCCAAAACAGTCAAAAACTCAGCTCATATGCCTCATCTGTACTATGTGGGTGTGGTTTGATTAGGTTAGACTGTAGAAATAAATCTCTAATATATTCATATACAGTCTTTGGTCACAACCCAGCACTTATTATAAATAAATCCTGAAGAAATTATGTTAATAATCTTGTTTTTTATTGAAAAAACAATGTGCATGATACATTTACGGACATTTTTTAAATGAGATGTGCAGCAAGATTTTTTACCATGTGTACCATGTGGTAATATTCTGTGGGCAGTCCACAACCATAACAATGTCATGTTTGAGGTTGCCGTGCACAATCGTCCTCAGTTGAAACAGGGCTGTGGTATTTTAGAATACATTTAATGAAAGCATGCAGGCATTGATCCAGGACCTCAAAGTTTTTACAGACATGGTTTGTGTCAGAGACACCTTAAGTTTGTGTGAAGGAGAACAGAAAGAGAGAGAACACAGAAAAATTCTCCAAAATTTAATATTTCGTTAAATATGTATTGTACCCTTGCATGATCAGATTAAATTATTAAATACTCCTAATTTAAAGGGTTATACATTGGGACAGTCATGGCAGCAAAGTCTGATGATTTCCCTATGAGTGTGTATGATGTGTGTGTGTGTGTGTGTGCTTGTATAATGCATGTTGTGGGGGCCTACATTAACACTATCACATTGTGGGCACTCCCCTTCCTTTTGGGGACCATTCAAATTAATTATTATATTTTAGGTTGAATACTTAGTTTATGGATAGGTTAAGGTTTAGGTAACTAGTGGTTATGGTTTGTAAGGGTTAGAAGTTAAATCCTCTTAGGTGATGTTGTATTTGCTTTTGTAGACATGTTGGGTGTCTTTGCGCTCTGAATACCCTGCCCTGAGTCCGGCCCAACTGCACCACCTGCTGAGTCTCTACGGCCCAGCGTCTCCCTGCAGACACAGCTGGACTCCCTCTGTTCAAGACCAGGCTGCAGCACACCAAACTGGTGAAAGTCAAAAACACAACAATATGATTATTCACAACATTCACCTGAGTTTTTTCCCCTAATTTCCAGTTCATTTAATGTAATTTTTTCCTCAGCTGATATACTGGAGAGTTTTGACACCCACCACCCTCTTGTGCTGCCTGATGGGGGTTACCAGTTTGAACTGGGCGGGCAGGTAACAGATTCAGCTCTTAGGGAACAGCTGGACAAGCTAAAAGAGTTCATGTCCAGTCTTTCTAACTCAAAGTGTGATGAGGCCCCAGCTACCAAGGAACAAGAGGTAAAACATTCATATCATTGGATTTTTAATAGTATATATATATATATATATACATATATAAAATGCAGAATATAAATAATACTAATAGGGCTCAGTAGGTAGAGCGGCAGTCAGCCAATCGGAAGGACGGAGTTTCCCATTGGTGGATGTCAAATTCATGGGCAAGATATCTAACCCTAGCTGCTAGTGTGACTGGGCTCTTTGGCTGCTCCCAAACACTAAAAAAGTGCTTTATATAAATGTAGTCCATTTTCCTTCCAAAATGGGGTAATATGATTTATGTAAGATAGACATAAACCCTGAAGTAAAAAACTCATTTGACATCACTCATTTATAAAACCTTTTAACAGCTCCCTCTGTTGAAAAGAAAGGCTCATTACAACTTTTGTCACATAAGCATTAGTTCTGCCCCAGACCTGCAAGCACAATTTGATGCTTAAAATTGGTGGCATTCACCTTTAAAGGATGCCAGTTCAAAATGTGGTTTTCCAATTGATGTAAACCACTGTTAGGTACTTTTTCAAAAACTGCTAAGCCAAACAACTTCACACTCAACACGTCAGTAGGTTCTCAAAAATACAACTGCCAAGTGGGAAGTCTATCGGAATAATGGTTGTTAAGAAACTCAAAGAACATACAGACAGAGACTCCTTCATTTCTAGTGAGATGGTTATTTTTGCCATTCAGATGGATATCGTTCCAAAAGCCAGTCGGGAATCCTTGGATACATCGTCAGTTGAGGCTATTGTCCGCCAGTCCCTTTCTACCACCTTTGTTGCCTTACCTCCATCACCCCCATCCCCTCCCTCACCGTCATCCACGCAATTCCTGGATGAGTTCAGCTCCTGTGGTGCCATCCTTTTGTCCCAGAAGCTCAGAAATCTGGAGCTGCAGACTGGGGGAAGCAGTGAGACGAGGACAGCTCTGGACACCTCCTGTCTCCTCACTCCACCCAACACCCCTCACATCGGAGGTTCTGTTCATTTGGTGAGGGAAGACCAGGATAAATGGATGAATGGGGAAAGTGAGACACTTCTCACCTCTGATGTAGATGCACATGATGAAGGTACTGCTACATCATCATTCATGGTTGTGTCCTGTTTGTCAGCAATAACAGAAAACTAAACATGCTTTATTTTCTACTCAGGTGGATTGGTGTTTGAATGTCTGTCTGCTCTTAAAGTAGACCGTTTGAAGTCAGACTGCCCCAGGATGGGAAGATGTGTTGAACTAAAAGAGGAAATGGGGGAGGATGACATTATGACGACAATAATGATGAGGTTTTTAGCTTGGAGCTGGAGCGAGGGGAAAGAGGACTCGGTCTTGCCCTGGTTGACACAAGGGTGAGTGAAAGAGATGTAGACCAACACACAAAATAGTAGCACATTTTAAGTGCCTTTTTTTAATGAATCTTTGACCTTTTGTTCCAGGACACTCCCTTGAAGGTGAAAGGCATCTTTATCCGAGCTGTAGTGCCGGACTCTCCTGCAGCACGCTGTCAGAAGCTGTTGCCAGGAGACAGGATCCTGGCTGTTAATGGAGTCAGTCTGCTGGGACTGGACTACCACAGGTTATAAATATTAAAAATGTTACAAACTCATGTTTAAATATCGAATACAGGTTGTTGTCTTCTTCACCTCTGTGTCTCTGTTTTGTCTCTGTCAGTGGGAAGGATCTGATCCAGTCATCAGGTGACAGACTAAGTTTACTGCTGGCCAGATCTGACTGGATGACTAAGGCTGTACAGACTGAATGCTGACAGCCTTTGTTTATTGTTTCTTTTAACCAAGACTTCATCAGCGCACTTGAGGACAACTACACGATCTTGCTCAACTTTCAAGCTCAGGACATGTGCCGTGATATAAGTTTACTGTATGGGTGATGTAAAGACAAAAATGCACTATAAAATGAGTCATGTCCTGTCCTTGTATTTAGCACTAGGTTGTATTTGCTTATTTTCATTTACATTGTAACATGATATATTGATATCTATATTTGAGTTTGTACTCAAGTGAATACAGAATATCGATTTCAGACTGCTTAACTTGTGTTGAAATGTTTTATTAGTCATTGACATCTTCTTACATTCTCTATAAGGCAAAGTGAATTCAATGACACTTTAAATTCTTGGTATGACTATGTGTGATATCACATTTGTGTTGCTATAAACTTACATATTCAAGTAAGGACACCTTAGGGTCATGTACTTTATTCTTTTATAATGCCAAGTCGATCCGAGGTTTTTCTACATCAAATATCTACAGTCTAATATCTAAGTCTGCTAATTCGGTTAGCTTGAATGTGATAATACATGACTAATCGTAAATCTATCATCAGTTGTTCACAAAAAAGGTTAACACCTCTAGGTCCGACAAGTGTAACAAGTGTTAAATTGATGAATGAAGAAGTGAGAAAGTTGCTCTTGCATAATTCATGAAACCAAACATCTACAGTAAGACATTCAAATTGAATAATAAAAGTTTAATGAGAGTTTGTCTTTCTGCACTTCCGCTGCCACAAACCTCAATAACCAAATGTACATTTTAATGAGTTGAATCTAACTTATAGGTTTCTTTGCATAATTGGATGCTGGAAAAGGCATTGCTTAAATATTTCTATTTACTCCCATGCAAATTTGTATTGGAAATCTTTCATTTTGTCCTTGTAAACAGTGTCAAAGTACTCTGCTTCTGCCACAGTTAGTTGGTTTTTCCAGTCTCCAGCAATTCCTGCAAAAAACCCCCATCATAATTCAGTTGAAGAAAATCATTTCAATCTTTTTGGAAATTAGTAATATGTTCTTACTATTTAGAGATCGAGCATGCCAGTTTCTACGCTACGACTCACTTACAGCATCCATCTCCCGAAGAGTCATAGATGACTCAGCACTTATCATAGCCCTGGCCCCAAAGACATTTAATGACCATGACTACATACACTATTTCAATATAAGTTAGAAATCTAAAGAAAAATATCAAATAAATGTGGTCAGTTTTTCCTCAAAAGTCACTTTGTTGTTATTTTTCAGATATTATGCATTACAAATGCCATATAACATCAATACCATCATTTTACTAAATGTCATGCTTGTATTATCATTTTATGCTTTTTTCTGCTCTAAATGTAGTGGCAAGGGGTCAGTTGACCAAGAGCTCTGCCCTTCAGCTTATAAGTCCTTACTTACACCAATGGAAAGTGTGCAAAGAAGGTTTTTCTTAACTATTGGTTCTTATTTTGGTGCAAATTGTTTTTTTAATTAATCCAATATTGCTACACAGGACAAGCCAATCCTTCATCTCAAATCCATTCATCTCGCTCCACAAGTCTGCAAGAATCACAATACAATAACACAAAAACACAATAATGACACTTACCTTTCCTGAGAAACTCAGACTTTGTCTGGTCCATGAATACACGAGGAACAGTAGAGTAGTTTGACATGTTGTTCTTCCTCATGTTCTTGAACAAACATCGGTCGGCTATCTTTTCTATCGCTTCATGGTCCAGAGACTTCTGCAGGAACTGAGCCATTCTGCCCACAGCGTCCTTCAGATCCTGCAGAGAAACACAGCTAACCTCATATTACTGCAACGACTCTCCCAATATACAAGCTGTGTATTTGATAAAGAGATTTTAGTAGCTGGATTTGAAGATGATTACTTAATCAAGGTTAGAATTGTTTGGAAAATATTGTGAAAAGTGAGATTAACAGGCAAATTTGAGGATTGTTGCTGAGTCTCACCATTATCATCTCTTCATAGGAGATGTGCATTATGTGCTCTCTATCTTCAGCATTCAACCAGCTCTTTACATGATCGAACCATGAGCCAAACATAACTGTAAGGAACAGAAGACACAAGTATTCCATTAATATGAGCTTATCACAACCTCCCTTACTACATATAATGCAAAATGCACTTCCTTATGGCTTTGATAAACATTTATCCATTGCAACCCATAAAGTATAAAATTGACTTCTCTATTTTATTTCTGAATGCATTCTAAACATAAGGTGTAACAATCAGAACAACCTTTTCCATCAAGGAACTTGTGGAGGAACTCGGTCTGTGGGCCTGGGTTTACCAAGAAGGAGGCCGCCTCATGATGATAAAAAGACGATGTAAACACATCTTTGGGGTTCCTCATCACATAGATGACCTGCAGGAATGACATTATGTCCATTAATCATTTGTGGAGCTTTGAAGACCCTTTCATTCAGACATACGTTTAGTGATACGTTTATCACATTGAATCTGGTCTGCCTTAATTGATAGGTTTACCTTTGGCTTTACTTCAAAGAAAGATGACGGCATCATGTTGTAATGGAAGTGTGTAGTTAACAGTCGTGGAGACGGCCTCTGTTCAAGTTTGAGGGAGCTGGTCTGATGCGCTTCAAGCCAGGGAACACGTTTCCAGTTAACAATAGTGTCAACAGGTGCTGGATCTCCTCCGCTCATGATCAGTGGGACAATCTCCTGCATCCAGACTGTACCTAAACAAAAACTAAAGGTTTTCTTAAATGTATATTTTATTCACCAATAGTCCTTGCTAAACTTGGGCTGAGTTAAAAATATATCCATTTTCACCTCACCCCTTACTTTTGTATGCTTTTATTTAGTGGCAGCCTTCAGAATAAGATTACCACTAATCATTTACTCATGAAATGTCCATATTATGAAAACATTCAAAAAGTTAAATGCAATAACCAACAAGGAGGTTGGTTTTTTTCTTATCTGGTGTGCTTGCCAAGTGTATTACTTCATGCTCATGCCCAAACGCACCATCCAAAAGATGGTAAAAGTATCATTGCAAAAAGATAAAAATCACATTAAATTCAGATTTCTTTTGATTTTATGAATAATGTTACAAAGTCATTGGGATGTTATGTTGAATCACCAGTAAAACCAGTGCTTTGTAGCTATTTGTTAATTGGTTAGGATGATACAATACAAGCGGGGACATACAATTAAAAAAAAAAGTTAAAACATTAAGTTATTTATTAGTTGTTTTATAACATTTCACATCAAAACAGAGGAACTAACTTCCTGATAGTTGAATTATTGACATACAGTAGTAGGGTCATTGTCCTCAACTGGACCTCAGGGCACGGACAGAGGCTTAATGTTTACCGCTGTAGTCCTTGACCCCAGATGTCTAGTGCTTTGAACACAGCCTAACAACAACCCAACAGCCCCATCTAAAAGCTAGCTATAGCCAAAAACCCCATCTTTTACAGTGACAGAAAACCCAATAGAGTTAAATCTACACTGCAATTATCAATAAAGTATATTTGGAACGACATGTGGTCTGGTGTTTAATAGAAGTTATTTATTAAAATAAACAATGAAGGCAGGCAGGGTTTTATCGGCATTATATTTAAATTATACTTTTGGACACTATCTTTTGAGAACACAGGAAAATAGCTAAGTTTTAGCAGTGATAAACAACATTTTTAATTGTTTGATTTTATGGTACTTTCAGTTTTTCCTCGCTGCCTGTAAAACGATCTGTTGTTCAATTGCTGCACCAGGACTCATATTGTGCAGACGGCAAAAAATATCAGTGCTTGTGAATTATTACGATTTGCTCTTGACTCATCTCGCTCCCAACGCATGACATAAATACAAAGCCACAGAAAATATCTTCCTCTTCATTTTACATTTATTTCACCAACTAAATAATAAAACTTCTCTTGAGTTGTGGTGCACACATTCAAAAGTTAACAACTCACCTGACTTGGGATAAATGATGGTGATGATATCATCTGGTCTAAACACAAACTCTTCAAAGTATTTCAGACTCTCTGGCGTGTACACAGATGAGGGCAGGTAGACCCCCTTATACACCGTGTAAAACTCTTCCTCCATCATGGTTTAAGCAAAAGGAGCAATCTCGGTGGATGAAGGAATTTATATAGTGGCTCTGTGCATGTGTGTGTGTGTTTGTGAGAGTGTTTGGACACTCTGTACCTGAGAAAGTAATAAAAATAAATAATTACTTTGTTTTGGCCGTAGTTATGAGTTTTTGGTCACAAAGTGCACGAGAGCCAAGGGCTGGACTTAATGCAGAACTCAGACACTGGCATGCTACTGAAGCGGCTATCAGGGATAGGATGACAGGCCAGTGTTATTCATTCAGTGCCATCAAAGACATCACTAACAACAAGTAAAAGCTGTGAAGCTCAAAAATTACAGGTGCAGTTCACATAATGTGTAGAAAAAGGCCCCAAAGTTACAAGTTAATGTTATATCTTCAGTTATCCTATAGAGATGATATGGTGTCATAGTGGGGAGGGGCTAACCCACATGTTTTGTGTGACGTAACACTAATTCAGAGGGCCGTAAGAAGTAGTTGAAGAAAAGTTGTGTGTGCTGTGTTGTATTAGTGTGCGTAATTGAAGGAAAGCACACACACACACACACACACACACACACACACACACACACACACACACACACACACACACACACACACACACTGTCTAGAAAGAGAAGTAATTAAAGCAGGGATGTCCAAACTACGGCCCGGGGGCCAAATGCGGCCCACAGGCCACTTTGAATCGGCCCTCTGCAAATTCTAAAAGTATAATGGAATATGGCCCACAAATGAAACTTTTGCTTGTCTTATATTGTACTTCTCAAATATATATGTTCAAATATATGAATGAGCCCAATTTTCTTATAAATTTAGTCATTTAAAATATAAAACTTTTTCTAACAAAGTTAGAGATAAAAAAGTAAAGCCAAAGATAGTTGATTAAAAAAAACAAAAAACCCAATAACTTATTTCTATAACAAGCTTGAAATGTAACCTTCATATTTACTCTTATTATAAGCAACCTGAGGCTTCTGTTTTAAGGAATGAGCTGCCAACAAAATAAATGATGGGATGTAGGCAGTTTTTTTCTGAAAGCATTTCCAAGTATTGCGCATTATTCACCTACATTTGATTGGCTTTGCTAACTTATAATTTAACAACTACACAAATAGTGACAACACTGAGCTTATCCTTAACTCTCCACTACATAATATCTTGTGTCTAATCCAAATGAAAAATGTGTGACCAATACACAGATTATGTGTGGCCACGAGAACACAGTGTGCCATAGAACGTAAGATTTTAACTTACCCCACTTTGTTAATGAATGGGGGAAATGCTGACAGTCCATCCATCCATCCATCCATCTTCTCCCGCTTTTCCGTCAGGGTCGCAGAGGTAACAGCTCCAGCAGAGAGCCCCAAACTTCTCTTTCCCTGGCCACATCAACCAGCTCTGACTGGGGGGTTCCAAGACGCTCCCAGGCCAGTGAAGAGATATAATCCCTCCACCTGGTCCTAGGTCTACCCCTCGGTCTCTTCCCAGCTGGACGTGCCTGGAAAACCTCTCTAGGGAGGCGCCCAGGTGGCATCCTCACTAGGTGCCCGAACCACCTCAACTGGCTCCTTTCAACGCGAAGGAGCGCGGTTCTACTCCGAGTCCCTCCCGGATGACTGAACTTCTGACCCTATCCCTAAGGGAGATGCCAGCCAGATCCCATTTCCGGCCGCTTGTATCCGCGATCTCGTTCTTTCTGTCATGACCCATCGTCATGAACATAGGTGAAGGTAGGAACGAAGATGGCCCGGTAGACAGAGAGCTTTGCCTTCTGGCTCAGCTCTCTTTTCGTCACAACGGTGCGGTAAAGCGACTGCAGTACTGCTCCCGCTGCTCCGATTCTCCGGCCCATCTCACGCTCCATTGTTCCCTCACTCGAGAACAAGACCCCGAGATACTTGAACTCCTTCACTTGGGGTAAGGCTTCATTCCCTACCTGGAGTGGACAGTCCATCGGTTTCCTGCTGAGAACCATGGCCTCAGATTTGGTGGTGCTGATCTTCATCCAGCCGCTTCACACTCGGCCGCGAACCGATCCAGTGAGTGCTGAAGGTCACAGACCGATGAAGCCATTAGGACCACATCATCTGCAAAAAGCAGTGGTGCAATCCTTAGCCCACTGAACTGCAGACCCCCTCCCCCACGACTACGCCTAGATATCCTGTCCATGAATATCACAAACAGGATTGGTGACAAAGTGAAGCCCTGGCGGAGGCCAACCCTCACCGGAAATCGGTCCGACGTGCTACCGAGAACCCGGACACAGCTCTCGCTTTGGGAGTACAGAGATTGGATGGCCCCTGAGTAGAGACCCCCTCACCCCATACTCCCGTAGCACCTCCCACAGTATCTCCCTGGGAACCCGGTCATACGCCTTCTCCAAATCCACAAAGCACATGTAGACCGGATGAGCGTACTCCCAGGCCCCTCCAGGATCCTTGCGAGAGTGAAAAGCTGGTCCGTCGTTCCACGACCAGGACGAAAACCGCATTGTTCCTCTTCAATCTGAGGTTCGACAATCGGTCAGACCCTCCTTTCCAGCACCTTAGAGTAAACTTTCCCGGGGAGGCTGAGTAATGTGATGCCTCTGTAATTGGCACACACCCTCTGATCCCCCTTTTTAAAGAGAGGAACCACCACCCCGGTCTGCCACTCCTTCGGTACTGTTTCCGACTTCCACGCAATGTTGATGAGACGTGTCAACCATGACAGTCCCTCAACACCCAGAGCCTTCAGCATTTCTGGGTGGATCTCATCCACCCCCGGGGGCTTTGCCACTGTGGAGCTTTTTAACTACCTCAGTGACTTCCCCCTGTGAGATTAGATTATTATTAGCTGTAGAGGTTGGATGGCGTTGGCAGGTAGACCAGCCAGGAGGAGTTGCAATAGTCGAGGCGTGAGATGACTAGAGCCTGGACCAGACCTGCGGTGCCTCCTGGGACAGTAGGGTACATATCTTCCTGATGTTGTAGAGTGTATCTGAAGGATCGGCTTGTATCAGCGATGTTAGAAGTAAAGGACAGTTGATCATCCTAGGTTACGCCCAGGTTCCTTGCAGTCTGAAACGGTGAAACAACAGAGGTGCCAATGTTGAAGGACTAAATGGGAACGTATTCACAAAACCTGATAATACCCTCAGAGACCTCTGAATTTAAACGTAACTATTTTAGCATGGAGTTATAGCTTTAGAGCAGGGGTGGGCAAACTGGAAACGTTGTCTCGTTCAGTGAGGCATAAAACTCATCCTGTTTAACAGAGTTGAAACTTCTCCTTTAAGACCGAGTCACACTGCAGGTCAATGAGCTCCAACTGCAGCTCCTCTGGTGCTGTTTCGTAGTCCAGGGACAGGGGATATGACTAGTGCTGCGTACCTGGACTCACATTCAGGTTCAGGTCCGGACTCAAGTCCAGAAGTTCTTATAAGACTTATAAGTCCGGACCTGAACCCATGGCTTGTGTGAGTAACTAAATTGAACTCATTGTAAGATAATTATCAATTGAAAATAAACTCATAATCAACCTAAATTCAAACTCGTCCGGTTTATTGTGTTCCCTGCTACTGTCCTTCCAACTTGTGTCTACATTTCTCTACAAAGTACAAATGTAAAAAAAAGTTACCAACACTTTTTGCCACTTAGTATACAAGTGACTTATGACATCAACTACAGTAAACTACTAGTCTACTACAAAGTTCAAACATTTATTTCATTTACCAAACTAAAGTAACCAAACCAAAAGCTCCCTGCACAAGCAAAGATATTGCTGAATAAACGCCCTAGTCGGCTAGTCCCGATGCTACTACTAGTATATCTTATAATATAATGCTAAGAATGCCACTTTTTTACAAGCCTATTTAAAATTAAAGCCTATTTTTTTCCAAAAAGTATTGTTCAGCTTACCTCGATCGTTGTTATTTGGCTCGCCAAACATCGCCGCCAATGTAGCTGAGGCTGCATGTAGTTTCTATTTTGTGGTTTCGCCTGAAGTGCCTCGCTATGGCTATGGTCGATGTTACCCCCAGCGCACTTGATCACTTTCCCGCACAGGTTACACGTCGCAGTATCTAGCGGCAGTTTTGTCACATGATCCCACACCTTACTGGATTTAAAGCCCCGCGGCATTGTGTTTACATGACCCGTGACGCCGTAGACCAGGGGTCGGCAACCCGCGGCTCCCGAGCCGCATGCGGCTCTTTCATCCTTATGCTGCCGCTCTGTGCGGCTTGAAGTGCATTTATTTTTGTTAGTCCGTTTTTATTGTAGTTCTAAATTTGAACATTATTGTGATCGTGAAATATTAAAATAAAATTATTTATTGTATTAATATGTTATTGTGGAGATCGTATTGAAACGCAGGAGACGTTCATTACAGTTGAGCACACGAACGCGTGTCTCGTTTAATCCCACAGTAAAAATGAACAAAAACAAGATGGCGCTGTCCTGTAAACCAACAAGCATGGGGCTCCACGTCATCGTAAACACAGATTAATTAAAGGGACCACGATCCCTTTTTACAGTCGTACTTTCAAGCATAAACCAACGGTCATACTTACAGGCATGAAACAACAGTGTGTAGAACCACACTTAAGAAGGAGGTGAATTATGTATATTACATTCACTACATTATTATTATTATTTTTAGTTTTCTTCGCTCAAAATATGCGTCACGCACGGAAGTTGGAAGCCTATTAGCCCGCCCAAACGCTGTGCATCTATCGAGACTTTCAAACCCAGGTAGGCTATGGAGAAATCTAAGAAGAGAAAAATATCTGAAGAAAATAGAATATTTAATGATGCCTGGGCAGATTCATTTGCATTTACCTCAGACGAGAGTGGCTTACCAGTATGCCTAATTTGTGGTGAGAAACTTGCCAACAATAAAAGATCAAATGTCGCCAAGACATTTTCAAATTAAACACACTGCCTTTGCTGAAAAATATCCAGAGGGAGAAGAGAGAAAACAAGCTGTTTTGGAAAAGCTGATCTGAGGAAAAATCAATTCAAGAAATGGATGAAGTCTACAAATTCAACTACTATGCAAGTTTTGTGGCCGCTCAGGAAATAGTCAGGCGTGGGAAGCCATTCACAGATGGCGAATATATGAAAGAGTCATTCATTAAGATTTCAGATCACCTATTTGCGGACTTTGGAACAAGAGTCAAATTATGCAGAAAATCAGAGAGATGCCTCTCTCTGCGAAGACTGTCAAAGACAGGACCATAAAAATGGCAGAAAATATCACAAAACAGCAAATTAAAGACATCAATTCAGCTGCAGCGTACTCAATCGCCTGTGATGCGTCCAAAGACAAAAGTGACATTGAACAAATAGCGCTGTTCTGTCGATATATGAACACCGATGGACCAAAGGAAGAAATGGTTGAGTTGATACCACTAAAAGGCCAGACACGGGGGGAGGACATCTGTGAGGCTGTGCTTGACTGTTTAAGAGCCAAAGAAATAAAAACAACCCACCTGGTGTCAGCGGCTACTGATGGCGCGCCGAGTGTGACCGGAGCACACAGGGGCTTTGTGGCCTTACTGCAGAAGTCACTGGACAGAAAGCTGCTGACATTTCATTGCATCCTGCACCAAGAGGCATTGTGTGCCCAAACCTTTCCTCCAGAATGCACAGAGGTCATGAATGTTGTCATTCAGATTGTCAATAAAATAATGGCAAAAGGTTTAAATCACCGTCAGTTCCGATCATTACTGGATGAGGTGGAAAGCACGTACTCTGATCTCCTGCTGCATAATAGTGTCCGATGGCTGTCCAGAGGAGAGGTGCAAAAACGCTTTGATGCATGTCTGGGAGAGGTGAAAACTTTCATGAGCAGCAAAGGGCTCACCTTTCCTGAACTGGAACAGCCAGAGTGGCTGGAAAAGCTGCACTTCATGGTGGACATGACAGCTAACCTGAACACGCTAAATACAACTCTTCAGGGGAGAGGAGGCACAGCGCTACACATGCTGGAGGAGGTGTTGGCGTTTGAGCGCAAGCTGACAGTGTTTGCCAGAGATTTACAGAGAGGCACACTGCTTCACTTCCCCTCTTTAAGAGAGTTCAGACAAGCTCACAAGGTGATAAATTCTGAGTATTTGCAGTCTGCAATCACCACAATGCAAGCATCGTTTGGGAAACGATTCTGTGAGTTCAGAGAGGAAAAAAACACATTGTCCTTCCCGGTCACTCCCCTGACCGTCGATCCAACCCTGTTAAATGTGACTGCATTTGCAGGTGTAAGTCAACCTGATCTTGAGCTGGAGCTGGCTGACATAGCCGACAAAGATATATGGGTGTCCAAGTTTCAAGGTTTCAAGGTTTCAAGGTTTCAAGGTTTTATTTGTCATATGCACAGCAGATACAGCGTATATGTTGGCAATGAAAATCTTATATCCCATGCTCCTCCAACAACTCCACATACATGGTGCAAATAACATAAATAAAATAGTGCAAAAAGAGAGAAGAATATTTACAGTAACAACAATAAAGATTTGAGGATGTGAAATATATACATATTTGGAATACATTGAAAGTATTTAAACACTTTACACTGTTGAATGAGGAGGTATGGACAGATGCATATATTATGTATAGCAGATATGTACAATATATAGATATGTGTACTATAAACAGATATGTATGGCAGATGTGTATAATATATAGATATGTGTACTATAAACAGATATGTATGGCAGATGTGTATAATATACAGTATATGTATGTGTGTACTATAAACAGATGTGTATAATATATATATATATATATATATATGTATGTGTGTACTATAAACAGATGTGAGTAGACATTCACACAGCTCAGGAGTTCAGTAGTCTTATAGCCTGTGGTATAAAACTGTCTCTGAGTCTGGTGGTCTTGGTCCGGATGCTGCGGTACCGTCTGCCAGACGGCAGCAGACAGAACAGATTGTTGCTGGGGTGATGGGGGTCCTTTAATATCCTACCGGCCTTCTTCCTACACCGCTGGGTGTAGAGGTCCTCCATGGATGGCAGCTCCGTCCTGGTGATGTGCTGAGCAGTTTTCACCACCCTCTGTAGAGTCTTACGGTTGAGGGCGGTGCTACTGCCATACCAGGCGGTGATGCAGCCAGTCAGGATACTCTGGATGGTGCACCTGTAGAAGTTGCAGAGTATCCTGGAGTCCATGTTGAACTTCCGCAGCCTGCGGAGGAAGAAGAGCCGCTGTCGAGCCGTCTTGGATATGACCCTGGTGTGATGTGTCCATGTCAGGTCCTCACTGATGTTTACCCCGAGGAACCTGAAGCTGCTGACTCTCTCCACAGGAGTCCCGTCGATGGTGATGGGTGTGTGTGCCTCTCTCTGCCTCTTCCTGTAGTCCACAATGAGCTCCTTTGTTTTGCTGACGTTGAGATGGAGGTTGTTGTCCTGGCACCAAGATGTCAGGGCTCTGACCTCCTCTCTGTACGCCGTCTCGTCGCCGTCTGTGATCAGGCCGATGACGGTCGTGTCGTCAGCAAACTTGATGATGGTGTTGGAGCTGTGTGTGGCCACGCAGTCGTGCGTGAACAGGGAGTAGAGGAGAGGGCTGAGCACACAACCCTGAGGGGCTCCGGTGTTGAGGGTCAAGGTGGAGGATGTGATGTTCCCCATCCGCACTGCCTGGGATCTGCCCGTCAGGAAGCTCATGATCCAGTCACAGAGGGCGCTGTTGAGCCCAAGGTCCCTGAGCTTAATGATGAGCTTGGAGGGCACAATGGTGTTGAATGCTGAACTGTAGTCAATGAACAGCATTCTCACATAAGTGTTCCTCTGGTCCAGGTGGGAGAGGGCAGTGTGGAGGGTGAGGGAGATGGCCTCATCCGTGGACCTGTTTGCCCTGTAGGCAAACTGCAGGGGGTCCAGTGAGTCAGGGAGGGAGGAAGTGATAAAAGTTTTGACTAACCGCTCAAAGCACTTCATGATGATGGAGGTGAGTGCAACTGGGCGGTAGTCATTGAGGCAGATGGGTTTTGTCTTTTTGGGGACAGGGACAATGATGGACTCTTTAAAGCATGTGGGGACTACAGACTGGAGCAGTGACCTATTGAAAATGTCTGTGAACACATCTGCCAGCTGAACTGCACACACCTTGAGAGCACGGCCAGGGATGCCATCAGGTCCCGGAGCCCTGTGTGCGTTGATCCTTTTCAGAGATCTACACACATCTGCACTGGTTAAAACCAGTGAGCAGGGATCCTGGGCCTTTTGTGCCTCCACAGCCGGGGGCTTCTCAAAGCGTGCATAAAATGTGTTCAGTTCATCTGGGAGAGATGCAGACACTTCCTCAGCACCACTCGTTGTCCTTTTGTAGTCTGTTATTGTTTTTAGTCCAGACCACATATTTCTGGCGTTGGAGCCCTTGTAGTTCGACTCCACCTTGTCCCTGTATTGTCTTTTCGCACTGCTAAGTTCAAACGCTTGACAGATGATCTCGAAGATGTTTCCCGTCAGAAGGCCACTCTTGCTCAAAATCACAAATGGAGTGATATTGACAACCTTCCAAGACTGGACAAACTTGTGTTTGAAACATGGAATAGCCTCACCGACACCTACATAAACATGAAGAAATATGCGTTTGGAGTCCTGTCCGTCTTCGGATCCACATATGTATGTGAGCAGCTATTTTCCACCATGAACTTTGTTAAAAACAAACACCGCTCACGCCACACTGATGACAGCTTACAGTCCTGCGTAAAGATGAAAGTGACTTCCTACAGCGGTGATTTGGAGACGCTGTGCGCAGAGGTTCAGGAGCAGAAGTCCCATTAACCAGGTAAAATAAATATTTATGCAGACATTTAGAAAATATTTATTTTTATGTGAAATAGTTTAATAGTTCATGTTTAAATTCAAGTCAAGGCTCCGATACACGCCCCAAAAGCCCAATGGCGATATGATGACGGCTCACGACATTTTTTGTTTGTATTATAATATAATGCCATATATGCTGTATTATTTAAGTTCAACCTTTCATTTCATTTGAAAGAGACCCTTAACTTGTTGTGTTTTTTTATTAGTGTTTAAGAAATCAAAATGTGTTCATTACATGAATACAATTCTTTTTTCTCTGCGGCACTTCATGGATTTCATAAGCAACACACTATACTTGTTTATACAAAGCGGAAAGGTAAAATAATAATAGTAATAATAATTATAATAATAACAAACTATATACAGTCTTATCTTCATTTTAGATGTCAAAAAGTATTTGCGGCTCTCAGTGTTTTTTTTTCTGTGAAAACCGGGTCCAAGTGGCTCTTTGAGTGTTAAAGGTTGCCGACCCCTGCCGTAGACCAAACAAAGGAGTTAGCTACACTACCAAATATCCAGTATGGTGACCACAGCAGCCCACGCTGTCCACTATGCCTAAGCCAATCACATCGCTAGCTTCCGTTGACGTCACACAGATCTCGCGAGCAGTTGCGATATTTTGCGAGACTTTGTGAGTTCAGTAATAGCCGACGCGATGTTTTTCGTCTTTTCTCAGCGCAAATTTCTCGATCTATGGAAGGTTTTAGATGGTTTAAAATAAAAAGGAGAATATACATAAGTGCTAGTTTTTTGCGAGTCCACTACCGGTTCGGCGTACCGGTACGCAGCACTAGATATGACACGAGCTGAAGTAACTTCTCGATTTTTTTCAAAATCAGAGAATCGTCGGCAGAATTCTGCGTGCAGGTCGTCCAGTGATTTGCCATGTTTACTTGCATGCAGAGGGGCCTCTTCGAGCGTCGCCAATGTGGGGAAATGTGTGAATGATTTCTGTGTGATTTGTCTTGAAAATAAAGTCAATCTGGCTTTGAAGGCTTTCACATTTGAGTACATGTCATGCACAAATTGATCCTTCTCTTGTAGCATCACTTTCAACTCATTTAAGTGTGCCAACACATCCACTGCGAACGCAGTCACAAAGCCAGTCTGCGTTGCGCAGCTCAGGAAAATCATCAGATTTCTCCGCCAACTCAAAAATTATCCGATCTTTTCTCTGAGCTCCCACACTCTCTGGCACACTTTCCCCAAACTACTAAAGCCACGAACATTTGAGTGGTAAAGTAAATCCTGGTGGTCAGCATCGGTTTACTCAATGAATTGGCGATGAGTAGCCTAAGGCCCCTTGCTCGGATGGAGTTCACTAGTTTTACGACTACCTTCACTACGTGATCAAAACGCAAAACTGTCTTGCACAGGGATTCCTGATGGATAATACAGTGTAGGAAAATTACCTCCAACTCAGGGCTTTCTTCTCTCACTTTGTCCTGAATTCTTTTTAGCAATCCAACGTTTTTCCCCGTTAAATTTGGCGATCCATCTGTCGTGACATGCAGGAGTTTACTCCAAGGTAGCCTCAGTCTCTCGATGACCCCAGACACACTGGCATACAAGTCCACTCCTCGCGTTGTGCCCTTGATAGACTCCATGGCTAGAAATTCCTCCGTGATCTCAAATTGGTCATTAATCCCTCTGATAAAGATTCAGAGTTGAGCTGTGTCTTTTATATCATTACTCTTGTCCAGGGCTAATGAATAGAACTTAAAAGACTCCGCTTTCTTGTTTAACCCACTGGCCAAGTCATCGTCAATTAGCTCTACACGGAGAGTGACTGTTCTGCGCGACAGACTGAGGTTTTCAAATTTGCTTGTGATCTCCGGACATAGAATACCGGCAGTCTCCATCATGCAGTCCTTCAGAGAGGGGCTTGCTTGCTTGCTTTTGCTAACTTGTATGCTAGTACATAACTTGCCTTTGCACATGATCTGTCGTGTAAAAATGCTCTGCTGAGCCTGTAAACTAGCAGCCAACTTCGAGGCAGTAGTGGCCCTGTCTTGAGCTGACAAGTTGCTAGCATAGTTAGCGTGCCTGGTGGAAAAGTGGCGGCTGATGTTGTATTCCTTGAGTATGGCAATACTCTCTTTACAGATCAAACACACAGCCTTTGGTCGAACTTCAGTGAAGAAATATTTTGTCGTCCACTCTTTGTTGAAAACCCGACACTCGATGTCAACTTTTCGCTTCTTTTGACTGCTTATTTTGTCAATGCGCTCATCTTGGGTATCAGTGCAGTGGAGAGAGAAATGATTGACTGTCTGTAATAGGGGGTTGTACGTGTAGTGCGCCATCTAGTGGTCTCAACCATAAACTCGTCTATTGCAGTAAAAATATAGCGAGCAGCCTATAACCTAATTAGACAGGGTTTTTCCTAAATGCGTGGCAGGCCGGATCCGGCCCGCGGGCCGCACTTTGCCCACCCCTGGGAGTCATTTGGAAACGTCTCAGTACAAATGTCCCGTTGGTTTTTTACCAACCATCTTTTGACTTGTAAGAGGATGTATTCATTTTCTTCCTATTATGTTGATGGACTGTTATAAATGTTCACTTCTTAACATTCAAATACACTTTGACAAAATGCACACTGTTACAATCATTGCAATAAAGCCTTTTGAAGTTAATTTAATTTGAATTAATTGAGAGAAGTGAAGATAGAGAGAGAAGCATGTGTTTTGCCTGCGAACGGAGGATTGTATTTAATTTAAACAATATAAACAAATGGAAATGGTTAAAATAAACACTTAGCAATTGCTACAGGGAAAAAACTAAAAGCACTAAAACAAGAATAGTTCATTAAGAAAAATGAATAAACGATTTGATAAACAAAAAACATTTAGACAAAAACGCTGAATTGCATTCTATTTAAATTCAATTCAATTATATCTAGATGGATAATTCATGTTCATACAAATACAAACTTACATTGTTGGACAAGATAACAAGGAGAAATTTAAAACAATTGGAAACTTGACTGGAGAAAAAGTGATTTCAATTTGCCTTATAGGTTTCTATGCATCATAGTATGTTGGAACAGGCATTGCTACTGTATTGCCATTTACTCCCATACAAATTCATATTTGACATCTTTCATTTTGTCTTTGTAGACAGCATCAAAGTACTCTGCTTCTGCCACGGTTAGTTGGTTTTTCCAGTCTCCAGTAATTCCTGAAAGACAAAAGGCAAACATTTAGAACACAATTCTGTTGAAAATTGACATTTCTAGCGTGTGGACTTTACCAAGTAGGGGGTAGAGCATTGATCACAAAGACATTCCATGAATCTGCTAGAGAAGAGATTGGATCAACATGATAAAACATGCAACAAAATAAAGAGCTCTTCCTTGCATCATAGGTTGCCTATATTTTTCAGTTGAGTTTCTACATAGTCACAACACTGTAGAGCAAGATCTTCTCCAACTCTCACATTGGTATGGCTGATAATCTTACACTATGTTTGACATGAAGCAACAGGAATAGAAGGTAGGCCTAGTGAAATAATGTTATTGCCACTAAAAAAAAGGCACACCTTTTTTATTTTCAAAGATGGATCAAAGGATCCAGGAATTGATGCAACAAGAGCTGCCTTGGTAGTCCAGTGAATGTTCTTCTTGCAGAAGAACCATCTACTACCAGACTGAACTCCGTAGCAGCCTTCAATGTATGACACCTAATTAAGTAATTGGCTATCATTTCGTTGGATGGTGGCCAAGGGTGAAAATAGAGTAATTATTAAACTGTTATGTAATAATGTTATATAATAATAAATGTAAAAATGTCAAGTGTTATTGCATTAACTTCAAATAGGACAAACCTTTTGCACTGTATGTATTATTTAATGACACTTACCTTTCCTGAGGAACTCAGACTTTGTCTAGTCCATGAATACATGAGGAACAATAGAGTAGTTTGACATGTTGTTCTTCCTCATGTTCTTGAACAAACATCGGTCGGCTATCTTTTCTATCGCTTCAGGGTCCAGAGACTTCTGCAGGAACTGAGCCATTCTGCCCACAGTTAAATCTACACTGCAATCATTAATAAAGTATATTTGGAACGACATGTGTCTTTTGGACTTTTGGACACTACCTTACGAGAACACAGGAAAATAGCTAAGTTTTAGCAGTGATAAACAACATTTTTAATTGTTTGATTTTATGGTACTTTCAGTTTTTCCTTGCTGCCTGTAAAACGATCTGTTGTTGAACTGCTGCACCAGGGCCGGCCCTGGGCATAGGCAGTTTAGGTGAAAGCCAAGGGGGCATCCATCCATGGGGGGCTCCGTAAATAGGGGGGAAGAGAAAAAATTAAAGAAGTTATTGTAGCTTTCCAGTGAATGAAGCCTTAGCTTGACGCTCGTAACAATCTCCCTCGTCGTAATCCAAATCAAAAAATCCACAGGACAACTCGGTAAATTCAACCGTTTACTTCAATTCAAGAAAAATAACCACAGAAAATAATGTCTTTTTACAAAGTTATACAGTTTATCCAAAGATCGAGAGAGAATGAGAGAGGTCAAAAAACTGTGTGGCTCCACTCTTGCATTTCCTGACTGAACCCAGATTAACCCCGGAAACTCCTCCCATGAGTGTATCAAAACACCAACAAACTGCATTTAGGCTCCTACATTACCGGCCCCTAATTGTAATCAATGCCCTTGAAGACAATTACTCAAACTTTTAACTTAAATTAAAGGAGCCTACATGCTATGTTACTTTTACTGTAGTTAAAGAACAACAATATAAACAAATCTTATTCTTGTTCATCGCCCTGTCCAAACGGGTCTTTCAAAACAGTTCATCAATTATCCTCTGATTCTTGCAGAAGACATAGCTTTGTTATTGGACGACAAAGCTCATTGGTCTTGGTCTTGACTTTCACCTGACGAACCAGGCCTTTCTTGTCGGGAAAGGTTTCCACAATTCTTCCAAGTGGCCATGAATTTCTGGGTGAAGTGTCGTCTACAATCAGCACCACATCACCGACGCAGAAGTTTCTTCCAGGCGTGAACCATCGTTGACGTTCTTGAAGCTGCATGAGGTATTCCTTGCACCAGCGTTTCCAGAACCCGTCCGCGAGGTACTGGACCTGTCTCCATCTACGATTAGCGTACTGGTCGTCCTTGTTGAATACCCCTTGGGTGTTAAAGCCTCTAAATCATTGAGGTCTGAAGATGACTTTGTGATGGGCCTGCTGTTTATGACAGCCTCAGCTTCACACAGCAAGGTATGGAGACCTTCTTCATCCAAAAGTTGTTCCTTCACTGTGATGTTCAGAATCTTCCTCACTGAGCGGATCAGCCGCTCCCAGCTTCCTCCGTGGTGAGAACCTGCGGGAGGATTGAAGTGCCATTGGACGCCCTTCTGTTGCAACTGTTTTGCGATCTTTTTAGTGTTCCACTCTTGGATCGATTTCTTCAACTCACTGTCGGCAGACCGGAAGTTGGTGCCATTATCTGAGTACATCTCTTTGACTTCTGGGTCGTTGACGTCCAGCATTCCAGGATCTAGATTCTTGGGCCACTGATCTTGTGAGCAAAGCAAGAAATTTGGTCCTGAAAGCCAGCTTTCACATTTCAGGAATGCTTCAACAGTCTGTCCTCTCGAGACATGATCAGCGGGATTCAGAGTGGTGTTGACGTATCTCCACTGCGAAGTCTGAGAATGCTCCAGGATTGCTGAGATTCTATTAGCGACAAAAGTCTTGAACCTTGTGCTTTCACTGTTCAAGTACTTTAACACAGCCGTGCTATCTGTCCAAAAGATGGAGTCGTGAAGTTCCAGTTCGAGCTCTTTCTTCAGAAGCTTGTCCATTTTGATTGCAACTGTGGCTGCAGTCAGTTCCATTCTTGGTATGGTTGGGGACTTCAAGGGCGCGACCCTTGCCTTTTCCTCTTCAGGTATTGAGTTGAGCAACTTCCGGCTGTTGCTTGACCATTTTGTCAGTCGAAATCCACCTTTTGCCAACATGTTCCTCAGGTCGGCGCAAAGGGTGATTGCTGTGTCTTCATCAGTAGTTGACTTAAGACAGTCATCTACGTAGAAATTTTTCTTGACTGTTCTGGCAGCTTCCTGACAGAATTCTTCCTCAAAATCTGTTGCACATTTCTGAAGCGCAAAGGTTGCCACACTTGGCGATGATGTTGCGCGAAAGATGTGGACCAACATCTTGTGTTCAACAAGTTCCTGCTCATAGTTCCTGTCAGGCCACCAGAGAAACCTGAGGAGATCCGTGTCTTCATTGCTGACCCTGACCTGGTAGAACATGGCCTCCACGTCAGCCATAACTGCCACAGTCTCTTGTCGGAACCTCATAAGGACCCCCACTAGTGAGCTTGTCAGGTCCGGTCCCTGCAGGAGCTGTTGGTTCAGCGATGTCCCTCCAAAGCTTGCTCCAGTCAAAGACGACGCGCAGTTTTTGCTTGACTGGATGTCTGACTCCATGATGAGGCAGATACCATGTCCGCCCTTCAGTTGGCTCCTGTTCTGTACTGTCGAGCTTTACAGCATGACCTTTCTTGAGTATGTCATCCATGAATGCAATGTATTCCGCATAAAACTTGGCGTCTTTAGAAAATCTTTTCAAAGCCCGTTGCGCTGCAACTGATCTGTTGTTTGGCATACACAATGACTTGTTCCTCACTGGAAGACACACACTGTAATGACCGTCCGAAAGTTTTGCGGATTGACACACCGTGTTGACGAACTTGTGATCATCCTTGGACATTTCGATATCTTCGTCTTGTCCGGCATCGGGAAAGTCCTGCTTGAACTGCAGTTGCCAGAGCTCTTCTAGCTTAGCTACTGAGATTCGATTAGCAAAGACTTCTGTCAATCTGTTTGTCTCCATTGTACCACTTCCACCCCTGAGCGGTCCATTTACAGTCCAGCCTAATATTGTTCTCACGGCGTATGGTCCATCGTCCACGCTGTTGACCACTTGTAGTGGCTCCATCGCCTTGGGAACATTTGCTCCAATGAGTAATCCAACCCCAGCTTTGATAGTGGGAAGTTTCACCTCCTTTAGGTGAGGCCAACTGTTAACATCCTCTTGGCGGGGGATATTATCTTTGGTTACAGGGATGTGTTTTTGTGAATACACCTCTGAAAGTTCAATAAACTGGTTGCCATCCAGACTACTGATTTCCAGTCCAGTGACAATGCATGTGTTCACAACAGATTCATTACCCATAGTACGCAACGAGATATTAACATTGCGTCCATTCATGTTAAGTTGGTTTATCAGTGACTCTGTAGCGAAAGTAGCTGAGCTACCTGGGTCCAAAAAGGCATATGTTCTCACTGCCTTGGTTCCTTTTTGTGCCTTGACACACACTGGAATAATGGAAAGGACACAATCCTCCTTACCGGCCCCAATGATGCCAACAGTTTCAGTCATTTGTACAAGAGCACTTGATAAAGATTGTTGTCCACGACTTTCTGTTGCAGTTTCTCCCTGCAAGTCTTTAGTGTACATGTGCAGCAGTGTGGGATGCAGTCGAGAGCATTCTTCACATTGAACTTTCTCTTTGCAGCTGCTACTCATGTGACCGTGTTTCAAACATGCAAAACACAAACCTTTGCGTCTCAAGAAGTCAATCTTTTCTTTGTGTGGCTTGCCCTTGAGTTTTCTGCAGACTGTGAGGCTGTGTTGCTCTCCTTTGCAATAAACACACGGCTTGCTGTTTGCGTCCACTGTGACAGGTTGTGTTTTTAAAGTTGCTTGCTTGTCGTTTTCCATCTTGACTTTGTTTTCGATTCCGGCGGGAACAACGGCTGTTGTGAATACCTTCTTGGGTTTGAATGTCTCGGCATATTGTGGTTTTGGTTGGACTGGGTCTTTCATGCCTGTGGTGGTTTCTTTTATGTTTCCATAGAGTGGGTGTAACATATATCTAACCTGCTTGTTGACAAAGTTGACGAAATCCTTGAACTTCGCTCTTTTCTTTGTTTTTTCTTGTAGGTCGCAGGCAGACTTTCTCCAGGTTTCTTTGAGTCTGTATGGAAGCTTGTTAACCAATGCCTTTATGTTAGCTGTGTTATCCAAGTCTTCCATGTAGCTAATATCTGTCATTGTGTTTGAGCATCCAGTGAGGAATAATGCGAAGGACTGTAGTGCGGCGCCATCTTCTGGCTTAATTGTCTGCCAATCTAAAGCCTCCTTTATGTAAGCTTCTGCTATCTTGTAGTCGTCGCCGAAAAACTCCTTCAGCATTTGTTTTGCTTTAGCATAACCTGCTGAGGGTTCCATGTGGATGCAGCTCTTAACTAAGTCGTGCGGTTGTCCACTTGTGTACTGCAGCAAAAATTGTAGGCGATCACGATTGTCGCCAGTGCGGCCTTCAACTCCATTTTCAATAGATCTGATAAAGGATTTATATTCAAGCGGGTCACCCTTGAATATTGGAATAGTGAGATGGGGAAGTAATGAAGCGTTGTGATTCTTCACCAGATACTCTGTCACATTGACTTGCTGAGAGATGGCCTTGCATAGACTATCAAGCCCAGGTCCACTATTGAGTTCCATGTCTTTTGCAGTTGAGGCTCTTTGAGGCATTGCTGGCTGAAGAATGGGTTTAACGTCGGGATTAGTTATGACGTGCTGTGATGGTAGTTGAAAAGTAGTTTTTACCTCTGTTTCGCCAACCTGTTCATCAATGTCATTGATGCTCGTGCCTGCTTGTGTGTATTCATATTTTTGCAAAACTTCAATTTTTGCATCTGACTCAGCAAGAGCAGTCTGCATTTCATGCATTTCTTTTCTAGCCTTTATGGCGGTTTCTATTCTTTTGTGCTCTGCTTCTCTGTATCCCTTTTCTGCATGCCAATCTGCTTCTTCCTTTTCTATGGCCAACTTCTCCCTTAAAGCAGCAGCCTTTGCATTTAGAGATGCACGCTCCATTTCTGCCTTTATTCTGACTGAGGAAGAAGCTGACCACTCGCTTCCAAATAGTGATCCGCGTCTACTTGTAGGCTACGTTTAGTAGTCGATTTTGACGATGTAGGCCTATCTGTGTGTGTTACTTGTTCATCACACTCTTCAGCCTGCACTGAGCGTTTCATGACCTCTTTCATCCATTCCTCACATTTCCAGAAGAAATCATCCATTGATATATCTTTAGGATCAAACCAATTCTTTTGATTATCAGCATATTCGTCCTCGTCCATGAATTGTTGCAAACCAGAATTTAGGTTGGACAACTCTTGATGCAAAATACTAAAGTCAACACGCAATTTATTTTTTACAGTGTCGACATTTGCATCATCTTCCATTAATTGCTCAATTTGCTTTATCATGCTAGTTAGCTGGGACAGCTTGCATTTGCGTGCTTGGATTTGTCTAGCCTTGCGTTCTTCTACAGCCTTCTCAGTCATTTTTACTGTTCGTTTTCCACTGTCTTGTTCATCCATAACAAGCTGAATTTTCCACACTTAGCCTACTTGGTAAAAATGTCGAAGCACCGCAGAGTGAGCGTTACGCTTGAAATCCGTTCAACTTCGTCATTCAGCCGAACGACGGGCACGGCCCGCGCATGCACTTCACTGCCGTCCTCATAGAGTAGCGTCGATTAGCGATCCGCGGCAGAGCAAAGGCAGATAAAACTTACGGTTTGTTGAATTATCTTCTCAATACCACCGTGAAGTCAGTGCAAAGTTCCTTCTTTCGTTATCCGTTTCGAGTCAAGCCGTTCCAAATTCCAGTAGCGTTAATCCATGCAGAGCTAGTTTTTTGACTAATGTAGCTTTCCAGTGAATGAAGCCTTAGCTTGACGCTCGTAACAATCTCCCTCGTCGTAATCCAAATCAAAAAATCCACAGGACAACTCGGTAAATTCAACCGTTTACTTCAATTCAAGAAAAATAACCACAGAAAATAATGTCTTTTTACAAAGTTATACAGTTTATCCAAAGATCGAGAGAGAATGAGAGAGGTCAAAAAACTGTGTGGCTCCACTCTTGCATTTCCTGACTGAACCCAGATTAACCCCGGAAACTCCTCCCATGAGTGTATCAAAACACCAACAAACTGCATTTAGGCTCCTACAGTTATTATTATTATTATTATTATTATTTTTTTAAACTATTAACAATGTCTGAAACTAGACTCACATCGCATACAGCGCCCCCCACCCCCCAAAAAATAAAAATATATATATCTTCTTCTTCTTCTTCTTCTTATATATTTGATTGGCGGTTGGCAAACAACTTTTTAGCAGCATTACCGCCATCTACCGTATTGGAGTGTGAGTCTGGGCGAAAATGCTCTAATCTAGAAAATAAATAAATGAATAAAATAAAATAAAATAAAAAATAAATAAAAGGAGGTATTATATCCTTTTAATCAGTCCTGTGGCTTCTAGATATTGGAAAAGGTACTTAAAGCACATCTGACTTGAGCTCTTCTGCAGAATTGTTTTCATGCTTAACTGCACACTTTCAGAATCTAGTCCAAGGATGAGTTGCTGCCTCTCCTGGTCAAACCTAACACAATGCTCTAATACATGCTCCACGGTCTCAGTAGCACCACATACACTACACTTTCCGTCTGCATGCTTTTTAAAAACAAATAGCGTACTGTTCAGACCAGAATGCCCAAACCTCATCCTTGATATAATGTCCTCCTCTTTGGTGGATCTTGCTGTTGGTCTAGCATGACCAACCACCCCTTGGATGGCAAAGTACATTCTCCCAGTAGCTGCACCACTCCACTCACTCTGCCAGATCTCCCTGGACTTTGCCTTAACAAGTGTTTTTATCTCTGACTTGCTGTGGGCTATTTCTAAGGTGACCTCAGGGATCACACATGCTTTCTTAGCGTACGTATCCGCCAACTCATTCCCTCTTATCCCAAAGTGTGCTGGTACCCATAGGAAGCTGATATCAGTGCCTGTACTTATAATTCCATTCACCACCTGTGCAATTTCTAAAACAATGTCCTGTCTGGACTCCGACATGTTACTCTCAATACTCATTAAGGCAGAAGCAGAATCTGAGGCAATTAGCACTCCACTCCTTGGTCTATTCCCCTCTATCCAGGTCAGAGCAGTGAGGATGGCAACTAGTTCTGCGGTGTATACTGCAAGATCATTGTTTATCCTTTCGTTTTTGCACACCTTAATCTCTGGTATTACAAATGCCACACCCACTTTCCCGTCAGTTGATTTTGAAGCGTCTGTAAAAAACACCAGTTTATTCTTGTACTGAGCTCTGATATGGCACTCAACCATTTCTTTGCTGAACTCCTCCTGCTTCTTCAACTCTAGAAGCATTAAATCTATTACAGGTTCCTTTAACAGCCATGGTGGTACAACTGTATATGTGATAGCTGGACACAGAGTAAGTTCCTGTAGGCCCAGAGCCTCTGCCTTTTGAGGAACCACCCACCCAAAGCTTCTACCTGGTTTATCTTTCTCCTGGCAGTGAGTTAACACAGGTAGACTGATGTGACCTTCCCTTTGCCCTCTGAGGTTAGCCCAATAGACTAAGGCCAGCTGATCTCTCCTTATATGCAGTGGCATTTCCCCCATCTCTACCTGTATAGCATTAACAGGAGTCGACTTCATTGCTCCACAACATAGTCTTAGGGCTTTGTACTGAATAACATCCAGTTTTGCCAGGAGCGTCTTAGATGCAGATCTGTAAGCCACACATCCATAGTCAAATACAGCCCTAATAATGCTGATGTATATCGTTCTCAAGGCTGACCTGTTGGCTCCCCAGTCCACCCCTTTCAGACAGCGCATGACATTCAGTACCTTTTTACATTTCTCAATCATTTTTTGCACGTGCACAGACCAGGTTAATCTCTTATCTAACCACAGGCCTAGATATTTAAAAAAGTTTACTCTCTCTAGCTCAGCGCCTGATAACTTCAGCTTCAAACCCGTGGAAATGTTCCTTCTGGTAAAAAACAAGGTTTTAGTTTTATCAATAGATATTCTAAATCCCCATTCTAGGGCCCACGCTTGGACATGGTCTACTGCCTGCTGCATTTTACGCACAATGAAATCCACATTTCTCCCCCTTATCCACATTGCACCATCATCTGCAAACAGAGCAACATGGACAGATTCCTGCACCTCTTTAAAGACATCATTAATCATGATCAGGAACAATATCGGGCTGATAATGCTTCCTTGCGGAGTGCCGTTTTCCACTGTATATTCACTGCTGAGCTCTTCATTAATTTTGACCGTGATTCTCCTGCCTGATAGGAAATCCTTGACCCACTGAAATATTCTACCCTTGATACCCATCTGCCTGAGTTTAATTAGGAGTCCCTCTCTCCAGACCATATCATAAGCCTTCTCAATATCAAAGAATACTGTCAGTACTGTCTCCTTGTTAACTTGAGCTTTCCTAATTGAGTCTTCTAAGGCCACTACTGGGTCCATGGTGCCCCTTCTCTGCCTAAATCCACTCTGGTAGCTGTGCAACATATTTCTCTTTTCCAACCAGTAAACCAACCTGTCATTCACCATTCTTTCCATTACTTTACCCAACTGTGAGGTCAGCGCTATAGGTCTATAGTTTGATGGCATCTTTGCATCTTTCCCAGGCTTCCTAATAGGGATTATAACAGACAGCTTCCATTCAGCTGGAATAACTCCCTCCACCCACACCTTATTGATTAAACCCAAAACCACCTCTTTCCCCTTATCAGTCAACTTCTCCAACATAATGTAGCAGATCTCATCCCTTCCTGGGGTGGACCTACCCACTTTCTTTAACGCCCTATTCAGTTCACTCAGTCTAAAGGGCGTATTTAGCGCATCCTCCTCCCCCATCTCTTCCTCTAACATATGCCTGTAGCGATCTATTGTGATTTCTCTTCCTCTTGCCTCAATGGGAGTAAGATTCCCTGAACTGTGTACCTGTACCAGTGATTTAGCAATGGCCTCTGCCTTATCCTTACTGCCTACAATAACTCTGTCCTCTACCATCATTATTGGATATTCCAGCTCTCTCCTAATGCCTCTCATTTTTTTAATCATTCCCCATACATTCCCTATTGGGGTAGTTCTGTCCAAAGTTTCACAAAATGCTTTCCAGTACTCTCTCTTAGATTTTTTAACTGTATACCTCACTACCGCTTGACACTGCTTGTACTTTATCAAAGTCTCAAAGTTCAAAGTTTTCTTTAAAATTCTAAAGGCTTTGTTGCGCTCCTTGATACCACCAAGGCACTATCTTTCTTACCTTACCTGGCCCATTTTTAGGGATAGCACTCTCGGCTGCCCTGATTACACCATTGGTGACTGTCCTACACATGCTCTCAACACAACCCCCTGCTGTAATATTCATTAAGTTGCGCTCACTAGACTCTGAGAAGGTTTCCCAGTCTGCTTCCCTTAACTTCCATTTCCCTTTCCTCACCACCTGTTCTCGTATTACTTCTACCTCAAGCACAACTACTACTGGAAAGTGATCACTACCCACTGTGCTGTCCAGTACCTCCCAGTTGCACCTGACTGCTAAAGTTTGAGAGACTATTGTGAGGTCAATAGCAGAGCCAGTTCCCTTTGCTACGTCTATTCGTGTGTGCGAGCCATCATTTAAACATACAAGCCCCACCTCGTCCAGAAACTCTTCCACAATGCCACCATTTGCATCATTTTTATCCCCCCACAGTGTGCTGTGAGCATTGAAATCCCCACACCATATTACCTTGTCACCCAGCCCCTCCCAGATCGCCACTAATTGCTCCATCTGAATTTGCTTACATGGGTTGTAGTAGTTTACAATGCTCACACTGCCCTCTTTAGTCCATACTTCTACACATAAAACCTCCAACTCCACACTTTTCCTCAGTTCCCTGAACTGAACTCCATTTTTTACAAAGGTGACACACCCCCCACCACCACAACTCCCCACCCTGTCTCTCCTAATGCTTGTGAACCCTTTACTTACAAAGTCTAGATGACTCTTTAGCCAGGACTCCTGAACACAAATAACATCTGGCACCTTGCTTAGCTCTTGGATAAAACCTTTAAACTCTTGCCCATTCGCAATAAGACTTCTGGCGTTCCATTGCAAAACCACTAAATCGGTTTTAATACTGGCGGAGAAGGAGTTAACTCTAGGGACTCGCTCAGATACAGGGCGTGGTTTATCTTATCCTGAGTCACCTCAAGACTCAGGAACTTACTTGCAGCTTTGACTATTACCCTTATTTTCTCATTCTTGGATTTTAGCCCCTCAGTACAATTGATCACGTACGCTATGAAAAGCACAAGCTGCTCCGAACTAAGGCTCGCATCACCCTGTTTTCGCACCGCTTCAAACTTTTCACGCTGCCCTTTATCTCTGTCTACCTCTTTCACAGCATCAGCGTAGGAAAGATTTGTTGTGGCTCTGACCTGCTGCACATTCGCAGCCCTTTTCCTCACTGGACAGCCACCATAGGCGGCTGAGTGATCCCCCCCACAGTTACAGCATTTCCTTACTACCCCCTCACCACACTGACCGTAATCGTGGTTACCCCCACACTTTCCGCATCTCTGCCTCCCGCTGCAGTTAGCCGCTATGTGACCATATCTTTGGCACTTAAAGCACCTCATCGGAGGAGGTATGAATTCACGCACTTTGAAGCTCATATAACCAATCATCACTTTCTCAGGAATGCGTAGTTCTTTAAACCCCAGCAACAGAGAAGTACTCTCAACCTTTTCCCCATTTCGCTTAGCCAGCAGTCTTTTAATAGTCAACACTGTTCCTCCTTTAATATTCTTTTTGATTTCCTCCAAGTTTTCACTCAGCGCCACTCCTGTAATCACTCCTCTGGCTCCACGCTCTCCAAACTTCCTCACCTCTGCTATTTCCTTTTGACACACCACCTGGGCTTTCATAACTTTATCCCTCTGAGCTGCATCTTTGCATGTAACTAGTAGGGACCCATCAAACATCACACTCGCCTGTACAATTTCTCCCCAAGACTTCTTCAAACCCGCTGTTAAGCGGACCAAGCCAACCTCCCTAATGTTGTGGCCCTCCTTGAATTTCACAATCAACTTCAAATCAGTTGCAGGATCCTGAACGATTCTCCTTCTAACGTCCCTGCTCTTTCCACATTCTTCTTCCTCATCACGGTCTTTCCCAGTGCCGCTGCTAGCCATTTTGGTGCCCTAAGCATAATTCCTTCATGATGCCCTCCCCCCCCCCCCCCCCCCCCAATAAAAAAACATTATGAGTTGTGATGAGTGAGTGGGGAGGGGAGGGGGGAGGGGAGAGGGGGGCACCATCGGTACCTTTGAGTAGTATGCCTAAAAAGTGCCTCATATTTCTGTAGTCTACTGAAATAATTTCGGCCTTATAATTATTATGACGATTTTTCATTAGGCTATTTTTGGTGGTGCCCCCTCGACACTTGGTGCCCTACGCACAGCGCGTAATGCGCGTTATGGGAGCGGCGGCACTGGTCTTTCCTCTTATTTTCCTCTTTACTTCCCGCTACACCACCCCACTGAGTGCTAGGTCTACCTCCATTACCTCTACCCCTACCTCCACTACCTACTCCACGTAAGTCTTCGCTAATCATGAATACTTCCGAGGACAGAAAGTCCTCTTCCATATCATCCTCCATGCCCTACCACTAGACTTGCCCAGACTCAGTCACAATCGGTTTATGCCAACACGCCCTTCTTCTTTGTTTGAAATGGCAGACTCCTTCTCTCAGTCAACCCCTATGTGTCTTTATCATCCACAAATATATATATCTGTGCTCGTGAATCATTATGATATGCTCTTGACTCATCTCGCTCCCAACACATGCCATAAATACAAAGCCACAGAAAATGTCTTCCTTTTCATTTTAAATGTATTTCTTCTCTTGAGTTGTGGTACACACATTCAAAAGTTAAAAACTCACCTGACTTGGGATACGTCACGGTGATGATATCATCTGGCCGAAAAACAAACTCTTTAAAGTATTTCAGACTCTCGGCGTGTACACAGATGAGGACAGGTAGACCCCCTTGTATAACGTGTATAACTCTTCCTCCGTCATAGTTTAAGCAAAAGGATCACCATCTCTGTTAATGGAGGATTTTATATATTTAGTGTGTGTGTGTGTGTGTGCGCGCGCGCGCGCGCGCGCCCCCGTGTCCCCTGTTTTTTAGAAAGGCATTGAGTAAATATTTAGATTGCACAAACTGATTCAATCGTACTTTGATGGTCAGTCAGTCTGTGGTCTGACGACTTAGTCAGGGTAGTTCTGTGTCTGTTAGTCACTGTTCTTAGCTAATCTGCAACTGTTGTAAATTCCCCTTGTTCGTCTAATATCCATAATATTATTTACCATTTTTAATCAGGCACATTTAGGGACAGCTAAGTAGCGCAGCTCAGGGGTCCTCGCTCTGTTTTTAAACGTGAGTCAGGACTTTATTGCCGCTTCGTTTTATGCGGTAATATTGTCATTATAAAGAATGCGTACATGAAGAAAAATCATTCCATTGTATTCTCCCAAATTCTCCACATTCTATTCCATTCCTCTGCATCTTTTTCATTCTCATCATTTCTATTCTACATGTGACTTCTTCATCATCAATCAAAGTGATCTGTATTGAAACAAGTAAAGTGAAAAAACTGTATTTCCCGTCCAGTGTCGTCTCTTTAACCGGAGTGGTGTTTTTGATGAAGCAGCTCCGGCACAAACATTCACAACATTAGATTCCCCAATAATATCTCTAGGGCCAGATAGCCCTGCGTTTAGCTTTTTACTTTTGTTTGGCGAAACATTTGTATTTTTATTCCTGATTTGCTTAACTGATTTTGCCACATTTCCTTCTCCATGAAAAATGGCTGCGGACGTGTTTTTTAAATATATTTTTCTGCCTTTAAGTATGAGTAACTTGTGCTTAGTTTTCTTTCCTTCTCACTAATCACTTGGCCATGTTAGGGAATAATTTGTGTAAGCTTGTAGGCTAAATCTTTAGCTCATTTGCATCTCTTCTCTCTGTCCTCCTCTGACCTGTCTCTACGGCCTTGCAGGTGCTGTTATCTTCATTAAGGAGGGGCAGCCTGGGCTTCCGAAGCCTTGTTGTTCCCACAGTGGGTACAAGCTCAAGCTGACCTAAGATTGGCTTTATTGTTTAGGCACAGCTAGCGCCAGTTTATCTGGACACAGATGCTCTGGTAAACACCTTATCTGTGACCTAGATGACAGTTTAAGTCAAACATATTGTCTGAGCTTGTTTAGTCTGGCGTTTGAAGAATGTTGATTATCCATTTGAAACAAGTTAAAACCTCTTCCTATTGTCGAGATCTTCAGAGTTGGTTTGGCAACCGCTGTGGCAACTCGTGTCTACAGTAAATGTCTTGTCAATTCTCCGGCCGTAACTCCAAATAAACCCAACAGTGTTTTACCATCAAGTTCCTGCTCTCCAGTGTCTCTCTGAGGTTCATCTCCATTGCTTCAGAAGTTTCCACCACAAATTGGCGTTGTCGGCAGGACCAACACATCATCAGAGCTGGTAAGTGTGATTTCAAACTCTTGCTTTTGAACATTGCCTTGCCACTATCTGTGATTGGCAGTATCCTAAAATTACCTGTATAAAATTGCTTTGTTTGATTTTGACTACTGGACATTTGAGGCTTTCTAACGCCTAGCAGGTCGGTGTCTGGGGACTCTGTCCTGGCCAAGTTCCTCTGGGTGTGCTGCGGGGGGCACACGTGCTTTTCACACACACACAGCTCCTGTTCAAACAAACCTTAATAAACAGAGTAAGATTAAGTGAAACTTCTGGTTGCAAAGACGGTTTATTAAACTAATGTTTATTAATCCCAAATGATGGTGGTTTCAGCGGTCAGCACAAACAGTTCATGAGAAACAGCTTGAGATACCCACATACTGTATATCCAAGGGCGTCAGCAGTTTTTTGAATGTGGGGGGGACACATTTTTGCGAGGGGTGTGGGGGTCCTCCCCCCTAAAATTTTTGAAAGAAGTAGTGTAAATAACCCCATGAAGGTATAATTCATTTTTAGTTTAATTTGTACTTATTTGCATAATTGTGAACACGGAATTAGTTTAAGAATTTTATACAGGCCTTATGCCATTCATTTTCCTATAGACTTTTATTTTGACAACGGTAAAGGTAAAATGTTAATCATACTTCACTTTGTTAGCGTGTAACTTTTTAGTACAGTGTATGATCTGGTCACGAACGGATGTACGTGTGTAAAATAGAAGGATTTTATAGTTTTAATGGACCCGTATGAGGCCAAACAGTTCTTACGGTGGTGATAGTTTGAAAGTATAAGGAATGTAGTATTGAACAAGAGAAAATAAAACAGTAAATTTGAACCAGCAGTAAAGACTCAAACCAGTTATATACGGGGATCCGTTACAGTAAGAACTTATCCTCCACGGAAAAAGTAAGAACTTTATCCTCCCCTGCAAAAGCTTCACCTCTTCAGTAAACCTGCTGCATCGACGACTTCAACGGACGAAAAGGACAACTTCTACGGACGGAAAGGAACACTTTTATGGATGAAAGGGATACGTGCAGCGGTGAATTGAAGACGGTTTGGCGGTAAAGGCAGCAAGAAGACGAACAAAGGATAACAAAAATGGAGGGAAACGATGCTACTCTGCACGGCAAGGATAAAGAGGAGCAGATTGATATCCTTCAAAAGGTAATTCAGGAATACAAGGAAATCATAGAAAGGGAAGCAGAACAAGGTGCTGTTAGTAACGAACTAAAAGATTCATTGCAAATCAAGCAGAAAATTCTCGACGAACTGTTAAGCAATGAAGATGTTGATACAGATTTAGCCAGACGTTCTGACAGAGCGCGAGTTCCCACTGAAAAGATGCTAGCATACCGTGAAGATGAACAGTGCAAACGAGCAAAGAAACTTGTTAGCTTGTATGAACAGTGGAAAGCCCAAGCTCGTCAAACACGCAATGAACTCAAATCTGAGCTAGCTGAAAAATGCCTAACATCCCTTATAGACAACTTGGAAATAAGGAAAATGGATATCATGAATGTGTATGAAGAATTGAGAAAGCACGGCACGCCCGATACTGAGCTAAGGTGTAAAGTTGATGCTTGTGCAGCGGTGACGATTGACATTGTCAAAATCTTGAACGAAAGACTGACTGAAGTAAATGGAGAATATGATGCAGAATATGAAGGGCAGCGTTTGCATGAGCTGCTTAAGCATGACTATGCGCGGTCCATTTATGGCTCCACTGCTTCAATACTGACTGGCAGTCATCGTTCCACGCACTCAAGTGTTGCAGCCAAGCGAGCAGAAGCAGCGGCGGAGTTAGCTGCTAAGGAGGCTGAATATAAGGTGCTAATGGAAGAAAAGAAACAGAAGGAAAAAATTCGTGTTTTAGAAGAAGAACACAGAAGGGAATTAGAAAAGCACAAGGCCGAATTAGAACAATTACGAGCTGAAAAAGACTTGAAAGCTGCCCAAGCCAGACTTGAAGCATACAACAGAGAAGTGAAAGAGGAGTCTGATGCCCAGTCTTTTCAGTCATGTCATGATCCTATGCCACACAACTCTATTCCCCCTGCCATAACGCACCCTTACACGGCTGTCACTCCATCTCCTGCCATCGATGTATCCTGCCTAGCCCAAGCCGTTCAGGACAGCATTGCTATTAACAGACTTCCAATGCCAGAGCCCACAGTGTTTAATGGCAATCCAATTGACTTTGTTGAGTGGAAGGCTTCATTCACATCACTTATAGATAGAAAGAACATCCCCACTACCGATAAGCTGCACTACCTCAAGAGATATGTAGGTGGCTCAGCTCACAAATGCATAAAAGGGACTTTCTATCGTAGCGACAGTGAAGCTTACAGTGATGCATGGAACAAGCTCAATCAGAGGTACGGCCAGCCGTTTATCATTCAAAAGGCCTTTAGGGAAAAGTTATCCAACTGGTCAAAAATACAGTCTAAAGATGCTGAAGGACTGAGAGATTTCTCAGATTTCTTAAATGCTTGTCTGCAGGCCATGCCCCATGTAAAAGGCTTAAACATCTTAAACGACTGTGAGGAAAATCAGAAGTTGATGCGGAAACTGCCAGAGTGGATAGCCTCACGATGGAACCGGCAAGTGACAGCACGTCTCACGGAGGGAAAGGATTTCCCTAGCTTCAAGGACTTTGCCAAGTTCATGTCAGTGGAGGCCGAAACTGCCTGCAATCCAGTCACCTCTTTCCTCGCTCTCCATCCAGCAGAATCCTGTCAAGACAAGTGGAGCACAAGGGAAGGCAAAAGAAACAAAGCCAGTGCCTTCAACACACATACAGTGGTGGAAAATAATAAGCATACATCAACAAACGAAAAGGTCAAGCCCCCCTGCATGCTATGTCAGAATGTCAGTCACCAGCTTTGCAAATGTCCAGACTTCATGAAAAGAAAACTGGAATATAGAAGAGCGTACATCAAAGACAACAGACTGTGTTATGGATGTCTAAAACCTGGTCACAGCGCAAAGGAGTGCAGGCACCGCCACACATGTGACTCATGCAAAAGACGACATCCCACATGTCTTCATGATGACAACTACGGAAAAGGTCAAGACAAAGATTCAGCACAACGCAGTACAACGAACCCAACACCTGCTCTGTCCCTCAACGTCACCAGCCAAGGTCAGTCAGAAAACACCTCCATGATAGTGCCGGTGTGGGTGTCTAACGAAAAGAATCCATCCAGAGAAAAACTTGTGTACGCCTTGCTGGATACACAAAGTGACACAACATTCATCGAGCAAGATGTGTGTACAGAGCTGCAGCTGACTACTTGCCCAGTTAAACTGAAACTCACTACCATGATGGGTGAAAATATGGTCTTTAAAAGTGAACGCACATCTGGTCTGCGAGTGAGAGGATTCAATTCCACTGTGCACATCAAACTGCCTCCCGCATACACCAAAGACTGCATACCTGTGAACAAACAACACATACCAACACACGAAACGGCAAAAAGATGGCTACATCTCACGGCAATAGCAGACCAAATACCGCCCCTCCTTAGTTGCGAGGTGGGGCTACTGATAGGCTACAATTGTCCAAGGAGTCTTGTATCGAGACGGGTCATAACAGGAAAGGATGATGAACCCTTCGCCATTCTTACCGACTTAGGGTGGAGTATTGTTGGCTTTTCTGCACCTCACTCTGATTCGCACATGTCAAACAGTCACTGTCACCGAGTAACTGTGAAGGAGCTGCCTGCAGTGACTCCAATGGATGCAATCAGAATTCTGGAGACTGATTTCAGAGACATTCAAAGTGATGACAAAACAGTCTCGCAAGAGGATTTGATGTTTCTTGACAAATTAAAGGAAAACATAAAGACAAACGAACATGACATTATGAAATGCCCCTCCCCTTCAGAGAGAGACCGTGCTTACCTGATAACAAGCAGCTTGCTGCCGTGAGGCTCAGTCACCTGAAAAGGAAGTTCATTGCAAATGAAAGTTACAAGAACGACTACATTAACTACATGAAAGACATCATTGAAAGGGGTGACGCAGAAGAGGTAAGCGCAGAAGGCACGTCTGGAGAAAAATGGTACATACCTCACCATGGTGTTTATCACCCCAAAAAGCCTGAAAAGCTGAGAGTAGTTTACGACTGCTCGGCAAAGTACAAGGGAATTAGCCTCAATGAACACCTTCTCCCAGGCCCAGACATGATTAACAGTCTCACAGGTGTTCTCATTCGTTTCCGCCAGCATCACATTGCTATGATGTGTGACATTGAAAAGATGTTCCACCAGTTCCATGTCTCAGAGAAGGACCGTGACTACCTACGCTTCTTATGGTGGAAGAATGGCGATGTAAGCACACCTCCCGAAGAATTCAGGATGAAGGTCCATCTGTTTGGAGCCGTGTCTTCACCAGGATGTGCGAATTATGGACTAAAGCAGCTCGCCAAAGAACACAGTCACACACACCCATTAGGATCACAGTTCATTGCCAGAGACTTTTATGTTGACGATGGCATCACTAGTGTTGAGTCTGTTGAAAGGGCCATTCAGATAGCAAAGGAGGCACGTGAGCTGTGTGCAAAGAGAGGCTTACGCCTTCACAAATTCGTGTCCAATAGCTGTGCTGTTCTCCAGAGCATCCCCTCAACAGAGCACGCTATAGACATTAAAGCAAAGGATCTCAGATTCAATGACGCAGCCTTAGAGAGAGCATTAGGAATATACTGGAGCATCGAGAGTGACTGTTTCACCTTCAAAGTCGCACCAAAGAACCAGCCCGCAACACGGCGCGGCATCCTGTCATCTGTTGCCTCCATATATGACCCGCTAGGCTTCGTAGCTCCGTACCTTCTTAACGGAAAGAAAATTCTCCAGGACATGTGCCATCAAGGAACAGGATGGGATGACCTAATTCCAGAGCAGTTGAAGCCACGGTGGGAGAAATGGCAAGATGACCTTGTTAAGATGGAAAAGATACGCGTAGCTCGCTGCTACCAGCCAGCTGGCTTTGGAAAAGTGATCAAAACAGAGCTACATCACTTCTCAGATGCAAGCACCACAGGCTACGGCCAATGCACATACCTAAGACTGAAGAACGAAAGAGAAGACATTCACTGTGTTCTTCTCATGGGAAAGGCACGCGTCTCGCCACAGAAGGTCACAACTATACCCAGGTTAGAGCTTACCGCAGCAGTTGTCTCAGTCACAGTGAGCAATATGCTCAAAGAAGAATTACTGTAATGTAGAAGAGTTCTTTTGGACAGATTCAAAAGTTGTCTTAGGCTACATAAATAATGATGCTCGCCGCTTTCACACCTTTGTAGCAAATAGGGTGCAGAAAATTCGTCATGCCTCAGACCCCAAGCAATGGTTCTATGTACCAACTGACGAAAACCCAGCAGACTATGCATCTCGAGGGAAAACAGTAGATGAGCTACTTTCTTCTGATTGGTTCACTGGCCCTAGCTTTCTGTGGAAAAGGGAGATCGAAATGCCAACAGAGGTGCCTTCAGAGCTGCCTGTCGGTGACCCAGAGGTTAGAAAGGCTCAGACATTTCAGACAAAGACCTCAGAACAAGTTGACCTTGTAGACAGACTGAATAAGTTCTCATGCTGGTCTCGGGCAGTCAAAGCAGTGGCACGGCTCATACGGCGTGCAAGAAAGGTAAAATCATGTGACCTCTCATCAGTTAGTGAAAGACAGAGTGCAGAGCAGCTCATCATCAAAGACATGCAAAGTCAAACATACGGAGAAGAGATAAAGCTACTAAGCAAAGGACATCAGCTACCAAAACAAAACAAGCTGTATCACCTCGATGTTTTCCTAGATGCAGAGGGTGTGCTCAAGGTGGGAGGTAGGCTCAGCCGCTCATCTTTCCCTAACACATTCAAGCACCCAACAGTCATTCCTCAGGGACATCACGTGACGAGTCTGATCATCGCCCACCATCATGAAAGAGTGAAACATCAGGGCAAAGGCTTCACCATCAATGAAATCAGGTCCAATGGCTATTGGATCTGTGGACTGAGCAGAGCAGTGGCAACCTACATCCGTCACTGTGTGACATGTCGAAGGCTGAGAAGGCCTGTTGAAAGCCAAAAGATGAGTGACCTGCCTGTCGAACGAACAGAACCCACCCCACCATTCACATACTGTGGGATGGACTGTTTTGGTCCTTTTTGGACTAAGCAAGGGCGAAAAGAAGAAAAAAGGTATGGGTTGCTCTTCACCTGTTTCTGTTCTAGAGCCATTCATATTGAAATGTTAGAGGACATGTCCACAGACACATTCATTAATGGACTGAGATGCTTTATTGCTTTAAGAGGTGCAGTGCGACAAATTAAGTGTGACCAAGGCACTAACTTCATTGGTGCAAAAAATGAATTGAATGCTGCATTGCAAGAGTTGGACATGAATAGGCTGAATACATTTCTCACAGAAAAGCAGTGCGACTTTGTCATGAATGCACCTCATGCCAGCCATGCAGGGGGTGTGTGGGAACGACAAATAAGAACTGTGAGAAGCGTTCTCAACGCCACTCTGCTACTCTCCCCTGGTAGGCTTAATGATTCTTCACTGCGCACCTTCTTTTATGAGACCATGGCTATTGTGAACAGCCGTCCACTCACAGTTGACGCTCTGAACAGCCCCAACAGTTTAGAGCCACTTACTCCTAACCACCTCATCACTATGAAATCCACCACAGCCTTGCCTCCACCTGGCAAATTTGAAAGAGAGGATCTTTATGGACGAAAGAGGTGGCGCCAGGTGCAGTACCTGACCGAACAGTTTTGGAGTAGATGGAAAAAGGAGTACCTCCACAGCATCACAGCAAGACAGTGCTGGCATGGCACTAAAAGGAACCTACAGGTCGGTGATGTAGTGATGGACGCTGAGGACACTTTACCACGAAGCAAATGGAGACTTGGGACAGTGACTGAAGTCATTCAAGGCAAAGATGGACTTGTGAGACGGGCCAAAATCTTGTTTGGAGAGAAGGAGCTGAACCACAAAGGAGAGCGCACCATCAGGACCTCTTTGGAGCGCCCTGTCCAGAAATTAGTTCTATTGCTAGAAGCTGTTTAGGCACTATGCAGTTATGAAATGCAATATAGTTTTCTGTGTGGTGTAGCCATATATATTTGAAGGGTTATCCCTATAAGTTGAAATTGTGTGTTTTAAATGTTTCCATTTTGGAAAAACACTAGAATTTGGTGGGAGTGTAAATAACCCCATGAAGGTATAATTCATTTTTAGTTTAATTTGTACTTATTTGCATAATTGTGAACACGGAATTAGTTTAAGAATTTTATACAGGCCTTATGCCATTCATTTTCCTATAGACTTTTATTTTGACAACGGTAAGAAATGTTAATCATACTTCACTTTGTTAGCGTGTAACTTTTTAGTACAGTGTATGATCTGGTCACGAACGGATGTACGTGTGTAAAATAGAAGGATTTTATAGTTTTAATGGACCCGTATGAGGCCAAACAGTTCTTACGGTGGTGATAGTTTGAAAGTATAAGGAATGTAGTATTGAACAAGAGAAAATAAAACAGTAAATTTGAACCAGCAGTAAAGACTCAAACCAGTTATATACGGGGATCCGTTACAAGTAGATTCAATTTCCCGCATTCTGGTGCATTTTACATTCAAAATGATCTCCCTCTTTCATTGTTTTTCCTTGGAGCCGGCATGGTCTGCAATTACTGACTACTATTATGTTTTGGTGTAATACACAGAGGACTGACACTGACAACTTTTTTGGCACTTTATTTTCTTTTAATGAGAGCAAAATATGAGGATTTAAAAAATCAAAGAGTGAATTAGAAAAGAATGAGGTAAATTTGAGGCAACATATAGCCCTATTTTAATGTCATGCAACAAAAAATCTCTTGAAAAAAAAGTTATGAGGAAACATAAAATACGTACCTAGGCTACTCAGAGCCTATTACAACCAAACTTAGCCCTCTTCAGTGCCCTGCAGAACATAACACTATAACTCAATACAACCTTACAACCTGTTAAAGACTTGCTTTTACTATCTCCATCCTTTCCCCAAAATTGTTGATTTCCCTTTTTTTGTCCTTTCATTAAATGTTCTATATCTTCTCCTATAATCATATTTCTCCCCTATTATCTGTATCATACCTACAGCAGGATTTTTACAGGTAGAACAAAAGTAAGAGATCATACAAAGGCTCCAAAAGTGTGACCTCTTTTGTCATTTGCAGACACAAATGACTGGCAAATCTCCCCTAAGTCAAGTTTGTCAAGATGCTCCTGGTGACTGTGGCAAACAGCCACATTGTTCAAGCGCTTTTGAGACATTGAAGAGCAGCCACGTCTTAAGCCTTCTCAAGGCACTAAAACTTCTCTCAGCTTCTGCTGAGGAGCATGGCACAACAAGAAGAAGCCTGACCAACACTTCTACTTGAGTGAACAAACCTCGAACCTCTGGCAGCATAGCTCTCAGGGTATCCACCACTTCACTGACCGTGCTGCAGGGATACTGAAGTTTGAACATTGCCAGCTGTACCTCCAAAGAATGCTGGTGTAGTTCTGGGTAAGAACTGACCACATCCACATCCTCCACCTTTCCAGTTATTAACACCCTTTCCAGTATGTTGAGTGTTTGGAAGCTGCTCTGGTCAAAGTGCTTTGTCAACTGGACCTCAACTACATCCAACATTTTAAAGAATTCTATTCTGTAGAACTCCTCAGGGGAAGTAGGTCTAAATGCAGGTGCATTTCCTGTGAAGTGCTTTGGGGGTCTCCGGATATGAGGAGTCTGGATAGCCTCAATGTCCAACTCCTGGATCATATCACAGGCTTGGGTATATATACGATGAAATGTTTCATCAGATCTCTTTACTTGAATTGTGTTTTTCACACAATCAACTGCAGCCAGCATCCCTGAGACACTCACTGTCTTGCTCTGAAGGGAGCGGTTGAGACATTCAAGTTCTTTTAGAACTTCAAGGGCCATAATCAGGCTGAGCAAAATGTGCCCCTTCTGAAACCTCTCCAGAAGCCCCCTTGCAGTTATGCAAGTGTCAGAGGAACCAGATGCCATTTCCTCAAGACTGACCAAAATCTTTTCATATTGATCTACAACTGCCTGGATATCTACCACCCTCATGAGCCATCGTGTGGGGCAGAGGGGCCTCAGAGTTCTGAAACTCCCTTCTTCTGACTGGGCAACCTCCTTAAATATTGTCTTATATTTCCCAGATAGATGGTACAGGTTGCCAAGTTTGTGGACTAAATCCAGCGCATCAGACACAATAGTGCTTGTGCTACAGGCTGTCTGGGTCACCAGATTAATGCAATGAGGACCACAATGAACGTAGAGAGCAAGAGGCTGTGTTTCCTTTATGACTGCCTGAACGCCTTTAGCTCCACCTGCCATATTGGCTGCCCCATCATAGCTCTGCCCGCGAAGGCAGGATAAGGGCAGGTTCAATCGAAGGAGGACATCAGTTGCCATCCGAGCCAACTCTTTCCCTGTTGTTGAGGAGACTTGATAGAGGCCTACAAAGTCCTCATGAGGTAGCAAATCACTATCTACATAGCGTAGGCATATGGCCTCTTGTTCATTCCCAGACAAATCTTGTACTTCATCAATTATGATGGAGTACATGAGTGTGGACACCTCATGTATTTCCTTTGATATTTTTCGCACAACGGAGTTGCCCATAATATTTAGCATCTCATTCTGCACTTCTGGACTTGTGTAATGGTTACAGGGCTTACTGAGCCAACGCTTTAGAACATCATCCTCTGCTCTAAGCTTTAGTAGCTGAACAAAGTTTCCCCCATCACTCTCATGTCCACGTAATGCTAGACCTTGATGAGCAAGGAAACGAACTGATTGTATTATTTTCAGCAAGCATGATCTGGCCTCTCTTTGCTGCTGCATCTTAACTGATGATAACTGCGTTTCAATGCTTCTGTGAAGGTGTGTGTGTGTTGTGATTGCAACTTTGTGTGCGTGACTGTTTTCATGTGCTCGAAATTTCTCAATGGCTTTTTTCCAGTTTTTAAAACCAGAAACCACAAAGGCTAGATCAGCATTTTTAGCAAGGGGGCTTACTTGCCTTTTGAATGCTTCTTTACAATAGAAACAAACCCCCCCCCCCCCCCCCCCCCAGCATTTGGCACATAATGAACCCAAGGAAAGTCCCTAAACCATTTTTCCTGAAAGGTAAGAGTCTTGTTCAGCAGATGCTGGGGGGGAAGGACTCTTGGGTCAGGTTGATTTGGCTTGTGGTACACATCCTCTCCGTCATCTCTCTCAGACTGGCTCCTCTCACCCTCGTCTCTCTCAGACTGGCTCCTCTCTGGCTCCTCTCACCCTCGTCTCTCTCAGACTGGCTCCTCTCGCCCTCGTCTCTCTCAGACTGGCTCCTCTCGCCCTCGTCTCTCTCAGACTGGCTCCTCTCACCCTCGTCTCTCTCAGACTGGCTCCTCTCACCCTCGTCTCTCTCAGACTGGCTTCTCTCGCCCTTGTCTCTTTCAACATCCCTCTCTCTTGCATCTCTCTCAGAATGGGTCTCTCTCTCTTCGCTCTCAATGTTTCCCTCTCTCTCTTCCCTATCTAATGTCTCCTGTTCCTAGAAATTAAAATAAGAATGAAATTGTCTATTCATTTCATTATTCATTTTCATAATTTCACAGTAAACTTAAGGCATGCTAGTTTATGCCTTTGCAATAGTTGGTATACATATACTGAGGCACTGGGCATTTGTCACGAACTTGAAAACACAAGGTAGTAGGACTCAAATGCACGACCCCAGGAGACAGAGGTAAAGTATAAAAAAATACTTTAATTTTCAAAATGGTCACAAAAAAGGATCAACACTCCTGACAAGGTAAAAGTACAAATCAAAAAGTATCAACGGAAAATCACTCATAACATGAGGAACCAAACTGAAATCACTCATAACATGAGGAACCAAACTGAAAATCACTCATAACATGAGGAGCAAAACTGAAAATCACTCATAACATGAGGAACAAAACTTACTAGAAACTCAGGAGCATGAATCAGGCTTTTGAAAAATTAGCAAACACTCTGGTACATAGGCTTAAGTACAAAATAAAACAGGAAATGGTAAATGAGACATGACATGAAACACCGTGACTAGACTAGACATGACGTAAATAACATGAAAACCTGACTTGACATGAAATGATAGACATAATAAATAAACATAACTAACAAATTTAACGAGACACAACAGCATTAGAAGATTTTGAAAATATTAAAGTCCCAATAAGCAATGTGAAATTTTCCTTAACTACTTGTCACCTTTCAGCACTCACCTCAGCAACAGAGCTGTCTCCCCTGCACCTGCATGCTGACCCTGCCTCTGACGCACTCTCAATCTCAACCGCCTACATCAGGAGACATTGAGCATTGTTTCATATTGTTTTTCTCTAATAGAACATTTAACATAGAAATACAATCAACGTATTAGCAATGGAATGGCTGTTAAAAGAAATGGAATGGCTAAAACAAAACTGCTAGTGCGATATATATATATATATATATATATATATATATATATATATATAGCTGATCTAGCTCATATTTGGTTGATTCCAACGTGCAGTAGGTGGGCGCTGCGCTGAAGGATCTTTGTGACTGACTAGCTAGTATGCTAATTATATTGCTAATATTGCTAGCTAGTATGCTAATTATATTGCTAATATAGACAGAGAATGTCTCATAAGGGTGCTAACATTCTTATTAGAAAAGCTGGCTGTGTTTGACCATGTTGATATGGGTAATCCCCTACTGATAAAGTGGAACGGATTTGTTTGTGAAGCAATGGAAAGAACGCTGGACTAGTAGAGCAGTCATGCACTCATATTTTTGATGGCAAATGTGGGGGGGTCCATACGACTTTTTTTCAAGGGTGGGGGGGACGTGTCCCCCCCCAATACTATTGTGGCGACGCGCATGTGTATATCGCCTCCCTAGACATCGCTCCAGCTTTCATGTTCGGAGGTGTGAGACACTGTACCGACTCTGAAATACCTGGAAAGTTTGTTCTTAGTCTATATATTGAATGGTAATAATGATAGACTTTATGTATTGAACAGATTCAAAATCAAAGCTGACAGAACTAGATACAGACAGAATAGGAATCAGTGTAGAAAAATGTTGCTCTGTTGCTGCAAAATGAAAACTTTGTTGATTATGTGTTCCAACTAGCCACTGGAATCAGATAATTAATATAAGTTAAAGTTCAATTAGTTTGAATATAGTTTAACTTTTTATATATTAAAATGTTTCAAATTGTTTCTCATATCAACACATTTGGTCGCCTTAGACTTTAATTTAATTCAGAGAGTTAATTATAATTTATCATTGAGAATACTTTAAGTTTCCTGAAACCAATCTTATAAAAAAGAAAATTACTAAAGCTCTAAGCTCCCTGGTAAATGCAAGGATCAATATATTCTAATATATATACTTCAATATGTGTGTTTTTTGAGTGCAACATTTTAACAGTAGATCAAAATAAATGGCACCATATCAACAATTATAACAAATAAAATAAAGTTACTAAGTGTAGGAAAAGCACTTTATCAATCTTATGTTTATGTTATTATTGTCATTAAATGAATTGACTAATTCCTTAACACTGGGTGTCTGTATGGTGTTGGGACTGCTGAACTTGTCTCCACGTTCTTTAAATAAGTATTTACTTATCCACATTGATAATTGTTGTTTGCTTTAGAGTTGTAATTCAAAATGAATTCTTACATTAAATGGGGTAATAAAATAATGTGAATAAATTACTTTTACATGATAATTGTGTTCAAAACGTTAGAACTTTTAGAACTAGAAGAAGTGTGCATTTTGAGGTGTCTTAACGCTCCTGTAATGAACCTATCTTTGTATCCCTTTCTCGGCAGAGCTGGTTCAAATGGTGTATTGATTAGAATCTGATTCGTGCAAGTCCATTTTTTTTGACTGACTTTAGTTCTAATGTTAATTTGAGTTTTACTTCAATCCATAAGTAAATCTTTAAAGTGACCCTACATTTCTCATGATGGTGGATTAGTGGTTCAACATTTTTTTCTAATATTTCGATTTCACCAATAGGCCAAAGGTAAAGAAAGACATTGATGACCTTGTGTCCCTTTATGTTAGTACGTGGTTCCATTTTGTCTATGGCCTTGGACGGCTCCACTTCCCAGTAAGACGCTCAGTTGTGCCCCTGCTAGGGACCGGCGGAGTCTCAGAGTTTCTATGCTGCTCTACTTGCAATGACATTCATGGGTCTGGTCCGAGAATGGCAACCATTTCCTGTTTCCACAGAGGGTGACACTCCTCAACTACGCCTCCTCCAAAGACTCGGCAGGCACACGAACAATACAGCCGTTGATAATGTCCCACATGGGTCTGCTCCCCCCCACTGGCCCATGAACTGAAAGCATGACATCTGCTTTAAAGACTTGGAAGCTGCGCTCTCACATCAGCACCAACCTCGGGTCAGGCAGATGAGACTATCGGCTTCACTTAGGGCATTTTGGTTCAGATACATGACTCTCGTTACCGCAGAGTGGTTTTATTTTTAAGGCTATTCACACTGCTATGCATATGATGCCTGCTTGATGGTGAGCTGTTAAAAAACCCTAATATTTCTTTGTATTGATAAAAACAGGCCTAAGGTCAGGGGCCTCTTAATGTCTAGTGTTGCTCCTCACACTTGGCTTGGACTGGGAATCGTAGGGTTGCCGGTTCAAGTCCCCAAACAGACTTGAAATATGGAAAGTGGACTGCTTCTTGGAGAGGTCCCAGTTCACCTCCTAGGCCCTGCTGTGGTGCCCTTGAGCAAGGCACCGGACACCTCCAAACCCCCCTCCCCATTGCTCCCCGGGCGCTGCACAATAGCTGCCCACTGCTCCTAGTACTAGGATGGGTTAAATGCAGAGGACCAATTTCACTGTGTGTGCTCTGCTGTGTGCATGTATGTGACAATAAAGAGGGTTTCATCCTCTGATTCTGATTCTATCACATTGTGTTTACATTATAGATACTGCTTCCACCCAGTAAAATTGAAGATTGCACGAAAGTCAGGCTCCAATACAACCATTCTGTTCAGCTCTGTTTCAATTCATAGATTCTCATCTTACAAACACAATTAGTTCTTATTATTTCCTAAGGTTACGTCACCTTAAATGGGAGTAATGCAAACTGGTTTTCAAATTTAGGGTTTTGATTTTGTTTGACATTTCTCAGCAATAATACCCTCAGACTCCCAATATCCTCCATGCTATGCCATTAGTAATAAGACAGATGCGAAGGGGATGCAGCTCTGCCTCCTGATATGCTCTGGTCTTAAATCCATTTTTGCATTATATTTGTTTCTCACCATTGAGTTTGTAACATGCTGCACACAGGTGATACTGATCCTGAGTTATTATCACATATGTCACACTGAGTAACATACTGTATGTAAGAAAAGGGAGGGAAGAGTCAATTATATTTAGTCATCTATTTGGTTAAACCTATGTTTTATGGAAGCGAAAATCTATTTCCTGGTAAACTAATACTCTTTATCAAACAAATGAATACAACATTTAGAATCTTTGTGACTAGCTCACCTTTAACTACAATAACATTTATCTTCTCTGGACTGATAGTATATGATTCTTGCATGTTAAATGACTAACACAAACTTTCTAAATACGCATGTGCATGTGTCAGGAAGGCTCCTAAAGCAATCTGAGGGGCCTGTCCTTTTTTTGAATTCAATGATAATGTGCTAATCCAATTCTTTGAGTTGTCATCTATCAGAAAACATCCCTATCAGGTGGGGTGCCGATAATCAGGACTGCTCTCAAGGCCAAGGGTCAGACAGAAAGGGTCCACACTGTCCGGGTGCAGAGGGCCCCCCCAACCACCTGCAAGGAAGCACGAGGAGATGAGGGGTTTCTTCTCTTCACATTCTGCTCGGTGGGCTCCAGCAGACAACGCTGCAGGACGAGGCTGGGTTCGGAGGTCGGATTCGGAGGTCGGGTTCAGAGACCAGTTCGGAGGCTTCTATAATACGAGGATCCATGTTTTCTTGGAGGAATATATTGTTTTAATCTCTCCTATCACGGGGGGGGACACCTGGATGCGCCACATGGAATACGCAGTGGCACTGCTCTCACTATTGATAGCAGGAGGAATACAGGCGGATGAGCCTCTGTTTCACTGAAGGGGTCAACTACAGAGCTCATTGAATGAGCCACACAAAAGAGCAATTGGGGGGGGTTAAAAGAAGGCTTTCGCTCTGATGAAGAAGAGTTTTAATCAATCAGCACCTCAGTGCTAATCTACAGTATCAGGATGCCTTTACACACCAGACACTCAGAATGGTTTCATAAAGAGAGGAGGAGAACAAGTCGGAGAGACTTCTTATTTTTCCAGCTCTCGTACAAAGATGAACTCTGAATTGAATGAACAGTTTCCAGAAGTACAATGAATGATTGTTTCTATATTTCCAATGACCAAACATAGTGCTGATTAATATATTTTGTCAGATCAGGTTACACTTTCAAAGTAAAAATATGTTTTCTGATTATATGATATTGAATGATAAGATATTTCTAACATTATCACAGATAATGTTAATATAATCTAAAAATCAGACTTACCAACACTACTCTTTCTACATGTTCTATGCACATACAGTACTACAATTAAAGTACTGGATAGAATTGTAAGTTTAGAAAACTAAAACCAATGTATGTATAATCATTTATATAACAATCACATAGCATAATTGTTCCCCCAATTAGAAAAAGATAATCTTAAAAATGGATATTCCATATTCAACAATAGATAAACAAAAACCCTTTCAAAGTACCATAAGTACATTTTTGGCTAAATATGGCCAATAAAAAGTAATTGATTGAGTTAATTTGGTACAGATCAGCTGTAGCATTTACAATGATACATTTATCTATGAATTCAAGTTTTAAGAATGCTTAATCCTTCCATTCCACAGTTTGCCTTTTCTTTTTGAGAATTGTTTAACATTTCCTTTTCAGATTTTGAAATGACATTGATTTGATAAGCTTTACTTCTTTGACTGATACTGTAGATTAGCGGTGTGAATGGGGTTATTTTGAGGGCACAGCAAATTTACACTGTTATACAAGCTGTTCACTGACTACTTTACATTGGACCAAAGTGTCATATCTTCAGTGTTGTCCCAAGAAAAGATATAAATATTTACAAAAATGTGAGGGGTGTACTCACTTTTGTGAGATTGATGGGGGGGAATCGTGAGCTCGTAGCAGAGAAATTGGCTCTGGAGAAATGCCTGGAAGGTTCTGATCAACCTTTCTGGTGTGGACTGCCCATTATGCCAGGAGGGCTATCATACAGGCCTGGGACCCAGAACGCAAAGCCTCTTTCTCCTCAGTAAGGTAAAGAGGGAGATTCCTACAACCCCTGACACCATCATCCTGGCATCTTGTGTTGTCGCTGCAGTCACTTTGAATGACAAGGCCAGTATCAACAACAAGCCAATAGCAGTCACAACTCTTTACTCATCCCTGGAGACAACGTATGCCTTTCAACTTGGTATTTGTCTTTAATGATGAACTCAAAGAAACATTTCTCCTACATGTAGATTTATCAGCTGTTTGCTGTGGAGGTGGTCATCATCCAAGCAGTTGTCCGTTTGAAGATCCCCCTTGCCCTACGTTTTCACCTGTTGTTCCATGTTTTCTGCATCAAAACGGTCAACTTCATCTCCCTAGTTTCTGCACCTCCGCCTCATTTCATAGACAACCACCCTACCTACAAGGTCCATCCTCCCCTTGACTCACACCTAGGCCATAGTTTCTAATCCAAAGGAAACATTTTTGACCATTAGAAAGAATTGTGCCAACAAGTGCCTCAGAACATGTAAGATTTACAGATTTCCAGTTGTTTTCCCTTAGGCAGCGTTGAGTTTAAAATTAATATTCTATATATTGTGTGAAGGTATTACACGTCATCTATCAAATGTAAATAATGTAAATGTCCTTAACATCAAATTAAACCTTACTCACTGCTTCCCATAACTTTGGAAACTTTAAGACCCCTCATTAGAATTTAATGTGTTGTTGTAGAGTATGGGTTTATGATTGGCCCCTTACTTGGTAAGTGTTTAAAACATAAAATAACACGACTGGCATTTACATCTATGGTCAGAAGTAAAGATAATGGTTTTGTAACTACCAGAAACCTGCAGGTCTGCAGCAACTATTATTACTTTAATTGAACTGTTCATTAAAATATTAGACTGCACTGTACGAATTGTATTGTGTTATTCTATATTAGCTTGTTTTATGTTTATTTTATTCGCTATGCTTTTTTAATGACTGTTTTTAAATGCCAATTTAAAATGTGTTTCTGCTGCACTACTGTAATGTTTAAATGTGTGTAAAGCACTTTGAGTTGCCTTGTGTTGAAAGGTGCTGTATAAATAAATGTGCCTTGCTTTCCACCTTTACCATAGAAGATTATTTGAGCCGTTTACTTATCTACAAATAAATCACTTTGTCAAGGTTCTGTACTTTGGGCGACACAGGATCATCTGGGGGCGTAGCCACGTATCAATGTGTTGTATTGCATTTCATGATGCAATCTGCATCATGCTTACCACCAGTGGCGTCATTAGGCCTATTTTAGGGGGGCTTCAGCCCCCCTTAAATATTCTTAAGCCCCCCTAAATAATTTTATGTTCATTTATTATTATTATTATTTTTTTTTTTTAAATGCCAACAAATTCAATACAATGTGGCCAGAATATGAGTTCACATAAATAATCATACAACCAGTCATTATTAACTTAAATATGATCATAAATCTTAGTTTCCCTATAGTGAAAGGTAGAGAGTCGCCCACATCACTGAAATCCAGTCCACGTTTTCACTGCAACCTAAGTTGCACTCGTCTCTGCATCTAGGTACCCGCAGCATGTACCGGGAGCGGAGCACACAGAACCGACTAGAGCAGCATTAGGAGAAGAACGTGAACAAGAATGGATATACGAAATTTTTTCAAGAGAGTAATTATTGATCACTGCTGTTGGTGACAATAAGTTAGCTCCAGCCCCCCAGCTAACAACAGAAAGTCCCATGTAATTAATGAACGAAATGCTCCCTGTTTGAGCAAAGATTTTGCAGTGTAGATGCAGGGCTACTAAAAGGCATCCAAGCATGCAGTCCGAAATCTGAGAACTTCTTGAGTGAATCACACTTGAATGAACTTGCAAAACACTAGAGCATTGACCTGAAAACAGAGGAGGTTCTGGTGGCCAGAAACTTTCTTGCCCGGAAAACAGAGGCTGGATGTTCACCCAAAGATATGTTGACTGTGCACAACCTCCTTGATTCAGACATGTTTCCCTCCCTGAAGGCAACCATCCAAGTTGCTTTAACAGTGCCTGTAAGCAGCTGCTCGTGTGAAAGGTCCTTTAGTGTACTGCGCCGGCTGCACTCCTGGCTACGCCAAACAATGGGTCAGAAAAGACTTCACAGTCTTGCAGTCATGTCAATTGAAAAAGACGCACTTCAGCACCTAAATCACAATAGAGTGATAGACGCCTTTGCTACCCTTAAAAACAGACGACATTCTTTGATGCTTCCACCCACCAAGTAACTGCCAATTGTAGGCATGTTATTTTAAAATGTACTTAGTGAGAACACAGTGCTCTTTTTTTTGCATAGTTTTGGATAATACATGTGGGCTGTTAATGAATAAGAAGCATTGGTTAAATACCGCACTGTAACTATGTGATTGTTCTTTTTTTGTTGTTGTTAATGCTGTGAACATACAGTACTTCCTGTGTTTGTTGTTGTACTGTATTAAAGATGTAATGGTGGCCCGAAACATTTACACAGTAAAGGATCTGTTAAATCTGTCCAAAAAGTGTAAGGCAATTTCTCAGTTTTTGTTAGCTGTTTGTGAAATTAAACGTTCGCTCACATCCTGTGCATCTCCTGGGGGCTTAGCCCCCCCTGTCCTTAAAACCTAGTGACGCCCCTGCTTACCACAATGCTAAAAACACTGTTTAGATTATTTAATTAAACTAATTAATGATTAAAATGTCATAGTTAAAATAAATTAAAACTAGGAATTGAGATACGTATGTGATTTTTTGTAACCCCGTCTCATGTTGCTTTAATAAATGGTAATGATTCCCACTACATAATCTATATGTTATATTGACCAATTCAGAAAATACAACATAATTTGCATGTATGCAATGTAACAACATACCACAAGGCAAAATAGAGAGCCAAAATGACCAAATATGATTTTTTAAAATGTTGTTACAAGGTGCAATAAACACTTAAAAAAGTGACTATTATTTGTTGTGTCAGGCTTTACAGGGATAAAGTAGCGAATGGAACGTAATGTGACTGATTACAGTACTTGAGTGAATGTGATGAACATATCTTTGCCTTAGAAATGATTAACCTGCAATCCCTGCAGGCACAGTTTTGTTTAGATGCGCGCGCTCCCGGCGGGTCCACGCGCTACACAACACGCCCATAAATATATGAATACGGGTTAACCACACATGCTGCATGTTTGTTGCAACTGCATGCATCATAGACTTTATCTGGTATACATTTGCCTCTTTTTAAGAAGTTTCTAGACTAGAACTATGACTGAGGCAGAGTTATACACGGTGTACAAGGGGCTCCGCGTGCCCTCCTTGCTGCACACGCCAAAGAGTCTGAAATACTTCGAAGAGTTTACCTTTCGCCAAGATGATATCATCATTGTAACGTATCCCAAGTCAGGTGAGTTGTCACGGTTTAGCTATGTTTTTCAATGGGCACCATGTATTTAATACCACCGTTTGGAATGTATTTCAGTTTAAAGACGTCAAGTCAAGTTTTCTTTCTTGTCACACCCGTTTTTTTGGACAAGATGTCTGCTTCCGAAACATAGTTCACAGTTCGACTCGCATTTATTCAAGTGACACCAGAACATTACACTTTTTAAGCCAGTCGCTAGAGGATACATAATTGTTTGTACGAACTTTCTGGTTATGCCACTTCATAATAGTCTAGTTACATAATGTCAGCGGTGGAAGAAGTACCAGAGAGTATGAATACTCTGTTACAGTAAAAGTAGTTATTGTTTGATTGGCCCATTTCAGGATAATATCTCTGATGTGTTTTATAATTATTGATCATTAAAGTGTTCTCAAAGCTGGTAAAGGTGCAGCTAGTTTTAATGGCTTTGTATACTGCAGGGTAGCTGCTGAATATACTCCAGGTGAACTACAGTCTGATTTAAGGGTTGATTATATTTCACATCATTAATCCAAATCTGTAAAGTAACTAAATATATTAGATACATTTAGTAGAGTCCAATTAGACAATTTACCTCTGAATTGTAGTGGAGTAGAAGTAGGAAGTAGCAAAACGTTGAAATATTCAAGTAAAGCCTCAAAACTCTAAATCTATGCACAGTACTTGAGTAAATGTACAGCTGGGACACATAAAGTCTGCCGTGCTTTGTACAAGAAGGTCTCATTTGTTCTTGCTATTTGAGTGGGACTGGGAGCATTTGCTATTTCCTCTCTCTACTGGTGGCTGACGGGAACAAAAATGTGCAGCCATTGCCAAGGAATAGAAAATCAAGCCAACTGATATCAGCCGATAAACATGAAGGAAAAACTGTCAAAAGTCTCAAAAGTGTTGTGTAACTTGTGTATACTTTTACTCAAAATGTATTTAAATATACAAAGGTTAAGTTAACCTTTAATGAAAGTAACTCTTAGCATTTCTTATAGAGGCTAAAATATGATATGGCATAGATTATCATAGAATGTACAATAGGCCTCTATCTTTAGACCTTAAAACCATGTTGATATTTTCTGCTTTTAAGAAGTCATAAACCCATCCAACTGACACATAGTTACTTTGTTGCGCTCCACACCCTCCTTTGTTTTTCTTTAATATGTGGCTAGCTTTTGCTGTATCATTTGTAGGGATGCACCGATACATCGGCCGATGTTAGCCCTATTCAGGGGCGCAGATAGGTTTTTGAAACTGTGGGGGACAAAGCTGTCAGCAACGCCCCCCCTCCCCCCAACCCTGTGTTGTGCGAAGAATATACTCTGATGCCCTCAGGGCGGCGCTATTACTCAGCCATGACATAACCCATCAAACTTATTTGCCCATCATTGCAAGAAATAAAGCATATTGGTACTGCTTCCAATCACTCACCAAGCATGCCACATGCAGTATGCAAAAACTGTTTTATTTAAACATTAACTGACTTTAAGCACACTGATTCACACCAAAAGAGCAGGCTGTAAAAAACAAAAATGTAATTAAAACACTTCTTACTGTGCCTTACAAACACAAACAGCAAAGCCTACATATATACAAAAATAAGTTTGTAAAAAAGTACTCTACATGAGTTTTCAATAAGTGGCCTCAAATGCAAAAACAGATTAAGTGAAAGATCCAAAAATCTCTTTCCTCCGATCCTTGCCCTGAATATACTGTTGGGCAATGTCTTTGCTATTAAGTTTGTCCAGCCTCTCTTGGTGGATATGGCACACTGCCATTCCATTCACCCTTTTTTGGGTGGTGGTAGACCGCAACCATGTTTTAAGCCTGCGCAAGCCACTGAAACTCCTCTCTGCCTCAGCAGACGATGCAGGCACAACCATTAACAATCGGACCACTGTCTCAACTTGCGCAAAAAGGGCACGAACTTCAACAGGCATTGCTTTTAGGAGCTGTGCAGCATCTGCAGTGGTTTTGTAATTGTACTTGTTCTTAAACATAGCTAATTGGATTTTCAAATCTTCCCACTGGAGCTCAGGGTATTTCTCTGCATTTCTCTGGGCATCTCTCTCTACATTGCTTGCAGTGGGGGTCAGCAGCAAGGCCTCCAATTCCTTAAGTGCATCTATTCCAGGCTGCATAAACCTGTCGGTAAGTTGTGTGTCTACTTTGTCCAGGACTCGGTAGAACTCCACTCTGTGGAACTCCACAGCAGATGCAGGCCTGTGTGCAGGTGCTGGCCCAGAATACCTCTTAGGGGGCCTTTGTGTGCGAGGTAGAGCAATGGGCTCTAGAGACAGCTTCTCAACCATGTCCTCTGCTTCCTTAAAGACTGCCTCAAAGTGGTCTGACTTTCTTTTGGATCTTAAACTCTCTTGGACAACAGAGACTGCAGAGACCATGCCCTCCACTGTCTGGGTTCTTTTCTGGAGAGATGTATTCAGCAATTCCAGTTCCCTAATCACATCTAAGGCCAGCATGAGCCCCAGTACAACATTGCCTTGTTGCAGCCTAACATGTAGGCCCTCTGCCCGACTTGCAGATTCCGAATTGCTTGCAGACATCTGATCGAGTGATTGCAGCACTGTGCCATATTGCCCGAGAACAGCACGGATAGCAGGTGTGCGTACTGTCCACCTTGTGGGACATAAAGGCCTGATAGACTGCACTGGCCCTTCTCCTTCAGATGCGGCAATGGCTTTGAATTTGTCTTTCAGTTTGCCAGACTGACCACAAAATGTGCCAAGGTCATGGATCCAGTCAAGGGCATTTCTGATGAAAGGGGAGGTTGTGCAAGCTTGCTGTGTGACTAAATTTACACAGTGTGCACCACAATGGATATATGGTGCTAATGGCTGGCTTCTTTGGATGACTGCTTGGGCGCCTGCATATTTGCCAGACATATTTGAAGCACCATCGTATGCCTGACCTCTAAGGCTCGATATTGGCAGATTTAATCTCAACAGCACATCCAAAATGATTTTGGCAAGATTTTCGCCTGTTGTTGAAGTTGTCTCATACAACCCAATGAACTCTTCATGCACCATCAAATCTTTGTCAACATAACGTAGACACAGGGCCTCCTGCTCCACGCCTGAGATATCCCTTGTCCCATCCATTATGATGGCATACTGTAAAACTGGGAGGGACTGTATCTCATGTGCAATTTCCCTGATGATTGATGTACTCATCAAATCTAACATCTCATTTTGGCAATCCCAAGATGTGTGCACTCCCCTCTTTCCAGACAACCATCTTGTAAAAGCTGGATCCCCCTCAGCTTTGTATTTCAGGAGCTGGTTAAAGTTGCCTTCATGATGTTCATGCCCCCTAAAGGCCATCCCCTGCCTTGCCAGGTGCATAACACCCCCTATTATTTTTAACAGGCTTTCTCTGCTTTCTGCCTGTTGCGCACTGACTGCACTGCTCAATTGTGTGGTTATAGGTTTACTTTCATATGCAGCTGTTGTGACAGCCACTTTGTGACCAGCTGATTTTTCGTGGATGGAGAATCTTTCCAGGGCTTTTCTCCAGTTTCTAAAGCCGGAGTTTACAAAAGCTGGGTCTATGCTCTTGGCTTGAGCTGGTTTTGCACTTCTGTAATATTTAGAGCACTGAAAACACAGAACACCATCGATGCCAGGATTGACATGCAGCCAGGGATGCTTTTCATACCATGCTTTCTGGAATGACAGAGTACGGTCCTTCATCACTTGTTTTTTCACAAATTTAGGGTCAGGTTGATTTGGTTTCGTATATGTACTAATCATGTCAACCTCCTCTCCCTTTCCTACATCTGCCTCTGGCCTTGCCATCTCGTCTCCTGTCCATCCTTCTTCTGACCCTCCTCCTCTCTCTCCTTCTTCTGTCCCTCCCTCTTCTCCCTCTCTTCCTTCTGCCTCTTCCAGCTGTAGGCCTAATGCACTACTACTGCTGCTACCCTCCAGTGGTGGATCACTTTCAGTTTCACCTCTCTCACTGCCATCTTCAGGAACTACCTGCAGGCCAGGACCATGATAACATTTTAATATACTATAAACATTATAACTGCTTTAAGGCATTAGCACCATTAACAGTAACTTAACGTGGACATACAAGCTACCACAGAGGCTACCGGTCCCAGACGGCATATCTCTACAAGAGATTGTAAGATTCTATAAGTATGCCAACATAATGTGTTGCTATGGGAGGCAAACTTCCTGTCTGTATAAATGAGTGTGTCAACCAGCATCATAGTAGCCTACAAGCATTTTATTTTCATAAGCTTCAAAATAATAAAATATATGTAATTTTGTGTAGTGCACTTTTGTCTATAATGGTTAGTAATGCCTACAAAGTTCGATTCTGGACAAAAAATAATGTACTGTGTCTGGTAAGATAGCAAGCTAACAGGCTCAGTCATTCAAGTTCAATGGAGGTTCAATGGGGATCTGCTAAACGCCAACACTGATTCACCTTAAATTGAACACATTGCGTCAGTCTAAATGATTGAATATTACCATGTCCATTTCAGTTAATATCTGTCATGATATCTGACTGAGTGTTAGTAATTAAAATTACTGTTTATAGTTTAAAATGATCACGTTAGCGCCACTACAGTGGCATTTGTCTAGCTCTAAAGTTCGTTTTTCTCATGATTCAACCTGTAACAACTTAGGCTAAGCCTACACCATTAGATACACCATCACAGATTCAAGTACACATTTCCAAAAGACCCCCAACAACTCCAGAAAGTTGCAATGGCCGATTAAACTGATAATAAATAAATAAATAAATGCATAAAGGTTGATTCCCTCCCCTTGTGAAATTGGCACTTCTCTTCCTCTACGTTCTCACTGTCTGTCTCTAGGCCTACTCCATACAGTTTTTCTTAAACGGCGACATTACTCCGAACAGACAACCAAAAAAATGCAAGGTGATATGATACCGTAATGCACAGTTTACTTACAGTTGATGCTTTTAAAAAAAACGATGCAATAGTTTTCTGCTTCTTAGGTTTGGCTGGCCTCATCCTGCATGGGGTCCTGAATTAGGAGGTGTCTCACTGATGCCTGTCATACTCGTTCTGGGTAACCATGGAAACCAGGCGTGAGACAACGCCAGAAAGATAACTTTTAGAATCTCTGAAAACGAAGATCCGTCTTTGATCTGACTGTTTTATGTGAGTTGTTGCAAAGCAGTAAATTAGTCTTTTGATTGTCTGAGAGGTTCGCCTTATGCAAAGACAGAAAGCTGATTTTTTTTTCCAAATAAAAGTGAGGGGGACGGATTGAAGGTCGTTCGAATCTGTGTACGTCAGAACCCCCACGACGTACACGCTATCTGCGCCCCTGGCCCTATTTAACACCATCGGTACATCTATAAATAAGGTGACGTCACCGATGGCAGTCGCCGATGTTTATGTTTTGCTACGTGACCGGGAGAAGTCGCATTAGCGTCGTTGTTTTGAAATCTGACGGACCAAATCTGAAGTCATGACATAACTTTAAAGGATTAGAATAGTGACTGTAGGTCTGCCGTAACTTTAAAGTCATTCGGAGGGGGTGGCGTCTCCTCAGGACTTCTGCCCCGTGTACCGGGTGTCTGCAGGATCGGTAAATTAAATCCATTCTTCAGTGTTCTTGGGAGGCCGTCGTTTATATTTGTGACTTTGTTATACTTGCTGCTACTCCCGTTAACTTCCAGAAAATTAATATGGCTCACTCAACCTCTCTCTCGCGCTTACACATGTCCCCCACTCTCTCTCTTAAAGGGATAGGCTGCCTTAGTCTGCATTGTGCTACCATTACAGTTTACATAGTAAAACATCGGCCATCGGCAAAAATGTTATTCTTAACATCGGTATCGGCATCGGCCGACATTTTTGCAATCGGTGCATCCCTAATCATTTGTAATATTTTCATGTACAGTTCATGAATTTAATTTAATTCCCCCAGTTGTTATTGTAATATTACACCTTACACCATATTTCAGAAGGCCAACACAGTCATCCCCGGTTCAAGTGCTGACTTGTTAGAAAATTTGCTGTATGTCATTCATCTAGCCTCTTTCTACACTTTCTGTCTGTCTCCAGTGTAAAATCAAGGCATTATATGCCCAAAAAACAATGATGAATAAAAAAGAGAAGAAAAGATTATTAACTTTTCATTAATGTAACTATACCTGTCAATATACCTCTTGTTTTCTTTGTCAAGGTACGACTTGGACGCAGGAGATTGTCCCTCTGATCATGAGTGGAGGAGATCCGGCATCTGTGGAGACTGTTCCTAACTGGGAACGTGTTCCCTGGCTGGAGGAAATTCAGGCCAGCACATATAACCTAGAACAGAGGCCGTCTCCACGAATGTTAACCACACATTTCCCGTACAACATGATGCCTCCATCCTTCTTTGAAGTTAGGCCAAAGGTATGCGAGTCAGAAATACTTATATAATCTCAGGGGGAGATTGGTTTTCGTGACTTTTATTCCATTACACAATGAATAAAATTAAAGATAGATAAAATGAATATAATGTATTATATGATTAAAGAAAAAAGAATGTGCAATAAAAAAAAAATCAATAATATATACTAATATAAGAATTAAAGGTAAATGTCCAACAAAAGATTTAGCAAGATGTATAATCATTAGAATTCAAATAAAATGTCCAATAATAGATACAAAGGCACGGGCCATATTGACCCCCAGTGCCTGATGCTCAGAGGGAGGAGTTAAACAGTAATAATATAAATAATTTGAACAGAACAGATTCAAATACCACACACAGTATGTTTGGAGAAAAGTGACCTCACATGGCCGTCATTTATTTCATGGATGTTGTATTATCTCCGCAGGTCATCTATGTGATGAGGAACCCCAAAGATGTGTTTGTGTCTTCCTTTTTTTATCATAGGACAGCTTCCTTCCTGGTAAACCCAGGCCCACAGACCGAGTTCCTCCACAAGTTCCTTGATGGAAAAGGTTGTTGTCATGTATCACCTATGCTACACATATTTATTAAAGATGCAATGGTTAAGATATGGTGAGAATTGTAGTTTTGAACATGAGGGGACAAAGAAAGAGAGCTGCTTTCAGTGACTTGTCGATAGAAAAATGGTCCATATGTAGTTTGATTTTTTTTCTGTCATAAGTGTTCAAATTGGCTGAAGACACACGTGGAGATTAAGATAGCAGTGTTATTATTTGACCAGTTCTCAGATCTTCAGCAGTTTTTTAAAATTATTTTAACATATTCTTGCAGACTGCAAAAAACGTCCATCTAAAAACAAGTAATTTTATTTGAGTAGATACAGATTTGAAACAAGTGTGATAATCTGCCACTACAGTGAGATAGTTAGACCAAATAAGACATCTCTAAATAATAATTCTTAAAATATTTGCTAGAAAAGTGACAAACATCTTAAAAAACACAGATTCCAAGCACAGTTATAAGCCAAAACAATACCATCAATATACTATCATTAGCATGCTATTTACATAACACCTTTTAGAATTAATTTAAACAATCATTATGCTGTAAATCCGAATGTAGCCTCGTAGGGCCAGGCACCTAGCACAGAACATTTAGCTGAAAAATACTGAATGAGACAAAACAAATATTTTGGTTATATTAAAAATATATATTATTTTTGAGCCGCCCTCACAATTTCAGCAGTTGTTAATTTTGTTATGTAGTCTTTTACTGCTGTTAGTAGCATTACTTTACATTTTGATTATACGTATCATTAGTAGAGCTGAAATGCTGACCCCCATTTTCTTGGAGAGTTATAATAAAGGAACACTTGTGTCTTCTCTGTTTTACAGTTATGTTTGGCTCGTGGTTTGACCATGTAAAGAGCTGGCTGAATGCTGAAGATAAAGAGCACATAATGCACATCTCCTATGAAGAGATGATAATGGTGAGACTCAGCAACAATCCTTACAAGAATGCACAGTCTGTATAGTGGGAGAGTCGTTGCAGTAATATGATCGAGCTGTGTTTCTCTGCAGGATCTGAAGGACGCTGTGGGCAGAATGGCTCAGTTCCTGCAGAAGTCTCTGGACCCTGAAGTGATAGAGAAGATAGCCGACCGATGTTTGTTCAAGAACATGAGGAAGAACAACATGTCAAACTACTCTATTGTTCCTCTTGCATTCCTGGACCAGACAAAGTCTGAGTTCCTCAGGAAAGGTAAGTGTCATTAAATAATACATACAGTACACATTCAATTCCAGTATTATCAATTTGATCTATCAAGAGCCAAACTAAATGATGTTTTGCTCTGTTTTGATCTTATGCTCGAAATGACAACCAATAGATTATAACTTAAACACATTCCACATGGCATTCATACACATTTTTTCTTCAACAAGGTGAAATATTCCAATAAAACATGATGTTTATAGTGACACGTATAAAGCAATGCCTTCAGTCAATTGGGATCCCACCATATTCACATATAGCTAAACCTGTCTAAAAGATAAAGCTGTGATAGACCTGACTTGGCATTCGATGTGTGGAGATATTGTCTTCATCTGTATTTGGAAAGAAGACAAATAAAATGAATACAAATAAATATTAAAAAATCCACTGGTTTGATGTGTTTGTCTTTTGTCTATTTAAAGTCTGAGGAAGATAAGTACACAATAACAAGTTCAGTCATGTGCTCCAGTTTCTTTTTATTCCCTAGTGATTCAGTTGCATTCCGCTGGAGGACACGGAAAACTTGTTTCAATGTTTTCACATGCCTTTCCTTCAAATAATCTGGTTCCTTTTTTTTTCATGCTGTCTTTCAGGAATAGCTGAAGACTGGAAAAACCAACTCCCAGTGGCAGAAGCAGAGTACTTTGATTCTGTTTACAAAGACAGAATGAAAGATGTAAACTACACATTTGTATGGGATGAGTTGGTACCCCCAGCATAACATTTTGCAAAAAAACATCGTCACTGTCATGGCTTGTAAAATGTGTCTGTTTTTATACTAACATACTGCATACTCAATCTATTTTTACTAATACTGACTGTGAAATGTACAATTATGTATGCTATTACAGTATGCTCGAGCAATACGCCTTTTTCATATTAAACAACTGTATCGATTGAGACTTTATCGAGTAAATGTTGGATGAAAAATGTTCACAAATGTAAATCAATATAGAATTCTTGCTAATCTATATTCTTGACATATCATTTCACATACTCTTACTCTACTTTTGTTATTATGAAGAGTTGTGTGTTGTCCGCGGCATCATAACAACACAAAAATGTTAAGGAAATGAATGAACATTTATTTTTATAAACCCTGGCAATGGGCCTTGGGAATTTAAATACAATCCAGATTATATCTCAGTTAACCCCTATTTTAAATTCCTGTGGTATAATAAAACAATCTAAATAAACAAATAAATTGTTTTCTTCTCCAGAGGACCAGTGTGCGAAATATGGGGGGGTTGGGGGGCTTGACCCCTTTGATTAACCCATGAGACCTCCTGAAAGCCTCAAAAGCAAAATTTGAAGGGGGTCTCAAATTTTGGCAAAATAAAATAAAACAATATTTTATTGTCACAAATAGGCACTAAAATGTTTTCAAGCTCACCATGTCCAGTATTCATAATTCAAAACATTTATTCACAAATATCTTTGCCAAGCGGAGCCAGCCAGTCCTGTGCGCGTATGCAAATTAGCTATGTGCGCCAAACGAAGAAAGACTAAGGTTGAGAAGTCATACTAAAATGGCTAGCAAGTGAAAGCTAAGCCACACGCGTTGGGTTCACATCCAAAAAGGTGGCACTCAGAGATGAAGAAGCACCGAAAGACGATGCTGGTGCAGCTAGCAAAGTGGGCCCACTCCCTACCCAGTGACGCTGGAAGTCATTCAGAGTTGGGGGTGCTGAGTGACGTCACCCAGTGACGATGACATCACACCAAACGCAGCGCAACGGAGCAAAAAATGAGCTAGATTCAATATTATGCTACAACTTACAATAGGCTACTTAAATTAGCTCTATCTTATAACGACACGTCGTGTCATCATAACATTACAATAGTTTTGTGTACATCAGATGGCCAGCGTGTAGTATAGGTTTCAAGGTTTCAAGGTTTCAAGGTTTCAAGGTTTTATTTGTCATATGCACAGCAGATACAGCGTATATGTTGGCAATGAAAATCTTATGTCGCGTGCTCCTCCAACAACTCAACATACATGGTGCAAAAGATAAATAAAATAGTGAAAAAGAGAGAAGAATATTTACAATATTAACAATACAGATTTGAGGATGTGAAATATATACATATGTGGAATACATTGAAAGTATTTAAATACTTTACACTGTTGAATGAGGAGGTATGGACAGATGCATATATTATGTATAACAGATGTATATGGCAGATATGTATAATATATAGATATGTGTACTATAAACAGATATGTATAATATATAGATATGTGTACTATAAACAGATATGTATGGCAGATGTGTATAATATATATATATATGTATGTGTGTACTATAAACAGATGTGAGTAGACATTCACACAGCTCAGGAGTTCAGTAGTCTTATAGCCTGTGGTATAAAACTGTCTCTGAGTCTGGTGGCGCCGAGGATGGCTGCCGTGTCTCGAGCTCCTCAACAACTCCACATCTTAGTGTTTTTATTGTTTTACTTTGTTGGTTGTTTTTAACTTTTTTTGCAACATGCAAACCGCCCAAGCGAGCCCTATCATCCAATATGATAGAGAACAACTTTTACACATCAGGTCGCTGGTGGACAGCAATAATCCACGACGACCTGCAAACAATGGAGAGTCTCCGTGTTTACCTGCTGGAGCTCTACCTGTGGAGCGCAGGAGGAAGAGACCACGAGGTTCCCGGGCCGGGGTCCTGGTCAGGCTGAGGAAACGTGAAAACAGGCCTCCTCTACCGAGTTTACTTCTGGCAAATGTCCAATCCCTGGATAATAAGCTGGACGAACTCCGTAGCAGGGTGGCATTTCAACGGGACATTAAGACCTGTAATGTTTTGGTTTTCACGGAGACTTGGCTCGACCCCACGATACCGGACGCCGCCATTGCTCCACACGGATTCTCCATTCATCGCCAGGACCGGACAATAAACTCAGGGAAGAGCAAGGGAGGAGGTGTCTGCTTCATGATCAACAACAACTGGTGCTCAGATGTGGAGATCATTTCTTCGGACTGTTCTCCCAGCCTAGAGCACATCATGATCGGATGCCGGCCTTTTTATCTGCCGAGGGAGTTCACATCTGTTGTTCTAACAGCAGTGTATGTAACGCCGCACGCTGACAACAACACAGCGCTGGAGGAGCTGTATGGGATTATCGACAGGACAGAGACTTCTCGGCCAGAGGCCGCATTTATTGTGGCCGGGGATTTTAACAGAGCCAACATGAAGAAAGTCCTGCCGAAATACTATCAGCACGTCAGCTGCCCCACGCGCGGTGGAAATACACTGGACCATGTTTACACTCCTTTCCGGCATGGATATAAAGCCCTCCCCCGCCCCCCCTTCGGCAAGTCAGACCACATATCTCTTCTTCTGCTCCCTGTTTACCGGCAGAGACTGAAGAGGGACCGACCTGTGACAAGGACAGTGCAGCGTTGGTCCGAGCAGTCTGACTCTGCTCTCCGCCACTGCTTTGGCATCACGGAGTGGTGTGTGTTTGAGGAGGACGATATAAACACACACACTGACGCGGTCATTTGCTACATCGGCAAATGCATCGATGACGTCGTGCCGCGGATTACTGTACGGACATTCCCAAATGAGAAGCCCTGGATAAACGGCGAGGTCCGAGCTAAACTTAAAGCACGGGCCATCGCGCACAGCGGCGGTGATTTGGATGAGTACAGGAATTCCAGGTATGCACTCCGGAGAGCTATTAGCAGTGCGAAAAGACAATACAGGGACAAGGTGGAGTCGAACTACAAGGGCTCCAACCAGTGCCGCCGCTCCCATAACGCGCATTACGCGCTGTGCGTAGGGCACCAAGTGTCGAGGGGGCACCACCAAAAATAGCCTAATGAAAAATCGTCATAATAATTATAAGGCCGAAATTATTTCAGTAGACTATAGAAATATGAGGCACTTTTTAGGCATACTACTCAAAGGTACCGATGGTGCCCCCCTCTCCCCTCCCCCCTCCCCTCCCCACTCACACAAACACAAACGAAAACACAATCTGCACAATCTGCGTCCCAAGCGCCCTGTGGGTGCCCTTGCTGTCAGTGGTCTTTTGGATTACTCGACATTTTTGGAAATGAAAAGGCAACAGGAGTCAGGAGCAGAAAAAAGAAAAAAGAGGAAACAGCGAGATGATGCCCGTGCATCACTTGCAGGTAAGTGTCCACGTTTAATCTTTCTTAAATACGGGAAATATGTGCAGCTAGTGTAAAGCTTAGCCTATGCATACACCTTGAACTAGCTGACGTTATTGCTAATGTTAGCAAACTCAAATATGTGTTATAACTTAGGCGCAAGCTAAATTGAGATTTTGCTGTTAAAAATTAAACTGCATTTTGCAAGTAACTGATGCCAGTTAGCCGTTACTTTACTTTAGATATTGAATAGTAGACAGTTTATGGTTTATTTTGACGTGACGGTGGCCAATACTTTCTCAGTAACAGTTAGCAGTCATTGCACTAGGTAGGCTAACAATTCTGGCTTCAGACCATTTATCACTGTGTGGCGTGAAATTAATAGTGTTTAGCCAGGCATTTAGAAAAGTTTACATAGCATTTGAGAAAGTATATTTTATTTTGGAGTTTGCAATGCCAATGCATAATAAACCCACGGCCATCTTTAGGATTGTCATTCGGTAGAATTCAGCAAAATAGGCTACAGTCTCACATAAATAAGGTTAGGTGTTCTATGTGCAATGGGACAGAAAAGGGTTCGTGATAATGTGAAGCCTGTAGCTACTGCTACAGCTAGCTTAGCTATATCTGAGAGTGACAGAAGATACATGACTAAATTAACTGGCGTTTTGATTGCATTTATATCATGCAAAGGCATGGACGACATCTGTCGGTGAAATAGAAAAACGTTTTGTAGTAAACAAAATGCCCTCCTAACCATATTGTATTCAATTAAATGTAGAGTTTAATAGTCTTGTGTAAGGTGTATCATTTTGCTTTTATTCCTTTTATTCCTGTCGTTAAGATATAAATATAAAATATCCATTATGAATGATATAAAGCAAACATTATTATTAAATTGTGTACAATATTGCAACTCATTCTATAATGTTTTTATATTAGATTAGATAAGATTGATCAAATAGTTGATATATAAGTAATAAAGGGGGAGAGCTCCTTGGTTGCATGCTTTCAGTTTTAAATCTTTATTTTCTTTTTTGGTATAAGATTCTTTATTTGAATATTTTGTCTCTTTCTATACTGATCTTTTTTCTTCGTATTTCTAAATTAATGCAGGGTCAATGCTGAAATACGTTCAAGCGGGAGCACGAGGCCAAGAAGAGGACACAGATGAGGAAGAACCATCGACAAGTTCACCCAATCAACCCCAGCCAGCAAGCAGGTCTGTACACCCCGCAACAGTACTAAGCCCTGATCAACCACCCTCAACCACCACAGATACACAGCAGATAACCACCACCTCTGAAAGTCCTGTCACTGAGAGTCCGTCAGAAGGTGACAAGGTAGAAACGGGTTTGCCCTCTCCAACTGATCCTGCTCTCTGGCCATTACGGATTTTAGATGCGGATCGTGTTGAGATCGTACGAAGAGGTCCATTTAGAGTCCCATCAGATTTTAATTTTCCAAAGGGACTAGATGGCAGGGCGTTTCATAGTAGCCTGCATTTCAAAACGCTCTCAAATGGAGAGAAAGTCAAGAGAAGTTGGCTTGTTTACTCGAAACAGAACAATGCTGCATTCTGTTTTGCGTGTAAGCTTTTCAGTTTGAAAGCTATAAAGCTCACTGCAGAGGGCAACGGTGACTGGTCCAACATTAACAATAATTTGATAAGTCATGAATGTAGCTCAGACCATGCCCAGTGCATGTTTAAATGGAGAGAACTGGACACACGTTTACAGACAAATACGACAATAGACTACCAGGAACAGACATTGCTGGAGGCAGAAAAAAGAAGGTGGCGAGATGTTCTCAAACGCTTACTGAAAATAACCCTATCTCTTGCCTCAAGGAATTTGTCATTTAGAGGCTCTTCACAGTGTCTGTATGAACCAGACAATGGCAACTTCTTAAAAGAAGTGGAACTTTTAGGCAGTTTTGATCCTGTGATGGAGAACCACCTGACCAAGATAACCGATGAAAGCTCCCGAACACATTATCTTGGTCAGCAGACACAAAATGAGCTGATCCAGATCGTCTCCAACAAAACATTGCAAACAATCCACACACAGATTCAGGAAGCGAAATATTTCTCCATAATTCTTGACTGTACACCTGATATAAGCCACAAGGAGCAAATGTCCCTCATCGTGCGCATTGTTGAATTGGAGCCAAAGCCAAATATCAAGGAGTATTTCCTTGGGTATATGGAGGTGGTTGAAACAACTGGCCTGAACCTGTCTACTGTCCTTTTAGACAAATTAAAGGAACTCGACATTCCATTTGATGATTGCCGCGGACAGGCCTACGACAATGGTGCGAACATGAAGGGGAAAAAGCAAGGAGTTCAGGCCCGACTGCTACAGTTGAATTCGAGGGCGTTGTTTGTTCCTTGCGCAGCTCATTCTATGAACCTTGTCATAGCTGATGCTGCGAAGTCATCCAGGGATGCCACTGGCTTTTTTGGCTATTTGCAGAAGCTATTTTGTTTCTTCTCAGGAGCTACAAAGCGGTGGAGCATCTTGACAAAACACATCAACCTAACTGTGAAATCATGGAGTGATGTGAGGTGGGAGAGCAGGCTTAGGAGTGTCACAGCTGTCAGAAGTCAAATCAAAGAAATCCAAAATGCGCTCATCGAGGCTAGGGAAACTGTCAATGACTCTGTTGCAAAAATAGAGGCTCAAGCCCTGGCAGAAGAAGTGGCCTCTTTCAGATTTCTGATCTGTTCTGTTGTCTGGTGTGAAATTCTTACAACCACTAACCAGGTAAACAAGCTCCTGCAGACAAGTTCAATGCAGCTTGACATTGCCGTCGGGCTCATTGACAATGCCAAAACCTCCCTCTCCAGATACAGGCACTCTGGGTTTGCTCAGGCAGTGTCAACTGCCAAGGACCTTTGCGAGGCGATGAACATAGAGCCAGAGCTCAAGGAGAAAAGGCTCAGGAACACAAGAAAGCAGTTTGCATATGAGGCTGCAGACGAGCCCTTCAGTGATGCCCTCAAAAGGCTTGAGGTATCCTTTTTCAACAGTGTTGTGGACTCCGCTTTGATGTCACTGCAGGAGCGTTTTGAGACCATGACCCAGGTCAGAGACAAATTTGGAGTGCTGCTTGATTTCAGCAGAGTGCACGGAATGTCCAAGGAGAACCTGCAAAAAAACTGCATCGAAGTGCAGAAGACACTGACTGAGAAAGGAAATTCGGATATTGATGGACTTGAGATGGTTCAGGAAATCATCAACCTTCCTCAACTGCCACCACAAACAACTGCCTTGGAGTTGCTCTCATTTCTCCATGAGAATCGCCTTCAAGAGGTGAATCCAAATCTCTGGGTTGCTCTTCGAATCGCATTGACTCTCCCTGTTACAGTTGCCTCTGCTGAGCGAAGTTTTTCGAAACTGAAGCTCATCAAAACTTACTTACGTTCAACAATGGGGCAGGAACGTCTAAGTGGTCTTGCTGTCATCAGCATTAATGGTGAAGTGGCTCAGAGGCTGTCCTATGATGACCTAATTAATGACTTTGCAGCGAGGAAATGCAGACGTGTTCCTCTATAGAGTCTTTATAGAGAAATGCTTGATTGTTAAAGAATAGCATTATGCTCTCTCAAAAAGGATGTCCTTGATTTATTTTGATAACACTTTTTTTGCACTTTACTTGAATGTGTTTTAGCTGTTCTACAAAGCCTTACTGTTTACAAAGTAAGTAAAGTTGTGACTTTTCGTCCTCTAAATCTTTGTTTTATTTAAGATTTTATTGATTGTACTTATTGATGTTATTTAGTGTAATTTATTCAAAGTTACTGAAGGAAAGTTTGCACTTTCAAATGTCAAAAGTTTGTTGTTTTGCTGTGTGTTTGCTGCTGCTATTGTTTTATATGTTTGGTAATAAAAAAGTTAAACTTTTCCGCGAATGTTTTTTTATTGGGGGGGGGGGGGGGAGGGCATCATGAAGGAATTATGCTTAGGGCACCAAAATGGCTAGCAGCGGCACTGGGCATGGACGACATCTGTCGGTGAAATAGAAAAACGTTTTGTAGTAAACAAAATGCCCTCCTAACCATATTGTATTCAATTAAATGTAGAGTTTAATAGTCTTGTGTAAGGTGTATCATTTTGCTTTTATTCCTTTTATTCCTGTCGTTAAGATATAAATATAAAATATCCATTATGAATGATATAAAGCAAACATTATTATTAAATTGTGTACAATATTGCAACTCATTCTATAATGTTTTTATATTAGATTAGATAAGATTGATCAAATAGTTGATATATAAGTAATAAAGGGGGAGAGCTCCTTGGTTGCATGCTTTCAGTTTTAAATCTTTATTTTCTTTTTTGGTATAAGATTCTTTATTTGAATATTTTGTCTCTTTCTATACTGATCTTTTTTCTTCGTATTTCTAAATTAATGCAGGGTCAATGCTGAAATACGTTCAAGCGGGAGCACGAGGCCAAGAAGAGGACACAGATGAGGAAGAACCATCGACAAGTTCACCCAATCAACCCCAGCCAGCAAGCAGGTCTGTACACCCCGCAACAGTACTAAGCCCTGATCAACCACCCTCAACCACCACAGATACACAGCAGATAACCACCACCTCTGAAAGTCCTGTCACTGAGAGTCCGTCAGAAGGTGACAAGGTAGAAACGGGTTTGCCCTCTCCAACTGATCCTGCTCTCTGGCCATTACGGATTTTAGATGCGGATCGTGTTGAGATCGTACGAAGAGGTCCATTTAGAGTCCCATCAGATTTTAATTTTCCAAAGGGACTAGATGGCAGGGCGTTTCATAGTAGCCTGCATTTCAAAACGCTCTCAAATGGAGAGAAAGTCAAGAGAAGTTGGCTTGTTTACTCGAAACAGAACAATGCTGCATTCTGTTTTGCGTGTAAGCTTTTCAGTTTGAAAGCTATAAAGCTCACTGCAGAGGGCAACGGTGACTGGTCCAACATTAACAATAATTTGATAAGTCATGAATGTAGCTCAGACCATGCCCAGTGCATGTTTAAATGGAGAGAACTGGACACACGTTTACAGACAAATACGACAATAGACTACCAGGAACAGACATTGCTGGAGGCAGAAAAAAGAAGGTGGCGAGATGTTCTCAAACGCTTACTGAAAATAACCCTATCTCTTGCCTCAAGGAATTTGTCATTTAGAGGCTCTTCACAGTGTCTGTATGAACCAGACAATGGCAACTTCTTAAAAGAAGTGGAACTTTTAGGCAGTTTTGATCCTGTGATGGAGAACCACCTGACCAAGATAACCGATGAAAGCTCCCGAACACATTATCTTGGTCAGCAGACACAAAATGAGCTGATCCAGATCGTCTCCAACAAAACATTGCAAACAATCCACACACAGATTCAGGAAGCGAAATATTTCTCCATAATTCTTGACTGTACACCTGATATAAGCCACAAGGAGCAAATGTCCCTCATCGTGCGCATTGTTGAATTGGAGCCAAAGCCAAATATCAAGGAGTATTTCCTTGGGTATATGGAGGTGGTTGAAACAACTGGCCTGAACCTGTCTACTGTCCTTTTAGACAAATTAAAGGAACTCGACATTCCATTTGATGATTGCCGCGGACAGGCCTACGACAATGGTGCGAACATGAAGGGGAAAAAGCAAGGAGTTCAGGCCCGACTGCTACAGTTGAATTCGAGGGCGTTGTTTGTTCCTTGCGCAGCTCATTCTATGAACCTTGTCATAGCTGATGCTGCGAAGTCATCCAGGGATGCCACTGGCTTTTTTGGCTATTTGCAGAAGCTATTTTGTTTCTTCTCAGGAGCTACAAAGCGGTGGAGCATCTTGACAAAACACATCAACCTAACTGTGAAATCATGGAGTGATGTGAGGTGGGAGAGCAGGCTTAGGAGTGTCACAGCTGTCAGAAGTCAAATCAAAGAAATCCAAAATGCGCTCATCGAGGCTAGGGAAACTGTCAATGACTCTGTTGCAAAAATAGAGGCTCAAGCCCTGGCAGAAGAAGTGGCCTCTTTCAGATTTCTGATCTGTTCTGTTGTCTGGTGTGAAATTCTTACAACCACTAACCAGGTAAACAAGCTCCTGCAGACAAGTTCAATGCAGCTTGACATTGCCGTCGGGCTCATTGACAATGCCAAAACCTCCCTCTCCAGATACAGGCACTCTGGGTTTGCTCAGGCAGTGTCAACTGCCAAGGACCTTTGCGAGGCGATGAACATAGAGCCAGAGCTCAAGGAGAAAAGGCTCAGGAACACAAGAAAGCAGTTTGCATATGAGGCTGCAGACGAGCCCTTCAGTGATGCCCTCAAAAGGCTTGAGGTATCCTTTTTCAACAGTGTTGTGGACTCCGCTTTGATGTCACTGCAGGAGCGTTTTGAGACCATGACCCAGGTCAGAGACAAATTTGGAGTGCTGCTTGATTTCAGCAGAGTGCACGGAATGTCCAAGGAGAACCTGCAAAAAAACTGCATCGAAGTGCAGAAGACACTGACTGAGAAAGGAAATTCGGATATTGATGGACTTGAGATGGTTCAGGAAATCATCAACCTTCCTCAACTGCCACCACAAACAACTGCCTTGGAGTTGCTCTCATTTCTCCATGAGAATCGCCTTCAAGAGGTGAATCCAAATCTCTGGGTTGCTCTTCGAATCGCATTGACTCTCCCTGTTACAGTTGCCTCTGCTGAGCGAAGTTTTTCGAAACTGAAGCTCATCAAAACTTACTTACGTTCAACAATGGGGCAGGAACGTCTAAGTGGTCTTGCTGTCATCAGCATTAATGGTGAAGTGGCTCAGAGGCTGTCCTATGATGACCTAATTAATGACTTTGCAGCGAGGAAATGCAGACGTGTTCCTCTATAGAGTCTTTATAGAGAAATGCTTGATTGTTAAAGAATAGCATTATGCTCTCTCAAAAAGGATGTCCTTGATTTATTTTGATAACACTTTTTTTGCACTTTACTTGAATGTGTTTTAGCTGTTCTACAAAGCCTTACTGTTTACAAAGTAAGTAAAGTTGTGACTTTTCGTCCTCTAAATCTTTGTTTTATTTAAGATTTTATTGATTGTACTTATTGATGTTATTTAGTGTAATTTATTCAAAGTTACTGAAGGAAAGTTTGCACTTTCAAATGTCAAAAGTTTGTTGTTTTGCTGTGTGTTTGCTGCTGCTATTGTTTTATATGTTTGGTAATAAAAAAGTTAAACTTTTCCGCGAATGTTTTTTTATTGGGGGGGGGGGGGGGGAGGGCATCATGAAGGAATTATGCTTAGGGCACCAAAATGGCTAGCAGCGGCACTGCGTGTGCAGAACTAAGAAAAAAAATAACACAAAGCGCGCGTGCGACGCGAGGATAAGAATGTTCAGCCGACATGAAGTCAGTGTGTGAATGATAGCAGTAACGACAGTAACTTCTAGCCTGTGTCAACGTCAAGAAACCATTTGGTAAGTGAAAGTATTGCGCGCGCATCATGGACCTCACTTATTCCAAAATGCTGGCTACGGCCCTGCAAGGAGGCTAAACGCCACCGTCCCGCATATGGCTTCGAACAGGAGATTGATTGCCAAGAATTAAATGGACTCGATATGGGGAGAATTTTACATTCCAATGTTGCATGTGGAAACATACAGAAACATATTTCTGAAGAAATGAAAAGAAAACTGTTTGAAAAAATAGTACAGTGCACTCCCAAAATCAGTGTAATGCTGGATGAGTCAACCAGTTTAAGCAAAAAGAGCTGCTTGATAATATACATTAGGGCTCAGTTGCCCGATATGGACAAGCCTACAAACATTTTTACTGAACTCGTAGAGCTAGATGATCTAACTGCTCAAGGTATTGTCCACAAACTGTTGTCTGCTCTGGAGCGCCTGCATTTGACACAGGATTTTCTCTCTAAGACCCTCATTGGAGTAACTTGTGATGGTGCTTCGGTTATGTTAGGGCGTAAAAGCGGAGTGGCGAGTCGGCTCCAGGCCATGTTTCCCAACATTACTGTGTGGCACTGCTCAGCCCACAGGCTTGAGCTTGCAGTCGCAGACGTAGTGAAAGAGATGGGTGCTATAAATCACTTTAAAATATTGATGGACAAGATATATGCACTGTATAGCACATCTAACAAAAATCGAATGGAGCTGAGAGAGTCAGCTGAGAGCTTGGATGTCCAGCTATGCAAAATAGGTCGTATTTTAGACACTAGATGGGTGGCATCAAGTTTTAGAACCGTTGAAGCAGTGTGGAAGAACTACCCAGCACTTTACAAGCATTTCAAAACTGCATCAGAAGATCCCTCCCGTAACAGTGTCACAAAGCAAACATACAGTGGGCTTGCTATGCGCTTATCTTCGCATGCGTTTGTGAACAATTTAGGCATAATGTGCGATGCATTGCAAGAATTATCTGAGCTCTCAGTCGAGCTTCAAAAACGAGACATTACCATCATTTCAGCACACAAGTCAATTTGTCGGGAAATCAGCGTACTTGAGGCCATGTCGGATCGGCCAGGTCGCTACACTGAACTGAGCCAAAGGGGAATTGAGGAAAACTCTTTCCATGGCATCACGCTGAATGGAGGAAAATCAAGCGACAGATCACTCGACCCCAAGCAGTTTTTTCTAACTGTGGCCAAGAACTTGGAGGACCGTATGTTATCTCAAGGAGGCCGGATGCCAGATAAAACTGGATATAACAAGTTCATTGAGGAGTTGAAGGTGCTTTACGCACAATACTGGCCCGAGGACGCAGGTGCGCTGTATGGAGAGACTGAGGTCGAGTCACTGTGTCAGCGCTTCAACATTGCCAACCCGCGCGCAGTCATACGGGCCTACAGAAGGTACAGAGACTCAGATGGCAAAGACCCCCCCGATGAGCTGATGGAGTTACTTGTTGCTGTCAACAGCATTCCAATTGCAAGTGCTGAATGTGAGCGCGGATTTTCACAAATGAACTTGATTTGCACTCCCAACCGTAGCTCTTTGCTCACATCCACCATGTCATCTTTACTCTTCCTAAATCTTGTTGGACCCCCCCTGGCTAAATTCAATCCAGTCCCGTACGTGAGGTCCTGGGTGGCCAAAGGACACAGAACTGCCACAGACACACGCAGTAAAAGTAGAAAAAAAGAGATGGAGGACAATCCGGACATGCTCGTGATGTGGGGTGTTTTAAACAACTAAATATGGTGAGCAAACATACTGTCTATTAATAGGCCGCCGTGCCAATCTTTGAATAATAAATATTTTTTTTACACGTTAAACCTGTTGAGAAATTGATTGCTGGCTGTATACTGAAGTCCCACCTGTGGTGATGTGTTGTTGTGCGTTGTGCGTACTATCCTAAAATAATTGTAAATTATCGTCATAACATTTATACCATGGATACTATTTGAAATCGAGGCTTGTATGTCCCACAGCGTTGCAAGTGGACATTTTCATGTTGTTTTCAGCACCTTTTATGTATACGTTCCGGGACCTGTACGCGTCTCGTCATCCCTGAGCTGTCATGTACTTTGCGTTCCGGCACCTTATGATTTACAAATTAAGCACTGACAACAGCTACTAAGCTTGTTGGTCCAGTAGTATGTGAGTTTAGCCCAGTGGTGCTCACACACTCCCTTACACACCCACACAAAACAAAGAACAGTCTTGATGAGGATCTTATTTCCTTAAGTTGTGATTTGAGAGAGAATTCTTCTGTGTATGAAATGAAAGTGGAGTGAAACAAGCAACTAGTAATGGAAAAGTCGAGACAATGAGTTAAAACTGGTTTTGAAATAGTCCCAATTCAATAATGATGCATCTATGTTGTTATGAGTGTTGGTTAGCCCCTTTTTTATCATATTTGTTTTATACTCTGCACTCTTGAGCTGACAATTCATAATCTCAAAATAACACTGTGACTAAAATAAGCAGTTTTATTTTAATTTTAGAGAAAGATTTGTTGACTTAACACCATTACGTTTTTGTTTCTTTCAGACATTCCTTCATTATATCATCTTTGATTACCGATCATGCATATTGATCAATAAATAAATATTTCTCTTAAGGCTTTTTTGTTTTTGTTACCTAAGATGCAGTTTGTCTACCATTCTCTTTAGTTTTCTCTTTATACTGGTGACTCTGTTTGTTATGCTTCACAAAAAAACTAATATGTAAACAATATTCTTTAGACGCATATAAGCCTCACCCTGCAAGTTGATAGATACTATACACACCACCTTAGAAAATACCTATATATATTTAAGTTTGTTATTGGGGTATGCAATCCATTTGTATTTCATTCTACTTTACTGAATAATTGCAACTCTATTTCCAGTTAGTCATTAACAAGGCAGTTTACAATGTACAATCCTGTAACATTGATGTCACTTTTAACCTATTGCTGCATTCAGGCTACTGGTGGGAAAAAAACCAAAAACGTTAGCGCTTCATACTTAATTCGTCTATTTGTGTGCAACCAAACTGCCTTTATCACTGAACATATTAGAAATCGGGAAGGGGTGATACGAATTGACTGAATTAAACATTTTAGCAAATATAATTTGATTACTAATGATGAAAAACATTCAGAATCTAAAATCCCAATCGTCAAGAAGCTTGCACTAGCAAAAAGCTGGGATAAACATTCTGAGAATGTTTCTAAAATGGACCGTTTTTAACAATAGTGAGTTTTATTTACGACTTTTTTCCTACAACCTGAACGCAGCATACATTAGCTAGGAAGCAGGCTAATGTTGCAAACAATACAAGCACCCTTTGATTTTAGCTTCTTAATTTGTACCATACGAGACTTAACTGCCGCAGTGATACGATACCATATCACAATAATTTGACATTGGATATTTGTATCGATTCAAATAATACGTTTGTCTTAAAGCTAAGTACTACCTCTGGTATTATTTAGTAACGCTAGCCGTTATAGCAGTTCCGCTAACTAAAGTAAGCCGTGCCAGCTCTTCTTGCCATGGTCATTTTCTTCAGCATGAAATGAAATGTTGAATGAAAGCGAAGATGTACACCCGACAACTGCAGCTAAAGCGCACCAGAACAGGTAGCTTCAGTCAGTCATGCTTAACCATATATTTTTCATAATATAACTGTTGTTATTAAGTTTCTAGTATTGTTAAGACGTAAATTAACTTAGTTGGTGTATGTTGACCATACGTTGTCTCTGGTTGCACGCGCGTTCTGGCTAAAAAGTGCACATTACGTTTCCCTCTGATGGGGAGGGGCACAGTGTCATAGATTTCCCCCTTAATCTACCACAGTGGTGTAAAGTAACTAAGTATATTTACTCAAGTACACTCCTCTTAACTGAAATACAGTATGAAATACGTGTACTTTACTTGAGTATCAATTTTTTTGCTTCTACCCCACTACAATTCAGAGGTTAAAAGTACTGTTTTTCTCCACTACATTTATGTAATGCCTTTAGTTCCCTTACATGCATGCAGTTACTTTGCAGATTGGGATAGATGATATGAAATATAAAGTACTTTTTTCGACCTCAGATTTACAATATATGTCCGTTATGTTATTAATTATAATATGCCATACAGTACATGTGTTGTATTCTGTCTAATCTGTACATGCTTTAAATACATGTGTTATTTTTAAAAAGCAGTCATACAGTCACAGGTGGACAAAGTATTCTGATTATTTACTGAAATAAAAGTAGCTATACCTGCATTCAAAATTGTAAGTAAAAGTACAAAGGTATTGGCATTAAAATATACTTTAGGTACTAAAAGTAAAAAAAAACATTATGCAGAATGTTCGATTTAAGCATGCATCACTTCAATGTTGCATTTATAAAAAGGATGGATTTAGTTGAACTGCTTTACTGTATATATTACCAGTTAGCTTAACCTTTAATAATATATGATAAAGTATTTGTCCATTTATATTTTGTTTTGGTAATATAAATCAGTAAAGTAACTAGTAACTACATTTGTAAAATAAATTGAGTTGAGTAAAAGTATACAGTAGCGTAAAATGAAAAATACTCACGTAAAGTTTAAGTTCCTACATTTTTTTACGTAAGTACAGTACTTGTGTAAATGTACTTAGATACCTTCCACCATTTCATACAGAACTCACTTGCCCTCACTGTGGGAGGGAAACGTCTATGTCAGCGTGGTCAGTGGGTCAATACTTATTAAGATTAAGGTTGTTATTGAACCCTTTGACCTTATGTTTTGACCCTGCACAAATGAGTCCAGTAACTCCCCTTCCGTAACTTATGTCATGATCTGTTTACGCTCTTATATTTGTGTCTTCATCATCAGTTTCCATGCTTTCTACATGATGTAAGCTACAACGGGTCTAACTGTGAGGAGAGGGAAGGACTGTACTGACCAAAGAGTCTCAGACTGACCGAAGCAAGGTACATTGACTTCCGCCATTTTTATTACAGATGTTCCTTAAAGGGGCCTTATTATGCTTGTTGGGGTATTCCATTTCCTGTAGTGTGTTATATAGATTTTTGTGCATGTAAATGGTCTGCAAAGGCTGAAAGTGTCTCTCCCACACACTACACAGGCAGTATAAGAAAACACATTTAACAATAAAGCATGAAAGCACATCACAGTAGGAAACCAAATAAACCTGAACATGAGCATAATAGTGCCTTTAAGGGGCAATACTTGAAAATGCTTTAGGAAAAAACAGCCTACATCCCATCTCTCTTCAGGGTTTCATTATTTTGTTGGCAGCTCATTCCTTAAAACAGAAGCCTCAGATTGCTGATAATAAGAGTAAATAGGAAGGTTACATTTCAAGCTTGTTATAGAAATAAGTTATTGTTTTTTTTTTATCAACTAAGATTTGTTAGAAAATGTTTTAAATTCTAAATGACTGAATTTACTTGAAAATTGGGTTCATTAATATATTTGAACATATATATTTGAGAAGTACAATATAAGGCAAGCAAAAGTTTCATTTGTGGGCCATATTCCATTATACTTTTAAAATCTGCTGAGGGCCGATTCAAAATGGCATGCGGGCCGCATTTGGCCCCCGGGCCGTAGTTTGGACACCCCTGCTTTAAATGAACACTGAGGTGACTGACAATCTCTGATTTGCTGTTTAGTCTTAGGGAGTACTGCTGCTAATCGAAAAAGTAGTATTAAGCCTGTAGTTCCTCCAGAAAGAGTAATAAAAAATCTGGTGAAATGCCTCAGGGGGAAAAAATGTGGGCGTTAGACCTGTGTAACCTGCCACACAGACTGTATCCTGATCCCATTGGCCAATAAAAGACAAGACAGCTAAGTCTTTGACAAGCGAAACTGGCAGGCTATATGGATTCCGATAGTTGTCATTTGAATGTGAAGGTTCACAGGTTGTTCATTAATCTGTCATTATGGACAGGAAGGAGATGATGAGCTAGCACGTGACAGTTATTCAGGAGTTGACAGTGCCAACGTTGCATTCTTAAGCTCAGTATTGTTTCCTAAGGTGCACATTTTACACAACTGTTATCAGGAATCAGCTGCCAGGAATGTGAAACTCAAAGCCCCTCTCTCTCCCCTTCCTTCCTCAGTAACATAACTCATTTAATTTCTGTGTATTGTTTCCCTTCTGTTTGTTATTGACGTCCCCGCACATCCAATTATACTTCATTCTTTTAACGTCTGGTCTGTGCAGATAACCATAAGAACCATAAATGACTGAATGTAGTAAAGTAATGATTTACTCCATGTATTGTCTGGTGCGCTGTCGCCACCCCAGCTGATCTGCCTGCCATTAGTTTGCTTCCTTTTATTACGCTTATGCCTTAGGCTGATGCCTTACCCTTTCCAGGAATATGAGAGTGTGGCAGTGTGGCAGCTGATAGCTATCAGCCATAGACTCATGTGAATGATCTTACTTTCAGTTTCCTTTCTCTGTGACTCTGCTCAGAAAGGAAAGCAGGGGGGGGGGGGGGGGGGGGGGCCGAGTATATAAGCCCAAACAGGAAGGTTGCTGCTTTAGTTTGTACACAGTAGTTCAGCTTCTGAGGGAGATGAGCCACAAATCTTGGCATTGGAAAGAATGGGTAAGGTGGAGCCAATCTTTAAATGATTTTTCATCCAAATTTAGGCTGTTGACTTTCGATTTCCATGTGTTTCTGTTCGGCAGGAATGTTTTCCGTAATATTGTCTTTATTCATATTTTAGCAACTACAGTACTTTTCATGTCATGATTTAACAAATGAAGAAAATACAGTATACTTATTTTAGTGGGGTCAAAGTTGTGTAGGTATGTGTAAACCTTTTAAACATGTTGGTATCAATGACAACACTGTTTGTTGTGCTGTCTGTCAGCTTTGCATGTCAAGGCAAAAACACTGTCTGGTTATCTGGCTCAAATTTACCACTTCACTAAAATGCAGCCTTTAAAACCAGGGAAATCAAAAGTATCCACATTACTGCATACAACATCCTACAGCTGAAAAAAAAACCTATTTGTTTAAGTAAGGTTTGTTACTATCAGTATAAATATGTGTTTTGCCATTTAAAGTGCTGCAACTTCTTTGTAGCAATCAGTCAACATACTGTATATGCTGATGGTAACCTAAAATTGGCTGATATATTAGCACAATTTCTTGTAGAAACCTAATAATAAAAGTTCTGATAAAAGTAATGCAACCTGATAACTTTCCATTAGTTTTGGATCATGTCATATAAAACCACACATTATTTTATCAATGTGAAATGAATAACACTAGGATGGCTAACAGTAAGGTGTAAGAAAACCGAACAGTGTAACCTTAGTAAAGAACAAACAAAGATATTTAGTATCAAAAACTATAGTCTATGCCTTCAGAACAGTGTAGCTTAACAAATGCTGTTTTAGTTTAATACATGAATATAAGCTAACACATTTTTTTTTGTTTAATGGATCAGCTTAAACAAGATGTTTCAAATAAAGAACAATAAAAGTAGCCTAAAGGAAAACTATAATACCTTCTACCTTTAATATATCAATCTTTATTTTATTTTAACCTACTAGTAATTCCCATTTATAAATGTTTTTTATGTAACTGTAAGGGAAACATTTACATTTATTGTGTATGCTGATAATCCCATTACATGTAATCCATTGCTCCCGTTGCTCCCCATCCCTGGATATGTTTGTGTGGTGTGTGTTTATTTTTAAACCCAATACTTTCAATATAAGTAGTTTAATTAATCATTTTTAAAAAACAGACTACTGCTAAACTAATTAGCGGTGTATATGTATTGTTTTTCTTTATTCAAGAAAAATAAATGTTTGATCAATGTCATACATTATATACACAAAAAAATCCGGGGTACAAATGCTTATACAAGTAAAGGAAAAAATGATGAATAAAAAAATATGTACATAGGTGTATAAAGAAAACAGTAATAAAAAAGTAATATTTCAAATACAAATATTTATCAAATACAAATTTGGTTTTGATTGTGTTTATCTGTTGTTGATTCTTTTGTATTTCCCCCGACAGCATCACTCGTAATGGGGGTCTTGGAGAATATAGTGGCCATGGTGAAGCAGCATCCAGCTGGTATTCCTCTTAAAAAGCTAGCTGTAACATACGGCCAGACATACCACAAGAACCTGACTCTATCCACCCTGGGCTTTGACTCTGTGGCTAGCCTGGTAGCTTATTTAGATAGGGATCTGGTAGTGGAGGGGGAACTAGTGCTTCACAAAACTCACAGGCGTCCGAAGCGGGCTGGAGCTGGGGCGTTAACAAAAGCTACAGAAGACAGTAAGAATAAGGAGAAGGTTCTGGAGGATATAGTGGCCATAGTGAAGCAGCACCCAGCTGGTATTCCTCTTAAAAAGCTAGCTGTAACATACGGCCAGACATACCACAAGAACCTGACTCTATCCACCCTGGGCTTAGATTCTATCACGAACCTGGTAGCCTCTATGCACAGGGATCTGGTTTTGGAGGGGGATTTAGTGCATTACAAGAACCATCCCAGTAGTCGTCTGGCCGCCGCTCGGCCATCAGCAAGCGCTTCAGAAGATAAGGAGAAGAAACAGAAAGCTCTGCAAAATCAGCCAGTAGCCGGGAAGCCAGCAAAAGCCAGAGAGGACAGCAGGCCTGCAACACCACAGAGACCTGCAACACCACAGAGACCTGCAACACCACAGAGACCAGCAACACCACAGAGACCTGCAACACCACAGCAACCTGAAACACCACAGAGACCAGAAACACCACAGAGACCAGAAACACCACAGAGACCAGCAACACCACAGAGACCAGCAACACCACAGAGACCTTCTCCAGGTTTCACAGTACCACAGGTGTATATCAGCTCTTACTATGTACCTACCACTCAGGCAGCAGTTAATATTTTAGGTCCTCCTCTAATTCCTAGCATCTCTCTGTCCTCCCCCCACTGTCTCCCTGTCAACCCACTCTTTACTGCGACCCAGCCAGCGGTGAAATTGACTCAGGATCAGCTCTTCCAGAGAGTCAAGGAAGTGAGTTATGAAGACACATGTACATACGGACCACAGAGTATTTTTCACTCCTTAAATCCTGTCCCTACAGCAAGAAAGTGCCGATACAAAGGCAAAGTTGTTAGACAGATATATTAAATAAAGAGGCAAGTTGTTAGACAGATATATTAAATAAAGAGGCAAGCACATGTTAATGCAATACAAATCAAATAAATGGATATCCATGGTTAAAAAAAGGAAGGAGAAGAAGTGAGCATTTAAAAGTAAAAGTATTAGCAGCCAGTAATAAGAATAAAACATTGCGAGAGAGTGAATATTGCACATAGCAGGTTTATTGTTCTATAGGGATGTTACAGTCAGGTTGTGTTCACTTTTAACATTCATTCCTAATGTATCGGAGTAAATTTCATATTTAAGTAAAAATAACACAATTACACCGATTTAACTTAAAACTAGTAGTGACCTAGACGGTACATGTTATCCAAACTTAATGTGAATTACCTTTCACCAAACTCGACATAAACCAATGCACCGTGACAGAAGGGGAAGTGAACATGTAGACATTTCACAGAGATAGTGTCACAATGCCACCGAGGGTGCAGCTAGCTAGCGAAAGGGTAAAATAACAAGCGATTCAGCAATATTCCAATATAGATGGGCACTATTTTTTCTGTTACTTAAAGTGGAAAAGTTCTGTATTTGTAGGGACTATTTCAATTTCTCAGTTCTGGATGAATATACATGGTACTGTAAGTATTTAAGGCAGCAATAAAATGTGTTTGATTGAGGATTGACTCAAATTCAGCTCTAGCAATACCAACTAAGCAAAGAAGGCAACTACACTGAGAGAATAGGAGGAATGGGGGTTAATTTGGGCCCAATAGTACAGTTTTTTTGGGACATTGCCCCCCCTTGCAGGTTTGGTTGTTAGACAATGTGAGCCTAGAAACTTAGGAAGAGTTCATTCATCTACTAAGGCTATAACGAGATGAGAAACGGTCCCTTACTTGTGTTCTGATTCAGAGGGAAGTAGTGTTTGTGCCTCGCTCATGGCCCTGAAATAATATGCAAAACATTTTGAAACAAAAACTTTAAATGTCTCGAGTGAAAACACAGTGCAGATCCAGACACTTACTGAAACTGGAGGAGTCTGAAAACGGTACATTTTGCATATGTAAACAAATATGATTAAAGAGTATAAGTTATGGATAGAAGATCATGGTATTTAAGTGTAACCAATCATATTTTACAAGCTTATACTGAAAACCCATAAAAACCCATATCGAGCTACAGAAATGACTTGTATACAGTTGTACTGGATGTTTCAGCGTTCCTTCATTGTGCTTATCCAACATAAAAACTGACCTTTGACTATTGCAAACATAATTACCACAGTCTCCCTTTGTGCTGCATGTAAATCAAGTGTATTGATGTTTTCCAGGTTATGAAGAAGTACCAGATATCTGCATCAATGGACGAGCTCCAAACGTGCTACTTAAAGGAGTATGGTGAACAGCTTCCCTACACACAGTACATGTCTATGTATGACAGCTATACAGCATCTGGCTCTGGTAGTCAACCTTCTCAATCAGCACCAACAGCAGAACCAATAGCAGAGCCTCAGAAAACTGCAGGTAGACAATATTTCCTTTAATGCATAAAAGAAAACGTATCTCTGCCTTTTACATATGTGATGCCATATCTTCCACAGTAGCCTGGGATCTTAAGAAAGAGCCTGAGAGAGAACAGCAGCAGCAGGCCGCCATGTCCAACTTCCTCTCTGACTTTCCTGCGTTGGGAGAAGCGGCGACCACAGAGAAGAAGAGCAAAACCAAAGATGGGCCCAAGAGAGAGGGCAGAGGCCCCATCTTTAGAGAAGCTTATCACGCCCAGCTGAGGGAGGTCCATGGAGCTAACATGCGGGCAGTGGAGGCGTTGCAGGAGGATGGGGAGGCGATCTCAGGCTGGAAGAGGAACAGAGTTCTGGATCATGACTCCATCAACAATCTGATGGAAGATGTAATACGGGACATCGCTGCAGAAGGAGAGCTGGTTACCAGAGAGAAGGTGAGGAGGAATAGGAAACAATTTGACTCCCTGCCCTTTCAGCTACTAAAGGACTTTCACTCCGGCATCACTGGTTGCTAAAATAAACATTCCGAAAACACTACAATCTCCATTCTGTCAACTATCATAGAGTCTCTCCGTCCCACGTGAGGTATATTTATGAATGTATGAACCAACAGGGGCCTCAAAACACCATTCTGTATTGTGGTAACAATAGAAATGTGAAAATTAAAATTACAAACTAGTAGAGTAGGGGGAGTTCACCAAAAAAAATATAAAAAATAGCAGCTTTAAACAATGTAATCAGTTTATCACAATCTTTGAAAAGTTATGATAAATCACAAGTTTAAAATACTTGTATTTACTTTACAACAAATACACATGTGGTGTTGTAGTTAAAAAATGATGACAAACTGGTCAAAGAAATCAGAGTTTTTCTTTTTACATAGCTTAGTTTTGAGGATTTCTGCATTATTAGTATGATTACAACTTAGCAGACAATAACCCAAGGAACAGTTACAAAGTTATATTTGAAACAAAGTATAGCAAACAGTTAGCCTGTAAAAGCTAAAATTCCATCTGGAAGCTTTTCAAAACAAAATGTTCTTGACACATGTTACACATTCACACGGGTTAAAATCCTCACTGGAATTAATGTTGACAACCCTCACTAAAATACTTTGATGCAGTCCGACTCCTCACACATATATACAGTGGTATGCAAAAGTTTGGGCACCCCTTAGGAAAACCACTGCATCAGTTTGTCACTTGCTGAGCTTTTGAAGCAGCAACTTCATTTTAACATATGTTATACCTTATGGTAACAGAAACATCTCAGTAGTGAAATAACTTTTATTGGTCAAACAGAAACATGTTTATGTGCATTCAAACAAAAATAGGCATGTGCATAAATTTGGGCACCCCTAAGAAATAATTCCATTAATATTTAGTATTGCCTCCTTTTGCTGCAATAACGGCCTGTAGACGCCTCCTGTAGCCACAGACAAGTCCCTTAAGCCTGGCAGGTGGTATTTTGGCCCATTCTTCCACACAAAACGTCTCCAGTTCAGTCAGGTTTCTTGGCCTCCGTGCATGGACAGCCTTCTTCAAATAAATCCATACATTTTCAATGATGTTAAGGTCTGGGGACTGGGATGGCCATTCCAGAACATTGTACCTGTGCTTCTGCATGAATTCCTTGGTGGATTTTGATCGGTGCTTAGGATCATTGTCCTGCTGAAAAATCCAACCCCGGCGTAGCTTCAACTTTGTGACTGACTCTAGAACATTCTTGTCAAGAATCTCCTGGTACTGTAAGGAATTCATGTGGCCCTCAACTTTAACAAGTTTTCCAGTACCTGTGCTAGCCACACAGCCCCATAACATGATAGATCCTCCACCAAATTTTACAGTGGGCAACAAGTTCTTTTCATTGAATGCAGTGTGTTTTTTTCGCCATGCATACCTGTTCATGTTATGACCAAATAACTCAATCTTGGTCTCATCTGACCACAGTATTTTGTTCCAAAATGCTTCTGGCTTGTCCAGATGTGCTTTTGCATACCTCATGCGACTCTTCTTGTGATTAACACTCAGGAAAGGCTTTTTGCACATCACCCTTCCAATGAGCTCTTCCTGGTGCAAAGTACGCTGGATTGTGGAACGGTGAACAACTACACCATCAGCAGCCAGATGTTGTTGTAGTTCTCTGGAGGTGGTCTGTGGCTTCTCTGTGACCATTTTCACCATCCTTCGCCTGTGCCTTTCCCCTATTTTTGTCGGCCTACCACATCTTTCCTTCACACGGACTGTTCCTGTGGCCTTCCATTTCACAACTACGTTTCTGACTGTGGAGACAGACAGTTTAAACCTGTCAGATAATTTTTTGTACCCTTCTCCTAATTTATAATGTTGGATTATCTTAGCTTTCAGGTCAGTGGAGAGTTGTTTTGAGGTCCCCATCTTGCCACTCCCTAAGAAAGAACCTAGGCCAGGCACAGCCAGCTATTACCTATGTTAAATAGCCTTTTTCATGATTGGTTCCACCTGTCTTTGTAATTGAAGGTCTAATGAGCTAATCAAAGCAATTTTGTGCAGCAACCTGTCAGCTATAAATCCGTACAGGTGTTGAAATGAATGCTATTTATAAGGGTGCCCAAACTTTTGCACATCCCATTTTTTGCATTTTATTTTATTATAATAAAACTATGTAATGCTACCCTAAGAATTTTGGTCTGGAAAACACTAAAACGTCTACATCTTTGTAGGAAAACAAATGTTGTTGCTGTGATCTTCTATTATAAAGGAAAAGCAAATTGTCATGAAATCTCAGAGGGGTGCCCAAACTTTTGCATACCACTGTATGTTCCGTTACCTTTAAGGTTAATTGTACCATAAATGTGTTTTTTTTTGTAAATACAACTATCTAATGCATCTCATTTCCTCATGGTCTCTGTATCCAGGTGGTATCCAGGGTGTGTGTGCTGATGCAGATTCCCTCTTTGAACGCAGGAGGGATTCATCCCCGGAATATTCAAGCTCTGAAAGACCTTCAATACATGATAAGAGAGATCCACATGTTCATAGAGGTTGGTGCATTGATTTAACAATACTCGTTTTAATCTGGACGCCTACTAGCTATTGAATTCTTCTCCCTCTATCAGTGCAGTGAGGCAGTCACATCCATCTGTACCCTTTACGAGCTGGGCCAGTCGCTGGCCAGCCTTAAGAACAAGAAGCACTATGAGGAGCTGCACCTGGGGCCCCTCTGCAAGCTGCCCCTCATCCACCGCCTCTTCAAGATCGACAGTAACACCAAGGACGATGATATTCACCAGATCGAGACGGTCGACATCTTAAAGGTAGATTTATTTGATGGAAATGGTACCAAACATTCAACAAAAAAATGTAATGTAGATTATATTTTTGAAGATTGAGCTTTGCTTTTACCTTTACAGTTGTATATTGCTATTGTCAGAAAAGGTGGTTCTGGTAAAGGGCAATAAGCCACATGTAGCAGCTAAATCATAAAGAAATAAAACAAAAAAATCTAATGGAAAGCTCCCGCTGAGGCACCAGATAGCAAATCTTACTCAGTGGATTTCATTCCAATAATCAAAAAGCACAATGGCAATGGTTTTACCCATATTGCACAACATAAAATCCATGTAGCTGAGGTTTATTTGGCAATGTGAGAACCATGGAGCTTGGCATTGACAGAAGAATCCCAAAGCCACACACTTTATGTAGTGCTTTAGTTTTGTTTAGCTTGAGGTATGTGTTCTGTCTTGTCAGAACTTTTCCATTTTGATATTTGTTTTTCTGATGTGTCTTCTCTATTTCTATTCTTTAGCAACTCCGTGTTTTCAGGAGGCAGCAGAACAAGCCCAAAGTAGACCTGGCTGAGTTCATGAAGTATCTGGCGGACCATTACAGCTGTGAGTCTCCCTACGAGCTGGGCGTCATCATAAACAGCGTTGGACTGCCCATATCGGTAAGAGACATGACCTACTGAAAACTTCAGACACTGGTTACGCATGTAGCAGTACTCTTTATTTACTTAGGTTCAATATTTTCACTGTGAATTATACAGATTCTCTTTGCGGTTGTGGTCACCAACAGGGGTTACTTGGTCTTTCTAATATTTACATCCTTTATCAATCTTTACCTTTTTGTAACCTTTTGAGCTCAGTGTTGACTTTTTAGTTTCACTTTCATAAATCCATGTTTGAAAGTATAAGCTGATTTTGTCTGGCAGAGTTTAATGCAATAAACAAATTACTGATTAGTTTTCGCTGTCCAAAGTGCTTTAACATTCTCCAGACTGAGAGTTCATCCTGAGGGTGGCAGCAAAATACATCCATTAGTAATGGGAATGTTTAAACCGGGGTGCTTTTCGATGTCATTTTTAAAACTATGTTTAAAACAAAGCTTCTTATAAAGTTTTTCAGGTATTTTACATTCAAGCATGTGATAGATGTACGTGTTAGGCTAAGGGGCAGCACACCTCTAATCTGTTGACCAATGACAATAGGGCTGGCCAGCTAACCAATCAGAGCAGACTGGGCTCTGGTTTCAGACATAGGGTGAAAATAGGTGCTGCAGCACAGGCAGTATGAGAAAAATAAAGAGCTTTTTGAGCATTAAAGCATGGAGACATGTCCCAGTAGAGGAACAAAATACAAATATGAACCTGGAAATGAGGAAAGTATAAAGAAATCACCTTATCCACCACTGTTCGAGGAAAATTACTCTCTATTTTTCAGAAACATTTTCAACCCCTCTGCTTCCTGTTGTCTCATGTTTAAACTGAATAAAAATAGGATATGCAAATCTCTTTCCAAAACAAATAAAATTCATAGTTATGCAAAACTCTTTTACTTCCCAGGTGAAAAGTGTTTGGTGGTGTCAACTATTTGGTAGAAAATTACTTTTTATTTACCAGTATCTTTTAATCAGGGTGGCTGTGAATCAAACTGCTTTTTTTTTTACCATTGCAGTGACACCTCAGCAAATTGCAGTTACCTATCTAGTGGACTAATAGTGGTACTGTTTGAATATTTTGTCAACAATCTTTCTCTGTCCCCTTCAGACCTTATCGAAGGTGAGTCGAGGTGAGCACAACGTCTTGGAGCAAGCCAGGGAGATGATCCAGGCAGAGGTGGAGGAGGAGACGTATGAGCGGCTGAGGAAGATAAAGAAGAGCGTGATGGAGCAGATGCCAGGTTCCTTCTCCTCCAATGGCAGCTTAGACCTCAGGAAGAAGTATGTTTCCATGCCAGCTGCAGAGATAGCACTGGAAGTCTTCTCTAATGCTGAGGGGCTGTTCAATCCCAGGATGGCTAAGGTGGGTTCAAACACTGACAGCGGTCTTCTATTCATGTTCAGATACAACAAAAAACGTGCTCAATGCAGTCTAGGAATTCTCTGTCTCCTTTATTTGGAGCTGATAATTATGACACCCGGTCCTTAAATTACTTCTTAATCTGCTGGGTGATAATTACACTAAGCCTCCCACCAAGAGCCATTTTGCGGGATACCAGAGTGTGTCTCATGTTCTGAACTCATTAACAAAATGTCTCGATTAATCTCCTAATCCTTAATGAGGGCGTAAGAAAAAAGTTGTGATGAAAACATGTGAGACATTAGATGTGTGGCTTTTTAACATCAGCCTACTCCTACACGTTGTGGGATTATCTTTATCCTAAAGAACTGTGGGCTGTAAAAATATTTTATTATTTGAAAAAGGCAAGGGCTTCCTGGGTTGCCGATAATACCAAGGCAGCCTCCAGGTCCTCCTTCCATGGCCAGCAGGGAGAGCTAGTAGCAACAAGTAGGCAGGCATTCATCGGTCCAAATAAGAGTGGATCAGTGATGAAGGCGAGGCTCCCTTCTTCCCGGTGGAGGGTGTTGATACAGCGGCAAGCTTTGGGACGAACTCCCCTCTCTGGGAGAACAGAAAATACCATAACTTTTCGTAACAACTGTTTCAAATCAGCATCTCTTGGACAAAATATTAAATAATAACTTCAATAAAACTCCAAAAATCTTTAATGGCATTTCTTTATTTGCAATCCTCTTTTTATTTCAAAATATGATGTTTATAAGGTGCTTGGTTTTTGCACTAGTCTGTAAATATACACAACTTAAAAAAAATAAAAAATTCACACCGTTTTCTAGACACGGGTACTGTATATAAAACACAAAAAAACAGATAACATCTGTATGATATTTAATGAGTGTGTTGTTTTACGCAGTTCAACAGTCTACATGTTTGCAGGAACTGTTTGTACATAGCATGTTTACTGACCGGACTCACCGCTGTGTGTGTCCGGTCAGGTAGTGCAGCAGGTGAAGTCAGGTGCAATGCAGACTCGCTGTTGGAGGGCTTGATAACCCACTCCCCCTCGCTGGTTTGGAACAGCACTTAGTGTGACGGACCCTCTGCGGGAACGCGCAAACAGAGTGGTAATGTGTAGAGGTAGGGTGTAGGGGGCGGTTTGGAAATGAGCCGAAGTATTATGTAGCCCGACAAGGAAGTTATCCTCACAAAGGCTCCGCTAAGCTAAAAGCGGCTAGTGTTCGGTGTGAGGATATGTTAGCAACTGTTGTTTTTAAGACACATAGAAGCTTTGGCCATTCAAGAGCGGGGTATTAACTTACTTATTTTAATGACGTAGAACAAATTGTGAAAATGAAAAAAAAATAATTTCAGACGAGGGAACAGGAAGTGGTAAAATGCCCAGGTGAGGTACCAGAGAGTACCTTGTTCTTACCACATGATTAATTACCATGTCTGTAACACAAACATTTGCATAATTCCCAATCCAGCACATCCAGAGCTTCCTGCTGCAGGTGTCATGTAACCGGCTGGCCAAGGCTCTGTTTCAGCTGGCCATCTGTGGGGGCTCCCTGGCTGTCCCTCTGGACCTGGTGCCCAAAGATAAGACGTCCAGCACCACGGAACAAACTAAAGATCAAGAGAAACCCACCACAAACCTCCCCAGCGAAGGTATAATGCAGTATCTAGTGTTTCTGCCACACACATTTGACCTAATCTGTCTATAATTACCAGACCTGTCTGCCTGTGTCTTTCAGCCAAAGTGAAGCAGTTCCTTAAAGACACCCTGTCCTCTCAGAGGACAGCCACCACTTTGGCCAGCATGGCTGCTTTGGAGAAGAAGTTGACCAAACAATTCCAGGTCAAAGATTTCCTCTCTTTACAGCAAGGCAACTTTCTGGAGTTCCTGGTTAAACACATTCAGGTACAAGTGTTTTCCTCTCTTAAGGTTCTGTGGAATAGATTCATTGAAGGCTTTCTTTAGTGAAGATCTCAGGCGTTTTATACATTGATATTCTACACAATCATGCCGTGCTTGTGTCTGTGGTTGTGTGCAGCTGCTGCAGGAAACACTGGGGTCGACTCTGGCCCTGAGCAGTAGCAGCATGGACACAGCAGGCAGTGGCTTCAGACCCAGCAGACAAGATGTGTTCGAGTTCATCACACAGTGTGGGGACTTTGACCCCTCTGATCCAGATGCCGTGAGTCATTTTGCTAACACAAAGGACAGGGGGAGATGCTTACAGAATGACACGTGCTTTACCTTGGACACATCATTCATGTCTCCTCTGGACATCATTAGGACATACATCTTCATTTGTCTGTGTTAATTGGAACCTTTAACAATCATATATTTTTGGCTGTGATTTTCTCCATGGTATAAATATTCATATCCACTGTTATTTACTAAAAACAAAGCACTTTCTGTGTCAGTGCTATCATTTTCTTATCTCTTTCCCTGTACAATGTTCTAGAAGAACATAAATAGGATTCAACTTTCTGTTTCCCAGCTCCACCACATTGAGTCAGCTCTGAGATCCCACTACAGGCTGAGGGACAGCCGGGAGCTGGGCTACGGCTCTCTGCAGATGCTGGCCGGCCTGGTGCAGCAGCAGAGAGGATTGGCTGGAGGAGGAATGAGCCAGGTCTACTACGAGTCAGCATTGTTCGCCAAACATAACCACTCCAGGTTAGCAGTGTAACGCAGCACTATCAGAAGAGAGGCGGGCTTTCTGGTTTAAAGACTGTGCTTAATTTAGCCACCTTATCATCAAAGTGCCTCCATTGGCCATAAAAGATCATTTGGAATGGTATTTTTGTAGCAATGTTTTTTCTCTTGTCTCCAACATCCGTTCTGTAAGCAGTCCCGAAGCCGGCTGTGAGGCAGTGGGGCGTCTCGGGGAGAAGTCCAAGGCCCAGGCCCTGGCCAGCCTGCTCTCCTGCCCTCTGCTGGAGGACCTGAGTGAGTGGAGCCAGTGGGATCTGATCTTCAAACCCCTTCATGGCTCCCTGAGAGAATTCATTGAAAGAAATGCAGGTAGGAGTTTGTGTATGGTCTTTCTTGAAACTAAAAATGGAATTACATGACAATTTGAATGTCTTTGTTTTTGGATGTATAGTAACCACTGTTTTACTTCCCACACAGCTAATACAGGCCTAGCAGCATTAGAGGTCACACCAAGTCTGCTCCTCAGGATCACCACTCACACAGGAGACAAGCATTTCTCCAGCGCCGCTATGAACCTCGACCCTGTGGGCACAGCCGGCCACCTCGTTTCCATGGTAGTAGCTGACGGCATCGTCAACGCTCCCACTGCCCTCCTGGCCAATCACATGCAGAGCTCCCTGGCAGCAGCTGTGGCGCAAGAAGGTTCACTTTTAATTCCCTCAAGCCTTTTTTGAATTTGCTTAATGCAGCAGGATTGAGTCATCATTACTAAATAAGGTTTGTGTTTCTTAGATTTGTCCCAGGCTGAAGAGGACGTGTCCTGTTACAGCAGAGTGGCCAAATTCTTCTTGGCATGTTTGACACGGATCCCTGCTAGAACCTGCTGGGCTCTTTTGCAGCAGGTCAGTGCTGCTTTTAAAATCATGGGATATACTTGTTTGGGAGAAGGTTACATCAAAGTTATGTTTGGATTATAGAATAAAGATGCTGAAAGCAAAAAGTCCAAATGGGGTTTTTAAACTCCTCCCATGGCTCATTAAGTAGGCTCAAGAAGAGATAGAAATGTATATTTATTTGCAGGAACAGTCCTAATCCTCCTGCAAACCGAGCCTCTTACTGGTACATCCTGAGGGAATACAGGGACAGTGGAGGTGTGTTGTGGTGTGAGATGGAGCTTTTTATAAACAAAAACATTTCAGTGTGTCCTTGTCAAAAAAAGTGGGCAGCTAACCTAAATTGCTGAGAATGTGGTTCAGTTGTCATGACAATTACAAACTATTACAGTAAGCTGGTCACATAGATACAGCAGCTTCCTGGCTTAATGGTGATTTGTTTGTCCAAACAATCTTCTTACCATTAGACTCAGGATGTACAACTCTAATCTTATAGCAACACATTTGTTGTAATTGCTGTTACAACATAGTTTCAGCAATTTCTTTGGACATGTTACCAGAAACTGATGAAAGTGTTGCTTTCAGATTAAGAAATGATTTGTTTTTTCTTGCATGTGTGTGACTTGCAGGTGTTTTTGGAGCCTTTCTCTCGTGTGTTGGGCCAGGCCAAGTCTAAACAGGTCCTGATCACCGTGGCACAGTCTAACCCGAGCCACATGAACTGTCTGCACCGGCTTGGGATCCTCCTGGGCATCACGGACTGGGTCAAAGACTACCAGAAAAAGCTGAACCCACAACAGAGCCAAACCTGCAATACGTACACAGCACTGGTGAAACAGGCCAAGGTCAGATAAAAATCTGGGAGTTGCATTAACAGAATCAACTTTCATTCATATTATATCATTAGTTTCCATATCAGCCTAATAATTCTGAATCAGGACCTAGAACTATTTAGAGAAAATAATTTGTTAAAAATAATGTCCACTTGGGCAATGGGCAACTTGTATTCCATTGTGTCAGATACTTCATCAACAGTTCATATCTTATTTTACTTATTAATATTAAATAAATGATATAGGAAGGGTTTTGGCAAAACCGGATAACAGGGGCGTGCGCCCTTATACCAAAATGCCAAATTTCCCGTATAATTTGAAAGTGTTGCCAGAAAACAAAACTTTAATTTCTCCAAAAATATGAAAAACTTGTGTCAAACAGACCGTCAGATGGCAGAGACAGCTTTGTTTTTACGAAGGATAAATAGGGGATGGATGTCCGGTGGGTCTGCTGGTGGACGAGTGGCAGGCAGTAGGCTTACACTGAAACTGAGATTTCTGAATTACATCCTTTCTTTTACTCTCCTTTTTAATGTAGAGGAAGCAAATAAACCCGAACTCTGGATTTATTTGTTGTTTGAGGAGCAATATATGACATGAACAAACTAGTATGTCCCGCTTCGCTCTAATGCATTATTTTCACTGGAAAGTTGGTGGGGCTGTAGTTTTGGCCGGAAACCACGTTAGTGCCCTCATACTATACTTTTCTAGAAAAAAGCTGATAAGCATATTTTTGCCTTTTTGCAAATGAGTTCTTATGAGTCCTTATCTGATTTTTAGGATATTGGTTGTGACAGTAAACTTTTTCCTCTCTCTCTTACAAGGGACTAGATTACAGAGTTAACGTTTTTTATAGCATGTGTCTTCAAAAGCTAAGCTAAACCAGATTTATTAAAGCATGTCATTGGATGGGGATTAGATACAATGTGTCTCCCATTCAGAGCGATGTAGGGCGCATTTTCACACAAGGCACAGCAGCCTTACTTCCTTCACTATTTAATCTCTAGCATTTCTATAAATTACATGTAGTGGAACTTTATCCATTTATATTACATGACGCAGCTGATTTCATCTTTCACTGTGTCAATGCAGTGACCGGATGAAACTACAAAATAAATAAGTTTGAGCCACACTCTTAGATGAGTGTGGCTTGTTGCTCTGATCTTTGTGAATCTGTTTGCAGGCTCATATGCATTGAAAAGGGCTGATTTGGCTCCAACTGTGTGCATATTACCTCATTTACAGTATATGTTCAAATAGCATAGTAGCACCAAGATGCTAGTTGCTCAGCAATTTATTTCTCGGCAAACATTTAGTTTTACAGGTTTATTCTTTTGTGAAATAATTTCATTTTTAGGTAAAACATCTTTTGTGTTATTGGCTTGGCTTCTAATTGTCTTTGTTCTTGTCTTCAGTCTAATTTGACCGATTCTGAGAGCGGCAGTCTGTCCGCTCTGAATACGAGTGAAGATGAGTATCTAGAGGAGAACATGATGGACAACAGCTTCGCCTCCTCCACTCTCAACCAGAGCCTGCAACAAGGTGATTCAAAGTTCATAGTTCCAAGGAAGAAAATGCCAAAAAGAAAGTAGTTCTCTTCATGAATTTACATTTCATTCCTGACTCCTGAATTTTTTTAACTGCTCAATGTTATCTTCTAGTGAATGGCGAGGAAGACCTGGTGGTTGAGGAGGAGGATGTAGAGGAGATGTATGAGTTGACCTCCCTGCCTAATGGAGAGACATCAGGCCTCAGCAGTGAGGCTGAAGGAGGAGAGGAGGAGCAGCAGTCAGAAATGTCTGAATCCAATGAAGATGCTGCCGGCGGCCAATCAGAAACCACATCAGATCTCCAAAGAGCTGTCATTGAGGACATCAGGTTTGTTCTCATAACATGTCTTTTTCAATCAACATTATTATGATTCTGTTTTGCCAAGTATAGCTTCTATGGCTGATCTATTCTATCTCCTTCTATCTCTTGTTTTTCCGCACAGGAAGAGTGAGTTCGGTATCGGTGTAGAGTTGAACGCTGAAGGCCAGAAGCTGATGCAGGTCCATTCGGAACGGCTGGGTCGCAGCTTAGACCGCCTCTCCACAGAACTCTACAGCAAGGACACACACTTTGTCCTGGAACTCATTCAGGTGGAGTTTTTACACCCTTAAAGATCATTCTGCATCATGAATATCTTTGATCCTTTATAGATATTAAATAAGACTCAGAATAATATATTATGCTCAGGGGAAATTGAGTAAATCAAGCTAAATATTGTCATGAAAGTTTAAAATAAGTAAAGAATGATATTACACCTGAAACTGATTAAAAAGACAATTTCCTTTTTGGTCCTTTTTTATTTTAGTCATTATAACACTTCCTCTTAAAATCTGCACAACTCTCAACTTTAAAGTCTAATATTTGTCATGTATCACTCCATTTATTCTTATATTTGTATATTCAGTATAGAAATGTCTCTATTTTTTAATATAAACTCTTTATGAACTGTTCTATTTTTTATCCATCCTTGTAAGAGTAAACCTACTTGGCAATAAACCTGATTCTGAGCAGATGGGATTAATATATAGTAAAAAATCAAATTAATCTACCCTGAAATTGGCTCTTCAGGGCTATTAAATAATTATGAGTCATTCCTTTTCATTTTTCAGAATGCTGATGATAACAGTTACCCATCAGAGGCCGGAGTTGTTCCCGCGCTTGCCTTTGTGGTGGAGAGGGACTGCATCACCGTGCTCAACAACGAGAGTGGCTTCCAGGACAGGAACATCAAAGCCATCTGTGATGTGGGTCGCAGCACCAAGGGCAAACACAAATATGGATACATAGGTGAGTATGTGTTTGGTGCCTTGATGGAGACCAGATATTCTCACTGATCAGGGCTTGAAAATATGAGTTTGTCGTAACATGATCTCGGTTACCCTACTCATCACAGGTCAAAAGGGCATCGGCTTCAAATCAGTGTTTAAAGTGACCGACTGCCCAGAGATTCACTCCAATGGTTTCCACCTGCGCTTCGACAAGTCCTGCGGTCCCATGGGATACATCCTCCCCCACTGGATGGAAGAGGAGAGGCCTCTGGACACACAGCTGCTGGGCGTCAATCAGCACAGGTTGGTAGATAGAGGAGCAGTGTGGCATAGCAGCAGACATTTTGATTGGTCTTTGTAGCAAGAAGAGTTACTAATAACAAGGTGGAGGGCTCTGTTCTATTCAAGTGTCCCACTAAAAACATGAGGGGGGGATAGTGAGCCAGCATGCACACATTGTGCTCTCTTCTCTGAGACAGTCCTATATATAACACAAACATCATATCTTGATATTTAAATTATATGATCTACTTAAAGATGCCATCCATAATGAAAATGAATCTCTCTCAAACTGTTTAATTATCAAGCTTACACAGATTCAAATTGATTGGCTATGCAAAAATAGAAAAAAAGATTACGGCTAAACCAATGAATTCTCTTTTATGCTAAGAATTAGATTTGTAAGAATCGCATTTGATTTAAAGTATAAACAATATAGTGTTCACTTTGGATAGAAAACTATGACAAATTATGATTGTGAATGATAATAGAGCAATGCCTGCATTAGACAATTACTGTGACATGTTATATCAATAGGCCATATCATTTATGAAAAACACCAAAATGCAGTTTAAAAAATACAAATAAAAAATCTCTAATCTTACTTTCCACTTTCTCTTTCCCTCACTTTCTCTGTCTGTTTCATTCTCTCTCAAACACCCTCACACAGACTAGATTGTGTAAAATGTTGGGAAAATAATCGGATGACTAAAACAAGAAAACATTTTAATTTTTTCATTAAGAGACAAGATGTTTCTTTCCAATGTCTGATTAATACAGTGTCAAACACAAGAGGTTCAGGTTCAATAGGTTGGTATTTATACCTGGAGGTCGATTTAGTTTGCAAAAAAAAGACAAGGGATTGACTGTGAAACGTTTTAAGACAGACAAATCTTTCAAAAAGTAACCCATGCTCCATCAAATCACATTTAAAAACATTTAAGAACCACTAGAACAAACATAAACAATCCAGCAAATAAATAAATATGCATTACTTCCATAGCATCTGTGTGACAATGCTACAACTTGGTCATTTTTCCGATGGCTGGGAACCATAACTCTTGTGTTAAACAAGATCATATAAAGTTGATGAGGCTAAATATCTCCCTCTTTAGATGTAAAATGCTCAATAATAATAATAATAGTACATTTTATTTATAGAGCGCTTTTCTAAAAACTCAAAGTCACTTTACAGAAATACAGTTCATCAAAACATAACTCAAACAACACACTTAATTATGTTTATCGGCTAGCCGCTAACTTTTTCTGTCTTACAATTGGTTGTGTCAGTTAAAGTAGTGGGCCGTCAACACAGAACAAAGAGCAGAGAAGAAGAACTGAGTGGAACTGCAATCCATTTGATCCATTGTTAAGGTGCAGCTTTAAATCAAGTATATATTGCCAAGATGAGGACTACTAACGTGATTAATAGATATTTCCATTTCCATTTCTAAAATCCTCCAGAGAAATGATCTTCAGAAGAAACAGGATACTTAATAAAACCTGCATTGATATTTCTAACTAATAGTTTTCTAATACTTCTCTGTGATCAGCTGGACCACTAAGATCTGCCTTCCTCTGCGCTCCGAGAGCCTTCAGACCAGGAACCTGTTTCATGACGTGCACCCCTCCCTGCTGCTCTTTCTGCACCGCCTACGCTCCATCTCCATCTACAACCAGGTAGCCTGCACTTACACATTTGTTCACAAAGTTTACTTGAATGTTTCAATACCAAAGCAAGTCATTATAAATCCCCTGTCTTCTATACTTTCACCACCCGCAGAGTGAAAAGCGCTCTGTGACGATGACTCGGAAAGACCTGAGTCACAACATGTTGGAGGTGGAGCACACAGAGGGGATTGAGCGCTGGCTCGTGGTCAAAACGGTGGTGCACACCAAGAAGGTAACCCCGACACTCACTTCCAAGTCTCATTCTGTTGCTTCATTTTCAAGGACGTTCCTCTGCCCCACATTGTAAACCTCACTCATTAGCCAGGCTTTTTTGAAGTTACCACATCAATTTGGGAATATATAACAAAAAAATCATGCAGTGCAACAGCACATTTTAATGATCTGTCAGTCTCACACAAGGCTATAAAACTTGCTACCCTTCATTCTACACTTCCCTTTTCGCTTCCATTTCCCAGAAGCAGCTACCCATTACTGGCAGTCAGGTTATGCAAGAGTAGAAATGCAGCTGCGTGAGAGAAAATGTGTTCAGCGTTCCGTTCTCTAGCTTTCCAGCAGCCATTTACCATATATCAATATCCATTTCTATAAGCAATCTGCTTATTTGCAAGCTGCTCTTTTTTGTTTGAGTGTCTAATGCTACATTTTTCTTTCTTTATTTATATTTATCTCATTCCATTTCATTTATTTATCTCATTCCATACTCATATTATTATATGTTTCAATTTAGGCAATAATGTCACATACTCATATGTCTATGGTACTTTATGTTCCGAGGGCTTCACCTTTTTTTTATCTTAGAATGTAAGACTGTAGGGACTCTTTATATTATCGTTATCTAAAAAGTCATATTTTTACTTTATTTATTTAAAGGGGGCCCTATTCTGCTTTTTGTGGTTTTCCCTTTCCTGTAGTGTGTTTTTGTGCATGTAAATGGTCTGCAAAGGCTGAAATCCAACCGTTTCCTTCCACATGAGCACAATAATAGCACGTACACATAGTAAAGCACAATTAAAGCACACATTACTAACCTACAAACACAAGAGCACATACGTAAGAGACAACTAGAAATTAATGATATAGCCCCTTCTCCAGCTTATGACACCTTATTTTGCTAGCATTTGATTTGAACATTGATCTGTTTCTCATTCAGATCAAAGCGGATGTTGAGTCCACCGAGCTTGCTCTGGCTTTCCAGCTCAACAACAACATGACAGAAGGTGACATTGTGTGTCAGCCACAGAAACAGCCCGTGTTTGCCTACCTGCCCCTGCGCAGTTTCGGCTTCCGTTTCATCATCCAAGGTGAGACTGGAGTTCAGATTTAAAGAGCTTTAATGGACACACAGTTTACATAAAGAAGCAGACATCTGACTCTCACTTGGTATCTTCTTCAGGGGACTTTGACATCCCTTCCTCTCGTGAAGATGTGGACAGAGACAGCCCGTGGAACCAATGGCTCCGATCTGAGATACCGCCTCTCTTCCTGAAGGCCAGGGATGTCTTCACTGTAAGACCATGCTATATCTGCAGGGCTTTGGAAAATGTCACTAAAAGATCAAATGAGATGAAATATCACTTAAAGGTTTCCTATTATGCTATATTTGAACAATATATTGTAGGGCCATATCTATACAAAACATGTCTGTGAAGTGTTTTGCTCAAAATACCAAACAGGTCACCAGCGTAGCATGCCTCATCCCCCTCTATTTCAGCCCTGTTCCTGAAGTGCTGATTCTGTCGTCATGCAGCTCTCTCTCCTCTGTCAAAGTTTTCTAGGGCAGAATCTCACATCCAGCATTATTTCTGAACAGTATGGAGCTCAAACGTTACACATATTCTCTCCAGTACAGCATTAGCTCTGAGTGTTAGCGATGCTTGCTAATGTCTATAACACAGACCATATTACTTCCAAAACAGCTGTGGGATGGGTCTCGTCTCGCCAACTGCATATGGGGGACGATAGGTTGGGGCGTGTCACCTGGGTGGGACATTGCCAGGAGTGTAATGTAAAGCCAGCCCACATTTTCCTTATTACGCCATATCGGCAGCCAATCTGGATCAGCTCGTTTGTATCCCCGTTTTTAGAGATGTGGGTTAGGAGGAAAAGAGAGAGGGTTGTGTGACTCTGTGAGTCTCCTTACCGACCGGGGACACATATTTATGAAAAAAAGACATCAAAAAGTGCATTTTGCATAATAGGGGACCTTTAATTTATCCCTTCAAGGAAAGCTGGATATCCTTGCGTTTATTATTACAGTTTTATTATATATATAATAAAAGTAAAAACATTAAGGGGTGAAAACTTGTGATATAACAGGTCATATGATAAATTCAGCATAAAGTGCTACTGCTTTTTTTCATTTAGTATTTCCATGGGCTGTTTAATGGAAACCAGCACTTAAATCTAGCCAGGGGTTAGATATTAAAAAATGTTTTCTAACTTATGAATAGGCAACGATCAGTCAATAAAGCAGTGTTTTTTAAAGAAAAAACATCTTAAGATAGGATTTTTAGAGGGTAAGACAAATGAAAATACCTTCTTCAGGATTGCTTGGGTGTTTTTTGCCACTATTTGAATGTTTGATGAATGACAACAGTTAGACTTTGTTGCTCAACTGTTAAAAATGTTAAAAGTAACAAAAACTGACATCACTCATTATTCACTGGTTATTGTGCTTCTTTTTTCCAGGATCACCCAGAGTTTAAAGGTCTGAAAGGCCTCTGCCAGTTCCTGCAGTTTGTCCCCCTGCCTGATGAGGTGTTGGACTTCTTCAAGCCTGTTGCCAAGCAGATTATTCAAATGCTGAAGGGCGAGCCGTTCCTGCCTACACTCAGCTCAGGTATTACTCACAAACGCAGGTTCTGTCAGTTAAAAACAGCGCAGACAAGACAAAATAATTATTCTATATCAATGCTGTGATCTCTGCGTCGGTATACCAGCCATGAACTCATCGTCTCTAACCCTGTGCATGTCCATGATTTCTCTCCAGATGGTACGATTGTGTACAAGCTGCCGTCCAAAGTGGCCGTCTGTCAGGACGCTGTGATCCGCGACGTGATTGGTCGAGACGAGCTGGAAAAGCATCTGTCTCTCTCCTATCTTCACCCGGGTCTGAGCCCTGCCCCCCCCGCTTCCCTTCTCACTCTCCTGGGAGTCCAATACCTGCGGGGATCTGATGTTACCGCCGTAACCACAGCCATGGCCAAGGAGCTGATGGAAGGCACCCATTCAGGTGTGTGTGATGGAAAGTCAATCCATGTCACTTCAAATTATGGCAGAGCAAAACCAGTTATAACTTCTGACAGAATGCAATGTGTGTAATGTCACATGAACACAGGTATGGCAATTTTAGAAAATGTGTTAAGTTTTGCTCAAATGTTTTACCTGGAAATGACTTGGCATTTTAACAATCACAAATCCTTGTCTTGAAGTCAAAACATTTTTTGGGTGGGGGTCGGAGGCCTGGAGTTAGGTCTCTGTTGAAAACAAGCTAAATAAAAACAGTTTCGAACAAGTTGCTTAATGAGATAACTTAACGTCATCAGGCCGAACATTAGCCGCATTTAGATTATCGGTGATGACGTGAAGTCATGCTATTATAACTGTTATATAGTTTGTATATAGCCTTACGTTTACTTTTTTTCATTGCAATAATGCTTCTGCAGTTATAAAAGTGGTGTTAATATGTTGAGATTATACTGCTGAAGAAAATACAGTATGAAAATATCATGAACGTGTTATATAAAAAAAAAATCCCATGGAGTTTTTATCGACGGAGCTTCTTGATGTCTTCTAGTCGGACTAAAACAATTCTTCTTCCCCGCACCACTCTGTTGAACTCGTGAGTGTAGATACATATCCAACATTATGGAGCGAGAATTAAATACTGCAGCTCAACCTTCTTTACTTAATGTGTATGCTTTTGTACTGTAGATGCTCCTTTGTTACATACATACACCTATTCCTTTTGTAATCTATAATAAATAAAACAACAAAACAATGTCAATGTAATTTAATATTTACGGCACCAACCCACTCTTTTAGATGGCGACCTGCATCAGCTTGCCAAGCTGCTGGTTTGCAACTACCGAGCTCTGGAGTATGGCTACGGAGAGGCAGACTCCATCCTGAATACCCTCAGGGATTTACCCATAATCCCCCTTGCTGACGGACGTGTGGTTGCACTAAGTGGAGAAGGAGTGTTCTTTCCAATGGAGGAAACCAAAACCAGAAAAAAGAAAGCTCAAGCTCAGATAGGTAAATAATATTAACATACAGTTATTTTTTAACTTATGTGAATATGGTGGTTAGTTTTCACAGTGATATTTGAAATCTCAGATGCTAATTTGGCATGATGCCCCTTTTCGATTGCTCCATCTGGCAAGGGCAAATCATTTAGCCTCACAAACATTCACAGGTGTTCTCTGTTTCTGCAAGCCTTTTCATAGATTGCTTTAAATTTGAATTTGGCATAATGCTGAAAGATACACTGCTGTCTTGTTTCTAACTCTTCTATTCAACGACAACATTAAAACCTCATGGTCTACCCTAGATAAAGCTAAGGGTGTGAGTATCCTTCTACTTGTATAAGTGTTTAAACATTTGTACTGTTTTATTTTTCTAGTGAGGGACATTGGTGATGGAGCCATAAACTGACTGACATTATTTATTTAATAGTTATACATTAATTTTATTGCTGTTTTTGTTTGTTGTAAATCTATCTTTTTATTCTTGTGTAATCCAAGCCAATCAAATAAGTTGTTTTATGCTTTTTGTTTTGATAGCAGTTTTTGGTCACAGGGGGAGAGAAAGCCTGGTGATTATATTTTCCAATAAACGATTAGGTGAGCTCTCTGGATAAGTAAAATAGAACCCAATACACAGTATATAGGGCCATTTAGAGTTTAAAGTGCATTTTGAACGAGACAGGTGAGTGTGTAGTATCTTTTGTGCAGATAATTATTACCCAGCACCTGCAAGGAATATATCACTGTGCATGGGCCTACTGATGACACAGTGCTAAATCAGCCAGGTCAACAACAAGAAAAAAACCGATGAAGCAGGGAAAGCACTCAGATATAGTGCAGAACAGTTTCACAGGTTTTCAGTTTCCCAAAAATGTGGCTAACCCATGTAGAAAAACAAAATAGATAAATATCTATCACCTTGGCGATGGGGAGAGGTGCACCCTTTCCATCTGTGCTCATAAACCTCCGCAGTGGAAAACTAAACTTGAAGAAAACTGAAAAATGGAGGTGTGAATTTCTACAGATTAATAACAATGACGGAAAAGTGGGACCAAGATCTTGTGATGAACTGACATTGTTGTTCTGGCTGTTAAACAGGTAAAATGTTTCCCCAGCGTCTGAGAAGTTCTATAAATAGAGCCGGTTGTTAAGACTCCCTCACGTCTCTAAGAAATAGCAGACGTACAACCCCCTCAGTTCAGAACACGCTGAAGCGGAGGCACGGCGCCGTGATGTGCGTCATCACATTTAAAAACAGTACTCAAAGCACAGGTTTAGAATGCCAAGCATGAATAATTGATTTTCACGCGCTGATGTAAGCATCCTGCCGCTGCACATCGCTGCTTTAATAGTCGTGTATTTTAAGTGGCTCGGTGTATTTATAAACAGCTTATAGAGCTTATTATGGAAAAGAAAATTCTCTGTTTAAGATCTCCTTCAAAAATCAGTTTACTGAACAGATGTGGCAAATACATTTATATTGTTTGTTATTACCATTTAATGTCAGTAGTGAGTCAGTTAGGCTGTTAATAAATGATGGATTTAATCTAATAATTATGAAAAACATCTTCACACTGCCTGTTTTTCTTGTTTCAACCAGTCTAACCCCCATAGCATTTTAACAGTGTTAAACTGAAGAAGGAAAAAAAAGCCACAAATCCCCACTTTTAAGAGGCAAGGACAAAATGTGACATTTGATGAAAACAAATTATACATTTTCAAATTGGATTAGCTATTAAACTAATATTTTCAGCTTAAAAAAAACTTAAAGTTGGCTTTCTGCAGTTATCTATGAAATAGGAAACCTGGCTTCTTTAATCAGAAGACAGCATTCTTCCCTGTCCCTCGATAGAGATCTTTTTGAAAGAATATATATTCTCTGCAATGTGCAGTACACGTGTCAATGAGTGGCTTTACATGTCTGCATGTGCCTGATGAAAAATTCAGTGTGAAAAAGGATGTCTGTGACAGAGGCAGATCAGTGGGATGAAAGGACAGATCATTTCAGGTTGGGATGTGTCCTCATCTTCAAAAAGATAAATCAAAGATCAGCTGTTTCCTCGGAAGAAGCAGATTGTAGACTTTTACAACTTAAAGAGGACATATTCTGCTCATTTTCAGGTTCATGTTGGTATTTTGTGCCTCTGCTTTAATGTTCAAAAGGTGCAGAGCACAGTCTGCTCTGATTAGCGACCCGGCCAGCTCTGTTGTGATTGGTGAACTGCTTAGAATATGTCTTGGAAATGTCCCTTCCCTTAGCCTTTCACGTAGAATGTGTTGGAGCGCTAGCCAATAGAAGCAGGAGTGTTACATAGTGATGTCAGTATGTTACGAAGTACACACATGGTGCAATAGAGGCATGTGAGGCAGGGATTTTAGCCTTTGCAGACCATTTACATGCACTAAAACATATATAGCACACTACAGGAAAGGGAAAAACCCCTAAAGTATAATAGGGCCTTTTTAAAGGGGACCTTCCACTAAAAAAAGTTTTTCCCTGTTGTTTTTGATATAAGATAAGTCAATATGAGTTGGTAGGTTTGAAAACTATGGTGGTACGATGGTTTTTCACATTAACCTCTTAAGCCCAGACGCAGCAACTTGTAAGAAACAGCGTCTCAGGGCATGTTAACATTTAACAACCTATTAATGTGGCATACCCACTTAACGGGAAGAAACTCGGCTAACAGACCATATCAACCATTTTTACCAAAACAAATAATTCCAACACAAAGCGTCTAAATCAGCACTGACCGAAAATGAGCTAACGCTACATAGCACCGAGTGAGCTACAGCGATTTTTTTACTTCATGCTATCTGCACAAACCACATATCATATGAAGTCTGAGATTCCACGGATTCCATTGGTATAAGTCTCATCACTGTATGAACAAAACTCACTGAACTAGCAGCCAAGAAAGAGCAAGAAAACTGCTTCCCTTCACAGATCCATAGCTCTGAACAGTCTTTGCTGTTTGAGATCAAAAGTTGTGTTCAAGGTCATACAAACGCTGCTGAAGGTCATACAAACGCTGCTGAATGTCATACAAACACTGCTGAAGGTCAATCCGATGTCTCTGTGTCACTTTGAAATGATTACTGATAATCTGTGATTATTTGTAATAAATACGGCGCAACCATAGACTGTATATATAGATGGGCGCAACAAGCGAAAACATTTTTTCAGGTTTTTTTAGGGGCGGGACATTTGACAAATCTCTAAGCGGTTGACCAATCACAACAGAGTCGCCAGCTAACCAATCAGAGCAGAGTGCGCTTCTGCAAAGGTGGGAGCATGGGCTCTTCAGAGCGTTTTCAGACGGAGTGAAAAGTGGTCATTTATGTCCATGCAGTGTGAGGAAAATAAAGCACTTTTTCAACATTGAAGCATGAAAACATGTCATAGTGGAGCAACAAAATACACATATGGACCTGAAAAGTAGCATGATAGGAGACCTTTAATTAAATAATATATGAAGCTATAGTGTATGCCATGTATTGTGCATATCAACAGAGTTTACTCTTCACAGGGACTCCTTCCCGGCCCGTGGAAATGTAAAAATGTCTACCATGGAATCTAATCAATGGATCTTAATGCGTCTCTTGTGAGCCCAGTGACTTAATGGATGTGCAAATAACCTAATTACTGGTGTTCCCCTTTAAATAATTACATCCCGGCAGTTATTGATTAACAACAGTTTTGTTTCATAAATTCTATTAGGGACATCATTTCAGCCCTAAAGAGAGAATAAATCAATCACTTTAAAAAGTAAGAAGCGCCAGCACGAGCACATCCTGAACAAGCACTTCATTTTCCAAAGCCAGATGAAAACCCGACTTCCGAAAGTCTTCCAGTTAGATGTTTCTTCCTACATCTGCTGTAAAATAATCAACACATACAGCTATGTCTGCGGTGTTGTTTACCAAGCTTTCCTCTCATGTCTTTTCATAGGCCCTCTGTCTGCACTGTACAAGGATGTAAATGTGGTCCACCCCTCTCTGCTGAGCTGTGTGGAGCCTCTGGAGAGTCAGCAGGTCCGGGAGCTGCTCAGAAGACTTGGGGTTCACGACCTGGAGCCTCAACAGCTACTGGAGCAGCACATCTACCCCACCATACAGAGCAACAAATGGAAGGTGAATAAAACGGTCCCAATAATTACTTTATGCTCAGTTTACATAACACGTTTTGTGTTTTAAACAAGGCTTAAATATCTCTTCTGTTTCTGTTTCTCCCCCTCTATTTCGTCATTCTCCACCCGTTCTGCCACCAGTCGAAGCCTGAAGCAGTGCTGGTGAGCTACCTGGTTTTCATCAAGCTGCATTCCTCCTCCAGCCAGGAGTACTCCGACACTGCAGTACCCGTCCTCACCAACAAGGGTCTGCTGTGCCCCACCACTGAGAGGGTGCACTTCTCTGAAGAGTACGGGAACATCGACCTGCCAAATAACCTGCCTGGTAAGGAGAGCGATCTTGATACGGACACATGCACTGTGTTTGTAAAAAGGGGAATGAAGTTGTACTTCAGCAGTTCTTTATTCATCTTGGCCCGAGAAAGCAAGCTAAAAGACTTGTCCCTTACTCCCCCTAGCCCTTCTTCCTTTTCCCCTTCGGAAATTTTGACATAACTTGTTTGTTGAGTCGTTTCCTTGTGGAACGTTTTTGTGAGGGTCTGCTTCTATTGTTAGGATCAAAGAGAGCATTATATCCCTTGGAGGATTTAAGGGAGTTTTTGGTTTACTTTAAATAGCCCCATCTTAAATGTATAAAAGACCTTTAAGATGCTAAGCCAGCGGATCACACTTATTTCTTCATGTTTCAGTTGAAATTACAACGTATAGTTTAGTTGATCTTAATAAAGACAGTTGAAACTGAGCACTCTGGATACAGAAAGCATTCCTTTCCCAGAAGACCTGAGAGTTCTGGATGGTTCATAATGTAGCAGGAGAACCCTAAACTATTATATAAATCCATTAAGTAAATCCATCGTATTTCTGAGTTCAAGGATATAGCCTCAAAGCAGTGTTTCATGTGCCTGATTTCAAAGATGAACTAGTCTCAAAAAATAAACATTCCACTGCCTTTCTATCTTTTTTTTTGTTCTTCCTCCTGAAAACACTTCTCCTGTCACTCCCTTCTCCACCAGGCTTTGATTGGGTGTTGCTGAGTCCCTGCTATGTGCAGACAGACGGCGATGTAGCAGGCTGGAGAGAGCTGTTCAGCACACTGGGGGTCCGAGACGGTCTCATCATCCGCAAAGAGCGACAAACACTCACTGCTAAAGAACTGGTGAGGAGGATATCCCTGAAATGTTATCTCACCTATTATTAAGGAATCCACTCATGCTGCAGAAATGCGGTTACACTGAAAAAAAGAGTAAAACAAGGTCCCGACAGCCCCACCTGTGAGAGCAGATGATGCATGTGCTCCGAAAGGACACAATATTTACTGGTTGCATGGACACCTACTGTGACTCATCATGGTGAAACAGATGAGAAGATGAAGATATTAATCATTGTGAGTCACACTAAGACTAGAGAGACAATGGCTGCTTTCAGGATGAGCCGGAAAAGCAGGTGACTGATGGGACCCATCAAACATTCCTGCTGCCTCTTTTAGCCCGGGCTACAGCAAGCAGGAATAGCATGTGGATTCGTCACAATACCACGGCCATTGTGTGCCTTATCCTTCATAAAATATCTTTATATTACCCTGGTGTCAGGTGCAGATACCGGGGAATTAACTGTAATACTTCATATTAATTTCAAATGAGCATTACAGGATAAACTGTCCTGTCCTAACCCCCCCTCCCCCTCCCCCAAACCAGGCTTCCACTCCATGGTCTGTGGAAAGTGCAATGTGGCACCAGAAGCCAGGAGAGGGCTTTGTGCTCGATGACTACCCCTGTGAGGAGTTTGAAGCCCTGGCCACCGCCCAGCTGCCCGAACACCTCCTGCTGCAGCAGAGGAGCGCCCTGCTCAAGCTGCTGGCGATAAACTGGGATGCAGGGTAACACACGCACACACACACACACACACACACACACACACACACACACACACACACACACACACACACACACACACACACACACACACACACACACACACACACACACACACACAGACCACACCCTCACTGCTATGTTCTGTGAGTGTCCCATTTGAAAAGCAGCTGGTTTGTTTTAGGAAACTAGAGATCATGACTTTGGGTTTAGTCAGGTGATAATCCCCATCATTTCTGCTTCCACTAGGGGCCAAAATTGTTTTTTTCAATTGTTTCGATGAGGAAAAAGAAAAGGCACTGCGTCTTATTTCTGAGCGCTGCTGTCTTTGAACAGCTGCTCCAAGCCCTTTCATTTGAAAACATTTCATCCCTTCTGAAAAGCACGATAACGGGAAGTGGGGACAAAGTTATACCATTGTGTGTTACACATCAGTTGTTTGACATTGAGAGAGAGCTCAGTCTGGGGATTATGTTATCTGCGTTTAGTTGCTCACACCTCTGTCCCCTCTTGTGAGATATTATTATAGATGTGTTTGAGTAGAGGACAGCAATTCAGATAAGGAGGTCAACCAAGCTTGCAAACAAGTACAGAAGTTAGAGAGGAATGAGGCTGTGAGACACTTCTATTCAACCATTGTTTTGGGATGAACACAGTTGGATGAATGTGATGCATCAACCTGTTTTTGCATTAGTAGTGCTAAACGGAGGACTTCTGTCTAGTGCCTTTATAAAAGATCATTTCTGTTGCTTTTAATTGTTGGCTGGGTTTCTCTTTTTTGTTTGTCTTGTACAAAACAGCAGTGCAGGTTTCACAGCTTTATTTCAGAGGTGTTTAATTTTTGATGCAACAGTTAAGTGCATATATTTTTACACAAATGTGACTGTTTTGCCCGAAAATGTATAAAAAATATCCCCAAACATGTCATAAGATGTATCTAATGACATGTTGGGGGTTATTTTGTAATGAATTCTGGCTTATTTTCAGGCGAAACAGTCACATTTCCAATCAGTCTTCTTACTGGTCGAAACAAAATAAAGACCTTCCAGGTGTGCATGCAATGATGTTAAGTACTAAAGACGGGGCTAAAAGGGAGAAATAATGTGAAAAAATGACAGCAACAATACGTGTAACTATTCTGAAGTTGAAATGACCTTTTGTTGTTAAAAAAAAGATCGATACAACCATCATCTTTTATTCCTACTTTAAATTTCGTATAACATAAACATTCTTTCCTTCAAACAGATATAGCTCTGTAAGCCATGTAGAGTTTAACCTATAACACTGGTACGTTAGACACAAGTTGATTGTACTTATAAGGATTTCTCAGTGCATTTAACTCTGATGCTGCTCAGGGCTCTTTGATGTGCAAAGGAATGTAGGTCACATAGTTCTGCCACTTTGTTGAATTGTCACAAGTGGGCATCAAGATCACTGGAGAGGCTATAATCCATGCGTTTCAGTCATAGGATCTGGGGAGTGACATGACCTATTCATCATGCAAATTGTCATCAATAGCTGAAAGGGATTTGAGAGTTATGTATAAACCTATAAAATCACCTTTTTATTTCTTCCAGACACCGCTACTCTCAGTACGTCACAGCTCAGCTGCTGGACAGTGATGGACACCCGATCAAAAGCATCAAGTCCTCCTTCTACCACTTCCTGTGTAATCTCAAATGGGTTCCAGCCTATCGCCTGCTGGAAGGAGACCAGAAAGAGGTAAAGTACCTCCGTCCAAACTCCGTCTACCTGGCCTCACCTGAGATCATCGGCCTGCTGGGGACTCACGTCTGTTATGTGGAAATGGACCCCAGCGAGTTCAGCAGAGCTCTAGGTAAAAATGTGTTCATCAAGTTTTAGTTTTTTGTTTATTTTGAGAAAGTGACCTAATAAAATATCTGTGCTTCCCTCTCTTCTAGGAATGAGACAAAGCATCGCAGTGGATGCTCTGATAAACTACCTGAAGGAATGGTGTGTCAAACCACAAGCTGACGATCAGGTGCAGCTCCCCGGGGAATTAGAGGGGGCGGATTTCACTTCCACTGTGGAGCACATCCACAATGTCTACACCTATCTGAATCAGAACTGTACCCAGAGCAACCTGAAGGATCTGTTCCAGCACAACCCTGCTGTATTTATAGCACACAACAGGTACGCCCTCAGCTGTTTCAGCGTACTTTATCAGGTTAGTGTCTACATTTTGTCATCTTAATTCAAATTGTGTCCGCAGGCGAAATGATAGCTGGTGTTCCGGACGTTTCTACCACCTGAAGGATGTGTGCTGGAGTGACCCCACTGGGATGTTCCAGCGCTACAGACCACTGACTCAGGGGCCAGACAGCCCTGTGCAGCAGCCCAACGTCCTGGGACCCTTCTACAGCCTGCTGGATGGCATGAAACAGTTCTTCACCATGGTAAGCTCACGTCATTTACATATGTATCAAAAGTTTGTTGACTCATGGTTTTCAGCGCCCTATTAGCACAGAACCAGGGAATCTTATGCGATTTAGAAATTACCCCGTAAGTATTTTGCTTATGTTTACTAACTAAACTCCCAGAATTTGATGTCAAGGCTATGGGAAACACTAGTTCATGTGAAAAAAATATTCTATATAATATAAATGTAGTATTATACAGTTTTATATTATGCTGGGTCTATTTATGTTTATGTAATATTAAGAAAAAGCCTGTGTAGTGAGATTACCCTCCTAAGTTTGCACCAAAGCGTTGTAAGATGTGTCTTTAATTAAATGATCATCTTTCTATACTAGATTAGAAAGAGGGAGGAAAAAAAAGGCCTATAAAACAAAAAAGATTAAGCTATTCAGTTACACTCAAACCATATTACTAAAGTTTGTGTACTTTATTAGGGGAACATTTCTTACTCTGAAGGCTCTTCTTTGGACTATGCTTGTTGAAAAAAACACCAGAGCCAAATTTAAAACGAAAATACCCCTTCATCTCTTATGTACAGCGGCTGAATGTGGATTCCAGTCCCAACATGAAGCAGTATGTGGGTCTGTTGGAAGTGATCTGCTCATCGTCTCCCATCCCTACTGCTGAAGTGCTACAGGATGTGTCAGTGCTCTATGCCAGACTCGGTAAGGACATTTAAATATCTCCGTCTCTGTCCAGTGGCTCGCACTCTATGACTCACACATTTTTTTTACACTTAATGCCCCAACTGTCTGCAGCTCATAATAAAATATAATATCTTTCTGCTTTCAACAGCTATGAAGTGTTATATTCAAACGTCTAGTGACCCGGAAAACACCCCTCAGTCCCAGCTCAATTCTGGGTACTGCTCCACGTTGAAGGGTGAGTAATGCATGCACGTTCATGCTGCAAATCCACCCCTGTACCTTTTGGGATATGTGTCTTTATGCAACCTTGTATTGGCCTGAGTGTATACTGCAAAGGCTTTCAAACTGTGTGTAGGTGAGGACGCAGATGGTGAGACGTGAGGCAAAGAAACGTCCATAAATCTACTTAGAAATCATAGACCTAAAAAGGCTCAATCAGCATATAGTATTTTCAACTTGAAAACATAGCAAAACAATAAACAAGATATAATTATTTTAATGATCGAATAATGAACAATTGCTTTATATAAATGTGCAGCTCCGGAAAAAATTAAGAGACTACTCCAAATGTTATCTCAAATCTTTATCTCTACATGTATGTCAGCAATTCCCAACAAATAAAATAATAATTTAACTCAAAGACAAACCTATAAATAACAAAACCAGAGAAAAGGATAATACTGAAGTGGTCTCTTTCCGGTGCTTTCCAGATAATATGGACTAAGCAGCAGATCAGATGGGAGTGTTTTGCTTGTTTATCTCCACTCTTTAAGGGCCAGGTAGCAGAACGCTCCACAGGGTTTGACCCTCATAATGAGAGCGCCTCACACAAGTTGTGTGTGTTTAGAGGCAGAAGGCAGCAAATGAAACACCGGCTGTGTTAGCTGGAGTACTGGTAAACTATGTAAATGCAGGTTTCCAGAAAAAGAGAATAGGCCGAGGAGGAAACTCATTGACTTTTAATCTAGTTTGTTCATAAATTACAATTACATCGAATTTGTAATTTTTCTTAATTTTTGGGGTCAATTTTCTGGCGAATACTTCTGGGCCAGTGGTTATAGAATGGTTGCTTAATGTCTACCCCTGATTCATCTGTGGTTTGATTTGTATAAAATCATTCTTGGGTACTGAGAAATGTTATGATGGGGAACAGCTGAAGAATAGAAATGTTTCGGACCTTAAATATTTCAAATAATGAAGAAATCCTATCATAAGGAAATAAATGCCTTCAGCAACAACTCATCCTGGAGAAGTAAGATAAGATAAGTTAGGATAAGAATTACCTTATTAATCCCAAACTGGGAAATGTTTGTGTTTTCCAGTTTGAGATTAATAAAGTAGTTGTAATCTGGAAAGTGACTCTATAAGACTAATGCCTTCAGCTGACTGCGGTTGTCCTCTCCGCCCGTGTTCAGCTATGGTGTCCGATAAAAGGGTCTTCCCCACCAAGGATAATAGCTGGGTGAGCCTGGCACGCAAACCAATGATTGCTGACAACAGAGAGGTGGAAAAGATCTTCAAACCCCACAAGCAGATCTGTCTGCTCAACCTGCCTCCAGCAGAGAAGAAGACGGCTCCCAGGACCAAGACCGGGAAGTTTGGTACTGTTCAATGTATATGTGTCAGTGTTAGAATTATACTTCATGACATTTCACCAAACCTGACTTTTGTTGTAATTGTTTACCTCCCAGGGCCGGGTGAAAGAGCTAACACTGTTTTTGCTTTCGACGAGATGGACCGATCTTTGTTTCTGGAGATCTGTGGGATCCGTTTGCTGTCCCAGTGTGTGAAGACCTATCCTCAGACAGAGAACCTGAGACCCTGCCCGGCCATGCAGTCAATGGTGCACTTTGTGACCCCCTACATCCAGAGGTTCCTGTACTACCACGACGATCTGGCTGCACTCTACCCAGATCTGATCAACAACAACATCGGAGCGAAAATCAAGAAACTCACCTTTCGACAGGTCAGAGAGTTCAGTTAGCTTTAGAGCGCGTTACGGCTTGAGGTAGCTCCACATGTCGTTTGTTTACTTCAATGGGCCCTATTGCGCTTTTTGGGGTTTCCCCTTCTCCTGTAGTGTGTTATATCCATTTTTGTAACAATATATTAAAGAATAGGGTTGAATACATTTTAAAATAAAGATTTATTATGAAGCACATGCTTACACATGCTTGCACATGCTTGCACATGCTTGCACATGCTTGTAGTCCCCTACAAAATTGGTAGCTGTACTTATGCTTCTAAACCCTTTAGAGTCTTGGGGCTATTTTGACCGTTTTCGAGCTACTTCTATTTTTTTATTGTATTGCCCCATTGAACGTGTTTAGCTTGTCAATGTTAGGTACCTTTTTTTAAGGACAACCTCCCCTATATAACCTGATAGTTGTTTTTTCATTTGGACATACTATATGAACATTTTGGACCCAAAATCACATAAAAAACGGATTTTGAAAATGATATTATTTTTTATATGGGTAACACAAACATGCACAACTAAACATTTTGAAAGCTGGAAATATATACAGGGGATGTCACTATGATAGATGAAATGATAATTTGACAGAAGCAGCCGGCAATGTTGTTTTTATTCAGCACCGACTTGAAAGGTTTTCGTGGTCTGATCACGCCGGCGTCACGATCGACTCTTTAGGGTTAAGTAAAAAAATACAAATACTGTGTTTGCTTTTCAGTTCATGTATTATTCCACGACAGTAATCAGGTTACATTACTTTCATATTGTGATACTTACATAAGGTGAATAATATATATATTTTTAAGTAACCCTCCCAACCCTTTCTTTCTGTTTCCAGGTGGGTAAGCTGTACATCCGCTACCAGCTGGATGTGGCTGACAGTGAGGAATCGTTGGTTGAGCTGGTGGATGTGATCTGTCTGCTGCAGGACGAGAAGGAGCTCTACATCCAGAAAGATCACCTCTCAGCCAAGCTGGACATCTTCAGGTGTGTGTGGAAAGATCCCAACACTCCCTACTCTTACTGTACATGTGTGTGTCGGACAAAGTCGTCATCTTCATCTTTTTTAAAACCTCAATCGAATTAAGAAATGTTCTCAGTATTCCCACAATGCTTTAATACATTAACACTACTATGTGAAGTAGAAGCAATCATTCAATGGCCTATTATTGTTGGTATCTGCATAATTCTTGCTAGAAGACATTGTGGAGGCACAGTTGCACTAAGTATCAAAAAGTACTCAAATGATCAAAAGTCTGTGTTGAATTTGAGATGTGATTCATAATCTTGTTCACATTTCCTTAAATAAGAAGTTCTTAACTTATATCAAAGTTGTTTATATTTTTAAATTGGACTTGGATAAAATTGCTAGTCAACTAAAAAACTAAGATAAAACCGAGCAACTTGATAGCCACTTTAAGTTCCAAAACTCCTTTTATCACTCGACAAAATATATATTTTCCACTATGGAAACAATAGGGATGCTCATAAAATATGACAGAGATACTGAAACCGTCCTTACTAACTAAATGGATTGTATATACATATTGACTTCTGACTATTTTATTTACATTTTATGAAATTATTCACAAAGCATACATAACAAAATATACACATCTAGGTACATAAAGTAACTACATAACAGTTGACAAATCCGAGATTAAATAATAGTAATAATACAAATAAAATAATACAATATTAATACTATAAATCTTCATTATAGTGTTCTATGCTTTCCCCATTTTCCAATTCTCCATTCCATAGATTTCATTTACTAGATTCTTCCATTGGGAGTTAATTAAGTTATTATCTTTTAGCCAATTCCTTGCTGTTTGTTTAATGATTGCTATCCTTATCACAAGAAATAGGTATGAATCTTTTTTTTTTATTGCCTCTGGTGTTTTTTTCTTTTAATTCAATATAAAGATCAGTATTTCCTTTAGCCGCTGACTTAGTCCTCCCTGGGTCTTTAATTTTTGCATAAAGTTGACGGTTAGGAGTACCAGCAGAAATCTTGGGCTGAAATATAAGATTAGTCAGTTAGTAAATGTTACACAGTCTGGTAACTGTGGTGTGTGTGTGTGTGTGTGTGTGTGTGTGTGTGTGTGTGTGTGTGTGTGTGTGTGTGTGTGTGTGTGTGTGTGTGTGTGTGTGTGTGTGTGTGTGTGTGTGTGTGTGTGTGTGTGTGTGTGTGTGTGTGTGTTTGCGTGCATGCGTGTGTGTGTGTGTGTGTGTGTGTGTGTGTGTGTGTGTGTTTCAGGGAGCTGGTGAAACTGTTCTGCACAGAGAGCAGCCACAGAATAGAGCTGACGCATTTCCTGAGCGGCCTGATTACCTCTGTCGATGTGAGTGATAAATGATCCCTCCTCACATTGATCACTAATCCACAGCCAGCCATGTTGGTCTTTCGCTCGCTCCCGGCCTTTCATCCTGTCATCTTTCCTGTCACACACAGACACTCACTCCTAGCACCACGGAGCTGACGGTAGCTAGAACTAATCGGCCATTCCCCTGGAGAGAGTAACGTCTACATTACTTGGCAATTTGCTCTCATCTCTGCAGAGCGGTACAGCAGCAGTGTAGAATATCTTGCCTTACATGTGTTTTTAGAGCAGCAGCAGAACTGGGTTGTGTTATGTAATCAATATTCAAAACTAGAAAGCCAAAGTAAATACACTGGCCTTTCTGACTGATTTAAGATGTGATTCTGAATCATGTAATCCTGATTCGCGTATGTAGGGGAAATTACTAAGTAAGTAGTGATCTTCCTCTTAACTCAATATATCTGCTCATATTTTTCCAGGGAATTGATCAAACAGTTAATGGCAGTAGATGTTTATCAGGGCAGAGAAGTCTCTGACGCATCGGGGTTGGGAACATCCACTTTGTTTATTGGCAAGAGAGAGGAGAAACTCTGCTCTGCTCTGATCCTTACTCAGCTGATCTTTTAGTAAACCCTGACGGGATCCGTACTGCATGTTAATCCTCAGTTTTTGTCAAAGAGTTAACTGAAATCTCTTCTTGTAAAGCATTAAGAAAGTCTTCAATATAAAACAGTGATATGTCCTACATTAAGATTAAAGTGTTGCTGGATATTTATTCATGTGAGCGTTGTTTTGTTTGTGTCTGCAGGATGAAAGATCTCTGAAGAGATTCTTAGCCAAGGAGGACATCAGAGAGCTGCCCAGTGAGGAGGAGCTGTGGGAGGTGCCCGAGCCCCCCAAACCAGAAATGATCCCGGACAGAGGTACACTATATTCACAATGTAGCCATCACTAGAAAAGGTTTCCCTTTCCTGTGGTCTGTTCTATAGATTTGTGTGCATGTAAATGTTCTGCAAAGGCTAAAATCCAGAGGTAGTTTCTCTCATGACATCACTATTGAACACTAGTGTTTTAGTGGCTAGCGCTCCAACTTATTGTACCTGATAGGCTAAGGGCGAGACATCTCTATGCAGTTGACCAATCACTACATTGCCGCCCAGCTGACCAATCAGAGCAGACTGGGCTCTGGTTTCAGACAGAGGGTGAAAAGAGGTGCTGCAGCACAGGCAGTATGAGAACAATAAAGAGCTTTCTGAACATTAAAGCATGGAGACATGTCCCAGTAGAGGCACTAAATACAAATATGAACCTGAAAATGTCAGAATATGTCCTCTTTAGGCTTTGAAAGTAAAGTAAAGAAGGTTTGCCTCACGAGGAAACATTTATCTTCCTTCTCACTCTGTGGTGTAAAGAATATGTCTTTGAGGGAACTGACTCAACAGAAGCCAGGAGAGAAAAAATAAGAAAATGTGCTGAATTCAGTCATTATCCTATATTCCCACTGAAGCTCTATATTTTTCCTTTGATTAACATATTAAATCTAAAAAACGACGTGTTAGTCCATCTCTCTATACTTTTTAAAGTTTATATGCAGTCCATTATTACTCCTAAAGGTAAGAAAAGATAAATATAAAATATTTGTTATCAAGTGATCAATTATTTTGCTAAATATCTCATGTGAACAGGATGAATCAGGGCATTTGTTTTATTTTTTGTATGTACTTTTGGCAGTAATTTATATATTATCTGGAAGAAAATACTCACAACAGCCAGAAGTTGTATTTCAGATTTATTCAAAAATCATTATACTTTATATAATGAAGGGGCATTTTTCCACAGATAAATAAGATATATCAAGCTTTCAATACTCCAACAAGTCCAAAACAATACACTGCTATCCTATTAGAGTTAAATCTAAAACTGTATTGCTAAGATTTTAAAGATTAATGTCTCCAGTAGAAGCAGAAATATCCATTCATGTTTTTCATTTACTATCAGGCGCTTATTGTTTCGCCGGAGTTCAATTCCTCATTTATATAAACACACCATTATTAAGTTTAGACGATGTTCTGAAGATGAAGGGGAGAAAAAAATAAAAGTGGTGCAGCACAGCAGTGTGCAGCTCCGTGCTGTATCTGGAGCACGAGATGAACCCCAACCACACCTCCTCTCTGTCTCTGCTCGTCAAATCTCACATCTGCAACTCTCTCTGTGACACGTGTCCCAATTCCCATTATCATTTCAAAACATTCAAAGTGTTTCTCTCCTCAGTCTCAGCCCTGACACACACACACACACACACACACACACACACTCAGAGATAGATAACCACTGTCACATATGCTAATTCAGGTTTATTCACTGCTGTTTGCGGTGACATAAAAGAGCAGCTGTTGCCAGGGCTCAAAGAGCGAGGGTAGCAGATCCCTCACTGCAGCACAGAGCACACACACACACACACACACACACACACATACACACACACACACACACACACACACACACACACACACACACACACACACACACACACACACACACACACACATACACACACACACAGGGATTAATATGATCAAAGGACTCTTTTACGGCACTGAACCAGGCTAATATGATCGGGGCTTTGAAACTTTTTTCCAATCTTACACTCCTTTGGATTTAATGCCCTAAAAATGTTGTTTTTACAGTGCCATCAAGGAGCTACTCCTCCATGAGTTCCCAAGAGGAGCCCCCCCGCGCCCCACAGGAGGATGGGGAGCCAACACTGGCTTGCTGGCCCCCTAGAGCATCTTTACATAGCACTGGAGGCAGCGGCACAGGTATTAGGAGAAGCTTATGCCTGTTTAGGCATTCTTTAAATGGGAAAGTACATTTCTAATGTACCGCATGTACCAGCAGGCCAGACAGACAACGGTGTGGTGGATGCAGTCATGAAGATGTGGCCCCCTCCAGCTGGGCCTAAAGACAGGGACCCAGAGATGGACAGAGGAAGCAGCCAGGACCTCCCCCAGAGTCCCAGCAGCTACGAGGGGAACCAGCACCCCAGGAGCATGAGCAGACTGTCCGACCAGGCCGGCCTCCAGCGGGTCCTCAACCCATCAGGCCAGCCTCGCCCTGCTGCTGGGAGCCCCAACACACTCTCACCTTCAGGTGAAAACCCCCACAATCTTCTGTCCCTTACTGCCAGCTCATACTGGTTACAGTTACTTGGGAAACCCTGCAATTGTAATCTTCACAGAAGAATATTTCACAATAGAAGCATCACTTTTATATTTACAATGGATCATATTGTTCTGTGGAATTTAAAGGCAAGGACTTTAATCGCATCATAACGAGATATAAATCTGATTGGTGCAAATTATCTTGGCTGGGTTAGATTTTTTGTTATTGGTAATTACAAAAGTTACAAAGTAATATTGCATATTGGCTGATAAGTTCGTATTTTTCATTTTATCATTCCATTAAAATGTGTTCAAGATAGGGTGCGATAATATGGAAAAAATACCTGATTGTATATCTTGACTAATATTGCAATGAGAGAACTTTTTTTAATTACTCACGTTATCATTCAAACACAGGAACATTATTTTTCCTTTAATGTCTATAGAATATCAATGGCAGACAATTAATAATGTAGAATTATATTTTCACATATTTTACTTTTACCAAATATTGTGCTTACCACAATTGGTACATTGCACTATTGCGAACACTCGGATTAATTCCAGCTGTCGTTACTGAAATGGTGTTCCCTACAGGGATTAATACATCACATGTTTTTAGTTGTTACAAACCACAACACTGGACCTTTTCATGAAATAAAAACACACTAACTAAACTAAAACAGGTGTATGGGTAACTAGTGTTCAATTGAAACAAATATTTGTATTCCACTGAAAAAGGTTCAAAGCACCCTCCCCAAACGTGAAACAGATTAACATTGAACACATTATGTGGAAGAGGAAGAATGCTTGCAATTTGCAGAGACAAAGAGTGATGTAATATCTGAGGGTGGATGTCTGTGGGAGGCGTGGGTGCCCCTGCACAGCTTCCTTCTTCCGATCCACAATTCCTGTGTTAAAGTCTTCCATTTGGTCTCGTCTGTCATCTACAGAGCACAGCCAGCAGAGTGAGACTGAGAATAAAGACGGAAGCCTGGCTGCTCCCAGACCAGCACAGAGCCATCAGTCTGCACCGCCTGCCGAGACAGCCAACCAGCAACCTGCTCCAAACAGCCTGTAGGCTCATCCTCCTCTCCCCAAGCATTTACTCAGAAAACTAATGTTGATTTTACTGTTAATCCAAATCTGTCTTCTTCTTTTTCCTCTTTCCTCTCTAAATGGACTCCTTAAGTGCTGTCCCTGATGCTGTGGTGCTCCCCAGCATGTTTCAGGGGGTTGCAGAGACCCAGCGTCCCCCACTGAACCTAGACTTCCCGCTATGGAACAAACTGCAGCCTCCTCAGACCACCCTGGAGGACATGGAACTCACCTGCCAGAGACCCACCACTGTCAGTATACACTTGTACAAAAGTTGCTGGGGGGCGCGATCAGGTCGGGCCTGACAATTTTGAAAGTCAATGACGAGTCAAACCTTACGAAGGGTATCTGAAGTGGAGCCTTAAAGCATATGACCCTCTTAACCAGTTCATTGTTTCTCATTTGAACCCTGGTTAATTCACATATAAGAGGAGACACATCTCTTAAAATGAATATATTCTACAGCTCTAATTATCAGTGAGTTCCACGTGAGTGAAGGTGTGTGTGCAATAAAAAGTTCCCCCCAAAAAAGCAAAAAATATATATATAATCCCAGAAACTCCATTCCAGGTGTTGTTAGTACAGTCTACTTCTAATCCAAAGCAATAATCCACTTTATGTGCTGCTATTTTTGGGATGATTGTATTTTTCCTGAATGACATTGGTTTGAATACACTACATTCAACATTTCAACATGACACAACATTTCAATCCCTCCAAAAAATAGATAGAATATATTAAAAAGAAAGAACAAAAAGAAAAACCATGTACATGAATACAAAATACATTTGAAACACTGATAACAAATCAGTAGTTAAAGAACAAGGTAGATGAAGAATGGTTGTCATCAAATAATCTTGCAGGCCCCACTCATTACAAAACAAGTAAACCCCCCCAAACACCTACCCGCATGTATCTTTTCACAAACTGACACACACACACATACACACACACACACACACACACACACACACATACAGTTGCCAAGATCTTCTAAACTGTGCTCTGCTCCTGCAGGTGGTGTTATCTGAAGACCCGATTGACGCGTCAGCGATCGGAGAGTGGGGGGAGCAGCTGGTCAATTCCTTCCTGTGCCACTGGAGAGACAGCGCGGACCCTGGGCGCCCCAAACAAATCTTGTGGTGCAACGACAGCGGAGAGAGCGGGACGCCCTACGACTTCAAGCTGACGTTCGGACCTGAAGGGGGCCCGGGGGTGGTGTACGTGGAGGTGAAGGCGACTATAAAGAAGGAGAAGTCGTTCATCAACCTCTCTGCCAACGAGCTGGACTTCGCACTGAAAGAGAAGGATCGTTATCACATCTTCAGAGTGTACAGCGCCGGGGACGCTACCAACGTGCGCCTGTGTCGCATTCAGAACCTGGCGCAGCACCTCCACACTAAAGACCTGTTCCTTTACCTGTTTGTATAAGTTCCTTTAATGTTTGTGAAGATATTTGCACTATACCAACTTACAACACAAACCTTGGCTAGCGTGTGCTCACTGTTCGTCCTGACTGCACTGATAGTATTTGTTTTAATGTGCCTATGCTACTATTCATTTTAAGTTTCTTATTTTCCTAATTGATGAGAAAAACAAGTGCTCATTCCTTTTTAGTTCTGTCCAAAATATTTTAAAAACTGTTTTAAAAATGTAACATTTTAAAGTTGACATACTGAAAGTTGTATTCCTTTTTACTTACCTTGACTCTAGCATTCCTTTAGAATAAAATCATTTTTCTGGACTCTGATTGTTGTGATTCATTTTCATTCACAGGACTGATTTTATTCCTTAAGAGGACAAATTCTCATTTTCAGGTTCATATTTGTATTTTGTGCCTCTACTGTGACATATCTTTGTGCTTTAATGTTCAAAAAGCTCTTTATGTTTTTTATACTGCCTGTGCTGCAGCACCTCTTTTCACCCTCTGCCTGAAACCAGAGCCCAGTCTGCTCTAGACCTTTTAGAGATGTTCCGTCCCTTAGCTTATCAGGTACAATGTGTTTGAGTCATAGCAAATAGAAGACCGAGTGTATAGCAATGTCACTATGTCAAGGAATTTAATAAAGGACTAAATAAAAACTCTCTCTGGAGGAAACACAGCGATTTTAGCCTTTGCACACCATTTACATGCACTAAAACCTATACAGTATAACACACTACAGGAAAGGGAAAACCATGAAAAGCATAATAGGGTCTCTTAAAATACGTTAACAGGCGCTTCTAGTACATCGTTAGTAACTGATCGAGCTGAGGGTTCAGGTAAATCAAGTGGAGGCGCGCTGACTGGATATGTCCCTTCCAGGCTCCCATCCAACCTGGTAATTACACTGTCACAGTGAACAGCTGTACTGATAGTGCAGTCACACAGAACATATATAAGATGCTCACAGAGTAACTCATCTTTCCCCAGTTACAGGGCTCCTCCTTATGCAGGCATTACTCTTCCAAGAAAAAGGACCAACCTGAAGAAAGGAAATAAGATAGAGTCAGCGCAATACAGTAAAAGCAGCCCAGCATATTTTGTTCTCATCAAATGGTGTGAAAAAATGATATGTTCTTATTTTTCTGTCCCCTGGTGGCCCCCTCAGTTATGTTCTCGCTGTAGGATGGTAATCGTTGTAAACAGGACACTTATTAGCCATGTGACAGGTGTTGGTGGAGGGATCAGAAACAGCCTCTGGGGACGCACCTCCTATTTTCATCCTGTGATGCAACCTCCCGGTAACCTGAGGGCTGCTTTCTACCAGTCACGGGTGATGCACCACTTATAGCCAGAATAATACTTAATGACAATTTCAGCACATCTCTAATCGAAACATTGTCAAATTAGTGTAAAGCTCATGTAGAAAATAACTACAAACTATCACCATAAAATAAGATATCATCAACACTTGCTGCAGTGTTGTGAGACACAGAAATGAACCTTCATGTTTTGTTGGAGACACCCACAGTCAGGGGAGGACAGAGATGATTACCAGAAGACATTTTTATTGTTTTGTAAACTCTAACTGCGGAGCACTAGAGTCAAACAAGAGTCGAGAAGTCAATAGGCAAGTTATATTGTGGTTGGAAATGTATTTTGCAATGGTTATTAAATAAGGGAATTAAGATACAAGATATAAAGTAATTTATGAAGGAGTTTGCTATTATTTTTTATTATTTACTATACAACTTCAAATAAAGTGATTCATCAAGTAAAATACTAAGTCATTAATAATGCAAATATTTAAAATAGGTAAGACAATGCAAGATTATTTATATAGCAAGGCAATTCGAAGTGCTTTACAAAAATGAAAAACATTAAGAGCATTAAGAAATAGTACAGCTGAAACACATTGTGAAATGGCATTTAAAACAGTCATTAAAAAAGCGAATACAAGAAGCTATAAATAAATAATATATAATATGCATGAATAAAAGTTACAGTGGAGAGTCATATATGAACAGTTCAATTAAAAGAAGCGGCAATAAGAAAAGTCTTCAGCCTGGACTTTTAACAGGAGATCAGAAATGTATTTTGGGCCTAAACCATTCAATGCTTTATAAACCAGCAGCATTATTTCAAAAATCAATTCTTTGACAGACAGGTAACAGCTTCTATTGCCTTACTCTGAGCTGTAATAATATCAACAACATATTTGGGATTTTTGGAACATTGGAAAAGCACATCAATGTATCTGCATTTGACACAAGATGAAGTTTAGTGGATATTGAAGGTGTATGTATGAAGGCAGATTGTATGAAGAGTGAGGTCTACTACTATACACTACTCTGTCATCTGCTTAACAATGGCTATTACTTCCATAGGCATGAACACGTACATTATTAATATAGAGAACAAAGTGGGTCAATCTGTATCTCATCAACGTAATTGCTTTGGGGGAAAAAGCCAGAAGAATGGGCATATTTCGATTTTTTCCATGGATGTTGGTGATGTCATGGATTGGTTACAAGTAGAGGCAGTAGCCAAGCACATTATCCCTTTTAACATGTTGAACAACATATTTTAAATTCAACATTTCATGGAGGTCATTGTGTCCCTAAAAATCTAGTCACAGACACCCCTACATTTTTTACTTACACTTTTTTTTTTCAACACAGCCGCTGGTACCCTTCCTTTGGAGGTGTTTAAGGTATCAACTCAACACAAAAAGGAATATTAATTCCATATAATTAAAAAAGCAGTGCAAAAGGTGGAGGTAAGTGTTATTTTGTTAATAAATAGATTTCAGTATTCACCACCTGTTCTGTATTGTTTGAAAACATATATATTTACGTAGAATTATAAAGTACAAAGTGTTAATAATTATGATATAAGAACAAGAATCCCAACACATGGAAATGAAATGAATGAAAAAATAAATAATGATTATAAGGAAATAATCATGATAGATATACAAATCAACAAAGACACCACCACGTTGGATGAAAAAAAAATCTAGTATGTTATGCTTTCAAGTGCATCCCAACTGTGCATTTATCTGCATCTCTCTGATATTTCCGACTGCCCGTCAACGCAGCATAGTCTGTACGGAGACAGCGAGCAGCCGCGGCTCCCGGCGGAGCAACGCGGCGATTGGCCAGAAAGGAGAGGAGGGGAGGGCTGTTCAAACCCACCCCCAACCCCCTGCTCGCCTCACTCCTGGCACTCCTCTCCTCCTTCGCCTCCCCTCACCTCTCCTCCCCTCCTAGAGGACAGAGCGATGCGGAGACAATAGGACGCAGAGCCGAAGCAGTGTGCAGGATGCTCGGCGTCTCACGGCTGTACGGAGGCTTCTCACCGGACCCGGAGCCCAGGACCAGGCCTTTTTCCCGGCTCAGACTACCCAGCAGCCTGCACTGACAGGGCAGACTCCACAGCCTCCATATGGGAGACAACTGAAGGGTGAGCTGCGGAATAAATGTTACATTTATCCACACCTGCACCTGCACCCTCACCCTCTAACTCAGTTAGGAATGCAGGGATTATAATAAAGGGATGTATGACACTGATTTCTTATATTCAGAGCATTAGAGATAAGGCCTATTCTGTGCAGCTGCATGCACTGAAAGCAACGCTGTAGAATGTGTGTGTGTGTGTGTGTGTGTGTATGCCATTTGTCTCCAGGAAACAACAAAATACTGCATTTTAGACATCAAATCTGTGAAGTAGAATTTATGTTATTGATCACAATGCCACCTCTTGCATCCCCACCCTCCCATGCATCCTGTGTATCTGCAGCAGCAGCTGTGTGTGTGTGTGTGTGTGTGTGTGTGTGTGTGTGTGTGTGTGTGTGTGTGTGTGTGTGTGTGTGTGTGTGTGTGTGTGTGTGCCTGTCATTCAGAAACAGTGATTTCCTCGGAGTCAGTGCAGTCTAAGGACACACTGCAGGTGGGACCAACATGACGTAGCCCGGCAGACTTATGAAGCTGAGGATGAATATTAACAGAACATAATGTTTACGCTGGTCCACATGCTGGGTTCAGGGATTTTAGCACCTTCTTTATGGCTGTGACAAAGTGTCCACATGTGTTGCATTAATGTCACAGAGAAAAACATACTACTAGATTATTGTTGTAGTGAACCGTCTTGTAATTAATTCTTCATTTAGAGTTTATCTTCTATTACTTTATGTGTTCTGAGCCTCTGAGGGAGGATGTCTGGTTGTGTGTTGTTAAGCCTGAGACACAGCTCATCAAAGCGGGTTTAAGCTCCTTGCTGGAACATTTATTCAAAAAAAGACACACACTCCAGCATGATGAGTCACAGAATACAATGTAGGTCACATCGGTTAGCAGGGAGTTAACTTCAACTGAGAGATGTCCTGATGATGCTCGTCATGAACCTATGATGACTATGACTTATCTGTGAAACCTGACGAAAAGGCCCTTCAATAATTCATTAATTATGTTTGTTTTTAATCAAAGCTTGCTTGGGGCCAAACATTTGTAGAATGCTTTATGGTATGATGTGGCTATCGTAAAACGGTGTCGTTTTTTGGCACATTTTCGACATACTATACTTTACATGGCATGTTACCTGTTACCCAAAGCACCTAACATACATTCAATATTGTGGACAATTCCCACAGTGTCTTGCCCAGGGAGACAATGACATGCTGGCTGCATTGGGGATGGAACCAGTACTCCCCTGACCCAAAAATCAGCACACTAACCCACTGAGCCACAGCCTATACTATGTTGTTTTTTCTAAAAATATCATCAAACTATGCCATGTAATTTTTTCCAGAGAGACTGAAAGCTGGGGAAACAACTAGCCTGGCTGTGTTGATAAAAATCCACCAAATCCACATTTTGATCCTACTAATTAACATCTTGTTAATTGTGTCCGTTTCCATTTGAAATATATTTATATATATATATATAAAAAATGGGATGATGTGTTTAGAAATTTGCCTTCTTGGTTTCTGCCATGCTAGACTTTTCTCCCTGCGTCCAATCTTTCTGCTAAGCTAACTAACTACTAGCATATTTTCTTCCACAGACATAACAGTTGATATTAACCAGCTGAGCTAACTTTCGCCACTTAGGTGGATAAGCTTGTTATTACAGATGGTTGAACTATTCCTTGAAGTTGTTCATTGTTACATTGTTACTCAGGATATGAATATTGTATTAACGTGACTTGGATACATCATGTTTTGCTGGATATATGTTATAACAGTAGTTATTTTCATTCACTCA